>NC_091255.1:15022500-16272500 GCF_042477335.2 Ovis canadensis
CCTGGTCTATTATCTATATCTAATTTTAAATTCCCTCCTTTATTTCAGGTCATCTTGAGCTGATTTATAATCTTCTTTTTTCTAATTTGCTTGGCAGTAGCTAGGCACAGGGCTTTTGTATGCATCTTGATTTATACTGTTGGTCTATTTGGCTTGCAGGACACATTTTCACTAGTTTATTATTTAACAATAATCTGACAATCATTTAGGGCTTCCCAGGTTGGTGCTAGTGGTAAAGAATCTACCTGTCAAAGCAGGAGATGCAAGAGACGCAGATTCACTCCATGAGTCTGGAAGATTCCCTGGAGTAGCAAGTGGCAATCTACTGGGAAAATTCCATGAACAGAGGAGCCAGGCTGAGTACAGTCCATGGGGCCACAAAGAGTCAGACATAACTGAGCGCACACCTACACATGATAAATTAGGACTCAACTTATTCTTGGCCAATGCCATCCCGATCTCAAAAATAAAGTTAACCATTCTTTTAAATCCTCCTAATAGTTAACTTTCAAGCTTCAATATTATATTTCCTTCTTATTCTATCACATGTAGCTATCTTGTCTAGACCCTCACCTTATAAGATGAGGATATTACACCCCTCTCCTTCTACTCTCCTCTATATTCTCTTCTACCCTGCCTCCACATCCTGGGTTCTCCCTTCAAATTTACACTTAAAATGTCAGATTGATCATATTTACATTTTGATCTGCAAGTGTAATGAGCCTCCCATGCCTTGTCTATAGGCAGATTTTAGAATTTAAATGTCCCATTGCTGTGACCATATAATATCATTAATTGCATAATCAAATAATGCGCTAAAATAACATTTCCTTTCATAACCATTCACTTTTCACCTTGTTTCCAATTTTTCTGCTTTGTACTGTGTGCCTTTATTGTGTCCCACAAATACTTTAACTTCTACCTCAGGGATTCCAGCAAATCTTCCAAGTCTCCCTTCATTCCAGCCCCTCCGCCTCTGCTCCTCCTGCTGAACACTGACATGATTGTTCTCTAGGCTTGATGAGCAGCTGTCATCTTGAAACCTCCCTTCATTACTCTGCTGGGTCAGATTCAGTATCCTATGGCTCTCATTTTTTTCCCCTCTCTCTTTATTTAAATCTTCAAGGAACTTCCTGGAGAAGTGCGGAGGGGGATGGTGGATACATTGGCAGTAATGCCGGAGCCTTCCTTTTATTTCATCTGCATGCTTGGTTGATAGTTTCAGATGTTCATGACAGTCTTCATGCCAATAACCCATTACACCAGGTGTCTCTGAGTCAGGAGTCTGTGTGGGGTTCTGCAGTTCTCAGCTTTCTCTTCCCATTTCCTACACCAGCCAACACTCTTCCATCTACTTTAGGTCTACAGAAACATTCTGTTACTGATGACTTTACCCCCTTTCTCTTTGTTTTATGGTGGCAAATGAGTTTTTTATGTTTCTCCATTACAAAGTGGCCTTAGAAAGGTCAAGGGGTAAACTTACATGTTCAATCTTTTATCTTGGACCAGAAGCTTTTATTTGTACTTTTAGAAGGTCCCCTTGACTGTCCTGGGGTAAATGGCATGGGTGAGGGCCAGAGGGGATACAGGGAGATCAAGAGGTGACTATTACATAGTTCCTGAGATGATGACATGGAGAAAAATGGACATTTTTTTAAATAATTCTAAGGTGAAGGCCTATTTGATATGCTGATTGGATGTGGAAACATGAAGAAGAGAGAAGAATTAAGGTTAGGTGTAAGTTTATGGATTGAGCACCTAAGTGATGGCATTTAATGTTTGGGGAAGAAAAGGAGAGGGAAAAAGATGCTTTACTCATGACAAACTAAGATGTATATGCCAATTAGGCATCCAAATGGAAATGGAAAGTAGAAAGTTAGATGCACATGTTTGGAGCCCAGAGAAAGAAATGTAGGGTTGAGAAAAATTGGAATATTCCTCAGGAGATTCATGGTATTTATATTTTTCACTAGGAACTCACTTGGATAATCTCTAGTGATAGTTTTCTAAAACATTTCCACTAAATCAAAACAGTCATAATACAGTGAGAATAATGCAGTTTCCATGAACACTAATACAGAGTCATCTGAAATGAAGAATCTGTAAGGAAAGAAATATGCAATTATTGAAGTCTACTTTAAAAAAGTACTTCCACTGCCACTCAGAAAATCTTGGGAATGTATCTTTGGGTTCCTATTGATTCTCTCTTCTTAACCTAAATAACCTGAGCTACAGTAGCCCTCCTTAAAATTCTCAACCCTTCAAGATAATGGTTAAGCAGGAGGTCTCCAAAATCCCTCACCTACTAGGTATACACCTATACTTCCATCTTCTCATCATTAAAGTGGGACAAGCAATAGCTAACTCATTAAGTTCTTATGGAATAATTTATATAAAGTGGTTAACACAGTACCTAGCACATAAGACATTCTCAATCAATGTTAGTCATTATCATTTTCAAGGAGTTGCTAAAAATAAACAATTGGCCTTGGAAAGGCACAATTTAACATTTCGTCAGCCAGATGTAACAGCTTCATAATGTGGATAGCAATTGAATCAACAAACCACTATACTAACACTAGTTATTAATTACTCACCATGGGTCTATCAACAAATACTTATCCTAATGATTCAACAGTAAAAAATGATTTATAAATGCTCGTGCACAAAAGGTTTCCCAGAAAACTAGAAGGCTAGGGTCAGAGCTGCTGTTTGGGATGCCAGAATTCTGACTCTGCTTCCTACACCTGCTACTTAGAAATTGATGCTGTGTGCTTCCAGTTAATCTGTCTAACACATAACAATGCTTTGATGCCTGAGATGTTCTAAAGGTGCGTGTAAACATATGTACACTCGCATGTGTACACACACACACACACACACACACACATCTTTAGTCTTAGAGCAAAAAGTTCCATTTTGCCATAGCAAACCAACACAAAATCATAAGAATTTTTAAAATAATTTCCAAAGGTTTGAATATGCCCTAAACTGTCCAAGTGTTTTTTTTTTTTTTAATTCCTAATAGCTATTGCTTAGGAAACCTTTCTCCTACAGTATTATTTCTGGGCCAATAACAAGAAAATGTCTCAGATACGGGGTAGGTACAAAGTGTTTTATGGTGTAACTGAGAGACAGAAACACTGAAGGAAAAGAGCAAGAGATTGTGAATAAAACGGATGAGTTCAAAGTTTCGCTCACTATTGCTGACTTATTAAAATTGACTTTCTCCATTGCTGCCCTATAAATAAATTCTTCAGTACCATTTTTCTAGATTCCCTATATATGCATTATAATATTTATCTTTCTCTTTCTGACTTACTTCACTCTGAATAATAGGTTCTAGGTTCAACCATCTCATTAGACCTGACTCAAATGCATTTCTTTGTATGGCTGAGTAATATTTCATTGTGTATATGTACCACAACTTATTTACCCATTTGTCCATCAGTGGACATATAGCTTGCTTTCACATTCTAGCTATTGTAAATAGTGCTGCAATGAGCAATGGGATACATGTGTCCTGGGGAGAGGGGAGGAGTGGGTGAGATGTATGGAAAGAGGAACATGGAAGCTTACACTACCTTATGTAAAATAAATAGCCAATGGGAATTTGCTGTATGACTCAGGAAACTCAAACAGAGGCTCTGTATCAACCTAGAGGGCTGAGATGGGGCAGAAGAGGGGAGGGAGGTTCATAAGGGAGGGGATATATGTATACCTATGGCTAATTCATGCTGAGGTTTGACAGAAAACAACAAAATTCTATAAAGCAATTATCCTTCAATGAAAAATATATTAATTTAAAAAATTGACTTTCTCTAACTTAAATATACTATTTTTCTTTAACAAAGGCAGGAAAATTTGGTGTTTTTCAGGGTATTGGTTGAATTCTTCTCATTTGCCAAATGATTTCTGAGAGATAAGCCCATCAGTTTTATTTACCGCAGGTCCTGGGAGATCTTGAGAAAGAGTACAGACATCCTCATGAAAGAAAATGTGTCAGGAGAAGAAGAGAGATGGCAGGCTGACTCTTCATCCCACGTGAATTCTGACTATCTGGGGAGGCTTGAGCATGTCCTCTCTCCCAAGACTTTTTCTCATTTTTCATTGACTCAGTCACTTTCCTTCTTTCACATGAGTTGGGAAAAAAGAAGGATACCTTCGCAGCATCAGGGTTCTCTCAGATAGTTTTCAAGTTTGGGGTCCCACACACTCTCTATTAGCTATATTCCTTGGGACCACTTGCCTACTCTATGCTTCTGTAATCATGACAAAAACTTTCTGTGGTAACCTACAACAGCCTCTTTTGGGTTTTGTAGGTTCCACATGTATTGTTCGCAGTGTGGTACAGGAGCAAGAATGTAAAAAAAAAAAAAAAATGCTAGACAATACATTGGAAGCATCGAAACAATGGAGAAAGCTAATCAATGAGAAATTCCTAATGACTTGGTGCTGAAGAACCTTCAGGAAGAACCATGCTTAATATTCATGTATATTATTACAAATGATAACTATTACAAAAAGATGTGCTAGTAAATATTTCCCCAATTTTTGCCAAAATTTAATAGCCCCCCGAAAGCCTTGCTTCTTAGTAGAGTGTAGAGTTAAGGACAAGGAAGGAAGAGTAGTGGCCTGCTCCACATAGACTCCAGCTCCGTCTGCTTCCCAACGGGGCCCGCAAAGGAATACAGAGCATCACATTAAGAGGCAGCGGTTCCTGAAGGTCCAGGTGGTGATCTGAGCGACCTGAGCGGAGGAGAGTGGCAAAGAGACGCAGACACAGCATGAAACATAGGTCACTCCCACTCTCCAAGGGACCTCAGCAGCACAGTGGCTGAATCTGGATTATGCCAGTGGGACCTTGGAACCACCCACCAGACAACTATCTGTCTTCTCACTTATACCATTAAAAATCACAAGAACAGCTACTCATAGGGTTGTTATGATGGTTAATTTGAACTTAGGTATTCTTGTGGCTGCATTTTCACCCTGTTGTGTTGGAGTATAGGTTCCCCAAAGATAGGATGACCTCTCTTCCTTTGCTCCTTCTGCCCTTTTCCGAGAACAAACCTATGAAGACATAACACTGCTGCAGGCATTCCCAACACCTTGCTTGCATCATTTCCTTCTTTGAGCCCCTTAGAATATGGCTTTGACCTTCATAAAACATCAACCTATTCATTACATTTGGACTGGTTTCAGTAAGTGAGGATATATAAATACCGTCTGTTCATGTGTGTTTTGTTTTAGAGCATGTGACTGACTTCTATGGTGATTGAATTAAATATTCTAACTTGGATGCTGAGGATGTATGTAATATTAGTGTCATGGTTTGGGAAAGTGCAGACCTAAGAGATATTTGGGAACTGAGAACATGGTCGAATTATCCATCTGGGGTCTTCTCTGTTAATGGAAGATGTCACATATTATAAGATACTAAAAGTCCCAGTGAAGTAGATCAGATCACTGGATGAAACCCCTGACTGGAAGGAGATTAATTTATAGGCTGTCTCCTTCTGTGCTATGCATAACATTCCACTAACTCCTGGGAGGTAAGTTGTAAAAGAAGGAATGGGACTGTGTGGGAGAAGGATTATGAAAGTTGTTGCTGTTTATGGAACTGAAGCTACAAAACACTTGTAAGAACTGACTCATGTAAAATCATTTCTGGACCCCACACTATGCTGTGTGATGCAGTCTGGCATCATGAGGCCAGAGAAGAGTTCTATGACTCTGTGGGTTTTGTGTTACCCCAGAACTCCAACAGTTGCAGCCACTGAGTAGGTGGACCTACCCTGGTCAACATTAATCATCCCACTTCTTGTAATCACAGGAAGCTGGAGAAGATGAAAAGGAAGCTGTGGGCTGACGTCTCACCAAAGGCAGTGACACATACTACTGTCAGGCTGGAAACAGTATGTTAATCCTGCATTTTAAGAGCTCCTCAATATGAAGAGTAAGATGAGCCAGACAGTCAGCTGACAGCAGAGAACATCTCTGAATGGGAAGATGTTATTTTAAAACAGAATAGATAAATTGTGTTGGGGGAAGTGGTGGTGGGGGTGGGAAGATGTTCTCACGTGCTACAGCATATTTAGCAGCATCCCTGGTCACTACTTATGCCAGTAGCATCCTCTCCTCAGCTGTAACAACCAAAAATATCTCTGAAAAGTGAAAGTGTTCATCAGTCATGTCCGACTGTCTGCAACCCATGGACTGTAGCCCACAAGGCTCCTCTGTTCATGGAATTCTCCAGGCGAGCATATTAGAGTAGGTTGCCATTTCCTATTCCAGGGGATCTTCCTGACCCAGGGATTGAACCAGTTTCTCCCATATTGCAGGCACATTCTTTACTGTCTGAGCCACCAAAGAAGTCCAAAATATCTCTAGACACTGTCTAGGTCTCCTGGGGAGACAAATCAGCCTTGTGCCCCAGAGTGTATTCTTTGTTCTCGTAGTAAAAGCTGGTACATTAACACCATAGTGAAGTGAAGTCGCTCAATCATGTCTGACTCTTTGTGACCCCATGGACTATAGCCCACCAGGCTCTTCCATCCATGGGATTCTCCAGGCATGAATACTGGAGTGGGTTGCCATTTCCTTCTCCAGGGGATCTTCCCAACCCAGGGATTGAACCCAGGTCTTCTGCATTGCAGGCAGATGCTTTAACCTCTGAGCCACCATTAACACCATACTTGCATTTTAATTCCTAAGATGGAGAAAAGAGCAAAAGTGGAAGGCAAGCAACTTCCTCTTAAGAGTATAATGTAGATGTTGTATGTATAACTTAGGTTCATAATACTTGTACTAGATCTTGGTCTTTTGGTAATAGGAAGCCACAGAGGGAGGTTGAGAAATTTTGTGGCAATCCAAAATCCAAGGGGGTTGTTTCTAAGAATATTGAGACAGCATGAATAATGGAAGGAGCAATTAATAGTTTTATTACCCGTATGGAATTATCCCACACTTAAATATGATAATGTGCCATAAGTACCTAGCAAAGAACCTTACAGGAGCACATGCTCAGTGAATATTGGTCCTTCTCTCCCTCGTCTCTCCATCACCAAGCACCAGGCCTGTGTCTCTTTCATGCTGAGATCTGGGCTTACATTATTCTGGTGAACATTAATAATATTATTCTTCTTTACAAGCCCTGTATCTGGCCAATGCTGAGACTATGGATGATTCTTAGTGTGTGTTTTAAGCCCTCTCTCTTTCAGGCTTTTCCTAACTTTGCCTTTTGCCTGCTGGTCTTACCATCCACACAATCTCCATAAACACAGACATATGGGCCCTTAGGTGATGCTTCCTGGAGGTCCTGCTTCAAAGTGAATGACATCTTGATATGATATTGAATCAATTTTAATCCTGGGTCTAGAACTTACCAGGACTGTCACTTTGGGTTAGTTGCTTATATGGTTGCATAATTTGGGGCCCTCGATTTCCTTATCTGTAAAGTAGGCAGAGCAAAAAAATATTGACCTTGTAGAGTTGTCACACATTAATTACAAAGAATGTTTCAAGCCACTGTTTTGCAGCTGATCTTCTAATTATTTCAAAAGAAACTCATAAAGCCCTATAGGTTCTGAAATAATAGATCCATTTCATAGAAAAATAATTGGCTAGGAAAGGTAAATTTGCTTGCCATAGGTTATATGTGCACACAATTTTAGAAAGAGAAAGAGATGGGACTTGAACTCAGGTTTCTATGACACAAGATCAGGGTTCTTTACAATTTCTTCCACTTCTTTAGTGAGCACACATTACTCAAGAGAATTTAAACCACTTCTGTCCCTTAAAGAAGTTGCATGCGGACTAACAGAATATTAAAACAGCTTCTCCAAGAAGGAGAGACTGCAGCCCAGAGGAGACTCTACCCTCTGCCCAGAAAGAGACATGATGTAGAGAATGACATGTAGGGATTCTGAGCTACTGACCGTCCCCCTCTGCCTGGCTCTCTCCCCAAGAGCATAGCTTGTGGTCTCTGTGTGCTTAGCTTATCCCTGGGCTTCTGGCATCCTCCAAGGGGCTGGCCTACCCTTTCTTGCCCCACCTTCAGCTAGTTGTACAAGCTATTGACCTAAATGGAAAATGCTGCATTTCATGAGAATGAGATAGGTACATTGGACCAGAGTTCCACATTCCCTGCCATCAGCTTTACTTCATTTTCAGGAACGGTCCTGCTAACCTAGGATTTCCAAGGATTCCAAAGAATTTTGGAGTCTAGCAATCAACTTTTACTGGTGGTTTCTTTCTTTTTCTGGATATCTCCACATGGCATATTCCTTTCTGTGTATGGAGGCAGTATTGGAGAACTCTCTGCTCTGGATACACCAAGATGTGTTGTGTTATGTGACAGCAGCTGTGGTGTAAGGAAATGAGGATAACACTTGGAGTCAGAAAACCTGGGTTCAAATCCTAGGCGTTTTACCTGCAACATGATCTGGAGGATCTTTCTGGGCCCTTGCTTTCCCCAATGGAAAATGATGCTAATAAACTCTACTTCGGAAGGCTGCTGAAGAAGTCAATGAAATTCCAGACAGATGGCAGTGTGCTGTAGTGGGAAGAGACCCAAATTCATACCCAAAATCAATCTTTAAAAAGCCTTCCAAATCAAGACAAGTTACTAAACTCTGTTGCTAGTTTTCACATTGTTAAAATGATGTTTCCAGCAGATTTGTGTGGATCAAATGAGAAATCTGTGAATTCTCTTATATAATCCCCAAAGCAACTGATATGACTCATTTCAGGGGGCTTAGAAAAAGATGAAGGGATGCTTTGAGACAGAGCAGGCTAGACTGCATCTCCATGAGCAGTCTTCAAGGGTGTCTGTTACTGCAGCTGGGGCCCTGGGGCTTCTTCCCAAGTTAATGGGCTGGTTAATGAGAGCCTTTGATTATGGATTGGTGGAGAACCCACTTGTCTTCTTCTTGTAGCACAAAAGGCATCTTGCCTGCTTTTATTCCTCTTTAGCATTTACTTCTGCAGCCTAATTGAGTTATAACAGAATTGTCTTCCCTAAGGGCCAACTCCCAAATGACCAGCCCCAGATGAGAGTCATTGCTTTTGTGAAGATCCTTTTTAATCATGGATGCCCCCTCTCACTTTAACCGGCTTCTTAGCTCCAAACGGAACAACCAGCTTGTGTACTGGGTGAGGCAAACAAGGTCCCTAGGAATATATGTTGGGGGCACTCATCCCAACTCTTTGAGAGACACACTTGGACTAAGGCCTCACTTTTCATAACAAGACCAATGGGATGCTCACTCTCTTTCAAGTCTAGAGAAGACTTTGAGAAGAACTCAGCCCTGTCTCTGGCCCCACCCTGACTACCTGTTTAGTGCCTCCCACCACCTTCATCAGCTATACCCTCACTTTCTGTCCAAAAGGACACAGCTCTCATTCTGTGACTTGGCTTCCAAAGCTACACACTCCCGTGCCCCACTCACACAATCCTTTCCAAGTGTTTTTTCCTAGTACCTAGTACCTCTCTCAGGTGTGAGACAATTTTATGAACTAACTTATTCTTAATATTAAAGAATGAGAATGAGTTATTTCCATTTAATTCAAACCAATCTTATATTCCTAAAACAGCCATGGTCAGGCACTATATACAAACAGCTACACTATGCAAGGGAGTTTAGACTTTTATCTAATATAATTCCCTCAAAGTAGACATAACTATTCTCACTCTCAGGAGGGAAACTTAGAGAGGTGTGCTCAGAGCTACTAGGACCTCTGAATTATGCAATGACATGGGACACCATTTCCATGGCAGTCTAAACAAACGCTACTCCCTAGAATTATGTTCCAGGACACAGAATGCAAAAGGAATGGCATCCTGGAGCTGTGCAAGGCTGTCGTTCTGGAGCTCATAGAGTCAAGTGTTGTAATTCTTCTCCTCCTGAGTTTAGTGATTCTTTAGTCCACATAAAGAGATTAGCCTTTAGGATGATGCCAACTCTCTTTGCTTCCAGTGAATTACATAAGTGAAGTGATGATCAAAGGTTTGTTTTAAATTGTTTGAGCACTAGGGTGGGGAAGCCGAGCATAGACAATGCTTAGCATCTTCATTTGAGTAATGAGCTTCCAGTCACGTGCACTATCAGACCACACTGCCCAGGCCATTCCTTGCAGTTCAGAAAGGGTTAGGGAACAGCACTCCACATGGGCGATCACCTGGCAGTGGGCAAAGAGCAAAAGTGGAAGAGAGCTCTGTTCAGATCCTGAATTTGCCACTTATTAGTGTGTTCTGGGATAAACAGTAAGTTCTCCTATACCTCAGTTTTATCTTCTGAAGAAATGGCCCTTTTGCTTGGACCAGGATACCTTAAATTTATGGTTTGTGTGCGTGCATGGTCAGCCATCTTCGTCACTCTGTGACTATGGACTCTTTGTGACCCTGTGGCCTGTAGCCCACCAGACTCCTCTGTCCAGGGGATTTGCCTGGCAAGAACGCTGGAGTGGGTTGCCATGCTGTCCTGCAGGAGATGTTTCTGACCCAGGGCTGGAACCCACATCTCCCATGTCTCCTGCATTTGTGGATGGATTCCGTACTGCTAAGCCCCCTGGGGAAGCTCCAGTCAAGCACTATAATTCAGTGCTTTAAAAAATGTGTAAAATGTTTGTACCATCTCAAGAAATTCTTAAGTTACATAGGTAATTTTAAAATTTCCTTTATTCTGAATCAGTTTTAACAATCACTTTCTTCAGTTGTAAATCACTGTTTAATCAAGTGCACAATTCTATACTTTAATCACTTCTACTAATTTTTATTCATTTATTCTAAATTTAGTTTTTAACTGGAGGAAAATTGCTTTACAATGTTGTGTTGGTTTCTGCTGTACAACAACGCTAATAGTTCTACTGGTCTTTAAAGTCAATATCCTTTCCATTATACTCCTCTGTTCCTCATTTTTAACTCATTTTAAAAGTTTAAGACAATGTGTATTTCATACATGCTTCGGTGATTGTAAATACTCAGTCAAGTTTTCCATGATTCTGGTCTATCCCGTCTTTCACTCTGATGGCAGCACAGGGTGTCTGCAAATCTGCTAGTTCCTCCACGAGGGCCAGTGTCCACACATACACACTCCTCTCTCTTCCCTTTGGCTGTTCAAGACTCCCAATGCCATCTTTGAGAGCTCTGTGCTTCAAGAATCAATCAAAGTTTCAGCGGATGTGCTGGCAGCCACACAAGCTCATTTCCTGTAACTCTTAGCCCTTAATCCCAAAAAGGAAGCACAGCCCCCAATGGACTTTATTTGTAATTAAACAACAAGGATATTGTGGTGGGAAGAGTTTTCTCCTCCTTACTAGGGCCACTTGCTGGCCTTTTTATTCATTTTTTAATGTGAGTTTAATTCCCATTGATGCGGGTGATGATTGTTGGTCAAATACCACTCCTGCATCTGAGTCGGCGTGGCATTCTCCCCTGTTGCCCCTGTGGTAAACATGGGGGAACTGAAAGGCAGGATGAGTTCACCTCTGAAGTCCTATTTGGTGCACAGTTTGAGCCCGAGGACCAACCACGCAGGAGGCCTGGGGTGTTTTCAGTTGGGCACAGCCATGAAAGTGTTGTGTGTATTTTTCCCCTTTGGTGGAAAAATGATGGCTTTACTTTCTTGAAGCATTCCTGCTGACTTATTCATGGAACCCAAAGAGGGTGACATCCAAGGAGGGCAGCATGCAGCCTTCTGTTTCCCAGCCAGACACAGGGTTTGGCAAAGTGCGAGAGTTGGAGGGAGGCGGGACTGCCCAGTGCAGTAGGTGAGAGAAGAGTTGGCCAAAAGGTAGGAAAGACTTGAAACCAAAATCCACACTCTGATGTGCGGGGCCTCCCAGTGAGAAAAAACACTCACCAAACACCCACATACTTATTTGGATTGGAAGAGGGTACGCAGTGCCCAGGAGGCTGTTGAAACAGAGAACTGACCCCCTTTGATGGGCTGGAAGAGCTGTGGAAAGCTGGGGCAGGGGCTGGGAGGAGGGACGAAGTGGAGGGTACCCAAGGCAAGGCTGTGGATGCTTGGCCCCAAAAGCCCATTTTGCAGGTTTGCTTGGGATTGCTTGGGATGAAACTGTACGTTGTGCCTTGTGTGGGTGGTGGATGGAGAAACTTATGAGAAGGGATCTATGACTTTCCTAGGGAGCCAGACAGACTTAGGTTTGAATTCAAGCCCCACCACTTATGACCATTGAAACCTTGGGAGAAAAATCACTTAACTTGTCTGAACCTTGGTTTCTTAGCCAGTAAAATGGGAATAAAATTGTGTTTTTTTGTTTTTTTTTCCCAGTGAGCATTAAATTTGGCCTTGGTGTACTGGCCCTAACCAGCTTTCCATACACAGCTGCCATCTTTCCATATGTTTGATGATGGGTCAAATATAAAGAGGAAGGCCTAAGATAATGGTTTCAGAACATCTCAGTGTGACTGTAAATCCTAGTTCTACCTTGCACTAGCTTTGTGACAGAGAAATTTTCTTAACCTCACAAAACTGCAATTTCTTTTATCACAGAAAAATTATCACAATAATATGTATCTTATACTGTTATCAAGAGTTGATATAATACATAAAAAGCCCTTAGCATAGTATTTTACTAAGCAAGTGTAGTTAGGTTTCTTAAGTGTTCAGTTCAGTTCATTTCATTTCAGTTCAGTTGCTCAGGCATGTCTGACTCTTTGCAGTCCCATGGACTGCAGCATGCCAAGCCTCCCTGTCCATCACCAACACCCAGAGTTTACTCAAATTCATGTCCACTGAGTCAGTGATGCCATCCAACCATCTAATCCTCTGTCATCCCCTTCGCCTCCTGCCTTCAACCTTTCTCAGCATCAAGGTCTTTTCAAATGAGTCAGTTCTTCATATCAGGTGACCAAAGATTTGGAGTTTCAGCTTTAGAATCAATCCTTTCAATGAAATTCAGAACTGAGTTCCTTTAGGATGGACTGGTTGGATCTCCTTGCAGTCCAAGGGACTCTCAAGAGTCTTCTCCAATGCCACAGTTCAAAAGCATCAATTCTTTGGCACTTAGCTTTCTTTATAGTTCAACTCTCATATCCATACGTGACTACTTGAAAAACCATGCTTCTGCTGCTAAGCCGCTTCAGTTGTGTCCAACTCTGTGTGATCCCACAGATGGCAGCCCACCATGCTCCCTCATCCCTGGGATTCTCCAGGCAAGAACACTGGAGTGGGTTGCCATTTCCTTCTCCAGTGCATGAAAGTGAAAAGTGAAAGTGAAGTCACTCAGTCATGTCCAACTCTTAGCGACCCATGGACTGCACCCTACCAGGCTCCTCTGCCCATGGGATCCTCCAGGCAAGAGTATTGGAGTGGGCTGCCATTGCCTTCTCCATAGCTTTGACTAAATGGACCTTTGTTGGCAAAGTAATGTCTCTACTTTTTAACATGCTGTATAGAACTTTCATGGGGTCGCAAAAAGTCGGACACAACTGAACGACTACATTTTCACTTTCATAGAACTTACGGTCAGAACTTTTCTTTCAAGGAGCTAGTGTCTTTTAATTTCATGGCTGCGGTCACCATCCGCAGTGATTTTGGAGCCCCCAAAAATAAAGTCTGTCATTGTTTCCGTTGTTTCCCCATCTATTTGCCACGAAGTGATGGGACCGGATGCCATGATCTTAGTTTTCTGAATGTTGAGTTTTAAGCCAACTTTTTCACTGTCCTCTTTCACTTTCATCAAGAGGCTCTTTAGTTCTTCTTTGTTTTCTGCCATAAGGGTGGTGTCATCTGCATATCTAAGGTTACTGATATTTCTCCCAGCAATCTTGATTCCAGCTTGTGCTTCATCCAATCCAGTATTAACTCCCAGAACTTGTTCAAACTCATATCCATCGAGTCAATAATGCCATCCAATCATCTCATCCTCTGTCATCCCTTTCTCCTCCTGCCTCAATCTTTCCCAACATCAGGGTCTTTTCCAATGAGTCAGTTCTTTGCATCAGGTGGCCAAAGTACTGGAACTTCAGCTTCAGCATCAGTCCGTCCAATGAGGTATTGGTAGATAGCAGGTAAATATATAAATATATATTTTTCAAGTCCGGGCATTGAACCTGGGTCTCCTGCATTGCAGGCAGATTCTTTACCACTGAACCACTAGAAAATGCATATAAATACTAATATATATGTGTGTGTGTTGTGTGTGTGTGTGTGTGTGTGTGTATACAGTAGATATCAGGTAGCCTGAGTTGGTATCAGGGATTACTAAGTTTTCAGTTATTTAAATACAAAACAAGTATCACTTTCTAGATCGTATCTCCTTGAGCATAGGGACCATGCCTTCATCTGTGGCTTGGCACAAGTTTTACATTGACTAAATGCCTTTCAAATCAATGCAAAAAATAATGCAGTAGCTCCAGGGTAAGGTCAAAGATATAACTATTATTTGATAATCCCTGGAGGATTTTCACCTTGAAACAAAAGGGAAAATTGGTTCAGTTTTTGGATAGAGCATCACTCAGGGTAATCAGAACTGGAACTAAAAAGCCAAAGTGGCAGAAAACACAGGAAAGTTACTGCTTGGCATGGATCAACAATTTGGGCCTGGGAAGGCAGGGCGTGGACTTGCCTTTCTAATTAGGTTTGACTTGGGCTAATATTGAAGTGAGCTTTTGTTTCCTGAGGAGACACCAGCTGGGAGGTACTCCAGGAACGTGCTGGGTGGCAGAGTGAAGTCAGCCTGATATTATACATTTTCTCTGGGTGATCCATAAATAGAAGGTTCACACGTGGACACATGAGACCAGTCTATAAACTTAGCTCTGATGCAGAATGTCTAGAGAAGTTAGACTCTTGAGTCACTCTGGATAACAGTTCAAACCCAGACTCGGCTACTAGCTCGCCGTGTGGCCTTACACAAAATTTCAGCTTTCCTGAGGCTCATTTTTCTCTCAATCTAGAAAGTGCAGATGGATAAGATATACCTTAAGAGGTTGTTGTGAAGGATAAAAAGCAAATCAGCTAAGAGATTATATTGACTTTTATTACAGAAACCTTAGAATAACACCAAATTCATTACACCATGTACTGATTTAGGGAAGAACTCCCTAAATAAGAGACTTATTGTTTACTTAATTTTTGTAACCATACCAATAGATAGACCCCTTGCTGCTACCCTTTCCACCCTACCCCAATGGTTGTCTTAAAACATACTTCAGACAGCTCCTCCTAAAGCATAAAGTTGCCAAAACATTCTAAAAGTTAGAAATTTATCTTTGTGACCTACAGAATAAAGCCTAGACTTGCTGGCAAGGTAGTCAAGGCATTCTACTTCTAGTTTCCACAGATGCTTGAGTTCAGTTAAGTTCAGTCGCTCAGCCATGTCTGACACTTTGTGACCCCAAGGACTGCAGCATGCCAGGCCTCCTTGTCCATCACCAACTTCCAGAGCTTACTCATACTCATGTCCATTGAGTCGGTAATGCCATCCAACCATCTCATCCTCTGCCATCCCCTTCTCCTCTCACCTTCAGTCTTTCTTAGCATCAGGGTCTTTTCAAATGAGTCAGCTCTTTGCATCAGGTGGCCAAAGTATTGGAGTTTCAGCTTCAGCATCAGTACTTCCAATGAACATTCAGGTCTGATTTCCTTTAGGATGGACTGGTTGGATCTCCTTGCAGAACAAGGGATTCTCAAGAGCCTTCTCCAACACCACAGTTCAAAACCATCAATTCTTTGGTGCTCAGCTTTCTTGATAGTCCAACTTTCAAATCCATACATGACTACTGGGAAAGACGAATGGATAAGAAAGCTGTGGTACATATACACAAAGGAATATTACTCAGCAATTAAAAAGAATACATTTGAATCAGTTCTAATGAGGTGGATGAAACTGGAGCCTATTATACAGAGTGAAGTAAGTCAGAAAGAAAAACACCAATACAGTATACTAATGCATATATATATATATATATATATATATATATATATATATATATATATAAGAATTTAGAAAGATGGTAACAATAACCCTGTATGTGAGACAGCAAAAGAAACACAGATATATAGAACAGACTTTTGGACTCTGTGGGAGAGGGAGAAGGTGCAATGATATGGAAGAATAGCATTGAAACATGTAAATTATCATATGTGAAACAAATCGCCAGTCCAGGTTCGATGCATGAGTTCTTGGGGCTGGTGCACAGGGATGACCCAGAGGGATGGGATGGGGAGGGAGGTGGGAGAGGGATTCAGGATGGAGAACACATGTACACCTGTGGCAGATTCATGTCAATGTATGGCAAAACCAATACAATATTTTAAAGTAAATAAAACTGAAAAAAAAAAACCCATAACCCTGACTAGATGGACCTTTGTTGGCAAAGTAATGTCTCTGCTTTTTAATATGCTGTCTAGGTTGGTCATAACTTTTCTTCCAAGGAGTAAGTGTCTTTTTACTTCATGGCTGCAGTCACCATCTGCAGTGATGTTGGCGCCCAAAAAGGTAAAGTCTGCCACTGCTTCCACTGTTTCCCCATCTATTTGCCATGAAGTGATGAGACCGGATGCCATGATCTTCTTTTTCTGAATGTTGAGCTTTAAGCCAACTTTTTCACTCTCCTCTTTCACTTTCATCAAGAGGCTCTTTAGTTCTTCACTTTGTGCTATAAGGGTGGTGTCATCTGCATATCTGAGGTTATTGATATTTCTCCCGGCAATCTGGATTCCAGCCTGTGATTCATCCACCCCAGCATTTCTCATGATGTACTTTACATATAAGATAAATAAGCAGGGTGACAATATACAGCCTTGATATACTCCTTTTCCTATTTGGAACCAGTCTGTTGTTCCCTGTCCAGTTCTAACTGTTGCTTCCTGACCTGCATATAGGTTTCTCAAGAGGCAGGTCAGGTGGTCTGGTATTCCCATCTCTTTCAGAATTTTCCACAGTTTGTTGTGATCCACACACTCAAAGGCTTTGACATAGAAAATAAAGCATAAATAGATGTTTTTCTGGAACTCTTTTGCTTTTTCGATGATCCAGCAAACGTTGCCAATTTGATCTCTGGTTCCTCTGCCTTTTCTAAATCCAGTTTGAACATATGGAAGTTCACAACTCCCATAATGCTGTAGCCTGGCTTGGAGAATTTTGAGCATTACTTTTCTAGCATGTGAGCTGAGTGCAATTGTGCAGTAGTCTGAACATTCTTTGGCATTGGATTGAAAACATCTTTTCCAATCCTGTGGCCACTGCTGAGTTTTCCAAATTTGCTGGCATATTGAGTGCAGCATTTTTGCTGCAGCATCTTTCAGGATTTGAAATAGCTCACCTGGAATTCCATATAGTCTTTGCAGCCAAAGATGGAGAAAATCTATGCAGTCAGCAAAAACAAGACCGGGAGCTGACTTTGGCTCAGATCATTAACTCATTATTGACAATTTCAGACTGAAATTTAAGAAAGTAGGAAAAACCACTAGACCATGTATGACCTAAATCAAATCCCTTACGATTATACAGTGGAATTGACAAGTAGATTCAAGGGATTAGATCTGATAGACGATGGATGGAGGTTCATGACATTGTATAGAAGGTAGTGATCAAGACCACCCCCAAGAAAAATAAATGCAAAACAGCAAATGGTTGTCCAAGGAGGCCTTACAAATAGCTGAGAAAAGAAGAGAAGCAAAAGGCAAAGGAGAAAAGGAAAGATATACCCATTTGAATGCAGAGTCCCAAGGAATAGCAAGGAGAGACATGAAAGCCTTCCTCAGGGATCAATTCAAACAAACAGAGAAAACAATAGAATGGGAAAGACTAGAGATCTCTTCAATAAAATTAGGGATACCAAGGGAACATTTCATTCAAAGATGGGCACAATAAAAGACAGAAATGGTACGGACTTAACAGAAGCAGAAGATCTTAAGAAGAGTGACAGGAATACACAGAAGAACTGTACAAAAAAGATCTTAATAACCCAGATAACCATGATGGTGTGATCACTCACCTAGAGCCAGATTTCCTGGAATGCAAAGTCAAATGGACCTTAGGAAGCATCACTATGAACAAAGCTAGTGAAGGTGATGGAATTCCAGTTGGGCTATTGCAAATTTTGCACAAGGGAGGCAGTTTAAAATGTTTACCGGATTAAACTTCTTAAGGGAGATTCTTTCTATGCTTCCAAAATATCCCTTCAAAGGAGTGGTAGAGTAAATTTCACTTTCTGTACAACCAGAACAAATTTGTGTCAACCAGTGCTAGAAGTTATGTGTGGTGATGAGCGTATGATTTAAAGAGTTAATATTTCACACCACTTATTCACTAAATAATCTTCTTGTCATACAAGCAGACTGTGGTGTGTGTACCTGTTTCAGTGTGATTTCTCTCCGTTTAGACTTGAATTAATTAGAAGGTCCATGAATCATTTCTTTATATTTTTCTTACATCTTGCAAGGCAAATAGATGGGAAAACAATGGAAATAATGACAGACTTTATTTTCTTGGTCTCCAAAATCACTGTGGATGGCAACTGCAGCCATGAAATTAAAAGATGCTTGCTCTGTAGAGGAAAAGCTATGACAAACCTAGACAGTGTATTAAAAAGCAGAGATCACTTTGCTGACAAAGGTCTATGTAGTCAAAGCTATGGTTTTTCCAGTAGTGGTGTACTGAAGTGAGGGTTGGACCATAAAGAAGGCTGAGCCCCAAAGAAGTGATGCTTTTAAATTGTGGTTCTAGAGAAGACTCTCGAGAGTTCCTTGGACAGCAAGGGGATTAAACCATCAATCATAAAGAAAGTCAACCCTGAATATACTTTTGAAGGACTGATGCTAAAGCTGAAGCTCCAATACGTTGGCCACCTGATGGAAAGAGCTGACTCATTGGAAAGGACCCTGATGCTGAGAAAGATTGAAGGCAGGAGGAGAAGGGGGTGACAGACGATGAGATAGTTGGATGACATCATCAGCTCAATGAACATGAGGTTGATAGTGAAGAACGGTAAAGCCTGGCATGGGTGGTATGGCATAACTTTTTTCTGGGAGGGATTAAGTCTCTGTACTCTCTTCCAGTTACAGAAATCAGTAGAAGAACGAGAGAGGAGAGATGGACATTTCAAAACTTCTTCCATTTCTTCTGTGAGGCTAAAACCAATACAATATTGTAAAGTAAAAAAATAATAATAATAAATTAATTTTTTAAAAAGAATGAGTCTTAGGGTAGGTGAAACTTTGTTCCAGCAGGCACACTAATGAGGCTATATTTTTAAAAATAAACCTAGAATCCAATAGGGGGGTAGAGAGTTCAAAAACAGCTGAACTGTTCTTCATAATTAAGGTGCAGAATTAAAATGAGAGGAGTATAAACGTGTGTGTCGGGCGTCAGGGACTTTTAGGGGAATATGACCAACAAGAAATTCTCTGTGGGCATAGCACAAGGACTTTTAAAGCAAAAGCGTCTAAACTCTCCTTTTAACTTATATGTTTTTCTATAAAGTAAATGGTCTTCACCATCTAAAATTTCAAAGGTCTGCTAAATATGCAAGTGCCTGGTGTGAAAGATTTTGGTGGAAATAAAAATCTTCATTTATATTTGTACTAATCCACAGAAAAATATGACCCAATTAGTGGGGTGGGATAGATAAAATGAGATTTTGGTTTCAACCAAAAGAGGAAATTGGATGTAGAAATGACCATGGAGTCCACATATCCCCGGGAATTTGCAGCAAACGGGAGTCCAGCATTTCATTTGGTCTAATTTTAATAAATGGGGACTCTGTGTGTGTGTGTGTGTGTGTGTGTGTGTGTGTGTGTGTGTGTGTAGAAAGCAAAACTGTACTGCCACTAATAAACAAACGCATCCAGTTCTTATCTGTCTTCCCACAGCAGAGGTCTGGAGGAGCAGGAATGGCAAATGTTTCTGAAGCTCACAGTGGTCTCAGAGATAAGTCCTCCCCAGGGTTAAAGGATCCAAAGGCACAAACCCAGTACACCACATCCTCTAACCTTCTCAGCCTCATTTCCTAATGTGTTTCACATCCTGGAATTGTCATCCCAAGTCATTTACACATCCTGGAACACTGTATCATTTATTTTTTCTTTTCTTCCATATACATGGTATTTCCTTACTGCTCACCTTTCAAACCCTCAGTTCAGTTCAGTTCAGTTCAGTTCAGTTCAGTCTCTCAGTTGTGCCTGACACTTTGTGACCCCATGAATTGCAGCAAGCAAGGCCTCCCTGTCCATCACCAACTCCCGAAGTTCACTCAGACTCACATCCACTGAGTTGGTGATGCCATCCAGCCATCTCATCCTCTGTCGTCCCCTTTTCCCCCTGCCCCAGTCCCTACCAGCATCAGAGTCTTTTCCAATGAGTCAACTCTTCGCATGAAGTGGCCAAAGTACTGGAGTTTCAGCCTTAGCATCATTCTTTCCAAAGAAATCCCAGGGCTGATCTCCTTCAGAATGGACTGGTTGGATCTCCTTGCAGTCCAAGGGACTCTCAAGAGTCTTCTCTAACACCACAGCTCTAAAGCATCAATTCTTAGGTGCTCAGCTTTCTTGACAGTCCAACTCTCACATCCATTCATGACCACTGGAAAAACTTAGCCTTGACTAGATGGACCTTTGTTGGCAAAGTAATATCTCTGCTTTTGATATGCTGTCTAGGTTGGTCATAACTTTCCTCCCAAGGAGTAAATGTCTTTTAATTTCACGGCTGAAATCACCATCTGCAGTGATTTTGGAGCCCCCCAAAATAAAGTCTGACACTGTTTCCACTGTTTCCCCATCTATTTGCCATGAAGTGATGGGACCAGATGCCATGATCTTCGTTTTCTGAATGTTGAGCTTTAAGCCAACTTTTTCACTCCCCTCTTTCACTTTCTTCAAGAGACTCTTTAGTTTCTCTTCACTTTCTGCCATAAAGGTGGTGTCATCTGCATATGTGAGGTTATTGATATTTCTCCCAGCAATCTTGATTCCAGCTTTTGCTTCTTCCAGCCCAGTGTTTCTCATGATGTACTCTGCACATAAGTTAAATAAGCAGGGTGACAATATACAGCCTTGACGTACTCCTTTTCCTATTTGGAACCAGTCTGTTGTTCCATGTCCAGTTCTAACTGTTGCTTCCTGACTTGCATACAGGTTACTCAAGAAGCAGGTCAGGTGATCTTGTATTCCCATCTCTTTCAGAATTTTCCACAGTTTATTGTGATCCACACAGTCGAAGGCTTAGGCATAGTCAATAAAGTAGAGATAGATTTTTTTTTTCTGGAACTCTCTTGCTTTTTCCATGACACAGAGGATGTTGGCAATATGATCTCTGGTTCCTCTGCCTTTTCTAAAACCAGTTTGAACATCTGGAAGTTCACGGTTCACATATTGCTGAAGCCTGGTTTGGAGACTTTTGAGCATTACTTTACTAGCATGTGAGATGAGTGCAATTGTGTGGTAGTTTGGGCATTCTCTGGCATTGTCTTTCTTTGGGATTGGAATGAAAACTGAGCTTTTCCAGTCCTGTGGCCACTGCTGAGTTTTCCAAATTTGCTATCATATCCAGTGCAGCACTTTCACAGCATCATCTTTCTGGATTTGAAATAGCTCAACTAGGATTCCATCACCTCCACTAGCTTTGTTCATAGTGATGATTCCTAAGGCCCATTTGACTTCACATTCCAGGATGTCCTGCTCTAGGTGAGTGATCACACCATGGTGATTATCTGGGTCATGAAGATCTTGTTTGTGCAGTTTTTTGTGTATTTTTGCCACCTCTTCTTAATATCTTCTGCTTCTGTTAGATCCATACCATTTCTGTCTTTTATTGTGCCCATCTTTGAATGAAATGTTCCCTTGGTATCTCTAATTTTCTTGAAGAGATCTCTAGTCTTTCCCATTCTATTGTTTTCTTCTATTTCTTTGCATTGATCACTGAGGAAGGCTTTCTTATCTCTCCTTGCTAGTCTTTGGCACTCTGCATTCAGATGCTTATATCTTTCCTTTTCTCCTTTGCTTTTCCCTTCTCTTCTTTTCATAGCTATTTGTAAGGCCTCCTCAGACAGCCATTTTGCTTTTTTGCATTTCTTTTCCATGGGGAGGTGTCGGGAACCAGCACAGAAGATCCCACCCATGACAAGGTCATGCGGAGAGACCTGATGGGGCAAGGCGAGTCAGGTCTCAAGGGGTCCTCTGCCTGAGCATCTACCCTGAAACCAAAATCTGTTTTTACTGTCTGCTATACTATACTCTTCTGACATTAAAGGGGGCTATCCCTGACCACCTTTCTCTGGAAAAAGTTAACTTAGAGCTCCAACTGGTCTCCTGCATATAAAGGAGGGTCTCAGCTCAAACCCCTCTGATGGCTCTCTAACTTGCCTGACAGAGACTTTTACAACTTGTGATTGTTTACAGCCCCTCAACCGTGAGAGGCACGCAGCTTATAACATCTTAAAGATATAGAGCCTTTTTCTAAAGAGCTAAAAATTATATTGGTGATGGGTTTCACTGTTGAGCCAATGACTGCTGCCAGGCCTCCATATTCTTTATCTTTTAAGCACCTGGAGGATATTAATCAATGTAATTGGGATATAGAAAAAGGAATATAGTAGTTTTGATGATAGCAACACTAGACTTTTGAGTAAATGAACTTTCTATTTGTTATAAATCACTGTACTCCTCTTTCTTTGTTATAAATTGTTGTGTCCTTGCTATGTAAGAATGCAACTTTATTTAGCACTTTCTGAGAGTGGCACCAGATTTTGGAAAAGAACAACACTATTAAGGCAAATAAGTTTTCTGGTTGACAGACCCTTATCAGAAAAGGACCGTAAAATGCTAATAGGCCTTCTGGCCATAAGATGATGCAAATCACCTAAGACTTGTGTATACAGCTAGGTATGCAGAGAGGAAGCCTGGTCTCGATAAGAGTCAGGGCTGCTGATGCTGCATAACTTTGTATTATCCATTGAGCTCTATGTACAATCAAAAGTATAAAAAGCTTTCCCAGACAATAAAGGATGGACCAGTCACTGGAAAGACTGGTTTCCCCCGTGTGGTCTTTTCTCTCTTCTTTTCTGTCTGAACTCCAATCTGAGGCGTGGAGGCTCATCATGTCTACTTACTTGCCCTGGATTCTAAGACCCACGTAAGGGGGAGCCCAAGGTGGGGCACCCTCCGCTATTCAAGCAGGTGCCAGTGGCCTAAGTAAATGGTGCAAACCTCTTGTCTCGAGGTTTTATTAGCTTTCCATGTAAACCAAGTTATTCAGCCTCTTTCTCTCCTCTATTCTCTTAACTGCAAACTCTTTCCTTATCTCTCTCTAAATCTATATATCTCTCTGGCCACGCCGTCCCCGCTTCGAATTACCCTGGATCCACTGGGGCTGGACCCCAACAGAGAGGGTCTTGATCCCTGTCTCCAGTACACCGTCATGAACCTCCATCCATCGTTCATCAGGCAGTCTTTATCTATCAGATCTAGTCCCTTAAATCTGTATCTCACTTCCACTGTATAATCATAAGGGATTTGATTTAGGTCATATCTGAATGGTCTAGTGGTTTTCCCTACTTTCTTCAATTTAAGTCTGAATTTGGCAATAAGGAGTTCATGATCTGAGCCACAGTCAGCTCTTGGTCTTATTTTTGCTGACTATATAGAGCTTCTCCATCTTTGGCTGCAAAGAATATAATCAATCTGATTTTGGTATTGACCATCTGGTGATGTCCATGTGCAGTCTTTTGTTTGTTGGAAGAGGGTGTTTGCTATGACCAGTGCGTTCTCTTGGCAAAACTCTATTAGCCTTTGCCCAGCTTCATTCCATATTCCAAGGCCAAATTTGCCTGTTACTCAAGGTGTTTCTTGACTTCCTACTTTTGCATTCCAGTCCCCCATAATGAAAAGGACATCTTTTGGGGGTGTTAGTTTTAAAACGTCTTGTAGGTCTTCATAGAACCTTTCAACTTCAGCTTCTTCAGCATTACTGGTTGGGGCATAGGCTTGAATTACCCTGATATTGAATGGTTTGCCTTGGAAATGAACAGAGATCATTCTGTCATTTTTGAGATAGCATCTAAGTACTGCATTTTGGACTCTTTTGTTGACTATGATGGCTACTCTATTTCTTCTAAAGGATTCCTGCCCACAGTAGTAGATATAATGGTCATCTGAGTTAAATTCACCCATTCCAGTCCTTTTTAGTTTGCTGATTCCTAGAATGTCAACATTCACTCTTGCCATCTCCTGTTTAACCACTTTCAATTTGCCTTGATTCATGGACCTAACATTCCAGGTTCCTATGCAATATTGCTCTTTACAGCTTCGGACTTTGCTTCTATCACCAGTCACATCCACTACTGGATATTGTTTTTGCTTTGGCTCCATCCCTTCATTCTTTCCTGAGTTATTTCTCATTGATCTCCAGTAGCATATCGGGCACTTACTGACCTGGGGAGTTCCTCTTTCAGTATCCTATCATTTTGCCTTTTCATACTGTTCATGGGGTTCTCAAGGCAAGAATACTGAAGTGGTTTGCCATTCCCTTCTCCAGTGGACCACACTTTGTCAAACCTCTCCACCATGTCCCATCCATCTTGGGTGGCCCCACACAGCATGGCTTAGTTTCATTGAGTTAAACAAGGTTGTGGTCCGTGTGATCAGATTGGCTAGTTCAAATCCTCACTCATCCTATAAGCCCAGCTCTAGAATTTCCTCTACTGTAACACCTTCCTAATCACACTTCCCCCCTCCCCAGATTCTGGCAATAGAGCTCACTCTTCCATAGTAGTTTCACTGTTATCTCTCTCTCTCCCTCCCTCTCTCTCTCTCTCTCTCTCTCTCTCTCTCTCTCTCTCTCTCTCTCTCTCTGACTCTGTGTGTGTGTGCACTTAGTCGCTCAGTCACATCTGACTCTTGGTGACCCCATGGACTATAGCCTACCAGGCTCCTTTGTTGACGGGGATTCTCCAGGCAAGAATATTGGGGTGGGTTGCCATGCCCCCTTCCAAGAGATCTTCCCAACCTAGGGATTGAACCCAGGTCTTCCACATTGCAAGTGTATTCTTTACCATCTAAGCCACCAGGGAATCCCATGAAGACTGGAGTGGGTAGCTTATCCCTTCTCCAGAGGATCTTCCCAACCCAGGTATCAAACCAGGGTCTCCTGCATTGCAGGTGCATTCTGTATCAGCTGAGCTACCGGGGAAGCCCCTGTCTGTCTCTATCTGCAAACAACTGCATCTTCCTTGTGACTTAGCTGGTAAAGACTCCACATACAATTCGGGAGACCTGGATTTGATCTCTTTGTTGTGAATATTCCCTGGAGAAGGAAAAGGCTACCCACTCCAGTATTCTGTTCTGGAGAATTCCATGGACTGTATAGAGTCAGACGTGACTGAGTGACTTTCACTTCACCTGTGGAGCTATACATCTCCTACAGCTCATAACAGAGGGGACTGCAGTTATTTACATTTATCTTATTACATGCCAGTCTCCACCTCCCCAAGAACGTAGGGGCAGATAGCGAAGAGACCCAGAGAGACTCCTCTGTCTCTTTGGTCACATAACATAGTGCTTTGTCTCTAGAACATGCTCAATAAGCATTTGGAGAGTGATGAACTTCAAGATCTCTCTTCCACTACAGGTATCATTACTTGGTCCTAACAGTAGCCATGGATGCTTTGACTAATTAGCTCCTGTGAGTGAAGAGATTTCCAAACTTCTTAGCATACCAGCATCACTGGGATCTTTAACAATCACTGACACCTAGGTTTCACCCCAGCCAGCCTCAGTCCTCATGTAGCTGGTCTGGCTTTAGCTGGGCAAGGGGACTTTGGAAGTCCCTCAATGGTTGCTGAGACACAGCCCTGGCTGAGGCACCTGCCCTCAGGCCCAATGTCTCTCTTGCTTGGGTTCATTTTCCCTCCTCGTTCACTGCTGACACTGCTGCTGTTCCTTCTTTCCTCAAGACCAGACTTCCAGAACTACCTATAAATAAAATAATAGACATAACCCTCCTCTATGGAGCTAAAAAATGTGCTAAAACTATTGCACAGAAACAGACTTCCAGAACTACGAGCCACCTATAAATAAAATAATAGATGGGACAGTCCTCTGAAGAACAAGAAAGTGTGCTGGAACTATTAGATTGATACAGAAACATCTCCTGAGTTAGATTCGATGTCCCAAGTCCTGAGTGCCCTCAACTTTCCTCTGCAGCAGACTTGGTGGGGAATAAATAAAGAAAAATGGTAGAACCTTGCCCAGTCCCGGGAGTACTGAGCTTCTGCCCCTCCTTCCACTAGCCAGCCTCAGCGGGTGAGCAGGAAGGGAGAGTGTAAGCAAGAGGAGGGGAACATTCAGCTGTGGCTCTGTGCTGCTGCATCTCCTCTGACATCCCTGGAGTTGGCGTCTCCTCTGACATCCCTGGAGTTAGCGTCTCCTCTGACATCCCTGGAGTTGGCAAGGGGCAGAGCCTGTGCAGCAGAAATGGAGCAGAAGAAGCTCCAGCAGCTCTGATATCAGAGGCAGGAACAGACAGCGGAACCCTCCTCATGGGCCATCTCAAAGCTGCTCCATCTCAGGCTGGTCCCCTGGAATCTCTTACCAGATGATGGATGAGTGAAAGTTGCTCAGTTGTGTCTGACTTTTTGCGACCCCATGGACTGTAGCCCTACAGGCTCCTCCTTCCATGGAATTCTCCAGGCAAGAACACGGCGGTGGATTGCCATTTCCTTCTCTAGGTGACGGATGAGAAAATACTTGCAAACTGCCTCATTCAAATCGTGGTGCACTGAGACAGCGACCATCCGCCTAACCTCTAGTCCTTCTTCTTGTTTCGAGGGGCCCCCTTGCTGCCTTACATGTGCTTTGCTTCCGCTTCTTTGGAAGAAAGTTCTAGAAGGTACTTTGCTCAGGCTTCAAGAGCCAGAGTGCCTGGGAGTCAGTCCTGGGCTTCCTCAGCCAGTGGCTGTGGATGACAAAGCCCAAAGCCAGGCCCTCTTGCTCAGAGTTAGAGCAGCGCCGCCATGACTTACACTCCAGGGTCCCCTGGAGGGCTGAAGCCTCGATTTCCCTCAAATCCTTTGCTGGCTTGGCCTTTCTCCCTTCCCTTCCCAGCCTCCTCTATCCTTTACAGCCTCCAGCCAGGAGCACTTCTATCATTTACTTCCATAAAAACCTGACTTATGTCAGGAACATAATATGAAACATCAATGTCACCCCTCCTGGTCACTTGACAATTACAAAAACATATACTTACTGAGTATATTCTTAGATATTGTTCACTTTATTTGAAACATGTATCGCCTCATTTAATCCCCAATTCAGCACTTCATAAATCAGGAAGCAGAGGTTTAGGAAGATTAAGTAACTTTCCCCAAATCATGTAGTAGCTTAGTAGAAATGAAAGGACAGGCCTGATTGAACCTAAGACTCCTGCTTTGGCTTATTCCATCAAACTAAAGATTTTTAAGGAATGCATCTTTTCCTGACTTTTGGTTAGTTTTTCCTACCTTTCCTTTTTGCTTTCCTCCTCATTCCTTTTCAATCATGTTAGCCTGAAGGCAGGTGTAAGGAGAGAATCATGTTCTTTTGTCAGGCAGATGGGAAATGAAAACTCTGCCCACAGTTTGGCAAGGACAAGAGTGGTGATTGATCTTAGGTTGCTGCTCCAAATAACAACCACTCAGAAACCAATCCTGCCTCTATCCTGGGTGGAAAAAGTCATCATTCATCACAGTTCCCATCCTGCTCAAGCTACTGTATGCAGTTTTCAGCTTAGGTGTACGAAGTAAAGTGAGCTGTCAAAACAAGGTTTTATTGCCCCAGGTGGGAAAGGGATGCAAATTGTGATTCTGTGGGGATCCAGAAAGTCAATGATTGGCAAGTTCTTTTAGTGACTGCTGGTTATTGTATTATTTAGCTCTCCACTGAGTGCTGAGCATCTGTTAGACACAGCTGCAGAGAGCAGAGATGGACAACAGTTGATTCCTGGTCTGAAGGAACTTGGAGTCTGTGGGGTTAGAGACACATTCAGCCAACCAGAGCCCAAATAAGAATTTAGATCCTGAGATCAAGGACAATCAGGGCTGCTTTGGAGAGTCACAGAAGGCTTCAGATGTAGTGAAGCACATCAGCTGAAGTGCAGGATGGCTGCAATTTCTTCAGGAAGAATTATCATGGGGTGGGGAGCGGGGAAGCGGAAGATTGAAGGTATTTCAGGTGAAGTGAAGAGAATCCAGAAAGGCATAAAGTCTCAGTATGTAAAACACCCTCTTTGTTGTTCAGTCTCAGTCATGTCCAACTCTTTGCGATCCCATGGACTACAGCATGCCAGGCTTTCCTGTCCTTCACTATCTCCTGGAGCTTGCTCAAACTCATGTCCATTGAGTCAGTGATGCCACCCAACCAACTCATCCTCTGTTGTCCCCTTCTCCTCTTGACTTCAATCTTTCCCAACATCAGGGTGTTTCCTAATGAGCTGGCTCTTCACATCAGGTGGCCGAAGTATTGGAGCTTCAAATTTAGCATCAGTCCTTCCAATGAATATTCAGGACTAATTTACGATGGACTGGTTGGATCTCCTTGCAGCCCAAGGGATTCTCAGGAGTCTTTTCCAACAATTCAGTTCAAAAGCATCAATTCTTTGGCGCTCAGCTTTCTTTATAATCCAACTCTCACATCCATACATGACTACTAGAAAAACCATAGCCTTGACTAGACAGACCTTTGTTGACAAAGTAATGTCTCTGCTTTTTAATATGCTGTCTAGGTTGGTCAGCTTTTCTTCCAAGGAACAAGCATCTTTTAATTTCATGGCTGCAGTCATCTGCAGTGGTTTTGGAGCCCAAGAAAATAAAGTCTGTCACTATTTCCATTGTTTTCCAATATATTTTCCATGAAGTGGTGGGACTGGATGCTGTGATCTTTGTTTTTTGAATGTTGATTTTTAAGCCAGCTTTTTCACTCTCCTCTTTCACCTTCATCAAGAGGATCTTTAGTTCCTCTTTGCTTTCTGCCATAAGGATGGTGTTATCTGCATATTTGAAGTTATTGATATTTCTCCTGGTAATCTTGATTCCAGCTTGTGCTTCCTCCAGCCCAGCGTTTCTCAGAGGCAACAGTTAGAACCAGACATGAAACAATAAACTAGTTCCAAATTGGGAAAGGAGCACATCAAGGCTGTATATTGTCACTCTGTTTATTTAACTGATATGCAGAGTACATCTATAATATAAGTTAAATTATAGATGTATTGACCTGCATACAGGTTTTGCAGGAGCCAGTTCAGGTGGTCTGATATTCCCGTCTCTTTAAGAATCTTGCACAGTTTGTTGTGATCCACACAGTCAAAGGTTTTAACATAGTCAGTGAAGCACCTTCTGTATAATGCACCTTCTATAAATGGTTTTTTCAGAGTAGCTGGAAATGCTGGACTGGGTACTGTGCTCAAACTTTCTTGCATTCCTACTATGTAGCATGTAGGGTGCTAATCGCCATAAAAGGTAAAAAAGAGTAAAATGTAGTCTTTTGTCCTTTGGTTGTTTATAGGTGGAAGAGACAGACAAGCAAAGCGATTATTGCAGAAAATGAGATGTGTTCATAGGAGAGCACAGGAAATCATCTGATGGAGCTTGGACTTTCCTTGCAGCTCAGTAGGTAAAGAGTCTGCCTGCAATGAGGGAGACCTGGATTCAATCCCTGGGTCAGGAAGAGCCTTTGGAGAAGGAAATGGCAACCCACTCCACTGTTCTTGCCTGGAGAATCCCATGGACAGAGAAGCCTGGCAGGCTACAGTCCATGGAGTGGCAAGAGTTGGACACGACTTAGCAACTAAACCAGAGCTAAGAAGACTTCCTGGAGGAGGAGATGCTCAAGGTAGATCTCTTACAGTTGAAGAAGTGATGAGGTGGGAAGGGTGAACCGTGGACCAGTGACTGTTTAATGCAAAATTAAAGAGGTTTAGAGAAGGAAATGGCAACCCACTCCAGTGTTCTTGCCTGGAGAATCCCAGGGATGGCAGAGGCCTGGTGGGCTGCCATCTATGGGCTCGCACAGAGTCAGACACGACTGAAGCAACTTAGCAGCAGCAGCAGCAGCAGCAGCAGCAGCAGACTTAATCTAGCAGTAAAGATTGACATCAAGGCATATCTGGGTGCAATAGGGTTGCAAAAGTAGGGGAGCACCATTTTAGACCTGTGTTTCTGTAAGATCATATAAGTTAATAGCTACACATGTGCTGGTCCTCAGCTCTCTTGACCAGTTCTGCTGGTTAATTGATGAGGCTGTGCTCTTTGTTTCCAGGTATCAGTCCTATTGTTCTAGCTAATTTAGAGATTTATTTTTGTCTCTTGAAATAAGTGGCTTCAAGTTCCTAATATAACAGAAAGCTGGAGGCAGGGTTGAGAGTGAAGCAGAGAAACGCTTTCCACTCACCTGCTGTGCTGTGTCCTCTCATTCTGTAACAGAAGAGGAAATGGATGGAGACTCTGATTGCTGATTCAGTAACTATGGTAATATACAGGCTCCTGTCATTTATGAGGGGCTTGAATGGATTAGAAGCACCTTTTAAAATGCTTGCTTGTGAAGAGGCAGCTAAACAAGTCTTGACTGCAGAGAGGATTTTGGAAGGCTGGGTTTCAAAGGCCCACCCTGCCTTTGCAAATAGAGAATGGAGTCTTGGGGATCACTCAGGCCTGGCTTGCATATTTCGAACTAATGCCAGGCAGCTGCCCCTAAGCCCTCCCCAAGTAACCCACAAACCCAGGGCTTTGCTTTGAAACCAAGACTCTGCCCCAAATACCCGTCTATTTAAAACTGCAACAAAAATACTGTCCCTTTCTTTTTTTTAACCTTTCTACCAGTTCCACCTTTACAGTCTCTTTTGAACTTCCATAATAATTCATTCTCTACCCTTTCGTATATCATGAGCCATATTTTGGTTTCTCTCAGAACTTCGGAGATAATGAAATTAAAGAGACCTGGATTTAAGTCCAGTTTCTGTTGCTTGCTTCTTGCTGTGTCACCTTAGAAAGATCCTTTTCCCTCTGAGTCTCACTTGTCTGATCTGTAAGACAGAAATGGCAGTGCCTATTGTAAAAAGCTATTGTGAGAGTCTTGCAAAGTCTCTCGTGTTATCCATGCCACAGAATGAATCAAGTAAATGGAGTTTTCTTTAACTTTCCATCTTAACCCATTCCCTCTAAACTGTGAGCTTTTTAAGAACAGACTTTGAGTCAGTCTCATGCCTGCTTCCAATTCAGAGTCTAGACAGCCAGTGTATAAAGAAAATGAATGAGAATACTGAGCCGGGATCTAAAGATTCTGTTCAGCCAGTTTATATGGTCTGAAGCCAACATCCCATTAGCCCAATAATACCACTCTCCCTGGTCCTCTGACTTTATTCAGACCCTATGAGAGGAACTCAAGTAACAGATGGATGCAACCCATGCCAGCTGGCCTCCACTCCCAGGAGAACTGGCCTAAACACCTGACTTGTTGGTGGAAAGAACTGTGATTTTGCAGAAAGGATGGAACTCTGGAACACAGAGACAAAAAGCATGCCTCAAAATGCCCCTCAAAGAGCCCTGCCTAATGTCTTAAGATGTTTAGGCAGTCTCAGAATCTATTCATTTCCCAAACCTTCATTCCCACCTCCTTAACACTCCTCTCTTTGAGTGGAACTCTCTTTGCTTCTGTCTAAACATGCTAGCTTCATCCTTCATGATAAACTTTCTCTGACCCTCTGGTTAATGTTGATCCCTCCATTTTAGACCAAGAAAAGCACTCATGAATTGTATCCCTACCATTTGAGAATTAACTTCACTTTTTAGAATAAGTTTTCATTCTTTTTTTTTTTAATCATAAAACAAAGATACCACAGTGCAAAAAGTGAAAAATTTAAGAATAAAAGAATCAATTATAAATCTGTATGTTCTAACACAACTATATTTAACATTGTAAGATATGAACTTCCCATATTTAAATTTTATAAGCATTTTAAATATATGTATAAGAAATAGGTAAGAATTTTTATATTGTGGTCTGATTTTTATAACAAAATATTAGCATTTTCCTGAATTGTAACATCGCATCCCCAGACATTGCTTTCCAGGGATGCACTACATTTTGTGTAAGTTTATACCCTTAAACTCTCAGTCATAGCTAAACACTTAAAGTGCTTCTGCTTTTTCATTGTTGTAAATAATGCAGCTTTTGCATCTTTTGTTCATACAGTTGTATGGATCAGCATAGACTAAAGTTTCAATGGATTGCGAAATAAAAGTGTATTTCTCACACAACACAGCCTAATATCACCCTTTTTGCTCTCTCTGGTTCTGCTCCACACAATTTATTTAGGAACCCAGGCTTCTTCCATCCGGTGGTTCTTCTACCTTCAAAGAATCCGAAAGTCATCTACAAGATCCTTAGCATCGAGCAGTCAGATAAAGGAAGAAATAATTGATGACAGATTTCAAAGAAGGTTTCTGAGGTTTGCCTGCAAGTGGATAGAAGCAATCTATGCAAGTATGTCATCAGTCAAATAGTCACGTGACTTAAGCTGGAGCCTGGGAGAGGCAGTCCTGATATGTATACAGGGAAGAGTTTGATGAGCATTTAGCCAAGTCATTATGACAGTTTCTTCTTTATATTGCTTAATTAGACTATAAAAGTAGTCTAAAATTCAGTAGTGCTTTTGTAGCTGTTAATATGTATTAAATCACTGCTCTTCACCCATTCATTCATTTAAAATCTCTTCGAGTTGCCTAAATGATACCAGTACTGTGCTAGGTAGACACCAGAATAGAACACTGAATAAGACATATCATTTGAATTATGGCAACAAGTCAAATCATATTCAAGTCACTTTGCTCTTGAATCTTAACTTTGTATAAATCTGCATCAGAGTTTTATATACCTTAACAGCCATGAATTTCTTTTGCAGTCTTGACTGAATCCAGCTCAGAGCTGGGTAAACAGAAACCAAAGTGTTACAGATTATGTATGATGTGATAAATCATCAAATATACTTTATAAATTTAAAGAGAGGCTAGATGAGTGGCTAAAATTCTGCAGAAACCCTTAACACAATAAGCAAAGAAAAAATGCCCAATTGAATTGGACAAAACATCAAATGAAGGTTCTCCAAGGGAAGGGAAGCTGCTTTCTGAATATGAGAAGCTCTCTCTGACCTCTACTCTGTGCCTGAAATAAGCAGTACAAACATTGTATTAACTCCCAGCAGGAGGGACTGACAGCAAAAAACAGAGCTTCCATTAAAGTCAAGGGAGACTGTAAACCTCACTAAGAACAAAGGGAGTTTCCTCCATTAGCCTATGGTAATTTGGAAGAGCTCACAGCTCATAGAAAAGTGTAAATCTTTTGTCGACCTCCATTTCTAATGCACAACTTGGTTTCAGGCACAAAAGCTACTTGCTTTGCACTACTTTGTCTTCTTTTTTCTCAGTAAAGCATTAAAAGAGAGTCTATTCCTTTCTGGGAAGGATGGCTTTCCTCCCCTTTTCTCATATTTCTCAACACCTGTTGGGCAGCTGCTGCAGTCTGCCAGAGCAATGGCTGCATTTGCAAGGACTAAATTCTAACAATATGGAGAGTTAGTGATACTTAGGGATTTGCAATATGAACTTGACTATAGTAGATTGCAGGAACCACGCTCTCACATTTCCCATGTACTTCTGTGCTCTCTATTAATAAGCAATAAAAATAACAGGGCAGCTGAGCTCACTGGTTGTGTAGCTATGAATCTTTCCTACATCTGTATATAACCATATAAACACAGCACTTATATACCTCTACACTATGAACATATCTGGATCAGTTCAGTTCAGTCACTCAGTCATGTCCAGCTCTTTGTGACCCCATGAATCGCAGCACACCTGGCCTCCCCGTCCACCACCAACTCTCAGGGTTCACCCAAACCCATGTCCATTGAGTGGTGATGCCATCCAACCATCTCATCCTCTGTCGTCCCCTTCTCCTCCTCTGTCATCCCCTTCTCCTCCTCAATCTTTCCCAGCATCAGGGTCTTTTCAAATGAGTCAGCTCTTCACATCAGGTGGCCAAAGTATTGGAGTTTCAGCTTCAACATCAGTCCTTCCAATGAACAGCCAGGACTGATCTTTACGATGGACTGGTTGGATCTCCTTGCAGTCCAAGGGACTCTCAAGAGTCTTCTCCAATACCGCAGTTCAAAAGCCTCAATTCTTTGGCACTCAGCTTTCTTTATAGTCCAACTCTCACATCCATACATGACCACTGGAAAAACCATAGCCTTGACTAGATGGACCTATGCTGGCAAAGTAATGTCTCTGCTTTTGAATATGCTGTTTAGGTTGGTCATAACTTCCTTTCCAAGGAGTACGTGTCTTTTAATTTCATGGTTGCAATCACCATCTGCGGTGATTTGGAGCCCCCAAAAATAAAGTCAGCCACTGTTTCCACTGTTTCCCCATCTATTTGCCATGAAGTGATGGGACCAGATGTCATGATCTTCGTTTTCTGAATGTTGAGCTTTAAGACAACTTTTTCACTCTCCTCTTTCACTTTCATCAAGAGGCTCTTTAGTTCTTCTTCACTTTCTGCCATAATGGTGGTGTCGTCTGCATATCTGAGATTATTGATATTTCTCCCAGCAATCTTGATTCCAGCTTGTGCTTTTTCTGCACAGCGTTTCTCATGATGTTCTGCATGTAAGCTAAATAAGCAGGGTGACAATATACAGACTTGATGTACTCCTTTTTCTATTTGAAACCTGTCTGTTTTTCCATGTCCAGTTCCAACTGCTGCTTCCTGAGTTGCATACAGGTTTCTCAAGGGGCAGGTCAGGTGGTCTGGTATTCCCATCTCTTTCAGAATTTTCCACAGTTGATTGTGATCCACACAGTCAAAGGCTTTGGCATAGTCAATAAAGCAGAAGTAGATGTTTTTTTTTCAAACTCTCTTGCTGTTTCGATGATCCAGAGGATGTTGACAATTTGATCTCTGGTTCCTCTGCCTTTTCTAAAACCAGCTTGAACATCTGGAAGTTCATGGTTCACATATTGCTGAAGCCTGGCTTGGAGACTTTTGAGCATTACTTTACTAGCATGTGAGATGAGTGCAATTGTGCTGTAGTTTGAGCATTCTTTGGCATTGCTTTTCTTTGGAATTGGAATGAAAACTGACCTTTTCCAGTCCTGTGGCCACTGCTGAGTTTTCCAAATTTGCTGGCATATTGAGTACAGCACCTTCACAGCATCATCTTTCAGAATTTGAAATAGCTCAACTGGAATTCCATCACCACCACTAGCTTTGTTCATAGCGATGCTTCCTAAGGCCCACTTGACTTCACATTCCAGGATGTCTGGCTCTAGGTGAGTGATCAGACCATCATGATTATCTGGGTCATAAAGATCTTTTTTGTACAATTTCTGTATATTCTTGTCACCTCTTCTTAACATCTTCTGCTTCTGTTAGGTCCCTACCATTTCTGTCCTTCATTGTGCCCATCTTTGCATGAAATATTCCCTTGATATCTTTGATTTTCTTGAAGAGATCTCTAGTCTTTCCCATTCCATTGTTTTCCTCTATTTCTTTGCATTGATCTCTGAGGAAGGCTTTCTTATCTCTCCTTGCTATTCTTTGGAACTCTGCATTCAAATGGGTATATCTTTCTTTTTCTCCTTTGCTTTTCACTTGCCTTCTTTTCACAGCTATTTGAAAGACCTCCTCAGAAACCATTTTGCTTTTTGGCATTTCTTTTTATTGGGGATGGTCTTGATTCCTGTCTCCTGTACAATGTCACAAACCTCCATCCATAGGTTATCAAGCACTCTGTCTATCAGATCTAGTCCCTTAAATCTATTTATGGATTTAAATTCTATATCTGGATATCTAGCTTTATACTTTATCCAGATCTGCTGGACACAATAATGATTCCTTAATTGCACTATCGTGCCAGTTAACACAGAGCATTTATGAGGTGCTAGGCAGTGTTCTAAGCATTTTATAAACATCAATACATTCAAAGCTCAAACAACCATAAGAGGTAGCTAGGATTGTGATCCTTGTTTCACAAGGGAAGAAAAGAAACCTCAGAAGAGTTCAGCATCTTACCCATGCCACAGAGCTAGTAAGTGGCAGAGCAAGGATTTCATTTGGATAGTCTGGATACACAGTCCATGATTTTAACTAGTGTGTAACACTCACTCTTAAAATTCTATATTACATTTGTTAAACTACACTTCATAGTACAAAATGAAGATTATTATTATATTTTTAATTTGCAACAAGCCATTGAAATAAGTAGAACAAATGTTAATGCAACCATTGTTCATATATTTATTCATCTCCCATGATAAAAGTGAAATTCAGAGAAATAGAGTGGCTTTTTAAGGCTAACAGAGTTGATAAGTGAGGGAGCAAGAATATTCTGCAACCTGATTTCATGTGTAAATTTTATGTATTTTATAGTATATAATATATCATATATTTAATGTATGCTGTGCTGTGCTTAGCACTCAGACCATTTGTGACCCCATGGACTATAACCCACCTGGCTCCTCGGTCCATGGGGTTCTCCAGGCAAGAATTCTGGAGAGTTGCATGCCCTCCTCCAAGGGATCTTCCCAACCCAGGGATCAAACCCAGGTATCCCGCATTGCAGGTGGATTCTTTACCATCTGAGCTACCAGGGAAGTCCATGAATACTGGAGTGGATAGCCTATCCCTTCTCCAGAAGCTTTTCCCAACCCAGGAATAAAACCAGGGTCTCCTGCAATATTTTATGTATATATAAACATATATACATCACATGTACACCCATGGCGGATTCATGTCAATGTATGGCAAAACCAATACAGTATTGTAAAGTAAAATAAAGTAAAAAGTAAAATTAAAAATAAATAAATAAAATTTTTAAAAAATGAAATGAAAAACACTAGTGGAAAAGTTGACAAAATTTTAATAAAGTTCATTATTCTTCCCTTGTGAAAAAAAAATATATATACATCTATATGAGGTATTCAGAATCTAATGAACCCAGTTCCTGGGTATTTATAATATTTAATATTTAATTATATATAATAATATATTTATATAAAATAATAATGAAAATGCTTTGGAAATTACATTTAAAGACAAACACATTAACTTGAAATGCAACACATTATCCAGATCTTATCAATACAATTTTTATTTAGAGTTTTTAATGAATTGAAATGCCCTACTCTAGGTAGACAGGTAAAAATGATACTTTATAATTTAAAAGATTTGAGTTCCATAACTCTTGTAAAAAAATTCATTACTTATTAAAAAAAACAGTTGCAGGTTTCTTATAATAATCTAATAAACCAAGTTATTAAAATTTCAGATCCCTTCAACATTCCACAGATATTTTTTATACCTGTGGAGGTTTAAAAGAAATGAGATGAAAAATCTCCTGAGCCTGGCATCTGCTCTTAGTTCTGCTAGCAACCGGTTGCTGGTAATCAGAAACTAGTTCGTCAGCTTCTCTGGGTTTTAATTACTCACTTAAAAAATGGGCCTAGGGATATCATTTGTATATTTTCACAGAGCCTTGGAGTCTGACCAGTAGTCCCTCAACATGTCTTCAAGCAATAAAGGTGACAAGAAAGGGTAGTCATTGCTAGCTGTGACCTTGAACATCTGGGTCCCATATTCAGTGATATTCTGGCAGAACCAGGCTAAAAGAGGTGTTGTGTTTGGTCTTTCTGAATTTGAGGATGTTTGTTTCTCCATGAAATAATTATTGAGCACCAACTGTGTGTCCGAATGGTGATATGCACTGGATAAAGAGCTAGACATTAACACTGAAAACCCAGATCTTGTGGAATTTACATTGGATTTGAGGAAGCAAGACCTTAAGCAAATGAACAAACACTGTATAACATGTCAAGAGCTCGTAAGAGCTATGAAATAGAAGTGCCGTGGTGTTGGAGAAGACTCTTGAGAGTCCCTTAGACTGCAAGGATATCAAACCAGTCAATCCTAAAAGAGAAGTCCTGAATATTCATTGGAAAGACTGATGCTGAAGTGAAACTCCAATACTTTGGCCACCTGATGTGAACAACTGACTCATTAGACAAAGACACTGATGCTGGGAAAGACTGAAGGCAGAGGAGAAGGGGATGAAAGAAGATGCCGGTTGGATGGCATCACCTACTCAATGGACATGAATTTGAGCAAGCTCTGGGAGTTGGTGATGGACAGGGAAGCCTGGCGTGCTGAAGTCCATTAGGTCACAAAGAGTCAGGCATGACTAAGCAACTGGATTGAACTTAAATCATGGAGGAAAATAAAGCAGGGGAAGGATGAGGAAATAAAATGGAGAGGGTTTTACTTCCCATTCAATTGCAAGTGATTTAATTGATAATGAGGCTATTTATAGTCATTATTCATCTAATTTGTTGCAAATATTTTTTAGTGCAGAAATATTGAACAATTAGATATTGCCCCAGATCTTTTTTTTGGTATGATATGTCTTTTTTAATTGAGGTATACTATACTGACATACTATATTCTATTAGTTTCAGGAGTACATCATAGTGGTTCAACATTTATATACATTACAAATTGTTCACTACAGTAAGTCTAGCAACCAGCTGTCACCCTACAAAGTTATTACATTATTGGCTGTATTTCCTACACTGTACATTACATCCCCATGACATTTATTTTATAAATAAAAGCTTGTATATCTTAATCCCCTTCACCTATTTTGCCCAGCTGCTAAGCCTATCCCCTCTGGCTACCAACAGTTGTTTTCTTTATCTATGAGTCTGTTTCTATTTGGTTTTATTATTCATTTGTTTTGTTTTTTATATTTCACATATAAGTGAAACCGTACACTATTTGTCTTTCTCTGACTTATTTTACTTAGCATAACACCCTCTAAGTCCATTCATGTTGTCCCAAATGCAAGATTTCATTCTTTTTTATGTCATATACCTGTATGACTGTCTGCATCTATTTACATCTTTTTAAATTTAATTTTTTTTTAAATTGGAGTATACTTGTTTTGGTTTTCCCTGGTGGCTCAGACCGTAAAGCGTCTGCCTGTAATGTGGAAGACCTGGGTTCAATTCCTGGGTCGGGAAGATCCCCTGGAGAAGGAAATGGCAATCCACTCCAGCACTCTTGCCTGGAAAATCCCATGGACAGAGGAGCCTTGATAGGCTACAGTCCATGGGGTCGCAGAGTCAGACACGACTGAGCGACTTCACTTTCACTCTCACTTTCATACTTGTTTTACCGTGTTGTATGACTTTTTGCTATACAACACGAGTCAGCTATAAGTGTACATATATCCCTCCCTCTTGAGCGTCCCTACTCCCCACATGCCACCCCTCTAGGCTGCCACAGGCCGCCAAGCTGAGCTCTCTCTGCCATATAGCAGCTCCCCACTAGCTATCTATGTTACACATGGTAGTGTACATGGCGGCGCTTACTCTCTCAGCTCGTCCCACCCTCTCCTTCCTCTTTTGTGTGGACAAGTCCATTCTCTATTCGTGTCCTGCAAATAGCTTCATCGGAACCATTTTCCTAGTGTTTGCTGGCTACCTGTAATTATGACACCTTTTCAATCCATTCATCTGTTCACGGACACTTACATTGCTTCCATAGCTCAACTATTGTAAATAACACTGCAATGAACCTAGGAGTGCATATATATTTCAAACTAGTGTTTCGGTTTTCGTCTAGGTAAATACCTAGGAGCGGAATTGCTGGATCGTATGGCAGTTGTATGTTTAGCTTTTTGAGGAACATGTATACTGTTTCCCATTGAAAGCACCAATTTGCATTCCCACCAACAGTGCCTAAGTGTTTCTGTTTCTCCGTTTCCTGACCAACACTTGTTATTTGTTGTCGGTTTCAATAATAGCCACTCTGACAAGTATGAGGTGATATATCATTGTGGTTTTGATTTGTGTTTCCATGATGATTCATGATGCTGAGCATCTTTTTGTGTGTCTGTTGGTCTTCCCTAGAAATATGTCTCTTCAGGTCCTGTGCTCATTTTTAATCAGATTTTTTAAAAAATATTTGAGTTTTGTGAGTTCTGTATATATTTTTGGTATTAACCTCTTATCTAACCTGTCATTTGCAAATACCCTGTCTCAGTCAGTAGGTTGCTTTTTCATTTTAACAACGATTTCTTTCACCATGCAAAAACTGTTTAGTTTGATGCTGTTTCATTTGTTTATTTTTGCTTTTTTTTTTTGCCTTTGCCTTAGGAGACAAATTAAAAAATTACTGCTAAGATTGATGTCAAATAGAGTACTGCTTATGTTTTCTTCCAGGAGTTTTATGATTTCAGGTCTTACATTTAAGTCTTTAAACCATTTTTAGTTTATTTTTCCACATGATATTAAAAAGTGATCCAGTTTCATTATTTTGCATGTGGCTATCCAGTTTCCCCAACACCATTGATTTAAGGGACTACCTTTTCCCCATCATATATTCTTGACTCCTTTGCTGTAGATTAATTGACTATATGAACATGGGTTTGTCTCTGTGTTTTGTATTCTGTTCTATTGATATATGTGTCTATTTTTATGCCATACGTTTTTTTACTACTATTGTTTTGTAATATTGCTTGAAATTGGGGAGCATGATACCTCCAGCTCTGTTCTTTGTTTTTAAAAGACTGTTTGGCTGCCCTGAATCTTGCCAGAGGTATGTGTTATATACAGCATGTGCATGTAAATTTATGCAATAAAACAATTTATGCTAAAGCACAACTGTACTGAGATTTCAGATAAGAGATTATGGAGGTCTCCAAGCCAGACTTCAGGAAAGTGGCCAGAGCTGAAAATATAAAAGCGAAAGGCACGATTTTGTAGATGGTGTTTTGTTAAAGCAAAGCTACTGGCTGTTACCTGGTGACAAGAAGAGGAATAAAGATTGAATTGTGGCTCATACCACGTTTTAGAGTGACAACCTGGGAGAACAACAAAGATTGTCCAGAAAGCAAATGAAGAAAGTGTTTTAAGGGCACTACAGGAAGGCATGATCAGCTGTGGGGAATGCAGCTAACAGGTCAGGAAAAATGAGGATTGAGCAAGTGAAAGAACGGCAGCAGCGAGATTGAGCATCCTTGCTTTTTTCACCACCACTGGGAGGGTTCACTATACAGATAGTCCTTGATAAACCAATTTCAGATACATTCTGCATCTAAAATGACTCCGTCATAGTCACTTCTTTGATTCACTGCTTAAATTATTAGCGTTTCCTGGAAGTCATGGACACAATACAATAAAAAATAAGAAAAAAAAAAAAACATTCCAAACACAGATGGACCTGGGTTCAAAACCCACACCTAACTGGGTTGCTCACATTTTCATAAATCACACTTAGACAAGTTATGTAACATCGCTGCATCTCAGTTTTCTTATCTGAAAAGTCAGGTTATTAATAGCAATCTCAAATGTTTATTAAAGATGAAAAGAAACAACCTACGCAAAGGGCTTTAGCACATAACAGGTCATCAAGTTTTCCCTCTGTTTTTTAGGAAAGTGGACAACCTATAAACGAGAAGCATGGAGATGAGGGCAAAGCATGCACTGAATGGGATCACAGGAGATGTGGACTGGGACTCTGGCCCCAGCAGCTACATTATGTGAAACTCCAGGTAACTTACATCATATTCCTAAAGTTTTGAATCAAAGATCAACAGCCAACAGATCCCAACTACCACTTCGTTTTTTTATTGAAATTATACTTTAGTTGGTTTGTTGACTAGTTTGTATCACTCTTTAGTTTTCCACAGTTTTCATACTTTCTTCATAACAGCACACATTTAATTTATGTACCTGACCCTGAATTGATTTGAGTTTGCAGGCCTTGGAGTAAATCATATGTCTGGTCCCTTTAGAGTATTTTATTAGTTTTGTAGCTAGCATTCCAAGATGTCCTTTTTCAGGGCATGTCTATGGATAGAACATCAAAGCATAATGCTTAGGGTCTATGTGCTTTTCAACACCCTGCAGAAAGTTTTAGACCTAAAGCAAAATGATTGGCTCTCAAGAAAAATGAACAGCAAAATTAAATCATAAATTGTACACAAAATACATAACAGCAGGTCAACCATTCAACAGCAATTGGATTAAGGTAGATTTGTACTAAAAATAAAGTTTAAGTCACAAGAATAAAAGTAAAATGTATTCATTGGGCAACATAGAATTAGAGGAGATTATCAAAACTATTTAAAAAAATAAGGACAAAATTCCATTCCGTTTTAATGTGGAGGTATAAGATGGAATTCTTTATGAACTATAGTTGCATTTTTGTTCTCTTGTCAAACTTCTTGGAAAATGTATCTAATAACGTTTTACTTTTTTCATTCATTTTTTCTACAGATTTCTCCAAGTTAACAGAGGAGTAAGGAAGGGAATAGTCATAGATGTTTCTTATTCATGCATTTTTCCCTACTGTAGGCACCCTTGTTTCCTTAAAACTTAGCTCAGTGTAGGGGCTCAGTAATATTTATTGGCTTAAATAGCTGCTGAAGGAAAGGTAAGGACAACAGGGCTTGGGTGCCTGAAGGGGGGATAAAATATAAGGTTTTGTTTTGTTCTTCATAAGATATATGAACTCTAACATTGGTTAGAGAAGTAATACTCCCAGTATCCCTTAATTCTCTAAGTTGCTGCCAAAGAGGCGTAGGTATTAGGTCTACTCAGGTTTCTGGAAACTCTTTTATTTTCTGACTTAATGGGATAGATGCAGCTGGTGTGGCTTTTTATTTATTTATTTATTTATTGCCTTGAATCTTGGTGTGATTTCTGGAGGAGTGAATAACACACTGACAACATAAATTGATAAGTCAACCTGCTGGGATGGTGGAGAGGCTGAAGGACATTGAATCCTTTAAGCCACTGGCAAACTGCTGCCTTAGACTTGGACTGTATACTTCCATGTTGCTTATTATGAGTGAAAATTGAACCCTATTTGTGTAAGCCACAGAAAATCGAGGGGGTGTTTCTTTTTTGTTTTTGTTTTCAACAGTAGCCCAAAATATGTCTGATTGCTGTACCATGTGGAGAAATGGTTAACACACAAGCAAGAGGAAGGTCACTGGCATTAAGGAAATACAGAAACTCTCAAGTCAAGAAGCTGGAAGAATCTTCTGGAATTCTTCTGGAAGCAAAGTGACTTTTCAGGTACACAACTGAAAATCAAATAAGTAAAGCAGTTAAGAAAACCTCCATGGTTGGGAAAGTGGGGAATGGAAACTAGATATTTATACCCCAAAATCCAAACTATCCAAGTGGATGATGGAACTACCAGATACCCAGTAGAGATTACCTAAATCCAGAACACAGCTTCCTGGTACCAAAGATGATACTGAAACAGAAGTTAGCACAAAGGAGATGATGCCCTTTATAATAGTCATCTCCGCATCTTAATTTTCTTATCAGCAATTTTGGCAAGAATATGGATGGCAGATGATTAAGTTGAACTCCTTGAAATTGCATGAAATAAAGATTTTCTCTGGTCAAGTCATAAAGCGTCCCCTACTAGACTGTGATATACTTAAAGGGAGGAAGGGAAGGGGAAAGAAGTTTGCATATATTGGGTCTAAGGGACTGTGGAACAAGGATTTGGAGATGATTCCCAGGAAGTATTTAGAGTGTTTTATAGTGGTTTATGAAAAACTGATTTTTTCATAACAGTTGGAGAAGGACAGTTGGGGAAGGAAGTTATTTTTGTCCTATGGCTATTTACGCTAAACATGTATTCAGAGGTTTCCAAAAGCGTGTTATCCTTAGGATACGTATTATAATTTCTTTCCCAGTTTCATCGGTTGTATTTTTTTTTTTTTTTTTTGTCTTTGGGGTTAGAGTCACTCCTCTTATCTGGGTGTGACCACTCACTTCACCATGGAGTGGTGCAGATGAACTGAAAGCTGTGCTTTTCGTCTCCATGCCCATCACTGACTTCTGTTTTTTTAACAGAGACACAATCAAGCAGTGGGTTATAGGCTGATTCGGAGCCTTCTCTGGGCCTTAGTTTCCACATTAGAAAACAAGGCAGTGAGTAGGTACTCACAAAAGTGCCTCCCAGCTTTGGACATTCTACAGTCCTGGAATTCTACAGCACAGATGCTATCACCTGTCAGCCTCAATAAACAGAAAGCTGACTTGACTCCATTCATTTTCCAGAAACGCAGAGTCAGTCATCCTCTGAGAGTAGATAGTTTGCGTCAACTTTCTTAGATAAAGGGTAATTCAGCAACATTAATATGCTATTCTACAGAATGAACCTGAATTCTGTAGACTTCTAAAACACAAATAAAGGTCCTTTTTTCTTTGAAATCTGAGGTAAAGAGTATCATTAATAAGAGAGGGAGGATGAAATTGGTATTGTCCTAAAAGCTCAATGTTCTGATTTTGACTCATCTGTGAGTGAAATTCATTCAGTCATGCCCAACTCTTGGCGACCACATAGACTGTAGCCTCTGTCCATGGAATTCTCCAGGCAAGAATACTGGATGCAAGCAGATTCTTTATTGCCTGAGCCACCAAGGAAGCCCTTGACTCTTCTGAATGACCTCAAATTAGCTGCCCCTTTATATAATATCTTGACAAGAAAACTTCTTTTTTAGAATTACATAGCTCTAATTAAATATCTGCTGCTTGTCATAATCTATGCTAGGGCAGTTCATAGTTTAATTATATGCTAGACAATCATCAACTCCAAAGGATATTGTCATGCATTCTTGTATTTCCAGAACCTACTACAGCACCTGTCATGCTGAAGACAACCACAGATACCTAAGGTACTTGCAATAACAATTACTTCCTATGAAGTAACAATCAATATGAAGTTGGTAACTACTACTATTATTTCTATTTTGCAAACAGAGGTTTGAAGAAGTCAGAAAAACTGGTGCCAATGTCAGACCAGTCATTGGCAGAGCTACAGCTTGAATGACTCCAAAGACTGTACTTTTTCCGCTAACTAGATTGTTCCTTCCTACCATGGCTTTCTCCCTATTTCTCTCTTGCTTCCTTAATATTCCAATACAATTTGCAACAAGCCATACAAGTAGGTTTTCTACTAGATTATGAAAAAAATCAGCCTCTGATAGGAAAGGATTTTTTGCTTAAAACACTTTGCAACAAAAGATAGCTTTCTTTGAAGCTAGGTTAGAGTAATAAATATGCCCCAATACCATCCCACAGAAAACAGGAGTTAAAAGACTGACAAAGAAACAGTATACAGAGAAGGAGGATTCTGAGAAGGGGATAGGAGACACCAAAGGTAAGAGCTGTGAGAAAGACAGCAGTCAATAAAAGGAGGAAAAAAAGCTAATCGATATTGCAGAGGAGCCTCTCTCCAAAGTTCAATGCTCTTGTGGACCAGATGGGCTGAGATTTGAATACTATTTCCTTTATTTTGAACACGATGGGTGCTTGAAAGTTAGTCACTGAATCATGTCTGATTCTTTGAGATGCTATGGACTATGGCCCACCAGGGTTCTCTGTCCATGGAATTCTCTAGGCAAGAATACTGGAGTGGGTAGCCGTTCCTTCTCTGAGGGATCTTTCTGATCCAGGGATTGAACCCAGGTCTCCTGCACTGCAGGCAGATTCTTTAGTGTCTGAACCACTATGGATGCTTGACTGACTAGCAATGTTTATTTAGAATAGGATCTGTGCTTCTCTCTAATTCAATTGTGAAGTTCTTGGGTTTCAAACCAATAACAGAGCAACACTATTGATACTCAGTTATATCACGCAGTCTTTTATCAACACTGTAGTGCCAGTTTGATCTCATATTTAATATTACTAAAACTTCTTCGACTGCAAGGAGATCAAACCAGTCATCCTCAAGGAAATCAGTCCTGAATATTAATTAGAAAGACTGATGCTGAAGCTGAAACTCTGATACTTTGGCCACCTGATGGGAAGAACTGACTCATTAGAAAAGACCCTGATGCTGGGAAAGATTGAAGGCAGGAGGAGAAGGGGACAACAGAGGATGAGATGGTTGGATGCCATCACTGACTAGATGGACACGAGTTTGAGCAAGCTCCAGGAGTTGGTGATGGACAGGGGAGTCTGGAGTGCTTCAGTCCATGGAGTCGCAAAGAGGTGGACACGACTGAGCGACTGAACTGAAAACTCCCCTGAAACCCAGTTTTCTAGAATTTGGATGGAATTGGCCAGGCCAGCTCATTACCCTTTCTTGTTTCAATTGCCCACATATTTGAGAAGTTCTTCTCTTCCTCCTTCAAATAATCACTGAGCTCCCAACAAGTATCTTCAGGGTTTCAAATGAATGATCCCTTCCTCATGAACCCCAGGAATCTAGCAATTGGTTCCATCACAGTTGACCAATCTTGCCATGAACTAAACAGCTGGGGCTCGTTGAGACCTTATGTCTCAAGTGGTATCCACCATACTAGGGGATTATACCAGCCTTCTCTCCTTTACCTTTCAGCTATAGGAAAGGGATAAGTAGGAAATGTTAAAACACTGAGTGGGGGAAAAAACTAAACCAAAATTGTCTTTCAAACTCAGGTTACTATACATTTTGTATACAAATTTAGATATCATCTTCCTGACTTGCTTTGGATCAGGTTCTGCCAAAATAATAAATAAACATCTAGAGTTCTGAGCTTGAACCATGAATTTAATGCTTGCTTAATAGCTCTAGAACTTCTAAGAAATTACCTAACTTCTCGGTTTCCTCAGCAACAAAAGAGTACTTATTGTTATCAGGTTTGTCATAGTGTTCCTTCCAAGAAGCAAGAATCTTCTAGACAGTGTATTAAAATGCAAAGACATCACTTTGCCAACAAATGTCCATATAGTCAGAGTTACGGTCTTCCCAGTAGTCCTGTGCAGATGTGAGAGTTGAACCATAAAGAAGGCTGAGTACCAAAAAATTGATGCTTTCAAACTGTGGTGCTGGAAAAGACTCTTGAGAGTCCCTTGGACTGCAGGGAGATCAAACTAGTCAATCCTAAAGGAAATTAACCCTGAATATTCACTGGGAGGACTGATGCCGAAGCTGAAGCTCCAATGCTTTGGCCATCTGATGGGAACAAATGAAAAAGATCAATTGGGATCGCATGTACACCCGTGGTGGATTCATGTCAATGTATGGCAAAACCAATACAGTATTGTAAAGTAAAATAAAGTAAAAATACAAATTAAAAAGAAAAAGATCAATTGGAACAGATCAATTAGAAAAGATCTTGACGATGGGAAAGACTGACGGCAAAAGGAGAAGAGAGCAGCAGAGTATGAGGCTTTACGATAGAATCACTGAGTCAGTGGACAAGAACTTGGCCAAACTCTGGGATATAATAAGGGATAGGGAGGCCCAGCGTGCTGCAGTCCATGGGGTCATAAAGAGTCAGACACACCTTATTGACTATACAACAGCAATTGTTATCAGGAGTATTAAACTAAATATAGGTGAAACATATTTTTTTAAGAAATTTAAGCAATCTCTGTGTTAGTTCACAAAGAAGCCTACTTTCCCTTCTTTTATTTATTCTGGATATTCTAGCCAATGCCACAACACATGAAAAGACAATGAAAATTTTACATATTATAATGATATAAGGTTTTAAATTTTGCACATGTATGTAAAAGTCTAGGATTCTATTTAGAATTTATTACAATGTAAGAAAATTTAGCAAGCATCAAGATTTTATATTCTATGTTTTTATATAGAATATGTATATATGGAATCATTTGCATACTAAAATATGGAAGTCATATACATATATATACACACAAAGACATATATGTGGACTCTAACTACATACTAAGTTATCATATATACTTAAGTACATTTATATATACACCTTACACCCAACAGTGACAAGTTTTAAATGTAAGAGAATATCAATTATCTACAATGACAAAATATGAGAAATTTCATATTTTTTTTTGCCCAAAGTCTTTGATATGACTGATAAATAAAAACCAACACAGTTAAAGGTTGTAGTCTTTTAATGGTAAAGGATAAAAATATTTTCCTTTTGGAACTTTTTACACAAAGCCAGAGACAATGCACCACTTGCCTATACAGGTTTCACAGTTTTTCTGGGCTTCCCAGGTGGTGCCAGTAGTAAAGAACCTGCCTGCCAATGCAGGAGGAGACTTAAGAGACCTGAGTTTGATCCTTGTTTAGGGAAGATTCCCCTGGAGGAGGGCATGGCAACCCACTTCACTATTCTTGCCTGGAGAATCCCATGGACAGAGATAAGCTGGTGATCTACAGTCCACAGGGTTGCAAAGAGTCAGACATGACAGAAGTGACTAAACACAGCACACACAGTTTTCCTACCATTCCCCATGAGATAGTCATTGGCTGTATTGATGAAACAAATTGAGTTATTACAGGTTTTGTTTTGGTTTTACCAATTAAATTATTTACCTCTATTTCTTTATTTATTATTATTATTTTTTTAATTTTTCCTTTTTTTAATTTTTAATTTTTAAAAATATATTGTAAAGCAATTAGCCTCCTTGTTTTTTTAGTAAGAAATCACATACCAGTAGATGGAATCACTTTAGTGAGCATCACATGTCTCTAAGACAGTTTCTTTTAGTTTGTCTTTTGGGGCATTATTCTTTGAACTTTACTCTCAAGTACAAGAGACAGTATTCTTTTTAACAAAAAGATGTTTTGGTGCAAGTTTTTGTTCTGTGTTTTTCAAATAAAATTATTCACTTTCTAATGATTTTTGGTTTTCTTTCTTTCTTTCTTTTTTTTTTTGAATACAGCATTTGACACCAAAAACACTGAGTTGTTTTTGAAGTAATGTACACAATAAAAGCAGAAAAGCTGCTTTTATATCAAGGGTATGATTTCATTTATATGTACTGCTTTTTGTATATTTAACTACTTACTGAGTTTTTTACCTTATTCTATATGAAAGTTATGACCAACCTAGACAGCATATTGAAAAGCAGAGACATTACTTGGCGAACAAATGTCTATCTAGTCAAGGCTATGGTTTTTCCAGTAGTCATGTATAGATGTGAGAGTTGGACTGTGAAGAAGGCTGAGCGCCGAAAAATTGATGCTTTTGAACTGTGGTGCTGGAGAAGACTCTTGAGAGTCCCTTGTTCTGCAAGGAGATCCAACCAGTCCAATCTGAAGGAGATCAGCCCTGGATTTCTTTGGAAGGAATGATGCTAAAGCTGAAACTCCAGTACTTGCCCACCTGATGGGAAGAGTTGATTCATTGGAAAAGACTCTGATGCTGGGAGGGATTGTGGCAGGAGAAGGGGACGACAGAGGCTGAGATGGCTGGATGGCATCACTGACTCGATGGACGTGAGTCTGAGTGAACTCCGGGAGTTGGTGATGGACAGGGAGGCCCGGCATGCTGCGATTCACGGGGTCGCAAAGAGTCGGACACGACTGAGCGACTGAAATGACCTGAACTGAACTGATATGAAAGTTTATTATTCCCAAATTCATTCTTTTTCTACTAACATGTTAATACTTGTCATAACATACACTGTATTCCCATTTCCCTGATGAATACTGATGTAGAGAACCATTATATAGGCTAATAGAATATTCTTTTTTTTATGGAAGTTTAGGTTATCTAGTCATCATTTTTCCACATCTCTACAATGTCTTAAAAATATGATCTAAAAATATATTTATCTTTCTTTTTTTTTTTTTTTTACAGTGGAATCACTGGCCTGTTGTGGCTTATCTCACCCTATTTGGAAATGGAAATCACTGATATGTATTTTAAAGTAATTCTCTTCACATGAATACTCTGCTTAAAACTTCTCAACAAAATTACAGTGAAATGTGAACTGAAGTTGGCCTACAGCTGGCTTTTCTGATCCCACCATAGAAAGGCATGCTATGATCCTGCATTCTCTGTTTTCCTTCTGCAGAGGCCCTCTTTCTGCCTTTTGAAAGTATTTCCTTCTGTTTCAAGAACCGAGCACTAGCTGTCACCTCTCTGGGCCCCTCTCCTTCAAGAGTCTGGCTCATCCTCCCTGTTAAGTTTCTTCAAATATCACTTCCTCTTCAGGCATTTCCCAAGCTTCCTAACTAAAGTACCAACATACATTTATCTTTCCCATCACTCTGTACTGTCTCCTACATAGAAATTATCATTTCTGAGATGCTCTTTTTCTGTTTAAAAACTTGCCTGTCTTTCCAGTAAAATGAAGAGTTTCATGAGAGTTGAGATTTTTTGTGTTATTCTTCAGTTTTACAGTGCTTGGCACATATTAAGTACTCAATAGATACTTGTTAAATTTCAAATAAAAGATTAAGACATAAAAAGTTACTGAAGAAGACAAAATATAGAAAAATGACGTTAAAGCTTTGTGCTAGAGAAAGCTTGGATACCACCAAGAGGAGAAGCTTAATAGACAGATTTGTTTATACATAAAATTGTAAATCTTCTGTCTAGTAAAATTCTCCCCACAAAAAGTTAAAAGAAGAAAATATTTACAGCATATATAATTAGCACTAGTTAATACTCAGTTCAGATTAACCGAACCACATGTTTTAAACCTATTTAGAGAAGAGTCATCTGCCTGATTCAGTTTTGCCCAGACATCCTTTAAAATAAGTATAACAGTAATCATCATAGGAAATGAGGTAATACTGAAGACAAACAGCTCAGTAAAGAAGTAGGCAAGAGGAATGAATAGGCAATTCACAGATGCAATGGACAGTAAAAGATATGAAAACATGGTCAAATTTATTATTTAAAATACATATTTACACAATGAAATGCAATTTTATGTCTATAAAATTGGTAAAAATTTTAAAATATTAGTAACAGTCTGAGCTGTCATTTGTGTGAGGAAAATAAGTTTTCTAATATATAATTTGTGGAAATTTGAATTATACTGACAGTTTTGGAAGCAAATTTGCCAGTGTCTATTCCAAATTTAATTGTACATATCTTTTGACTCAGCAATATATTTCCTAGAATCAGTCTTATCAATATGCTAAAGAATATATGCAAAGACATTCACACAGATTATTGCAATGTTGTTTATAATTTTAAACAATCTAGTAACAATCTAGCAAAATGTACAAAAATAGGAAACAGGATAAATAATGTCTGGTACACCCATGGTGGAATTCTGTGTTCATATAAGAAATGAATCGCCAGTCTAGGTTTGATGTAGGATACAAGATGCTTGGGGCTGGTGCACTGGGATGACCCAGAGGGATAGTATGGGGGAGGGAGGTGGGAGGGGGGTTCAGGATTGGGAACACATGTACACCTGTGGCAGATTCATGCTGAAGTATGGCAAAACCAATACAGTATTGTAAAGTAAAATAAATAAATTATTTTTTTAAAAGAAGTAAATCTGAAGTGTACTGGCTTATAATGATGTCTATGATACATTAAAAGAAAAAAACAAGTTGAAGATCAATATGTACCCTGAGTCTCTTATTAGAAAGAACATTGCAATTTGCAAATAACAAACTCCTGACTAATTATGGTTAAAACGGCAATGCCATCTATGGTCCTCCATTAACAATAAATCTGGTGGAACTGTTGCAGAATTATTTCAATAGCCAGTGATGTTAGGGCATGGGGTCAATGTCTCTGCAATTCCCTTGGCTTTTCCTTCATGGTCACAAAATGAATGAAGCAGATAACAAGTCTGCACATCAGCTTCCCAGGATGAAGACAGCAAGGCAAACAAGCTCTCTTCTCAAGAATCCATGGCTTTTTATCCAGCTAGATAGTCTCTCATAGAAACCTTCTATAAGATTTGCCTTTACTTCACACAATTCAAAACTGTGGCATATGGCCCTATTTCGCTACCAAGAAGTCTGTAAAAGCAGCACACTAAAGGAAATGAGTTTTATGGCCCATATAGAGGTGTCATGGAGAAGGCGATGGCACCCCACTCCAGTACTCTTGCCTGGAAAATCCCATGGGTGGAGGAGCGTGGTAGGCTGCAGGCCTTGGGATCTGGAAGAGTCGGACACGACTGAGCGACTTCACTTTTACTTTTCACTTTCATGCATTAGAGAAGGAAATGGCAACCCACTCCAGTGTTCTTGCCTGGAGAATCCCAGGGACGGAGGAGCCTGGTGGGCTGCCGTCTATGGCATCGCACAGAGTCGGACAAGACTGAAGCGACTTAGCAGCAGCAGCAGCAGCATAGAGGTGTCATAATCTATCCTCAGGGTTGGAGGAGGAGTCTGCTATCCTAAAATAGAGATTTCTGCCCCCAAAAGCACTGACAATAAAATATAGATAGCATAGACCTCAGTAAAATTAAAAACTTCTGCTCATCAAAAGGCATCATTAAGAGTATATAAAAAAAGACTCGGAGTAAACATTTATAATTCATAAATATCGGATGAAGGACTTTTATCCAGAAGATAAAAATTTCCTACAATTTAAAAAGTCAAATAAGTCAATTTAAAATGGACAAATTACTTTGACACCTCAGAACTGAGACTATCCAAGTAATCAGTAAGCTTATGTGAAAGTTAATAACATTATCCATGAAGAATATTCAAATACAAACACAAATCACAATAAAACTACTATATACTCACCAGAATGGCTAAAATTGGAAATACAAACAATACTGAATGCTGGTGAAGGCAGAGAGCAAGTAGAACTCTTGTACATTAGAGCTGGAAATAAATAGGTACCGCCACTTTAAGAAAATTCTTTGGTGATACCTACTAGATAAATTTACAAATACTCTATGATTCAGTAATTTTATTCTTGGTTATATAACTACAGAAATGAGTGTATACATCCACCAAGGTATTTCAAGGAATGTTCTCAGTTTTATTAAAGATTTCGTAAGATTGAAGGTATCTGAGATGTTCCTCAAAAGGAGAATGGGTGAACAGTGGTAAGCGCATGGGATGGAAAACCACACGGCAATGAGAAAGGATAGACCATGGAATCATGCACCCAAATCGTGAATCAGCCTCACAGAAGTGCTGGCAAGAGCTGGACACAAAGGATCATATACAGCAGTATTTAATTTATCTGAAATTTAAGCAAAGCTGAAACCACAGTTATAGCAATCAGTATAGTGATAACTCTCAGAGATATTGACTGAGAAAGGGCCTGATGCGCGTCTCGGGTAGTGGACACAGTCTATGTCCTGAACTGGCTGATGGAAAGACCGCTGCATATGTATGTAAACTAAAGACCTGTGACCTTTACAGTATGTACGTTATACCTCAGTGGAAAGAATAAAACAAAGCCCAAAACCTCAAACCAACGAAGAGAAGTCTTTCTCCTCTATCTTAAAAATCGGATTTGTTGTAGCTGGAAAGTAGAAATTTGATGATCATGGTTATTGGGTTGTCAAAGGACACTGTGCCACAATTCCATTTGTCTACATACAATCAGACACCCACACGTTATGCGTATTTACATAAGCCTAGAAATTGTTTGGAAAATATCCACCTGATAACAGCAGTTACATTTGAAGACAGAGTCAAATAAAATTTATGTTTTTCATTTTTACATTTCTGATTACTAAAATAAAAGAGGAAAATCACACCATTAGAGCCAGAAGATTGAGAGTCTAGTCAAACAGTGTTAAGTATTAGGGATTTGTCCTTTATGATGAATAGATGGAGACACAGATGATAGACACCCATGCCCCTGGATCTACTTGAGGCCACAGTAGGAAAAGTTACTGAGGGATGCAAAGCCTTCTTCAGACTCATCTCATCAAGATGGAAAAATCCACTAGAATTAATGAATGCCTGTGAAGAACTGAGAGCTGTCTCCAGTATATTTTCCTGAAATGACATACTTTCTTATATTTACTATGACAAGAGTGGGAAAGCAGTCTTAGAGGTCATCTCATTTAGTGCCCTTGTCAATGTGCCAATATTTTTCATAATTCTTACTCTTGAAGCATCTCAACAGTAAAGTAACAAGTGGAAAATATGCCTTTACAACCAAGTAGGGGAGGTGTGCTGTATGGTCAACTGGCTACAAAACAGGCTGTGAAATCTGCCCATTTGTTTGCTTTGACTCCTGGAGCAGCGTCGACTGCGTTTTTGTTTGTGTGTGTGCGTGGGAGTGTGTGTGGTGGTGGTGGGGGGTGTGTCTTTGGGAGAGAGTTGAAGGAACTAAAAGAGAGAGAGACAGATGATGTAAGGATTTTATGTTTGAACACATTTAGCAGCACTTGCTTGGGGTTAAGTATTGGCATCCCTGACACTGACAGAAATAAAAGAATCTAGATTTTATCCTCAGTCCTTTCATTCCAGTTTCATTCTAACTTCCCCTAAGTCCAAAGTGCATCAAGACAAAGTTCTTAACTTGAAGGAACACAAGAATAAAATATGTTCTGAAATAGCTTTATGCAGGCCCCCTTCTGAATCCCTGAAAGCAGCTTAACTTAGCATGGTGGTTATTGTGTTTTCTAGTATTACCCAATAGTGTTGCAGCATTATTTACTGTTACCCCCTTAATTTTTCAGCCACCAGCTAGTTCCCTCACCCACTCATCACATACACATTTCACCGGTCTGTTTTCCATTGGCTTTTGAGTTTCCAAAGCCCAGATACCAGGGGGAATAGAAAGGACTTGTGTATGTAAAAGCAGATTTTAAAGACTATCTGAGGAATAGAATCACACTTTTTTATTTCTTGGCTTAGACAGAGTCCTCAGAATGAGAGGAAGGGAGAAAGGGAGGGTGTATCAAGTCCATGCGCATACTAAGATGCTTCAGTTCAGTTCAGTTCGGTAGCTCAGTCGTGTTCGACTCTTTGTGACCTCATGGACTGCAGCACACCAGGCCTTCCTGTCCATCACCAACTCCCAGAGTTTACCCAAACTCACATCCATTCAGCCGGTGATACCATCCAACCATCTCATCTTCTGTCGTCCCCTTCGCCTCCTGCCTTCTTCAACCTTTCCCAGCATCAGGGTCTTTTCAAATGAGTCAGCTCTTTGCAGTTTCAGCTTCAACGTCAGTCCTTCCAAAGAACACCCAGGACTGATTTCCTTTAGGATTGACTGGTTGTATTTCCTTGCAGTCCAAGGGATTCTCAAGAGTCCTCTCCAACACCACAGTTCAAAAGCATCAATTCTTCTGTGCTCAGCTTTCTTTATAGTCCAATTCTCACATCCATACATGACTACTGGAAAAACCATAGTCTTGACTAGACAGACCTTTCTTGGCTTCAGTCATGTCCAACTCTTTGCAATCCCATGGACTGTAGCCCGCCAGGCTCCTCTGTCCATGGGATTCTCCAGGCAAGAATGCTGGAGTGGGTTATCATTTCCTCCTCCAGAGGGTCTTCCCAACTCAGAGACCTAACCATGTCTCTTACTTCTCCTGCATTGGCAGGCAGGTTATTTACCACTAGCACCACCTGGGAATAGACACTGATCACTCCCAGAATGAAAGGAGCTTTTTGAGTGGGTCATCTTGGGCCAGAGTTGATGAGTGATGAAGAGAAATTTGCTGCTTTGGACAGTAGAGGCTCCTTCTGTCTCACATTTCTGGAAGGCAGCAAGCTCTCAAAGAAGGTATTGTGTGTCTAGAGTGATAAGACTTCAGAGTTTCCATTATGTCATGTGATTTGGATGCAGTAAAAAAAAAAAATTCTCCTGAGAAGGACTCAGAAGTAAAGAAAGAACCAGACCAGAAGGGACCCAATGGCAGGATGAGGATGGCCTGAGCAGAGGGTGGCAGAAGGGCAGGAGCATCCCCAAGGAGCCCGGCACATGCAGCAGCAGCATCTTGTTCACGCCTGACCCATGAACACCCCCAGGAGAGTACACCACCACTCTGAAGGGCGGAAGGTGGGGGACTGTGTCTCTGAACTGATCAAGACTGATGTCCAGAAACCTTTGAAATTGGGGCTAAAAATAAAAATTGAATTGCAAAAGAAAATATTAAAGGTTATTTATCTTCTCTCAAAAGTTTCATCCCTATCCCATAACCATGCAGAAAGCATAATTTTATCTCTTTTTATTGCTATAAAATGGGTTCAAATTCAACCACATTTCTCTGAACTGGAGGATTTTGTTCCAAAACTGCTAAGTGTTAAGGAGACTGATCCCTTAGAAAGTCTTATTATTTCTCAGAGTCTCCCATTCAGCACTCCATGAAAGGTCCTTGTGGGTGACCAGCTCAGAAAGAGAAGAAAGAGGGCTACAGCTGGAGAACCATGCTGAAATCACCCCTGGGCTATCTCCAGTAGGACACTGGGAAAGGAGAAAATGCACATGGGGAAAGAAAGCGCGAAGATAAATCAGTATTTCCACACATGTCTTTCAAACAGCAGGAAAATTTGCTTTCTTGAAGCAATAGAAAAGCCAATAAGGATGGGTGTGCTGCGCAAGGATACAGATCTTATGGTGAGTTTGAAATCAACAAAGCATTTTATTGTGGCCTACAGAGTCCATCGGTGGACATCTGATTGGCTGGGAATAGACCACCACATCAGAGTCAGGCAGAAAGCTCAGAGAGATCCCTCAGACACTCATCCTGTGCACTGAGGCTGGGCCAGAAACCTGAGGGTGCCTGGGAGTCAAGGGCAGAACGGCACTGTCTTTTCTGTAATCCATGTACACACCTTCCCCTACCAGCCATCCTCTTCCTCTTCCTCCTTCTTCTGTAAATTGTTCCCATTGCAGGTTAGGGATGGTTTCACTGGGCTCTAGACTACAGGAGTGGTCCCTACTTGTCCAGTACCTGACCTTGGGGTGATTTAGGGCAGGAAGCATATTGGCGTGGTGTGTGAGAGCTTGATAAAGGAGGTAGTTTGGGATTTGAATTGCTTGGTTTGTATATCAAAGGTATGCTCTTGGAAACTCATTTGCTATTTCTGAGAATTAGCTCACCCTGGGAGGAACAGTCTCTCCAGGATCAAGACTCCAAATGCCAGAGTATCAAGAACACGTAAAATATATAACCAACAAGGGTGTATTGCAAAGCACAGGGGACACTGCTCAATATTTTGTAATAACCTTTAAGGAAGAATAATATGAACTAGAAGATGTGTTTATATAGAAACACTATGTCGTACACCTGAAACTCGCATGACATTGTAAATAAACTACTCTTTAATGAAATAATATTTTTGAAAAGAATATAGATAATAAGAAAATACAACCAGTACAAGTTGGATTAATAATCATCATTGTTTAATGATACACTATCATCATTTGTCCGTGTGCAGTCCTTTTTATTTTATGTATTTTTCTCTGGAGTAAAAAACAACCATGCATTAACCACAGAACCTAAAACCTAGAACAGTATCAGTGACTTACATTTACTTATAAGTTTTTACCCTAATATTGTGAGTCCAACAACTCTTTCCACAGCTTATTAATGGGCTTCAGCACCTCGTCTGGAGAAGAACATCCTATTTTGAGTGACTGCCAACAGACACTTATATTCCCCATCCTCTTATCTATCTCATTTGAATGTTATCCAATCTGTAATTTAAACACTGGAGCATGAAAAATTCATGAACTTATGGAGATAGATGTTGAATTCAAAAAACATATGCTATCTTATGTCTCCATTAGCTGATGCCTCTAATAATGGCAACACATTATTCACAGCCCTTGAACAAAATTCTAAAACCAAGAACTAAGGAAAAAAAGGGTTCCTGGCAGAGGGTTTTCCAAGTCAGGCTTGAGGCTACAATAACACGAGCAGGAGTCTTCTTACTGTCTAGATTTTCAGCAGCTCAACTATTCATTTTGAATGAGGGCCACCAGGCATTGTCCAACAGCAGCCATCAGACGTGAAGGGACAGGACTTTTCATAGCTTTGGAAATATTAATTATGATGTGTTACTCTTGCTTGGAAAATCCCATGGACAGAGAAGCCTGGTAGACTACAGCTCATGGGATCACAAAGAGTTGGACACGACTGAGCGATTTCACTTTCACTTTCACTTTTGCATGGGAAGTTTAAGAGATGTTATGTTTAGAGAAACTGGTGGGGTTGTTGTTGAAGAATCGGCGAAAGTCAGACGCCTACAAGAAAGGACCCTGGAAGAGCCAGCGGTACACAGTCAGAGGCAACAGGTATTCTGGGGAAGGGGTGTGTTGGGACCATGCTTCAGGGACTTCAGACTGACTCTCCAGTTCCTCACTGTGATCCTAGGTGGTGTTGGGTATTTCTCTTTCCAGATGTTTGGAAACAGGAGGATGAGAGAGTGGTTGTGTGCCTGGATGGTCAGTTCTGCCCACTCGGCCCTTTTATCCTCTGTCCCTTCTGTAGTCATGCAAAGATGTCCCCAGGTTCCTGAGCTACTGTTACAAACAGAGAAACGCGTAAGAGCACAGTTTCAGGTCTTCATCAACATCTCCTTTTCTCTGCTTTATTCTGTGGGAACTTTGGAATTTGGCTTTGTGATATTCTGGCGAATGCTCCACAATCAAAAGGCTTTTCAAAATCTCCTCAGGTCTCAAGTTCAAAGCAAATAGTGAATCTGGTTGTATTTAGTGCAGATAAAGTATAAATCATTTTCTGTCCTATTTGGACATCCTGAATGAACTGACCTGAGCAAAGAGAACTTGGGTGTTAAGGGCTCCTAAAGTTTGGGGATTTTGGCTGGATCTCAATGTATTTAGGAGACCCCATTCTAAAATATTTACCCATCCAAATGAAATGAAAGGGTGCTTGTCCTACAAGCAGCCCCTGAAATAACATTGGAAGTCCAACCCCTACCACTGAGCAGTGGCTATTACCCTTGGACACTGGTAAGCAGGACTTAGAATTCTGGAATAATTTTCCTTTGAATTTATGACTCTTCAACTTCATTTCACACAGCCTTCTCGTCTCCTCTCCCACATTAAATTGGTCTATAAAAGTCCATACACCATAAAATGAGACCAGGGTGATGTGGCAAAGTGTCCCCCAAGGTCAACATTATGATAAACTCCCCATTCCACCTCCCCATCCCAGCCACACCCCAGGAGGAAATGGAAACAAAAGGCATGATGGCTGCAGACTTCATTTCTGGCAGCTCTTAAAGAGTTGCATGGTTCAATTTAGCTGAAACAGAGCACCTTTCTGAAAAGAGACACTTTTCTTCCTATTCATGTCCCTCATCTGCATGGTGGTCTACACAAAGGATCAAGAACATACCTGAATCTCGCTGAATTCAAGAGAGCTGACACCAAGAACTTCCCATGGCCTGGCTCCAGCCACATGTAGAGCAACCTGGAAGGCCAGCCCTGATGGGGTCTGAAATACTTGGCTCCAGGTTCAGCCTGTGGGCTGACTGTCTGGTTTTTTTTGAACACAAACTAGCCTGGTAGTCTTTGTGTAGAATACTCCTTGAAGCTTTTTTCCATGACATCTGCCAACTAAATGTATAAATTACTCTGTTTACTCCTCTGTGATAGGGTAGATAGTTTATTCAGAAGCAAAGGGTTTCTTCTCATTCTTGCATTTTCTTCTAGCACTCAATAATCTGCTACTATGTGACAAAAAACTGAGCAAAATGTTTTTAATATGTGATTCCATTTTATTCTTCATTACAATCCCAGTAAAATGGGCTAAGCATTCATTTTACAGATGAGGAAACTGAGATGACTGCTTTAATTGCCACACAAACCAGTCAGGGGGCAGAGTAGGAACTAGAACTTAAGTCTCCTCATTTCCATTTTTTTTTTCTTTTCTTTTTAAAACTTATCCATTGCAGTTTCCTGCTTGACTGTTTTGACTTGGTATTTCAGCCTTCAACCATTCTTTCATCCATTCAATGGCTATAGTTTGTGCATCTACTGTGTACAAGGTACTAGGTCCAAAGGCTAAGCACAGGGATCTGTAAGCTTTTTCTATGAAGAGCTAGATACTAAAATATTTTAGGATTTAAGAGGCATATTGTTTCAGCTGCAACTTGTCAACTCCACCACTGTAGTGCAGAAGTCACCATAAACAGTAGGTAGATTAATTGATATGACTGTATTGCAGAAAAAAACTTACTTATAAAAGTAGGTAGGCGGTCAGATTTGGCACTCTGGCTATAGTTTTCTAAAGACTACCACACAGCGGACAGTCTGCATGCACAGATGTAGTATCACTAGTCAGGCACCACAGAATCGTGTTGACTCTGAATCCTGGGCCTGCAGTGAGAATGAGAATAACCAGACTTGGACTGATCCTCAAAATAATCCAAAGAGGCCCACCTGAGTCATCACTGTCTTCTACAATGAGGTATAAACTGTGCCCCTCAGCATTTCCCTGGCATCATTCATGTGAATGTTCTTAGTGCTAGCAAAGCCCTTGTGAGCTGTGTGTAGGAAAAAAAAACAAAAAGTGTTAAATAGTAGAAAATAACAAGAATTCTGAGCCTTAGAAAACACAAAATGTCCTGAGTGTGGGCATGGCCATCCACAGATCTAACCGCATTTGCAAAATTATTAATTATAACAACAGCTACCATGGATTGACATTCATAGGCTGAAGGCACCCATCTGCGTTATCCTCATTGATCCTCACAACAATCCCGTGGTCAATAAGTATTGTTATTTCCACTTTCTAAATGAAGAAATCTAGACTCAGAGAAGTTAGGTCTCAAAGGTCACACAACCAGAAAGTAGCCAACTTAGAATCTGAGAAAAAGTCAGCCTCTTTCAAAGGTCATGACCCTCAGCATCAAGGTAGACTTGCTTTTGAAAGAAGAAAATGAAAGAACAAGTATCTTTTATTTTTGTCATGACGGTTGCATCCATGGAATCATGGCAATAATACTCTGGAGGGGACCACTTGACATGAAAGATGTGGGATACCAGCCCCAGAGCATGCGCTGCTAACTGCAGTCAGCTTCCTGAGGCACAGGAAGCCTTCCAGAGCATGTGCTACTAACTGTGGTCAGCTTCCTGAGGCACAGGAAGCCTTCTCCCAGTGTGTGTCCACAGTGCCCTCTGCTGCCTCCGCGGATTACCACAGAGGCCCTGTTCAGAGTCTCCTTCAAGACAGGTGATCCTTACTACCCTGAGGACTGGCATTTGAGTCATGGTGTGAGATTTTATCCGGATTCTTTTCTTGTTACTCCTAATAATTCTACAGTGGGCCGCTCGATCTTTCCTGGGGATGGGGGGTTGGGGAAGAGGAAAGAGAAGCCACAGTCCACCCCTGGTGCGTTGAGACAGGCAGCCTCTCGGCGCTTGCCTGCCTGCCACCTGAACAACGGTGCACGTCTTACTGTTCCCAGGGTGGCTTGTGTTCAGCTGAATGGCGACGACATCTGGGCCAGGAAGAGGTCAAGGAGGTTCCCAATGGTCCCCGGGGGCATTTATAGCTCCAAATCAGGTAAATCTTATTTCATTATTGACAAAAAGTTTTCATGAAAGTGAGCAAACACAGCACTGACCTAATGGGTGCAAGGAAAGGGGACAAATCAAGAAAAAAGAATACAGACCAAGTGATTGCTAAAGGAGCTAGAATGGGAGAGTTTTTTTAAAAAAAGGAATTAAATAAATAAAATATCATCCTTCATGCTACAGTGGGGCTGTGGCCTGGGGATGCAACTGGAAACTTCATGTGGTGAGTTCTAATGGGATGTGGGTTGGGCCAAAATATATTTGTCTCCAAGAAATACATATTTCAAAATGCTAAGCTTCACTTTTTTTTTTTTTTTGCTTTAAAGCAAATAACCAGGAAAATGCCAGGCTTGATTCTTTCTTGAATGGGACCCTGGATATGTCTTATGAAGGGAAAACCCTTGCGAGCAGTTGCCTGGTAGGTCCATTCAGCTACGCTTTAAGCATCCACTGTGAATCTCTGCCCTCACGGCATCCAGGATCATGTCCAAACCTCCCTTCCCCATCCCCCACCCACACATGATGTGCTTCCTTTTTTCAAAGGAGCAGTCATATTGGAAGAAGTACAGGGCACCAAAACACAGTTTTGCTGTTCCAGTAGTCAAATCTCTGAGCCCACAGAGATGTTTCTCTGACTACCACATTTTCCTTAGCTCTTCCAGGCTCCATCCCTCTAAGCAAACATTCCCTCTACATTTAGGCTCCTTCTAACACCGAGTATAATGTCATGGAAAGAAGCATTGACAACCTGGGTTTCAGTGGTTTTGCTATTCACTTCCTCAGGGTTAAGCATCCCAGACTTTGTTTTCTCATCCTTATTCAATACTCTGTATTGAATTTAGTTCCTGTGGAGAATCAAATGGGATAATGTTCACAAAAGTATGTTAATAAATACACAAACAAGTATTCATTAACTGCCTGATGTGCGCTTGACGTTGAGAAATAGGATATTAAGGCACAGCCTTTGACCTTGAGGAGTTTATAACCTAGACAAAGAGGTAAACAGGGAAGTAAGCAGTTGCCATGTAGTGTGTAGAGACTGGTTTGTGTTTATTTGTTTCTTTGGCTTTTTTTTTCTTGTTCGCTGTAGCAGACAAACTCACGACATGTTCCAGATCCTATACCTACTGTCATTTATTCCTTTTCCCTTCTTGGGCCTCAGATTTCCAATTTGCCAAATGAATGAGTGTCTAGATAATTTGTTAACCAAAACAGAACACTTCTGAAAGTCAGAGCTGTGTGTCTGTTAATCGTTCAGTCGCATCCAATTCTTTGTGATCCCATGGACTGTAGCCCACCAGGCTCTTCTGTCCATGGGATTTTCCAGGCAGGAATACTGCAGTGAGTCACCATGCCCTTCTCCAGGGGATCTTTCCAACCCAGGGATCGAACCTGGGTCTCCTGAATTGCAGGTAGATTTTCTTACTGTCTGAGCTACCAGGGAAGCCCCAAAAGTGAGAGGAGGTGCTATTATCCCAGAGCAACTACGCCAGAACAAAGATCCCAGGCAACCAGAGATTACAGCCACACTACAGATGAGTGGGAACAGGCATTCAGCACTGTCTGAGGTCTATCGTAGTTCCTACAGTTCATGGTCTTACAGTGATTTTCACAAGTCTTCTCTTAGCCCCAATTAACACGTTTCCTCTCTGGCTGTCCTCATTGGCATGGCTGCTGGTCAGTAGTATACGGTGAGCTCAACCTTAGCAATCCCCGAAAATCTTGGTTGCTGCCCTCACCGATCAAATCCTTTGTGAGTCAAACCGCATCATATTTTTTGAGCTCATATCAGCTGTTGGAGCTTAGCTGCTTCATGAGCCTAGGAAACTAAATGAAAATAAACACAGGCAACAGAGGTCATGGTACTGTGGGATGTGAAGCTCTTGGGGTGTATTTTCCCCTATCTCAGATACTTTTTATATTAATCTCTGCTCCTAAAGTAGGAAGCCTTGTGCTCACTCAGATGAGCAAGTTTCCAGACAACATAGATGTTTGACAATACCCACCCACTGTGAGCTTTAGCAGGCCTAAGATGGCTAAGAGGAGAGGATTAGTGAGCTGATTTTGTAAATCTCCCTCTCCCCATTCTCCAGCCTCCTCACAATTTTACTCCCTTTTCATTTCCTTTCTCAACAATTTTATGTGCTTGGGATAAAAATCTTAAAAGTTTCTCTTTTTTTTTCCCCTAAATTATGTAGCAAAACTATTTCTGCCACAGCCTAGGGAAATTGAGGCACAAATGAAACACAGGAGAGTTCTTGACAACCATTTACACCCAAGCTCACACAATTTGTGCGAAATGATTTGAGATTAGTGATAGAACCTCTTATATATTCAGGCTGTATGCTGCATGTCTTCCCAGAATTAGACAGTTGCTTCCCTGGTGGCTCAGTAGGTAAAGAATCCACCTGCAATACAGACCTCCTGCAATACTGGAGACCCAGAGTTGATCCCTGGGTTGGGAAGATACCTTGAAAAAGGAAATAGCAACCCACTCCAGTATCTTTGCTGTGAAATCCCATGGAGAGCAGAGCCTGGCAAGCTACAGTCCATGGGGTCACAAGACATGGGGTCGGACATGACTTGGCCACTAAACCACCACCATGTTGCATATCTTCTGAGAATAAGACATTTTAACATGATCTTAAAATCAAGGTAATGCGGCTGTTCTAACCATGCCTCTTCCCAAACGCATACACACGGTCCACATGAATATCTTTTGTCAGAGAGTTGTAGGGCCTCAGGAGTCACGTGGTCCTGGAGGCCTCTTTTTCTAGCTAAAAAGCTTCATTTCCTGACGGTTAAGCCCCAAGGATTGCAGAAACAGATTCTGGAGGGGAAGTCTCACCATCCTGGCAGGCAGCATAGGGTGGCACCTTAATTGCTTTCATCTGTATCATAAAACAGCCCATTTTGGTGACTCGGTTATGGAATAAGAATTTATGCAGCAGGAACTAGGTTGGGTGTTCAGGAGGTGACTGCAGGGTGAGAGGCGGAGAGACAATACAGTGATACATTTACCAAATTCTTCCTGAGCCTGAAAGCACTTAGAGAAGGGGCACTGAAAGGACGGCTACCACCCCAAGTCCAGTGGAATGTGGAATCTTTTCCTTCCCAGTCTTCACAGCTAGCCTATGCCGGGCATCCTCCTCTGGGGCCTGGAATACCTTGCTAATGGCCCATCTCGGCTAACTATCTTCAGACATGCATAGGAAGACCTGGAAATCACCAATCCTGGTTCAAATGGGGTTGTTACTGTAATCATACCTTTTACCTACCTACTTTATCAGAAAGCTGGATGACCAATACTTGGTGATACTGCACGGAATGAAATGGAAGTGAAAGTTAGCATGATTTGGTCTGACAGGGACACGGGGATGGGATTCCTGGGCTACTTCTTGATGCTTTTTTCTGAAGTAAGCTTTACTTCTATCCATGCCCCCATGCTCTGTATCCCTCTCTGTTGGCTCTCCAGGAGCCTGCTGGTCTGAATTTAGTAAGTAGGCCTTATGATGCTTAATCCGAAGCCCTCAAATTCCACATGGCATGTTTGAAAGGAAGGCATGCACATTATCTCAAATTCTTTTTCTTTGCGTTTAAAATGTCATCTTCAAGATCAAAAGTGAAAGCTCTGCTCTTGCACTGAGCCCAGCCCAGCTGTCCTGTGGGGTCCAGGTAACTCTGCTAGACTGTGCACAATTTGCCACTTCCCAGTCCCCACCCGATTTTGCCCTTCAAGTACGGACAAGATGCTGTTGACTCACTACAATCAGGAAAGATGATTTGAGGTTTTCAGCATAACTTAGTGAGTGTTGAGTGAGCATCTGTTATGTCCCAGGCTCTGCTTCTAAGTTTAGCAATCGTTTTCGGTTCAGGAAAGAGTAGTTGGGCCAACAAGATGAAGAAAGTACGTCTTCAAGAATAATATTTTTTGAAGCATGTTTAAATAAGTGATGTGCACATAATTGGAAAATAGCATGCAAACAACATGTAAGAAGGCATGTGAGTCATATGGAAACGTTGGCAGATCCTAGAGGACAGAGCTGTTAATTCTGCCTGGGGTATCAGAGAGGACTTGTCTGGTATGTGAAAACTCAGAGAGTTTGAACTGAGCTTTACATATTAATTCGAACATGAATTCCATTTACTGAATGGCTGTTGAGTGACAGATAGTGCAGATTTAAGCAATGTTCTTGTCACCAGGGAACTCATGACCTATCTGGTGAGTCAGATAAACAATGATTATCATAAAATAAAGAAAAATGGCTTTGGACTGGTAATAATAGTAACAGCACCCTCAGCTCTTTCAAAAGCACTACTAGGTGTTAGGTACCATTCACTGACTACTTTTCAACTCATTATTTAGTTATAATTTAAAATTATACCATACACTGGGGTCCATAATAGGTTTACACAAAGGGAAACTTGTTCAGAATTGCCTTTCTAGTCACTGGGATAACCAAAATCTGAACTCTTGAATTCATGTATGTTAGACTGTAAAGTTAATAGACCCTTAACTATTAAAGAAGAGTTGGGTGGAAGGAACAATGTAAAGCAAGAGAAAAAAACTGGGGCAGATACAGGAGAAGGAAATTACATTACAGGGTCAAGATGGGGCACTTCCTTTGGAACTTACTCTACCTTGAAGTATTGTAAGGCTGGGTAGGTAGGATTATGGCTGTTGTTCAGCTGCTAATTCGTGTCAGATTCTTTGTGACCCCATGGACTGCAGCATGCCAGGCTTCCCTGTCCTTCACTACCTCAAACTCATGTTCATTGAGTCGAAGATGCTGTCTAACAATCTCATCCTCCTTGGCACCCTCTCCTTTTGCCTTCAGTCTTCATCAGCAGCAGGGTCATTTCCAGTGAGTTGACTCTTTTCATCAGGTGGCCAAAGTATTGGAGCTTCAGCTTCAGCAGCAGGTTTCCAATAAATATTCAGGGTTGATTTTCATTAGGATTGACTGGTTCACCTCCTGGCAGACCAAGGGACTCTCAAGAATCTTCTCCAGCACCACAGTTCAAAAATATCAATTCTTCAGTGCTCAGACTTCCTTATGGCTCAAATCTCACATTCCTACATGACTACTGGAAAAAAATAATAGCTTTGACTATACGAAAATTTGTCAACAAAGTAATGTCTCTGCTTTCTAATATGCTGTCTAGGTTTCATACCTTTCCTTCCAAGGAGCAAGTGTCTTTTAATTTCATGGCTACAGTCACCATCTGCAGTGATTTTAGAGCCCAAGAAAATAAAATCTGTCACTGGTTCCATTTTTTCCACTTCTATTTGCCATGAAGTGATGGGACTGGATGCCATGATCTTAGTTTTTGAATGATGAGTTTCTAGCCAGCTTTTTCACTCTACTCTTTCACCTGCATCAAGAGGCTCTTTAGTTTCTCTTCACTTTCTGACATTAGTGTGGTATTTTCTGCATATCTAAGGCTATTGAAATTTCTTCCAGAAATCTTTATTCCATCTTGTGGTTCATCCAGCCTGGCATTTTGTATGATGTACTCTGCACAGAAATTAAATAAGCAGGGTGATAATATAGAACCTTGGCATACTCCTTTCCCAATTTTGAAACAGTCTGTTGTTACATATCTGGTTCTAACAGTTGCTTCTTGTCCTGCATACAGGTTTTACAGGAGGCAGGTAAGGTGGTCGGGTATTCCCATCTCTTTAAGAATTTTCCATAATTTGTTGTGATCCACACAGTCAAAGGCTTTAGGGAAGTCAGCGAAGCAGAAGCAGGTGATTTTCTGGAATTCTCTTGCTTTCTCTATGGTCCAGCAAATGTTGGCAACTTGATCTCTGATTCCTCTGCCTTTTCTAAACTCAGTTTGTATATCTGGAAGTTCTCAGTTCATGTATTGTTGAAACCTATCTTGAAGGACTTTTAGCATAATCTTGATAGCATGTGAAATAAACACAATTATAGGGTAGTTTGAATATGCTTTGGCATTGACTTTCTTTGGGATTACAATGAAAACTGATCCTTTTCCAGTCCTGTGGTCCCTGCCAGTTTTTCCGAATTTGCTGACATATTGAGTGCAGCACTTTAACAGTGTCATCTTTTATGATTTTAAATAGCTCAGCTGGAATTCCATCACCTCCACTAGTTTTGTTCACAGTAATGCTTCCTAAGGTCCACTTGACTTCACACTGTAGGATAGCTGGCTCAAGCTGAGTACCATACCATGGTGGTTATTGGGGTCATTAAGACCTTTTTTTATAGCTCTTCTCCTTATTCTTGCTACCTCTTCTAAATCTCTTTCGGTTCTGTTAGGTCCTTACCATTTCTGTCCTTTATTGTGCCCATCCTTGCATGAAATATTCCCTTGATATCTCCAAATTTTCTTGAAGAGATCACTAGTCTTTCCAATTCTTTGTTTTCTTGTATTTCTTTGAATTGTTCACTTGTGAAGGCCTTCTTATCTCTCCTTGCTAGTCTCTGGAATAGATGTTGGGTATATTTCCCCTTTCTCCCTTGCCTTTCACTTCACTTCTTTCCTAAGCTATTTGTAAAGCCTCTTTAGAAAACCACTTTGTCTTCATAGGGTAAGGTTTGATATTGAGACACTTAGATAACTAAGAAGTCTAGTTTTTATTCTGTAAACTGTGAGTATCTGAAGCAGTGGTTTTAGATAGAATGTAATATAACAGAGGACCTCCCTGGTGGCTCAGATGGTAAAGGATTCTCTTGCAATGTGGGAGACCTGGGTTCAATCCCTGGGTTGGGAAGATCCCCTGGAGAAGAGAATGGCTACTTGTTCCAGTGTTCTACTCTAGAGAATTCCAAGGACAGAGGAGTCTGTCAAGCTACAGTCCATGGGGTCGCAAAGAGTCAAACATGGCTGAGCAAATTTCACTGACTGAATATAAGAGAACCCAAATTCATGGATTTAGAAAAGGCAGTGAAGGAAAATCAACTATGTTGGAGTGATTAGAAAACCAGGGGGATTGCAACACTATTTACAATAGTTAGAACATGGATGCAACCTAGTGTTCATCAACAGATGAATGAATAAAGAAGCTGTGATATATATATATGCAATGGAATATTACTCAGCCATGAAAAGGAATGCATTTGAGTCAGTTCTAATGAGGTGGACGAACCTAGAGACTGTTATACAGAGTGAAGTAAGTCAGAGAAAGATAAATATCTTGTGTACTAACACATATATATGGAATCTAGAAAGATGGCACTGAAAAATTTATTTGCAGGGCAGCAGTGGAGAAGGCGATGGCACCCCACTCCAGTACTCTTGCCTGGAAAATCCCATGGCTGGAGGAGCCTGGTGGGCTGCAGTCCATGGGGTCGCACAGAGTCAGACACGACTGAGCGACTTCACTTCCACTTTTCACTTTCATGCATTGGAGAAGGAAATGGCAACCCATTCCAGTGTTCTTGCCTGGAGAATCCCAGGGATGGGGGAGCCTGGTGGGCTGCCATCTATGGGGTCACACAGAGTCAGACATGACTGAAGCGACTTAGCAGCAGCAGCAGCAGCAGCAGCAGCAGCAGCAGCGGAACCACAAACCAAATTGCCAACATTCACTGGATCATGGAGAAATCAAGAGAATTCCAGAAAATCACCTACTTCTGCCTCATTGGGTACACTAAAGCCTTTGACTGTGTGGATCACAGCAAACTGTGGAAAATACTTAAAGGGATGGGAATACCAGACTACCTTACCTGCCTCCTGCAGAACCTGTATGCAAGTCAAGAAGCAACAGTTAGAACTGTACATGGAATAACAGATTGGTTCCAAATTGGGAAAGGAGTACGTCAAGACTGTATATTGTCACCCTGCTTATTTAACTTATATGCAGAGTACATCATGGGAAATGCTGGGCTGGATGAAGAACAGGCTGCAATCAAAATTGCTGGGAGAAACATCAATAACCTCAGATGTACAGATGACACCATCCTTAGAGAAACTATAAGAGCCTCTTGATGAAAGTGAAAGAAGAGAGTGAAAAAGCTGGCTTGAAACTCAACATTTAAAAAACAAAGATCATGACATCCGGTCCCATCACTTCGTGGCAAATAGTTGGGGAAATAATGGAAACAGTGACAGACTATTTTCTTGGGCTCCAAAATCATTGAGGATGGTGACTGCAGCCAGGAAATTAAAAGACTCTTGCTCCTTGGAAGAAAAGCTGTGACCAACTTAGACAGCATATTAAAAAGCAGAGACATCATGTGCCAACAAAGGTCCATCTAGTCAAAGCTGTGACTTTTCCAGTAGTCATGTGTAGATATGAGAGTTGGACCATTAAGAAGGCTGAGTGCCCAAGAATTGATGCTTTTGAACTGTGTTGTTGGAGAAGACTCTTGAGAGACCCTTGGACTGCAAGGAGATCAAACCAGTTAATCCTAAAGGAAATCAATCCTGAGTATTCTTTGAAGGGACTTATGCTGAGGCTGAAGCTCCAATACTTTGTCCACCTGATATGAAGAGCCAACTCATTGTAAAAGACACTGATGCTGGGAAAGATTGAAGGCAGGAGGAGAAGGGGACGACAGAGGGATAGCTGCTTAAATGGCATCACAGACTCGATGGACATGAGTTTGAGCAAGCTCTGGGAGATTGTGAGGGACAGGGAAGCCTCATGTGCTGCAGTCCATGGGGCTTCAAAGAGTCGGACATGACTGAGCAACTGAACAACAACTTCACAGAAGTATTGTTACCAGACCAAACCTGGGTTCCCTCACCCAACACACAGCTAAGCCATCTCCTGACAGTAGATTGTGGTAAAAACCAATACAATATTGTAAAGTAATTAGCCTCCAATTTAAATAAATTTATATTAAAAAATAAATACCCCCCCACACACACACAAAATCAGGATTTATTACAGGGTGCCAAGCAAGGAGAATGATCAGCCTATGCTCAAAAGATCTATACTCCCCAGTGGCTTTCAAGAAACGTTTTTAAAAGGCAGTATAAGAGGTGTGGGTTGCAAGGTGTTTGATCAGTTCATGGACATTATTTTGACTTGCTGGTGGTGAGGCAACAGAGAGATCTTTCAAGAGTCACAACCATCAACCTTCTGGTTCCAACTAGTCTTGGGTCTATATGCTTGTGATTAATAGTTTCATTTGGTAAGATTCTGGCTTTTGTTTAAAAAAAAAAAAAAAGCTTAGGATTTCACATCAGACATTCTTATCTGTGTCCTGCAGGGAGGAACTAAAGGTCCCACTCTGCCATATGGCTGATCTATTGTTTAAATTGTTACTGTTCTCCTGACTCAGCTGCTGTAATTTGTTAGTATGTTGGTCTATTCTTCCGATCATTAAATCCTGAGCCAGACTTTCTGAGACTCAGAGGAAGTCTAAGTACAAAGTAAAGCATTTTACTTCAAGAGACAGAAGTTTTACAGATGTGAGAGAAGGGAGGGTGGGGCTCCTAGAACATCCTAAAGGGTCACACTAAGATTCAGTACCTTTGGGTAGAAAACAAAGGTGAAGATGGGCTTGCTGGATCACCTGAACTACATTTTTTGAAGTATGCGGTGAAGGTTAGGGCTTTGGGCTGTGATTTTTAAATTATTTAATTTTTTGAATAGATATAAATGTCTCACCTAGAATCTATCTTTACTTTTAGTTGCTATGAACCCAAATGTGCAAAGGGCAAGGCAACTTCTTTATTTTTATAGAGTGCTACTTAATCCCTATATAACAGAAACTGTAGCCTTAATCAATGTGCATATAGACATTTTAGGTTTAAATTCATTCAAATTGAAATGGACACCCTTTTTTCCATTCGGTGGATTTAAATTCAGAGGAGCTTTTAAAACACAAAGGAACGTCTCATCAGCTATCTATTTTACACATATGGGCTTCCCTGGTAGCTCAGCTGGTAAAGAATCCACCTGCAATGCAGGAGACTCTGGTTCAATTCCTGGGTGGGGAAGATCCCCTGGAGGAGAGATAGGCTACCCACTCCAGTATTCTTGGGCTTCCCTGCTGGCTCAGGCAGTAAAGAATCCGCCTGCAATGAGGGAGATCTGGGTTTGAGTCGTTGGTTGAGGAGGTCCTCTGGGGAAGGGCATGGCACCCCCCTCCAGTGTTCTTGCCTGAAGAATCCCATGGACAGAAGAGCCTGGTGGGCTGCTGTCCGCAGGGTTGCAAAGAGTCAGACACGACTGAGCGGCTAAGCTCAGCGCAGCACAGCGTGTACATGTCAATACTACTCTCTCCAGCTGCCCCACTCTTCTCCCACTGCGTCGACAGGGCCCTTCTCTATGTCTGAGTCTCCAGACATCAACACAGCATTGTAAAGCAATTTTCCTCCAGTTAAAAATAAAATTTAGAAAACACAAAGGAATGGAGATAAAAGTGGGGAGGAAAGTATCTGAACACTGGTCGTTTGTATCTGTCCTGTATTCTCCAGCCATTGATGATAAACTGCACCGTTCTCAGTCCATCACCTTCCTACAGCCCTCCTTTAGCTCTTTGCTCCCCTGAGAGTTTCAAGTGTTTTCCCACATCATTCTGAGGCCATACAAGACTTGGGGGCCTAGCTTAGATGTTCCTAGACCTCGCTGACTTTCCCAGGGCCCAGGCAGGAAGCAAAGACAAATCCCTTTTCTCACTGACCTCTCCCAAAACTTGGACTCAATCCAAAGGGATGAGAAACTTACTTTTAGTTGCTATGAACCCAAATGTGCAAAGGGCAAGGCAACTTCTTTATTTTTATAGAGTGCTACTTAATCCCTATATAACAGAAACAGTAGCCTTAATCAATGTGCATACAGACGTTTGAGGTTTAAATTCATTCAAATTGAAATGGACACCCGGAGTCCTCTGGACCCGGCTCCAGCTCTCTCTCTTCTCATCACATCTGACTTACCTCCTGAATGTAGAAGCTCTTTATCCAGACTCTTGCAGTGGTAGAAATGTTTTGGAGGAAAACTGGTTCTGCGTAATGACATGTTATTCCAGATCTTTCTCATTCTAGTATAACCTGGACCGAGGCTTTTGAGTTTAAAGGCAATGAATTTGATGAATGATGTCCACCTACCTGAATAAAACACACGTTCAAAAGAAAGCATACATGAAAACATGGGGATTAGCATTTTACAAAATTGTCTCCACACTATTAGAACCTTGGGATGAGCTTTAGTGCCTTGGAGAAACCGATTTGAGTTGACTTTTTAACTGAAGAGAAATTTGATCTATGTAGCCAGGCATTTTTCAAGATGGCAAATTCACAAATCCACTTTCTTGTTTTCTTTTATTCCCCAACAAGGGTCTCATCTATGAGCAAAGCCTTAAAAAAAAAAATCAGTAACCAGCATATCCTTGAAGGTATAATTAGCTACCATAGTAACTATAAATTATAATCTTTCTTTGACTTCCAGACAACCTAAATAAGATGCCATCACATTCCCCCTACAATTAATACTCCCTGAAGAAATATCTCAGTGCCATGATCTATTGCTAAATTTGGAGTATGGAGGCAAAAATTTCATCATTTCCACAAGCAGTTGCAGTAGTAGCAAATCCAATGAATTCAGCAAAATACATGGACATACGGCTTGGGGTAGCAAGATGAACTGACTAGGCACTTATGAACTTGATGGTTAAATACTAGTTGAAGAAGTTTTATCAATACTTTGACTGACAAAAATGTAGATAACAAAAAGGAATATTTTTATCACTATAGCTCAGTTAACTGATGCAGTGAATTAGGAACCCAAAGGTTCATCCTGTATCACTTTTAGAACATTTACTGGCAACTTGCAGTGGAATATCATAAAGATGTTCTTTTTATCCAATCATAATACTAATTTAGAAGTATATTCTGTACTCTCATTTTATACATGTAGAAACCCAGCTTCTAAAAGATGAAAAGAATTGTCCAGGGTCAACCATGCTAGTAAAAGACCCATAGTTCAACTCTGGTCTGTATGTGACTAAAGCAGGGCAAATGTTTCCTCATTTTCTTTTCCTGAACCTTACTCTGTACACTGAATGGCACCATGACATAGACTCACTAAAGAGAACACTTCGTCCTGAAGACTAATAATTCTCTCTAAGAATTCTGGGTCACCTGTAGGAACCAGTTTACTTAGCTATCAAGGAAAAGAAACACCTTGGCTGTCCCCTTGTTTCCATTTGTTTTCCCTACCCTCTATCTGCTTGATCTTCTTTTATTTCAAGAAGAAATGGAAAGAAATGAAGAAAAAAAAAACTGAACACATACTATGTTCCAAATGCTTGCAACAATTTTACAAGCTGTATATTATTATTCTCTACTTTGTAGCATGAAAAGCTAGAGCCTCAGGGCTTCCTTGGGGGCTCAGATGGTAGAGAGTCCACCTGCAGTGCACAGACCTGGGTTCGATCCCTGAGTAGGAAGATCCCTTGGAAAAGGAAATGGCAAGCCACTCCAGTATTTTTGCCTGGAGAATTACATGGATAGAGGGGCTGAGCAGCCTACAGTCCATGGGGTTGCAAAGAGTCACACACGACTTAGTGACTAAACACACACACACACAGAGTGGATGGCATTCTGACATGTATACTATCATGTAAGAATTAAATCGCCAGTCTATGTCTGATGCAGGATACAGCATGCTTGGGGCTGGTGCATGGGGATGACCCAGAGAGATGTTATGGGGAGGGAGGTGGGAGGGGGGTTCATGTTTGGGAATGCATGTAAGAATTAAAGATTTTAAAATTTCAAAAATAAAAAACTTTAAAAAAAAGATGTATTCAGTACTAACATTTTTAAAACATATGCTTTATAATGTCTAAAACAAAGCAAAAACTATTTGCAAGTTCATATATTTAAAATGTAGAGCAGAGACTCAAACCCAGATTTATCTTGTTTCAAAAAAAACTTTTCTCCTTGCAGAGGTTAATTTATTTATTTAACAAGTATTTATTGAGGGCCTCTGTGTAGCAGAGCTGGATATAAATTAGTAAATAAAATAGATATAGTCTTGCCCTCACAGAGCTTACCATCTAGTAGAGAAGACAGATAATAGATAGCAAATTAATATAGTATAATATATACTACTATTAAAAAGAATAACCAGGAGGTCTCCCTAGAAATTAAATATATGGAATATAATATATAATCTTTTATATTTATGCTAATTCAAAGAAGATCCTAGGAGAAGTTGTTCTCTCTAGGAAAAGAGGCAGTTAACTGAGGACTGGAGTATGGAGGAACAGGCCAGAGACGGAGTGTGAGGATGCTATCCCGGGCAGAGAACAGTGTGTGTGAAAGGCCCAAGACAGTAAAGATCTTGATGGGTTTAAGGGACAGAAAGAACTTTTGTTCAATTGGAGAGAAGATTCAGTTGGAGAAGAAGGTCATGGAATAAGTTGCAGATGTAGGCAGCAACCGGTTATACAGGTAATCCAGGTTACGTTATTGAATTTGGATTTTATTCTAGATTTAGTGAACAGTCAGGGAAGTGATAGGTTCTGATTTTTTTTGGAATAGGTTACTCTGGCTGCACCATGGAGACAGTTCTGATGGAAAAGTAAGTGATTATGCCTTATCCAGAAAAGCCATGATGGTGGCTTGTCCTAGCAAGGGAAAATGAGTGTGTCTGTGAGTGTGTGTGATGTAAGTAATGGGGATGTGTATATATGTAGACACCGTGCAGGTTTACAGTAAATACAGTAAATACAATAGTAAAACCAGAGTAAAAACCATGGAGGAAGAAGAGTCAGGACTTGCGTGGTCTGGCCTAGAGTCAAGGGAGGAACAGGCCAATTTGCAGGTTTCTGAATGAGCAGTGGGCCCCACCGTGTGGTGGTGCCAGGACTGAGACAACACAGGCGAGGGAGGCAAACATATTTGGGGGTGGGGCGGAATCTAGAACTTGCTCTTGGACATGAGATTTGAGATAGCAAGGAGATTGTTGGTTGTATGAACTTGGAGCTCAAGAGAAGTTTGAACAGGAGATATAAATTCCTGATTCATCAGTTTGCTGTTGTTGCTGTTCAGTTGCTAAGTCAGGTCCAAGTCTTTGCCAGGCTTGATTCTTCAGCTTGTTGATGTCATTTAAAATAATAGGAATGGATAAGTTTACCAAAAAAGAATTTAGAAGGATAGATAGCCTACAACGTAGCTATGAAGTATGCTTATGTTTAAAATTAGATTAGAAGAGAAAGATCCTTCAAAGGAGACAGAGAAGGATCATCCAATGAGGAAGGAGCCAAATCTTCTTTAGCACAAGAAAGTTAACCACTGCTGAGGCATCTAGAACTCTCTGCATCAATGAAAATTGTCTGCATCTACAGTGTCCAGTGTGGTTCTGATTTTCATACTGAAATATTGTTTCATATCGCATGATGTAGGTCTAAAGGGAAAACAACTGAAAATTGGTCACTGCTTTTGGCAACAGGACATTATTGTTACCACTGGCCAGGGAGGCTACTGTTGCCACTGGAGGTGGTAAGTAGAGGTGAAAGCCAGTCTGGATAGGGAAGACAGAGGATGCAAAGAAATGGAAAGAGAAGTTTGTGCGACGCTTTTGGGATATTGACCCCGAAAGGTGGAAGAGAAATGGGGTAAAAGTGAGAGGAATGTGAGCATTCAGGAGAAGAGTGTTTTATCTGGGGGGATGGAAGATGCCATTCACTTATTTATTCATCAGATATCCATTTAAGAATCGTGAGGGTTTAGTACTGCTCACCACCCGGGAGATGTGGTGTGAGCTAGGCAAGCAAGAGCTCTACTTTCCCGGGATTTATAATCTACTGGGAGAGGGGAGACAATCAACAACAAACAATAAATTTACTAACCAAAGGACAGTGTTATAGAGTGGCTAGTGCTATGCCGAAACAGAATGAACAGGGACAGGAGCGACTGCAAAGGGAATGAGGGGTATTTAAAGCAGAGGGTCAGTCAAGCCCTTTCCAAGGCGGTGAAATGAGCTGGGGCCTGAGTTATGAGAAGAGGCTACCCTAGGTAATAAACCATGTCTTCATGCTGCTGGGGATGACCCACCCGAGAGGTGAAAACTGCTAGCGGGAAAGAGGCATGAGAGCAGACACGGAGCTGAGGAAGTGAGGAGACATACGAAGGATTAGCCCCTAGGTGAGCAAAAGGTCCTTCTTCAGAAATGAGCTCCGTGTCTTGAGTGACGTAGAGAGGCTGAAGAGTTATTGTTAGTGAGGAACTTGAGAAGGCTGGCTGAGAACACAGGTGATGGTGATCAACCATAGAATGTTTACAGCCCGGATTGGAGGAGGGGTACTCTTGGTAGTGACAAGGCCAGAGCATGATACTGAAGAGGGGAGTTGAGGAAAAGGGTTTTGGGTGTAGGATTTGCATGAGAGAGTAAAAGTTGGAATGGGGAACGGGGAGGGTATGGACCTTGCTTTTCTATCCTAACATATATGTAAGAGTTGAAAAACAAATAAACAAAAAGCAGTGTCTGCTTGCAAGGACTTTGGGCTGACTCTGCTGGTTCTTTAACTAACAGCCATTTCTCCACCCTTCCCTTTTGCTTAAAAATCCCAGTCATGTATCCAGTACTAGGGGGTTAAGGGGTTCATAAAGATGACAAAGTCATTACTCTTTCTCTTGCCAACACATTTTTCATGACCTCCTTTTGTAGCTAAAGGAAAGTTGTGACATAGTTATGGTCAAAGGACATTCATTCAAAAAAAACCATATTTTGGAACACCCCTTTGCTTATCAGCTCGGTTCTAGGTGCTGGGGATACAGCTGTGAACAAAAATTACAAAACTCATGCTCTTACAGAGCTTACATCCTGATGAGAGGAGGCAGGCAAATATACAAGAAAAGAAATGGAGAAGGATACTATATCTGCGAGTGGTTGTATTAGAAAGCTGGTCAGATATAAGTGGAAATCTGCTGGGACGCTTCTGGAGAAGTTGTCTTATCAGAAGTTTTTTGTAAGAGGTGCGTTCATTGTCATCTTCCCTTTTTCCTTATTTTTGCTCAGATGCAGATATGATACCTGGGGATATAGTAGCCACTGTGTGACTATGGCACAATAAACATAAGGACAAAAATGTCAGTCCCATAAGGTTTACAGAGGGAAAGGATAGAAACAGTATGAGCATGACTAAGATGTTGCCCCAAAGTACACAAAAACTGAAATATAAGCCAATGGAACAAGATAGAAAGCCCAGAAATAAACCCATGCACCTATGGGTATCTTATTTTTGACAAAGGAGGCAAAAATAAACAATGGGGCAAAGACAGCCTCGTCAATAAATGGTGCTGGGAAAACTGGATAGCTACATGTAAAAGAATGAGATTAGAACACTTCCTAACACCATACACAAAGATAAACTCAAAATGGATTAAAGACCTAAATGTAAGACCAGAAATAATACAACTCTTAAAGGAAAACATAGGCAGAACACTCAATGACATAAATCAAAACAAGGTCCTCTATGACCTACCTTCTAGAATAATGGAAATAAAAACAAAAGTAAACAAGTAGGACGTGATCCAGAGAAGGCATGGCAACCCACTCCAGTACTCTTGCCTGGAAAATCCCATGGACGGAGGAGCCTGGTAGGCTGCAGTCCATGGGGTTGCTATGAGTCAGACACAACTGAACGACTTTACTTTTACTTTTCATTTTCATTTTCATGCACTGGAGAAGGAAATGGCAACAGACTCCAGTGTTCTTGCCTGGAGAATCCCAAGGACAGGGGAGCCTGGTGGGCTGCCGTCTATGGGGTCGCACAGAGTCAGACACGACTGAAGAGACAGCAGCAGCAGCAAGATCTGATTAAAATTAAAAGCTTTTGCACAGCAAAGGAAACTATAATGGGAGATAATAATAGCAAATGAAACAACTGACAAAGGATTAATTTTCAAAATGTTCAAGCAACTCATACAACTCAATACCAGAAAAACAAACAACCAATCAAAAAGTGGGGAAAAGACTTAAACAGACATTTCTCCAAAGAAGACATACAGACGGATAACAAACACATGAAAAGATGTTTGACATTGCTCATTATTAGAGAAAAGCAAATCAAAACTATGGTGAGATACCACTTCATACCAGTTAGAATGGCCATCATCAAAAACTCTACAAACAATAAATGCTGGAGAGGGTGTGGAGAAAAGGGAATGCTCTTGCACTGTTGGTGGGAATGTAAATTGATACAGCCACTATGGAAGGTGATATGGAGACTCCTTAAAAAACTAGGAATAAAACCACCATATGACCCACCAATCTGACTCCTAGGCATATACTCTAAGGAAACCAAAATTGAAAAAAACCTCATGTATCCCATTGTTCATTGCAGCACTATTTACAATAGCTAGAACATGGAAGCAACATAGATGTCTATTGACTGATGAATGGATAAAGAAGTTGTGGTCAATATATACAATAGAATATTACTCAGCCATAAAAAAGAACACATTTAAGTCAGTTCTAATGAGGTAGATGAACCTAGAACCTATAATAGAGAGTTAAGTCAGAAAGAGAAAGATAAATATCATATTCTAACACTATATACAGAATCTAGGAAAATGGTACTGAAGAATTTATTTGCAGGGCAGCAGTGGTGAAACAGACATAGAGAACAGACTTATGGACCTGGGGAGAGGGGAGGAGGGGGTGAGAAATATGGAAAGAGCAACATGGAAACCTACATTATCATATGTAAAATAGACAGCTAATGGGAATTTGCTGTATGTCTCAGGAACCTCAAACAGGGCTCTGGATCAACCTAGAGGAGTGGAATGGGGAGGGAGATGGGAGGGAGGTTCAAAAGGGAGGGGATAAATGTACATCTATGGCTGATTCATGTTGTGGTTTGACAGAAAACAAGAAAACTCTGTAAAGCAATCCTTCAATTTAAAAATGAATAAATTTTTTTAAAAGAACAAAAAAGAAAAGAAAAGATGTTGCCCCCAAACTAAAAAACAGCTTTCTTTAGACTTCTTGTTATGTGATATAATTAAGTATTTTTTGAGTCATTCTTCTTTGTGCAGCTGGAAGTACCTTAACTACTATAGAGATATATTGGAAGCAATGTCATCTGGAGAAAACCCATATCCAATTAAGATAAAGGGCTGAGTAAACGCTTAAAGGATAAGTTGAGGATTCTGGAAATTACTGATCATAGAGCAGGAGCTTAAGAAAGCACAGGTTAGGATATGAGAAGGATGAAGGTGAGCTCTGATTTAGTGTCTTGCTTATATATTGCTGTATAACAAAGTACTCCAAAACATGATGACCTAAACATTAAGCATTTATTATCTCCTAAGGTCTGTGTTCCAGGAATTCAGGAGTGGCTTACCTGGATGGTGCCAGCTCAGGGTTTCTCATGTGGCTGCAGTTAAGATGTTGGCTAGTGCTGCAGGCATCTGAAAGCTCGGCCAGGGCTTCTAAGATTCTTGGAAGGATCATTGGATCTTGGCAGAAGACCTCAATCCTTACCGTGTTTGCCTCTCCATAGAGTTCTTTGACTATCCTCACATGGCAGGTTACTTCTTCCCAAAGCAAGCAATTTAAGAAAGCAAGATGAAAGCCTTGACGTCACATGCCATCATTTTTGCAGTGTCTTTTTGGTCAAACGACATGGCTGACTCTACAAAGGCATGAATCACTAGGAGGTTTTCTTAGGAACGGTGAGATTCAAATCATGAGATTTACCGAGTAGATGAAGATGAAATTTTGAATGATCCTGAATAATAGAGGCGACTCAGATTTCTGATGATGAGTGAGGCAAATCAGGATGTTAAGGCATGATGAAACTGGTCCTAATAATCTCTTAGAGGAAACTGGCAATCAGTTTCAGGGCTATTATACTGAACATGTCATTGGATGAAGTCTTTCTGGCAAGTGTTTTTTCAGGAGGTTCATGCTAAAGAGATCAGTTATTAATGACTGCTTCTCAACGATTCCCTGGTGGCTAAGACAGTAAGGAATCTGCCTGCAATAGGTTTGATCCCTGGGTTGGGAAGATCCCCTGGAGAGGGGAATGGCTGTCCACTCCAGTATCCTTGTCTGGAGAATTCCATAGATAGAAGAGCCTGGTAACTTACAGTCCGCGGGGTTGCAAAGAATCAGACATGATTGAGGAACTAACACTTTCACTTTCTCAGGACATCACTGGGTAGTATGGCTAAGTGAGGTGATTGAAGGTGCAAAGATAGAGGACCAGCAGACTGAAGCTCCAGTTCCAGTCCAATTCTAGCTATACCAGCCTCTTCCCCAGCTGGAAACTGGAGAGCCATTATTGTTCTTAGTTCTTCCAGCAAAGCCCCACCTCATTTCCCTTTAATTCCATTCTAAAAACCCATTTCCAAACTCTTTAACTTCTTTCTTGACACAACCAGTGTCTTCTTCTTCACCGCAAAGCCACCACTAATGAGTAATTTGAATCAGCTGATGTCAGAATGACTTAATTGTGTCAGGATCCTTGATAGTGTTAGGACCCATTGAAACCCCTAATGAAAGACATTTTATTGTTGTTGTTGTTATTGTTAAGAAGGAAATGCAAAGAAACTCCTCTTTTTATGGGAAATATGAAAGCTTCGTGGATTGAGGAATTCAATAAATAATGACAGGGGGGATTGAGGACAAGTCAACTTTTCAAAAGGATAAAGTATATAGTTTCCAAAACATTCATTTCTGGGTATAGGCTGAAGACAAATATCTTTTGCTTGTAATTTGTTTTAGCAAAATTCCAGGATTTAATTATTAGTTTGGTGAATGACCACACCAGACCATTTAGTGTAACATGACAGACACTGAAGAGAGTAGTCAGTAATTTGAAACAGTAACCATGTGTTTTGTCTGAAAAATTAATACCTGTAGCATGATTGGAATGGCATGATGCCACCAATCAAATGTAGAAAAAAAAACTTCATGGTATTAATAAAGGCAGCTACTGTTCTGGCTCATGGCAAACATAATAGATGCTTTTTGTTAACTATTTTCAACATGCCATTGCTACAGAGGCATTATCTCATTTCATCTTCGTGACCACTATTTGAGCTAGATAACAACCAAAGGAGTTAATGTTTGCAGAACACCTACTCTGCTCCACAAATTTTTACATGTCTTGTCTCACTCAAGCCTCATAATATTATTTCTGTGTTAAAGGTGAAAAAAAAGAGGATCGGAAAGTCTAACTAATATCAACCAAAAATAAAGAAGGCAAGATTTAAACTGATGTTTGTGTAACTCTGTTGTTCATATGCTTAACAGCTATTCTTAAACAAGATAGTAAAACCTAACATTCTGACTGAGTTTGAGGAAGCAGAAGATTATGCACTGGATATGGTGAAAATTTAAATTCCACATGTTTGAAAAAATTTAGTTCCATTACATCATGTTTAAGATAAACAGAGCCTCCTCCTACTGGACTGATCAATAGAGGTACTCAAGGATTTATTTTACTGATTAGCAAAATGGACTTTTAACTGTGTAGATAGTTTTAAAGAGCTTGAAAATAGCTTAGAAATAGAGCAATAACTACAGGAAAATTACAGAATTTTTATGACAGACCCTGCAATATGGACATTAAGGCATTAGACACTATTATGCTGCCTGCTCAAAAACAATTCATCACACCTTTCTCCTTTGTTAACAGTTGAACTATGCACTCTCGTCTTCACCTGCAGGTCAAATCCTGCAGGTGAAGTGAGCTCAAGTCCCACCTAAGGGCTGAAAATCATGATGAAGCTAAGCCAGAAATAGTGATGCAACCCTCTTGTCTGCAGATGGCTTGGACATGGACATAGAGCACAATCCTCGCCAATCATGAATAACAGGTTGCGCAGGAATTTCTGGGAAGGGTTTTGTCCTTTGTTGGCTTAGGAAGGCACATAGGAAGGATGTTATTCTCTTCTCCACTGGTCTGTGGAAGATGCCTAGAACTGCTTCAACTTTATGATAATGAGGGGAGTTGGGCAAGCACCAAAGATGACAGAGAGAAAAATAGGGAAATAAATACTAGGGTCAGGATGATTTCAAGCTATTAACTCGCTGACCCCACTTGCCCTACCTCAGAACTTTTTGCTCTGTGAGATAAGACATCTTCTGTGTCAAGTCAGGTAAATCAGGGTCTTTTGCCATCTACAGCTCAAAGCTTCTTAACCAATAGATTTATCACCCCTATCATGCTGAGAAGGAAAATGGAGCTCAAGAAAACTAAGTCCTTTCATGAGTTCACATCCAGTAAATATGGAGCAGGATTCCTATCTATGTCTGCAGGATCTCAGAGCCCATAGTTCACTGTAACAAACCAGCTCTCATTCTTCCTTCTGTAGCCTCCATTTGTGTTGCAAAATCCCTTTATTACGAGGACAATCGAGGACTGAATGTCTGCATCCACAAATGCAGAAGGGAACACAGTGATGAGTAAGGGGTCTTTTCCAGGCACTTTATGACACTTTCCTGGCATACATACACAGAAAACTTCCAATTCTTTTCTTCAGAGCTAGAGATTAAAATGAAAGTGAAAGTGTTAGCCTTTTAGTCATGTCCCGCTCTTTGTAATCTCATGGACTGTGGGCTTCCAGGCTCCTCTGTCCATGAAATTCTCTAGGCAGGATACTGGAGCTGGTAGCCATTCCGTTCTCCAGGGGATCTTCGTGACCCAGGGGTCAAACCTGCATCTCCTGCATTGCAGGAAGATTCTTTACCATCTGCCCTGGAGAAAGGCATGGCAACTAACTCCAGTATCCTTGCCTGAAGCATTCCACGGACAGAGGAGCCTGGTGGGCTAAAGTCCATGGGCTCCCAAAGAGTTAGATATAACTGAGGGACTAACATTTTCACCTTTTTCGGAGATTAAAATGCCTTGATGACCTGCCATTACTTATAGGATAAACTCAAGATTTTTTTAACAGTGTCTATAAAGAACTATCAATCTGGTCTCTGCTTTCCTATTTTGCTTCTTGTTTTGCTTCTCAGACAATGTCATCATGGAGGACCCAATACAAGCCCTTCTTCACTTCTCTGAGTATGTTTTCCTTCCAGCTTCAGAGCATCTACAAGTTCTCTTCCCTCAGCTGTGACTCTCATGCATGCTCCTCTTTCCTGGGATATTTCTTTCTTGTCCTCAGGTCATAGCTTGATGTCACTTCCTCTCCTACTTTAAATCTTCTAATTCTTTTTTAAACTCTCTCTTTATCACATTGGTACCTACTAATATCTCCATATTCATGCTTTAACATCTGTTTTCCACAGGAAATTGAAAGTTTAGATGGCAGCGACTATGTCAGTCCTGTTTATCACTATTTATTGACTCCTAGCCTAGGAGATTGAATTTAAGAAGGCTCCATAAATATTTGTTGAATGAATGAATGGATGATGAATGAGGAAAATTCTTCACTGTTTGAATACTGTGTATTGATCATGGCTTGCTTGAATGGAAGTCTAAGAAAAGCACTTACTTGTGCATTTCTTCACACTTTGAATGTGGTCTATTCTTATAGCTTTTCTGCCATGACCTTGTTTCTAACCGTGATGATATTTTCCTTGCACTTATGCAATTCCCACCTTCCTAAGCACCTCATTTTCAGTTATGCATCTATGCTTACAGCCCCCACTGTACACACAAATCTCTTCTCCACATGACAGCCAAAGTGATGTTCTTAAGCTATAGCCACATCACATCACTTCCTCACTTTTTTTTGCTTTATTTTGCAAGTAGAATAAGATCCAGTGTCCTTCGAAGTGGAAGTTTTAGTCACTTAGACGTGTCTGACTCTTTGCTGTGCCATGGACTGTAGCCCACCAAGATCCTGTGTCAATGGAATTCTCCAGGCAAGAGTGCTGGAATGGGTAACCATTCCTTCCTCAAGGGGATCTTTCCAAATTAGGGCTCAAACCCAGGTCTCTTGCATTGCAGACAGTTTCTTTACCATCTGAGTTACCAGGCCCTAGATGACTGACTACACCTGTCTCTCATATTGACTACATTAATGCTTTTCACTGTGTGGATCACAACAAACTATGGAAAATTGTTCAAGAGATAACAATACCAGACCACATTACCTGTCTCCTCAGGAGCCTGGAACAGGTCAAGCAACAGTTAGAACTGGGCATGAAACAATGGACTGGTTCAAAATTGGGAAAGGACTACTGCAAGGCTGTATATTGTCACCCTGCTTATTTAACTTCTATGCAGAGTACATCATGCAAAATATGGGCTGGAAGAAGCACAAGCTGGAATCAAGATTGCCAGGAGAAATACCAATAACCTCAGATATGCAGATGACACCACCCTTATGGCAGACAGTGAAGAGGAGCTAAAGGGCCTCTTGATGAAAGTGAAAGAGGGAAGTGAAAAAACTGGCTTAAACTCAACATTCAGAAAACAAAGATCATGGCATCTGGTCCCATCAATTCATGGCAAACGGGAAGCAATGGAAATAGTGACAGACTTTATTTTACTGGGCTCCAAAAGTATGGTGGATGGTGACTGCTGCCATGAAATTAAAAGACACTTGCTCCTTGGAAGAAGAACTATGACAAACATACACAGGGTATTAAAAAGCAGAGACATTACTTTGCTGACAAAGATCTGACTCCTACTGACAAGTGGGAGTACTTGTCAGTACTACAAGCTACGGTTTTCCCATAAAACCATATGGCTTTTGTTTTTTCCAGTAGTCATATATGGATGTAAGAGTCAGACTATAAAGAAGGCTGAGCGCCAGAGAGTTGATGCTTTCAAACTGCGGTGTTGGAGAAGACTCTCGAGAGTCCCTTGCACTGCAAGGAGATCAAACCAGTCAATGCTAAAGGAAATTAATCCTGAATATTCATGGGAATATCTGATACTGAAGCGGAAGCTCCAGTACTTTGGCCACCTGATGAGAAGAGCTGACTCATTAGCAAAGACCCTGATGTTGGGAAAGATTGAAGACAAAAGGAGAGGGGATGACAGAGGACGAGATGATTGAATGGCATCACCAACTCAACAGACATGAGTTTGAGCAAGCTCCTGGAGATGGTGAAGGACACGGAAGCCTGACGTGCTGCAGTCCATAGGGTCACAAAGAGTCAGACACAACTGAGCATCTGAATAACAACAAATCTCCTATATGTCATCTCTCACTAGTTTCTCCTTGAGTCACCATATTTTGACCATTCTGGCCTCTTTCTGCTCCTCAAACACACTCATAGGTCTTTTTGCTCCTGGTCCTCCACCTCAGATCTTTGCATGGCTGCCTAATTATCAGTAGAGGCCATCTCCCAGAGTCCATAACTAAAGTATCCCTCACACCTTACAATCTCTGTCCCATTACTCTATTTTATTTTCTTTTTTTCTCCCATCACTCTCTGAGTTTATATATATATATAGTATGTCTCTAGTCAAGGCTATGATTTTTCCAGTGGTCATGTATGGATGTGAGAATTGGACTGTGAAGAAAGCTGAGCACCGAAGAATTGATGCTTTTGAACTGTGGTGTTGGAGAAGACTCTTGAGAGTCCCTTAGACTGCAAGGAGATCCAACCAGTCCATTCTGAAGGAGATCAGCCCTGGGATTTCTTTGGAGGGAATGATGCTGAAGCTGAAACTCCAGTACTTTGGCCACCTCATGTGAAGAGTTGACTCATTGGGAAAGACTCTGATGCTGGGAGGGATTAGGGGCAGGAGGAAAAGGGGACAACAGAGGATGTGATGGCTGGATGGCATCACTCACTTGATGGACGTGAGTTTGACTGAACTCCGGGAGTTGGTGATGGACAGGGAGGCCTGGTGTGCTGCAATTCATGGGGTCACAAAGAGTCGGACACGACTGAGCAAATGAACTGAACTGAACTGAGTATGTCTCTACTACTAGAGGTTTCCCATGTGGTGCTGATGGTAAAGAACCCACCTGCCAATGTAAGACATAAGAGACACAGGTTCAATCCCTGGGACAGGAAGATCCTCTGGTGGAGGGCTTGGCAACTCACTCCAATATTCTTGCCTGGAGAGTCATGACTCCCGTGGACAGAGGAGCCTGGCAGGCTATGGTTCATAGGGTTGTATGACTGGAGCAACTTAGCATGAATGCACGCTCTAGCACTAGAATATAAGCCCTTTGAGGGTATAAATATATACCTTTGAGGATATAAATCTTATATCTTGCTATTGATGTGTTTTCATCACTTAGAACAGTGCCTAGAAAACAGAAAGAACTAAATATTTGCCAAATGAATGGATGAATGAGTGCATTCAGAGAGGTGAGTTATTGAACAATCATATTCAGATTGGTAACTTTTTATCATGCGATGCAGAAAAAGTACCATGTTGGGTGTAGAAGTTGAAAATATGATTATGATTCAATGCTGCCCTCAAAGATCCTAAACAGTGTACTAACGAGAGACCTACAAATGAATATATTCAATATAGTATAAGTCCTGGAGTAGATGTGTATTCAAGATACTTTTGGAAGATGGGGAGATATTCCATGTTCCTGGGTAGGAAGAATCAATACTGGGAAAATGACTGTACTACTAAATGCAACCTACAGATTCAGTGAGATCCCTATCAAACTACCAATGACATTTTTCACAGAACTAGAACAAAAAGTTTCACAATTCGTATGGAAACACAAAAGATCCTGAATAGCCAAAGCAGTCTTGAGAAAGAAGAATGGAGCTCGAGGAATCAACCTTCCTGACTTCAGACTATACTACAAAGCTGCAGTCATTGAGACTGTATGGTACTGGCACAAAAACAGAAATATAGACTAATGGAACAAGATACAGAACCCAGAGATAAACCTACATACCTATGGGTATTTTATTTTTGACAAAGGAGGCAAGAATACACAATGGGGTAAAGGCAGCCTCTTCACTAAGTGGTGCTGGGAAAACTGGACAGCTACATGAAAAAGAATGAAATTAGAACACTGCCTAACACCATACACAAAGATAAACTCAAAAAGGATTAAAGACCTAAATTAAAGACCAGAAACTATAAAACTGTTAAAGGAAAACATAGGCAGAACACTCAGTGACATAAATCAAAGCAAGATTCTCTATGACCCACCTCCTAGAATAATGAAAATAAAAACAAAAATAAACAACTGGGACCTAATTAAGCTTGAAAGCTTTTGCACATTAAAAAAACCCACAAACAAGGTGAAAAGACAACCCACAGAATGGGAGAAAATAATAGCAAAGGAAACAACTGACGAAAGATTAACTTTCAAAATATACAAGCAACTCATACAACTCAATACCAGAAAAACAAACAACCCAATCAAAAAGTGGGAAAAAGACCTGAACAGAGACATTTCTCCAAAGAAGACATACAGATGGATAACAAACACATGAAAAGATGCTCAACATCGCTCATTATTAGAGAAAAGCAAATCAAAGCTACAATGAGATATCACCTCACACCAGTCAGAATAGCCATTATCAAAAAGTCTACAAACAATAAGTGCTGGAGAGGGTGTGGAGAAAAGGGAACGCTCTTGTACTGTTGGTGGGAATGTAAATTGATACAGCCACTATGGAAGACAGCATGGACATTCCTTAAAAAGCTAGGAATAAAACCACCATATGACCCAGCAATCCCACTACTAGGCCCATACCTCAAGGAAACCAAAATTGGAAAGATACATATACCCCAATGTACATTGCAGCACTATTTACAATAGCTAGAACATGGAAGCAACTTACATGTCCATCAACAGATAAATGAATAAAGAAGCTGTGGTACATATACACAATGGGATATTACTTGGCCATAAAAAGGCACACATTTAAGTCAGTTCTAATGAGGTGGATGAACCCAGAGCCTATTATACAGGATGAACTAAGTCAGAAAGAGAAATGCAAATATCATATACCGATACATATATATGGAATCTAGAAAGATTATACTGATGAATTTATTTTCAGGGCAGTAATGGAGAAACATACCTAGAGAGTAAAGCTGTGGACACGGGGGAGGGGCAGAAGGAGAGGGTGAGATGTATGGAGAGAGCAGCATGGAAATTTATATTACCATATGTAAACTAGATAGCCAATGGGAATTTGCTGTATGACTCAGGGAAGTCAAACGGGGCTCTGTGACAATATAAAGGGTGGGGTGGGGAGGAAATGGGAAGGAGTTTCGGGAAGGAGGGACACGGATGTACCTATGGCTGATTCTTATTGATGTATGACAGAAAACCACAAAATTATGTAAAGAAGTTATCCTTCAATTTAAAAAAAAAAGTGGCAAAAAAAGCTAAAAAAAAAAAAAAAGCAGATACATTTGGTGCCCAAAGGTGGTAACAATCAAGTCTTCTTGGAAGCCTCAGGAGGGGCTTCCCATAGGATGTCTTGACTGATGAGTAGGTATACTACAAATGAGTTTTAGGAGGGTCTCTCATTTCCAGCAAAGATAAAAGATTGCCCAAAGAAGTGTAACGACACAGCAACATGGTGTGCTGGGGAAACGGACGGGTTTTCTGAGGCAGGATCACAGGGTATAGAGAGGAAGAATATAAGGTTGAGCTGGAGAGGAATCAAAGCAAACATCTACTCAGCATTCCTTCTAGAGAAAGTATCTCTTTTCCACCGGGAAAATGGTCCACTCCATGTAGTCCTTGTGTGGCCTCTATCAATTACAGCATCTAGGATTTCTGGCTTTAGTGGAGAAGATACGATAAGTTTCTAACCATTCTATTGCACCAAACCCTTGCATACGGTGATTTGCCAAGGACAATCAGGGTTCCTTCCTGATATTTTATTTGCAGATACCAGAATAAAATGGAAGAGCTGGTATATATGCCCTTCTGTTCCATTTCTCCCATGTCTCTCACGACCGAGAAGGGAAAGAAGGCAAGCTGACAAAGAGAAACAGAACACATAGCGAGAGCTTTAGAGGTAGAAGCTCCATACAGAGGGACAGATTGGATTCCTGGAACCCTTGGAGCCAGCCTCATCCCCTACACATCTGAGCTATCACATGACCAGTATATTTCTTTTTGTTGTTACAACTGTAGAATTAATTTCTGACAATTATAGCAAAAAGAATATTAGCATTTTTTATGTTTAGATTAATGAAAAGACTATGGGAAGAAAAGATTACATATACACTCTTGGGCATGCTAAGTTTGAGATGTTGGGAATACCCCAGCACAGATGTCCAAGGGGCCCTTAAGCATAGGAGCCTCATATCCAGGAGAGAGTGACTGCCTAGCAATATAGATTTAGACTGAGTCTGGATTAAGCTGATTGCAGCTATGGGCCTAAATAAAACAATTCATGGAAAGTACAAAGAGCAAAAGAAAATAGAAACCATAGAAGGAATCTTGGGGAATTATCTCTTGAAGGAACATGAGTGGATGAAGAGATCCTCAAGGCTATTGAGAGAGTATCTGAGAGGGAGGAGAATCAGGAAAGAGTAAACGTCCAAATGCTGGAGGTAGGAATAGTTTCAAAGAGGATGGTGGGGCTGACAGTTCTAAATGGTGCAGAAGAGGAGTACGATAGGGTCTGTATTCACTGGGATACTCCAGGTGACGCTGCAGCAACAAGGTAACCCCCGTATCCCGTTGGCTTGAGATAATGATGGTTTATTTCTTATACTTAAGGAGCTGGGATGACCAAAGTTCCCCTGTCTTGCAACCACGGGATATGGAACCTGCAGCATCTCTGTTCACTGAGACAGAGAAAGAGAGAGACTAGTGACCACACAGGAACTTTCACTGCCTTAGTCTGAGATCCACAGGGACTTGGCATACATTTCATTGGCCAGAACTCATCATATGACTCTGTCTACTTAGATAGAAACTAAGAAATGTAGGGGATACAATGGGATATTGGATTTGGTGAGCATTATTGTCTCTGCTCCAAGGACAAAGGCTTATCTATCACTGGGCCTTTGGTGACTTAAAAAAAAAAAAAAAACAAACAAACAAATTCACTGGATCTATGAGGCTGGAAACCAGCTTAGAATTAGGAGATGAATGGAAGTTGACAATGTTATGTGTCATGAATTTCCACATACATTGTGGCTTAGCTAGTAAAGAATCTGCCTGCAATGTGGAAGACCTGGGTTTGATCCCTAGGTTGGGAAGATCCCCTGGAGAAGGGAAAGGCTGTTCACTCCAGTGTTCTGGCCTAGAGAATTCCCTGGACTGTATAGTCCATGGGGTTGCAAAGAGTCGGACATGACTGAGCAACTTTCACTTTCACTTTTCACTTACCACATTTAATCTGGGGACAACTCAGAGCCAAGTATTATTTTTTTGAATTTTATAAAGGAGGAAATCAAAGCTCAGTAAAAGTCACTTAGTGATTCAATCATTAGTTATGGAGTGTTTGCTAAATACCATAACTGAGAATTCAGTAGCAGTACGGCAAAACCAATACAGTATTGTAAAGTAAAATAAAGTAAAAATAAAAATTTAAAAACAAACAAACACGTATCCTTGACCTCAGGGAGCTTACAGTCTTATAGGTATGCATCTAAACATGAAACCCCATCTCTGCATCATGCTGAAAACAAAAACCTAAGATGCTATATCAGAGAGCCCAGAACAACCCCGGTCCCACGGATGGTGATGCTGCCACAGGGCTGTGACAAGTCAACGTTCAGGAGGCAGAGTTGGGAGATGGGAGCTGAGAATGGTATGCCTATTCCCCTGGCAGAAAATACCCATGCTGGAGTCATGGCACGCAAGCAGAGTTTGAGGGCTGAAAGGCTAACGTGGCTAAATCATAAGTATGTGTGTGTGTGTGTGTGTGTGTGTGTGTGTGTGTGTGAAGTCACTCAGTCATGTCCAGCTCTTTTCAACCCCATGAGCTGGAGCCTGCCAGGCCCCTCTGTCCATGGAATTCTCTGGGCAAGAATACTGGAGTGAGTAGCCATTCCTTTCTCCAGGGGATCTTCCTGACCCAGGGATCGAACCCAGGTCTCCTGCATTGCAGGCAGATTCTTTACCACTGCTCATCTGGGAAGCCCTAAATCATAAAGACCCAGGGAAAAGAAACATGGTGTAAGACTTGGCTTAAGAAGTGACATGGGATAGAACCATCCCCATTCCTGTGGGCCAAGTTCAAGATGGCAAAGCCATCTTATTCTTCAGCAGAAGTCTGTTGGCTTGCCTCTCTCGAGAGGCACTGTCCTAAATAACCCGCCAAAAGACTCTAACCCAAGATCTGCCTGCTCCAACCAGTTTACCCTTCGCTGAACTCCAGCCAACTGCCTCAGCACCCAGTTCAGCTGGAGATGCGGAAACTATGGTTAGACAAATTCTGAGTTAGAGGAACCAGGGTAGGTTTTCTTATCACTGAGTATCCCTCCCACAGAAAGTCTCACATGGAATTCATAAATAGATGGCCTCATTTGCTGTTCCATGTGGAACACTTCCACCCTCCCTTCCTCTCCTCTCCCTGGAGGGTAGGACTCATAGAGCTTCCTCTGAGTCGTTTCAGCAGGTTTCAAGGCTTTCTCATTTTTGTTCTCTGATTCTCTCACAAATAGAGAGAATCAAGCCGTATCAAGCTGATTTTCCAAAGGTTGCCTTCATGAGGGTTTGCTCAGCTCACCTGCAGCTGAAGACATTGAGGCTGAGGTAGAGAAAACCCAGGCATCAGTTTCCACTTGGTCTTTCATGAGTTAAAATCAGCCTGATAAAAACGAGCCAGAAGTGCTTGAGGGAGTGGTAGGAGGGAGGGGGTGGCTTTTGCTATTGAGATATTTCTGTTTACATGAACTTTCAGAGCAAACATCATCTTTGTCCTTTTGTTCCCCCTCACTTATGTAAAGAAAGATGAAAGGGAAGGAAAGCCGGGTCCTTTGAGGGCAGTGTTGACAGGAGCAGTAACACCAGGACCATATTGTCTCTGGCAAGTGAAGCTCTCTATTTATAAAACTCTGAGAAGTCAGGAATGTGGGCTGTCCCTCCCGCACGCCTGCATACCCCCGACTTGTGTTTGTGAAAGTTGCAGGTTCCCAAACAGCTGTCCTTTAAAACAGGGGTGTGACCTCTGCCCAGGCCTGCTCCTAGACGCTTACCTGGTTTTCTACTCTACCTTCTCAATCACGTCCCTGAATTCAAACGTCACTTCAGTGTGAATTTTGCAGAAGACACTTTTCTTTGGCAGAAAGTCTTCTGAGAAACAGCTTTGACTCATGCACACTACCCCCAAGAAAATGACTTTTTAAAGAAAATAAATGTTTGAACTTGTATTTATTTATTTAAGAATTAAGACACAAGGGCCTGTGATATGACTGGTATTTTTAAGCACAGTGCTTCCCAGTGGAGGCCTCTGAGGTTGATCTGCTTGGGTTCTGATTCTGGGTCTTAGTTATTAACAGTTTAACAATGGGAATATGAGGAAGCTACCGAAACTCTGTTTTCTCAGCAGATGGTCTTGGAGTTAATTGGAGATAACTCAGGGAAAGAACTTAGCACAGTGCCCGGCATGGATTAGCTCTCAGGACTTTGGCTATTAGGGAGTGATGCAGTCTTGAAAGGTTTTGTGTTTTGTTTTGTTTTTTCCCTGCCATTTCTTTGTCTTAACCAACTCTTCTTTATTGTTCTTGTTTAGTTGCTAAGTCGTGGCTGACTCTTTGCAGCCTCATGGACTGCAGCATGCCAGGCTGCTCTGTCTTCCACTGTCTCCTAGAGTTTGCTCAAATGCATGTTCACTGAGTTGGTGATGCTATCTAATGATCTCATCCTCTGCCACACCCTTCTCCTTTTACCTTCAATCTTTCCCAGCACCAGGGTTTTTTTCCAATGAGTCGGCTCTTCTCATCAGGTGGCCAAAGTATTGGATCTTCAGTTTCAGCATCGGTCCTTCCAATGACTATTCAGGGTCGATTTACTTTAGGATTGCTGTCCAAGGGTGTCTCAAGAGTCTTCTCCAGCACTACAGTTTGAAAGCATCAGTTCTTTGGTGTTCAAACTTCTTCATGGTCCAATTCTTACCTCTGTACAAGGCTACTGGAAAAGCCATAGCTTTGACTATATGGACCTTTGTCAGCCATTTCATGGCTGCAGTCAATATCCATAGTGATTTTGGAGCCCAAGAAAATAAAATCTGTCACTGTTTCCCCTTTTTCCCCATTCATTTGCCATGAAGTGATCAGACTGGATGTCATGAACTGAAGTTTTTTTTAATGTTGAGTTACAAGCCAACTTTTTCACTCTCCTCTTTCACCCTCATCAAGAGGTTCTTTACTTCCTCTTCACATTTGACATTAGAGTGATACATCAACATATCTGAGGCTGTTGATATTTTTCCTGACCATCTTGATTCTAGCTTGTGATTCATCCAGACCAGCATTTTGCATGATGTACTCTGCATTGAAGTTAAATAAGCAGGGTGACAATATACAGCCTTGCCATACTCCTTCCCCAATTTTGAACCAGTCAACTGTTCCATGTCTGGTTCTACAGTTGAGCTTGGTTTCCACTCTGGCCCAGCTGCTTATTTCTTTCTGGAGCTATTAGTAGTTGCCCTCTGCTCTTCCCCAGGTGGCTCAGCGGTAAAGAATCTGCCTGCCAATGCAGGAGATGTGAGAGATGTGGGTTGGATCCCTGGGTCAGAAAGATCCCCTGGAGGGGGAAATGGCAACCCACTCCTGCATTCTTGCCTGGAAAATCCCATGGATAGAGGAGCCTGGCAGGCTACGTTCAATGGGGCACGAATTGGTTGGACACAAGTGAGCATGCATGCACCCACTTCCCCAGTAGCATTTTGGACACTTTCCAATCTGGAGGGCTCATCTCCCAGTGTCATATCTTTTTGCCTTTTCATACTGTTCATGGGGTTCCTGCAGCAAGAATGTTGGAGGGAGTTGCCATTTCCTCCTCCAGCGGAACACATTTTGTTAGAGCCTGTCACTATGACCCCTTTGTCTTAGGTGGTCCTGTGTGACAGGGCTCACAGATTCATTGAATGATGCAATCTCCTTTGCCACAAGGCTGTGATCCGTGAAGGAGAACTTTTCTTTTTAGTCAACATTAATTTTTAGCCGATATTAATTAAGTACTCAGATAAGTTTATTAAACGAATGAATGAGATTTAGGTTCCAGCCCTCAGGCTGTGGCCAGCCAACCTGAGTGCAGAGACGGCCACCAATGTCCAGAAAGGGTACACTTCCCACTCTAAGGAGAGTTCTCTCAGAGCTCTCAGAAAAGTCAGGAAGGTTCACACACTCTGCACCGCCTCCTATCCCCCCAGCTGTGGCAGCCTCCTCTTCTGCGAACATCGTGGACAGGCAGTGCGCACGTTCCAGGCAAGGCCGGGAGGGCGCCCAGCATGACGCCGGAAGGAACACTGGGTACCAGGGCAACAAGGCCAGGTAGCTGCTGTGCTGTGTCCCGTCCAGTGAGAGTCCGCTTGCAAGGCCAGATTAACCCGGCTGTCTCCGGGTGGACTGGAGAACGGGAAGGGCCGGACCGCGTCAGCCTCCTGTCGCGAGTTTCTAGTCCCCCTCCTTCCTGCGCGCCCTGGCGGTGTTCCTCACCATCTGCTGGCCGGAAGGCAAGGTGATCCCGCAGGACCCAGCAGTGCTTCAGGCAGGGGCTGCCTTCTGTCCTAACAGGCAAGACCAGAGGCTCTGAAACACCCCAGGCTGGAGTCTGTCAGGAGCACGGTCCCGCGTGTCCCTGTTCCTGCACCTCGCTAGGAAAGAGCCACAGAGCCTGCCTGCTCAGATCCTCTGTGGAGTCACCCCCGCGCCCCCAGCTCCACACCCGCACTAGCTCTGCTCCAGGTTCTTGGTCCTCTTCACTGCTCCGTGGTTTCTTTTGTTCCTAACTCCTGCTACCGTTACTGCGGGGGGAAACCAAGACGAAGAAGGAAATGGAAAGAACATTACAGGGCTTGAAGGCTGCTGTGTGCAGAGCCCTGGGCCTGCTGCCCTGAGGAATCAGATCATAACAATTGCAGCATCTTGTGTGGCCCGGGTCCTGTGGTGAGACACAGGAGACGCAGGGAAACTAATATCAGCCTTCACTCGCTCTTTCTCCTTCTTACGCACTTACAGCACGGGTCTCCAATGAGACAAAGTCTCAGTCACTGTTATTTCATTCTCGCCCCCTCTTGAACTCTCCCACCCAATCTCCCTTGACAGGGTCTCTCCCGCCTGCTGTCAGCAGTTTCTGCCCCAAGTCCGCAGCTCCATCCTCCTCTCTCAGCACCACGTGACTGCCTGCAGTTTGGCTCTGCGTTTCTTTCTAAGCCAGATCCTAGCTCAGTCCTGAGACAGCCTCATTTCTGCCCGGTGCAGGAGCACCTTGCCTAAGACCCACTCAGGCTGGCCCAAGAAAGTTCCTGGGAGCAGAGCACAGAGCTGTGAGGCTTGTTGAGACTTAAATCCTGGGCCGAGAACAGCAGCAAACCTATTTGCATAAATGTTATAAGGACCACACTCAAGGGTGTGGTTAAAGTGTTTCCCAAAGTGTGGTCCTGGTGCGACCTGGGTCAGGATCGCAAAAGGTTACTAGCCTAAAGAACACATTCCTGGACCTCATTCCTCAAAATAAGGAATCAGTATCCGCTTTACTAACATTCTCCTTACTTAAGTTGCAAGTTAAAGACCATGTGTGCATTATGAAAATACTAGCCAACAGCAGTATTGTTACTGAACGTTTAGACCTGCTCCCTAAAAAAAAAAATAGCTGCATGTTGGGAGAACCTTCCTTGATCAGCTTGGAAAGGAACTCAGGCTTTGGGGAAATCATGTCACTGTTCTGACTTCAGTTCTCGCCCCTGTTGTGAGAGGACTGGTTTCACTGGTCTCCCAGGTCCTTTCCAGCTCGGTTTCCCTCTGGTCTAGGATTCTGTCCCCATAGAGTGGCCCCTGTGTAAGCAGAGGTTGTGGAAGGGAACCCTACAGGTGTGAAGAGTCAAGAAGAGAGAGAAGAGCCCGGGTGGTGTGGGGTGCAGGGAGGGGAAGGGCACAGTAAGAGGATTCCGCTTTCTAACTATAGACAGCTTTCTATAAAAACTTGTGAATGGATTCTTTCTGCACCTCAACTTCGCCTTTGGAAAAGGGGGCAAATGAAGGCTGCTGAATAACAATGTTTATGAAACATAAGCACATCGTAGGTCTTCAAGAAAAGGGGAATAACACTATCATCATCACACAGTATAGTATTCAGGATTAACAAAATCATGTCCATGAGATCCCTACTACAAGACATGGCACAAAATAGATGCCCAGAAAATGGTAGTCATTTCTTTTCCTGATTGAATTATTTCATTCTTTCCTTCATTCAACACGTATTTATTGAGCTCCTAGTCTGCAGGAAGTGCAGCACTGATGTAAGGGGCAATGATACTTGGAATGGCTATGGTCCTGACCAGCAATGTGATCTAACAGGAGATACAGACAAGTAAAGGCATTGTTAACACTGTGCAATTGATGCTGAGCCATAGGAAAAGCAAGATACTGTGAACATATAGTGTATCAGAGTGTACCAGGCCAGCACAACAGGTGCAAAGAAAGAATGCTCGTGGCATGCATGGCCGTGGAGATTAAAGAGGGTGGAGAAATAAGAGGGGACAGTTCACAAAAGGCTGAGTAAGTCATGCTGTTTACATCTTCCCTTGTTCTTAGGGTGTGAGGAGCCACTGATGTGTTTTAGAAAACTTACTCGACAGCCAGGTGGAGAAGAAACTGGATTATAAAACCAGAGGCAGTGATGAGGAAAGAGGATGGTGCGGTAAGGGATGGTGATACCAGGATGATAGTGATGGGCATAGATAAAAACAGACAGATTCCAAACATGCTCAAGAAGCAGAACCTACAGAAGCCATTATTGATTGCATTGAGGGGTACGGAAGTAGTATTTTAGGGTCATTAAAGTTGTTTCCCAATGATCAATCAGAGTGAAGCCTCCACATAAATGACTGGCTAATGTTGACCTACATTTAAAAATGCAGACAGTGTCTTCAACAGGTTTATTTTAACAAATCAACAATTTTTGTTAGCTCAGTTTCTTTGTAATTATAATCATAGTTTCAGAATTTGGGAGGAATTACATTAGAATTTTTATTAGGGCTTTGGCTTTCTATTAATTCCAGATGAAACTTCTTAGAACATCTTCAGATGCAATAATGAGCTTTAACCACTTGATGGCCACATTTCAAAGTCCTTTATCTCAGTGCACCAGCCCCAAGCATCCAGTATCATGCAATTAAAATAAATAAATTTATATTAAAAATAAATAAATTTATATTTTAAAAATAAATAAATTATGTTACAGAAAAAAAAGTCTTTTATCTTACCTCCTCACCTCTGACAATTTTCTATCTATTCTAATCAGCTGTCTCTGGGACTAAATATATCTGTTTTTTTCTGCTTTAGTAGAACATCTGTTCTTTCACCTACAAGACATGAGTACGAAATTGTACTGGATCCACAGTAGGTCTTCACTAAAAATATTTAATAAACAAATGGCCAAATGAATGGATATCAGTGATCATCTGGTTTGCAAATACTTGGGACAGTTTGAAGCTTCATTATATTTCATATGTTTGAAATTCAGACAACCACTGTTTCATACCAAACAAAGAAGTATTAGAATAAAGCAGAGAGTTTAGAAAATGGTTTAGATGCATCGACAACAAAATAGCCTTCTAACCATATTCATAGAAGCCTTAATAAAGGAAGAAAATCTTTCCTTGTTCATATGTAATACTGATTCTGAAGCTTGCATAATTGTCTTATTTAGGTGAATGCATGGTATACATGGAATCTGTTGCAATTCAGGAGACCTGGGTTTGATCCTTGGATTGGGAAGATCCCCTGGAGAAGGGAAAAGCTACCCATTCCAGTGTTCTGGCCTGGAGAATTCCATGGGCTGTATAGTCCATGGGGTCGCAAAGAGTTGGACACGACTGAGTGACTTTCATTTTTTCATAGTATGTTTTCCACTTAACATTTAACGTAATCATCTGTGTTTGACAATAGTTTCTACCATGTTAACTTTTGCTGTTGGCGTGGTGAGCCAGCATGTCCTTTTCATCACATATTAGGCCAGTTCTGAATTTCGTGACAATAAATCATGCTGTGAAAAAAATTTCCTAGAGACACAATCTCAGAATATTTAGAGCAAAATATGCTTTTCTGAGAATCAAACATGAAGATGTATAATAGAGCTGACTACAGATGTGTTATCAGATGACAGCATTTATTTATTGAAAAGGCCCAGCCCTGGAGGCTTAGAGAAACAGAAAGCACTATTAATAAGTATTATTGGTATATGAGCTTTGTCAACAATAAGACTTTGGTAGTTCAGTTTCTCAGTCGTGTCTGACTCTTTGTGACCCTACGGACTGTAGCCCAACCCACCAGACTCCACTGTCCATGGGATTCTCCATACAAGAGTACTGGAATGGGTTGCCATGCCCTCCTTTAGGGGATCTTCCTGACCCAGGAATTGAACCCATGACTCCTGCATTACAGGTGGATTCTTTACCGCTGAGCCACTGAGGAAGCCCCAATCTCACTAATAGGGCTGCCCATAAAATGGAAATGGACATAGGGTTTGCAGCCAAATTGCTTTTGAATATACAAGTACCAATGACAAAAAGCTTTCAACACAGAATTTTAGTCAGATTTCATGAAATATTCCATTTTTCTACCTCTGTAGTTTGATTTCAAGCTCATCAAGTGGATTTCTGGTTGGAATCTGATTTTCTGTGTAGTTCTGCCTCCAGGGAAGAAACATTCTCCCCTACATTTTCTTGTATTTTTAGCCTTTCTACCAGAGATCTCTCTATGGAGTGATATATTGATTGTCAAGCAGTTTTCTACAGAAAGAGAAATGTCTAAAAATGTGCTTCAACTTTTTCTGATCACTATTATAGGGTGAAATTACTATTTCACCCCATAAATAAATTATTTGCCATTGTAATTAAATACATCAATCTCATGAGCTCAGCTAATGCAAGATAAATTTGAGACATGGATTTGTTCTTACTAACAAAATCACCTCAGAACCTGTAGGACTCCAAGCCAGATGCTAGATTACATGAATTCACCAAGGTATTCATTGCACCCTGTCCCATTTCTGGACACAGCTTGCCAGCCTTGTCTCCTGGTGACGAAGTGAAATGTTAGTGGCTCACCTGTGCCCGGCTCTTAGTGACCCCATGGACTGCAGCCCGCCAGGCTCCTCTGTCCATGGGATTTTCCAGGCAAGGATACTGGAGTGGGTTGCCATTTCCTTCTCCAGGGGGTCTTCCCGACCCAGGAATTGAACCCAGGTCTTCTGCACTGCAGGCAGATTCTTTACTGACTGAGCTACGAGGGAAGCCCTGGTGGGTGCCCATTAACATGACCATTTGTGTTAGGAACAAGTATGCGTAATTTCTAGAGAAACTCTTATGTTAATCAGAGGTGGGTTAAAACTTTGAAAACTTGAAGCTCACATAATTTGAAAGCAGAGTATCATTTTTAAGAAAAATAATACAAAACTATGGCTGCAAAATTAAATATTTATCTAGAAATCACATTATAGATTTTAAAAATCTGACCAGTAACATATATATCATGATAATTTCACATTTTTATTAATCAGCTGTCTGATATATCTCTATAATAATTTCTCCTACATTTTTGGCAGGATGTTCTTTAATCACCTGTTTATATGACAGTGGTTTTTTCTTTCTATACAGAGAATGGTAAATATAATTCAGCCTTTCTTCTAGTAATGGTTGAATCATTGATACTTTAGAAAAAAATTGTTTTACCTCACTGATTATTGGAAATATCTCCTTTATAACATATATTTCCAATGCCATAAATTTCCCTCTAAATGCTGCTTTTGTTGCATCATATGCAAAGAGTTGACTCATTGGAAAAGAATCTGATGCTGGGAGGGAGTGGGGGCAGGAGGAGAAGGGGACGACAGAGGATGAGATGGCTGGATGGCATCACCGACTCGATGCACATGGGTTTGGGTGAACTCCAGGAGCTGGTGATGGACAGGGAGGCCTGGCGTGCTGCGATTCATGGGGTCGCAAAGAGTCGGACACGACTGAGCAACTGAACTGAACTGAACTGAACTGAACTTTTTAAAAGTCGTATTTTCACTTTCATGTTATGATTGTTTTTAATAGATCCTCTTTTTATTTCTGTTTTCTGATATTCCATTATGCTTTGTGACGTTTATTCTGTTTGAGGTTTGTTACAAATCCTGGAAATGAAGTTTGGTGTCTTTAAAAACTTTGGGGGAAACCCCGACCCATTATTTTCTTTTGAAGTATTGTTTTTATGTCATTCTACTTCTGGAATTCTTTTTGGTAAGACCTTTCTTTCTGGAATTCTAATTTAAATCCTTGTTTGACTTGCTTTATCTACCATCTCTTAACATCACATTCACATTTTCCAAAAATTTGTTTCTCAGCATTGTATTTTGGATAATTCCTTTTCTATCTTTTCATTCACTAACTTCCCACTGAGGGAAATTTGTCTAATTTTCTGTTGAGGTTTTAATTTCTAAAAGTTCTATTTGATTCCCTTTCGAATATGTTTGGTCTTATTTTAAATAATCTTGGACATATTTCAAATTTTTCTTTTATTTCTTTAAATGTAGCACTTGTATCCTATGTCTTATAATTCCAATGTCTAAAATACTTATGAGCCCAAATCAACTATTATTATTGTATCTGCTAATATTTAGATAACGCTTTGTTGTTGTGTGTCTTTGTGATATTTGGCTGTGATTTGCTCATTTTCCTTGGAACTTGTCTGGGGATTTTTAGCTAGAAATACTAGATTGCAGCTATGTTTCTCCATAAAGGAAAACAAAAAAATATATATATATATATGTATATTAGGGTTTCCCCAATGGCTTAGTTGGTAAAGAATCTGCCTGCAGTGGAGGAGACACAGGAGACTTGGATTCAGTCTCTGGGTTGGAAAGATCCCCTGGAGGAAGAAAGGTCAATCCACCCCAGTATTCTTGCCTGGAGAATCCCATGGACAGAGGATCTTGGTGGGTTACAGTCCACGGGGTTGCAAAGATTTGGACACTACTGGGCAAACATTCACCTCTTATATATATTAGCTAATTGTCTGACAGCACTGTCAACCTGTTCCAACTCTAAATCTAAACACAATTATAAACTTGAGGTTTTACATATCGCATAGGTGTCTTTGATTTGGACCACAAATGTTGTGGCTTGTGGTTTGAAAGATGTCGTCTTTTCAGGTGCTAGCTTTTTAAGGCAACATTCTACCAGGCAGTCTATCTGGCAGGGGCCCTGGGTTTTGTCTTCTGTTCCCCGCATTCTGTATAGTTATTAGAATGAAAACTCCCATTCTCCTGGGTCTGGAAGAAGTCTTTAGCACAAAAACTGTCTTTGTTTCTTTCTTACCTTCCAGGTTCCTACTCTCACTTGATTTTTGGTCTTTTCTAGTCCCTTCTTATAGTTTCAGATCCATGATGTTCTTTAAAAGATGTTTTCATATTTTACCCAGCATTTCAATTGTTTAAATTATCTGGCAGAAAAGAGTTAGAGCAAGACTGAGCGTGCTGTCCTTACAAAGTCCTATTTTCAAGACTGGCCTTTGGCTGGCGTCCCGTGGCTACCCACCATTCCTAGAACTTCTAAGAGTGGTTCTCTGTACCTAAAACCATCTGTACCAGCAATGTGGTTTATGCTGAACATATGCTGAGCACCTACTTTCTTTTCGGGAGTCTGGAATTTTGGTCCACAATATGTAGAGAAAGCCCATATGTTCAGCCTCCAGTAAAAATTCAGTACCAAGTCTCTAATGAGCTTCCCTAGTTGACATTTCTCAGGTGTTGTCGGCTCTCATTTCTCAGCTGTAACTCATTCTTGGGGGAATTAAGCACTTCACTGGGAGACGACTCTCAGAAGCTAGTTTCTGATTTCCTCTGGACTTCTCCCTGTGCACCTTACCCTTTGCTGATTTTACTTTGCATCCTTTCACTGTAACAGATCTTAGGTGTGACTACAACTGTATGCTAAGTCTTTGGACTCTTCCTAGTGAATCACCAAACCTGGGGCTAGTCCAAGGACCTCCAATATACCCATACTGGCAGAAAAGCCAACAACATACCACCTTTAAAGATGTTGTGTCCCCATTTAATAATTGAAAATCCCTGTAATCTAGAGATAGTAGTTAAAAGTTAAATGAGTTTGCTAGGGCTACCATGACAAAATATCATGATGTCTGATTTTTCCTTCTGGTCGCCTTCTTTGTTGTAAACTCAAGGTACATTTCTCCTTTTTATTTGGCTAAACCAGTATGCTGGAACACATGAATACCACCTTTGATAACAGAAATTCTATGACAAAAGGTCTCTCCATTATCAAGTAAGTTTGGGAAGCGTTGATAAAATCAAATGGTTTTTTCAGTGTGGAAATGCTCAGAGCTTTCAGTGCATTTTCCTTTAATAAAAAGATGTGGTAAGCAGTGCTTTCAGAACTTAATTCACCTCAGAATCCTTCTTTTCCTTTGAATATCTATTAATCTAACTTAGGACCCTAATGTTCTTGAGGCACAGCTTAGAAAATGCTGCAATAAAAATTTGCCTCCTGTCTTTTGAAAAGCCTTTGGTGTTTAAGTGTTTTCTTTGCTTGTTTTGCTGCTTGGCTTCAGTCGTATTTAGCAACCATCTTTCAAGCTACCTCAAAATCATTAGAGATTTAAATCCTACTGATATGCCCAGATTTACCCTCAGGAGCAAAAATCCACGGTGCTCTTAAGTTAAAGATGTCTTATTCTTAATCAGAAACAGTTATGTGCCTTCTTGAGGTAACCAGAACTTTGTTGCTGGCAACTTCCATATTCTCAACTCCAGAATGGACCTAGTAAAACTTACCTACCATGTGGGAGTGATTTCAAATAAAACCATTTATGCAGATAGATCTTGTAAATGAGTAAACAACATTCATGGGCAAAAAAAGAAATTGTAAATCTACAGGTCTGCTCTTTCTTAAAACTCGGGAAAAATTACAAATAAATTAGAAAAAAATCATTGATTATTGAATAATCAATCCTGCTTCTTGGGAGAAGGCTTTTTTGATACCTTCTTGGAATGGGAAGAGGATTTTAGTGGATTTCTTACATGTTGACCCAAAATGCTGTTGATAGGATTTACAAAATGCTCACATCTCCCATTATGATCACTGAGTCAGAGGTTCCCCCAGGATTTCTTTTCCATTGCTCACATAAAAGGCCAAAGTACTCTGTGGCTACACACAAGAGACTCAATTGTCTATATTGCCCTTGAAATTTAGTAAGTAGATTACTGCCTTTTTATTCCAAAGAATTTCCCACCATAATTGTCATGCTCTCCTATTTCGGAACATTTTAATTGTTGTGTCAGAACATTTTGAAACATCCAGGGTCTCAAATAGCATTTACTAAGTTTAAGTCATTTATTGTTTTATTTTATCTATTAACCCTATACCTGCTCATCAGTGATGACTAACAACCCTCTCCCTCTGCCATTAAAATCAAATAATCCCAAGTTCCAATTTGCTTGGACAGACTTATCTTGGATAAATATTCAAGTCCTGCTAGACTTTTTTGAAATCTTGAATTTTGACACTTTCAGGAACTTCTGTTAGTTTGAGGACCCAGGCTCAAACAACTCTCCATGGCCTGTGAGTTGATAAAGGGTAACTGTGGAGTTAAGGAGGAGTAAGAGTTAAACAGTGTACAAATAAATGAATGGGACTCTCTACTATAGTTCATGCTTAAATAGGCTATGTTGGCAGCATTCATCTTATGCCCTGGATCCATTCATTTTGACTATAAACTGAGTCAATCTCCAGGGTGGTACACAAACTCACTGTAGGAGATGAAGACAAGCCTCTTGGAGCAAGAAAAAATCAGGTTAATGCCATGGCTGGGTCTCGGTGTCAGAGCCAGAAAGAGCATATTCCTGGGAGGAGAGTGGGCAGGACTAAAATCACCAGAGAAACTTACCTGTCATCAGTTTCAAACAGTATGTGCAGAAATAAGTGAGTGAAAGTCTCTCAGTCGTGTCCGACTCTGCCACCCCATGGAATTCTCCAGGCCAGAATACTGGAGTGGGTAACCTTTCCCTTCTCCAGAGGATCTTCCCAACCCAGGGCCTGGACCCAGTTCTTCCGCATTGTAGGCAGATTCTTTACCAGCTGAGCCACAAGGGAAGCCTGGCCAAAAATAAAACCAGCAACAAAACCAAAAGGTCGAGAGCTAGACACAAACAGAAAAAAAAAACAACTATAAAGCCCAGAATATTTTCAGATATAGCAAAAAGTCACTTTTATTGAGCTCCAGTGATATGGTAGATCCAATCAGTTCATCCTAAAGGAGACCAGTTCTGGGTGTTCATTGGAAGGACTGATGTTGAAGCTGAGACTGCAATACTTTGGCCACCTGATGCGAAGAGCTGACTCATTGGAGAAAACCCTGATGCTGGGAAAGATTGAGAGCAGGAGGAGAAGGGGATGACAGAGCATGAGATGGTTGGATGGCATCACCGACTCGATGGACATGAGTTTGGGTAAACTCTGGGAGCTGATGATGGACAGGGAGGTTTATCATGCTGCAGTTCATGGGGTCGCAAAGAGTTGGACACGACTGAGTGACTGAGATGAACTGAACTGAACTGAGCTGAGTGATATGGTGGATGGGAAATATGACCAGTATTAATACTGCCGCCAAACAGCAGGTACTGTGTTTACCTGTTCACGCCTCTTTCCCTGTGTGTACCAGCTCAGGGAGTGATGCTGAATCTGCTTAAAGTACAGTAACTTTCCACAAGTGCCTTCCTCTATCACCTAACCCTCAATCTAGTTTCAGAATCTTCCCCTATGGAAGCAGCCACACACAGTGTTAAACCAAAAAACCACAGGATTGTATTGCTCCCACTCCTCTCCAAACATGAAATATGAGCAGGTTTCTACACTTAAACACGAAACACTATTATTAACTTGTTCTCTCATTTGAAAAGAGGAAATGGTTTAAGATGGGTCTGATTCAAGAGGCAGTTGGATACAGGACGGTAGGAAGTCTCGAGGGACACACTGATGTGGGATTCAGTCGAAAAGCTCCAAGTGCTCTGATTTTTCTAATCTAGTGTTTATTTGAGTCAGAGGATTAAATCCAGCACACAGTGTAAACACAGTCATCTCCAGCACCTCACGTCTCACACTTGTGGAGTAGGTCAGTCAGTGCCCTCACCTGTGTATTTGTGTTTGGATCTGTAGACAGTCCTGTGAAATAGACAGAAAAGGGATTAGTTCCCACATCATGTAATGACCGCAGCAGGAATGGGGAGCCCGCTGTAAAGGAGGCCGGTAAGTTCATATTTCTCATTTCTCAGCGGCAGAGCTCCCCTTCCTGGTCTGCAGTGTCAGAGGGAAGAGTTGGCATCAGTTCTTGGCCGACTGCTTCCCAGGGCAATCCTCACTCTTGTCTCAGCCTTGCTGCAGCTGTGTGCTCTGCTCCTCCCCAGCAGTGGGAATCTGCTCAGCCCTGCTGAGTGACGATGGGAGTCAGAATGGGTGAGTGGTGTCAGGACACCCCTGGCCAGGATAGAGGGGCAGACTCATCTCAGTACCCTGTGAGAAAGCTCAGTTGCTACCTGACATCCATCCTGCAGTGCCCACAGGTACCACACATCCTTGCACCCCACCCTTTCCTTGGTTTGACCCTCAAAGGGTTTCCCCAACAGATGCCAGTTTCCTGGGATTTGCTCCATGCTTGGCTAGTGACATCTCCAGGTCTCTAGGATGTGGGGTTTTGTTCCTGTTCTCTGACTCCCAAGCTCTGTAGGGCATATGGAATCCTTCAGCTCAAAGCCTGGCATTGGCCCTGGGTCCATGCATCCCTCTTGGGAGGAAGTCCCCACAGGATGGGGAGCTCTTTGGACTTCCAATGCTCATTGTCCAGAACAGAACCTGCTCTGCCACCATTAAGATCTGGTTTGGAATTACCAATCCCTCCCCTGGGGAAACAGAGTAGAGCTTTGCTCCCGTTCCCCACATCTCTATGAGCTGTGGCCCCACCCTAAACTTGGTCTTCCATTTATTACTTCATGTAACTCACACTTGAGAACTATTTAGATCCATTTGAAGTGGAAAGGGTTTTCCTTGGTCCTCTAAAATGCCTTAAATGATTTTTGCTTGAAAATGAGTATAAGATTTTAAAACACTAATTTATGTTCCTTATGAATAAGGACTTCCCTGGCAGCTCAGACGGTAAAGCATCTGTCTACAATGCGGGAGATCTGGGTTCGATTCCTGGGTCGGGAAGATTCCCTGGAGAAGGAAATGACAACCCACTCCAGTACTCTTGCCTAGAAAATCCCATGGATGGAGAAGCCTGGTGTTGATAGGGTCGCAAAGAGTCGGACATGACTGAGCAACTTCACTTCACTTCGCATATGAATAAGCTAATCTCTCTCCCTTGAATGTCACCTGCCACTAATACTTTATAGGAAGGCTGGAGTAAGAAAGAAGGAGAAAATATAGGAGAAAAAGAAGGAAAACCCAAGTCCAGTTTCTCCTGGCTTTAGCAATACTTGCAGATGACTCAGACAGATAAGAAGAGAAAAAAACAAAACCATCACCACTAACAAAACCCAGTCTATTCAGCACCAAGACGTTGTGTAAAGAAGAGAAAGGCCAGGGAGGAGTGGAGGTGGAGGAGGCATCATTGTTGTCCTTCAGTCACTCAGTTGCGTCTGACTCTTTGCAGCCCCATGCACTGCAACAGACCAGGCTCCTCTGTCCTCCACTATCTCCCAGAGTTTGCTCAGATTCATGTCCACTGAGTTGATGATGCTATCTAACCAATTCATCCCCTGCTGCTCCCTTCTCCTTTTGCCTTCAATCTTTCCAACATCACTGTCTTTTCCAATGAATTGGCTCTTCTCATCAGATGTCCAAAGTATTGGAGCATCAGCTTCAGCATCAGGTTTTCCAGTGAATATTCAGGGTTTATTTCCTTTAGGATTGACTGATCTCCTTGCAATTCAAGGGACTCTCAGGAGTCTTCTCCAGTACTACAATCTGAAAGCATCAATTCTTTGGCATTCAGCCTTCTTTATGGTCCAACTCTCACATCTGTACATGACTACTGGAAAAATCTTAACTTTGACGAAATGGACCTTTGGCAAAGTGATGTCTCTGCTTTTTAATATGCTCTCTACTGCTGCTGCTGCTGCTAAGTCACTCAGTCGTGTCCAACTCTGTGCAACCCCATAGATGGCAGCCCACCAGGCTCCCCAGTCCCTGGGATTCTCCAGGCAAGAACACTGGAATGGGTTGCCATTTCCTTTCCCAATGCATGAAAGTGAAAAGTAAAAGTGAAGTCACTCAGTCGAGTCCGACTCTTAGCGACCCCATCGACTGCAGCCCACCAGGCTCCTCTGTCCATGGGATTTTCCAGGCAAGAGTACTGGAGTAGGGTGCCATTGCCTTCTCCATAATATGCTGTCTAGGTTTGTCATAGTTTTCCTTCCGAGGAGCAAGTGTCTTAATGTCATAGCTTTAGTCACTGTCCACAGAGCTTCTGAAGCCCAAGAAAAGATAATCTGTCACAGTTTCCACTTTTTCCCTATCTACTTGCCATGAAATGATGGGACTGGATGCCATGATCTTAGTTTTTTTAATGCTAAATTCTAAGCCAGCTTGTTCACTCTCCTCTTTCACCCTCATCGAGAGGCTCTGTAGTTCCTCTTCACATTCTGCCATTTAGAGTGACATCCTCTGCACATCTGAGGCTGTTGATATTTCTTCTGGGAATCTTGGTTCCAGCTTGTAAGTCATCCAGCCCCGCTTTTCACATGATATACTCTGCAGAGAAGTTAAATAAGCAGGGTGACAATATACAGCCTTATCCTATTACTTTCCCAGTTTTGAACCATTCAGTTGTTCCTTGCCCAGTTCAAACTGTTGCTTCTTAACCCAAGGTTTCTCAGGAGACAGGTAAGGTTGTCTGATATTCCTATCTATTTAAGAATGTTGTACAGTTTGTTGTGATTCACACAAAGGCTTTAGTGTAGTCAATGAAGCAGAAGTATTAATAGATGTTTTTCTAGAGCTCCCTTGATTTCTCCCTGATCCAATGAATGTTGGCAATTTGGTCTCTGGTTCCTCTGCCTCTTTGAAACCCAGCTTGTACATCTGGAAGTTCTCCGTTCATATCCTATTGAAACCTAGCTTGAAGGATTTTGCACATAACCTTACAAGGATATGAAATGAGCACAGTTGTACAATAGCTTGAACATTCTTTGGCATTGCCCTTCTTTGGGAATGGAAGAAAAATTGACTTTTTCCAGACCTGTGGCCACTGCTGAGTTTTCCAAATTTGCTGACATATTGAGTGCAGCACTTTCACAGCATCGTCTTTTAGGATCTTAACTAGCTCAGCTGTAATTCCATCACCTTCAGTGGCTTTGTTAGTGGTGATGCTTCCTAAGGCCCACTTGACTTCACACTCTAGCTCCTTTGTGAGTGACCATACCATCGTGGTCATCGGGGTCATTGAGACCTTTCTTATGTAGTTCTGTGTATTCTTGCCACCTCTTCTTAACCTCTTCTGCTTCTGTTAGGTCTTTACCATTTCTGTCCCTTATCGTTACCATCCTCACATGAAATATTCCCTTGGTATCTCCAGGTTTCTTGAAGAGATGTCTAGTCTTTTCCAGCTTCTGCTTTCCTCTATGTCTTTGCACTATTCAATTAAGAAGGCCTTCTTATCTCTCTTCTATCTTCTTATCTCTTGCTACTCTTTGAAACTCTGCATTCAGTTGGGTATATCTTTCCCTTTCTCCTTTGCCTTTACGCGTTCCTCAGCTATTTGTTAAGCCCCCTTGGCAACCCACTCCAGTATTCTTGCCTGGAGAATCCCATGGACAGAGGAGCCTGGCGGTCCACGGGGTCGCAAAGAGTCAGACATGACTGAACGACTTCACTTTCACTTTCTTAGACGATCACTATGCCTTCTTGCATTTCTTGGTCACTGCCTCCTGTACAGTGTTACGAACCTCCATCCATAGTTCTTCAAGCCCTTTGTCTACCAGATCTAATTCCATGAATCCATTCATCACTTCTACTGCATAATCGTAAGGGATTTGATTTATATCAATCCTGGATGGCCTAGTGGTTCCCCCTACTCTCTTCAATTTAAGTCTGTTGCAATAAGGGGTTCATGATCTGAGCCACAATCAGTTCCAGGTCTTGTTTTTGCTGACTGTGTAGAGCTTCTCCATCTTTGACTACAAACAATATAGTCTGATATTGGGGTTGACCATTTGTTGAGGTCCTTGTATTTGATACCCTTTCTGTTAGCTGTTGCCCTGCTTTATTTTGTGTTCCAAGGCCAAACTTCCTGTTATTCTGAGTTTCTCTTGGCTTCCTACTTTTGCATTAGAATCCCTTATGATGAAAAAGATATCTTTGTTGTTCTTGTTGTTAGTTCTAGAAGCTCTTGTAGGCCTTCACAGAACTGGTCAAATTCCAGCTCCCTCCCCATCAGTGGTTGGAGCATAGACTTGGATTACTGTGACGTTGAATGGTTTGCCTTGGAATTAACTGGGATTATTCTGTTGCTTTTGAGATTGCACCCAAGTACCGCATTTCAGACACTGTTGTTGACTATGAGCGCTAGGGCTACTCCATTTCTTCTATGGAATTCTTGCCCATGGTACTAGATATAATGGTCATCCGAATTAAATTTACCAGTCCTGTCTACTGATTCCTAAGATATAGATGTTCAACCTTGCCTTCTCCTACGTGACCACATCTAATTTACCTTGATTTACGGACCTAACATTCCAGATTCCTATGCAATAGTATTCTTAATAGCATCAGGCTTTGCTTTCACCAGCCGGCACTTACGTAGCTGAGAGTCACTCCTACTTTGCCCTAGCTTCTTCAGCCTTACTGTAGCTATTAGTAAGTGTCTTCTGCTCTTCCCCAGGAGCATGTTGGACACCTTGCAACCTGGTGGGGTGGGGGGCGGGGCTCATCTTCAGGTGTCATATCTTTTTGTCTCTTCATACTGTTCATTCAGTTCCCCAGGCAAAAATTTTGGAGTGTGCTGCCATTTCCTTCTCCAGGGGACCACAGTTTTTCAGAACTCTTTACTATGACCCATCCATCTTGGGTGACCCTGCACCACACGGCTCATAGCTTCGTTGAGTTATGCTAGCCCCTTTTCCATGAGAAGGCTGTGACCCATGAAGAGGGAGGAGACATAGCCCCATTCAATATTTAGGAGTTTGGGGGGAAAACCGCTTTTCAGGCTGCCCCACACCAACATGGTATTGTTGTTGCCCTTCAGTCACAAGTGGTGTCTGACTCTGCACAGCCCCATGGGCTGCAGAATGCCAGGCCACCTTTCCCCCTGCTATTTGCCATGAAGTGATGAGACCAGATGCCATGATCTTTGTTTGTTTGTTTGTCTTTAATATCGGGTTTTAAGCCAGCTTTTTCACTCTCCTTCTTCATCCTCATCAAGAGGTTCTTTAGTTCCTCTTTGCTTTCTGCCGTCATAGTGGTTCAGTTCAGTTTAGTTCAGTCGCTCAGTCATGTCCGACTCTTTGTGACCCCCTGGACTGCAGCACGCCAGGCTTCCCTGTCCTTCACCAACTCCCAGAGCTTGCTCAAACTCATGTCCATCGAGTCAGTGATGCCATCTAACCATCTCACCCTCTGTCGACCCCTCCTCCTCCTGCCTTCAATTCATCCCAGCATCAGGGTCTTTTCTAGTGAGTCAGTTCTTTGCATCAGTTGGCCAAAGTATTGGAGTTTCAGCTTCAGCATCAGTCCTTCCAATGAATGTTCAGGACTGATTTCCTTTAGGATTGAATGGTTGGATCTCCTTGCAGTCCAAGGGAGGACTCTCAAGAGTCTTCTCCAACACCACAGTTCAAAAGCATCAGTGTATCATCAGCATATCTGAGGTTGTTGATATTTCTCTTGGCAGTCTTGACTCCAGCTGGTAACTCATCCAGCTCAGCATTTCGCATGATGTGCTCTGCATATAAGTTAAATAAACAGGGTGACAATAAACAGCCTTGCCACACTCCCTCCTCAATCCTGAAGCGGTCAACTCTTCTAGGTCTGGTTCTAACTGTTGCTTCTTGGCCCCCATACAGGAGGTAGGTAAGAAGGTTTGTTGTGCCCATCTTTTTAAGACATTTCCACAGATTGTTGTGAGCCACACAGTCAAAGGTTTAGCATAGTCAATAAAATAGAGATAGATGATTTTCTGGAATTCCCTTGCTTTCTCTTTGATATGGCGAATATTGGCAATTTGATGTATGTTTTCTCTGCCTTTTCTAAACCCAGCTGAACATCTGGAAGTTTTCGGTTCAATTAATGCTAAAGCCTAGTTTGGAGGATTTTAAGCAGAGCCTTACTAGCATGAGAGATGAGCTCAATTGTCCGGTGGTTTGAGCATTCTTTGGTACTGCCCTGCTTGGGAATTGGGATGAGGACTGACCTTTTCCAGTTCTGCGGCCACTGCTGGGTTTTCCAAACGTGGTGACATATGGAGTACAGCACTTTAATAGCATCAGCTTTTAGGATTTTAAATAGCTCTGCTGGGATTCCATCACCTCCACTAGCTTTATTGGCAGTAGTGCTTCCTAAGGCCCACTTGACTTCACACTCCAGAATGTCTGACTCTGAGTGAGGGACTACACCATTGCGGTTATCCTGGTCATTAAGGTCTTTTCTGTACAGTTCTTTTGTGTATTCTTTCTGTCTCTTCTTGATCTCTTCTGCTTCTATTAGGTGTTTACCATTTCTGTCCTTTATTGTGCCCAGTTTCGTATGAAATGTTCCTCTGATATTTCCAATTTTCTTAAAGATATCTGTAGTCTTAACCTTCTCTGTTGCTTCCCTCTATTTCTTTGCATTGTTCATTGAAGAAGGCCTCATTCACTTGGGTCTACTTTTCCCTTTCTCCCTTGCTCTTTGCTTCTCTTCTTTCCTCAACTATTTGTAAATCCTCCTCAGACAATCACTTTGCCTCCTTACATTTCCTTTGCTTTGAGATGGTTCTGTTTGCTGCCTCTATACAATAATATGGACCTCCTTCCATAGTTCTTCAGGCACATTGTTTACTAGATCTAATCTCTTGAATCTATTCATCTCCTCCACTATATATTCATAGGGGATTTGACTTAAGTCATACCTGACTGCCTTGTGGTTTTCCTTGCTTTCTTTAGTTTAAGCATGAATTTCGCTATGAGGAACTGATTATCTGAAACATAGTCAGCTCCAGGTCTTGTTTTTCCTGACTGTACACAATGTCTCCATTTTCATCTACAAAGAATGTAATCAATCTGATTTTGGTGTTGTCATTTGGTGACATTCATGTGTAAAACCATCTCTTGTGTTGTTGGGAAAAGATGTTTGCTATAACCAAAGCATGCTCTTGGCAGAATTCTGTTAAACTTTGCCCTGCTTCATTCTGTATTCCAAGGTCAAACTTGCCTGTTACTCCAGGTATCTCTTGACTTCCTACTTTTGCATCCCAATCCCCTATGGTGAATAGGACATCCTTTTTGGTGCTAATTCTAGGAAGTCTTCTGGGTCTACATAGAACTGATCAACCTCAGCTTCTTCAGCATCAGTGGTTGGGGATTACAGTAATCAGTGGATTACTGTGATGTTGAATGGTTTGCCTGGGAAATGAACTGAGATCATTCTGTCATTTTTACAGATGTCTTTACATCTGTGTCTCCTTTGTTGCCCTGCATGCCTGATCATCAGTACTGTCTTTCTAAATTCCAAATATATACATTAATATGCAGTATTTGTCTTTCTCTTTCTGACTTACTTCACTCTGTATAATAGGCTCCAGGTTCATCCACCTCATTAGAACAACTCAAATGCATTCTTTTTTTATAGCTGAGTAATATTCCATTGTGTATGTGAACCACAACTTCCTTATCCATGTATCATGTGCCAATGGACGTCTAGGTTGCTTCCATGTCCTAGCTATTGTAAATGGTGCTACAATGAACATAGGGATACAAGTGTTTCTTTCAGTTCCGATTTCCTTGGTGTGTATGCCCAGCAGTGGGATGGCTGTGTCATATGGCAGTTCTATTTCCAATTTCTTAGGAATCTCCACACTGTTCTCCATAGTGGCTGTACCAGTCTGCATTCCCACCAACAGTGTAAGAGGGCTCCCTTTTCTCCACACCCTCTCCAGCATTTATTGTTTGTAGATATTTTGATGATGGGCATTCTGACCAGAATAAGATGATACCCCACTGTGATTTTGATTTGCATTTCTCTAATAATGAGTGGTGCTGAGCATCTTTTCTTGTGTTCATCAGCCATCTGTATAAAGCCGGTGCTCTGGGACGACCCAGAGCAATAGGGTGGGGAGGGAAAGGGTGGAGTTCAGGATGGGAGGGATACATGTATACCTGTGGCTCATTCATGTTGATATATGGCAAAAAAAATCATAATATTGTAATGTATTGCCCTCCAAATAAAATTAATAAATTAACTCAAAACAGAAAAAAAAATGTAATTTTATTTAATGTTAGTAGTAGTTCTCAAAATGTGGTCACCTGACCAGCAACATCACTTGGGAACTTGTTAAAGTGTACATTTTTGAGCCCCATCATAGTCCTGCTGTAGTCATTGTGTTAATTACTCATATATAACTATAAATGCAAAGCAAATTGTTAAAGTTGAAGTTTAATATATTAATAGAATGTGGATAATGTTTTGCTTGGTTCAAGCATCATTTTTCTCCATTATCATAACTGAGAAATCTTTGGTTACAGTTTTAGAAGGTTATAATATCAACAAAGTTCAATAATCAATTTTTAGAAATCTGCCTCATCCCAAGGTCATGAAAATATTCTAGTTTCGCTTCTAGAGATTTACTGTTTTGCTTACAATTAGATCTGTAATTCATCTGGAATCTACTATTGCATACAAGAAACGGATCAAGTTTCACTTTATCCTCCGCTGGGTGCCCAGTTGACAGCACATTGTCTGTTTGAGTCTATTTTCGTCCCCAGTACTCCACAGTGCTGTTTTTGTCATGAATCAAGTGTTGATATATGTGTAGTTATATAGAAACCTGTATATGTAAGGTTTCCTTTTTGTTCCACTAGACTAATCGTCCATCTTACAGTAGTAGGTACTGTCTTAATTGTTGTGGTTGTGCAATAAATCTTAATATCAAGTATAATAGCTCTTCCCACTCAAAAATATATATATTTTCTTCAGGGTTGCCTTGGCTATTCTTGACTCTTTGAATCTCCATGTTAAAACTTCAGTCACCTTCTCAATTGCCACCAAGAAGATTTTCTTGGCTATTCTTGGACCTTTTTAGACCCGAGAATCTTTAGGATCAGCTTGTCATAAACAAAGCACAAGGACACAATCTTTTGAGATTTCAATTGGGATTGCACTGAGTCTATACATCAGTTTGTGCCATTAGGATATTAAATATTCCAATCCAGTGGTATATCCCTTCTTTATTAGTGTCTCCTTCATTTTCTACCAACTGAAAACAAAACACATCAAAAAACCCACGACATTCTGCATAGGGTTTTTACTCACCTTTGTTAGTTATACACCTAGTACTTGATCTTGTAACAAATATTGTGAATAATATAACATTTTGTACTTCATTTTCTGATTGGTTGCTATTATATGAAAGTACAACTCATTTTTGCATATTGACGTTGTATCTAAAGCTCATTAATTTATTCTAATAGTTATTCTTTTGTATGTACATAGGTAATCAAGACATCTGTAAATAATAAGTACTAAATTTATTATTTTCTGATTTTATTACATTTATTTTTTCACCTTTTTTTTTAACTGTCTGTGACTTTTATTTTTTAGTTGAAGGATAATTGCTTTACAGAATTGTGCTGGTTTTTTTTCCAAACATCATGTCTAGGATTTTTAATACAATGTTAAAGAGAAAAGTAAATTCCTTTGTCTTGCTCAGCATTACAGAAGGCAAGCTTTCATTATATCTCCTTTAAGCAGGTTATTATAGATATCCTTTATCAGATTAGAGATGTTTCCCATTAGTCTTAGTATGATAAAAGTATCATGAATGGATGTTGAATTTTATTGAGTGTTTTGAAATTATCATATTTTGATTTTTTTTATTTTTTATGTCTGGTTTCTTTAACATAATTTTTTGGAGATTCATTCATTTATAGGTTACATGTTATCCTTTTTTTTTCGCTGAGAAGTGTGATTATAGTCCATGGGGTAGTGAAGAATCAGACAGGACTGAGGACTAACACTTTCACTTCACATGCCTTATACATACATATTTCTTTTGTATATTGAGATATTGGTGGGCATCTGAACCATTTCAGTTTGGGGCTGTTACAAACAAGGCATCTATGAATCCTTGTACAAGTCTTTATGGGAACATGTGTTTTCATTTTTCTTAAATAAATATCGTGGACTGGAGTTTTTCCTTTTCCTTTCAAACCTTTCTATCCTTATATTTAAGGTATTTCTGTTGTAAACCTCATAAATGTGGCTCTATTATTTTCATTCCGTCTGTTCATAATTGTCTTTTAGAAACTTATTTTAAAATGAGTGTAATTGCAGATATATTTGAGCTTAAATTTATCATCTTTCTATGTGCTTCACTCATCTCTTTCTTTTCTTGCTCACTCATGGATTTTTTTTTAAATTTCATCTGCTCTCCACTTTAGCTAGTAAGCTATTTTTTTTCTACTTTTTTCTTTTAGTGTTTACCTTCAAAATCATAGCATATGGCCTTGATTTGTTAATATCTAATATGAATTAGGACTACTTTCCAGGCAATACAGAACTTTAAACAAATTAATCCCATTTCCCCTTGCCTGTTCCAACTTGTGTGCTTTTGTTGCCACGTGTTTTGATTGTTTGTTTACAATTCTGTCTTATGTATTGCTGTTGTTTTACACAGTTAGTTTTCACTCATGTATTTGCCTTTTCTATTGTTCTTCTTACTCTTGAATCTCTATGCCCCTATCTGGAATCATTTTCTTGCTCTCTGAGGAATTTTATTAATAATTTCCTGTAGTGGGATCTGTTGATGGTCAAAGTCAGGCAGTTATTTTCTTTTAGCATGGCACTTATCACTCCACAGACTTCAGGCTTCTGTTTTGTGTTCCACTGAGTCAGCTGTCAGTTTTATTTTTACTGATTTAAAGAAAATATGGGAGCTTTCCAGGTGGTGCGGTAGTAAAGAATTCGCTTGTCAATGCAGGAGACACAGGAGATGCAGGTTCGATCCCTGCACCAGGAAGACCATCTGGAGAAGGAAATGGCAGCTCACTCCAGTGTTCTTGCCTGGAAAATTCCATGGACAGAGGATTCTGGCAAGTTACAGTCTATGGGGTCGCAAAGAGCTGGACATGACATAGAGACTGAGCATGCTTGCACACACAAAAGTATTTCTTTTTTCCTCTGGCTGGTTTTTAATACTTTTTTCTGTTTTTAAGTTTCAACAGTTTTATGATGATCTATCTTGGTTTATTTTATTTTATTTATTCTTCTTGGGATTGATAGTACTTATTTGAATCTGTGACTTGATGCTTTTAGAATTTCATAAATCTCAGCCATCATCTCTCCAAATATTATTCTTTCCCCATTGTCTTTCTTTCCTTCCTTCTGGGGTTCCAGTTACAGTTATGTTAGACCAAAAGAAGAGTTCCAATTATGGATGTGAGAGCTAGACTGTGAAGAAAGCCGAGAGCTGAAAAATTGATGCTTTTGAACTGTGGTGTTGGAGAAGACTCTTGAGAGTCCCTTGGACTACAAGGAGATCCAACCAGTTCATTCTAAAGGAGATCAATCCTGGGTGTTCTTTGGAAGGAATGATGCTGAAGCTGAAACTCCAGTACTTTGGCCACCTCATGCAAAGAGTTGACTCATTGGAAAAGACTCTAATGCTGGGAGGGATTGGGGGCAGGAGGAGAAGGGGACGACAGAGGATGAGATGGCTGGATGGCATCACCGATTCGATGGACATGAATTTGAGTGAACTCCAGGAGTTGGTGATGGACAGGGAGGCCTGGCGTGCTGCGATTCATGAAGTCGCAAAGAGTCGGACATGACTGAGCAACTGAACTGAACTGAACTGAACTGAACATTACCTATATTTCATACTCATTTTTTAAGATATTTTTGATGGTTTTTATTCTTTTCTCTGCCTATACTTTAATCTCTATCTTTTTATTCTGATCTGCTGCTGCTGCTGCTGCTGAAGTCACTTCATTCGTGTCTGACTCTGTGCGACCCCATAGACGGCAGCCCATCAGGCTCCCCTGTCCCTGGGATTCTCCAGCAAGAACACTGGAGTGGGTTGCCATTTCCTTCTCCAATGCATGTAAGTGAAGAGTGAAAGTGAAGTTTCTCAGTCGTGTCCAACTCTTAGTGACCCCATGGACTGCAGCCTACCAGGCTCCTCCATCCATGGGATTTTCCAGGCAAGAGTACTGGAGTGGAGTGCCATTGCCTTCTCTGTATTCTGATCTACCTATGTTTCATTAATCAGAATTCATCTCTAACTACAAAACACTCCTCTAACCTACATGTCAGTGTACCTACCTATTTTAGTTCCTGTATCTGTCCGGGCCTTTTATCACACTGCTTTTCTGTCCTATGCACACATCCTCCAGTCTTGAGGTCTAGTATCATCCTGTCTTCCGTGTTGTTTTTCTTTTTTTTTTTTTAATGGTCCCTGTTTTTTTTTAATATAATTTTAAAATCTTTAATTCTTACATGCATTCCCAAACATGAACCCCCCCTCCCACCTTCCTCCCCATAACATCTCTCTGGGTCATCCCCATGCACCAGCCCCAAGCATGCTGTACCCTGTGTCAGACATAGACTGGTGATTCAATTCTTACATGATAGTATACATGTTAGAATGCCATCCTCCCAAATCATCCCACCCTCTCCCTCTCCCTCTGAGTCCAAAAGTCCATTATACACATCTGTGTCTCCTTTGCTGTCCTGCATACAGGGTCGTCATTGCCATCTTTCTAAATTCCATATATATGTGTTAGTATACTGTATTGGTGTTTTTCTTTCTGGCTTACTTCACTCTGTATAATCGGCTCCAGTTTCATCCATCTCATCAGAACTGATTCAGATGAATTCTTTTTAACGGCTGAGTAATACTCCATTGTGTATATGTACCACAGCTTTCTTATCCATTCATCTGCTGATGGACATCTAGGTTGTTTCCATGTCCTGGCTATTATAAACAGTGCTGCGATGAACATTGGGGTACATGTGTCTCTTTCAATTCTGGTTTCCTCGGTGTGTATGCCCAGCAGTGGGATTGCTGGGTCAAAAGGTAGTTCTATTTGCAATTTTTTAAGGAATCTCCACACTGTTCTCCATAGTGGCTGTACTAGTTTGCATTCCCACCAACAGTATAGGAGGGTTCCCTTTTCTCCACAGCCTCTCCAGCATTTATTGCTTGCAGATTTTTGGATCGCAGCCGTTCTGACTGGTGTGAAGTGGTACCTCATTGTGGTTTTGATTTGCATTTCTCTAATAATGAGTGATGTTGAGCATCTTTTCATGTGTTTGTTAGCCATCCGTATGTCTTCTTTGGAGAAATGTCTATTTAGTTCTTTGGCCCATTTTTTGATTGGGTCGTTTATTTTTCTGGAATTGAGCTGCAGACATTGCTTGTATATTTTTGAGATTAGTTGTTTGTCAGTTGCTTCATTTGCTATTATTTTCTCCCATTCAGAAGGCTGTCTTTTCACCTTGCTTATATTTTCCTTTGTTGTGCAGAAGCTTTTAATTTTAATTAGATCCCATTTGTTTATTTTTGCTTTTATTTCCAGAATTCTGGGAGGTGGATCATAGAGGATCTGGTTCCCAAGCAGAGCCAACCTCTCACGCATCCCCACTTGACTTGTACAGACCAACGTAGGAGCAACACAACACTTCATGCACTTATTTGTCTATACCTCTAACTCCCACCAGTAGACTGGGAAGTCCTTTGCCTTATTCAGCTTCAAGTTTCTAAGAGCCAGCACACAAAATCCAATAAGTACATTGATGCTGAGTGAATCAGTTTAATGCACTCAATCCTGGTTACATGTTAGAGTCATATTAGGGACATGTGTTTTGAAAACACACAGATATATCAAATCTAGAGGTAGGATCTAGGCACCAGAACATTTTAAAAAACTATTATGGGTGATTCTAATGCATAGCTTGAGTTGAGGATTCTGACTTAAAGAAACCACCTCAAAAAAGGTGACTTGATGGTGTAATGGGCTAAGAGCTGAAATGGTTTCCCTGTGAGGAAATGAGTACATGATGTGAAGCACCCCAGAAGATATACATGTCAGGATAATGCATTTAGGTACAGCTGTCCATGGATGCATATTACCAGGAACCCTAGCGTAGACTCACTGTGTGTCTGTGTATGTGTGTGTGTGTGTGTGTGTGTGTGTGTGTGTGTGTGTGTGCGTGCATGTGAGTGCAGTATTTAGGAGGTGAGAGTGAGAAAAGGAATCCTCAGGGTCACAGAGGTGACAGCTTGGGAGTCTAATCTAGAGCTCAAGTTGGTAAATAATCTGAAGAAAATTCCTTTTATCTCCCTTTGCAACAGCGGTATAGGCCGACCATCCCTACCTGTTAGCAGGAGGGTGCCTCATCCCCATTCATCCCAGGACTTTGGGGAGATAGCGGGTGATTGATGCAGGCGCCACAAGATAAGAGAAACCCCAGTGTCAGTCCTTAGGTGAAGCTATCAGCACTCCTGCCCCAGTTCAGACCTCTCACTGTGATGATGCGTGCAGTCCTCCGGTTGTCATAGAAACTGGATCTTTCTTTCTGACTCCCATCTCCTTCGCTTTGTGTTTGGTTTCCCATGTTTTAATGAAATTAGGTATGCGGCGAAGTGTGCACACTTGCTCCCACATGACCGTGCCCGCCTCACATCAAAGCAGCTCAAAATTGTCTTGTGCTTCATGAGACGAGTGGACTGTGGAGAGCCATGGTCCCCTTCCACTGTCCAGAGGCTGCGCCCCGCTTCGGCTCCGGCATTTAGAGTCTGACACTAGCCTTCTCCAAGTTCAAATGCAGAAGCTATTTTTGGATTCTCAGATCAGACACAGGACAGAAAGTTGGATTAATAAAATATAGAAAGTAGAAAGAACATTCTGTGCACCCAGAGGGAGTATTTGCGACGTGCTTTAATTATTGGGAAGATGACCCTAATTGGAGAAAAAGAAAAGCAGCCCTGGATTGCTATCAAACTGAGCTTAACTGAGTGTTAACGAGGCCTCCACGTTTACAATATGTCTCAATCGTCGTCTTGACACGAATTTGGGTCTTCAGTTATAGTCCCTCGTAATGTCCTGAATCCTTTTCCTTCGTGTCTTCTGAACTCTTTATTAATAATTTTCCTGTATAAGAAGAAGAGATTTTTAGGAAACAAGTAATTGCTGGATTCTTTGCTGCTCTCAGCTGTGAAGACTAGGATAAGACTGTGGTGTTCTATAAAAAAAAAATTTAATGAACCATTTTAATTCTCCTTTCTTCTTCTAGGGTGGAAGGGAGTGAGGAGCATGGAGCATTTTCTCTCTTTACAAACCATCAGAGTTCTGGAAGGGAGGCTGTCTGTGAGGTTTCTAGATTATGTCTCTGTCACCACAACTTCTCCTGATTAAGCAATCACTTGGTTCTGCCTCCTGTTCTCCATGCCTTCCTATGCAAGGGTGAGTGCTAAGTTGCTTCAGTCATGTCTGACTCTTTGCGACCGCATAGACTGTAGCCCGCCAGGCTCCTCTGTCCATGGGATTCTCCTGGCAAGAATACTGAATTGGGTGGCCATGCCCTCCTTCAGGGGATCTTCCCGACCCTGGGATCGAACCTGAGTCTCTATGTCTCCTGCATTTGTAGGTGGGTTCTTTACCACTGACTCCACCTGGAAAGCCCCTCTACCTTTCTACCCAAGCCGTATTCAATGAACAGACTCTTATTCTCTACTTCTTCTTATCTATATGTCACTTGCCTACACCATAAGCTCCTGAGACCAACCTCAGAGGCAGGGCAATGACTGACAGTGTTTGCTGGAAAGTAGGTAGGATGAATCCAGTGAGTTGCATGCCCCAGGAGGGACACTGTGAGTTATAGATGTCAGAAAGACTTTTGTTTTACCCATCAGGTAACGCATGACTGTAGGAACCACAGTAACCCTTCTTGCTTCCACTGAACACATCTAAGGTCTTTCACTGGTCAGCCCTTATTCAGAATCTTAGGTCTAAGTCACCTTGCCTTTGGGGTTTGGTCCAAGATTGGCACATACAGGAAGGGATGCTTTCTTATTCGTATCAGAATTATTCCTCCACCCAGGCTGTCTGTGTCTCCGGAAGGTCACTGAATTTATTTGAAACTGTATAGAGATTCATTTCTAGTATCCTGATAGAAACTCCTTTAGATAGGACACTTGCTGAACTTAGAAGTCGAGGAGATGCTCATTGCTTTGCTGAATGCACTGGAACTGAGAATTATATCCAAATACCAACTAAATCTGGTCCAGAGGGGTCAGTCTTCCAACAGAGATAGAACGCCTGACCTAGCCTTTGCTCAGTATTGAGCATCAGCTGTGATAGGAGGTTAGAGAGTCATTCCTGAGAAGCAGGACATTCCTACAGGGCATCACCTTAAATAACAGCTCAGAAATGGGGGCCTGTTTTGCCCTAAATGTATCAACAATCAACATCTTTTTGCAGAAATTTGATTTACAAAACTTTTTAGGGAAACATGACTACTTTCAACCCACGAGTCACACCTGGAAATTCCCTTGACCTTCAACACAGTGGGCAGAGTTGTCAACAATGCAAACTGGCCCACCATCTCTGGCCCAGAACTTTCTATTTTAAAAATCACAGGACGAGCCAGAAAGAAAAACACCAATACAGTATACTAACACATATATATGGAATTTAGAAAGATGGCAATGACGACCCTGTATGCAAGACAGGGAAAGAGACACAGATGTGTATAACGGACTTTTGGACTCAGAGGGAGAGGGAGAGGGTGGGATGATTTGGGAGAATGGCATTCTAACATGTATACTATCATGTAAGAATTGAATCGCCAGTCTATGTCTGACACAGGGTACAGCATGCTTGGGGCTGGTGCATGGGGATGACCCAGAGAGATGTTATGGGGAGGGAGGTGGGAGGGGGGCTCATGTTTGGGAACGCATGTAAGAATTAAAGATTTTAAAATTAAAAAAATAAAAAAACTAATTTAAAAAATAAATAAATAAAAAAATAAAAATCACAGGACGTGCCAGTCCCCAAAGCAGGAACACCCATCCACCCCTTCCATGTCCATTTCCATCACCCAGTATCCAACTTTGTCACTGCTTCTGACAGTAACAGACTCTAATCAATGTATTTTCCTTTTATCCTTAGCTTTTACCAACTCAATTTGTGTGTCAGTCAGAGAAGCCAGATTATGTCTCACTGAAAACAAAAGTCCAAAATTTTGTGCTTAGCACAGCAAAGACTTATTTTTAATTCACAGAAAGTCTACAGTGGGTCTGGACAGCTCTCCAGGCCAAATGCTCCTCTAGCAGCAGCTAAGGCATCCAGTTGGAAGGAGCCTCCACCAGCTTCTGCCTGTATCTTTGGGACACTCAGACTCCTTGGTTGATCTGTCAGTGAAGAACTGTCCAGAACAGAGTTTGGTAAACCTTTTCTTAAAGCGCTAGAAAGTAAATATTTTTGACATTGCAGGCCATGAGATCTCTGTTGCAACCTCTCAACTCTGCCAGTGTTGCATGAAAACAGCCATAGCTAATATGAAAGTAAATGAGAGTGGCATGTGCCAACAAAATTTAATTTATAAAAACAAGTAGTGTGCTGGATTTGGCTTGCAAGTCATCATTTTTTGATTTCTGGTGTACAGTCTCTCACTGGCATTAAATGGTTTTGCCTGAATTCTACACATAACATTTTACTCACATTTTATTTGTGAAGTCATATGATCATGCCTTCAGGAGCCAGAGAAGTATCATTTTCCATGTTTTCAGAGGAGAAATGAGAAACTATGAGTTTTGCTGATTTTTTTCATGCTGTTTTATAAAGTTCAGAATAAATAGGCATTCTAGAAATAGTGATTCAATCAGACATCTTAGATTTGAATAAGTCTGCAGTCACCTGGTAACCTCCATGACCCAGGGAAAGAAGTTTAAATTTTTGGACTGTCAACATCTTTATTTGTAACATGACGGTGTCTGTCTTCCTAAAACGAATATGAGAATCAAGTGAGATATTTCAGGGCAAAGGGATTTGGAAACTCAGCCTTGGAGATTCATGCTATTATCATTTACTACTGTCTTAAGCTTTGTAGCGCCCAGAGTCAAGCTGTTCTTCAGTTTAAAGTCTAGGTTTTGTTATACTCTGAGTTCCAAACTCAAGGTCCAAAGTTGTGGCCTCTTCCAGGACTTTTGCTTAAGCTCTAGAGCTGGAGTCCAAAATTCATCTGTCCTATGCTCTTCAGCCCATGAAACTGCACGGAGCGGGCCCAGCTGGAAACTGGCAGTGGAATGGCTAGCTGAACTAAACAAGGGACAGAGGGACAAAAAGGCACATGGACCTCTTTTGGGCAAGCAAAACTGTTTTTATGAGGCATGCAAATTTTTTTCAGGGATGCAAATTTTTTCTCCCTGCCTTTTCCCTCTTGGTTTCCAGAAGAGTGTCTTTATCTCTTCAACAGTTCTCCTAAAGCACTTCAGTCCTGCGCATTTATTAGTCTAACATGACGTGCTTTAACTCCACTCTGTTTTCAAGCCTCCAGGGTGGCTGAGAAAGGAGTGAGGGAGGTGGGAGCAGGTGGAGGGGACAGCCTTCATGAAAACATTTGAAGGAAGCAAACTGACGTTTTGGTGAGCATTTTCCCTGTGCCAGGAGCATAACACACATTATCTGATTTTATCACCATAATAACACTGCATTGCAGGCTTTTTTATTTCCACCATAGAAACGAAAACTCAAAGAGTTTAGGTAACATTCCTAGGACCACACAGCTAGAAAGCTGCAGAGCCAGGATTTTGAATCTGGCTGACTTTTCACCCTTCTAGGTTGGGTCCTTCACAAAGGAGCTCCATCCAGATGGGTGTCAATGATGCTTCTCCTTTTCAGGGAAGTTTACTGAGTCTTCTATCCCAGTGGGAAAGGCTGGTAATACCCAAGGTAATTCAGTACTGAAGTATTTCTGTGCGCCAGCCTTCCCACTTGAGGACACCATTCACACCTGGTTCTCCTTCCTAGCTTCCATGCAGATTTAGGGCTGAGTTTGCAGACCCAAGCGCTTCTCTAATGGTTCAGATGGTGAAGAATCTGCCTGCAGTGCAGGAGACCCCGGTTGCATCCGTGGGTCAGGAAGATCCCCCGGAGAAGAGAAAGGCTACCCACTCCATTGTTCGTGCCTGAAGAATTCCATGTACAGAGGAGCCTGGTGGGCTGCAGTCCAGGGGTCACAGAGTCAGACATGACTGAGCAGCTAGCACTTTCACTTTTCACTTTTGAAGACCCAGGGGATGTATTTTGTTAATAAGCAATGGAAAATAAGCAAACACTGAGGGAAGGGAGCCTCAATAAGAAGATAAGGAGACAGGATTGACGATGATGTTGATGATGGTTAATAGCTACTATTCCCATTTGCCAACCACATTCACATAATCCTGACAAAAATCCTAGGAAATAAATACTATTAATTATATTTTGAAACCAAGGCACCAAGATATGAGGTAACTTGCCCAAAGTTACACAGCTAGTAAATAAAAGAACTGGGATGTTGAGACTCCCTGGTGGTCCAGAGGCTAAGAGTCCACCTTGCGGTCCAAGGGACACTGGTTCTATCCCTGATCTGGAAAGAGCCCACGTATAGCAGAGCACTAAGCCTGTGCACATTGAAACTACTAAGCTTGTGCGCTCTGCAGCCCATGCACCACAATCAAGACCCAACACAGTCAAATAAAATGTATAACTAAATAAAAGACCTGGGATTTGAACCTAGAAAGGATGACTCCAAAGCCTAGTCTCTTAACCACTCTGCTAGACATCTCAACCAGCTAGGACAATTTTTTTAAATGCCAGTGCCCAACCCTTACCCTTAGAGGTTCTGATGTATTTGGTGTGAGATAGGTGTTGATATTTTTAAAGCACCTAAAGTGTTTTAAATCTGAAGTGCAGCAAAGTTGAAACTGTGTGACTCAGTTACTTCATCTCCCTGGCCCTCGGCTTCTTCATCTCAGTATGGGGGCAAGGGAACTGCGAAGGGCAACTTGAGAGGTCAAAATAAGTGAAGGGTCACACTGGCCTTGGATGGGTGACTTCCAAGGACACTGGCATCAACTGATGTTAGAGACAGTATCTCCTGATGTTTTTCTTGCCCAAATTACTAATAACATCCCGCTCGTCTCATGTGTGAGCATGCCCTTTGGCTCTCAAAATCTGCAAATGCATGGTTCTAAATGCTACTGAGTATCAAGGGAGAAGGAATTCTTTCCCTCATTGCAGAATGGATTATTCTACCTTAAAATTTTTAACCAGTCAAACTATAAAGGTATGCATGTCACTTCAGTCATGTCCGTCTCCTTGCAATACTATGGACTGTAGCTGGCCAGGTTCCTCTGTCCATGGGATTCTCCAGGAGAGAATATTGGAGTGGGTTGCCATGCCCTCCTCTAGGGGATCTTCCAGAACCAGGAATCGAACCCCAGTCCCTGTCTCCTGCATTGGCACGTGGGTTCTTTACCACTAGCACAACCTGGGAAGTCCAAGTTGTGAAGGAGACCCAGGCAAGTCTCCAGACTGATCTTCTCCTAGAATAGGGTCTCCACTACTGAGGAAGTGCATCCTCAGTCTGAGCCTAGAATTTCTCATTTACAAAATGGGATTTTTAAAAAGTTCAAAGGGCTCTTCTAGAGATTGAATAAAACGTCAAACATCGTATACATATCATAGAACATAGAGGTACTTGGCATATAATAAATACTTATGAATAGAATATGCATACATGATGAAATAAATGTCATTTTCCTATTGGGCTGATTAAAGAAGAAGCTATGCTAATTTATGTAAAGCATGATGAAAGTTAACATAAATAATAATTACAGATGCCTAGCAAGATGATCAAACCAGTCAATCCTAAAGGAAATCAATCCTGAATATTCACTGGAAGGACAAATACTGAAGCTGATGCACCAATACTTTGGCCACCTGATACAAAGAGCTGACTCGTTAAAAAAGACACTGATGCTGGGAAAGATCAAAGGCAGGAGGAGAAGGGGATGACAGAGGATGAGATGGTTGGATGGCATCACCAACTCAACGGACATGAGTTGAGCGAGCTTTGGGAGATGGTGAAGGACAGGGAAGCCTGGTGTGCTGCAGTCCGTGGGGTCGCAAAGAGGCAGACATTACTGAGTGATTGAACAACAAAAAGTATGATGATGTCTTCTAAGTACGCGTTTATTGCATTTTAAAATTTTGGTGTATTTCTGTTATTGCAAGAAATTAAGCTAACACATAAAAAGCATGTAAAACCATAAGTGCAATCCCATCTGTGATCCCACCACTAGATATGCACATGCCAGAAAGGAGAAGACATCTCCCTAGGAGGATCTTTTATTTGCAAATCAGGGGAAGAATGTGAAGACTCCTACAGTCCACTGGGGGAGTCTCAGGGCTAAATCCCTCTACATTTGAAATTGAAAGAGACACGTGTACCCCAATGTTCATCGCAGCACTGTTTATAATAGCCAGGACATGGAAGCAACCTAGATGCCCATCAGCAGACAAATGGATAAGAAAGCTGTGGTACATATACACAATGGAACATTACTCAGCCATTAAAAAGAATACATTTGAATCAGTTCTAATGAGGTGGATGAAACTGGAGCCTATTATAGAGAGTGAAGTAAGCCATAAAGAAAAATACCAATACAGTATACTAACGCATATATATGGAACTTATAAAGATGGTAATGATGACCCTGTATGCAAGACAGCAAGAGACAAAGATATATAGAACAGTCTTTTGGACTCTGTGGGAGAGGGAGAGGGTGGGATGATTTGGAAGAATGGCATTGAAACATGTATTTTATCATATGTGAAACGGATCACCAGTCCAGGTTTGATGCATGAGACAGGATGCTTGGGACTGGTGCACTGGGATGACCCAGAGGAATGGGATGGGGATGGAGGTGGAAGGGGGGGGGGGAACACATGTACACCCATGGCAAATTCATGTCAATGTATGGCAAAACCAATACAGTACTGTAAAGTAAAATAAAAAATAAATAAATAAATAATAAGGAAAAAAAAGAAATGGAATGTAAATCTGCAGGCTACAGGGAAGGCAGGGGACCAAGGCAAACTTGCTGTGAGGGGCCCTTGAGAAGGGGACAGACAGAGGATAACTGGCTTATCCTCATTTTTGTCTTTCTATTGAATCCTTAGTAAAATATTCATTTTCTTCCTTAAGCTCTTGTGGACTTAAATCTATTTCTTGAATTTCTTAAACAAAAGTGCTGGGTTCTCTTTCAAGTTGGTTTAGAGACAGGAAAAAAATGACTATTCATGGGTTTCTACCCTCAAAAGCTAAAAAATTCTGAATTGTTCATCATCACACTGCTGATGGCGAGAGAACCTAAGGTGCCCATCCCTGAGGAACAGGCAAGATGCAGGAAAGATGCCCATCTGGATGCTGTTTAGCAGGAAGAAGCAACAGATGAGGCTGTTTACTTGCAACAACTAGAGAACATGAAAGCATAATGAGACCAAATTAGCACAGTGCCATTCAAGTAAATGTAAAACATTCATACAATAAGAGCCCTGAGTTTTATGAGGATAAACAAAACTCAGAGATTCATATTCAACATGTTAGAATCGCAGGATTGGGCAGTGCAGTAAAATTAGAATGAAAAGTTAGAATGGATGGATGGACAGGTGAATTTAGAAAAACAAATGAATAAGAATGAGAGGCCTTGAATGAGCCAGTGATCATGGAATTGCAGAAAATGATTAACTCAGCTCTCCATAATAAAACACTTCACCTTTCAAAACATTCCTGCAACAACCCAGAAATTAGTAGCAGCAGCAAAATCAACACTCTCTACTCTCCTTTGTTTCAGGAAACTTGTAAAATTAATGCAAAGAGGTAGACCACTCCTAGGAAATTTGATAGTTTTGCTGATTTTAAAAGTTAAGATACTGTTTCAATGCCAAGCTGAAAAGGCTGCTTAATGTATAATTCCAACTGTATAAAATTCTGGAAAAGGCAAAGCTATGGCGACAATAAAAAGATCGTGTCTGCCAGGGCTTGGGGACAAGGGAGAGAGAGATGAACAAGTGGAATATAAGGGGTTTTGATAGAGTAACAGAAGATATACGTCACAATACATTTGTCAAAACCCGTAAAAAGGTACGTCAAAGAGTGAACCCTCATGTGAACTATGTACTTAAGTTAATTGTAATATATTGGTGCATCAGTTGGAACAGTGCACCACACTGAACAAAACAAAAGCAAACACACCAAGATATTTTAGTATCAGACATGATGCATAAGAGCACAAGAAACAGAGAGCGCTACCTTAAATTGAGGATACAATGGCAATCGTACTAGAATAAGTTGATGCCATGTGTCTCCAGGCAGAACACAACCAGACTGAACAGAATGCGTTTTCTCTGTAGAAAAAATGGGGCAAATAGGTGTACTGCTGTAACCTCTGGAATTGGTTATGCAAATATTCTTGTAGAGAAAGATATGTCTACTCTCTTTTGCATACAGGAAGATACTTGTAGAAACTACAGGAGCCTGGGCCTTATTGATTTATTTAATGATTAAATTTTTTCTATGAGTTTTCAGAACTAGGCAGAGCACATTGTAAAGACAGAGGCAGCAACAACATAGTTCTTGTATTACAAACTGCATCTCTTTAACTTTCCATGGGTAGATCTCTTCTCCGTAAGGGAAACTAAAGAGCTAATTCGTAAGGAATCATTTGAAAGCAATGTGAAAAAAAAATGTGTGTGTGTGTGTGTGTGTGTGTGTGTGTGTTGAAGGGGGCAAGGTACAGGTAGAAATGAATCCTCCCATTAAAAAGAATTTGATATGAACTACCTTGACAGCTGGTAAAGGAAGTGGGTATAGAACAATGACCTAAAGAATTATCCTGAAACCTTATCCAAAGCCAGTAATGTCACCAGGGACGATCATAAAACATACTCACATTGCAATCCTTTCCTCAAGCTCTTTGACAGAACCAGAGTATGTGAGGGGTTATGTGATGATACTGGATAATTGGACAAACAGATAGAACCATGTTTTAACAAAACTCTGTGATCTCTAAGTTCAGCGCAGGACAAGTGGCTCTTGAACTAACCCGGTTAGAGAGAAAACTTAGTGGAGAAAGCTTAAGGAAACAGAAAGACTACCCGTAATAGCAAAAGGGTAGCACTGGAGTCAAAATGACCTGGGTTGTAATAGCAACTGTCACTATTGATACTTATGTGACACTGGGCCAGAGAGTAAGCCTGTTGCAGTCCAGTAAAATGGTAATGCAATATTTACTTTTCATAGTTTTAAAAGGACCCCAAACAATAAAACATATATCTCTCAGTGCCTGAAACAGACAGTACTCCATGTAGGGGGCTGTTATAATTGCAGTCCAAGTTAAAGAAAAATGCCAATCTCCCATCAGCAGTGGTATAGATTGGTTTAGGTAGGAGAACTGGACTTCCCTGGTGACTCAGGGATGAAGAATCCTCCCTGTCCATCACCAACTCCCAGAGTCCACCCAAACCCCTATCCATCAACTCGACGATGCCATCTAACCATCTCATCTTATGCCGTCCGCTTCTCCTCTCGCCTTCAATCTTTCCCAGCATCACGGTCTTTTCAAATGAGTCAGTTCTTCAATCAGGTAGCCAAAGTGTTAGAGTTTCAGCTTCAACATCAGTCTTTCCAATGAACACCCAGGACTGATTTCCTTTAGGATGGACTGGTTTGATCTCCTTGGAGTCCAAGGGACTCTCAAGAGTCTTCTCCAACACCACAGTTCAAAAGCATCAATTCTTTGGCACTCAGCTTTCTTTATAGTCCAACTCTCACATCCATACATGACTACCAGAAAAACCACAGCTTTGATTAGACGAACCTTTGTTGGCAAAGTAATGTCTCTGCTTTTTAATATACTGTCTAGGTTGGTCATAACTTTCCTTCCTAGGAGTAAGCGTCTTTTAATTTCATGGCTGCAGTCACCATCTGCAGAGATTCTGGAGCTCAAAATAAATAAATAAATAAAGTCTGCCACTGTTTCCACCGTTTCCCCCCTCTAATTGCCATGAAGTAATGGGACCGGATGCCATGATCTTAGTTTTCTGAATGTTGAGCTTTAGCCAACTTTTTCACTCTCCTCTTTCACTTTCATCGAGAGGCTCTTTAGTTCTTCTTCAGTTTCTGCCATAAGGGGGTGTCATCTGTATATCTGAGATTATTGATATTTCTCTAAGTATCTGTAAAAAGAATATAGTAGTAGTAGTTAATCTGGGGGGTGCTTTGAAGGCTTAAATGATGCAACTCATGTAAAATAATTAGCAGAGAGCAAGCACTCCATCAATGTTAGTTGTTATTATCTTTATTTGTAAAGCAGCTCATAGCATGCCTAGCATGTAAGAGACAAGCAGTACATGTGACTCTCCGCCCCCACCACGTGTTCCTGGCTCCGGGAAGTGGAACTCATCCTCCCAGCTCAGTGGAGGACTCCTGCCCTCCTGACTTTCACCTGCTTGAACACAGGCCTTTGGGGGCTCAGGCAAATGAAGATAAGAGAGGCCATTTTCAAATTTAATAAACACACAGCCACTCACGGGGGTGTCTCACATCCCCACTGGAAGTTCACAGAGAGTCTTTTCTCAATTACCTGCAGCTAATTTTAACAGGAGGCTTGCCTTGCTGACTGCTTTTTATATTCACCATTGGCCCCTCCTGAGCCCCAGCGGGGTCTGCTCAGAGAGTCTAAACCCATATTAATATCCTGAGCAAAACATAATTAGAAAATGAGATCATCACCCACAAGAAAAGTGTAGTGCTGTCCAAAGCTATAGATAGAGCGAGTGGAATGTGGGGTTTATGCTTTTTTTGACATTTTCACTTGCTTTGGATTCCTCACCTCATTACTTCCTTTTATCAGAAAAATAGGAAATCAAAGTGCTTAAGCCTTTATCTAGTTTCCTTCCACCCAGAGGCTGGCAGAGTAGGGCTGGTGACCCAGACCAGCTGATTGCCTATTTCTCTGAGTCAAGCTTCCAGAGAACACAGCCATGCCCATCATTTGCATTTTGCCTTTGGCTGCTTTTGAGCTAAAGTGGCAGAATAGTAGCAACAGAGACCAGATGGCCCAGAAAGCCTAAAACAGTGACTATCTGGCCCTTTACAGAAAAAGTTTGCTGGCCTTCATTCCACCGTATCCATAAGCGAGACAGCTTCTGAAGAACCCAAGATGTCCTCTTCCAGCCAGCGCTGATAAGCAGCACCTGCCTCCACATCCAGTAGGGGACTCAGGCTGCATAAGAACTGATGCTTGGGCTGTGGAAATGGGCTGGCAGAGGAGGAAAACGCCAGGGAGGGCAGGGCCCTGCTCGCTGCTCCTGAGGAGGGAAGGCCCAGGGAAGACCTGCTGAGACCTGTGCAGTCTGGAGGCCTCCTCAGAGCCGGTCTGATCCTCCTGGGGAAAAGCTGTTTATGGTGGCCAGGGTTCTGTAACTCACAGCCTGGGGGGCCTCAGTTTAAGAATGTACGTGGAGATTTACTTTACATCAACTGTAGCCAACAATTCACATGCCTAAAACGTCCTGAAATATCTGCACTTGATGCAGATTCCTGGCTATACCCAACTGAATAACTTGGGGTGACGTCTAGGAAGCACTGATGTACTTTTTTTTTTTTAACAAATATTACTAGTGTCGTGGTTATTGTCGCTTGTTCTTATTGTTGTTTATGTCAGTGGCCCAGATAAAACACTTTACAGTGTCCTGATGGTGCGGTCTTAATCATTTTGGCATAACAAACTACATAAATATCTCATAGAAGCTATGGAAACTTCAATCAAAAGAAACAACAGAATGTATGTGTATATACAGACCCAATGCTTCCTACAACTGTAGAGAGTTCTGGACTCCCCAGGACCATCACTAAGAACCCCAAGTTACAAACCATCCTAAAATAATGGCTATGAGAAAGAAAGTGTGGGGATGTGTGATGGAAGATTGGGGGACTTGCTCCCGGCAGCTGTGGCCCTCTTTTCCCCTTCTTGTGGGCTTGCATGGAGAACAGTTTCTCCCCTATGATGCGGCTGTAGGATGCTCATCAGATGAAGTCACCGTGTCGTGAAGGTTACATGAGGGCATATGGATAAAAGTAAAGTGCAAAACTCTGAAGTGCCACGCACACATGAGAGATGGTGACGATGCAATGCGGGCCATCAGGGGCCGGCTTCCAGATGCTTAACACCCTCAGCTCTGTGATGGCAGCCCTCTCCTTCCACGTCCTTCAAGTCCCATCTTGACAAGACAGGCTGCCTGCCCCGTTGTTCTCAGTGCCATGGTGCCCTGAAGGATTTCACCTTGTAAAATAAGTGGCCGCTGGATATTGTCTGCCCTGGAGCTCTGCCCTCCCACACTTAGTGTGCCCCCAATCCATCATAAAACCGGCTCCTCTTCCTCCTTATTTCCTGGTTTTTGCTCTGATTGGATGGTATTTTGCAATATTAACGTGTGCCCCTTCCCCTTTGTATGTTTCTCTCTTCCCCCTTTCTCCCTACCACCCACTCATACTCACTTCTTTCACGAGAAAGAAAAGCAGAAACGGGGTTATCTGTTATGGGAGAGGAAGCTCTGCTACACTGGAACACCAAGGAAAGCTCCCCCGAGGGGCAACACGGAGACTAAATACAGAGAAAGAGAAGGAATGAGTCCTGAACATGAGCAGAGTGTCGTGCTCCGCACACCCCAGAGGAAAGAGCAAGCGCCGAGGCTGAGTGGGGAGCCTGGCTCATGTGTTTAAGGATGAGGAGGAGGCAGCAATGGCCGGAGGAAGCCCAGAAGGGGTGAAGGGTGAGCGGTGTGCTCAGGAGGACCGGGGTCCTGAGGCTTCTATTCCAAGTGATCCAAGAACTGGGACTTGGACTATAAAAGATCACTCTGACTGTGTTAAGCATCAGAATCACATTTCAGAAGCCTCCCTTTTGCTGTGCAGGGTCTCAGGCAGAAGCCAAGCAGCCAATTAGGAGGCTTGTTCGCAGCCTCTCCGGGCAGCAGTGCAGGGGCGAGGGCAGTGGAGCTGATCACTTTGCAATGAGGGTTAGAGCCGGATGTGAAAGAAGGAGCAGGATGACTGCACGACGCAGAATCTGACAAATCTAAGACGATTTTTACTCAAGACAGTCAGCTTTGCTGAGGCAGTGGGGGCTGGATCAGACATTCGGTGCTCACTGGAGATGCCTGTAGTAACCATCCACATAGGGACAAAGAGTGGACAGCTCAGCACATCAGCCTGGAGTTCAGGGGAGACGGACATGCCTATGTCAAGAGTGATTGTGGTTGGATGAGCGTCCTAAGGGAGAGGGTGTGGATGGAGAGGGGAATATTGGAGAACCCCAGTGTAAAAAAATGGGGCAGAAGCACAGAATTCACAGAGGAAACTGGGAAGAGGAACTTGTGAGGTAAAGAGACAGTCAAAACAGAGTGAAGTCATATGTACAACAGATTCACTTTTCTGTACAGCTGAAACTAACATAACATTGTGTTATGTTAACTAACATAAATCAACTATGGCCCAATAAAAATTAAAAATTAAATTTGACAAAAAATAATTTTGTTTGCAAAAAAATAAATAACTAAATAAAAGCTGAGTGAAGTCCTAAAAGTAAAAGGAATGGTTCAAGAAGGAAGAGATCATTCAATAGCATCAAGCGCTAGTTCAAATAAGGACTGAGACCTGCCCATGGAGTCAGTGGTGTGCTATGTTCTGCTCTGTGGATTTGCAATGTTCCCTGGGAGAATCAGGAATTATTTGTCCTCAGGAGTTACAGGGACATTTAGATTGAGACGAAGAGTTGTTCCAAAGCGAAGCTAACCTGATGGATTCCCATCTGCTGAGCAGGGTGCCTGCCCTTTTCTCAGGTCCAAAGAAGTGATTTTTCATCAGAGGAGAAGCCTGCCACCCCTTTGAGATGCCAAGCCATAAATCTTCTTTCCACCAACTTGCTAATAGTTTTTGTTGCCACCTTTCCTGATAATCCAGAGTAATTGTTATGAAATATGGGCTTGTTCTATCCCTGCCAGCTACGGCGCCTCCATCCTCTGCAGGTCCTGGGAGAGCAGAGGCTCTGTGTTTATCCCTGGGTGTTCGTGTGTTAGAAGCACAGCAGATGCTGTTACCAAGAACGTGACATCCTGCTGAAACTGGAGGCGCCACACATCAGCCCTGAAATCTGAGAGCCAGTGGCCCCTCCTGCCTAAAATACATCAGCAAGTGGCCTCTGCATTGTTTAATGCATTCTGTTTCTTGTGGAGACAGAAGGAAAATGAATCCTGTTTAACCAGGGGAACAAAAACATTTTTTCATATGTGCTTTCACTTATTCCATAGAAATGTATTGAGCATCTGACATTGTCTGTAGGATCCCGGGTTAAGTTTGATAGAAATGAGCAATCTAACATATGCATCTTATGAAAGTCAGAATTAATAGGAATTAGCTGAAAGAATATTTTCTCTGGGAAGGGTACTAGATTGGAAGATATGGTACAAGGATTCAGTAAGCGCAGCTCTAAATGTCCTCTTTTCCTTCTGAAGAATGCACTCAGATCAGTGACCATGGGATTTTGCCTGTCTATAATGAACTCCCACCAAATCTTAAAAATCCTTGCAAAAGGCTTAGCAAGCCTTTTAAACCCCAAACATGGAAACTTCAACAAGAGTCCCATAGAGGATGAAAAAACTGCCTTTTCAAGTCTCTTCTCCATGGTTCAATGTCTTGCCAACTTGCTACACTGGCCCCCCATTCTATAATGGTGAGGTGACATCAAATATTCCCTGTAGCTTTGCAATGACAGGTAGTAGGTGAACATACACAGCTGGATATCTCCAAGATGTAAGTGGGATCCACTGTGGCCTGCTGCTGCTGCTGTTTAGTCATTAAATCATGTTCAATATTTCTGACCTCATGGTCTAGCCCACCAGGCTTCTCTGTTCATGGGATTGCCCAGGCAAGAATACTGGAGTGGGTTTTCCATTTTCTATGATTGCCATTTACTGGGCTAGGTCTTGGGGATATAAAATTGAAGACAATTTTTTTTCCCTTAAGAAACGCAAATGGAAAAAGAGTTTGTAAATGTCAAGTGACTTTAAGGAAAGAAGCATCTTTTGGCAGATCCAGCCCTAGGCTTGGCTCATGAATCCTCTGGCTAAACATGCATCTCAGTCTTGACTGTGGTCATCCAATAACTGAAAATTGTCAAGTTAAGATCCGATAGGGTTGTTTTAACAATTGCTTGAGCAATGGTTTCTGCATTATAGTTAAAGCCTAACAATTTTCTTCCAACTTTCATAATTTAATATAGAAAGTACATCAAGTAAAGTGACCCAACACTAAATTAGTTTAGGATTTCTAAGTAAATGCAAATGCCTGAAATAAACAACTGGAAAGTATCATGCTCTTCCTCTGTGCTAGGCACTGTGCTAAGAGCTTTATATGGGTTCTCTTATTGAATTCACAAACCTCTAAATAAGTACTATTACTATCTCCCATTTCACAGATGAAGAAAAGTGTTTTGAGTCAGGACTCAAGCCCATAATGTCTGACACGAGTGTCCAGCCCTAAGCCTTATGATGAAACATTTCCTCACACAAGGTTGATTCAGACTGCTTACATCCACACCGGATGAACGTTAACACATTATGAATGGTTGTATACACTGGCGTAACTTACTCAGCAGGATGGTTAGAGTCAGGGATGGCAGGACACAAGGACAACATCAGCAAAGTTGTGTAAGGATAACTGACAGCTCTTACTTTGGTCAATTCCTTTGCATTCTTTTATACACAAAAATGCTGAACAGACTCTGAAGCCCAAATCTCTTTCTCTATCCCCTAATGAACAAAGACAAGGACTTTAAAACTGTTAGAGAATAACAGAAGTAAGATAGATATAAAGTCAGATTAATATCCCCACATCTCAGTTGGCTAAACTTGGTTGGTTCTGGCAGCTTTCTCACCTTTAGAGGTGATGCTTTCTCCATCTGGAGCACTAATTTCATCCTTTTCTACTTTCTCATTTTTTTCCCATTCTTCAAGATTGAGTTTAAGGATCACTTCCTCCAAAAAGCTATCTTGAATTCTCAGACTTAACCAAATGGCTCTCATCTATTTCCTGTACCATTATAGCATTATAGCTGTCTCATGCTTTGCTCCATTCCATACTAGGCTATGAAACCTTTTAAAACAAAGACTGTTATTCACTTCTCTTTGTATACTCAACTTGTAACAGAGTGGTAAACATATAGTAGATACTTGACAAATGAATGAACAAATGCTTTCTCATACAGACCGAGTGAGTTTGGTCTGCTTATAACCAGAGTCTACCTGCTTAAATTTAGCTATCAGTCACTTGGTTTCAGTACAGCACATGTCCACCCTCACAACTGAAAACAGACCTTATGTTCTAATCGAAACTCAGACCTAGAGACAATAACAGAGATAAGCTGGTCCAGCCTTCTTTATATTGATAAAGAAATCGAGCCAAGAGTCCTGAAGAGCTTTTGCCAAGGATGCCCAGGTATTCAGGGGCAGATCTGGAAATGAAACCTAGAATTTGACTCCTAACCAGATGTCACTGACATTTCCCCCAATGGAAGGGCTCCTAGCACACTTCCCATGAGCAAGTTCTTCCCAATGGATTGATTCATCTACATTGAGCTGTTCTCAAAATAGCAAATGAAAAGCTACAAACAAAAAGCAAATTAATTTTCCATATGTTGTTAAAACCAAATCACAGAGTCACTGGTCCCTGTTAGCACTCAGTTACAATTTCTAAAACATGTTTTAAAAATTCAGTTATTCCCAGCCATTGTTTATTATTTCTCAAATAATTTGGTGCCACCAAAGAAATTTTTTAAGTGTTACTGCTGCTTTTTATCTTTGATTGGACAGTCAAGGACATCTACCATAAGAAAAATCCTCATTTCAGCCAGAACATTGATTTCAATAAACCTATTCAGAGCAATAAAGTGGCTTTTCTTCTTTTTGGTAAAATACACTCACAGTTCACAAAGTATTTTGTTGATAGAAATGTTAGCAAGCAATGACAGATGTGCAGCCTAAAACTGCTGAAATGTAGCGTAAGACCCACCAGTCATTAAAAATTAAAACATTGCTTTAGTGGACACTTAGTCTAGAGTGGTTTACATAGCACCATGATGGAGCTGCTGCAGGTGCATCACCAAGAGCAAGGGATATGCAAGCATAAAAATCTGCAGAAGTCCAATTCTATCATCTGTCAACTCTGCAGCCACTGGTGAGCGGTTTAACCCTCTTAATTCCATCCATTAAGTGAAGAAATACGTAATGACAACCTATATGATGCAGGCTCTGTTCCAGGCACTTGGTGAACAGCAGTGAGAAAAAGAGTTAGGAGAAAACCCTACTCTCATCAAACTTACATTCTCATAAAGGGAGACTTTAGAAGACAAGTTACACACACACACACACACACACACACACAGAGATAGGAAATATATAGTATGTTATTGGTGGTAATATGGTTAGGAAATAGGGAGTTCAGAGAAGAGAGCAGTTTTAAACAGAGTGATCAGGGAATGTGCCCCTGAGAAAGTGACATTGGGAAGAGTGAAGAAATGAATCAAGTAGACGCAAGTAGATAGAATGCTCCAGGCATAGAAAATGGCAAGTTCAAAGCACTGGAGTGGGCAATGTGGTGTTCCTTAAAGAGTGTCAAGAAGGCTGTCTGTCTAGGGCATTGGGAGTGATGAAAAGAGTAATAGAGGGTGAACCCAAAGAGGTATAAGAAGACAGAATGCAGAGGAATGGACCTTGCAGGTCAATAAGAACACTAGCCTTTTTTTTTTTCAAAGTGATATGAGAAGCTTTTGAAGAGTTTTAAGCAGAGGAGTGGTATAAGCCGGTTCCAAGTGTTAAAAGGAATTGGACCTGAAAATTGGAAGGATGGAGTCATCATTAACTGAGATAAAAACAGTGGGAGGTACAAGTTAGTTGAGAAAGCCAGGTACTTGGTTTTGGATATATTGACTTTGCGATACTCATTAGACATGTAAGAGAAGATACTAATTAGATCATTGGGTCTACTTTGTACAGGAGAGGTCCTGGCTGTAGATTTAAATCTGCCTTGCCACGTTGTTTAAAGAAACAAGACAGAATGAGATCACCAGATAAGAGAGATGCCCAAGGGTTGAGTCCTTAGGCACCTGAATTGAGATGTGGGTAATAAAAATAATGCTCAGGAAGTGTTTACTATGTACTATAGACCCTGCTCTGAGTGCTTTCACATATGAATTTACTTATTTCCCATGACAACTCCATAAAGTACTATTTTTAATAAGTACTTTAATAAGTAAGTACTATCATTAATAGTACCCTTATTTTGTAGATTAGGAAATTGAGGGAAAGAGTAACTTATCCAATGTCATGTCCTTGCTGAGTTGCATAGCCAGAATTCCAACATGGACTATCTGGCTTCAGAGTCTGAGCTTTTAAACCCCTTCCTAGTAATGTCTCTACAATAGCTAGAAGGGAACTCTCAGGAAAGACTTGGAAGAGACAACCAGTAAGGGGGAAGGAAAGCCACGGTAGCATGGGGACCTAGGAACCAACTGAAGAAAGTGTCCCGAGAGGAATAGAGTAACCTGTCAGTTGATGGTGATCAAATAAAGATGAGGACCGACACAGACGTGTGGAGGCTGTTGGTGACTGATGACAGCAGCTGGGTAGAGAGCAGTAAAAACTGAATTGACGTGAGCTCAGGAGAGAAGGAGGCTTTAAGCAATGAGTGTTGACACCTCTCAAGAGAATCTTTGCTATTGTAGGAGAGCATATAAACAGATATAAACTGGAGAGGGATATGGGATCAGCTGAAGATGTCTTTTAAATATAGGATGACAAATTGCATAAAGGCATTGAGAATTGTGTGGCACAGGAGAAAAAACTAATGGCGAAGGAAAGACACAGGGGTATTGCTCCTTGAATAGCAGAGGTAACCTTTGAAAAAATGGACCCAGTAACCAGAGGGGAGCAGTGTCTACAGGCACAGATACTTGTAGTTGGGTAAGTGTGGTGGTAGGACTTCGCGAACATTCTCTTCTGACTGTTGAAGTTCCTATGCCTCCACCTCCTTGTTCATGATGGGTATTATAATATCTCTCTTCCAAGGTGGTTGTGAGAATTGAATGAGACAACGTAGTAAAAGGCTAATGTCACGCCTCATACAATTTATGAGCTCGAATTATAGAAATTCCTTCACCTGCTCTTTATTGGCTATTACTGGTATTGTTACTGATTATTAACATTTATTGAGCATTTATAATGTAGCAGACAGTGCTAAGTACTTGACACACATTCCTCACAGAATGGTCCTTCCATGTTTGTGGGATGTTGTTGAGACTTTCTAGGCTCTTTCAAGGAACCAATTTGGAACTTGGTTACCTAGTTATTTCCTTTCCTCCCCAGTGCTCCCTTCATATCTTAGATGGTCATCAAACCCATGGATGAAGCTTTTATCAGCAAATGCTCTAATCCAGGTTTTTACCATTTGTTCATCCACTCTGATTCACCTGGGGAGCAGTGGCTTATGGCTGGGACCCAAATGCATACTATCCATCTAACAACCTTTGTGGGGTGACATGGAACATGATAGACTGGGCTGATCCCTTTGCCATCCCTGGGTGTATTTGATGTTGGCTTCAATGAAACTACACCAGAAGGGTAAAAATCCCTGCACACAGCAATTGGCATTTGTTCAGGCATTCTTCTTTGCAGGTGGTGAGATGGGAGATGAATCAGTGAAGTGGGAGATGAAACCAGCTTCTGAGCAGCAGTGTTCTCAACTGGGAAAAGCCAAGTTACAACTAGAATGCCCTAGGGGTCCAATGGGCAGTAACAGTCTGGATTTTCTCATCACTTGGACATGTTCTCTTTTATTCTTTAAAATGAGAACACATTTCTCTACTGAGGACCCCCTCATCATAATCTATCAATCATTATAAATCCCAACTCTCCTAAAAGAATCCCTTCAGGGAAAGAAGATTCCCATTCCGTTTCCACAAGTCTGTTTCAAAAGCAAAGTGTCATATACCAGGCCCTGTCCTTGAGTGGTTTGTGCAGAGTAAAATGAAGAGAGGCCATTGTGTTCCTTAGGAACCCCAGTGCAGAAAGTACCCAGTGCTGTTTTTTGAGTTGTTTCTTTTCAGGGACAGACAGCTCCAAGATGATATGTTATCAAGAGCCTTCTGATAGGTTCAAATCTTGAGCTTGACCACAAGACTAGAGCTTGTTCAGACAAACAAGAATGTCCAAAAGTTACCTTTGCTTCATTTCAATGCCAAACTCTCCTCCCCAGTTGGAGCTTAAGCCCCATTAACATAACATAGACTATATGAAGAAGCTTATTTCCAAACCACCCATGCAAGATTTTGCCTGCCTTCATTGTAATGACAAAACTTCTCTGCTTGTGGATATAAAATTAACACACAGAAATTCCTTGCATTCTTATACACTTAAAAATCAGAAAGAGGAGTTAAGGAAACAATCCCATTCATCATTGCAACAAAAAGAATAAAATACGTAGGAATAAACCTACCTAAAAAGACAAAAGACCCATACACAGCAAACTATAAGACACTGATGAAAGAAATCAAAGATGACACAAACAGGTGGAGAGATATACCATGATCCTGAATGGGAAGAATCAATATTGTGAAAGTGACTATACTAGCCAAAGCAATCTATAGATTCAGTGCAATCCCTATCAAACTCCTAATGTTATTTTTCATGGAACTAGAACCAAAAAATTCGCAATTTGTATAGAAACACAAAAGACTCCACATAGCCAAAACAATCTTGAGAAAGAAGAATGGAGCTGGAAAAATCAACTTGCTTGACTTCAGACTATACTACAAAGCTACATTCATCAAAACAGCATGGTACTGGTACAAAAACAGAAATATAGACCAATGGAACAAGATAGAAAGCCTATGCACACTTTATCTTTGACAAGCCATGCACCTATGCACACTTTATCTTTGACAAAGGAGGCAAGAATATACAATGGAGAAAAAACAGTCTCTTCTCTAAGCGGTGCTGGGAAAACTGGACAGCTAAATGTAAATGAATGAAATTAGAACATTTCCTAACAACACACACAAAAATAAACTCAAATGGATTAAAGACCTAAATATAGGACCAGAAACTATAAAACTCTTCAAGGAAAACATGGGCAGAACACTCCTTGACATACACCACAGCAAGATCTGCTATGACCCACCTCTTAGAGTAAGGAAATAAAAAATAATAATAAAAAAATGGGACCTAATTAAACTTGAAAGCTTTTGCACAGCAAAGGAAACTACAAACAAGGTGAAAAGATAACCCTCAGAATAGGAGAAGATAATAGCAAATGAAACAACTGACAAATGATTAATCTCCAAAATATACAAGCAGCTCCTTCATCTCAATACCAAAAAAATCAAATAATGCAATCCAAAAGTGGGCAGAAAACCTAAACAGACATTTCTCCAAACACATACAGATGGCTAATAAACATGAAAAGATGCTCAATATTGCTCCCTATTAGATAAATGCAGATCACAACTAAAATGAGGCATCACCTTACACCAGTAAGAATGGCCATCATCAAAAAAAATCTATAAACAATTAATGCTGGAGAGGGTGGGGAGAATAGAGAACACTTTTGCACTGTTGATGGGAATGCAAATTGATACAGCTGCTATGGAGAAAAGCGTGGCAATTCCTTAACATACTAAGAATAAAGCTGCTCTGTGTGTGTGCTAAGTTGCTTCAGTTGTGTCTTACTCTTTGCAGTCCTGTGTACTGTAGCCTGGCAGGCTCCTACATCTATATTAAGAATACTGGAGGGAGTTGCCATGCCCTCCTCCACGGGGTCTTCTTGACTCAGGGATTGAACCCATGTCTTTTATGTCTCATGCATTGGCAAGCAGATCTTTTACCATTACCACTACTTGGGAGGCCCAAAACTACCCTAAGAACCAACAGTCCCACCATTGGACACAGAGTCCGAGGAAACCATAATCAAAAAAGACACATGTACCTCAATGTTCATTGCAGCATTATTTAAAATAGCCGGGACATGAAAGCAACCCAGATGTCCATTGACAGATGAATGGATAAAGAAGCTGTGGTACATATACACAATGGAATATTACTCAGCCATAAGAAGGAACACATTTGACTCAGTTCTAATAAGGTTCTAGATGAACCCATTATGCCAAATGAAGTAAGTCAAAAAGAGAAAGACAAATATCATATATTACTGGCTACATATGGATTACAGAAAGATGGGACTGACACACCTAACCTTCAGGGCAGCAGTGGAGATGCAGACATAGAGAAGAGACTTGTGCACACAGAGGAGAAGGAGAAGGTGGGATGAGTTGGGAGAGTATCATTGAAACATACATATTGCCATATGCAAAATTAGACAGCCCATGGGAATTTTCTGTATGATGCAGGGAGCTCAAATTCAGTGATCTGTGACAACCTAGAGGGGTGGGATGAAGTTTCAAGAGGGAAGGGATATACGTATACTTATGGCTGATTCATGTTAATATATGGCAGAACCCAACACAGTATCGTAAGGCAGCTATCCTCCAATTAAAAATACATACATTTAAAAGTTTTCCTGCTTAAATATTCATCCCTTGTCCTAATAAAAGAACTACTCTTTCCTTGACAGGGAGCCATGGCTTTGGGAAATGACTCCCCATGACATCCTTATTTGCTGCAAATGAAAGCTTCACTTTGTGTGATCATTTTCCTTGGTGTTGTCTCTGACTAAAAACTCACCGAGAAGCAAATCCCTTTTGGACTGGTAATGACAGCAGTGAAAGGCAGTGGCTTGCCCTCGCTGAGCAATTTTTATCAGTGGCTCCCTTTCCCTTATCTGAAAAATGGACATGCTGGCATCTGACAGCTTGAGACCGGAAAATCAGAGCTAACCTAAATCTGTTTCCTCTGAGGTAGCAAGTGATTATGTGGACCTTTGGGATTGTCCTAATGTTTTATAATATGTACACAAAGTTCTTTATTAAGAGATGAGGAGTTATTGAAGTGAAGAAATACTACTACTGTGCAAGGGATCTTTATTTCTCTTTATGGGTGCCTACCTTGCACTGAACTTATTAATTTATATATACCGTCTCACTTCCTGCACGTTTCCTACAGGGTAAGTATAGGTAACACGGATGTGAAGCTGAAGAGACTCATAGAGGAAAAGGACTTTGCCCAAATTCACACGGCTGACAAGTGATGGATCTCACATTTGTACCTATCTTTTAGACAGACTTTCTACTTTTAATCACCAAATTACATTGCCCCCTGATTGATTTCACCCATATTGGGCACGCCCGAGGTTTGCAGGGTCCTTCCGCGACACCAGGCTTTATAATGCCCATATGGCTTCACTTGGAGACATTCTGGAAGCTGTAAGTTCATAAATAATGTCTCTTCCACTTGGTCAGACTTGCAGTGCCAGTAGAAGACAGATGATCCTCGGCTGCACATGGTATCCCTGCAAGCTAACACGTTACTTCATAGTCTTGGGTTGCCATCCCCTGGAGTGTGTTGATGCGATCAGTTGTCAGTTTCAGGTCTGTTGTTTCTCTCAGCAGAAGCCCAGCCAGTGGAAGATGACAGCCCCAAAGCCCTGCCTGTGTTAGGGGAGCTATCGAAGTCGGATAATGACATAAGCGAGTCGGTGTTCATCTGGGGAACCTCAGACAAAGCAGCCCGGAGAAAAACCATCTCTGTCGATGAAGGTTTGCTTCACTTGCAACAGAAAAAGCAGCAGCAGCAGCATCCGGAGCCAGTGCTCAGGCTGGGGAGAGGGAAAGGGAAGCTGAAGCTGCCACATGTGAGTAGCATTTTGTGCTTTCTCTGCAGCTGGGAAAGGAATGCTGGGGAGGGGGCTTGGCTGTGAGGTGGGCGTGCATGTGTGCGTTGGGGCTCTCTGTATGGCTGAGGGTGGGAGATGGTTTACACAATTAACAAGTGCCTTGGGGATCTGCTCTCCTCTGCCAAAGGAGGTGCAAGAGTGGGCTCACACGTACTTGCATTTTCTCCGCTGATCATAACACACGTAAGCAGCAGGTGGGGATTGTTTTCTTTTGGTTTTCATTTTTCCTTTCCTCTTCTCCATTCTTGAGAGTGGGTTACACAGCAGAAAGCGCAGCCTGAGAGAGGATTCCTGAGTGGAAGGACTCTTTTTCTTTCCCAAGAGGTTTTCTTTCCCAAGTTTCTTTTGCAGGTGTGCAGATCTCCATTCCTTTGCCACTGAGCTACTCTTCTATAGGGGTGTTTACTCCCTGCTAACCACAAAGCAGCCAGGGTGACTTTTGCATCTCTCTCAGCTGGAGTTGCCTGCAATAAACAGCACCAGATCCGACACAATTTAACCTCTCAGGTGTACTGTTCAAAGAGTTCAGTGAGCAAAGCCCCGGGATGGGAAACGCGGGGTGTACTTCGTGCCTTTGCTCAGCAGGTCTCTCAGGGCTGACAGGATGGATCTTGAACTTTGGGAAAAGTTTTTTGTTTGCTTGTTTAGCCAAGCTCTGACATTTACTGGGAACACAGGATTGAGTGATGCTGAAAAAGGGCAGGAGAGAATGTTGTTGCTTTAAAGCCCTCGTGCAGCAGGTTGTTGCAGCATCAGGAACTGGTTAACGTCTTTGGGTTACTGATGCTAAATAATGTGCGGAGCCAGAGCACACCTGGGCGTGATGTAGGCTGGTTATGGGAGGACACAGGTGCCTGTGTGCAATTTGTTTTCTCATCCCTGCTTCCTTCTTTCTCTCTTTAGAAGCTTTGATGTGGCTGCGCCTGTCATGCCGAGTGTTTGTATGTTTGCGTATCTGCAGCAAATACATACAAGTTCATCCTCCCTAGGTGGGGGAAGGGGGAAGGAGGGACACAGCATCGCCTATCCTAAACACAGGCTTTGAGCAGCTGTGCATGATGAAGGCAGAAGAGTCAGAGACCCTGCACACTGGGGCTTGGTCGGGAGGAGAGCAGTCAGTGATGCTTGAGCAAAGGGCTGAATGCCCTAGCTGGAGGGCCAGGGCCCAGCTCCTGAGTTGCCATGGGTGTGTGTGGTGAATGAGCCAGGTCTGAGCTTCATGGGGAGTCCTCTCACCCAGGCCATGCTTTGACTCCCCGAGGAAAGAGACAAGGTGACTCAAAGCGGGGGAATAACGGCTTAGCGGGGCTCAAGTGGCCATCCCAGTGGAGAGGGTCCACTAAGTGGGACATCATGCTATTTGGAAGCCTTCTATGGCACAGTGGCATGCCTTGGCATCCAGGTTATGAGACTCTAATTTAAGCAACCAAGGAAAGCAAGGAAATGAGACAAGATGAGCACCCTGAGGTCTATGCTTTGTTATTATTTATTTTTGCTATCACTGAGGAAACATTAAAAAGTGGGGTTTCCTTTAAGATTTTTTTTTTCCTGAACTCAACTTTTTATCACCTCTGGTTCTTCTCTGTGCTCTCAGGCTTTGTCCAAGCACGTATGTTTGACACAATTGTAACTACAGTCTAGATATATTCATTTACGCTGTTTGTTTCCAAGTATTATTCCATAAACACTTCCCCATCTTCTAGTAGTTTCACACAGATGGCTAATTGTGGCTGGATTAAATAGATTAATCTGTTAAGTGGATCTGCCATGATCTGTTTCAGCAATTGTTGACTATTTAAATTGCTTCTAGCTTTCCCATAATTATAATACCATTCTGAATATGTTCTCTGCATAAAGCAGTTTTACTTCTCTTTCTTAAAAAAATTGGTTGAGAATGAATTCCCAACAGTGATATTAGTGAGGCAAAAAATATGGACATTTTAGTGGCTTTTCCTGCCTATTACCAAACTGTTCTCTGAAACAAATTTCCATTGCCCCAAATCATCTGTAAATATCAATTGATCTAGAGTCTTATGCACATTAGATTCCCACCCCCTCTAAATTAGGAACTATAAAAAGTTTCCTAAGGTCGCTTTTTTCAGAGTTTGCTTTTTTTGTTGTTTTTTTGGAGTTTGAGTCCTATTAAACCAGGCAGTGCAGGGCTTCCTTAGGGCAAGACTGCAGTTCCTGAGCTCTGTCAACGACTCCTGTGAGCACCCAAGTTCACAGCCTCCCCTTTTTGTCTCTATGGTGGTGAAGAAGGGGTGGGCAGAAGCTCTCCATCCTGTACCAAGAGTTCCTGAGAAAGATGAACAGCAGTCACAGTCTGGGGGTGGGAGAAGCCAGCTCAGGATTCCCTTTAAGCCCTGGAACTCAAGGCCGTCAGGCTCCTCAGCCCTTCCCACCTCCTCCCCAACTCCATCAGAGCCAGGGCAGTGGCAGAACCCTGGATTCTCAGGATGTGAGATGAAGGCCTGACCGAGAAGGGGGAATGGGGCCCTTGGGAAGGTGAGGACTGGCTAAAGAAAGGAGCGTGTTTGAGGGTCTCCACTGCTGGGAGTACTTCTCCGGAATGTACGTGCTTTAATGACGGGAGCCAGACAGGGCTGAATGTCAACTCTGATCAAATTAAGAGCAGTTGGAACACTCCTTTCTCAGTGCTTACCTCCCATAAGGACAATTTTACCAACAATTTATTTTTTCTTTTATGTTACCCATGTATCTGGTCAATCTGGAGATTAATCAGTGCTATTCTGACCTCCTGAGTAGCTTCCCATAAATCGCTTCAGTGCTAATCTCTTTTGTTCATTTTGTAATTATTTGTGCAAAGGCCAAGAGTACCCAGTGGGAGCCATGCAGAAACTCAGCATGTATTTGCCCATCCTGACCTATGCAAAAAGAGACTGACAGTGTCTTGGGAGTGGGAATTTCTTGCCCACAGATAAGTGGGTTTGGTAAATGTGGGGGTTTTAGAAGCGCTACTAACTCAGTGTGTAAGGGCTTAATACAGGCAGTGTTGCATCACAAAACTGGTGGGCCACTGGCACGTCAGAGTTGAAAGATACAATGGCCTGAGAAGAAAAGGAGGCTTTGCTGCTTCAGATGCTGGACAGGGGGGAGAAATGGTGTGCTCATGGTCTTTATTCTGGGGAGAATACAGCTTTGGTCTGCTAAGGAGAGGACAAGAAGCTTTCCAATTGTAGCACATGTATTTAAGAGAGACATCAATAAGGAGTTCCTATGTGATAATATTCTTTATTCTTTATTGTGTTATTGGTTGAAGGTCTAACTTTCCTGCAGGAGAGCAAGTATAGTATCTGCTTAATTCCTGCTACAAACAAGTTTCTCTAAGGTTTGTCATATATGTTAGGACATGCTTTAAGAGTGCATCTACATCAATGCTTTTAATCCTATGCAATGTTTACTATTATTACTCCCATTTTACAGATTTGAAAACTAAGAGACAAGGTGATTATAATGGAGGAAGTGTGGGGTCAAGTCTCAGAAGGAGGGAGCATTGAAACAGAGGAAGAGTCTCAGGCCACTTGAAAGTATCAAGACCACAACTTGAGCCCAAGAAGTTGAGCTGCAGAGTTTGTGTTTTTAATCCTCAAGTCATTCCCATGGGAATGACTGAAAATCTAAGAGAATGTTAAAACAAGACTGTGTAGCTAAAATGAGCTGTAATAATAATAACAAAGATGATGGAGGTTTTTATAACCAAGCCACTATTTAATATACACCAGTCCCTTTTGTCCTAGCTGGTGAAGAATCTGCCTGCAATGCGGGAGACCTGGGTTTGATCCCTAGGTTGGGAAGATTCCCTGGAGAAGAGAATGGCTACCCACTCTGTATTCTGGCCTGGAGAATCCCATGGACTCACAAAGAGTCCATGGGGTCTCAAAGAGGTGGACATGCCTGAGCGGCTTTCACTCAGTCCCTTTTACAAATGTTTTGTTTGTGCATTTTGAGTTAATACTCACAATAGCAGTATAGGACGACCACTATCCTTATCTCTACTTTACCAGTGAAGAAACTCAGGCTTCAAAATGTTATACAACTTCCCAAAGGTCACAGAGACTCCCTCTGATATCTGTTATCACTGATGTACCAACTAGTTAGCACTGGATTGGGGCCAGAGCACCTACAAACAAAGGGCTCTTGGGGCAGTGGAGGTGGGCTCCCGGGCCTCCTCTCATCTCTTTGGGTTTAGAATCCTGGGATGGCTTCAAGAACCACCTCCCATGATGCTGCAAAAAAATCTTAGGTCTCAGCCCATGCCTGCACTGCCTCAAAGGCAAGTTCCTTTCCTTTTTTTAAACTTTTTTATTTTGTACTAGGCATAGCTGATTAACAAAACTGTGATAGTTTCAGGAGAACAGCGAAGGGATTCAGCCCAATATGTACATGTATCGGTTCTCCCCCCAAACTCTCCTCCCATCCAGGCTGTCAAAGGCAAGTTTCTAAAGCAAGAAGCCTCTGAAAAAAAGTATCGCGGTGAAGGAAGCCATTAGTACACTTGTAAGGAAAAGACTAGAATCCCAGGAGGGAATCTGCCTTTATTCAGTGTTCCAGATCAGGGGTACCAGTCCATGGCCTGTCAGGAACACACAGCAGGAGGCGAGTGGCAGGCAAGCCGGTGAAGAAGCTTGCTCTGTATTTGCAGCCACTCCCCACTGCTCACATTGCCGTCTGAGCTCCCTCCTACCAGCAGCAGCAGCAGCATTAGATTCTCATAAGAGCTGGAACCCTGATGTGGAGGGTGCTTGTGAGGGATCTAGACTGAGATCTCCAGGTAATGTTCTAATGCCTGAAGATCTAAGGTGGAGCTGGGGCGGTGATGCCGCAGATTATCATTAGCAGAGAGGTTTGACCGCACAGAGACCATAAGAAATCAATTGGTTAGACTCGTATCAAAACCCTATCAGTGTGTTTAAGCTATCAGTGACAATTAAGCTACATTTGGTGGCAGGCTTTACAATGGCAAGTGAGTTGATGTACTTCAGTTACAAAGTGCACAACCAATGTAAAGCTCTCGAATCATCCCCACACCTCCCAGGTCCATGGAAGAATTGTTTTCCATGAAACTGGTCTCTGGTGCTGAAAAGGTTGGGAACCTCTGCTCTAGACCTGCATTGTCCACTGAGGTAGCCGTTAGCCACAACGTAGCATAGATCGCTTGACCTGTGCTGAGTTCAAACTGAACTACTCTGTGTTAAACTATGCATCAGATCTCAGTGGCTTAGTATTAGAAAGTATAGACTATGCCAATAAATTTATATTGATTACATGTTAAAATGATAATGTTTTAGATATAATGGGTTACATATATTAAGAATATATTTTATTAATTATATCTTAATAAAATATATATTTAACATATTTCTATATAAAATATGTTTATATTTTATATAGAAATAAAGTATATTCTTAAAATTCTTAATAATTTTACCTCTTTTAAAAGGTAAAGACCTTTTTTTAAAATTGTGGTGAAATATACATAACATAAAATTGACCCATCTTAACCATTTTTCAGGGTACAGCTCAGTAATGTTAAGTATATTCTCATTGTTTTATGACCAATCTCCAGAACTCTTTTGATCCTGTAAGACTGGTGCTCTGTACCCATTCAACAACTTCCTATTTCCCCTTCCTGCAGCCCCTAGCAACCGTTATTCTACTTTCTGTCTTTATGAATTTGATCATGCTAGGTACCTCATATGAGTGGAATCATACAGTATTGGTCCTTTTGTGACTGATATTTCATTTAGCATAAGGCCCTCAAGGTTCATCCATGTTATTCCATATGTCAGAACACCCTTCCTTTTTTAGGACTGAATTGCATTCCACTGTATGTATCTACCACATTTTGTTTATTTGTTAGTAAACACATATTTTGTTTTCACCTCTTTTTACTTTTTTTCAGTGTGGCTTCTACAGCTCTTAAAATCGCATCTGTGCCTTATATTTGCGTGGCATTTCTATTGGACAATGCTGCTCTGAATTTTTCTCTTTCGTTGATGTCTCCTGCCTCTCACCCCCTTCTCCATCTTTCACCAGATGTTAGTTTGGCCTCCCTCTTCCCCCTTCCTTGAGACCTGAGCCAAGAATATTGATTCTGATTAAGTACTTCCCTTTATAAGGATCTTTGAAAGGCTGTCACGTTCAGCAAAGTTTTCTGTAATTGAGTGAAACTGTGACATAGCTCAAGATAGCTTTTTCCATAATACATCAGTAGAAAGCTCAATAAATTGGGACTGAAAGGAAAAGATTTTGATATGATTTGATGTTTTAAGTCAACAGCTTTCCTCAGCTCCCAGTCTGAATTTTATTAACCATAAAGCAAAGAATACAAAACCCATAAAGCATCAATTTCAGTCTCTCACTTCTGAAATACAGGTTTTCTAGAAAGACCTGGGTATCTGGAGCTTCAAGGCATTGGAATGTTGTCAGTGTCTTTTAAATTTCCCATCACTGATAGTATACAATTCAAAAGCCTTGAAAGTAAAAGTCACTCAGTCATGTCTGACTCTTTGCGACCCCATGGACTATACAGTCCATGGAATTCTTCAGACCAGAATACTGGAGTGGATGGCTGTTCTCATCTCTAGGGAATCCCAGGATCTCAACTCAGGTCTCCCACACTACAGGCAGATTATTTACCAGCTGAACCAAAAGGAGTGGGTAACCTATTCCTTCTCCAGTGGATCTTCCCAAACCAGGGTCTCCAGCATTGCAGATGGATTCTTTACCAGTTGAGCCGCCAGGCAAGCCCTTAAAAGCCTTAAGCCTTTCAACGTTCCAATTTCTTTTCCCACCACTGCCTGCCTGCTCCTCCATAAGATACCTTAGTCCCCAAATGTGCAGTGCACTCCATGGCCTCCCGGATCTGACAGTGTTCTTACTTTAGCCTGGGAGACCCCACCCCATGCATATACATCTGGAGAAACCTTATACATTCTTCAGGACAAAGTTCAAAGGTCACCATCTCTGTGAAGCGTCCCTTGACCCCAGTGCCCATGAGGGTCCCAGCAAGAAACAGATGGCACATCCAATGAGTGGTTAAAGGATGTCACACAATGGAGCCGTTACAGAGCTGTGGCAAGGTCAAGGGAAGCCAGGAGGGGATGGTGAAGGGGCCTAAGGCTAGTGTCCACTAGAATCAGAAAAGAAAAAAGCAGTTCCCAGAACTTGACCACATTCCTAAGAGGAGCTTCTAGACAGAAGCAGTGGTTTCTCCTGGAACAGAGCTGCCCCTGCCAACCTGCAGTATGACAGAAAAGGAGCTCTCTGCTCCACACTCGGATGTCCTAACATCAACCAAACTTTCTAGAACCCAGAAGGCATGAGTGACCAGAGAATGCAGCTCACAGACAATGCCTGAGAGCACAGGCAGGTGGCAAAGAGGCAGGGTGTGTCCAGAAGGTCCGATAGAAACGAGCTAGCATAGCCCTTACACCATCTCCAGAGCCCCTCACAGTTCCCTAGCCTCCTAAGTGGAACTGTTTATGCCATAAGATAATGCTGGTCATATTGTATTTGTATCGTCCAATTCACTGTTTTTTTCCGCACCTATGCAGGAGACAATGAGCTCTTTCAAGGTCAGACTCATTCCTCACATTCACATATAGAAGCCCAACACTTAGCAAAGTACATGGAAGGAAGCAGGTACTAAATAAATACCGAGTGAACGAATGTGTTTATCACATGTTCTTCTTTAAGCCCTAATTGATCCAAAATCACTGCAGATGGTGACTGCAGCCATGACATTAAAAGACGCTTACTCCTTGGAAGGAAAGTTATGACCAACCTAGACAGCATATTAAAAAGCAGAGACATTACTTTGCCAACAAAGGTCCATCTAGTCAAGGCTATGGTTTTTCCAGTGGTCATGTATGGATGTGAGAGTTGGACTGTGAAGAAAACTGAGTGCAGAAGAATTGATGCTTTTGAACTCTTGAGAGTTCAAAAGAAGACTCTTGAGAGTCCCTTGGACTATAAGAGATGCCCTAGTCCATCCTAAAGGAGATAGATCAGTCCTGGGTGTTCATTGGAAGGACTGATGTTGAAGCTGAAACTCCAATACTTTGGCCACCTGATGTGAAGAGCTGACTCATTTCAAAAGACCCCGATGCTGAGAAAGATTGAGGGCAGGAGGAGAAGGGGACAACAGAGGATAAGATGGTTGGATGGCATCACCAACTTGATGGACATGGGTTTGGGTGGACCCCTGGAGTTGGTGATGGACGGGGAGGCCTGGCGTGCTGCGGTTCATGGGGTTGCAAAGAGTCAGACATGACTGAGTGACTGCACTGAACTGAACTGATGAACTATAGTGATTCTAGGTTAGTCTTAGTCGCTCAGTCGTGCCCGACTCTGCAACCCCATGGGCTGCAGTCCTCCAGGCTTCTCTGTCCATGAAATTCTCCAGGCAAGAATACTGGAATGAGTTGCCATTTCCTTCTCCAGAGTCTTAAGTTGGGAACGTTTTAATTAATTGGATACATAGGATTAATATAAATTAATTCAATATCCTTTGAATCCCAGCTAGGGAGAAAGGATGGTTTGAATAAATGATACTCAGCACCTCATTATGCTGTGATTGGTGCCATATTTCATAGTGAGGGACTGAAGAACTTGAACATAAACAGTAAGAATCGGCAGTGAGTCAGATCCTCCATGAGAATAAATGCTTGTGTAGGTGCCCAGGAGAAATCTACTATAACAGGGCTGAGGGTTAGATATATATATGAATATATTGGGAATGCATGTAAGAATTAAAGATTTTAAAATTAAAAAATAAATAAATAAAAATAAAGAGATCATGAATAAATAAATAAATAAATAAATATATCTCTCTCCAGTTAAAGAGGTCATGAATAAAAGGAACATGCTATTATATATACATATCTATTATAATAAAATGTGCCTTTAATTGGATTTTCATATAAATTTCACAATTTGGAGAAAGAAACTAGAGGATTTGATGCTTTGAAAAAAGTGACTGGGATGAGAGTTGGGTGCCCAGGGAGAAACACCAAACAGGGCAACAGAAGGCAGCAGCAGGCTAAGCAGAGGCTGGCAAGTGGACTGAGGGCAAATTCGAGGCTGAGGCTAGTGGCCAAGGTTGTTGCTCCAGGGAGAAGAGCTTACGAGGCTGACCAGATTCCTAACCAAACCCAAGGGTGAAGACCCATCTCTGAACTGTCAGTGTATTTCAGGTTAGCTCACTCCGCTGGATTAATTCTAACCTGAAGTTTGGAGGCTGCACCAGTTTCCTAGCACTGCCATAACAAACTGCCACAGACTGGGTGGCAGATGAGAGATGTATTCTCTCCCGTTCTGCAGGCCAGAATCCAGAAAGGAAGGTGTCAGCTGGGCCATCCTTTTTCGAAGGCTCTAGGGGAGATTCCTGCTCTGCCTCTTTCAGCCTCTGGTGGCTCTGCACTGTCCTTGGCTTGGGACACAAGTCTAGCCCCTGCCTCTGTCTTGAATGGCCTTTTCCCCTCTGGGTCTCCTCTGTCTCTGCATACCTCTAATGTCCCTCTTCTTTCTCTTTAAGGACACTATATTGGATTTAGGGCACACTCTAAATCCACAATGATCTCATCTGGAGATCCTGAATTATAGCTGCCAGGATCTTGTTCCTAATTAAGGTCACATCACAAATACTGAGGGTATGGAAATGGACATCTCTCTTGGAGACCACTTAAACCCACTCCAGAGGTTATGTTAACTCTGCTTGGTCAGCTCCTTTCCAAAGCCAAGCCCTTCTCCCGAATCCATATTGTCTCATCTTGAGGCTATGATCTTTCTCTCAACCATTATTTCCATTTTCTCTTTTGCTTATTTTTAAAATGTTCTTTCCCCCCATGGAATGGTCTTTCATTTTATTTTTGACCCTGCCACATGGCATGCAGAACCTTAGCTCCCCAGCCAGGGATCAAACCCCATCCTCTGCACTGGAAGTCCGGAGTCTTAACAGCACTGGACCACCGGAGAAGTCTCTCTTTTGCATCTGTAACATTTTCACCTTGATCCTTCCCTTCAGGGTACAAATATGGTTAGTCCCTTCCTAACCAGAAACAAACCACCTTCTCTCTGCCTGATTCTACCTTCAGAATTGAAACTCTTTTCTAATACCATCACACCTCACAAAAGCCCCTGTACCCACCACCAATCCAAGGTAGGACCTCTCTTTTAAGTCTCAGACATTTCTGGGCTATAATGCAAAGCACCTTTCTAAAGTAACTGGGAAAGTTCAGGTTGACCAACCTTTAAACTTGGGCTCTCTCTGTTCCTTCTGACCCATCTGGAATGTCTAATTCCCTTGGCCATCTCTTCCTGCTTGGAGTTTCTCTCATACCTCAAGGTAAGTCAGGGCTTGCTGGAAAAAATCCCCCCAGCTATATCCTTCCTGGGTACTAATGGATTATTTTCCTAAGCTTAACATTTATTGTTTTCCTTCCCTCTTTGCTGCATGGGTTGACATGTCTTTAAAAAATCTACTTAAAGACAAATAACATTTCTGACCACCTGTTAAAGGTGACTTTGTTACAGAACCAAACTTGGGTCCACTTGCCCTCACTCAGTAAAACCAACATACTAACATCAGATCGCGGTGAAAGAAAGCGTGGCATTTGTTGCAGGGCACCAAGCAAGAAAGGAGGGCAGCTCATGCTCAAAAGATGTGAAAGGCAGTGTGAGGGAGGGGGCTTCAGAGTGTGTGATCCAATCCCACACAATTCTCTGCTGAGTTGACATAAATGTGAGGTTTCAAGCACATTAACATTCAAATTTCAACTCCTCTGGGGTCCATGTGCTTGTGGTCAGCAGTTTTTATCGTGGGTGGGGCTCTGCTCCCTTGAGAACAACTTCAGAATGTGTGTCAGGCCTTTATCTATATCTTTCAGAGAACTGGGAGCTTGGTGATTCTGCTGTGCGGTAGATTTATAGTCTAAATTGTTACCAGTTTCCTGGTCCAACAGCTGTTCTTTGTGTCTATGTCTCCACGTTTCCTAATCATCAACTGTTGAGTCAGCCTTTTGAGACTCAAGGGAGGCCTGGGAGACTAAAGCAAAAGCCTATTACTTCAAAGGACAGGGACACAGGGCGCGTATACAAGTTCGGTTTCTTATTTTTAAATAAACGGATACTTCCTACAACCAAAAAATACCATTACCATTTCCAATGTGGTATTGCATCTATTCAACAGGTTAGAGTCACCGAGTCTTACCTAGTCATCACCTGGCTTCAGGAAGGTATTTCAAAACAAGGACTCAGCACAGTGCTGTGCAATTTCACTTAGGATACGGATCCAGATTCTGATCACAGTGACGCTCACCATCTGCTTTCTATGGCAGGGCCTTATAGGTTCTGCAGATCACAGGGCTCTAGCTAGCCTAGACGAATCGGTCAGTCTCTGTGTGTATGTCACTGTGGCCCTTCCCGGTGCTAACGGGAGAAGAGGGATTTGTGAATTCACTTGTTATTTAGACTCCACCAGCACAGACTCCATGATTGGTGGCTGTTCCCCTATAATCTTGATTTTACTTGTTTCCTTAGAAAAGCATCCATTTCATCAAGATACTCAAGGCCATTGAAACGGATCTCTGTGCAGTATTCTGCTGTAAAATTGCAGCTCCTTCTATAGTGGCGGTCTCATCTTAGTCCTATTACTTTTTGTGTTTTCTCCATCTTTCTTTTTATTTTTTAATTGAAATTTTCAACGGATTTGCTTTGTGTTTTATTGATTAACTTTACTTATCTATCCATTGATTTGGTTTAAATAAACTTTTACTGATATAAAATATACATACAAGCAGGTACACAGAGTACAGCTTAGTGGATTTTCACAAAGGAAACACACATGTAATCAACGCTAAATCAAGAAATAGTACCAGCAGAGCAGCCCAGAAGCCCCCAGGAGCCTTCCAATCGGCTGCCTTCCGAGGGTAGCATTAGCCTCCCTCTGAATGGCATAAATTTGTTTTGCCTGTTGGCTTTTCTACTTCTTAAACAATCTGCTCATATAAAACATATGTACTTTTTCTGGGTCTGGTTTTATTTATTATTATGGGCAATTTCTCATCTGTAACCTACTTTGAGTGTTATTGGGATTGGATACAATGAGTATCAGTTACCTGAACAACAGATGTGCGTAAGTGGCAGCTATTATAACGAAAAGGAGGTATTATAAGCAGATGGGTGAGGTGGGGACAAGGAGGGGAGGGGAGGAGTGTGTACAGTGGATAGAGATCAGCTGATTTATCCTAACTGGTTCCCAAATATGGTTGCTGCTGCTGCTGCTAACTCATTTCAGTCGTGTCCGACTCTGTGTGACCCCATAGACGGCAGCCACCAGGCTCCCCCGTCCCTGGGATTCCCGGCAAGAACACTGGAGTGAGTTGCCATTTCCTCCACCAAATATGGTTAGGACCAAGATAAACAGACTCATGTTTGAAAGTAGAATTTTGATACCTCCTTTCCAACAATCTGATGACATGGTATGTTCTAGGTTTCATTGTTTTTTTAACAGTTCACTACTAAAAATTTCAATCCCAATGAAACATTGAATTTCCAGGGAACACCCATCTACCCACCACCTGTATTCCATAATTAACATTTTACTTTTCATGCTTGATCACATATTTATGTCTATTAATTAACCAATCTATTTTTTATGTATTTCAGAGGAAGTTTCAGGCTTTAGTAGTGGGTTTTTTTATTAGATGAAATTCACATAAAATAAATTAGGGATGGGGCTTCTCCAGTGGCTCAGACAGTAAAGAATCTGCCTGGAATGCAGGAGACCCAGGTTCCATCCCTGGGTTGGGAAGATCCCCTGGAGAAGGGAATAGCAACCCACTCCAGTATTCTTGCCTGGAGAATTCCATGGACAGAGGAGCCTGGCAGGCTATAGTCCATGGGGTTGCAAAGAGTCAGACACAACTGAGCAACTAATACACACATACACACACACACACACTTAAAATTAACCACTTTAAACTGAGTATAATAATTCAATATTACTTAGTACATTATGTTGTGCATTGCATCTATCTAGTTCTAAAACTTTTCTATCAGTCCAGAATAAATCCCCTTACCAACTAAGCAGTTACTCTCTATTCTTTCTTCCTCCCAGCTCGTGGTGATCATTAATCTATCTGTTTCTATGTTTACATATTCCAGATATTTCACATAAACAGAATCATACAATATGTGACCTTTTGTGTCTGGCTTTTCTCACTTAGCATAATGTTTTTAAAACTCATCCACAATGTAGCACATATCATTACCTTCATTCCTTCTTACAGTTAAGTAATATCCCATTGTTTGAGTATTCAGAGTATGAATACCCATTTATCCACTGATGGACATTTGGGTCATTTTCACCTTTCGGCTATTGTGTGTCTGAACATGTATGTACAGAGATCTAGTTAAGTATTTGTGTTCACTTTTGGGAGAATATACTTAGAAATGGAATTGCTGAGTCATATGATAATTCTCTGCTTAACTTTTTGTGGAACAGCCAAATTATCTTCCTGAACTGATAGTAAGTTTTTAACAAGAAATCTCTTATTCAAGATGGGCAGACCTGTCCTAAGAGCAGATGGTGGGCCTCCATGGGTAGCTATAAGGAGTGATTTGCTCATGTTCAGTTGACCTCCTTTCTGGCTAAAATACACAAGGATTTTATGGCACATGAGAGGAGATGCTGATTAAGCAGGCTATAGTTTCCTCTTATCTCCTGTAGGATGTGCCACCTTGCCTAGCAGAGGCGGGCAGGGTGTCTAGTCTGCTGGGACACAGACTCTTCAGCTGATGGTTGCTGTTGTTTGATCAGTGAGTATCCACTCTAGGAAACTGCCACATGGAGCCAGACACCTCTGGTTCCACAGGAAGCAGTACCGGGCCCCACGTGGCTTCCTGGGTTATGCTAGGAGTTAAGTACAATAGATCTGGGTTGCAGAGAAAGGAATTTGCCAACGAGATGCATGGGAGTGGCAGTCCTGGAATAGACACTGACAGCTGGCGTGAGATTTCCAGGGCTGCCCTGCTCTGCAAGCCTGAGAAAACAGGAGACATTCCAATGATTGCATGATATCATCTGCGTCTTAGCATTTGTTTTTAAACTATGGATTTAATTGCTGTTCCATTGGCTCCTATTTCTTCCTTCCCCATGAAAAATAGAATCTTTGAAATTCCCATGGAAGCACGTTCGGTTGTCATTTCTGTTCCAACTTGAAGACAGGATCATCCCTAATAATGAAAACAAATCTGTTGTTGGCAAATAAGTCCCAAGTGTTGCTTTTGGAGAGTCAGGAAGGGGAAGCAAACAGTGTCAGAGCAGCCTAGAGGCTGCAACAGATGAACAAATTCAGTTTGTAAAGGGGCCAACAATCCGCTCTTCTGCACTGCCTACTCTCAAGCACAAACCCCATTCAGAAGAATTTGGTCAGGTCAGCGGAGTTGGTGCTGGTGGATCTTGATTTGTCGATGAAGAGCTCCAGATCAAAAGGGATCTGCAATTTATTCAAGGCCATAGAGCTAGCGGGGAACAGATCCAAAACCCAAATCCTGTGCCATTTTCAGTGTATGAGAAAAAGAGAATGATCATCCAGGGTGTTGGGAAAATAAAAGTTTGGAGTCACAACGAACCTGATTCAGGCTGTTGAACTGTGACTCGGTCACTGACCAGTCACTTAACCAGTACTAGCTCACTCAGCCCTGAGCTTCCTTTCCTTCATTTTTAATGGCATTGATGCTAGTTATAAGATTAACGTGAGGACTTCCCTGGTGGTCATAGGACTTCCCTGGTGGCTCGGACGATAAAGAATCTGCCTGCAGTGCAGGAGACCAGGGTTCATTCCCTAGGTCTGGAAGATCCCCTGGAAAAGGGAATGGCAGCCCACTGCAGTATTCTTGCCTGGAGAATCCTATGGACAGAGGAGCCTGGTGGGGCTACAGTCCATGGGGTTGCAAAGAGTCACACATGACTGAGCGACTAACCCTTCACACTTCCTCCCTGGTGATCCTGTGCTTGAGAATTCCCCAGCAGGGGATGCAGGTTCAATCCCTGACCCAGGAAGATTCCACATGCCTTAGAGAAACTAGGCTCACGAGCCACAAGTATTGAAGTTCGTGCCCCTAGAGCCCGTGCCCCTCAGTGAGAGAAGCCCTCAGGCCACAGTGAAGACCCACACAGCCCCCCAAATTAACATGAAGATAAGATGAAATAGTGTATATGAAATACTTTACAGGCTAGTAGTTGCAGATACTCAAAAATTGAAGCTTTCCTTTCCTGATTAGATCATGCTAGTAGATTCTAGAAAATCTGTGCCCAGCTTTGCTCTTTTTCTCCAAAGGCTCCTAAACTGCACGTGCCCCGTCCCTTTCTTCAGATTTATTAGCCTTGACATAAGGACAGTGGTGCTGCTTTGAGATGAGGAGGCACTTTGCAGTCACAGGGTAAGAGAATTGATGCTCATTACTTAATTGGAATAAACATTCATCTATATGTACAGCTGTCAGGAAGCAAGACCTGATCAAAGGCCTATTAGTCACAAGGCTGGCTTTGCAAAGGGCCACTTAGTTAAGGCAGTGAATTTAACATGAAAGGGAAGAGAGAACCGGAACACTGAAGCTTGGTACGTTGTGCATTAGTAAGTCCTTTGGCCCTAGTTCCAGAGGCTTTCTCTAACAGAGGTTAACCCAGACATTGAAGGCCAACGACATCACGCGTCCACAGCAGCTGTGAACAACTGGGAGTGTTTCACCACCTTGTCAAATTTCTGACTTGGGCAAACTTGAGAATAAGACTGAGAGGCAGAAATGTCAAATTTCACAGAAAATGCAGGTCCCCAGAGACAGAAAGAAATCTTTCAGACCATTTTAGGGCAGAACAGTTGACTGTCCTATGTCCGCTGCAGAATTGGGAACTCTCCAGACTTTGGAAAGGTCATTCAGTGTGGACCTCTGCACACTTCTGTTCTACCAACACTTATTCTTTAATATGGAATTCTCATTCTCAGCAACTGTATTATTCATGGTAATATTTATATCATTTTGTTCTAAAACCAGACAGTGTGAGACACAAATTAATAACCATTTGCTCAACACCCACAGAGCCCCAGGTGCTGCTGCCACAATGGGGAGAGGTATTGCAGAAGTGGATGAAGAGATTAAATGATTTATTTTTCACATTTTGTAGGCACATGTGCATTGTACAAGCACTCTGCACATTTGCATAATCTGCTAGTTGAATGGATAAATTGACAATGCATTGTGGAATTGCCTTCATTATGTGGTGAGGGTACAGTTGCTGTTATTGTTATAATTGACCTCATTTGCTGAGTACCCACTGTGGGGGGTACCATGTGGGGACAGCAGAGGGCAGTGGTTAAGAGCGCCACCTCCAGAGTCACATTGCTGTGTTTGGATTCCGACTCCACGGCTTCCTAGCTGGGCAGCCTTCAAAAGCAGCTTGATTTCTGTACACTTCAGTTTCTCCATCTGTAGAATAGGAATGGTAATAGTGATATCTGCTTTGAGGATTGTTATAAAGACTAAGCAAAGTAACTTTTCTAAAGTGATCAGAACAGTACCTGGCACAATGCTATAATAATCATCGTATAATAACCGCCCCTACATACACACACACCCAAGGCAGTGTGCCCTTTTATAAAGAAGGAAGCTAAGTCCTAATGCCTCAGGGGCAGAGTAGCTTTGAAATCCAGGTTGTTCTTGCTCTAGGTATCTTCTCCTCCCACAAAGCCAGCAGCATCCTAAAACTGAATGGAGTGTACTAACCGGGCGTGCTCCCTGTCATGATGAAGTAGAGCTCAACTGTCCCTCTTTCTCAAGAATGGAGCACTTCACAAGCTCGTACACAACCCATCTTGGCTGGAGCTAGAGTCACCATTTCCAACAGTCTCCACCTAAATGTGGGAACACTCTGACTAAGACACTCAAGGAGATTCCTACTGCACTTCTAAAGTACTTTTCCACCCCCGACTCTGTCTGAAAAAATAAACGCAACCTCAGGTCCAAGAGAGTGATCTCCCCAAGCCCTCATGGTGGGGGACACTCCACATTCGTGGTGGGGACAGCATCGTCCTGAGGGCCTGTGGTATGTTGAAGATTCTCGCATCATGGCCAGGCTGGATGAGATGAGAATTTTAAATTGGCATCACCAAACTTAGTATCATCATTGTGGTGAGGAGAAATCACAATCAAAGAGGAATCTGGAGATCAAGGTAGAAAAACAGATATTCTAAAGAGCAAGGAAGTAAAATTGCAAGACAGGTGAACTCTGGAGCTGAGATAAACAAGCATTCGAGAGTGAAGCCTGAAGCAAAGTGGAGTAGGCAGTAGCCGACAATCTGAATCTTACCCTGGGAAGTGGCCTGTTCAGCTGCACTGGCGCCTGGAGGCTCACTTGTTTGGAAAGAATTCTGCAAGGCTCAAGACAAACAGGATTCCCTTGCTTTATCCAAGGACTCTCTAGAGTTGGAGTCCAGTGAGAGTTACTCTGATGCTGAAGGTTCTCTTCAGTCTTATAACAAAGAGGAGATGTCTGAGTCAGTGCCACACATTAAAGTCATATCTACACTCCACTATGCCAAGGTGGTGATTTGGTAGGAGAAGCAGGAGGTGAGAAATCCTACGGTCCTGTTGATCAAGCACTAGCAGGCAGCATTTCTCTTCAGCTTGTCACCAGCCTATCATTACACAAATGAGAATTGTATTAGTTCCAAGGGAGAGACTTGATTTCTGGGACACCTCTAGTGCAGTGAGGAAACAAATGATCTTTGGAATCAATGAGGACCATGGAGACAAATGATCTTCGCTAAAATTCTGCATTCTCGTGGTATTACTTTGTTTCCAAACACGGAAGCAAAATGCTGATGGGGAGTCAGCAGGGAAGGAGACCCAGCCACGCAGGCCAAGTCATATCACAACGTCAATGTCCTTGTTATTTGACACAAGCAGATAATACTGGATGGACTTAAAGCTTTGCCTTGTGCTGCGCTCAGTCTTGAGCTGAGAAGATGATTCCTCTGCTCACAGAACATGGCATCTGCACTTTACTGGGCAACCTTGGATGCTTCCATTTTATCCATCATGGTAGTTCTTGAATCAGCCTCTTCAGTGTTTTCCCCTTTAAGCCCCTCAGAGACTAAAGAACCTGGGTTTACAGGCTGGGATATCCTTTGTGAACAGGTAAAACATGACCCATCACTGCAGGAGGAACCTGTGAACCCAACACAAACCTGTCTTCCAAGCCTCTCCAATCCTTGGCCCCAGCCTGCTACTCGGAACCAGCCCCGCTCTCATCTTGATTCGAGATTAGTCTTGTATCTCTGTATGGTTTGGTACTCTTTGAATTGGCTTTGCGGCTCCTATTATTTCTGCATTTGGCTTATTGTCTGCACTCTTTTTGCTGTTGCTCTTCTCTGGAAACTCACTGGCAGCCCTGACAACCAACTTGAATGCCGATCTCCACCTCTGTTTATGCCTCCCACCCACTACCGGGTGGTACAGGCTGTGACTCAGCCCCTAGCTGTATGCCAGGCACTTTGCAAACACTGCGCTGGAGACATCATCTTGTTTACGTCTCATAACAGTCCTCAAGAGGTAATTACTGTCAGCTATATTTAGTAGATGAATTTCGGATAGTGTTCTAGCCATTGTGCTTTATGATGTAGAGATTCTGGATTCTGTTGTATTCTTCCAAAGAGGTTTGATAGATTCTGTAGCAGGCGGTAACTTGCTTAAGAATCAAGCTGCCTTTGGTAAGTGGCAGCTCAAATCTAAGTTCAATTCTTTTTTTTTTTTTTCCTTTAGCTGGATGCTTTCATACATATGTAGTTCAAGAGTCAGCCAGAGATCTGAGAAGAGTTGACACACAGGATCTGGGGCTCCCTTACTGTGATATTCTCTTTTTCTGGGCTTCCCTCTTTACTTTTCAGAAGCCGTGGCCACCTTGAATTCTGTCTCTGATTCCTCAGACCAAGAAGATGGCAAGTTTTTCACTATTCCTTCAGTTAGCCTATGTTGCACCATGACTATGTCCTACCGTCAGGACAGAATTTGGCTTCTCAGGTGGTGCTAGTGATTAAGAACCCACCTGCCAATGCAGGAGGTGTAAGAGACATGGGTTTGGTCCCTGGGTTGGGATGATCCTCTGGAGGAGGGCATGGGAACCCACGCCCATGTTCTTGCCTGGAGAACCCCACTGACAGAGGAGCCTGGGGGCTACAGTCCATAGGGTTGCAAAGAGCTGGACGCAACCGAAGCGACTTAGCATGGCATGGCAGGAGGAAATTGCAGCAACATGGGAGCTCATCCTCTGTTTTTCTCTTCTTCCACGTTTCAACTTCCTGAAATCTGCCTGCCTTTTTTGCCTTTTCAGGCTTTGGGTTTGTTTTTCCTTTTGAATGTTTTTCTTCCTGAAGTTCACAGTTATTGTCCCTAGAGATTGGTCTGCTTGGCACTTACTGCATCACGCTGAAAGTAGAACTTCAGAAGATATTCAACAGCTCCCATCAATAACTTCTATGTGTATCGTTATTTCATGATCAGTCTTCTCTTGCTGAGTCACAGAATCTCAGGTATCCTGTACAGGCATTATGAAGCAGACAGACAAAAGGAACCTAGTTTAGATGCCTGGAATATAGAGTTTGTAACTCTCTGCAAGGTTTGCAAAGAAGTGGCTCTTTCCAGAAATACGTGGAGGCATCACCCTTTCTGAGTGTCCATGTAAATGTGGGAAGAAGGGTCATTTTCTTGAGTCAAGCACAGTTGATGAAGTATTCATTCTTCTCCACCCACCTCTCCCCCAGAGGACATGTAGCAAGCAGTTCTCTCTTTGGAGATCGGAGGCTTGCCAAAGTGCACCACACCAGCGGGACATGACTGGATTGGGTTTTGTGATGACTGAAGAGGCAGAAGCACCCCTGTCCAAGTTCTTTGTGGCTCTTAGAGAGCTCTCTTTTACAAACCCAGCTGATAGAGCTTAGAACTTATCTGAAGGACTAAAGCCATAAGGTATGTTTCCCATAAGAAGTGTGACTGTGCTCCCAGCAAGGGCCAAAAGGAGATATGACTGCTATTGGGAAGGTCCTCCATAACAGAGAGCTGCAGAAACTGATGCTCCTGACAACCAGGCTCTCCTGGGTCACCTTCACATCCCAGAAACCACTCACCATCCACTGCCCCAGTTTAAAACTGTGAACCCTTTATTTCTGCCTCCCTGCTGTCCTGGTTCCAGCAACACAGTCATTATCACTAGTGTGGGGACCAAACAGTGATGACATTAGTGGTGGGAGCCAGCGGAGACGTGCCTACAACCCAGATGACAGCCTAAGGGACTGTCACTCCTCAGGCTGACCTCTGCCCCAGAAATCACCATAAGCTGGGCATAGTCAAAAGAGAGAGAAGGAATGGAATCCGAGGGAGGAAGAAAGGAGCAGTGTATGTGAAAAATGCTGTGACGAGATTGTGGACAAGAAACTGTGTAGGATTTAATAAGTAGGACTGAGTTAAAAAAAAAAAAAGAAGAAACAAATGACATCAAAAGAAGCTGCCTGTTTTAGGCAGACGGAGAGTTTGGGGCCTATAAAAGGATTTACAGCTCTAAGGATAAAGCGAGCTTAGCATATGAGCCTGACCAAGGGGGAGTTCTCCTTTTACACCTCCTATATACCCAGAAGAAGGGGACAGCAGAGGATGAGAGGGTTAGATAGCATCACCGACTCAATGAACATGAATTTGAGCAAATTCCGGGAGACAGTAAAGGACAGGGGAGCCTGGCGTGCTGCAGTCTACGAGGTCACAAAGAGTCAGACGTGATTTAGCAACTGAACAAAAGCAACATACTCAGAACCCCAAAACTTGGTGCTGTGAAGAAGACTGGCAGATTTGGCATAGGAGTTCAACTTCTATTAGTTGAGTAGGTTTGTCTGTGTGTTAGTCACTCCGTCGCGTCTGACTCTTTGTGACGCCCTGGACTGCAGTCTACTAGGCTCCTCTGTCCTGGGCTCTCCAGGCAAATTCTTGGAGTGGATTGCCATTTCCTCCTCCAGGGGATCTTCCCGACCCAGGGACTGAACCCAGTTCTCCTGCATTGCAGGCAGATTCTTTGCCGTCTGAGCTATGAGGGAGTTGAGAAGCACTCTCAAAAGGTGAAAAGATGACTGAGGTAGTAGCAGAACTTATTTACAATACATACATTCAAAAATATGTCAACAAAGATGAGCTAGAAGAAGGAGACAATTAGGCATGTCACAAATGCAGACACACGGATGGCTAAGAAATGTAAGGAAAAAATTTTGTTTCTTAAGGATTGATTGAAATGCAAATCAAAACAAGGAAATATCTTTTTTTACCTGCTAGACTAATAGAAGTGTAACTGACTTTTACTATCCAGTGTTGGTGAGTGATGGGTGGTTGTTGGGAGAGAAAGTGAAGTTGCTCAGTTGTGTACTCTTTGCGACCCCATGGCCTGTAGCCCACCAGGCTCCTCAGTCCATGGAATAGACCCTCATCTAATGATCCTGAGATCCAAGTTAGAATTATGCAGTCTTTTCAGGGGCAATTAACAGTACCTGTTAGAACTGAAGTGTGCTTTCCCTTTGAAAAACCATTCCACTTTCATGAACCTAACTTACAACAGCCTTCCAAGTACATAAGGAGAAAACATATCATTACAAAGATGTTCACCGCTATATAACTTGTAATTGCAAGAAATCAGAAACACCAAAATGCCCAAAGGTAGGGGAACTGTTAAAAAACACTACAGCAAATTGTCTCCATTCATTATCCAGGATTTGGTATTCAAAAATACTATTCAATTAGGGAGAAGGACGATGGTGAGTATTGCCCAATAATGTGAATATACTCAGTGCCCCTGAACTGTTAAATATGGTTAAAATAGTATGTTTTATAATATGTGACTTTCACCACAATATAAAAAAAAATAGAAAAGAATACTATTTAGCTATTAAAGACAATAAAGTATTTCCATATGAATAACAGAGAAGCTTGTCGAAGACAGCTGCTGAGTGACACAAGCGAGGAGTTGAATTTCCTATGTGTCAGAATTTGACTCGTTTCATCTATAATTACACGGCTCTATGATTGGTATGGTTGCCATCCCGTATCCCACTTCAACCAAGGAAGCAATCAAGGTCCAGAGAGACAAAGTAAATTTCCAAGGTTGGCTTCAGAATTCACGTCCTTGACCCTTATGCTAGTGTGTGTGTGTGTGTGTGTGTGTGTGTGTGTGTGTGTTGTGTGTCTCACATGTTCATAGAGATATGGAAAATGTGGGTTTTGGAAAGAAAATAATGGTGTATTTATGTAAGTATGCCACCCAATTCTCTCTCGAGAGCAGACAAGGCCCGAATTCTTCCACAGGTTAAATCCTGGAGGCTCAGGGCTCCCCCTTCCCCAGGAAAGGCCCTCTGCTGAAGGGAGGTGCCCCCTCCAAGTTCACACCTCCTTCTGAAGGGGTTGAGGAGGGCTCACACCCAGTGAATGGTGGAACGGTGGCATACAAAGGCCCCTTGCTTCCCTCTCAGACAGTTCTACCAGGCCATCCAAGCTCCAGGTTCTCCCTGTGAGTCAACTCCAGCCCTTCTGGAAACCACATCCCAGCTGAACTTCTCTCTCCCCAGCCCTCTTTCCTTCACTCCTCCGAGGCTCTGGTGACCAAGGGCACTTCTTAGTAACCATGGGGCAGGCTTATCTCTACTGTGTGTATTCCTCAGGCAACTGGAAGGTGGAGCGTGGAGGGGAGAGGAGAGAAAAGGATTTCAATTTAATACATATTTCTAAGTTGTGTGTATTTTGTTCAATGAGTATGCGTTATATGTATTAATTTACAACAGGCCGATGTAAAACATAAAATTAAGAGGCCTTGCTATACAGCCAATAGAATTGGTACTCCAGGATCTGACTGGAGATTTGTGTCCAGGAAAGAAAATAGCAGAGCTTTCATTTATTTTTCAGGGTTCTCACTCGAAAAATAAAATACCTTTTCCACTGTGCTTGGGTTTTCTCTCCTGATGTAAGCCAAAAACATATTTCCTCTTGCTCCTCCAAATTTTGTCTGGAAGCTTTGATATTTTTGAATCTCCATGGGCTCTGCTGTCAGAGGGCAAAGGAAGCCTGCTGATCTTCTCTCAAATCCCTGCTAGAGAGAATAGGAGGTACTGGATCTTGTCAGAGTTCCAAATGTATTGAATGAAAAAAACAAAAATGCTGTGCATTTAGGTCATTGAGGGAAGAAAGATATGCTGATAGAAAGGAAATTGATGTAGTGGTGAGAACAGGGGCCCTACCATTTACAGATCTCCATTTTACTTGTAAAATCGATGCCCAGTTAGTCAATTAATTCTCTGTGTATTCATTTGTTTATTTATTCATTCATCAAAAGTTTATCGAATGCTTATTACATGCCGCACATTATGCTCTTGGGAGTTGTATTGGCTTGACTGTGGTTCAGTGACGCGGAACAGTGACTTACTAATTGCTAAGTTACTCTCTGGATATAGAAGGTACTGTTCATGAACTTGGTTCAGAGGAGGACAGTCTGCCATTGTACTCGTCACAGAGAGCTCTCTAGGTTTCAGGTAAATTTGAGAAGATGTGAATCATTCTAGGCTTTATAAAAAGCTACTGGAAAACTTTCTTTTCTGAGTGATTGCTGAGATTCCATATTATACCATGTGAAACAGAAGTAAGAGATTTTCTGTCAGAGTTTGAGATCAGTGGCATTGTGATAACTGCCAATGGTGGAGCAGCACTTCGCCCTTGAAGAATATTTGGATGAATGATGAGATTATGAACTGATGATCATACATGAAAATGGCAATTACAAGAAAGCAATGTAGACACTCAGGGAGTGAATAAATGAATAAGTAAACAAATGAAACTCAACTGTGCCTAGAAAAACACTCTACACACTGCAGGCACTCAATAAACCTCAGTAACACAAAACAGCGTATGTACTGGTAACTTTCTACCTCTCTCTCTTCCCTCCAAAATATTTTGAGTGCCTACTCTGTGTCAGATGCTAGACCAGGCACTAAAGGCTTTGACTTAAGGTCAAACCATGTTTTGTAATTCCAAGCAGAACTGTAGCACACACTCTCTCCTCCTCTTCTGCAGTAACCAGACCTTTCAAAAAGTGCTTCTGTGTCCAGGGGGATGGGAACTGGGAGAAACAATAAGAGCTCTAAGTCATTTCACATGCAGTTTTTTGTTTTTTTTTTTTAACTTAAACCTAACTGTCACTTGAAAATATTCTTTTGACAGAGAATTGCTCTCGGAACAACAGGAGCATTATGTCAGCACAGTGATGACTGACTATTTTTAGATTTCCAGGTTCTGACTTTAAGTGCAGTATGAAAGTGGAGCTGTCCAGGAGCAAGAAAACCAGGCGGCCAGGGGGTAGGGACCGTGGGCATCACAGGCACTCAGAACAGCAGGCTGACATTCAAATTCGACTGCATTAGAGATTAGATAGGACCTGAGCCGTGGAAATCACCCTGGAAGGTTGACACGTGGTTAGATCGGAGCACTGTTTGCCTATTCTTGAGCAGTCCTCTGATGGCAGTGGAAACAGCATACTTAGGTGAAACTTTGCTTATTTGACACCAGTTTACCAAAAGAAGATTCAGATTCAAATGTCCCCAGGCAGGCACCATGGAGAAGAGAAGCAGCCGGGTGGAAACCATGGCAAACTGGAGAGCTTCTGCTCTGAGAAAGGGATCATCAGATACTAAATTCAAGCCTGTAATAAACTTGTAGGAATTCAGGCCCTGCGGTGTCATAACTTGCAAAGTTTCAAGAGAAGCAGGAAATCTTGGCTTTCATTGAAATTAATAGGCACTATCCAGAGACATATACTGGTTAGGCTTCACCAGAGAGGGGGGCAGCAGCCGGTAAATGGTCCTTATAGTCAGGAATGTAAAGGGAAACAGAGACGATTAATAGAATATGCAGCAGGTGTTGTCATGGCAACCAACCAGGGGTCCAGATGAGGGAATATAACTTCCTTCCTTCTTTCCTTTTTTCTGCTTTTTGTTTGGCATTTAGGGCAAAGTCAAGAGAGGTATTGTGAGAACAAGGAACTTCTCTTACTTGTAAAACACATTCAGGGTTTATCTCACACTGCTCTCCTGATTTTTTTTAGCAACTCTGAGAAGTCAGGAGAGATCTTCATGGTTCCAAGGTGACTTTGCTTCCCATCTTATGGGCAAGCTGTGTATCCCAGCATATCAAGCAGAGCTCCAGGAGTTTCTTCACTGGGCAAAGGCCTGGCCTTTCCTGATCTGTTACCAGTGTGTATTGGGGGAATTAGTAGGAAAGGTGGAGAAATAAAGTATGATACTGTCACCAACCTTTTTTAATCCTGATAAAATATACCACCTGCTATTCTTTGCCTCATCCTTTTATTTTCTGGATCTTCATTTTACTTTTTGAGACTTCTTTTCCAGGGCTGGTAATAGGAACCCTTCAAGGTTATAGGAGGAAGTGGAAATAGCTTGACCTGGGAGTCTGGAGACCTAGGCCAGTTCTGACACAAGATAACAGAATGACTTTGGACAAGCCTCTCTGAATTGGCCTTATCCTGTCTTGTAATGCAGCAACAATGAGGCAAGAGATCACTGTGGTTTCAGGAACCTCAAACTGAGGGACAGAATTTCTGGGCCCAGTTCAAGCTCTGACATGAACTACATGTGTGATTTTGGCTAGATCACTGCTCCATGTTTCAGTTTCCCAATCAGCAAAATAAACGTGCTGGCTTGTTTTGTCCATTCAACAAATATTTGTTGAGCTTCGGTGCTTCCCTGATAGCTCAGTTGCTAAAGAATCCACCTACAATGCAGAAGACCCTGGTTCGATTCCTGGGTCGGGAAGATCTGCTGGAGAAGGGATAGGCTCCCCACTCCAGTATTCTTGGATTTCCCTTATGGCTCAGCTGGTAAAGAATCTGCCTGCAATGAGGGAGACCTGGGTTCAGTGCCTGGGTTGGGAAGATCCCCTGGAGAAGGCAAAGGCTACCCACTCCAGTATTCTGGCCTGGAGAATTCCATGGACGGTATAGTCCATGGGGTCGCAAACAGTAGGATGCAACTGAGCGACTTTCACTTTCTTAACAGGTGCCAGGCTGTTTAGGGCTTAGACTAACATTTCATGATCAACTATTGTGTATTTATATCTTAGCCTTCATTGGTGTAGGCTTCAACTTCTGCAATAGGCTTCAACTTCTGCAGTAAGCTTCAACTTCTACAACTTCACAAGGCTAATAACATCTTTAGATGCTCTGCTTAATCTTCCTGAAGGAGGGAGAGGAGGCAGATGACTGAAGGCAGGAGGTCACCGCTGGCTTCTCCTAGCATGGTGTCAGTGGCTGTTGGCCACAAGTGTTGGTGGCTCTCTTTAGAATGGAAGGTGCTTAGAATAAGTTGTCTTCATCTTTGGACCCTAACCACTAGTATGAGAAGAAAAAAGTATTCCACTTGACATCTAGAGAAGTTTCTGTCTGTATGTGTATATGTGGACAAGGGAGATGGAAAAAAAGAGAAGAAGCTTTTTTTTTTTTTTTAAAGGAAAGTAAGACAAATACTCTTCACTATGCTAGAACTCGTTTGTATCAGTTCAGCAATATATTGTCAACCACTCTTCCAACTTTTCACATACAGATCGATATGCAACTTTTTACTGTCTACTTAATACTCTATCATATGGCATTCTTTTATGTTTATCCATTCCCCTAGAAATGGGCACTTAAATTGCCTATTGATTTCACTGCCATAAGGGATGCTGCAAGAAATAGATTTGTACATGTATCTTTACACTTGAATATAATTATTTCCCTGAAATAAATTTCTGAAAGTAGAATTGCATGTCAGGGCATGCAACTTTTTTTTCTTTTGATAGCTCTGAAGTGAGCATGTGAATTAACATTCACACTCACAATTCATTAGCGTTTTTCATTTACCAATAGTGAATAGTATGCATCATTTTAAACTTTGCTAGAAAAAACTTAGAAAGTGGTATTATTTTTTCTTGCCCCTAAGATCATTTAATTCAATTCTAAAGATGTATTTTGAGTAGGTACCGGCTATCAGACACAATGATGGGTGGAAAACACGTGTCTGCCTGTATCCCTAGAAAGATGTAGACAATGAAAGAGGCTCTGGGGTGTAAGGACAGCACTGCCTTTGGAAGCAGCAACTGGAATTCCAGCTGTGGCTTTGCTCTCAATCATCCATGGCAGCTCCAGCAGTACCTCCCTGAGTCTCTCTCTTCATCTCACTATGTGCTTGATAATACAGTTGTGTTTGGCACATATTGGCTAATGGATGTCAGCTGCTACCACCACTGCAAGAAAGACTTTGCTAAGTGTGAGCAATATGAAATGGAAAGCTCAGGATGAAAGTTTCCACTTTGGTTGTTGAAGGGAGAAGATATCTGGGAAAGACATGGATTTGAGTTGCACTTGCTTCTTCATTAGATGGGGCTGCCAAGGAGCATAGTCACTGGAAAACAAATGAAGGGGAGAATGCTGGGCATGTTGGAGTGGGATGGGGGTTGGACGGGGATGCAGGATGCAATTCAGAGTCATGGGAGCTGAGAATGTGGGTAAGTGAGGTGGGAACTCCCACTTATCTGGGCTGGGTACCAGATGAGGGTAAATGGTTTAGTTTCCACCTTCTTTGCAATGGAAAGAAACTGAACATTCTGGAGGAGGAGAACAACACAGGCAGAGATCAGTTTTTAACCTGAAAGGTAAATTTCGTAAGGAATTCTAACATACTATATTCAATTGTTTAGGTACTAAGTTCTGCTAATAAAACAGCGACCTAAAACCACAATAAAATAGCAATGTCTATTTTCCAACCTACAGGAAAAAATTTAAATGTAGACTTGTCCCTGTGTCTAAGTGTTTTTCTTATCCTTTTTCTTGTTTACTAAGTCTTGATACACACAGACATTGTCTATGCTAGACTCTAATATAAAATCATGTCTGGCTTACCATAAGAATGTTTGCTTTATTTTAACATAATTACCAATATGTTGTGGTATTAACAATGAGTATGAGGAATTCTAGGAGACCTGGGACACACTGGAGAACATTGTTATGAACTATGAGCATCTTCAGGGCCAAGGCTGCATTTTTCATTCCTGTCTCTCTGAAAGCTGGTTCAGTTAGAATGTGGAAATGCCTCAAAAAATGTCTATTGAAGTATTCAACTCTGTAGATAATGGTGGCACCCAAAATGGAGACGCAATTAAAGTCCTGTACCATCCCAGCCAAGAAGTCACCAAATGGTTCAACACAAATGACAGACACAAAATAAAAATACCTTAATCAAAACTGCAAAACAAAATGTAAGTATGATAAAGCCAAGTCACTGAGTAAAACTGTGCAATTGATAGCCCAGCACATATTTTTAAAAATATGATTCACTTATCCATTGACATTTATTTTCAAACATTTCATTTCTCCTTCCTTCCAAACAAATGAAGTACACGTGTGCCCACACGCATGCACACACATACACACACACTCTGTTATTTGTCACTAAGCTCTAATTACCCATAATACTCAACATTCTTTTTACCCCAACACTAGACACAGGAATGGAGACAGATTGTTGGATCAGTTTTAACAAATCTGAAACGGCAGTTTCTTTGTTGGAAAAATATTTCCACTTATCGAGAGATGTTGTTCCCTGAAGGGAAGTGAACATTGTGTTCAAAGCACTGACTTCTTTAGAAAGCACATTGTGAGCAAGCTCATTTTTCCATGTTGCTAGCATTCAGACACGATTGACTCCAACTAAAGGGGGAGATGCTCAGGGTTGGCCTAACTCAGAGTAGCCAGGGCATGCTGTGCTTAATATTTCAAAAATACTGTGACTTCAATAAGAGCTTCAGTGAAAGGTATTAACCACTTTAATTGGGAAACAGTCCTTCAATGTGTGTGTACCTTTCACATGGGCACATGGAGGAGTGGTCCCCCTAACCCACTCAGATAATTTCTGGAACTAAAATTAAAATGTGTCATTGACGACCCTGTATGCAAGACAGGGAAAGAGACACAGATGTGTATAACGGACTTTTGGACTCAGAGGGAGAGGGAGAGGGTGGGATGATTTGGGAGAATGACATTCTAACATGTATAATATCATGTGAATTGAATCGCCAGTCTATGTCTGACGCAGGATGCAGCATGCTTGGGGCTGGTGCATGGGGATGACCCAGAACGATGTTATGGGGAGGGAGGTGGGAGGGGGGTTCATGTTTGGGAATGCATGTAAGAATTAAAGATTTTAAAATTTAAAAAATAAAAAACTAAAAAAAAAATAAAAATAAAAATAAAATGTGTCATTGATGGTAACCAGCCTTGCTTGATGACATTTCCAAACAGTACTTATCTCGAAGGTTTGCGGCAAGATACATGAAAGAAAAATAAAAGATATTATTATAAAGCATATTTTACAAAAGAAAAATAGTGCAGCTTTTCTGTACAAAGGCCCAGACTGGGCTAGGAAGAAGGGCTGGTGCGAGCTGGGCATTGTCTGCACTGTTTCTCTGTCCTGCCCAGAGGAGCCAGCAAGGGCTTCGCTCTTTCCTTCCCTTTACCTTGTAGGCCTCACAGTCTAGGCACAGAAAACATAGTGCATTGGTTTTCTAAACTGTTTTAAAGCATCATGAAGTTAGTGGCTTAAAACACCATCAGTTTATCAGCTCACAGTCTACAGGTCAGAGCTGATGGGCTCGACTGGGTGCTCTCAACAGGGCCTTGAGGCCAAAGTCAAGTTTGTTGGCTGGCTTGCGTCTTGTCTGAAGGATCTGTGGAGGACTCTGCTGCAGACGTATTCAGGTTGATGGTTGAATTCTGTTCCAAGTGATTGTAAGACTGAAGACACTGTTTCTTTCCTAGCAATTGGCCAGGCGTTCTCAACTCCAGGCCATTGTCCTCCAGTCCTGGCGTGTGGTCCTGTCTATAGTGAAAGCTAGCAGGGGTTCTTCAAATCTTGTGTTTTGAACCACTCTGCCTCCAGCCAGAAAAAAATTCTCTTTTAAAGAACTTGTGTGATTAAATTAGATCTACCTGCATAACATTTATTTAGATTAACTCAGAGTCAATCAATTAGTAATCTTAATAACACCTGCAAAATCCCCTCTGCATATAATGTAACATAAGCATAGCCATGAAGACTCATCATGTAAGCAGTCCCAGCAGTCAGGGCGGGGAATTTCAAGGAGCACTGACATCCTAGGCTTCTGCCGACCATGGAATGGTCTAATAATGTCATGGTGGCATAATAATAAGTTGTTTGCTTTTCTTGCTTTATTTCCAGTGCTAACGCTATGACCGCTTAGTGGCTAAGGATTCGGGTTGTGGTGTCAGACTACTTGGGGCTTAAAACCCACCTCCTCAACCATGGCTGTGACCTTGGGCAATTTAAAGTCCCTTCTGCTAAAATGTTTGTTTTGAATATGCAAGTTATTCCAAAGACCTTGCTATATTAGGGAACAATTCAAGCATAAGACAAATTTGCTTACACATCATTTCCTTCTCAAGAAATACCACACCCAGGAATAAAAACTGCCATGGGAGAATACTTAAAACACACGTATCTCAAACAACTGCCTCAGCCCACTGCCTGTGTTTTGAGCCATGCCCATCCAAGAAGGGTTATGACTTTCCTTCTGATTTCAGATAACCTTCCTTCAGCACTTCACACATGAGCTGTAACCATTCCAAGGCCGCTTCCACAAGTAATCATTAAATCTTTTCCAAGGTGAAGTGTCATATTTATGCAATATTTAAGGTATTTTTTAACCATCTCACATGCTTAAAACTATCCTACTGATTTTATTGGTTTCCTACCTTTACGGAATGTGTCACTGGTAGTTTTTGAATGGGTTGGATTGTGTCCCCTGTCCTTAGCTCCAGTGCTTAGAATTGTGACCTTATTTGGAAATATGATCTTTTCAGGGGTAATCAAGTTAAAATGAAGTCATTAGGATGAGCCCTAATCCGATTACACTGGTGTCCGTATTAAAAGGGAAAATCGGTTCACAAAGACTCGCAGAGGAACCTCTATGTGAAGACGCTCAGGAAGAAATCGACATGAATATGAAAGCGGAGATCAGAGCGAGGCATTCACAACCCAAGAAATGCCAGACTGTCAGCCAACCATCAGAAGCTAGGGAAGAGGCGTGGGGCAGAATCTGCCCGGCAGTCCTCAGGAGAAGCCTGCCCTGCTGACACCAGGATTTCAGACTTCTAGCCTCCAGATCTGCGGGGCCTGATTTGTGGTCCTTTGTGTGGCAGAGGAGGCTGGTGGGCTACCGTGCATAGGGTCACATAGAGTTGGACACAACTGAGCGACTGAGTATTCACACACTGTGGCAGCCCTAGGAAGCTAGTATGTAGCACAGTCCGTGCTTTCTCATTAGCCCTGTGGATTGTATTGCATGATTTTGCACAGCATAGGTAATTCTTAGCATAGTGACAGTATAGTAGCTTTTAGGAATGCATATGCTACCCTATAGCAGAAATGACTCTACTTAAATGCAGTCGCAGTTTGCTCTCTTACTAAATGGGTCTTCATGTGATTAGTGTCAGGACTAAATGAGATAGTGTATACAAAGTGTTGAGAATGAAATAAGCACCAAGAGTGCAAGCTACCATTGCTATCACCATTAGAATGTCTAGTTCAAAACTGAATTTTGAGCAGCTGTAAACCACAACCATGAGGGTTAAATGGACTCCAAACTCCAAACACTCAGTTTAAAATCTTAATACAATGGCATTCAGTATTACAGACTTACAGAAATCCATGGGCTGTGCAAGCAAGAGAATACAGATGCTACCAATAAATACTGAGGTCTCTTCAATACTTTGCCAATGTAGACACTGATAAGAAAGGTTGATAATTTGGAAAAATAGGTCTTTTAAGAGCAGCATCACTATTTTCAAACTTTTTGATTAACTAGCATCAAGATAAATCTGGAGGAAACCCACTCAGCTGGGTGCTGAACTCCTTGCTTTTGACACATATTCTAGAAAGCCAGCAAAGCCCCAGAGAAAGAAGCCAAGCTTTGCCTATAAGAAGAGGACTACGCCCTGAATGGGAAGGATGCTGAGTCCATACAAGAGCTGGGAGGGCATCAGGATGGGAGGCCTCTGTGATGAGCCACAGGTGTGCACATGTTGGGGCATCAGCTCACTGACTGACTTAGGTAAGTCACTAGATGCCCAGAGAAATAAGACATCCTGGTATCAGAGCTTCCCAGCTGGGGAGACCTTGGAGAGATTACCTTATTTTCCCAAGCTTTAGTTTCTCTGTCTGTAGAGTATCTGTAACAGTTTATATCTTAGGCTGTAAGTTAGCACTAAATTAAAGAAAATTAATAAGACATGCTGTCCAGGCTAAGTGCCCAATAAAAGATAGGTCCACGTTTGTCCCTTCTCCACATCTGCCTTGAGCTCTTCCAGTGCCAACTGGAAAGCAGGATGTGGCATCTAATAGGAGGAGCATACAAGGATCTGACTGATGCCTGGGACTTTATCGTCCTACGTTCTTGATGGTTAGTTAAGATCCTCTGATGGGCTTCACAGGTGGCATCAGTGGTAATGAACCGGCCTGCCAAGGCAGGAGACTGGAGAGATGCAGGTTTGATCCCTGGCTTGGGAAGATCCCCTGGAGGAGAGCATGACAACCCACTCCAGTATTCTTGCCTGGAGAATCCCATGGACAGAGGAACCTGGTGGGCTACATTCCACAGGGCCACAAAGAGTCAGATGCAACTGAAGTGACTTAACACACACACACACACACACACACTCAAGATCCTGTTATGTTCAACTTGTTTCTCAGGATCTTCTGGCATCCCATGCTCACCACAAACATTGCTGAGACTGAAATTTGAATTCAAATCTGCCTGGTAGTCCCAAAGTACTTTGAAAAGTCAGGCCTGCTTTTGTCTGAAGAAATCCTAACCAAGGTTGGAATGTTTAATAGCAGACTTTCCCTGAAGGTTCGGGATGATGGAGGGGGCTTGGAGAAGCAGACCAAAAGATGAGATATTCCTGCCATAAGAATCATGCTCCTTCCTTTGCCTACCACCAAGAGATTCTTGCTAGTCATGGCCCCAGCCCCACCCTACTTTACTTCCCAGCCTGCTGTCCTGTCATTTCCTTTCCCTATCACTCTCCCTCTCCTCTCTTCCTTCCCCCCTGCCACCTGTTTGTAAATGCCCAAGTGCCTGTTTCTTTCTTACCAGAAAGTTTTAGTGTGTCATATCCCATGCCCCCAACAAGTCTCATTCTAGGCATATCTATGCATCTTTAAAATTCCATCAATGGCTGGTTAAATTGGAGCCTGCGCCACCATACAATCTGAGCAGAACGCTTATATGAAACACAAGTCAGATCATGTCATTACTGAGCTCAGAATCTTCCAGTGATTTCTCAAAGTCAAAAGTCCCCTGCATCCCTACTGACCCCCAGAGTGCGCACCTCCAGGCCCCATGTCACACCGTCCCAGCCACACTCTCTGTGCCAGCCATGCTGGCTCTCCTAGCCTTCTCTTCCTAGGACAGGTTTGCTCCAGGTTCAGAGCCCCATAAACTTGCTGTTACTCTGGATTTCCTACTTCTTTCTCATATTATTTGTATCTCTATCGTGGGGTAAATGATAACCCCCCCCAAAAAAAAGTTATATCCGTGGTCTAATCCTGGGAATCTGGGAGTGTTACCTTATATGGAAAAAGCTGTGTTTGGGTTCAGGATCTGGAACAGAAGAGTTTATCCTGGATTATCTGGGTGGGTCCTACATGCTTCGTAAATATCCTTATAAAGGAGAGGCAGAGGGAAATTATACGCCTGTAAAGGAGGAGATGGTGTGGCCATGAGACTGGCGATAGCCACCAGGATGGATCCCTGTCTAGAGCTTTGACGGGGAGGAAAAGCCTGTCAACACTCTGATGTTAGGTTCTGATTTCAGATCTGTGTGAGAAAGAATACATTTCTAGGGTTTGAAGCCACCCATTTTGTGGTCATTTGTTACAGCAGCCCCAGTAAACTAGCACAGTCTTTTCTTGGATGTAATATAATTCAAAAAGATGTCCTATGACCACCCCATATAAAATAGCCCTCTCTGCCTGCGTGTGGCTGTGCACACGTCCGAATGCACCTGTACACACCCACACACACACCACCGCCACCACACTTTATCTCCATTAGAGCTGCGGTTTTAGTGTTTTTCATAGCATTTTTGTGCATGGCATGTAGCACTTTTTGATGTATGATATACTTTCCAGCTTATTTATTATTGTCTGTCTCCTACTCTGTAATCACCATAAGGGTGGAGACTTTATTAACTGATGTGTTTACAAAGCCTAGGAAAGTACCTCACTCAAAGTGAAATCTCTCCAAATAATGATTGAATAAGTGAACAGAGGACTTTGCCTTTAATTGCATAAAGACCCAGAAGAAGCTCTCAAATTATAATTTATATTTTAACACCTCATAGCAAACCTCAACCCGTCTCTAACCACAAAATTAGCAATGAATATGTTTACTGCTATCCCAAGCAAATCTCTAGGAGTCAGAAAAACGTGTGTGTGTGTATGTGTGTATTGAAAGGGAGGTGGGAGGAAAAGAAGGACAAAGTGTTTTTTCAGTGACATCTTTATTAAACAGTGCCAAGCTCACATGCTCTGAGCTTGGGAGGAGAGAGAGCCACTGCTTTCAGCCTGCTCACACCTGCCAGGCTGTTCTTGCCATTTTGCAATTTGCCCAGCAGGTTTGGAAAATGGTTGGATAGTCTTACCTTGTCACAACTCAAAAGTGACATGCTATTTTTCTGTGTACCAATTTTCTACCCTAGGAGCCTTTATAAGCTGTGGATTAAGTGGAGAGAAAGCAATTTCTATTTAAATGCTGAGACTTGTTAGTCAAATAGGGCACAACTGAGATTTTCACTTTAAAGCGTACTTTAAGGGAGTGATGGATCAGATCACAAGTTACTTAAGTGCTTAATTTCCTGGCTTTGTTCCCTCACCAGTGTTTCTTTTAGCACATTTTTAAAATCTCAGGCAAACGGTGATCTTAGTTTGGGAAGCCTTGGTAGTATCTGGAATTCCAAGTCTTCTGTCTTTCCCTTCTTCTTAATTCATAGTTCCGGTCTGGATCATAGTTCTTCCTTGACACCTCTGGAGGTGTTCCAGGAGTGTAAATTAGGTGCCTACTGGTGTTATGCCTCCTGGTGTTTCATTCTGGGGATGCAAGGGTTGATTAAGCTCAGTTTCCATTTGCCAGAGGGCTCTTGTTCTTCTGGAGAAGCCAGAAATTTAGACAAATAGCTATAACAATGTAACGAGTCCATAGGACTCAGCTTGAGTAGAAATTCAGCAGGCACACTATAAAGAGAAGGATGTAACTGAAAGAGGGTCTACAAAATTCAGGAAAGTGTCTCTTCCATTTGATAAAATGCATGTAGTTCTGCATGGCTGAAGTGAGATATGCTAAGAAGGGGCGGGGCGGGGGGGCGGGGCGGGGCGGGGGGGGGCGGGCGGTGCTTAGTGGCAACAGAGGACCAGGGATCCTGCATGCTAAGACGTTTGGACTCTCCCCTGAGGGTGATGCAACAGACGGTGTTACGTGGTGAGTGACTTAATCATTCGTGGTGAGTGGCTTAATCATTTCACCTGTCTCGTAGTATAAGAAAGCCAGATGAGTGAGACAAGAACAGAAGTGAGTAAAGCAAGATTTCCGAAAGAAGAGCTGAAACTCGAAGAAACTGATGATAAACACAGAGATGGTTCAAAGGCCATTAAAGAAGATGTAACAGGATTTAGAGACCAAGCAAATATGGAAAATGAGATTAAGGAAAGAGTCTATGATGGGTCCTGGGATTCTATGGTTAGATGCCCTTCAACTTTTCCAGTGATCATTACAGTTGATGAAGTAGGAGAGACCTCTCAGAGCCAGTCAGTGAGCATCACCTAGGGGACAAAATGGTTTGGAGACAGTATTTCCTCTCAGGTTGTGGGACTCACTTGTGTTCAGTTCAGTTCAGTCACTCAGTCATGTCCGACTCTTTGCCACCCCATGAATCGCAGCATGCCAGGCCTCCCTGTTCATCACCAACTCCCAGAGTTCACTCAGACTCACGTCCATCAAGTCCGTGATGCCATCCAGCCATCTCATCCTCTGTCGTACCCTTCTCCTCCTGCCCCGAATCCCTCACAGCATCAGAGTCTTTTCCAATGAGTCAACTCTTCACATGAGGTGGCCAAAGTACTGGAGTTTCAGCTTTAGCATCATTCCTTCCAAAGAAATCCCAGGGCTGATCTCCTTCAGAATGGACTGGTTGGATCTCCTTGCAGTCCAAGGGGCTCTCAAGAGTCTTCTCCAACACCACACTTCAAAAGCATCACTTCTTCAGCACTCAGCCTTCTTCACAGTCCAACTCTCACATCCATACATGACCACAGGAAAAACCATAGCTTTGACTAGATGGACCTTAGTCGGCAAAGTAATGTCTCTGCTTTTCAATATGCTATCTAGGTTGGTCATAACTTTTCTTCCAAGGAGTAAGCCTCTTTTAATTTCATGGCTGCAGTCACCATCTGCAGTGATTTTGGAGCCCCCCAAAATAAAGTCTGACACTGTTTCCACTCTTTCCCCATCTATTTCCCATGAAGTGATGGGACCAGATGCCATGATCTTCGTTTTCTGAATGTTGAGCTTTAAGCCAACTTTTTCGCTCTCCTCTTTCACTTTCATCAACAGGCTTTTTAGTTCCTCTTCACTTTCTGCCATAAGGGTGGTATCATCTGCATCTCTGAGGTTATTGATATTTCTCCCAGCAATCTTGATTCCAGCTTGTGTTTCTTCCAGTCCAGCGTTTCTCATGATGTACTCTGCATAGAAATTAAATAAGCAGGGTGACAATATACAGCCTTGACATACTCCTTTTCCTATTTGGAACCAGTCTGTTGTTCCATATCCAGTTCTAACTGTTGCTTCCTGACCTGCATACAGATTTCTCAAGAGGCAGGTCAGGTGGTCTGGTATTCCCATCTCTTTCAGAATTTTCCACAGTTAATTGTGATCCACACAGTCAAAGGCTTTGGCATAGTCAATAAAGCAGAAATAGATGTTTTTCTGGAACTCTCTTGCTTTTTCCATGATCCAGAGGATGTTGGCAATATGATCTCTGGTTCCTCTGCCTTTTCTAAAACCGGCTTGAACATCAGGCAGTTCACAGTTCACGTATTGCTGAAGTCTGGCTTGGATAATTTTGAGCATTACTTTACTAGCATGTGAGATGAGTACAATTGTGCGGTAGTTTTAGCATTCTTTGGCATTGCCTTTCTTTGGGATTGGAATGAAAACTGACCTTTTCCAGTCCTGGGGCCACTGCTGAGTTTTCCAAATTTGCTAGCATATTGAGTGCAACACTTTCACAGCGTCATCTTTCAGGATTTGAAACAGCTCAACTGGAATTCCGTCACCTCCACTAGCTTTGTTAGTAGTGATGCTTTCTAAGGCCCACTTGACTTCACATTCCAAGATGTCTGGCTCTAGATTAGTGATCACATCATCATGATTATCTGGGTCGTGAAGATCTTTTTTGTACAGTTACATAAGCAAACTATAGCACAGAGAGAACTTTAGTGCAGTAATCTAACTTACCCTGGCATATATCTAGCAAACCACAAAATAATTATTTATGGCATGTTAATTAAACAGTAACAGTAAACAGTTGTTTAATGATAGTTCTTGATATTTTATTTCTGAAGTGAATGCCAGGATCTTTGCCATCACCCAGAGAGAGAGACTGGCTTCTCTGTTGCCTCAGTTGGTAAAGAGTCTGCCCGCAACGTAGGAAATCCAGGTTCAATCTCTGGGTCAGGAAGATCCCCTGGAGAAGGCAATGGCAATCCACTCCAGCATTCTTGCCTAGAAAATCCCATGGGCAGAAGAGCTAGGCAGGCTATAGTCCATTGGGTCACAAGAGTCAGACAAATCTTGGTTACTAAACCACAGAGGAAGAGAAGGTCCTGGGAGGCAGAAAGGTAACAAAGCATTAGTAATATTGATACTCTTCATTTCACCAAGCCCAGCTGCCCACCTGAAGCCTTTGCCCCAATCTCGTTCTCAGTTTGCCTAAACTTAGGGTTTTTATTATCACTTACTGGCCAACCTGTCAGTTGGGACTCCCTGACCAGCTGTTGTTTACAGGCTTTCTGGGTCTTCCTGGATTAAGAACACAGACTTTTGAGAAAGGGCTCTGCACCACTTTCTTCTCATCAGAACCCCTCCCTCCTCACTTCTCCTTCATCAAAAGGGAAAGGAATTACTGTCACAAATGAATGCATCCCTTTCCATCTCCCAGAGCTGGACCACATGCTCCAAAACTCACCTGCTCATCCACTTAGACTTTAACCAGTTAGATATCCATTGCTCTCTACACCTTTATTATGGGGACCCCTAGTGTTGCCAGAGTTAGGGACCTCTCAGCAATTCACAATCTGATGAAACCTTTCTAACCTGGAGCTATATGTTGGTGATATGCAAAATGAGGTCCATGAATCTATGTGAGTCCTCAACAGTGAGTGCTTAGAAAATTTTAGCCTTGTCATTGCTGCAACCTCCAATGTGGTCAGTATATATTTCTCATGGACTAGGATACAAGACCGTTGTAAAATGGTGTCAAATTTGTGTGATAAATTATATACCTCTTGAGCTGAGGGATCAGGTCAGTGGAAGATTTGGATGCAAAAATAAACTGGCTGATGACCATACCTAGTCTAAAAGTATTGGTTGATTGGCTGTTTGCATCAAAACATCTGGAACATCAATTAAAAATGCAGATTCTGGGCCAACCCAGAGACTTAATGTCATAATCTCTGAAGGTAGGGTTTTGAGATCTATATTTTAAACAAGCAACCCAGTGGCTCCTTCATACTAAAGTTTGAAAAGCACCACAATCATTTATCAGTTGGTTATGCTGATTAGAATATAGTTTTGAAAGACTCCATTCTCATAGCAGCCAGTTATTGTCCTTGGGGACACAGACTACATTCAGCACCAAGGAGTGCCTCTGGGAATCCATCTCCAGCTCTGGAAAAATGCACCAAAATCCATATTCCAGTGAAGTCATGTCATAGTTATGTACAAAAAACACAATTCATTGAAGAGAGTATGTATATATAGACACTTCGTAATGTGTGTGGTCACCCTCTGGCCACCAAATTTGGAGATCCTACTTTTTTTAACACCAGTTCTCAGTAATGTACACTGAGAGGAAAACACTGAAATGGTGTGAGAAACCAGGCATCCAGGGCCGAGTAGTAAAGGAGGAAATGATAGATTATACAGCCAGTCATTCATGAGCATGTCACGAGAGCACAGTATAGGACTTCACGTTCAAGGCATCATTAATCATAAATAAATAGGCAAATTATGGTCACTTTGTTGTTGTTCAGTCACTAAAGTTGTATCCGATTCTTTGTGATCCCGTGGACAACAGCATGGGGTCCTCTGTTCTCTACTATCTCCTGGGGCTTGCTTAATTTCATGTCCATCGGTGACGCTATCTAACCATATCATCCTCTGCCGCCCCCTTCTCCTTTTGCCTTCAATCTTTCCCAGCATCAGGGTCGTTCCCAATGAGTTGGCTTCGTATCAAATGGCCAAATTATTGAAGCTTCAGCTTCAGCAACACTTCTTCCAGTGAATATTCAGGGTTGACTTCCTTTAAAATTGATGGTTTTGATCTCTTTCCTATCCAAAGGACTCTGAAGAGTCTTCTCTAGCCCTACAATTAGATAGTGTCAATTCTTTGGCCCTCAGACTTCTTTGTTGTCCAACTCTCACATCCGTACATGACTACTAGAAAAAAACGTAACTTTGATTACACAAACATTTGTCAGCAAAATGATGTCTCTATTTTTTTTTTTAATATACTGTCTAGGTTTGCCATAGCTTTCCTTCCGAAGAGCAAATATCTTTTAATTTCATGCCTGCAGTCACCATCCACAGTGATTTTGAAGCCCAAGAAAGCAAAATTTGTCAGGGTCTCCAATTTTCCCCCTTCTATTTGCTATGAAGTGATGGGGCTGGATGCCATGATCTTCATTTTTTTACTGTTGAGTTTCAAGCTAACTTTTTCATGCTCCTCTTTCACTCTCATCTAGAGGTTCTTTAGCTCTTTTTCACTTTCTGCCATTAGAGTGGTATCATCTGCATGTTTGAGGTTCTTAATATTTCTCCTGGCAATCTTGATTCCAGCTTGTGATTCATCCAGCCTAACATTTTGCATGATGTACTTTTCATATAAGTTAAATAAGCAGGGTGACAGTGTACAGCCTTGTTGTATACTCTTTTCCCAATTTTGAACCAGTTAGCTGTTCCAAGTCTGGTTCACAACTGAGCATTGTTCCCACTTTGGCCCCGCAGCTTTATTCTTAGAGCCATTAGCAGTTGCCCTCTGCACTTCCAAGTAGAATATTGGACATCTTCGGATCTGGGGGGCTCATTTTTCAGTGTTGTCATATCTCTTTGACTTTTCATACTGTTCATGGGGTTCCTCTGGCAAGAATACTGGAGTGAGTTGCCATTTCCTCCTCCAGTGGACTATGTTTTAGAACAAAACTCTTCACTATGACCTGTCTGTCTTGGGTGGTCCTGCTCAGCATGGTTCACAGCTTCATTGAGTTGCTCAAGCCCCTGCACCATGACAAGGTTGTAATCCATGAAGGGGTATGTCCATTTACCTTCTGCTTATATTTAATAAATTAAATTTTAAAACAGTGAGGCATGAATGGGCAAGTTGTTCAAATTATTGAATTCATATATTTTATTCATCTGGGGAGTCCACAAATATTGGATCTCTTATTCCTTGATGGAGTTATATAAAGAGGTGACTCTCCAACACAGACAAGCTTTAGAATTCCCTGGGAAGCTTCTGAAAGCCACAGATGCTTAAGCTCATCCTGGTCAACCTCAGGCTCCTGGAAAGTAAGGTTCAGAGAAACTGTATTTTCAGTTCCCCCTGTGATTTGGGCATGGAGGATGTTTTTCGGAATTGCTGATTTAACAGCACTAGTACCGTAATATTATAACCTGAAAACAGACATCCTAAGGAGAAAATTGGGTCTAGGTTCAGGTAAATTGTCTTCCCTGGTGGCTCAGATGGTAAAGCGTCTGCCTGGAATGCAGGAGACCTGGGTTCGATTCCTGGGTTGGGAAGATCCCCTGGAGGAAATGGCCACCCACTCCAGTACTCTTTCCTGGAAAATTCCGTGGACCGAGGAGCCTGGTAGGCTACAGTCCATGGGGTCGCAAAGAGTTAGACATGACCGAGCAACTTCGCTTCACTTCACTTCTCCAGGTAAATTAACGCTCTAGGAAACATGCATACTTGAAAATTAACTATTTCATAACAGTATACAGCCAAATATGTGAAAAAGCATTTACCATGTAGTAGTATGGGCTTCCTTGGTGGCTCAGAGGGTAAAGCGTCTACCAGCAATGCAGGAGACCCAGGTTCGATCCCTGGGTTGGGAAGATCCCTTGGAGAAGGAAATGGCAACCCACTCCAGTACTCTTGCCTGGAAAATCCCATGGACAGAGGAGCCTGGTGGGCTACAGTCCAGAGGGTCGCAAAGAGTCCGACACGACTGAGTGACATCACTTTCACTTTCACTATGTAGTGTTAACAATTTGGGCCCCTTAATACAGGCTTTACGTCGATGATCTGAGAGACGGTGCCCACTGGGATATCTGTAAAATGAGTGAATGCGCCAGTTTTAGTCACCTTTGTAAAGTCAGTCTGCACTGAAAGAGAGGGCATGGCAACTCAGGCCGTGAGTGACTGGAACAAGACTCTTGGCTCTTGCGCTGTGCACCCCACTGTGGAATTGCCCAAACCTGAAGTTCTGCAGGCAACATAGGGAGGAGTAGAGCTGAACGGCATCAAGGTGCACAGCCCGGTCAGTGGCAGTTCCTAGGTATCAAGACTAGACTGAGCTAAAGCCAAAAGCACTGGAGAAAAGAGCAGCTTCCCTGGACCATGCTGCTGGAGGAAGGCTGAGGCATGCTGTGCAGTGAGCGGGCGGTGGCGGGGCGGGGGGATGTTCCTTCGCTGGCTGGTCCTCAGCAGGGCCAGCACTAGCCTCACTGAGAGGTGGACAGCAGGGCTCTAGCCTATCTCACCCCAGGGCTGGATCCTTCCGAGAGATGAAAGCGATGTCTTTCCCTGGATCATCCTGTGGATGTAGGATGCGCTGAAAGAGAATACAGTTTAATTCAACAGGCACAATCAGGTGGATGCTATGTTCCAAACCCATATCCCAGGCTGATGATACAGAAATGAAATAAACAGCTTCTGTTCTCAAAGACTCCACAGTCTGGAGGGAGAGGCAGGCATGTAAGCAGCTGCCTAAAATAAAACAAGAGCTAGAGGATGGGTATGCACAAACTTGTGTGACGTTCCCAGGAAGCAGCAGCTCATTCTGCCTGGTCACCAGGGAAATTTGTGAAAGGAAAGTAATAACTGAACTGGATTGTCAGGGAAATGTGGGAATTTATCAGGTACACGAAGGGGACGGGGAGATAAGGGTGAAGAGGAGGGATATTCTTGGCAGAGGAAATGGATCAGCTGTTTGTGGTGTGCTCAGCAAATGTAAATATCCTCTGTGTCGGCAACATAAAATAATGTTGCATGGTGGAAAAGATTGTTGATATCCTCAGATGGGAGCCCTACTGCTCTGAGGATGACCTTTGTCTTCTTCCTGGCTCAAAAGTAGAATAAAAGGACTGGCATTTGAAAGGGAATTTAGAAACTTAAACTTTACTACAACCCATAGTAAAATATGAATTTCATACACACATACTCACATAGGAAATAGCATCTGTCAATACTTGCCGTTACAGGACTTCACTTGTGGTCTAGTGGTTACAAATCTGCCTGCTAATGCAGGATGCATGGATTCAATTCCTGATCCATGAAGATCCCGCACGCCCTGCAGCAAATAAACCAGTGCACCACAGCTACGGAGCCTCTGCTCTGGAGCCCATGAGGCTACTGAAAATTGAGATGCAGCTACTGAAGCCTGAGACGCAACTGCTGAAGCCTGCGTGCCCTGGGGCCCATGCTCTGGCAACGGGGGAAGCCACCACGATGAGAAGTCCGCAGCCTGGAACCAGAGAGCAGCCCCCTCTGGCTGCCACTAGAGAAAGTCTGCGCAGCAGTGAAGACCCAGGACAGGCATAAATAAATAAATAAACAGTTTTAAAACCTTCAGTTCAGTTCATTGACTCAGTCATGTCTTTGTGACCCCGTGGACTGTAGCACACCAGGCCTCCCTGTCCTTCACCATATCCAGGAGCTGGCTCAAACTCATGTCCATCAAGTCGGTGATGCCATCCAACCGTCTCATCCTCTGTCATCCCCTTCTCCTCCCACCTTCAATCTTTCCCAGCATCAGGGTCTTTACCAATGAGTCAGTTCTTCCCATCAGGTGGCCAAACTATTGGAGCCTCACCTTAAGCATCAGTCCTTCCAAATAATATTGAGGTCTGATTTCCTTTAGGATTGACTGGTTGGATCTCCTTGGAGTCCAAGGGACTCTCAAGAGTCTTCTCTAAAACCACAGTTCAAAAGCATCAATTCTTAGGCGCTCAGCTTTCTTTATAGTTCAACTCTCACACCCATACGTGACTACTGGAAAAACCATAGCTTTGACTAGATGGACCTTTGTTGGTAAAGTAATGTCTCTGCTTTTTAATACCCTGTCTAAGTTGGGCATAGCCTTTCTTCCAAGGAGCAAGCATCTTTAAATTTCATGGCTGCAGTCATCATCTGCAATGATTTTGGAGCCAAAAAAAAAAAAAAAATCTCTCACTGTTTCCATTGTTTCCTCATCTACTTGTCATGAAGTGTTGGAACCAGATGCCATGATCTTTGGTTTTTTGAATGTTGAGTTTTAAGCCAAATTTTTCACTCTCCTCTTTCACTTTCATCAAGAGGTTGTTTAGTTCCTCTTCACTTTCTGCCATAAGGCACTGTCGTCTGCATATCTGAGGTTATTGATATTTCTCCCAGCAATCTTGATTCAAGTCTGTGCTTCATCTAGCCCGACATTTTGCATAATGTACTCTACATATATGTTAGCTAAGAAGGGTGACAATGTACAGCCTTGACGTACTCCTTTTCAATTTGGAACCAGTCTGTTGTTCCATGTCCAGTTCTGTTCCTTCTTGACCTGCTTACAGATTTCTTAGGAGGCAGGTAAAGTGGTCTGGCATTCCAATGTCTTGAAGAATTTTCCACAATTTATTGTGATCTACACAGTCAGAGGCTTTGGCATAATCAATAAAGCAGAAGTAGATGTGTTTTTTTGATTCTCTTGCTTTTTGATGATCCAATCGATTTTGGAAATTTGACCTCTGGTTCTTCTACCTTTCTAAATCCAGCTTGAATGTCTGGAAGTTCACGGTTCACATACTGTCGAAGCCTGACTTGGAGAATTTTGAGTATTACTTTACTAGCATGTGAGATGAGTGCAATTGTGCAGCAGTTTGAACATTCTTTGACATTTCCCTTCTTCAGGATTGGAATGAAAACTGACTTTTCCAGTCCTGTGGCCACTGCTGAGTTTTCCAAATTTGCTGGCATATTGAGCGCAGCACTTTAACATGTGTCAAGGCATATGGCAAATCTCTGTATCTTCCAACATTGCTATGAACCTTAAATTGCTCTAAAAATAGTCTTTTTAAAAAAGGAAATAGAATAGAAAAGAAACTATTACCTTTTATTTTCAAAAAACCTACTTTAAAAAATAAAGATATAATAGTTTCTTTTATATGTTATTTCCTCTTTAAAATGACTATTTCTAGAGCAATTTAGGTTCACAGTGATGTTGGAAGATACAGAGTTTTGCCATATGCCTCGACACCTGCATGGCTTCACCATTATTGAATCCCCCATCAGAGTGGCACTTCCTTATGACCCAAAGTCCAGAGTTTGCATTATGGTTCACTCCTGGTGTTGTGCATTCTATGGCTTTTGCAAAAAAGATAATATGAATCCATCACCATAGTGTAATACAGAGAACTTTCACTGCCCTAAAGATCCTCTGTGCTCTGCCTATTTCATTACCTCCTTTGTATAAATTCTGGCAACTACTGATCCTTATACATAGTTTGGCCTGTTCCAGACTGTCTTGTGGTTGAATCATGCAGTATACAGCCTTTTCAGGTTGACTTTTTAACTTAGTAATATGCATTTAAAGTCTTCCATGTCTTTTCATGGTTTTATAGACCTCATTTCTTTTAAAAACTGAGTAAGTTCTCTTGTTGGTATGTACCTCAGTTTAGCCATTCAGTTACTGAAAGACATCTTGGTTGCTTCCCAGTGTTGGCAATTATAAGTAAAGCTGCTATAAACATCCATATGCATAAATTTTCAGTCGATCTGAGTAAATACCAAGGAGCACAATCGCTGGATTGAATGGTGAAAGTGTGTTTAGCTTTCTAAGAAACTGCCAAATTGTCTTCCAAAGTGGCTGCACCATTTTGCATTCTGTCCACAATGAATGGGAGTTCCCATTACTCCACATTCTCAACAGCATTTGATGTTGTCAAGGGTCTGGATTTGGGACATCGTAGCAGGGGTGTGGTAGTATCTCACTGCTTCTTTAATTTGCATTTTCCTGGTTACATAAGATATGGAGGCTTGTGAACTGATTTAACTGCTAGATAATCATGGTGCCGTATTAATCAGTGGGTTCATCTTTTAGCAGCTTGGATTGATTATTTGAATCTTAAATCTCAGTTTCTGATCCCAGAACAGTTATAATTCTGTCATAGGACTTTGGAAAGCCTTTTCCTTTTCTGCACCTCAGTTTTCTCATCTTCTCATCTAGGATGAACAATATTTGTTTCTTCCTCAAAAAATTTCATCTTGAAGTCTATACAATCCTACCAAATCCTCCTTCTGGGTATTGATGAGGAATAAATAGAAAATTCCAGGGAGAACAATTGAGAATTTATAAAGTGAAATATAAATGGTTATTACTGGGCAATCTCTTACTTGAGTGACTGAAGCAGTGGGCATTTCTCTACTGGAGAGAGATGGAGCTGAGAAATTTTTACCCAACTGTAAATTGAACCCACTTCACCTTCTTGCTGTGCTCAGGAGCTTCCCATGAAACCGATCTTGCATGTGTCTCAAGCCTTGCTCCAAAGAATATAACCTCAAGAAAATCCAAGGGCAAAGTTCTCCTTTTCTTCAATGACAGAGATCAAATTTGGGAGTCGTTGGTTTCCTCCCACCTCTGAAGCCTTGACAGAAGGCAACTCAGCTGCTGAAAAGACCTTGGAGCCCAGGCACTAGCTACTCTGAGAGTGAAATAGGGAAGCTGCACTTAAGTGACCAACCCTGAGAGATCCGAAGACCTACTAAGGACTCAGGATGCCCAAGAACTCAAAACATGAGTGGAGATGGGATTCTGCCCCTCCCAACTTGGGGGTTGCAAACGTTATCAAAAGAGCTTTACCCACATTCCCAAAAGAAGACAAATGGCTAACCACAATCCCCCCACCCCCCACCCCACGACAGGTCATGTAAAGCAGTACCTGGATGAATGCAGGGAAATTATTCATTGCTTGCTCCTGTGTTCCACAGCTTCAGTGTCTAGCTCTGTTTTCTCTATTTTTAAGAGATTTCATTACTTTGCTATCATGTGAGATGAGTGAAATTGTGCAGTAGTTGAGCAGGGGATGAGATGGTGGATGGTATCACCGACTCGATGGACATGAGTTTGAGCAAGCTTTGGAAGTTGGTGATGGACAGGGAAGCCTGGCATGCTTCAGTCCATGGGGTCACAAAGAGTCGGATACGACTGAGTGACTGAACTGAACTGAAGAGGTTGCATGTAAGGAGTTTGCTGGGAAACTTTTATGCTACAGTCAAAATTGTTTAATATCAGATCCCAAAAGAGCTTACTGCTACTGCTGCTGCTGCCAAGTCGCTTCAGTCGTGTCCGACTCTGTGCAACCCCATAGACGGCAACCTACCAGGCTCCCCCGTCCCTGGGATTTTCCAGGCAAGAACACTGGAGCGGGTTGCCATTTCCTTCTCCAATGCATGAAAGAGAAAAGTGAAAGTGAAGTTGCTCAGTCGTGTCCGATTCCTAACGACCCCATGGACTGCAGCCCATCAGGCTCTTCCGCCCATGGGATTTGTTGTACTAATCCAGAATCTGAGCTAGTTACCTGGGGAAATGACTCCACCTCACCCAAATATGCCATCGAATTGTGACACAAGTTAACTCCTACTCTTTCCCAAAGAGCTGGCCCAAGTGGTGACTCCTTTCAATACTGTCTCTGACATTACCAGCCACCTTCAACTAGGTGGGCTGCAACTGCACAACCACAGCCCTTTGATGAGATAATCAGATCACTGCATCATCCTAGACAGCAACAGGGACTGCTTTTCTTGAGCTCTGCTTTTCCCATTTAATTCTTTACCAAAAAATTCTCTTGTTTAATAAATGCTTATATCATACTTACTATGTGAGAAAGTTAGACGGCTACATCTCCTGACAATCTTATGAGGGTAATACTATTGATATACCATCTAATTTTACAGACAAAGAAACTGAGTCATAGAAGTTAAGTAACTTCATAACCCAGCCAGGAAAGGGCAGGCTGGCATTTAAACTCAATTCCAAAGTCCTGGACACTGACTGAAAATCCTAATTTTTCTGAAGGGAATGAGAACCTCCAAAGCACTAGAATTAGGATTGGGGAAAAGCTCATGTTTGTATAAGAAAGTACATGGAGCAAAAGCAAAGTACTGAAACTTTGAGATGTCACCTTCATATATAAGCTAAATCTGTTATTCAACATCTTTTTGAATTCCTTCAACAAATAGCTCTCAGATAAATAAGAACAATTTGGCAGGCCATTTTCTTCCCTTGGGAGGGGTTCATGGATCTTGGTTAAGTTTCCATTTTCCTCTGGGGTCTGTGAACAGGATCCTTAATGACTAACATTTGGTTGATCATTAATAGAATGGTTAATATATAGGCCTTGGAGTCCAAATAATTTGGGTAAAAGCCCCAGCCTTGCTGGTTGTATGGCCTCAGGCAATTTACTTACCATCTCTGAGTCTCAGATTCTTGGTTTGCAAGATGTGAGCGATCGTTGTATTGGTCCTGATGGATGCTGGAGTGAGTTCATGCTGGAGTGACAAGCGTCTTGCATTTGTCAGTGACTCAACACAACAAAGGTGTGGTTTTCACTCAGGCTCGTGGTTAGTACCCACCAGCAGAGGGGACTTGCTCTTTCTGGTTACTCAACAGTCCAGGAGGATGGAGACTCAACCCAGACCAAGGTTTCTCCACCACAGAGCTGTTGACATTTGGGGCTGGATATTTCTTTGTTGTGGGCGATTGTTGTCTTCGTTGTAGAATATTCAACAACATCCATGGCCTTCACAAACTGGATGTCGATGGTAGCACCCCTCCACCCCCAATTATAGCAATCAAAGCTATCTGCAGACATAGTCAAATGTTCCCTTGGAACAAAATTACCACCAACTGAGAATTGTACTCAAATGATCTGGAAATGCACTTAAAAGGAAAGATTGAGGCTTAAACACTGACAAATGTTTCTCCATGAAAATGGCATACTTTGCCTTCTGTTTGATTGACTAAAGTTAGTCATGTGGCCATACCTAACTTCAAGGAGGTGGGAAGTATAATTCTATCATGTCAATTCTGTCCTGAGAAAGGGAGAGGTCGGGAATATCTGTCAACAGTCCTAATAAATAGCCACCTGGGATCATTGAAAGGGTTAAATGAAATATGAATATAAGGGGTTTGATACAGTGCCTGGCTAATTAGAAGTGCTTACCGCTTGGAGACTGTTCATATTAGAATACAAAGGCAAGTAGTTCAACCAACAGCCCCTTTATAAGAATTCAGAATTTCTGTGTCACGTGTTTGAACTTTCCTTTATCTAAGGCCAGTGCATGCTTAGTTGCTCAGTCATGTCTGATTCTTTGGGACTCTGTGGACTGTAGCCCCCCAGGTATCCCTGTCCATGGAATTCTCCAGGCAAGAATGCTGGGGTAGGTAGCCATTCCCTTCTCCAAAGGATCTTCCCAACCCAGGGATGGAACCTGGGTCTCCTGCATTGCAGGCAGACTCTTTTCTGTCTGAGTCACCAGAGAAACCCAAAGACTAGCAGAGGTTGGTTAGTTTGTGGTGCTTGTTTGCAAGGAATACTCCTATTAACAATATTGTTGGTCAGTTGAAATTTCCTATTATTAAAACAAGCAAACAAATAAAAAATGCTTGGCTGACCCTGCCAGGCTTCAGCTTCAGATTGAGATTGTCTCTAATTGTCATGTGCTAACCACTTGGGCTTTTTTCCTAAGCATCGTATACCATCCTATCTCAGGGTCTTTGCATTTGTATTCCTTCTATCTAGAATGCTGCCTCTCCAGCCATCCAGTTAATTTCACTCCCCCCCCCCCACTTTCCAGGGAAGCCTTCCTGATTTATCAGGCTAGGTGTTCCTTCCTTTCTCTGCTTCCATTCTAAATGCATCTCTCTGAAGACTTTTCCTCATCATCCAGTCTATGATTATGTTCCCTGTGAGATTAGTTGATTAAAGTCTGTCTCCCCTGCCGGCTTGTGAATTCAGTTGTGTCTTTCTCTCTTTTGTTCACTTTATAACTCCAGAGCCTAGTGTGTGGTATAACATAAACACTCAATAAATCTATGGTGAATTAATAAAGGCCAAGAATAAAATTTGGATCCACTGACACTTGGTTTGAACTCTTTCCTTCAAACCGTGCTGCAGGTGACAAAGTACTGGCCTCAATAGATTCCTCAGGGAAGGAAAGGGGAAAAGAAGTGCCAGGCTAAAATGTCGCTCCTCACCTGCTACAAGGAGACTTCTAGCAGGGGGTATGTCACCTGCACACACAGCACCCGAGTGGCCTGCCACTGCAGCGTCTGTGTTTTCAGAGAAAGCAGAGAGCTCCCAGTTCCTGGTTGGGAACCATGGTGAGGAGTATAAACAGAGCTGAGCAACTTCACCCTGGAGTCCGGAGGACCAGGCTTCGGGCCCCTGGGCACTGACCCGGACCATCCTGAGCACTTGGGGTAAGTCTTCCCTTCTTTCCCAGGATTGGGGCTTGGCTCCTAGTCTCCTTTGTCAGCCCACACACCCTGCCCCTTGGCATTCTTGCTGCTGGCCTTTTGAACTGGAATAAGCATCCATTTTCTTCCTTCCTGTGACTTGGAGGGGACCCAAATCTCTGTGCTCCTGGCTCTTTGCCTGTTTCACTCCCCTGTTCTCCACCTCCAAGAGTAGTTTCTCTCTGGTTAACTGGACCCTGATCTACAAAAACCTGGTGAGCTGCTTCCCTAAGTCTCTGCCAGGCATAGATCCATCAGACCTGCTCAAATGCCCCTTAGTGGGGGCTTACAGCTCTCCCCGGGCAACTATGAGTCTCCTTCTCTTTGAAATAAGATCTTACTTTTGCTGAGGCTGCAGCATGATGTACTTAAAAGTCATACCAGTAAGTATTTAAACCAACACTTCTCGTCACTAGCAAAAAATATTTATGGCCACAAAGCTGGATTATTGGGAACAAATCTCTTGATACAAATGTATACAGGAGGAAAGATAAACAAGCAAACAAAAAGAGATGAAGAAGAAAATAAGGACTCCGTCACCGCTAACAAGCAGAGCCACACCTTTGGCTCTGCTCTGGGCATGAGGGGAGAGAGCCCATAGGCTTAAAAGATAGAAGGCCCTGGGGGCCAAACGCATGGAGTTTATTCCATTAAATCTGAAGAGAGCTTGAAAGCATTATGAGCAGAATGGCTGCTCCCCTAGCAGCCCAGCCACTGAATCAGGGATGGAACTGGTCATCAGAGCGGGGAGCCTATGGTCCAAATCTAGGGCACAGTCTCTGGGACATATGTTTTGACTTAAAGCCAGGGCAAACTCCTCAGGCAGCTAACTACAGGTAAAATTGTCTTTGCTTCATGGATTCAATCCACTCTTGGAATTTCATTGTCAAAAAAAAATGATTTTTGTGTTATACGAATTATCATTTAGGGCAATTGCTATTACAATGCAGGCCAGAGTCTTTTATTAGAGCAAGAAGTTATTTTTACAAATCCAGGATGAGTTATGCATTGTCTAATTCTGGAGTTTGTTCATGGGCTAAAGAATGCAGTAAGCTCATTCCTGAGGGACCTGACTTCCTGAAAGGTGGCCTCTGTCCAGAATGGTGAAGACGAAAGGTTAGCTGTGGTTGCTCCTTTAATCTGATTTACTGTTTTTATGAGTCATTAATACAAAGAACTCATCTGCTTTCTACGAAAGTCCGTTTTCTACAGCCTCTGGTTCTTTCTTTTCACTCCCACTTGAACTTCTTAAACTATCAGAATAATACACGATTGTAGAATAGCCGAGCAGAACAAATGTGTAGAGAAAAAGTAAAAATTTTAACCCATACCCCCAGACCAAATCCACTTCCTTTCCCTTTCAGAAAAACCACCAGTAGCTGGTGGATAACCTGTAGATAACTTTTTTCTAAAAAATATACAAAGATACACATAATTGTAGATTATATATAAAAGCAAATGCACTCAATAACATTGGATTATTCCAAACTGGTAAATAGAATCACACTGTATATTATCTTGGTTTGCAACTAGCTTTTTTTTTTTCACTTAAGAATATGTCCTCATGCTTTCTATGCCAGTGTAAATGCATGCATGCATGCTGTCACTTCAGTCATATTCATATCTAACTGTATGACCCCATGGACTGTAACCTGCCAAGCTCCTCTGTCCATGGGATTCTCCAGGCAAGAATACTAAAGTGGATTGCCATGCCCTCCTCAAGCCAGTGTACATAGATACACCTAATTCTTTTGAACAATCTCCTAGTGCCTCATTCTATAATTACCGTAGTTTATTTCTGGTTTGTCCTATTGCTAAAGTATAGATTGTTTCCATTTCTTTACTGCTACAAACATACCAGATGTATACTGACCTACACACAAATATGTGTGTGTGGGCATAAGTGTGTGTGTGTGTGTGTGTGTATGCATTTCTGTAAGATTTCTGTAGAATGATTTTCCTGAAAAGGAATGAACTGAGTTAAACTGTATGGGCAATTAAACTTTGCTACTGTTAAAGACCATCACTTTGCCCTCAGAAAGTGCTATGCCACTTTCTGTATCTCAACATTTTCATCTGTGAAATGGGAACACTAATGTTAGCCTCCTCAGAGAACTGTTGTAATAATACAGTGCAGAGGGCATGGAAAATAAGTGTTGGACTCCGTTAGTTTGCCAAAATGATAGCTATGATGATAGTTATTTGTTATCATAAGTTGAAGAGAAACAGTCACATACCCACAGGGAAAGACAGAGTCTCTGAGGAAGTGGCATTTGAGTGACTAAGTGGCATCTGAGCAGGTCAGATGACTACATGCCTGGGAGAGATGAGGGTGGAATTCCACTGACCCTCTGTAGAGCAGGATCCAGTTAAGCAGAGAGAAATGATAAATAATCCCTTAATTTGCAGACTAACTGATAATCAGAACAGAAAGGGGGCATTAGAGGCTACGGAATGGAAAATATCATTGTGTGGAAGAGAAATAGAGAGAAGGGGCCTTACTTAAGGTCACACAGCTGCTCTAGTGACAGAGTGGAACCCAGGAGCTACACCTCTAACTGCAAGTCCGTGTTGCCTCCGTATTTATGTTTTCTGTACCATTCTCCTCCTCTCAAGAAAAATGAAACAAGAAACAGGTCTGCAGAAACAGCTCTCTATGTCTCATTTGGGATGCTGACTTAAAAATAACCAAATTAATAAGGAAATGATGCTTCAAAGGAAGAAATGGGCAAAAGTGAAGACCAGGCAATTTACAGGAAAGAAAGTACAAATGGCCAACACATATATGACAAGATGCGCCACTCAGTGATGGGGAAACACAACTGAAAGGGCATTCATTCATTCATTCAATCAAAAGGGATTTTTGAGTGACTACTATAAGCTAGATTACTACTATGGAGTTTATTTTCCGTCTCTCCAGTTGTTGAAAATTTAAAAGCATGATGAGACCAGGTATTAGCGAGGATGTAAGGAAACTGGAACTTTCATATAATGTGTGAGTGGTGAGGGGATTTATACACAATTGTAAAGCTATTTTACTCTTGGCAGAATAATACCACTTCCTCAAAGATGTCCATATATAGTAATGAGGAAGTAAGTTTGCCGATGGAATAAGATTGTTAATCAGTGGATCTTTTCTTAAACTGAAGTATACTTGATTTATAATATGTGTTAGTTTCAGGTATACAGCATAATAATTGATTTTTTGCAGATTATTTTCCATTATAGATTTTTGTAGATAATGAATATAATGTTCTGAGTTATACAGTAATCCTTCTTGATTATCTATTTCAGGGTTAGTAGTTTGCATCTGTTAATCCCATAATTTTAATTCGTCCCTCCCCACATCCCCTTTGGCTGCTGCTGCTGCTGCTGAGTCGCTTCAGTCGTGTCCGACTCTGTGCGACCCCATAGACGGCAGCCCACCAGGCTCCCCCGTCCCTGGGATTCTCCAGGCAAGAACACTGGAGTGGGCTGCCATTTCCTTCTCCAATGCATGAAAGTGAAAAGTGAAAGTGCAGTCACTGAGTCGTGTCCAACTCTCAGCGACCCCATGGACTGCAGCCCACCAGGCTCCTCCATCCATGGGATTTTCCAGGCAAGAGTACTGGAGTGGGGTGCCATTGCCTTCTCCCCCACTTTGGCTACCCTAACATTATTTTCTATGTCTGTAAATCTGTTTCTGTTTTGTATTTAGATTGATTTGTGTTTTTTTTAGATTCCACATATAAGTGATGCATATAGTATTTGCTTTTTTTTCTTATTTGACTAAGCACAATTCTCTCTTGGAGAAGGAAATGGCAACCTACACCAGTATTCATGACAGGAGAATCCCATGGACAGAGAAGTCTGGCAGGCCATGGTCCATGGGGCCACAAAGAGCAGGATGCGGCTGAAGCGACGCAACAGTGCTCTCTAGGCCCACTCTTTCTGCTGCAAAGGGCAACTTTATTCTTTTTATGGCTGAGTAATATTACATTATATATATATCATATTATATATACAAAATAATATATATAATTATATATGTTAATATATATTATATTATTAATGTTATATATTATATTAATATATAACAGTATTATATTATATATTATTATAATATAAAAATATCTTATATTGTAATTGTATATAATAGATAATGATAATAGATAATAGATATATAATATTATATATAATGTATTTTTATATAAATATACATTATATAATGTAATTAATATAGTTATATTATATAAAATTATATTATATATCTATTATATATTATCATAATTTAATATGTATGATATATTATTATATTATCATAACATAATATATATGATATATGATTATATTATCATAATATAATATATATGATATATGATATATGATTATATTATCATAATATAATATATATGATATATGATATATGATTATATTATCATAATATAATATATATGATATATTATTATAATAGATATATAATATAATATAGATATTATATAATATATAATTATATAATATATAATATTTATATAATTAAATATTATAATAGTTATATAAATATATGTATAAATATATATTATATGAATATAAGTATAATATATTAAATAATTGTGTATTATTATATAAAATATAATATTATAATGTGTACAATATTCAATTCTCTCTCTCTCTCTCTCTCTCACATCTTTATTCATCTGTCGATGTACACTTAAGTTGCTTCTATATCTTGGCAATTGTAAACAGTGCTGCTGTGAACATTAGGGTGCACGCACTTTTTACATATCAGAGTTTTCTTTCTTTTTTTCTGGATATTTAGCAGAAGTGGAATTGCTGGATCATGCAGCAATTCTATTTGTGGTTTTCTAAGGAGTTTCCCTAGTGGTTGCACCAATTTGCATTCCTATCAACAGTGTAGGAGGGTTCCCTTTTCTCCATACCCTCTGCAACGTGCCTCATCTATAGACTTTGTAATGATGACCATTCTTGTTGATGTGAGGTGATGCCTCATTGTGATTCTGTTTTGCGTTTCTCAGATGAGCAATGCTGAGCATCTGTTCATGTGCCTGCTTAACCCTATGTATGCATCCTTTGGAAAAATGTGTATTAGGTTTTCTGCCCATTTTTTATGGAGCTCTTTGTTTGTTTTTTGATGTTAAGTTTATGAAATTGTTTATATATATTTTAACCTCCTGTTGGTAACATCATTTGCAAAGGTTTTCACCATTCCTTAGCTTGTCTTTTCATTTTGTTGACAGTTTCATTTGCTATGCAAAATCTTTTGACTAGGTCCCATTGTTTATTTTTACTTTTCTTTTACCTTGGGAGACTGGCTTCTCAACTATCTTAATTTAGGGAAATCATGCTGGATTATTTACATGAAGCCAGCTGTACTCTCAAGGGTCCTTAAAGCTGAAGAAGGAGGCAGAAGAATCAAAGTCAGAGAAGGAGAAATGATGATGTAAGCAAGGTCAGAGTGATGCCAGAAGGACTCCACTTGACATTGTTGGCTTTTGAGGTGGAGGAAGGAGGCCATGAGCCAAGAAGTGTGGGCAGACTTCAGAAGCTAGAAAAGGTAGAGATAAGGACTGTCTTCTAGAGACCCGGATAAGAAATGCAGTTATAGTGTTAAGTGCCTAGTTTTCACCCCTGTGAGACCAACGTCAGACTTACAACTTGCAAAACTCTTTAAGATATAATTGTAAATTTGTGCTGCTGTAAACCACTGGTTTCTGGCAATTTGTTATAGTGGCCACAGAAATGAATACAGCTCTATTAAAATTTAAAACATTGTGTTCATTGACTCATCAATTCACTAGCGTATATGTATGGAGACCCACAGACAAGAATATCTGCTGAAGCATTGCTTGTAGTGAAGAATGGTTGCAGGGACTCGAGCCTATTATCCAAGAAATGGGATAGGAAGCAGAACCTGGTGAATGCAACAGGTCTGTCTCCAAAATAAAGCATGAGAAAAAAGTTGCACTCCCAAGAACAAAATTACATATTTTTTACAGTCCTTATATCTGAAATGAAGAATGCATGCCAAACAAAACAATTTTAACCCCTGGGGAGAAAACTGAGCTTGAAAATTTTATGACTCATATAATTCTAAAATAAAAACTAACAGAATTGTGTAAAGCAATTATCTGCCAATTAAAAAATAATAAGATAAAATGAAAAAATTTAGTTGAAAAATAATGAGCTCATTTGAAGGTTCGTCCCTCCCAAGTCACATGTGCTCTTCATTTGGTTTGGTCCAGGTTATAGTTAAGGGACCTAGTATTAAAATTCAAAACCCTAATATCTAGGAAGTTAATGATCCAGCATGTGAGAGGAAAGGATAATTCTTAAAATCTGCATTATCATCGGGGATTAAGTCAAAAGATTCCAAGTTTTCTTAATTCTTGTAAGGAGGGTGCTGGTGGCTACTCTAAGTCATGGGAAATTCTTGGACCTCTGGATATCAAGGCTGGAGTCAGAGTGCCTGGTCTGTCTCTTTACTACCTTCTCTACTGCCTACACTGCTGCATTTTTGAGACCAACATTGAAAGTTCAGTTTCCCAAATATGCTGACTAATTTGTATAGGAACCATTGGACTGGCCTGTATGAGGAATGGAAGTCTCTCAAGACTCAGTTCATCACCTACATGTTTCAGTACTTTCTGTTGTTGAAATAAAATTTCCTTGTATAGGTATCCATAAAATCCATCTATCTTTGTGTATGGTGTGAAAGAATGATCTAATTTCATATTTTTATATATACCTGTTCAGTTTTCCCAGCACCATTTGTTGAAGAGACAGTCTTTTCAACATTGTGTAGTCTTGCCTACTTTGTCTTAAATTAATTGGCAATAGGCTAATGGGTTTATTTCTGGGTTTTCTACCCTGTTCCATTGATCTATATTTCTAGTTTTGTGGCAGCACCATACTGCTTTGATGACTATAGCTTTGTAGTATAGTCTGAAGTCAGATAGCCTGATTCCTCCAGCTCCGTTTTTCTTTCTCAAGATTTCCTTGGCTTTTCAGGGTCTTTTGTGTCTCCATAAAATTTTGAGATTTTTGTTGTTGTTGTCCTAGTCAGTGAAAAATTGCCATTGGTAATTTGACAGAGATTGCATTGAACCTGTAGGTTGCCTTGGGTAGTGTAATCATTTTGATAATATTGATTCTTCCAATCCACAAACTTGGCATATCTTTCTATCCGTTTATGTCATCTTTGATTTATTTCAATGATGTCATGGTTTTCAGAGAGATCCTTTGTCTCCTTAGGTGGGTTTATGCCTAATTATTTGTGTTTTTTTTTTTTCCTTTGGATGTGATGGTAAATAGAATTGTTTATTGAATTTCTCTTTCTTATCTTTCATTGTTAGTGTACAGAAATGCAACAGATTTCTGATCATTCCTTAACATCATACACAAAAATAAGTTCAAAATAGATTAACACCTATATATGAGACCAGACATTATAAAATTCCTGGAGGATAACATAGGCAGAAGAACACTCTCTGACATAAATCACAGTAATATCTTTTTGATCCATCTCCCATAAAAATGGAAATAAAAACAAAAATAAACAAATGAGCTACCATATGACCCTGCAATTACACTCTAGGGTATATATCCAGATAAAAACATGATATGAAAGGATACATGCATCCCAAAGTTTATTGCAGCACTGCTTACAATAGCCAAGACGTGAAGGCAACCTAAATGTCCATTGGCAGAGGAATGGATAAAGAGAATGGGTGCATACGTACAATGAAATATTATTCAGCCACGAAAAAGAATGAAATAATGCCATTTGCAGCAACATGGATGGATCTAGAGATTGTCGTGCTGAGTGAAGTAAGTCAGATAGAGAAGGAAAAAATATCATATGGTATCCCTTATATATGGAATCTAAAAATAAATGATATAGATGAACTTTTAAAACAGAAAGAGACTCACGGGCTTAGAGAATGAACTTATGATTGCTGGTGGGAGGGATGGGAAAGGGATAGTTAGGGAGTTTCAGATAGACGTATACACTCTGCAATATTTAAAATGGATAGTCAACAAGGACCTACTGTATAGCACATGGAACTCTGCTCAGTGTTATGTGGTAGCCTGGATAGGAGGGGAGTTTAGGTGAGAATATATACATGTACATGTATGACTGAGTCCCTTCACTGTTCACCTGAAACTATCACAAAATAGTTAATAAGCTATACCCCAATACAAAATAAAACATTTAAAATAAATATATTTTTCAAAACTGAAAAAAATCCACCTACCAGTTGATGGACATTTAGATTGCTTGCTCTATTGGCTATTATGACAAATGCTACAGGGAGCAATCATGTACAGGTATTTAGGGGGTCATGTGTTTTCATTTCTCTTGCATAGATGTCTAGGGGTGGAATTGCTGGATCTATAGGAAATCTATGTTTAACCTTTTAAGGAACCATTTGCCGAAGTGCTTTCTGATGTGGCCACCCTAACTTACATTTCCATCAATAATGTGTGAGGAATTCATTTTTTCCACAAAGTCCTTTAATTTACTTATTTGTTATGTCTGACTTCCATAGGATTGAATATCTCTGTTATAAAATTAAGTAGATGCATTTTTACCTTAGAATACCTAACAACACATTTCCTTATGTCCCTTATCAGTATTCATACTCTCGCTGCTACTACTATTGCTACTGCTGATGACAGCCAACATTTGTTGAGGGCTTACAATACTCTAGACACTATTTCAGTGTTTTACATATATTAACATACATTTAATCCTCCCAGCAACAGTTTGAGATCACTAACCCAGCTGAGAAATAATGGCAGCTTGTATTGGAAGAACAGTTGAGAAAACAGTAAGAAGTGAATAGATTGAGTCACTTATTTATTCATTTAATCCACAAATATTTATTGAACATTTACTCTCTACAAGCACCATGTGATGTACTGAGTTTACTGCTGTGAGCAAAAGAGAGTTTGTCTCTGCCCTCACAGAACTTAAAATCTGTTTATTTGAGAGATATTTAAGAATTAAAATCAAGATACCTTACTGGTTAATTTGATGCAGAAAGGAATTTAGGGAAAGGGTTCACACTTTGGCAAGTAGAGGACAGCTTGCCATCTCTTGAGATAAGGACCATGGAGGTTTGAGAGCTGGAAAAGGTAGGCAAAAGATAGAAAAAGATGATTTCAGTTATGAGCATGTTGATCCACAGAGATCTGTAAGACATATAATGAACAGTCCAGCATGTGAATCTGAAGTTTAGAACAGAGATCTGAACTAGATATATGAATTGGGGATGGTCGCATAGATGATAATTACAATTGTGGGCATTGCCTAAGGGTGGAGTAAAAGCGACGTGAGGAGGACCCTAGGGCTGGACCTTGAGGAATTTTGAGTTTTAGCGACAGAAAAGCAGAGATGAGACTGCAAAGAAGCTGCCAAGTAAATAATAAGAAAACCAGGGGTGGATAAAGTTCCTGAAGCCAAAAGTGCATTTCAAGGAAGGGAGCTGTCAACAGTTCTGAATGCCACACAGAGGTCAAGGAGAGGGAAGGTGCTTTGGATCAAGAGTCTCAGAAGTCCCTGGTGACCTTCTGGAAAGCTCTGTGGTGTAGCAGTGTGGCAGGGCCCAGCAGCCTGTGGAAAATGATGGGATGGAGGCAAAAGATTCTGACCCTGTGAGGCCACTTGGAGCAGACCCCCGAGCAGGGCTGTAACAGCCAGGAAAGGGTGCGTTTGACTGGTGCTGTTTTGTCTTTGATAGGAAAACTTGATGCACATCTAAGTATCGTTGGTATGAGTTCAGTAGTGTCAGGGTAATGACTTATGCTCTAAGTTCAATCATAATTTAATCATTTTCCCCATACTCGTCGTACGCAGATTTGAGCAATATGTTGAAAGCTTTACTAAGCCTCATGTAACAGAAAATCATGAACTACATTCTGGACCTGTCACTTCTCGAGGAAGCTCTTTCATCATTTTAAACTTCATTTTCCTCATCTTAGTTGTCAACATTGTTGCAAGTACAAGAAATACCATATAAAAAGAAATCATCAACTCACTTGGCATTCAGTCAGCTCCAAAAAAAGGTAGAACTTATTGTTTGAATCCACACAACTGGGCAGTGTGTATTAGCCAAATCTTTCTTATGTTTTAACTGCTGGCAGGGACGTTGTGCCCATTTGTTTAAGCTCAAACAGCTACCCGGGTTTCCTATGCCCAAGTCTAATTCTCAAATGATGCTGCATTATTCCATCATCAACAGGTACTCTTTCTTTCAACACAGGTTCTCCACCTCTATCACCCTACTCAGCTATATTTTAATCACCTACTGTTGTCATCGCTGAAATTATCATTCCAGAAAAGGGAGTTCCCTGGCATCAACCTGCCATTCACAGCCTTCAGTTTACACTGTTTGACAGTCTCTTAATATTTCACTACATCCTGTTCTTCCATAACCAAATTTCCCCATCCCCTTAAGCCCTTTTGAACTTGACTCATCACATTTTCTTCCTGGTGTTGACTTTGCTGCTTGTTACAGTACTTCTATCAGAATGGCCATTGGTAATCTTGGGATATTTCATTCCCAACTAAATATAACACTTAGGACCCTCCTATCCCAGGAAATAGTCTCCCATAGTTACCCTCGCTCTGACAGGTTATACTTAGACTGACATGAAAAGAAAAGCAGAAAGCTAACATGAAATGAGTAATCGACCCTAACAGAGAATTTCCTGGAATATACTGCTGGTTTCACAATTCCAACTTCTTAACACCTCTGAACAGGATTACACCATCACACTGAATTCAGATTCGTGTATTAAGCTGCTAATATCAGGCTCCCTTTCTGGAATATTTTGTTCTTCTCTGGATGCTACTTATTCTTCCAGGCCCCTACACTCAGAAGTATAGTATTCATAGTATTTTCTTTATTCCTGCAGCCTCACCCCATCCTACTCCATCTGCTATTTCCCATTTAGACATTCACCCACATCTTTTCCAAGTTTTTAATGCTCTTTTGGTTTATCTCTTTCTCTCTCTTTCCCCTGACATTTTAACTGACACCCCTGACCCTCTAGTTCCTTTGACATAAAACTTAGTATTATATTTTTCTTAGAACTTCATTTCGACCATATCCCTACCTGGCTAAAAATCTTTGTGACTCCACATTGCAAAATCATGTCTAGACCCTCACCCTACCCCACCCCCTCACCTTCTCAATCTCTCCTTAGCTCCTTAAAGAAGATCTTATTCCATTGTGCTTGACTCACTCTTTCCTAAAGTCATTCTGGGGATGTCCTTGCTCTCTCTCTCTTGCTCATGTAGTTTCCTCCACCTCTAATCATTTTTCTCTGCTCCTCCTCAATATTCTCAATTAAACAACCTCTGGAGAATCGGCACCCTAGTTGTTAACGATCCCCACTGCCATGAGCTGCTGCTAAGTCGCTTCAGTCGTGTCTGACTCTGTGCAACCCCATAGATGGCAACCCACGAGGCTCCCCTATCCCTGGGATTCTCCAGGCAAGAACACTCAAGTGGGTTGCCATTTCCTTCTCCAATGCATGAAAGTGAAAGATGAAAGTGAAGTCGCTCAGTCGTGTCCGACTCCTAGCGACCCCATGGACTGCAGCCCACCAGGCTCCTCCATCCATGGAATTTTCCAGGCAACAGTACTGGAGTGGAGTGCCATTGCCTTCTCCATCCCATGAGCTAAGAGTGCACAATCACTTAATCTTGAACTGGACATTCATCGGGTAATGCTTTGTGTTTTGGCTCTCTTTGGTTTCTTGGAATTTTATATCTGATAAGCTTCTTAGGGGTGACATTATCTGTGACTACTCTGCTAGAGGTAAAAGGATCTACTACAAGGGCAAGGGGATTTCTGCCTCATTCTGTGCAATTCAACTTCCACCAGGAATATCACACCAAAGCAGAAGAGTGGCCAAATGCAACACATTCAGAAGGATAGTGTCGAGAGAGAGAGTGGGAGAGAGTGGGTATATTCAGAGTTAGTAGATTGGACAGCTGTCCTCAAATACACAAAGATCCTTACGTTTAGCCGATTTGGTCCAGAGAATAAAAGGTAAAGAGATCATTCATAGGAGTGATATAAGTTATATCACTTATAGGGAGATGTATTTTTTAGTAAAATAAAATCTTAACTTTAAAATATTTTAAAATAAAATCTTAATACAACTAAGAGCTATCTCCTGAGAGAATAAGTGTCCTATCTCTGGAGATCTATCAACACCTGATAAGTCGTTATTTTCTGACAGAAAATAATATTGGTATAGAAGACCTCTATGGTCCCTGCCAGGGGCTTCCCAGGTGGCGCTAGTTGTAAAGAACTCGCCTCCCAGTGCAGGGGAAGTAAGAGATGTGGGTTTGATCCCTGGGTCGGGAAGGTCCCCTGGAGGAGGGCATAGCATCCCACTCGAGTATTCTTGCCTGGAGAATCCCATAGTTAGGGGAACCTGACGGGCTACAGTCCACAGAGTCACAAAGAGTCAGACATGACAGAAGTGACCTAGCACGCACACGCACACACATGGTCCCTTTCAAGCTTGAAAGTCTGTAATTTTACTACGGTCCCATATCCTCATCTAGTAGAAGAGGAAACTAATGCTCAGGAAGCAGAGGTGGATGCGATCGCTTTGTTCGTGCCCCTTGACTTCCACGTGGTAGTTGTTTTTTTTTTTTTTCCATGAATGTTTGTCATTGTTCCCAAGTGTAGTTTTCTTCCTTCCCTCCCTACAATGACTGGAAGCACACTGTGCACACAGCAGGGACTCAGGAATGGCTAAACTGTTTGCCCCTGCCTACGTCTCAACTCAGGATCCAGAGAGAAAATCTAACTCAGGCCCTCCTCTTTTCTCTGCGTCAGGCTATTGGAACTCACCACTGCTTCCTCTTTCCCTGACCAAATGCTAACGGAGGTGCTAATGAGGCCCTCTGGCCATCAGAAAGAAAGAAAAAGAAAATCAAATAGTCTAATTAATCCACAAATTACAGTCGCTGAAAAAAAAAGTGGTCATATTTCCTATAGAAAGCCAAACGGGGACTAATGGGCACTAAAGCATTGGTCTTGGCTCCTCGGGGTGTGTAGTTTGGAGGTTACCTGTTGTTTTTTCAGGGATTATGAGGCACCACTTGGCTTCCATTTGGGTGGAGCTCACTAGAACCCTGTTCCAAGTCTGAGCTGTCTGTTTGCTTATTAAATGGGAAAAGGAGGGCAGAGAGTAACCTCTTTGTATAAGGTGAGTCTAATATTAATAGCAAACATTTATTGAGTACTCATAATATGCCAGGAACTATACTAACCATGTTGCTTGGATGATATTATTGAACCCTGTATAATTATTTCCCCACTTTATACAGAGGGAAATTGAGGCTTGGGTTGGATAGGTTACTTACTCAAGATCACGTCAGAGAGATTCTTTACCGTCTGAGCCACCAGGGAAGCCAAGATCACATAATAAGTGGCTAAATATGTGGTCCAAGGCATTTAAACCTGTGCTAACTCCACCAACTGCGTTCTGTCGCCCGTGCTTACCTCTCTCTCCCTGCTCGGTGTGGCCCAGGGTGACTGCATCGTACATCAGTGATGCCTAGAAGTGCAGCACAGCTTCTGCTTTGAGCACCTCTGGAGGACTGGAGCGGACCTTACACAAAGTGGACTTTAATGGCTCGGTTTGATGATGATTTGGGATCAGAGGTGTTGGGGCAATGTGCCAGAAACATCGGCTGGGCCAGAGCAGAAAGTTGGGGAGGACGCTTGGTGACTGTGGTTCGAGCAGAGCCCCCGCCCCAGGCGTCCCACCAGGACACAGGGGGTTTTCACTCCACCCGGAGTGTGGGCCTTTATCCAGAGAGAGGCAGGACAGCCGTGTTGAAGTGTTCCCAGCACAGCAAGTGGAAAGCACATTTGAAACTGTGAAATGGCAAGGTGTGCTAGGATGGAAACCAACAGAATGAGGCAAAAAGTAGGAGTCATTAGACGTAAAGTGAGAGCCCTCACTGCTCAAGAAGGCCCAGCGTGCATCACATGTGAGTGTGTGTGTGTGGCACAGGGCACTGGGCAAGCTCTGCAGGGACTTATGTTCAGACCCACTAAGCGGAGAAGGCGCTGGCACCCCACTCCGGTACTCTCGCCTGGAAAATCCCACGGATGGAGGAGCCTGGTGGGCTGCAGTCCGTGAGGTCAATAGGAGTGGGACACAAGTGAGCGACTTAACTTTTACTTTTCACTTTCATGCACTGGAGAAGGAAATGGCAACCACTCCAGCGTTCTTTTTTTTTTTTTTTACTTTATTTTACTTTACAATACTGTACTGGTTTTGCCATACATTGACATGAATCCACCATGGGTGTACATGAGTTCCCAACCCTGAACCCCCCTCCCACCTCCCAACCCCATATCATCTCTCTGGATCATCCCTGTGCACCAGCCCCAAGCGTCCTGTATCCTGTATCGAACATAGACTGGCAATTCATTTCTTACATGATATTATCCATGTTTCAATGCCATTCTCCCAAGTTATCCCACCCTCTCCCTCTCCCTCAGAGTCCAAAAGTCCGTTCTATACATCTGTGTCTCTTTTGCTGTCTGACATACAGGGTTATCATTACCACCTTTCTAAATTCCATATATATGTGTTAGTATACTGTACTGGTGTTTTTCTTTCTGGCTTACTTCACTCTGTATCATAGGGTCCAGTTTCCTCCACCTCATTAGAACTGATTCAAATGAATTCTTTTTAATGGCTGAGTAATACTCCATTGTGTATATGTACCACAGCTTTCTTATCCATTCGTCTGCTGATGGGCATCTAGGTTGTTTCCATGTCCTGGCTATTATAAACAGTGTTGCGATGAACATTGGGGTACATTGTCTCGGAGCCTCGTGGGCTGCTGTCTATGGGGTCGCACAGAGTCAGACACGACTAAAGCGACTTAGCAGCAGCAGCAGACCCACTAAGACCTGGAACCAGTAAGAACCCCTCTGAGAGCATCCCTTCTGCTCTGAATCTTGGCTGAGTTAGTCACACCTGGTGACCAATAGGCCAGAGGCATGCAACTCTGAGCACCTACTAACCTAGTCCAGTGTTTCATAAAGTCTAAGGTGCATAGGTTAGGCTTCCCAGGCAGTGCTAGTGGTGAAGAACCTGCCTGCCAATGCAGGAGACATAAGAGACATGGGTTCAATGCCTGGGTCAGGAAGATGCCCTGGAGGAGGGCATGGCAATCCACTCCAGTATTCTTGCCTGGAGAATCTCCTGGACAGAGGAGCCTGGAAGGCTATAGTATATAGGGCTGCAGAGTCAGACACAACTGAAGAAACTTAGCACGCGTGCATGCAAGGTGCATAGGAGTCACCTGGGGGTCCACTTAAAATTCAGTTTCTGAAGCTGTAGGTCAGGAGTAGGGCCTGAAGCCGTTTCTAGCGGGTCCCCAGGTGATGCCAATACTGCTGGTCTGTGGATCGCACTTTAGACCCTTTATGTAATTATCTCTTTCGACCCTAATATAACGTATGTGAGTTGACGTGTCTGACAGATGAAAACACTGAGGATGGTCTGCTACGTCACAGTGCGTATTAGCTAAATCTAGGTCTGATGGCCCCAAAACCCATGCTTCCCTGTTCGGCGTCACTGTAGTCCCCACACACACATTCAAGCAGCCACTGCCCAGAGACTCAGCATGGTGGCCTACAAGCATGGTCCCTGGTGCTGGGTCCCATCCGAGCCCTCAAAGAACCGGTTTACTCAATGCACTACCTTCCTTCCAAGGTCCCTAGGGCTGGACTTTTAAACCCACCCTAGCCCTCTTCAGGATCTCTGCCAATTCCTGACCGACTTCTATTTTCCCAGAGGCTTGGGAGAACTCCCTTTACTTCCCCAGCACTAGCCACTCAAAAATATGCATCCCCTCGGGTTGGATGTCATGGATTAGGATATCACGTGGAATGTACGGAGCCTTCCCCTGAGATCAATGTCTTGCTCTGTCTGACCGCGCCTAGCCTCAAGGACCCATCATCCCTTTTCTCCCCATCCGGTCAGTCTCTCAAGCCTTTACTCTGTGCTTCACTAGCTCCCCTTCATAGCCAGGCCACAACCACTTAACACAGCGGTCCCTAATGTTTTTGGTACCAGGGACTGGTTTCGTGGAAGACACTTTTGCCGTGGATGGGTGGCAGGGTAGTTCAGGCAGTAATGCCACTGATAGGGGGTGGTAGACGAAGCTTTGCTCACTGACCACTCAGCTCCTTCTGTGTGGCTGGGTTCCTAATAGGCCTCAGACCTCTACTGGCCCGAGGCCCAGGGGTGGGGACTCCTGCCTTAACACATCTAGTGATGACTGCACTTCCGAAATGGCCTCTGGCTTCCAGAAGCTCACATCTGAGTTGGAATGACAGAGGCAGATAGCCAGTCACCAGTCTACCTTACCCCTCTCCCATCTCCTCCCCACCTCTAAGCACTCCGAGCCTGAAGGAGCCACTGAAAGTGCCATCTTTTCCAAAAGCCATTTGCTGTTCACCTCAAATTATACTGACCCCTCCTTCCTCTAGACCCCTCCCTACCCAATAAAACCTTTCTTGTCTCATAGCATTTGTCTCCTATATGTCGTGGGCTTCCCAGGTGGTGTGAATGGTTAAGAATCCACCTGCAATGCAGAAGACCCAGGTTCCGTCCCTGGGTTGGGAAGATCCCCTGGAGAAGGGAATGGCTACCCACTCCGGTATTCTTGCCTGGAGAATTCCATGGACAGAGGGGCCTGTTGGGCTACAGCCGATGGGGTCACAAAGAGTCAGACCTCACTGAGCTACTAACATTTTCACTTTTTCACCTTCGTAGCATTTAGCACTTTCAGCCTTGCACTGTCGTCGACCGTGGCCAGGCCTTCCCTTGTATCTCTGCCTCCTTGGAAGGAGGTTCTATGCCTGGCCCGTCTTTGTGTCTCCAGCAAAGGGCTTTGCACACTGGATGCACCTAATAAATGGCTATTCGGTGCATGAAATGATTTCAAGTCAAATTAATAAATAGCAAAATAGAGGAATTCAGACCTTAAGAGATGGATGAACAATTGAGTAAAAAGAAGGCTGGGAAAGGACAGGGGGAGCCCTTGGAGGTCCCACTCTGAGGAAACGGGGTTGATGTGTCTTTTGAAATTTGAGTAGGACTTCTGTTGTGAGATTAATAATTATTATAATGAAAACTAAATTTACGGAGTGCTCATCACGTGCCAGATACTGGCTAAAGCAAGTGCTCATTTCATGGTGACAAAGCCCCAGAAAGAAAGTCAGTTGTGTATACTGTAGTTTCCATTCTACAGGTAAAGAAACACACAGAAAAACTTTCTCTAGAACAAGTCTGTCTGGACTTTCTCTAGAACTTTCTCTAGAAAGTAACAAAGTCAGGATTTGCATCCATCTCTCAGACTCCATCCCAGAAGTACCAGAAGTGAAAGTCATTCAGTTGTGTCTGACTCTTTGTGATCCCATGGACTGTAGCCTGCCAGGCTTCTCTGTCCATGGAATTCTCCAGGCAAGAATACTGGAGTAGGTAGCCATTCCCTTCTCCAGGGGATCTTCCCAACCCAGGGGTCGAACCCAGGTCTCACGCATTGCAGGCTGACTCTTTACCGTCTGAGCCACCAGGGAGGCCCATCAGTTCAGTTCAGTTCAGCTCAGTCCTGTCCGACTCTTCGCAACCCTATGAATCGCATAACACTAGGCCTCCCTGTCCATCGCCAACTCCCGGAGTTCAGTCAAACTTACGTCCATCAAGTCAGTGATGCCATCCAGCCATCTCATCCTCTGTCGTCCCCTTCTCCTCCTGCCCCCAATCCCTCCCAGCATCACAGTCTTTTCCAAAGAGTCAGCTCTTCTCATGAGGTGGCCAAAGTACTGGAGTTTCAGCTTTAGCATCATTCCTTCCAAAGAAATCCCAGGGCTGATCTCCTTTAGAATCAACTGGTTGGATATCCTTGCAGTCCAAGGGACTCTCAAGAGTCTTCTCCAACACCACAGTTCAAATGCACCAATTCTTCGGTGCTCAGCTTTCTTCACAGTCCACCTCTCACATCCATACATGACCACTGGTAAACCATAGCCTTGACTAGACGGACCTTAGTCGGCAAAGTAATGTCTCTGCTTTTGAATATGCTATCTAGGTTGGTCATAACTTTTCTTCCAAGGAGTAAGCCTCTTTTAATTTCATGGCTGCAGGAGGCCCATGGCATGTGTTAAAACCTCATGCTGTGAGTAGAGACGGGGATGCTTTAGGCCGCCGTAAAGCAGGGCAGGAAGAAAAGGGAGAAGGGAAGGGCCAGCATCAATGTGCCCCACGTGACGGGGCAGAATGGACCCACGGTGGGGCCAGTGTGGCATCAGATGAGGCTGGGAAGGTGGTCTGGGGACAGACTGGGGCCATGTTTTCCCTCCATGAGAGTGAAGAGTATGAGCCGTGGAGAAGAAATACTGAGTCAAACCTGCACTGAGAAGCATTATTTATGTGCTGTCTCTGGCCCGGCCCCCGGGGCGCTGTTGCGAGGGCAATGGGGCTCCCGGCCAGCAGCCATGGACAGCTCTGGGGGCCAGGGAGCTTGCTGCAAAGTCACACTTTGGAGAAGAAAGGCGCTGGTGATGTCCAGAGTGGCCCAAATAAAAGTCAAATACCACATTCAGTCCTCCAGGGGTGTTTTTGCTATTAAATTAAGTCTGGAAAATAAATAATTGTCTTTGGATTTGATCTGAGAGATTTTTGGTAGTTGAACACTCAGTCGGGAGGGAAAAAAAAAAAAAAGCTAACTATTTCTTGAAAGATTCTTTGACTGGCTCCCCCTGCCAGAAGACAGCAGATCACAATGAAGGCTTGCTGTCTGCAAAGAGCTGCTTTTTCCCCTCCTTGACACAATTATCCCTGAAAAATAGAGGGGGGAGGGGAGGCTCCATCATATGTTCCAATTTTTATTGCTGCATTCCTTGGATGGCTCCATATGTTTACCTTTAGCTGACTTTAGACTTGGTGTTCTCTGTGGCTGCTGGCGTCAGCCGCAGGATTCTTTCATGCCGATTACTTTACTAAGGAATGTAAAAGCCACATACAGACTGACCAGGGGACACAACAGTATGAGACACAAATAACCCTGAATGGGCTTGCAAAGAGCCTGAGCAGGCGTCACACCTCATTCTCCCCGATGGACTGTAAGGCTTTTACAGACCAAAAGGGGGCACTGTTAACACTCGCTCCCAAGCCCCCTCCATAATACCATTCCCATGAATAAATGGTAGAAAAGATGCAGCGCTTTAACATCAGTCCTGATGGCAGCAGGATGGGGTGAAAGAACCCACATTCATCACTAGGAATTTGGTTGGTTTTTTTTTTTAATCTTTGACTTTTGTTGACTAGAAAGGGCATCCATAGGATACATGCACTGCTTTGCACAAAGCCTTGGCATATACACTGTGCATGGTCAGAAAGAGCAGCCATTCCTTACATGTGTGCGCTGAGACATTTCTGCCTCTTAGCAGGGGCACCTCATCTAGGCCAGGATTGGCCTGGAGCACTGGCTATGATAGTGGAATAAATTTCTGTATTGGGCTATAAGAGATAGGGAGTGAGGGATAACCATTGATCACTCAACTCCTACTGCGTGCATGTATTATCTTACTATCACGATTTTACAGATATGGAAAATGAGGCCCAGGGAGGCAGAATATATTGCCCTAGTATGTGGCAGAAGCACGATTTGAACACAGATCTCCCTGTTGGATTCTAAGCCTGAGCTTTTTTCCATTAGACAAGAGAACACAACTTAGGACCAAGGTTTTATAATATATTACTTTCTCACATAGTCTCAGATTCCCACAAACCCTTCACAGAAGTTTGAAGCTGTCACTGAGAACATTCAATCGTTTATAGGTACAACTGCAATCTTACTCAAGGACACAAATTTAAAATTCTTAAAAAATTCAGCAAACCTGTTTGTGGAGAGATGGAGAAGGGAAGAACTGAGGAAGAAGTAACGGAGATAATTCTTACGCCACCAGTCTCCAATGATATTTGTCGGTGCCTCGAAGATCCATATTAACTCTTTTTCAGACTCCTATACCGAATCTTCACAGAACAGAGTCTAGAGCTTATTTTAATGCCAGCATTCTTCCTTTTCCCCTCCCAGGATCTTCACTCAATTTGCTGGTTTCTGCTTTCGCAGGGGTTTATAACCGGTGCTCTAAGCACCCAGTATGTCGGGAGGTTAAATGAGAGAGCTCTCCCCCAAAAGATGATGCTCGTACTTCAGGCCAGGATACGTGGACGATCTGAGCTCAGAAATATCCTGAAGAGTAGGGTGTGTTTTCACCTCCCTCGCAAAAGCTGATAACTCCCCACCTGTTCTTTCCTGGTAGGTGCTCAGGGATTAAGAGTTGAAATGCTGTGTTGTCACATGGAAAGAAAAAAATGATACTTTTTTGAGATGACAAAATGTGTTTGCCTTGTGATTGTCCCTGAGAATGGGGACTGGGTAAATGTCTTGCAACTAAAGGATGTTTTGATTATCAAGAGGATAGCCCCTTAGCCAAACTAAGAAAGCCCTCAGCCCCACTTAGGATTAGACGTGCTCGTGCCGACTGTAGCGAGGTCTGTCCTCGAGTGACTGGAGGCTGTGTCTCAGCTTGGGCTGCCCTGGTGACTCAGACAGTAAAGAATCTGCCTGTAATGCAAGAGACCTAGACTTGATTCCTGGGTCAGGAAGAGCCCCTGGAGAAACGAATGGCTACCCACTCCAGAGAATTCCTTGGACAGGGGAGCCTGGCAGGCCACAGTCCATGGGGTCACAAAGAGTCAGACACAACTGAGTCACTAACCCGCTTACTTCCCTTCAAGCCTTAGCCCACAGGGTCCTTCAAGGAGATCTTCAGAATCCACATCACTTTTCATCTCCCTGCATCATAAAGAATTTTTTTTAAATAAAGCTAGATACTCTTTTCAGTGAGAACTAGCTATGTGTATCTAATGATTACCCAAGGTTGTAGTAAAGGCTCTGAGAAGTCCTGTAGTAAAGAAACCTATGTCATTTTACTTAATCCAGAGATTCACACATGTATCTGACCACAGAACTCTTTTAGCATAGCACCTATTAATATCCCATGGAAACAGTTTGGCTATAAACATATAAACTCTTGAAACTGCTTAGAAAGGATAACCTCAACCTATTGGGTTTGGGTAGACTATTTAAAGCAGAACTATGGGTCACATATTTGGGATAAAATCTGAAGCTGCCTTAGTGGTCTGTCTGGATTATTTTTAGATCTGTGTGTGTGTGTGTGTGTGTACATGTGTTTATATATACTATGTATAAATATGCATTTTAACTTCGAGGTTAGAAGCAAAAAAGAAGCAAGGGATATTTCTTCTTATACAAAAGCAATCAGTGTCCTAAGAGGGGGAAGGGGGAAGTTTGTAAATGTTAAGGCATTATCGCCATCTCCTATTGCCGGCAACCACTGATCACAGCTTCCTACAATGGTGGAAACATCTGGCCAGCTCTCAGTGAATGGCAGACCATCAAAGATGACACCCCTTCTCATTAACCTCCCAGAGCCTGCCCCTCTGCTTCTAATCCAGCACCCAAAACACTTCTTTCCAAGTCACTGATGCCTACCAACTGTATTCCTGAGTATTCTTTTGGATGATGAATTAATTCCAATTTTTTTTAAATGTTACAGTTTGATTTTGATTTTCAGAACATGTCTGAAGGCTTCTAAAGAAAATTCTTAGAAACTCACTCTAAAAAAATGTGCAGTTAAATGTATTTTTTGATTGTTGTAAAGGTATGGGAGTTGTTTCAAAATTATTTTTAATGAAATATAAAGTTGTTTTCTGAAATAGAACTTTATGCATGTTTTTTAATTGTCATATATAGGGTGATTTTAAAGTAAATAAGAGCACAAGGTTCATATTATTTTAAATGTATATTGTATTTGTCTTCTCAGTGCTGTGGTTTTTAGTCTGAATAGCATCATAGTATGGAGCCAGCCTATTAAGCAGCCTGTTTGGGTAAGGAAACTCTGAGGCCAGCACAATGTTTCATTGCTCACTCTGTCCTTCCAATATGGTTAGAATTCCACAACCTAAATGATCATTTGTTGAACAAATTCATGCTTTTATTAGTCAAAATACAGAGAAAACAGAGCCTCCCTGTTTCAAGATATTTGCTAATGCATGGTTAATTATCACATATAGCTGACTATAATTCATTTTACAGGGGCGACCTCCTGCAGGTAACATACTAGCAGTTTATGAACCAAAATAACCTCACTATAGGTTAGAGCTGTTCCAGGGCCCGTCAGACACTCGGTGCTTCTAGGCCTTCTCACTTCACGTTGCTAATTCGAACAAGGCTTTATTTTTATATTTGTCAGCAGCAAGACTGTAGGATGGTTGTTAAACTTCTCCCAGGCCTAATTAGAGCTGCAATGCTCGCATTCATAATGAAGCTCGTGTCTTGCTCGGAGTTAGTGAGCAGGGCTGTTACAGTAGCTTCCTGGCAGGCCGGGGCTGGCAGTTTTAAGGTAGCTCGTGGCTGCAGTATTAAGTGACTGCTGAAATTCATTGACTCCACCACGGCTAATGTGTCTAGATGACAACAAGTTTACACGGTTCTTTTATAGTTACGGCAAATGGGTCCATTTAAATATTTATTAGGTGATTATGGTGATGTGAAATGGAAAAAAAAACGCAAAGTGCAATCTCCCAAGTATGACTGTTTTTAACCGTTGATGTGAGGCCCGGGATCATGGTATCACTCAAAATTGCCGCATCTTTCCCTTATAAATATTTATACTAGATCAGCAGTGATGAATGCTAATTTATTTGTATTCTGTTTCTTTACTGACTTCTCCCTGAGCAGAAGTTAGTGGTGAAAAGTGGTGCAGCCTTACCAGGTTGGAGGGTATTTCAATCGGCCAAGCAAGAGGCATTTTGACTAGCTGGGGGAAAGTTCACTGTGCTGAAACTGAAGAGTCCTTTTTGCTCTTGGAGATGCAGCCTTAGTGGTCAGGCAGCTGGTGCGTTGCCCTCTCCCTGAGTTGACGCGTGCGCTGGCAAGCCGTTTCATCTCCAAAAGACTGCTTTTCTGTATAGCAACTTGTCAAATCTTGGATTGAATCGGGTGAGGCTGGCTGATCTGGATGTTTGTCAGAACTTCCAACTCAATTTTTTTTTTTTTAATTCTACAAGCCACGTAAAAGAAATACATTTTCACCATCGGAGAAATCTCAAATTGAATGCGGCATCTGAGACAGAGACGAGGTTAAAATGAATCCAGCTCTGTCTTATAAAGGTTACATGTGCGTGATACTGAAGAACACAGAGTCTCTGGAGGGAACTGTCAAAAAGTTTCAGACAGATAAAGGAAAACTGAATATTTTGCAACTGAATATTTTGACTGCGTAGGCAGCTGAAGCATAGGATAATGATTCCCAATTCATCCTCCTTAATGGTGTTTATCATTTTGTTCCCTGTGTCTTAAAATGAACAGCATACAGCATCTGTGTAGCCTTGACATGTAGAAATGCAGAATTTTCAGGAGATTTCTAGATGTAGTTTTTTAAATCCCCTATTTCTACAGTTAGAATGCCCTGGAGGTCTAAGGAATGTCCCAATAAAAGTTTGCATAAAACACATAAGGCCACCGAATCAGAAGTCTCGGTAGCTACCATAGTTGCTTCAGTTGGGAAAAAATTACCTTAATGTCTGACTCTAGCTAGCAGTGCATCTCTTTTTTACAAAATGTACTTGTCTCTCCTTAGGGCTGAACCTGTCAGAGTGCCTCTGATCTTAGACTGGTTCCAAGGGCATTAATTAAAAATGATCCAAAACCACCTCTTTATATGATCAATAGCATTTCCCTCTATGATAGGGCTGTAGCAAGAATTCACTTCACTGGTGGTTCTACAAAATCAGATGATTCAAAGTGACATCAAATTAGGTGAGATACTCACCACTAAGAAAATGCTCTGATGAATCTTCGGTCATGAGAAGACTCCTCCAATGATGTAAATTATTACCTTCAAATCTGCAGATGTGGATTCTAACTTTCAGAATCCAGTTATGTGAATTCTCAGAATAAAAAGCAAAAGCCATGGGTCCCTCTTGATACGTGGAGACGCATGGCTTCATTTACTGTCTGTGGTGGGAGCAGTTTGTAAGTGACCGGTTGTTTCTTCTTGGTTTCAATCTTCTCAACTGTGGGGATGGTGCACAGAGGCTGCTCACTCGGTGCAAACAGAAGCCCTCATCTTTGCCCAGTTTTGTTCTCGATGAATATAAAGTTGTCTTTCAGTCCTCTCGTTTGATAAATGAGAAGACATGAAATTAGGGTTTTCTGGAGAACTCAGAGTGGGCCGACACCCTACCCTACTCTATACGGAGGTCTTTTCAAGGACGTGCCCTGCTGATGGGCAGAACTCACCTGCAGCGCCCCTGCAGCTACTTGCCCTCCAGGTGAATCTCTTGCGATTGGGAAGGTTCTTCTGTAATGGATTTTTTGGTACATTTCATAAAAGATTCAATCTACCAATGTTTTCTTTGCTCATAAGTTTTCAGTTTTGCCGAGCAATTTATAAATCACGGACCATCTCTGATGGGCTTTCCTAAAATCGAAACATAGCAACATATCACAGGTGGAGTAGGTCACTGAAATAGGTCATGAGAAGGCTATTCCCTTAAAATTGGTGCAAGGGCCAGGCACAAAACAGGGAAGTAAATTCTGTTTTCATATAAGAGATCACTAGAAAATTAGAGTCATTTGGGCTTATCTTTTCAGATGCCCAGGAAAGCAAAACTGCCTGTGACATCTGCTAGAGAAGTAAAAAAAGAAAATGCCATCTCGTTTTTGTCACTGTCATTAAGTCTGTCACCTTGAATGGGCTGGTTAATTTCTTTCAGATGAAAAAAATAACAAAGCAGACTTTCTCTAAGTACATGGGCCCCATTTTTACATGGTGACAGGTAATTGCTGGCCATCCCAGCTGGCATGTGACCCCCAAAGTAAACAACATCACATTTAGATTCCAATTGACTCCTCAACAGATGACTTCAAAAAAGCAGTAAGACTTTCTTCGCACTTCTTTCTCCTCCTGAGTTTTCCTTTGTTGTGGTCTGCAGGAAAATGACAGCCTTAAAAATGCAGTAGCCAAGTAAATTTGATCTCAGTCCTGATGCCATTTGGATGTGTATCCCTCTGTGTGTGTGTGTGTGTGTGTGTGTGTATGTGTGTACACACACCTGCATGCCCTCCTTCTGCCCACAGATTTCAGCTGTGGGGTCCATAGCATTGCTGTGTGTCCCAATATCACATACTGAGTCTATACCCGTCAGTGTTATTTTCTCTATGAGTCTCAAGGCTTGTCAGTGTGGATCATGGTTGAATCTGCAGTCCTAGCTAAACAATACAATAAAAGAACTGTGTTGTTGTTGTTCATTCACCTAGTCATGTCCAGCTCTTTGCCCCATGGACAGTAGAGTGCCAGGCCTCCCTGTTCTTCACCATCTTCTGAAGTCTGCCCAGGTTTATGTCCATTGCATCGGTGATGCCATGCAGCCATCTTATCCTCTGATGCCCTATTCTCCTACTGCCCTAAATCTCTCCCAGCATCAGGGGCTTTCCCAATCAGTCATTCCAATGAGTACTTGAGGTTGATTTCCCTTCAGATTGACTGGTTTGATCTCCTTCCTGTCCAAGGGACTTTCAGGATTCTTCTCCAGCACCACAGCTCGAAGGCATCAATTCTTTGGCATTCTGCCTTCTTTATGATCCAGTTCTCACAACGGTATGTGACCACTGGGATTACCATAGCCTTGGCTATACAGACCTTCGTTGGCAGAGTAAAGTCTCTGCTTTTCAACACACTGTGTAGGTTTGTCAGAGCCTTCCTGTCAAGAAGCAATCGCCTTCTGATTTCACGGCTGCAGTCAGCATCCACTGTGATTTTGGGCCCCAAGAAAAGGAAATCTGTCACTACTTCCACATTTTCCCCTTCGATTCACCGTGAAGTAATGTGGCCAGATGCCATCATCTAAGTTTTTTCAATATTTAGTTTTAAGCCGGCTCTTTCACTCTCCTCCTTCACCCTCATCAAGAGGCTCTTCCGTTTCTCTTCGCTTTCTACCATTAGAGTGGTGTCATCCACATATCTGAGGTTGTTGATGTTTCTCCCACCTATCTTGATTCCAGCTTGTAACTCATCTGGCCCAGCATTTCTCATGATGTGCTCCGCATATATGTTAAACAAACAAGGTGGCAGCAGACAGCCCTGTTGCACTCCTTTCTCAATCTTGAAGCAATTGGTTGTCCGTACAGGGTTCTAATTTTTTCTTCTTAACCCATACATAGATTTCTCAGGAGACAGCTAAGATAGTCTGGTATTACCATCTCTAAGAGTTTTCCACAGTTTGTTATGATCCACACAGTCAAAGGCTTTAGTCTAGTTGATAAAACAGAAGTAGATGTTTTTTCTGGAATTCCCTTGCTTTCTCTATGATTCAGAGAATGTTGGCAATTTGATTTATGGTTCCCCTGCCTTTTCTAAACCCAGCTTGGGAATCTGGAAGTTCTTGATTCACAAGATGCTGAAACGTAGCATGCAAGATTTTAAGCGTGACCTTACTAGCATCAGAGATGAGTGCAAATGTCCAGTGGTTTGAATATTCTTTAGTACTACCTTTTTTGGGAATTGGGATGAGGATTATCCTTTTCCAGGCCTGTTGCCACTGCTGGGTCTTCCAGATTTGCTGACATATTGAGTGAAATACCTTCATGGCATCATCCTTTAGGGTTTTGAATAGCTCTACTGGAATTCTATCACATCCACTAGCTTTATTAACAGCAATGCTTCCTCAGGCCCTCTTGACTTCACACTCCAGAATATCTGGCTCTGGGTGACTGACCATACTATCATAGTAATCCAGTTTATTAAGATCTTTATCATACAGTTCATCCATGTATCTTTTCAATCTCTTCTCGATCTCTTCAGCACCTACTAGGTCTCTACCATTTCTGTCGTTTATTGTGCCTATCTTTGGGTAAGATATTCCCTTGATATTTCCAGTTTTCCTGAAGAGATCTCTAGTCTTGCCCCTTCTGCTGTCTTCCTCTAGTTGTATGCATTGTTCATTGAAAAAGGCCTCTCCGTGCTATTCTTTGGAACTCTGCATTTAGTCGGATGTACCTTTCCATTTCTCCCTTGCTTTTCACTTCTTGTCTTTCTTCAGCTTTTGTAAAGCCTTCTCAGAGAACCATTTTGCCTTCTTGCTTTTCTTTTTCTTTGGGATGGTTTTGTTCACTGCTTCCTGTACAATATTTCAGACCTCTGTCCATAGTTCTTCAGGCACATTATTTACTAGGTCTAATCCCTTGAACCAACTCATTACCTCCACAGCATATTCACAGGGGATTTGATTTAAGTTGTACCTGGCTGGAATAGTGGTTTTCCCCACTTTCTTTAGTTTAAGCCTGAATTGTGCTATGAGAAGCTAATGATCTGAGCCATCGTCAGCTCAAGATCTTCCTTTTGCTGACTGTATACAGCTTCTCCATCTTCGGCTACAAAGAATTATAGATAGGAAAGAAATGAATGAATGAATAATGGTATGGATGTTCAAAGCTTCAAGCTGAGAGGATCTCAAATAACTTGCTATCAATTTCAAGTTATTTGATACCATATTGCAAAATATTCAAGTACAAAATGTTATACCCTGGTATAAAATGACTTAGTGTAACAAAATGTAAATTCTTCCTACCTCCATCTTACCCAGCTCTTAAGCAGGGATGTTTTGCTTAGATATTGGTGTTATTGCTTCACTTACTGATTTGTTGTCTGGGTGAACTCTTAGGATAAGTTGTGAGTTGACAATTGAGTTGAATGCACTGTTTCCTGAAGGGTGACCCTTCCAGGCAACACTCTTTAAGAGAAGAGGTGGAGCCTGGGGCCAGAGAGCAGAGTATTCTGGAGGATGGCCAGGAATTATCACCACCCCTATTTCAATAAAGGGGGGATTTCTCAAACCTCATATAGACAGCTTTGCTTGAATAATCACAGAGTTTACTCTAGCTTGCTCTTTTTAGAGGGCTCTGGGTTGCCACACTAGCTTTAAAATGATGTAATAATTACCTAAAATGTATTATTTGCACAGCATTATACAGTTTGTAAAATGTGTGTGTGTGTTATACATATATGCAGATATGTATGTGTGTGTCTTGCCCTCACAAACACCCAGTGAAAAGCAGGGACTATTTTCTGCCTCAGTTTAATCAATCAGGAAAAGAGATTCACAATTCGATAAATAGCCCAAAATCATGCAGGTTACAGTTTGGATTAGAACCCAGTTCTCTAGATTTCTCACCTGGTATTCTTTCTACAACACCATAAATCTTATTATTAGCCTTGCAATAACTCAATACCAACTATTGGGAAGCTAGATGAAGATTCTTCAATACATAGATTATTTTTAAGAGCAAGTGAATGACATCATGAAACATTAACACATTTCAGTCAGTAAGACTTGAAAGCAACTGTCCCCTGCAACCAAGAATACTTTTTTATTCTCGAGGGTGGGAAGTGATTCACATCGATTAGAGTTTTCTCACCTTCAGAATCTATTTTGTGTTTCTCCATCCCCCTGGTTATGGTTTAACTTCTATTTTCACTGTATTCAAGTTCCAGTTCAGTTCAGTTCAGTTCAGTTATTCAGTCGTGTCCAACTCTTTGCGACCCCATGAATCGCAGCATGCCAGGCCTCCCTGTCCATCACCAACTCCTGGAGTTCACTCAGACTCACGTCCATCGAGTCCGTGATGCCATCAAGCCATCTCATCCTCTGTTGTCCCCTTCTCCTCCTGCCCCCAATCCCTCCCAGCATCAATGTCTTTTCCAATGAGTCAACTCTTCGCATGAGGTGGCCAAAGTGCTGGAGTTTCAGCTTTAGCATCATTCCTTCCAAAGAAATCCCAGGACTAATCTCCTTCAGAATGGACTGGTTGGATCTCCTTGCAGCCCAAGGGACTCTCAAGAGTCTTCTCCAACACCACAGTTCAAAAGCGTCAGTTCTTTGGCGCTCAGCTTTCTTCACGCTCCAACTCTCACATCCATACATGACTACTGGAAAAACCATAGCCTTGACTAGACGGACCTTAGTTGGCAAAGTAATGTCTGTGCTTTTGAATATGCTATCTAGGTTGGTCATAACTTTTCTTCCAAGGAGGAAGCATCTTTTAATTTCATGGCTGCAGTCACCATCTGCAGTGATTTTGGAGCCCAAAAAGATAAAGTCTGACACTGTTTCCACTGTTTCCCCATCTATTCCCTGTGAAGTGATGGGACCAGATGCCACGATCTTCATTTTTTGAATGTTGAGCTTTAAGCCAACTTTTTCACTCTCCTCTTTCACTTTCATCAAGAGGCTTTTTAGTTCCTCTTCGCTTTCTGCCATATGGGTGGTGTCATCTGCATATCTGAGGTTATTGATATTTCTCCCGGCAATCTTGGTTCCAGCTTGTGTTTCTTCCAGTCCAGCATTTCTCATAATGTACTCTGCATAGAAGTTAAACAAGCAAGGTGACAATGTACAGCCTAGAATGTCTTAGGCAATGACAAATTACATTTATATGCCAACTCTATGGAGCAGAGGGAACAAGCAATTGAACTGAGATGTTAAGATATAAGAAACACTTTTGCAATCTCCTAAATATCCCTCAACTTATGTGGTGAAGTCTATGGTTGGAATAAACAATATGTTATCCTTTGAATAAAAGGTAAAAACAAAATATTAACCCAATCCAGATAAGCATATATAAATGTCAGATCTCTGTGACCCAATTTCCTGCCCTAAGTCACCAAAGATAAAAATTCTGTTGCTCTGAAGGAGCAGCGTCACTCTTGACAAACTCAGACACCCTTTCCTAGGACCCACTACACCATGCCCACAGACAGACCCAGACCATTTATTCAAGAAGCATCAACCATGTGGTGGGTGGTGGAAATACACAGATGAGTCAGACACAATCTGCTGTCTTGGAAGCTACAGTTGGGTAGAGAAGAAAAATGTGAATATAAAATTTTTTAAATTGTAGGAATCATGGGGATATAAGTAAAAATCCTAAAGGATTAAGAAGAAAGTGGGTGTTCCCACAAAAAATATGGCCCTCCCTTTGAGTAAAGACCATGGTGGTTTGTGCCTGAAAGTATTCCCTTAGGGGACCTAAGACACAAAATCTGAAAACTGCAAGTGGCTGTATGCTTAAAGAGGATAAATTTGGCCACCTCTGAAGAAGTTTCTCATGAGGTAAATGCCTTTACAGAGCTTGATGAAAGTATTCAGTTACTGTGAGCTTGATGAGTCCTTCTAGAAACTTTCAACATACGCATTTCAAGCCTTTCTTGTTGCGTGTTGGCTTGTAGCTAGTCCTTAATTATTGTAAAGCTTTTGTTTCAATCCTGGTTGGAGGAACTCAATGGCACGTTGCCTAACAGAGACAGGAAACAGAGAGGAATTTAGACGTGTATATAGTGAAATCATATACTGTACAAAAATTTATAGATCCTAGCGATGAAGTAAAGTGAAAAGTATTTCAATTGTGAAAAAGAGAATCCGAAGTTCAACTTTGGTGGCATAATACTGCAGCCTCCCTAGTCAGGAAGTGTTTAAGGATATTTTCCTAATATTAAATACAAATCATGCTAAAACTTATTTTCAAATATGTGGATGCTCAGTTGCTCAGTTGTGTCTGACCCTTTGCAGCCCCATGGACTATGCCCATCAGGTTCCCTGTTCATGGGATTTTCCAAGCAAGAACACTGGAGTGGGTTGCCTTTTTCTACTCTAGGAGAACTTCTCAACCCAGGGATTGAAACTGTCTCTTGCATCCTGCATTGACAGGTGTATTCTTTACCACTGAGCCACCTGGGAAGCCGTATGTTTGAAAATTTATATTTTAAAATATAGACATATATATATATATATATATATATATATATATATATATATATATATATATATTTGTTGTTGTTGTTAGGAAATCTGGCCACCAGCTAAGTTTATTCATTCTTGTAAACACATAGTACACGAACATAATGCAAAAGTCAAGATGTCTCCTCCCTCCCTTGTTCCTCAGCCATTCAATTCTCTTCCCCAAACAACTGTTACCTGATTCCAGAAATAGTCTGAGTATATGGTGAAGCATACATATATCATTTTTTAAATTTATTATTATATATTTTTTTTTACTTTACAATATTGTATCACACATCAACATGAATCCGCCAAGGGTGTACACATGTTCCCAATCCCGAATCCCCCTCCCACCACACCCCACCCCCCCGACACCATCCCTCCAGGTCATCCCAGTGCACCAGCCCCAAGCATCCTGCACCCTGCATCGAACCTAGACTGGTGATTCATTTCTTATATGATATTATCCATGTTTCAATGCCATTCTCCCAAATCATCCCACCCTCGCCCTCTCCCACAGAGTCCAAAAGACTGTTCTATACATCTGTGTCTCTTTTGCTGTCTCGCATACAGGGTTATCATTACCATCTTTCTAAATTCCATATATATGCATTAGTATACTATATTGGTGTTTTTCTTTCCAGTTTACTTCACTCTGTATAATCGGCTCCAGTTATATTTTAAAATGTAGACGTGATCCCAATATGATGAGGAATTTTCTCTCTCCATGTGTGCTTGTGCATGCCAAGTAGTGTTCGACTCTTTGTGACCCGTTGGACCATAGCCCACCAGGTTCTTCTGTCCATGGGACTCTCCAGGCAAGAATACTGGAGTGGGTTTCCATGTGCTCCTCCAGGGGGTCTTGCTGACCGAGGGATCAAATCAGCATCTCTTACAGCTCCTGCATTGGCAAATGGGTCCTTTACCACTACCACCACCTGGGAAACCCTGTCTCCCCATAAATTTACCAAAAGTCTGACTCCATTAAAACTAGATTATCTCACAATCATTTACCCCATTAACAATTTCAGTTTTTAAAAAGTACAGGGGAAAAAAAATAAAAGAGGATTCCCCTTATACTTAATATTGGTCTTCAAAATGATATTAACAGGAATATTGAGAGAACCATGTCAGGGTATTTATAGATACAAGGAATATTTTTGAACACATACCCAAGGCTTTAAGAAATTCAGAAATAGATAGAAATAGGTCTATATCTAGAAGATTTCTAAAGTGAATGGGAATTTCTAAGTTTGAAGAATGCCAAAGTTGAAATTCCAGCTGTTCAGTTGAAAATAATCCCAACTGGAACAAAAAAGGACAGATAGCCCATGAAACTGTGAAGATACATGACAGGGAGTGGGGGGGAGGGGGTTTCTCCATTTAGATCTCAAAAGAATTCATTTGAAAAATGGAGTTGAATCAGAAGATATAGTAGCCATGCCATTCATTTTCTGGCTGCTGCGAAAGCTGACTATCAGAATGAAGCATGTCTTCCTTGCATTGCTGAATAACAGAGAGAAGGAAGGAGACTCAACTTTCAACTTGTATTAGAGTGTCAGATGTTTCTAATTAATTAATTAATTTGGCAGCTTCAGTTCTCAGTTTCAGCATGCACAGTCTTCGTTGCATCACGTAGAAGCTTTCGTTGTGATGTACAGACTCTATAATCATAGCATGCAGACTCTCTAGCTCTGTTTCAGAACAGAACTTTTCCAGCGTATGCCAGCTCAGTAGTTGTGGCACTTGAGCTTAGTTGCTCCACAGCACGTGGGATCTTAGTTCCCCGATCAGGGATCAAACCTGTGTCCCCTGCATTGCAAGGAGGATTCTTAACCACTGGACCACCAAGGAAATCCCAGGGTATCCGATTTTCTATCAAGATGTGTCATTTCTGAAAGAATAGAATAAGCGATATAAAGAATTATATAGAATAAGAAATATAAAGAATTCAAGTCAACATTGAGAGGGAACAATTAGGTACCTATGAATTCAAGTTCAGGGTTTTAGGCCTTGAGAAGTTTTATCTGAAAAAAATTATATGGTGAAAATATATATCCCTATATCCTCCAAGCAGTCTTATTATTTCTGAGATGAAATAATGAACAGGAGAGTTCTCAAAGGACTAGTGATCAGAAAATATCCAAATTTACTGAAATTTAGTTCCTTGAATTTAAAATTTATCCTTGGCAATGTTCTAGGAAAGAATGTTTAGTTGTAGGTTCAAAATTTTTTGAAAAAAATAGTGATCATTAAGAACCCATATTTGCTCATTAGGAGCAAATTATAGCATTGTAACTTCATTCACCATTGAACTAAAATTTGCCATGTTGATAAATTAAGACACCACTCAAAATATAATACTTATTCATTTCAGCCAGTCATTCAGCAAATCCCCCAAATGGATTCACAACTGGTTGAATAATTGCACTCAGAGACCGTGATAGTCTGGAAGAAATTTTGTAGGATGAGGGCTCTATCCCTAAGTATGACCTGCTCTATCAGTTGCCAAATTGTTTTTATCAGTAGAGCCTTTCCATTTGAGTCCATGCTATCTTCTCATTATGTGTTTCCTACAGTCAGAGGAGAGTGATGGGAGGATGAGAGGTTTAAAACCTTTCTATATCAGGAAATGTTGACAGAACAGTCAAAACGCAGCCTACAGAAGTGAGAAAAGGGACCCTTCATTTATATTGGCTGCCCAGAAGTCACCATGATTTTTTTTTTTTGCCTTGCTCCCTATTTTCCATTACCTCATTGCAGCATTACAAACTGATAACTATCCTCTTCTTTCTGAGAGCATCACCCCTTGATTTCCACAGTGGTATACTATCCTGGTTTTTTACCTTTCTTCTATCTTCTCCTTTCTGTTTCATTTTAGTTAATTCACTTCCTCTGGCAAGTGTATTGGGACAAAGTTCAGTCCCTAACTTCTGCTCTCTACCCTTCACCTTCCCTTGGAGCACTTGTATCACTCACATTCACAGCGCATAAATAGTGCCCTAGTCCATAAATCCAAGCCTGACCACGTTCCTAAGGCCAAGGTCCACTTTTAAGCAATTGCTTGAGGGTTGCATGTATTTGGAAATTCTACAGTCATCTCAAAACCCATGCTTCATCTTGTCTTCCCTAATTCTGTCCATGGTACCACTAGTTTATAGGTCAACACTTGAGAGAAGTCCTGACTTTCTTGACTTCCTTTCCTCTCATATCTATTTGGTTTATACCCTCATGTATAGATTCTTTTGCATTTCTCCATTCGTTTCTGTTTCCGTAACTGAGATCTATACCAGGTGTTGACTAAGTCGTTCCACCATCTCCCTTTACAATGTTTCCTCCTTTTATCATCAGATCAACTATTCAAAAGTGAAGAGTATGAATCTTCCATCATGTCACTCCCCTCCTCACCAATGACCTTCTTGCATTTCAAATTCTACTACAAAAGCTAACCTAAGTTCTTTTTTCCTTCCATGGGGTTTTAAATCACAACCCTGTCACTTATTAGCTGTGTGACCTCATTGTTGTTGTTCAATCACTAAATTGTATCGAACTCTTTGTGACCCCATGCATTCTAGTACACCAGACTCCTGCCTTCCACTGTCTCCTGTAGTTTGCTCAAATGCATGTCCATTGAGTCAGTGATGCTACTTAATCATCTCATCCTCTGCTGCCCCTTTACCTTTTGCCTTCAGTCTTTCCCAGCATCAGGGGTTTTTTCCAGTGAGTTAGCTCTTTGTATCAGGTGACCAAAATATTGGAGCTTCAGCTTCAGCATCAGTCGTTCCAATGAATATTCAGGATTGCTTTCCTTCAGGATTGATTGGTTTGATCTCCTCGCAGTCCAAGAGACTCTCAAAAGTCTTCTCCAGCACCACAATTAAAAGCATCAGTTCTTCATTGCTCAGACTTCTTTATGGTCCAAATCTCACACTGATGCATAACTACTGGGAAACTCATAGCTTTGACTCTACTGACTTTTGTCAGCAAAGCGATGTCTCTACTTTTTAATACGCTGTCTAGATTGGTCATAGCTTTTCTTCCAAAGAGCAAATATCTTTTAATTTCATGACTGCGCTCACCATCCACAGTAATTCTGGAGCCCAAGAAAATAAAATCTGTCACCGCTTCCATTTTTTTCCTTTCCATTTACCATGAAGTGATAGAACCAGGAACCAGATGCCATGACCTTAGGAAGGCTACGTAACATTTTTCTTTCAGTTTCTTTATCTAAAAGGAGCACATGAGTATGCTAACAGGCCGTAACATCATCAGACTGTGCGGAGGATTAAATGAGCTAGTATCAGTTAGGGCACTCAGAACTAGTAAGAGCTATGCAAAACATTAAGTAAATAAAAATGTGTATATTCTCTAGCTGCCCAAACTGGAAGCTATCATTTCCCATACTCTCAGCATTAATGAATTATAGACATAATGTTTAATCTGCTCCATTTATTAAATTATGTTTCACTTTATGTTTTCACATAGAATGTCCACTAGCTACCCACATAGACTGACAGTTTCTGGAGGACAAGTTCACATCTGATATTTATTGGTACCCCCACAATCCCTATAATTAGCTGCACCTATTGGCAATGTGCAAGCAATGATTACACACTGATATGCCTCAGGTTTTCCAAAAGCAACCCCCTTGGATCCTCCAATATTTTGTCCACCATCTTAGCTTGGTTTCTAGATCTGGTCTCACTGACCTTCTGCAGAGGGCTGGTTTCTGGGGTACAATGCACCTCTCTCACTGGCCCTCTCTGAGTGCTACATTTATCAGGGACAGTGGGTCTTGGCAGTCAGACAAGAAACACAATCTGTAGACAGAGCCACCACAAGTCAATCTTGCCAGCACAATTCCTGCAGTTTGCTGACAGTCACATGGTTGTTTTCCAAGCCTCTACTATGGAATACCATAGGGCCTTTAAGGAGAAGTAGCTGAGGGTCAGGGACTGCTGGCAATTTTCCTTCTATTTTTTTTTTTCCTTTGGGAGATCATAAGCCTGACACTTCGACTCTGAAATAATTCACAGTGCCAGCACTGTCATGTAAAGAATGGTCTAGCTAAAGGTTGACGTTTTGGACTGAACTGGTGTGAATGCTTCATTGCTTTTCTGAAGAGCATCCAAAGCCACACATAAATAACAAGTTTGGAATGGTAACAAGAATGCCTGGGATGTGGCCTTCTGCATTCTCTGTATAATGTTCTTGGTGGGCTATTTCAGATAAAGGACCATTAGGAAAAACATTTATCAGGGTGTGGTGGGGAAAAGCTTTCTTGGAGTAAATGGGCCCAGTACAGTTCATTTTTCTACACAATATCCCCACCTATGAACTATGATCTCTGCTTAGGCAGAGCACTCAGCATGGAGGTAGTTAATATCCACGTATTGATGAATTGTTCAGCATGAGAGAAGCTCTGCTATCCTTATCAAAAAAGCCTTACTGACACTGGGTCACACACTCTCATCCTTTGTGCCAGGTGTTGCTGGGGCTTACTTTACGGTCCAGTCAGTTTCATGGGCATCAAAGAAGAAGCCATGCTGAGGCAGCTCTGAGAATTCCATCAACTAGATGAAAATGACAAGTTGGAAGTATCCTTTCCAGGTTGCCCCCAAAGTTTACATCAACATTAGCTACTGGCCATATTCACTTCATGAAGACTAGTCCTTCCTCTGACCAAACAGGAGATGCTTTGGAAGCATGAAACCTCATAAGTTAGTAATGGGCTCAAAGCACACCGCATAAGAACTTTATTCATAGGTACCTTATACCTGAAGGGTTGACCCACCTGCAGACAGGCTTTCAGAAGAAAATTCAGACCCTAGAAAATTTTGGTTGTAAGGACAGTCAGCTGCACCTCAAGAAGCTCCCTGTCCTTCAGGTTTTCTACTTATACCTTTATCTTTGCCTATATTTCCTGATGCTGAAGTCTTCACCCCTCAAGAACCAGAATGGTTCCCAAACAGCATCTCCTTGGTTTTCACAGCTGAGTGAGGGCTATTTGGATTTGACATGCCTTACTCAGTTTGTGCTTTGCTCTAGCCCATCTTCTTTGCCAAGCTTTCCGTGCTCTGTCTCCTGTCTACCTCTCCAGGGTGGAGTTACTTCCTCTCCACTCTACTCACACATCCCATTCGCACAAATCTCTAAGGTATTCCCCAGTCCCACCAGTTCCTCTGTTTGATCAGTCCGCCCAGAGGCAGGCTCTGATCACCCACCCAGGAATGCATTTAAAGGTTGAGACAGATGACACTCACTCATGGATATGAATGAATGTGTATTTAGTATGCAGGCTGGGATTCTCAGGAAGGCAGGGGTACTTACAAGAGTCTGAGGATGAGAAGGAGAGAAAAGGAGGGTGAGATGGGGGTGGCTTTGGGCTCTTTCTGTGGTTGTGATGTGGGTTAAGGTGAGGAGTTCTCCATACTGTGGGCTAAGCCTACATGCTTTGAAATTCCATCCTGGGCACCTCTGCACACTGACCTTTCTTGTCGGGATAAGGTTCAGGATAAGGACGTAGTGGAGAGATCAGCAGGGAGGGGATCCAGAGAGCCCATCAAACTTCAAATGCAAAAAAAAAAAAAAAAAAAGGACACTTTATCCAACTTCCAAGCCTTCACACAAGCAGCTGTTCCAAGAGGCAGATTCTCACTTTCATCTGAAGCTTCTCGTAGGAATCACCTCCTCTAGGAACTCTCCTAGACTCCATTCAGCTACATGAGACCATTCCCCTGTCCATTTCACTGATGTCCTGTGCCCGTCTCTATTTTTACAGCAGTTATCACATTTGGTCTTTGCAGTGAACTGAACTGCATCTCCAAACAATATATTTAAGCTCTAGTTCTCAGCACCTATGACATGAGCTTACTTGGACGTGAGGTCTTGGCTGATGTCATTAAGGACCTTAGGATGAAGTCAATGTGGATTTAACAAGGGCCCTAAATCCAGTGGATTTAGAAAGGAGAGATTTGACACAGAGACCCAGCAGGGAGGCCCTGTGAAGGTGGAGGCAGAGAATGGAGTTTTACAGGTATAAGCCAGGGGTCACCATGGATTTCTCATTTCAGTTCAGTCACTTAGTCGTGTCCGACTCTTTGTGACCCCATGGACTGCAACACGCCAGGCCTCCCTGTCCATCACCAACTCCTGGAGTCCACCTAAAACCATATCCAGTGAGTCAGTGATCCCATCCAACCATCTCATCCTCTGTCGGCCGCTTCTCCTGCCGTCACTCTTTCCCAGCATCAGGGTCTTTTCAAGTGAGTCAGCTCTTCACATCAGGTGGCCAAAGGATTGGAGTTTCAGCTTCAGCATCAGTCCTTCCAATGAACCCTCAGGACTGATCTCCTTTAGGATGGACTGGTTGGATCTCCTTGCAGTCCAAGGGACTCTGAAGAGTCTTCTCTGTGGATTTCCAGTGGTTCCCAGTGACTGAACAACAACAACCCAGCAACCAGGAAAGAAGTGAGAAGTTAATTCTCTCTCAAAGCTCCCTGATGGAACTAACTTTACTGACACCTAGATTTCAGGCTCTGGTCTCAAGAACTGTTGTTCAGTCACTCAGTCATGTCCGACCCTTTGTGACCCCATGGACTGCAGCACATCGGGCTTTCCTGTCCTTTACCATCCCCCAGAGTTTGCTCAAACTCATGTCCATTGAATCAGCGATACCATCCAATCATATTATCCTCTGTTGTCCCTTTCTCCTGCCTTCAATCTTTCCCAGCATCAGGGTCTTTTCCAGTGAGTCAGCTCTTTGTATCAGGTGGCCAAAATATTGGAGATTCAGCTTCAGCATCAGTATTTCCAATGAGTATGCAGAGTTGATTTCCTTTAGGATGGACTGTTTTGGTCTCCTTGCAGTCCAGGGGATTCTCAAGAGTCTTCTCCAGCACCACTGTTCTAAAGCACCAATTCTTTGGTACCCAGCCTTCTTTATGGTCCAACTCTCACATCCATACATGACTACTGGAAAAACCATAGCTTTGACTAGACAGACCTTTGTTGGCAAAGTGATGTCTCTGCTTCTTAATACACTGTCTAGGTTTGTCATAGCTTGTGAATTGTGACAGAATACACTTCTATTGTTTCAAGTCACCCAAGTTGTGATAATTGGCTCCAGAAATCCTAGGAAACTGATATCTTTACAATTGTGTACCTAGATTGTTGTCTTCATCACAAGAGTCGCTTGCTCCTGGAAGGCAGAGGTTCTGTTTGGGTCTTCAGATTTCCACAGCCTAGTACAATGCCAAACATAAATAGGGAACACCTAAAGTGTTTTCTGAAAATTGTGCTCAGCCTGAATTGACCAAATTCAAAAGTGATGAAGCCCCTGAAATTAGCTCAACAGCAGGATTTCTGTCAGATCTGCTAGCTATGGCAAAATCACAAAGGGCTCAGTCTCCACGTACACAGGCAAGGATGCAGTCGAGTTCATGCTTTAGACAGTTTCTTTCCTCTCTGCCTGCAGGTGGATTTCTAGAACTGTGTTGTGGAAAGCATCCCAGTGCCAATCTGCACAAGCGCTGAAGTGCTTTGGCCCACGTCCAAATGCTCTCTCCAGCTCTGTGTTAACCTGATTTGTCTAGAAGATGGACAAGTAGCCTGGAACTCTGAGTTAAACCACATGCCCCCACCGGGAGTCCCTGGAATGAGGGTTCCAATGGTGCAAATAATCTGTTGTTTGGTTTGGGTGCTTTCTTCTCTAGCTGAGCAAAGAGCTGATTTTTTTACCTTGGGAGGAGGTGAGTGAGGATGAAAATATTTACTTAGAGACCACCTAGGCCAGGTCTGAAAACTCCTGAGCCAGGTGGGAAAATTCAGCCCAGTGAGAGTTCTCTGTTTTTGTTAAAGAAAAAGAAATCACAGCTGGGGACAGCCCGGGAGCCTTGGCGCAGACGTCTGAGGCACGAATTCCCGAGTCAGACGCAGTGACCGCTGCCCTTTCATGCTTTTCCATCGCCTCATTTTACAGATGACAAACAGCCCGGCCACTTGTTTAAAGCTCAGGGCTTTCTTTTCCCTTCTGCTTCTCTCTCTTTTTTTTTTCTAAAAGCCACAAGAGTGTTAGGTGATTTTTCCCTCCCTGCCTGGAGAACATTTATGATGGATGCTTCATCTCGCCCGCTCCTTGGGGCAGCTCAGGCCCTTGGACCAAGGAGCTGAATCTTTGCCTTGGGAGAGATTCTGCCCCCATGGAAGGAGTAGGTGTCTTTTATTGTAGCCTGTTCTACATGGCAGCTGTGGGTGAGCAACGCACTGAATGTGGTGGGAACAAAAAATATAATTCAATTAGAAACTGTGGAATGGGTGCAGAAGAAACCATAGGATTCCCCACCTTCAAAGAGCTACACACACACACACACACACACACACACACACACACATTGAGTTGAAAACAAATAACTTTTTGCCAGCAAAAAACTGTTCCTTTTCATTTTTCAAAGAATCTTCCCATCCACATTATTTCAACTTCGTGAGACTCCTGGGATGCAAGGCAGGTGGTGTGACTTTCATTTTGTGGACATGGAAACAGAGAGGTGGTATGACTAGACCCAGGGCACACAGTTTATTTGTGTCAAGGTGGGATCAGCATCTCTTCCTACTAGCTCCCATTTCTGGCACTTTCTACCTCAATAAAAGCAGTTGATCTCTGTTGGATCTTTTCTCTCGCTAGATCCTGGTCTAAACACGTTGCCTGCATTATCTCAGTGAATCTTGACAAGGATTCTCTAAAAGAAAGTACTGTTATTACTCCTGTCTTACAGATAAAGAGACTAGCTAGTTGATGTGGAAACCGGAACTCGGAACCAAGTCTATCTAAATCAAAAGAGTCTTCGTGGTGACTTCAAGTTATAGATTTTAATATTTCTTTTGCTGAGAGGATACAGAGTAAAGCAGTGGTTATGTATCAGAAGAGCTTGAGCAAGACAATTTCTTAGAGAAGTGAACTTAGAGAATGTTATATAAGGTAACACAGACAGTTAAAGCAGGTGAGGCCCTTTGGAAGAGCCACTAACCTAATGCTCCGTACCCAGATGGCTTGGTTCTCCTAGTTGTACAGGTAAGGGGCTGAGGCTTGGAAGGATCAGGTACCTTGCTCACAGTCCACAGCTGGATTCTTAATGGAGTCAGGATTTATATTCAGATTATTTGTCCTCAGACAACGCAAATGTCTCCATTCTGCTGTACTTACTGGCCCCATAAAGGTGAAAGGTGACCATAGTCCATAAAGCCTGTGGCATCCATATGTACTGGTGCATGGAGGTAATGTAGCTAAAACATTCAAGGAACAAAATTGCTGGAACTTAATAACAGTATGTTTTCATTTTCTCACTAGATTTTTTTCTTAATTTATTTTGCACTGTAGCAGAACACACAGCACTGTGCAAATTTCCATAATTTATCTAGCATGCTTGAGGTTCTTTTGATACATCCATCATCTTGATGACAGATCTAAACACCCTCTTATTTTCCACTCTAATGCTACCTCTGTGGAGAGTAATATTAATGACCGCTACCATTTTTTCAAGTACTTTCAATGAGAAAGCCTACATTAGCTTATATAATTGCCTCAGCAACTGTGCAAGGTAGCTATTATTTATCCCCATTTTAAGATGAGGTAACTGAAGCCAAGAGAGGTTATATAATTTATTCAGTTCACACAGAGCATAAATGGGAAAGCCAGGATGGAAATGGGGGTCTGCGTGATTCTGAAATCCATCCCCTTTCCGTTGGCTGAAGGTAACTGGATAAGTTCTACACAGAGGAAGTTAAAAAAAAAAGAATCTGTTAAGGTCATGTTTGTGTATTTTAATTTAAGATAATAAATAATAGGCAAGGGGCTGACATGATGGAAATGGTGCTTGGGGCAGGTGAGGAGAGACTGAAGGCAAGAAAAACCTTCTTCAGAGGCCATGAATTGCAATAGGAATTTGGAATGTTCAACACGTGGGTAGGGATGGTGGCTGTAGAAATAGGAAAAGGTGTCTCAGGATCAGTAGGCTTTATGAAAGAAAAAAAAAAGTAATTAGTGAAGTTTGAATGATAACCAAAAGGAAGGGAAGAATTGAAAGAGACTTGGGAGGCAGATTCTTGGGAGGTATCTTCTCCGTGTCATAACTGAGAGAAAGGAGATGTGATGGTGAAAAGAGATTTGAAAGGCAGGGGTGTTTTCCCTCTGGGGTCCAGCAGAGTGGCCATTGACAACAGTTGTCACACCAGAGCCTCTATAGGGGGTTAGGGGTGAAGAAAGTTCTTCCTTGGAAAGGAGGATGTCACCATTGTCAACCCATCCCCAGATATGAAACTTTGAGTTTATGCAGGTTGAGACCTGGGGAGAGGATGCTTGAGGCCAGTGTGTGTGTCTATACCTGGAGCAGCATCCTATTCGCCATGGTGATGCCCCCTCTACAAACCCAGCTTCCCTGTGCTGAACAGAGCTTTGGGAGGACTGCTCTCCACCTCCCAGAGTTGGATGGGAGCTCCCATCAATCCTATCACCTCTTCAAACAAAATCACATCTCTGAAGAAGCAGCTCCGTCTTCCATTATTTTTCCTCCATTCTTTTCTGTCTGATCACTATAGCACCTTCTAAGTGCTAGTAGGCTAAGTAGCATGTTGAGATCATTTATGGCCCTCCCAGTTACCCTGTGGGTGTTTTCAGTAATTTTTGTGATCCTGGTCATTGATGACAGCTATACACCCCTGCCTGCGGATGCCTGTGCACAGACTCAGGAAAGCTCACTATTGGGCAAAGGTTGCAAAGTGGAAGTTCATGAACTGGACAGAGCCCACCAATATATTTTGCTTGCCCTACACAATATTTGTTAATATTTTGAATCAGCAGCTTTAAATTGTGAAATTTCACACATTTCCAGCTTCTCTTAAAACAGAAAAAGTTCTGGCAATCCAGGGCTGCAGTCCCACATGTCAATCAGCAGCTGGGGCTGAGAAACCACAACACTCTCTACACATGGCATTTTCTCTCTATTTTACCCCCGTCCCCACCACTCCTTACTGTCTGACATAAGGTCTTCTGCCCTCACTTACCTCATTATCTGGCCCCTATAGGCATTTGCCTTTGAGGCCTCAGTGTGTGGTAATGATATTGATTCAAATAGCAGCTACTTGGTGCCCAGAATGAATGCACTTGATCAGTAGATATGGATGGATGCTAATTCCTCTGCCTTCCTTTATGTCTCCTTCTCCTATTTACACCCTCTCCCCAAAATGCTCAGCACTTGTGTTGAAGGCTGAGCACCAAGACAGTGCCCTTCCCTCCAGCATAACAGGGTCCCCATTAGCCTCCTCCACCAAAGTGCTTCCACACTGCTCCCCAGCACAGCAAAGTAATCTCACACCCTGATCAGGCACCATATCCATGACACAGCCATCACTTGAGACACATTTCAGAGGAGGAAAAGGCAAGAGAAAGTGGTGAGGTGAAATAACATCTCTGAGTATTTTAGAGAAGAGGTGAGCATGAGGAAAATGAATGGAGCCACTGAGGAAAGATTGGGAAGCCCAGGCCACAGAAAGCCTGTGAGATAGAGGTGATCTTGAGACAATGGACAGACATGGCAGCATCTTACTGTGAAGAGTAGTGTCACCAGACAGAATGAAGAGTTCAGGTTATCACTCTGTTGGGGCTGGAGATGGGGAGGGGCCCATTGGAGGGAAGGGGACCTGAGGGCAAGACAGGCTCAGGAAGGTGTGAGGGGTGTCCTGGGTTCAGGCTCTGATCCCATCTTTGCTCACTCAGCATGTGACCCTGGGCCTCAGTCTTCCTCTGTGACCTTCAGGTGGCCAGAAAAGCATCAACCCTCTCCTCCTCCCCTCGGCACCTAGCACTGTCCAAACTGCTCTCTCTGGCGTGCAGCTGCAGTGAGGACAAGACCCTGCCCCTGCTGCTTCAGCCTTTCCCCTGGTTGACCAGCTAGCTCTTCATCCATGCAAAGGACACACTGTGTCAGCTTACCCTGAGAGAATGAGCAGGAAACCAGATGCCCAAAACGGATAAGAGTGTTCAAAATGCTGTTTCTTTCTGCGGTTGTGCACCAGTTGTGACTTGTGCTTTTTGATGGTGAGCTTCAATGAATTTAGACAGATCTTCTTGTGACAGAGAAGTAGCATCTGGAGTAAGGAAAGCGCCAAGATGGAGCTGATTCTGGCCCTTCTACCAATGGGTAAAGTGCCTAGACCAGGATCTCTTTAAAGCTAGGTAAGTCAGGGGTAAGTAAGCCAGCAAATTTGGAAAACTCAGCAGTGGCCACAGGACTGGAAAAGGTCAGTTTTCGTTCCAATCCCAAAGAAAGGCAATGCCAAAGAATGCTCAAACTACTGCACAATTGCACTCATCTCACATGCTAGTAAAGTAATGCTCAAAAGTCTCCAAGCCAGGCTTCAGCAATATGTGAACCGTGAACTTCCTGATGTTCAAGCTGGTTTTAGAAAAGGCAGAGGAACCAGAGATCAAATTGCCAACATCTGCTGGATCATGGAAAAAGCAAGAGAGTTCCAGAAAAACATCTATTTCTGCTTTATTGACTATGCCAAAGCCTTTGACTGTGTGGATCACAATAAACTGTGGAAAATTCTGAGAGAGATAGGAATACCAGACCACCTGACCTGCCTCTTGAGAAACCTATATGCAGGTCAGGAAGCAACAGTTAGAACTGGACATGGAACAACAGACTGGTTCCAACTAGAAAAAGGAGTACATCAAGGCTGTATATTGTCACCCTGCTTATTTAACTTCTATGCATAGTACATCATGAGAATTGCTGGACTGGAGGAAGCACAAGCTGGAATCAAGATTGCCGGGAGAAATATCAATAACCTCAGAGATGCAGATGACACCACCCTTATGGCAGAAAGTGAAGAGGAACTCGAAAGCCTCTTGATGAAAGCGAAGTAGAGAGTGAAAAAGTTGGCTTAAAGCTCAACATTCAGAAAACGAAGATCATGACATCCGATCCCATCACTTCATGGGAAATAGATGGGGAAACAGTATCAGACTTTATTTTGGGGGGGCTCCAAAAGCACTGTAGATTGTGACTGCAGCCATGAAATTAAAAGATGCTTACTCCTTGGAAGAAAAGTTATGACCAACATAGATAACATATTGAAAGCAGAGACATTACTTTGACAACCAAGGTCTGTCTAGTCAAGGCTATGGTTTCTCCTGTGGTCATGTATGGATGTGAGAGTTGGACTGTGAAGAAGGCTGAGCACCGAAGAACTGATGCTTTTGAACTGTGGTGTTGGAGAAGACTCTTGAGAGTCCCTTGGACTGCAAGGAGATCCAACCAGTTCATTCTGAAGGAGATCAATCCTAGGATTTCTTTGGAAGGAATGATGCTGAAGCTGAAGCTCCAGTACTCTGGCCACCTCATGAGAAGAGTTGACTCATTGGAAAAGACTCTGATGCTGGGAGGGATTGGGGGCAGGAGGAGAAGGGGACGACAGAGGATGAGATGGCTGGATGGCATCACTGACTCAATGGACATGAGTCTGAGTGAACCCCAGGAGTTGGTGATGGACAGGGAGGCCTGGCGTGCTGCAATTCATGGGGTCACAAAGAGTCGAACACGACTGAGAGACTAAACTGAACTGAACTGAAGTCAGGGGTACTGATGAGAAGAAAGTGTGGCCACTGCAAGCCTGACTGGGCCTGTTGGCAGCTCAGGGCTGCTGGGCCACAATTTGACCAACGAAGCCACCAAGAGAGTGCATTTTTGTCCATTAAATAAATTATGACATTTGTTATCCTCAGTTACCCTTACTGCAATAGGCTTAAGTTATATTGAAGGACCGAGCCCTTCATCTCACCTAGGGCTGAAACATTTCAAAGCAGGCAGATACAATACCTCCAACATCTCTTGAATACTCCCTGGAGCATAATATAAATGATACTCAACACAGCACTTACAAATGGGCTCATGACCCTTGACTCTTAAGTAAGTGTATCACGCCCCTACTGTGCCAGGGGAATCTTACTGGGTGCTTCAGAGACAGAAAAGAAATGAAGCCCAGTGCCTTTCCTCAGGGAGATTTTATTCTGGTAGAGGGCCATCCTGCGATCACCCTAATGCCTAAATCAGGCTCCCATGACTAAATCAGTGTGATAAGTATCATGAGGAAGACCTTTAAAAAGTTCTATGGAAGCTGAGCTTTGGGAGAGCAACAGGAGATGCCTAGAGCAACAAATGCCAAGGCTGAGCTTAGAACATGAGTGATGGAAGAAGCTCCCCAGCTCACAGGGAGGCAGATGTGTGTGTGTGTGTGTGTGCGCACATACGTGTTTTCTTGACAGTTCATTGTAACTCACTGTGAATATCCTCACCCCAATTTTAGCCCAGATCAGATGCAGAGGTGACCAGTTCTTATTTCTCTTTACCTCTGTGCTATTCTCTCCTACTGTAGAGCAATATTTGGATGCAGAGTTCCTTCAATTTATCTGTTTTAAAAAAGTCATTATGAAAGAGAAATTAAGGAAACAATTCCATTCACCATTGCAATGAAAAGAATAAAATACTTAGGAATATATCTACCTAAAGAAACTAAGACCTATATATATAAAGCTATAAAACACTGGTGAAAGAAATCAAACAGGACACTAATAGATGGAGAAATATACCATGTTCATGGATTGGAAGAATCAATATAGTGAAAATGAGTATATTACCCAAAGCAATCTACAGATTCAATGCAATCCCTATCAAGCTACCAACAGTATTTTTCACAGAGCTAGAACAAATAATTTCACAATTTGTATGGAAATACAAAAAACCTCAAATAGTCAAAGCAATCTTGAGAAAGAAGAATGGAACTGGAGGAATCAACCTGCCTGACTTCAGGCTCTACTACAAAGCCACAGTCATCAAGACAGTATGGTACTGGCACAAAGACAGAAATATAGATCAATGGAACAAAATAGAAAGCCCAGAGATAAACCCACGCAACTATGGACACCTTATCTTTGACAAAGGAGGCAAGACTATACAATGGAGAAAAGACAATGTCTTTAACAAGTGGTGCTGGGAAAACTGGTCAAACACTCATGAAAGAATGAAACTAGAACACTTTCTAACACCACACACAAAAATAAACTCAAAATGGATTAAAGATCTAAATGTAAGACCAGAAACTATAAAACTCCTAGAGGAGAACACAGGCAAAACATTATCTGACATAAATCACAGCAGGATCCTCTATGACCCACCTCCCAGAATATTGGAAATAAAAGCAAAAATAAACAAATGGGACCTAATTAAAATTAAAAGCTTCTGCACAACAAAAGAAACTATAAGCAAAGTGAAAAAACAGCCTACAGAATGGGAGAAAATAATAGCAAATGAAGCAACTGACAAACAACTAATCTCAAAAATATATGAGCAGCTCAATTTCAGAGAAATAAGCGACCCAATCAAAAAAATGGGCCAAAGAACTAAACAGACATTTCTCCAAAGAAGACATACAGATGGCTAACAAACACATGAAAAGATACTCAACATCACTCATTATCAGAGAAATACAAATCAAAACCACAATGAGGTACCATTTCATGCCAGTCAGAATGGCTGCGACCTAAAAGCCCACAAGCAATAAATGCTGGAGAGGGTGTAGAGAAAAGGGAACTCTCTTACACTGTTGGTGGGAATGCAAAGTAGTACAGCCACTATGGAGAACAGTGTGGAGATTCCTTAAAAAACTGGAAATAGAACTGCCTTATGACCCAGCAATCCCACTGCTGGGCATGCACACCAAGGAAACCAGAATTGAAAGAGACACGTGTACCCCAGTGTTCATCGCAGCACTGTTTATAATAGCCAGCACATGGAAGCAATCTAGATGTCCATTAGCAGATGAATGGATAAGAAAGCTGTGGTACACATACACAATGGAGTATTACTCAGCCATTAAAAAGAATACATTTGAATCAGTTCTAATGAGGTGGATGAAACTGGAGCCAATTATACAGAGTGAAGTAAGCCAGAAAGAAAAACACCAATACAGTATACTAACATATATATATGGAATTTAGAAAGATGGTAATGATAACCCTGTATGCAAGGCAGCAAAAGAGACACACATGTATAGAACAGTCTTTTGGACTCTGTGGGAGAGGGAGAAGGTGGGATGATTTGGGAGAATGGCATTGAAACATGGATAATATCATGTAAGAAGTGAATCGCCAGTCTAGGTTCGATGCAGAGTGCAAGATGCTTGGGGCTGGTGCACTGGGATGACCCAGAGGGATGGTATGGGGAGGGAGGTGGGATGGGGGTTCAGGATTGGGAACACGTGTACACCTGTGGCAGATTCATGTTGATGTATGGCAAAACTAATACAATATTGTAAAGTAATTAGCCTCCAATTAAAATAAATAAATTTAAAAAAAAATTTTTTAAGTCATTAGACACCATGGTCAAAAGTAGTGGGCTATGGGCTGGAGTCTGTTCGCTACCACCATTCCATCATGGGTCCACAGCTAAGCCAGGTCCTTTCAGCCTTAACCATACCATCTATCAAATATTTATCTCCCTACCTTGCTGGAAAGACAAGACACTTGTCTTTTGACAACTCTTCAAAAAGCAAATTCTTTATTGAGCACCTACACCATGCCAGACAGTAGGCTTGGAAATGGAGTCCGTCCAAATTCTGTAAACCACCACTTAACCTGCCCTACCCTTGGCAAATGGCTTTCAAAATAAGCATGCATAAAACGTGCTCCTTTGACCCATTCTCTGAAAGAATCTCTTCCTCAGAGGAAAGCCAAATCAGTCCCTAAAAATCAGGGCAAAAGAGAATATGCTTGCTCATCAAAAAAAGTATACCATCATCTCCTGGCCAGACTCCATCTGATTTCTAGGAAACAGCCAGATCCTCCTCCAACCAATCCCTAGACAGAATAATAATCCCTAACTTCAGTCTAAGCTTCCACTAAGCCTGTTAACAAAATAGTTTTTGATCTGGTTACTGCTCAGCATAGCTGCAGGAGGACAAGACGCACCCCTTTCACCCTGCCCTCCCTCCCCCAGCGTCTCTGAAATACAGATTTGAATTTCACTCCCTTCAGGGACACAAAAGCCAACTCAAATCGCAGCATCATCGATAAACTTACTGCCTCCCCCGACCGGTGCCTCCTAAGGCCCTATGTTTTTCACCATTGGTTTCATTCCTTGAAAGTGATTTCTTTGTCCCCAGCATGTGCGGAGCTCCCCTCCCTCTGCCCCAGCCCTGTGCGGTGCTTCGGCCACTCCTGGAGCCAGGCCCTGGGAGAGGCGGCCATTCTTAGCCTCCCTGACAAAGCAAGGGTTCCCTTGGCAACAAGAACCGTGTGGAGGTTGGAGAAGGGGTTTCCCTCCACCCTCACCCCGGTTCTCTTTGAACTCAGGAGCTCACCCCAGGCTCTCATGGAGGAATCTCTAACCAGGGTAGGAAAACCGCAGTTCTGAATATCGGTAATTGGCATTTGGATACAACTGCTTTTGCGTGCAACAGGCAGGAAAATGTGGGCAGAGTGGGCGAATGACCCTGGGTGCAAGCATCCTGGTCGAGCGGAGGGAAAGCTGGTTTCCTTTCTGTACTCAGGCAAGTCTCAGTCCCAAACAGTTTGGGTCTGTAGAATGTATCTTAATCTTTTGCGAGATGGAAGAAAGGGGAAGGGTGGAAAGAGAGAGCGCTCAGGAGACAAGCTTTTTCTTGTTTTCTGCTTTCTCTCTTACCTTTTGCTTTTTGCTTATATAAAGAGAAGGAAATCAGAAATTACTTGTTTCCATGTTAACGTCAACTCCTGCTCAATTTTTCTGCCACTGCACTTGCACACTGCCTCTCTCTCTCTCTCCTTTTCTTTCTTTTTGGATTTTATTGTTGTCACAATGGAGAAGAAAGATTTGCAAAGATTGCTAAAGGGCAGCATGAACTTTTCTGGTAGAGCGGTGACCTCTGTGTGGCTGAGCCTGGACTGGGCACAGATGGGACTGACTGACAGGTCCCCCTACGTATCTGCATCCTTGTCACCAACACAGATTGATCCAGAAGACCTCATTGTGCTTTTGATGGAGGGAATGTCTGTCATTGTGTTCTGTAGTAATCAAGTTTCTATTATTTTGCGGAAGTTTGTCGCTGAAGTCTGGGCGCAGGGCCAGGTAAGGAAAATCTAGAGGAAAAAAGAATTCAGCTCTTTCGTTTCATCCTAGGACTTCAGAGTGGTGAGGTCCCTGCTGAAAAGTCTGAAAGAAGCAGAGATGTGTCCAAGTAAGGGGAGGGGGTGGAGGAAGCCACAGACTATTCAGTTTTCCTCTCTTCCCTTTCTCTCCTTTCCTTCCTTCTTTCCTCTCTGCCTCTTTTTAAAAAATTGTATCTGTCATAACCAGAGTCCAGCCTAGGCATGACTGTCGGAGGAGGTTCTGAGAAGGTGCTTTAAACCCTCTTTGAGGTTAAACTGATTGCTGCCTTCACCTATTTATCAATATCTCAATTTTAAGACTCTTACTTCTTTCATTCTGTGTTTGAACTTCCAGGAAACTCTTCAAGGACAGGCTCTATGCTGCTCTCCTTGCTACCCTCAGGTTCTAACCAATTACAGGGCCAGGCACACTTTGGGTGCTGAACCAGTGTTTGTGGAATTGAGTGGATTCTTAAAGGAGCAGCTGGAGGTATTACTGGCTATTAACCGTCACCATGTGCCACATGGAGTGTGGCGCTAGGACACACTTTGTGATCAGGAGACCTAGATTCTGGACCAGGATGTGGCAGTGGGACCCTAGCCAAGCTATTTCAGCTCTCTGACCCTTCATCCATCAAGTGACAGAGCTTGGATGAAAATAGTGTTTCTCCACAAGAAGCACTGGTCTGAAGTCTCCATGCTGCCCTCAAGCCTGGGGAGAAGAGAATTTGGTGGTTGGGGGTTGATGGTGATACAGTCTGGTCAGAAACACCCCTGCAGAGAAGGGTGCTGCAGACTGTAGAGGTCGAGCAAGGAGTGGCTCAGGGACTGGAAGCTAGAAAATTCTGGAGTAGACAACCTCTGACATTCAGAGAGATGAGACTAATCTTTCCCAATTTTGTATCACCTCTTGTAGCAGGTACTTTCTAAGGATGAGACAATTTCTAAGGATGATTTTGCTGACTGAGGGAAGCACACTATTCTTTCAACTACGGGTCTAGGAGACTAGGCTTCTCACTGCTCATCTATTTAAATCACTGCCCTCAGAGCGGTGAGCAATGAATGCAAGCCGGTCAGACTCCGTCACCTCATTCCAAAATATTCTTTCATTTATTCCACAATCAACAGATAGTTACTGAAGGTCTGTGAAGTCAGGCACCATTTATCAATGAACAAGACAAATTCTTTGCCCTCACCGTGCAAGAGAGAAGGGAAAAAAAGACAGACGTGATTACTGCTTAGTGTGATTGGTGCTACAAGAAACACTAAAGCAACATAAGGAGACAAGCTGATGGATAAAATTGCCAGGAAAGTTCTTTTTCGGGAGGTGACATTTAAGTTGAGGCATCAATTAAATGAGAGAATGAGCCATTTGGATACTAAGAGAATAGTGTTCTAAGCTAGAGAACTAGGAGTTCCAAGATCTTGATGTGCAAGTCTCCTTGACATGTTTTAGACAACGCGAAATGTCTGGGTCTGGAGTAGAGTAAGTGGAGTAGAAAAGAAAAGTCAGAATGGTGGGAATGTGATAGCACAGATCATAGGGGTCTTATAAGCCACAGTGATGACTCTGAAGCTACCTCGTTCTGTTCTTTCAAGAAAGGCTTGATTCCATCCAGTGTATGATGGGATTTCACATGGAGATTGTTAGATATGATCACTCCAGCAACTGGGTAGGAAAACAGTGTAGCCAGAGACAAACAACATCCACAAAATGATGAGAAGAAATGGCAGTGAAACCTACAAGGGAGAAAATTGAGTGTGGCTGGATGAAACTGAACTTGAATCCTGAGCTTGTGACTTCCCCATTCTGTAACTTGGGAAAGTTAGTTAACATCCCTGATCTCTGTTTCCTCATCTGTTAAAGAGGGATCCTATTGCCTTGGTGAGTTTGAAGATGAAGGGAAAGGATGTATACTATAACAGAAGTTTAAGGTGACTGAGCTATTAGTATCAACACTTATTCCACTGCCTTTGCCTTGTTGGCCACTGATGAACAGGACAGCTGAGGACGCCAGGCGAGTGGCTGGGATCCCACGTCACCCTATCTAAGTCACACTCCTTTGAGGAGTGAGAGGTAGGAAAAAAGTAGGAGGTGACTTGCCTAAAGACACACAGCTTGTTAAGGTCTGGGCTGTACTGGGAGATGGAGGCGCAGGTTTTTTCCTGCCTCGTATTCTTTCTTCCATGCCAAGAGTCAGCAAACTGTGGCTCCACAGGCCGAATCTAACTTGTCCCATGTGTTTGTACTTGCATATGTACTAAGTTGCTTCAGTTGTATCCAACTCTTTGCGACCCCATGGACTGTAGCCCACCAGGCTCCTTTGTCCATGGGGCTTCTCCAGGCAAGAATACTGGAGTGGGTTGCCATGCCCTCCTACAGGGGATCTTCCCAACTCAGGGATTGAATCCAGGTCTCCCACCTTGCAGGTGAATTCTTTGCTATCTGAGCCACCAGGGAAGCCTGAGAATACTGGAGTGGGTAGCCTATCCCTTCCCCAGGGGACCTTCCTGACCAGGAATTGAACTGGGGTCTCCTACATGGCGGTGGATTCTTTACCATCTGATCTACCAGGGAAGCCCTATATTTAGCTTAGTTATCATCGACTAAGAAGGGGACCTTATCTCCAGGTCTCCAAAACAGCAGGACTGAGAGATGCTCTTGTGGGGATGGGGGTGGGGTGGGGGTCATGGTCTTGGTGTAATAACACAGCAAAGGGCCTCAGGCCACTGGGAACCAGCAAGGGAGCACTGGTCACCCAGGGAGGACAGAAAAGGAAGTGGATGAGGACTCTGGCCAAAGGGACGGGAGTGGGGAGAAAAGAACTGTATCCTTGCCATCAGCTAGTTTAGATCCCAGAGACAACTATCTAAAACTCAGGTGAGAAGAAAACTTGAAGGAAACTCGAGGACCCTGGAAACTGGCAGACGCAGCAGCTCTAGTTGATCATCTTGGCTTGAATGTGCACTGATGATTGGGTGTGTCTGGGAGACTCTATCAGGAAGCAACCACTATAGGGTCCATTACCTTATCCCCCCAGATGACCATCACCACCAGACTGAGAAAGAGTGCCTGCTTATTCTCAGACCCCATGGTCTGAGACCTCCCAGGAGTCCTCTCTTCCTCTCTCAAGACTTTAGGAGTATGTAGGGAACTGTGGTGCTGCAGTAGACTCTTAAGAATCTCTTCGACAGCAAGATCAAGCCAGTCAACTCTAAAGGAAATCAACCCTGAATATTCATTGGAAGGACTGATGCTGAAGCTGAAGCTCCAATACCTTGGACACCTGATGCTTGGAAAAACTGAGGGCAAGAGAAGGGGACAACAGAGGACAAGATGTTTGGATGGCATCACCAACTGAGTGGACATGAGTTGGCGCAAACTCTGGGAAATGGGGATGATGGTGTCTTGCCAGGGACCATTTCCTTGCCTGGCAGTCAGGAAGACTGACTTCAGTCTCTTTGATCTCCAGGTTTCCACTGATACACTTAAGTAGACCCTTCTCCTAGAACTCCACTGGCCATAAGCCTACTGATGCACTCGATCCCCAACCGTGATTATTTACTTGCTTCAGTGTTTTCATCCCGCGTTGGTGGGCCCATTATTATAGGTGTAAACTTATTGGTCAGAAAGCAGTGACGGCTGCACTTGATTGAACCTGTGGAATCTAAGCTTAAACTTCATCCCTAGGTGTTCCTCTAGACTGCAGGTTTCAGACTTCATCTTGTTGCCATAAACAGTGGAAACTGGGTTACACAGTTTTCAACTCCAGGTAATATAAATACAGTACCATGTATTTCTTGGCACTCTAAACTTTCCAACCAGCCTACATGGAGAGCACCCTAGCTTTTTGGAATGCTGAATAATTCACCAGACCCATCAGCCTTGGTGTTTCAGAGCTCAGTAGGCACTCTCCACTGATCCAATGAACAGATGTGCTGATTTTTACTTGTTCAGAATGTTTCAGCTATTTGAAAACCATGGACTTGAGGAGTAAATCAGCCATGCTACATCCTGACATCCTCACTAATTCACAGACCAAGTAATTCCCTTTGCCTCACTCCAAAGGTTATCTTGCCTAATTTCTAGCAGCAGTTCAGTAACTGTGAGATTGAGTGGCATGGCAGCTCATTTCCAACTTGGCTTGCCATCTGCACTACAGAAGAAAGAAAACTTTCTTAGTGTCTATCATCTTTTCCCGTCCTTTTTTCTTCTTCCATACTGGTGCTTAGATGAGGTTAGGGCCACTGCAAAATGGTTAATTAAACTGTAACAAAAAAACAGCAAAGCCGAGACCCTGGTGGCTAGTGGAAGAGCTAGTAACCTCTGCTAGGCCACTGGGGACTCAAAACAAGTGGAACTAGAATACTTCCTACCTTCTTGGTGCTCACCATGGAAATGAGAACCCACTGAAATGAGCAAGCCTGCCCAAGGAGGTAAAGACGGGAAACCAAACAGCATGTGGAGAAGAAGCGAATGTTATAGAAGGAAGCCTTGCAAAAAATAAATGATTTTTTACAAGTGTGGTTAATTTTACTGAGACTTAAAATTATGAACACAGCGTGCATTCCCTCCCCCGCAAAATAAAAGCTTTGAGAAAGTTTGATCTGCCTCCCATAAGAAGTTACAAAAAAGGAAAGTGTCTGCGAAAGCCTTTAAAATCATACTATTTTGAGTATGATAATCATCAGGAGTAGATAATGCTGTCAGAAGTCAACTGATGTGGAATCACTTTAAATCAATGTAGTCATCTGGGTTGCCCCATTAAAAAGACTCCTTAGCACTATTATTTATGGAAATATCCATCTACCCACATCTAGGAACAGTCTAGACAAAAGAAAAAGAAAGAAAAGGAGAATTAGGAGAATCAAAGAAGAAGAGGAAGGAAAATCAGAGGAAGAAGTAGGGACTTCCCTTGTGATCCAGTGACTGTAAATCCGCCTGCCAATGTGGGGTAAACAAGTTCGGTCCCTAGTCGAGGACGATCTCACATGCTGTGGGACAACCAAGCCCACGCACCGCAACGAAAGGAGTCACCTCAGTGAGAAGTCCATGTCCCACTACTTGAGAACAGACCCTGCTCGCTGCAACTAGAGAAAGCCTGTGCATGGCAACGAAAACCCAGCACAGCCCAAATTACAAAAAATAAAAAATTTCAAAACAAAGCAGTAGTAGTAGTAGAAATAGTGGTACCAGAAGAAGGAGAAGAGCAGGAAGAAGAAATGGGTCAGTTTCACTGAATTCTGTCTAGTGCAACAATTTTCCTGTTTCCCAAGTGAAAACAATCATTTTGTATTTAATCTGTAGCCAGAAAAAAAATGATATCCAGTGCTAAGTTTGGCATTCCATATTGTGCTTAACCAGGAATGGAACCAGCTAAGATTGTGCCCTTATGTATCAGCCTTTGAGATGTAATGACCTAATATTCATAAAGCAGAATTAGGCATCTATCACACAGCCCAGCCCTGTCTCCAGTTCGCTTTTTACTTCCACGCATCACAGTTGGGCTGAACAGATGGTGTTTCTGCAAGTTCTCAGCATTTCTTTTGCAACTCTTAAATAGGTATGAGAGTTGGAGCCTTATCTTTGTCCAGCCAGCAATTATTTGCCAGATATAATTTTGTTCCCTTTTTACACAATGTTGACAAGTAGTAACCGCTGGGTGTTTCTACGTGATGTGATTAAAGCTAGTAGTGCGTGAGAGCTTCTTTCCGAGGGATCTCTCTAACTACCTCTTCCCAAGACACACACATTAATAATGCTTTAGCACCAATAGTTACTGTTTTTCTTAAATATTGTCAGCCTGAAGAAGAGCTTTCACGTTCAGGGTTTGGGTTGTATTGTTGTTTATTGTACTGCAAGGCAGAAGCGCGGAGAGTGGTGGGGAGCTGTCATCCTCTCTGAGTGTTGTCAGTGTGGTGATGGTGACGGGAAAGAGTTTTTAAATTATGGGACAGAAACTGGGGTCCAGGGGGGAGGAGTAATTAGAGGCTTTGGCCAGAGGAGGTGGGGGTGGGGCAGAGGGCAAGGACAGGGAGATGGGAGGGGTGAGCCATCTGGTGTTAATCTCCTGCTGTGTTTGCAGGGCAAAATGACGAGGGCACTTTGTCAAGGTACAGTCTGCATTTGCAGACACAGATGGAGCAAGAGGGAGATTAATACATGTGGTTCTAACCACCTTTCATATCTTTACAGCTAAACATTATTTATAGAAATCAATTAGTCCTCTGTCTTTGCAATCTTATTATGAGTCTCTGTCCAACTTTCTGGCAAGCTCTTCAAGAGGATGATTAATGGTAAACTTTCAGAATGAATAAAAAATGAACCTTCCCCTAGGAACTGGTGTAGTGGAGAGAAAGGCAAATGATAAAAATTACAAACTCTTCGAGTCACTAAGAAACTAATGTAGGATCAGTGTGGTCCTTGCGATACTATTTTTCCTTATACGTCTCCTTTGTCCTCTCTTCTTTCTCTCTGTCTCTCTCTTCCTTCCTTTCTTCCTCTCTCTCTCCCTATCCTTTTTCTTCTCCCTCTCTGTCTCTCCCTTTTTGCACAAACACTCAGCAGCCTATTTGTTCTGGAAACTTTCAGAGAGCCTGACGCCTACAACTGAACTTGTGGGAAAGCAAAGGTTTATTCATTTGCTGAGCTAGTAAATGCCACTTTGATTACTGATGCTCATGCAAGATAAAGAATCCCAGGGGGAAAAAAAATGGAACAGAGCTCTCATGTTTTGTCTTCTGGAAACTATTATAAGAGGCGGGAGCCACCGATTAGCCTCTGTTAAATGAGTCTGGGAGCCAGGTAATAGTAAGTATAAAATCCCATTGCAGTGTGTTCCATAGCTCAGACTCGAGTCTTGCTAGTCTGTTACCAAAGCAGGCTTAGAAATGAAATAGTTAGGATGCCTCAAATGTGAAGAAGGAATTATCCAATAAAAACAGCTGTAAAGCCAGGAGAGGACAGGAGCTGGGGACACATGGCAGACAGATCTTAACTCCTGGAATCTTGAGGTGGAGGTGGTTTTATTTCCTTAGCTAAAAGAGGATTCTCTGGGCTTCTAATAATTAAGACGTTACTGGTGGCAAAGGGCAAGTGGAATTAGAGGCGCTCATTTGCCCCTTGAAGGACTATAAAGAATGCCAGGAAATTTTAGGAAATCTTCCTAGCCTCTCTTTCCGTCACTATGAAATGGGCAGGATACTAGTACTCCACTCAGAGGTGCGGCGTGAGGACTAAATGAGACCAATGGTCAAGGGCTTAAGGTAGCGTGAGCACAGCAGCTTCTCGTGAGGTGGCGTCGCTAGGGTTAAGAGGACTCAAAATGACTTTTCTCATTTTCTTAACACTGCTCAACACTGATCATGTTCCTTTTTTCTAACTCTCAGCTGTATCTGCCAAGACTCTGCTAAGTGCCCCTGGGGAAGGCCATCTAGCTCTGTCTCTCCCACCCTACATTGTTACTTGATATGGATCTGGACACAGTAGATGCTAAATAAATGCTGTCTGATTTTACATTCTTTATGTTTAGATGGGATTTTCCACTTAATTTGAGCTGCTGATATAAATGTATACAAGCTCTGTATAAAGGTAGGCTAATAATATATAAACTGTAATTTCTGCTTCAATAATTCCCCACGCTGCAGAGAACATCTTTAAGCTTCCAATTTGATGGAATTAACTAACACAGTAACTGACACCTAATAAGTGCTTAGTAAACAGTTTTTTTAAAAAAATAATAATCGCATAATAAAAAACACATAATCACAGAATTTGGCTAAATCTTCATCAGCAATAGTTGGTTTGATTTTGGTGTAATGCAGTTAACTTTTGAATTTTTGATACAGTTTTTAAAGCTTCACTCCATTTACAGTTATTACAAAATATTGGCTCTACCCCCCACATTGTACAAAACACCCTGAGCGTATCTTACACCTGATAGTTTGTGCTTTCCACTCTCCCACCCATAGATTGCCCCTCTCTGCTTCCTTCTTCCCACTAGTAACACTGATTTTTTTTTTCTCTGTGTCTGTGAGTCTGCTTCTTTTTTGTCATATTCACTAGTTTGTTGTGTTTTTTAGATTCCACGTATATATGATAACCAGTATTCTCTGTCAGTACACATTTTTTGAATGATGAATGGATGCATAAAACCGACATAGGAAAATAAGACAGAGAGATAAGCAAGGAAAGGGTTTTAAATAAAACTTTGGTTAACTTTCCTTTTAGATTTCAATAGAAGACAAATTGCATGACTGAATTAGAAAAATAGCTGCTTGCAAGCTATAGAAAATGTGTCTTCCTAACTCGAAGTGATTGGAAGTTTGGGGGCAGTTCTCAGAATCCATGAGAGACAACCACGCTTGAAAAAATGCAGGATCCCGGCAGCAGCTCTGGATTGTGTAGCAGATTCTGTGTAGCAGTCTCCTTGGTCACTTAGATCATTATTTTCATCCTAGTTCCGCTTAAGAGTCAAAGTCATAGGAGTGAGACTAATTGGCCTAACTTGGGTCACATGTCCAACACATCCCCACGGTAGGTTGGGGGTCTTATTTATAGTCCCATCAAGAGTATATAAAATGAGAAGAGGCCATGCTCCTAGAGGAAATCAGGATGCTGCAAGCAAACTAAAAACAAGCAGGTGTCAGAAAATAAATGTTCACATTATAAACTTACTAATATAGAAATGCAACAAATTGCATATATATTAGTTTCCTAAGGCTGCCATAAGGAAGCACCACAGACTGGCTGACTTCAACAACAGAATTAAATTGTCTTGTAGTTCTCATAGCTAGAATTTCAAGACCAAGGTGCTGGTGGGGTTGGCACCTTCTGAGGGTCCTGGGGGAAGGCTCTGTTCCAGCCTCTCTCTTTGGCTTGCTGATGGCTGTCTTCTCCCTGTGTCTCCATTTATGTTCTTTCTACACATGCCTGTATCAGAATTTTCTCTTCTTGTAAGGACACCATCATATTGGATTATGCACCACTTCCAAAGTAGCGCTAGTAGTAAAGAACCTGCCTGCCAGTGCAGGAGACATGAGAGAAGGCCAGTGTGATCCCTGGGTCAGGAAGATCCTCTGCAGGAGGAAATGGCAACCCACTACAGTATTCCTGCCAAAAGAATCCCATGGACAGAGGAGCCTGGCAGGCTACAGCCCATGGGGTTGCAAAGAGTCAGACATGACTGAAATGATGTAGCACCCACACATATTGGGTTACGTTCCACCTTAGTAATCTTTTTAGAGCCAGACATCCTGGAATGCAAGGTCAAGTGGGCCTGAGGAAGCATCACTATAAGCAAAGCTAGTGGAAGTGATGGAATTCCAGTTGAGCTATTTCAAATCCTAAAAGATGATGCTGGGAAAGTGCTGCATTCAATATGCCAGCAAATTTGAAAAACTCAGCAGTGGCCACAGCACTGGAAAAAGTCAGTTTTCATTCCAATCCCTAAGAAAGGCAATGCCAAAGAATGATCAAACTACTCACAATTGCACTCATCTCACATGATAACAAAGTAATGCTCAAAATTCTCCAAGCCAAGCTTCAACAGTATGTGAACTGTGAACTTCCAGATGTTTAAGCTGAATTTAGAAAAGACAGAGGAACAAGAGATCAAATTGCCAACATCCACTGGATCACCGAAAAAGTGAGAGAGTTCCAGAAAAACAAATACTTCTGCTTTATTGACTGTGCCAAAGCCTTTGACTGTGTGGATCACAACAGTGGAAAATTCTTCAAGAGATGGGAATACCAGATCACCTGACCTGACTCCTGAGAAATCTGTATGGAGGTCAAGTAGAAACAGTTAGAACTGGACATGAAAAAACAGACTGGTTCCAACTCAGGAAAGGAGTATGTCAAGACTGTATACTGTCACACTGCTTATTGAACTGATATGCAGAGTACATCATGAGAAATGCTGGGCTGGATAAAGTACAAGCTGGAATCAAGACTGCCAGGAGAAATATCAATAATCTCAGATATGCAGATGATACCACCCTTATGGCAGAAGGTGAAGAACTAAAGAGCCTCTTGATGAAAGTGAAAGAGGAGGTGGAAAAGTTGGCTTAAAGCTCAATATTCAGAAAATTAAGATCACGGCATCTGGTCCTATCATTTCATGGCAAATAGATGGGGAAACAATGGAAACAGTGTCAGACTTTATTTTTGGGGGGGATTCCAAAATCCCTGCAGATGGTGACTGCAGCCATGAAAATAAAAGATGCTTGCTCATTGGAAGAGAAGTTATGACCAATCTAGACAGCATATTAAAAAGCAGAGACAGTACTTTGCCGACAAATCCATCTAGTCAAGTCTATGGTTTTTCCAGTAGTCATGTATGGATGTGAGAGTTGACTGTCAAGAAAGCTGAGTGCCGAAGAATTGTTGCTTTTGAACTGTGGTGTTGGAGAAGACTCTTGAGAGTGCCTTGGGCTATAAGGAGATCCAACCAGTCCATCCTAAAGGAAATCAGTCCTGAATATTCATTGGAAGGACTGATGCTGAAGCTGAAACTCCAGTACTTTGACCATCTGATGCAACAAACTGACTCATTTGAAAAGACCCTGATGCTGGGAATGATTGAAGGCAGGAGGAGAAGGGGATGACAGAGGATGAGATGGTTGGATGGCATCACCGACTCAATGGACATGAGTTTGTGTAAACTCTGGGAGTTGGTGATGGACAGGGAAGCCTGGCATACTGCAGTCCATGTGGTTGCAAAGAGTTGAACACGACTGAGTGACTGAACTGAACTGAACTGAGTGATCTTTTAAATTTAATTACCCTGTCTCTGAATACAAGCACATTCTCACATACAGGGGGACAGGGAGTTAGGAATTCAAGGGATGGGCTGACACAATTCAGCCCATAACAGCATGCTATAAACACACTGATTTACTAAATTAATCAAATTGAGCAGAACTGTCAATGGACATACCTATTGTGTCTATAGCATTTTTTAGTGAAAATGGAAAAATCATTCAGCAAACTCTGCAGAAATCCTTGATGTTTCAAATTTACTGGTTGAGCTAATAAAAACAGAGATAAACAGATTTTCTCCTCTTCATTATTCTCTATTAAAAAGATATTTGATCTTTTGCTATACAGTTGCTATTGGAGACTACTGTAATCACATACATATTTCTTTGGGGACAAATTAAAAGCAGCAGTAATAAATCTTAGCTTTCTACTATTGAAAATAAATTAAAATAAAAACATATTTTGAAACCTGAAAAATGAGAACTGGGGGCCTTTCTATATCTGAGATGCCAATTTTGCCTGTAAAAATTTTCAGAGATTTTTCTAAGAGCAGAGCCAAGCAGAAATGACTCAATATTACCTCCCACTGCACATACAAATTTTCTCTTTGACTGTGGCCACTGTTTAGATCTGACGTTGTCCAGCTTTAAGCAATACACAAATAATGTTCATGTGGTGATGCAGAAAGCCCTGGCTGAATCCTAAGCTATACTTGTGTCCTAGAATTCTCAGCTCTCAGAGTTTATGGTCCTGTGATTCACATGCTCTCCACACATTTGTGGTTTTCTTCCATGACCAATGTCCACTTTTGTTAGACCTCATCCTCCATACCTATGTTTGCTTGGAAAGATGCACTGACCAAGGAACTTTGCTTCTGAACGTTTCATTTGCTAAAGAGGTAGTTGGCTCCTAAACTTTTAGAGGTAGTTTGTACTGTTGAGATCTTTGCATGGGTGAGATAGCACTAGACTGCCATGAGGCTTGGACAGCACTGGGTCTTTGTCCAGCCAACCTCACAGCATCTGCCTTCCTTTGCCTCCATTTTCAATGCCTTCAGATATTTAATATTAACCTTCTTGACCTGGAAAGCAAGCCAAAGACACAAAAAAGCTACATGATGGAAACCACCAAATCCATCTCTGGAGAAGAAATCATCTAGAAATTTAAAACAGCTTTTATTATTCTTTACTCAGTGTATAGACATAATGTGATGTGATTTATGGGGTTTATGTATGTTGGTGTTTTACACATAATCACAGAATTTGGCTGAATCTTCATCAGTAGTGAGACTTCCCTAGTGACTCAGATGGTAAAGAAGCCACCTGCAATGCAGGAAACCCAGGTTGGATCCCTGGGTTGGGAAGATCCCCTGGAAAAGGAAATGGCAACCCACTCTAGTATTCTTGCCTGAGAAATCCCACTGATAGAGGAGCCTGATGGGCTACAGTCCACGGAGTTGCAGAGAGTCAGACATAATTGACAAACTAATACTTTCTTTCTCTCATCAGCAGTAGTTGGCTTGATTTTGGTATAAAATGAATTAGTATTCCCCTATGTATATACTTTGGCCACCTGATGTGAAGAACTGATTCATTGGAAAAGACCCTGATGCTGGAAAAGATTGAAGGAAGGAAGAGAAGGGAACAATGGAAAATGAGATGGTTGTATGGCATCACCAATTCAATGGACATGAGTTTGAACAAGCTCTGGGAGTTGGTGGTGGACAGGGAAGCCTGGCATGCTGCAGTCCATGGGGTCGCAAAGAGTCGGACATGACTGAGCAACTGAACTGAACTATGTGTATCAAACAGTAAGAATGCAGGCCCCAAGGTCTCTCAGAATCTGTCTCACCAACATCTTTTCATTCCTGTCTGCTATGGCCACACCCCACTCACCATGTTTTCCCCACCCTTCTGCGCCTTTTCCTCTGGCACCCCCTCTCTCTGGAGAAGACCTTCACCATGCCTCAGCTCTTTCTAAACACTTCTATCTTCTCATCATCTCAGTCTAACTTCTAACTTCTCAACTTTTCAGTTCAGCCAGCAGATCCTCGGGGAATCCTCCCCTGCCTGCTTCCCTGATTCTTAGTCAGAGGCCCCTCCCCAACATCTCATGGTATCACGTCTATCTACACTGAGTCTGTCCTTACACTGTTTCATAATTGATTGTTTGCTAGGCTGTTTCTACCAGACTGTGAGCTTCTTGCAGAAGAGGACTGTGTATATCACTTCATCTCCAGCCCTTAGCATGGGACCTGGCGCATGATGCTTAATGACTAGATGAATGAATGAACACATTTATGAGCTAAATTTTTGAAAATGAACAATTAGAGACATAGCTTTATTAATATCAACAATCTGGAAGCTCTCAAAGCCTCTTTATTTGAAAGTATCATCAAAATCCTTTCAGTATGGATGAATGCCCTCCACCAAGTTTGCAAGCTGAAAATGGTCTGTGATTCTCAGGTTATTCTTGGGCCTCATGTTACAAAGTTGAGACCATTTCTCCAGATAGTGCATCAATTTGCTTCTCAGTAGAAATCTTCTGTCAGTTGAAAGTCCTCAGTGGTGGTAACTATTGCACAAACCACAGTGGAAAATAAAATCCAGGATGTACTGCCAGAATTATAGCCTGCTTAAGCAGAAGTGGTAAGATACATAACATGTTCATTATCATGGTTTGTGAAAAGCACACTGGCCTTAGAGACAAAAGGCATGAGTTAAACCTGGTCTTCACTCTGCTAGTTGGGTGGCACTGGGTGGAGTTAGTTAGTATTTCACACCTTATCTGACTTGATTTTTGTCAAGTGTAGTGGAGTTCACTCCAATGGCCTTATGACCTTTAAGTCCTGTGTCAATATGATGGAATGAAAATTAATACTGCTTGTGTGCCTGCTATGTGCCTGTCATTGCTTAAAGGTGGGTAAACCCAAATGCAGATTTTCCCCAAAGCTGCAGAAGCTTCTTTATACTCTCTCACATGTTGCCATTCTCAAGTTCATCACTTAACAATTACAAATTATTTTTAGAACCTGTATCAAAATTACCCAAAGGGTGTGTTCCATGACATTACAATTTCTATTATGTAGACTGTTGTACATTATACAGACTGCTCTAATATAGACCATGACACAGAACACTCACTATTGTAAGCAGGATTTTATTTGGATGAGACAGAGTGTTTCCTAGGTCTCATCTCCTTTTCAAGTGAAGTAGATTTGCCAAAAATAGACAAATGAGTGTTTTCTGGGTAATGTGTTCTACACCCCAACTTTTTCAGAGTCCTAGTGGAATCTATATAACGCCCATACCAGCAGTCAGCACCACATGCCCTCTTGTTGCCTCGGAATCAGCTGTGTGCGACGCTCGGTGTCATATAGCCCAAACATTCAACTGTTGGACTCATTTTATTTTTTAATTTTCATCTGAGTATTTGGCACTTAGAGAAACAGCCAACTTCAGCTTGGACTATAACAACCAAGGATTGTTTACACTTGGGATTAGTCTGGGCTTTCTCAGGGGAAACGTTCTTTTTAACATCACTTTCTAGAACAGTGATCTGATCCTGTTTATGAACAGCATTGTCAGTATTGTTAATAACAATAAGAATTCTTTCCCTTCTGTTGTAATCATGCTCATCCATCCTTTCACCCTGCGTTGCCCTAATTCAGGCCCTCTTATGCGATGCCTAATTCAACTTTGGAATTTACCTAAACCTTTCCCAGCCTCTGTCTTCCACATGTCAATCTGCCTACCACAATTTCACCATTATTTCAATGCAATATGCCCTCTGAAAAGCTTGCAGAGCCTCCCTCTAACTTACACAATAGTTCAAATGGATAAGGTCTTCCAGAATCTGATGCCTAATACTGAGAGAAAAAGCCCAAGAAAAGAAATCAGATGGTCTTTGTTCTAGTTCTGGTTGCATCATAGCCAAATTGTGTGACTTTCCCTCTATGGATCATAGTTTCCTTGCATGGGATGTGACGTGATTGGACAAGATCAGAGATGTCAGCTGAGTGGCATTCGGGCACCAACCCGTCCCTGCTGTGCCCTTGCAGCTCATCGTTCATCAGTCTCTGGCTTTTTCCCACTGAGCACTAGTGAGCTTCAGAACATGCGTGTGGTCATGTCCGGTAGACCCCAGTTAACCCTGGAGATCAAAGCACTTCTATCTCCCTGGACGGGATGATCCCTGGGATGGCTTCCTACCACACTGTACAGCTCTGTAGTCTTCTTTCCATCAGATTTGCCTACTTCTCCCAATGTAAGGCCCACACTGTACCCAACAGCATTTGAATATTTTCTACAATACATTTGGAACATTTGAGGCCATTGGGAAACACTTGCACTTGAGTCTCTAGTCCAAATACCACTCATCCTGCAAAGCTCAGGTGAGCTGCACTTTCCCATGAAAGCTTTGCTGGTGACCCCAGCTGCAGGGCTCCCATCCTCCACTCAGAATGCCCGTAGTAGTTTTTCATTCAACTCTAAGTGTATATTGAGGACAAACTCTATGCCAGCTTGTTAACTCTTTTGGCTGCCAAATTTAATGATATTTGTGGGACTTTCTCCACCACTACTAGACTATAAACCGAAATTTAAAAACAGGCGACTTGTGTTCAAATTCTAGTTCTTCCTATTAGTTTCTGTGAACCCATAGACAAATCTCTTAATTCTTGGGTAGCCTTTACTGTTTACTAGTGAGTGCCTGGTACATCCTAGAAAATCAATAATTATTGGTTTAGCAGAAGGAAAAGAAAGGAAAAAACAGACGCAAAAAAAATTGACAAGACTTAGTTAATGAGCTTAATGAGAGTTAAATAAGAATACATATATAATATACATATGTGTGTGACTATATATACACACATGTAACATTGTATGATTTTATATATGTATATATAAAACTTTGAAAACCTTGTCTCGAATGTCAAAAGCATGATAGAAACATGCATTATCCCCACCAATAATACTAGATAAAACATTCATTGAGTGCCAGTTTTGTGAAAACAACATAATTTAGACTCTGACATGCTACAGAAAAGCAGGACAGGCTTTGGAACCCAGCTTCACCTGTGTTCATCGCCCTGTTCTTTCACTTTTGGTGGCTTTGGATGAGTCGCCTGACTCCTCTGTACCTTCGTGTTTTTATATGAGGATAAACTACAGTGTGGTGCAGTAAGAACTCCCAAATCTTGAGGGTGCTTCTCCTAACAGAGGCATCTCAACCATGCTACATATCCATGGCAGGCAAGCAGGAGACTCTGCTCCACACAGTCACTCAGGGACCCAGGGGATGAACCTCTTATTACTGCATCATTTGAAATCCCTAGGGCTGGCAAGAGACTGGAAGTCCTCACACCAGCGATTAGCGCCCAACACAGAAGGGACCTGTGTGACTCACAGATTCAGCCTCAGTGGACCTCGGAAGTACAGCCTTCCATGAACACAGAAGAAGCTAACCAGACCTTGGTGATCATTAGAAATGTCTGATGAGGATAATAATGACTACTTGCAAGGACTCTTGAGAGAAAGAAATGTAAGCACCTCACCAAACACATAGGACAGACCTCAGTGATTGTGAGAGCCTTCCTTCTTTCCCTCCTGATTAACTCGGCCAAGTTGTATGTTTACTGTTATTCCTTTTCCATTTTGATCTCATGTCTTTGCATATAATGCTCAAGAAATTTTTGCTAAGTAACTTTCATAAGAAATTTGCAATTATTTTCCATAAGGTATCTTAAATTCACAGGAAACGTGCGGTTGTAAAGTTATCATCAATTGCAAGATTCATTTAATATTCTGGGTAATTGTTATATCTAGAATACCCATAGGCATAAAAGCAAGTGTTTTGGCTTTTTTTGTTTTGGTCTGCTTTAGTTTAGCTTCTTTTCCCCCCACAAACACTTTCAGAATGCATACAACCTGTTGATAAACCTGTATTTCACTATTACCACAAAGCATCTTGTCAGCATGAGGGCAGCAGTTTCCTATAGGTGCCAGTTTCCTCTTCTTCCTTTCTAACAAAATCCAGACTTGGTTCAGGTACCCTCCTCACCACCTTGCGGCCAGGTGCCTGTTGCAAGCTGACCCCACCCCAGCTCCAGGGGAGGACCTGAGTGATTTACAGGGGCCTGTTTTCCCCAGATTGGCTTAGGAAGCAGTTTGTGCCCAATTTGCCCCATGAAACAAGAGGAGAAATGTGCTGGGTGACTTGTGGGGGAGCATTTCTGGCCCTTGATAAAGAGACAGACAGAAAGAAAGAGGTGGGTGCTGCCTCTTCCTTCTCTGGTTGGGGTGAATGTGACTCTGGAACCACTGCCCACCAGCCCGAGGATGAGTCCAAGGCTGAGGTCCACAGAGCAGAGTGATGCAGAGCTGAATCAGTCAAGCCTGGAGCTTGCACTCCCTGTTTTATGAAATGACAAACTGCTTATTTTTAAGCTAATTTGAGTTAACATTTTCTATTACTTCTAGCTGAAAATATCCTAATTGGAAGTAAAATCATTATATATTAAGATTTACTCACTCATTAAATATACAAGTAAGAGCCCACTGCATTGGGTGCTTGGGAAACAGTGGTGAGTGATCACTGAAATACAGCAACCACTGGCACAGAGTTTACAGTGCAGAAGGGGAGACAGGCGTGCACCAAAAGCCCACCCTCTGCAGTCTGCCTTGTTGACAGCACCATCTAACAGCTGAGCTTCCTAGAAACTTTGGGGTCATCTGCTGCTGCTGCTGCTGCTGCTAAGTCACTTCAGTCGTGTCTGACTCTGTGTGACCCCATAGATGGCAGCCCACCAGGCTCCCCCACCCTTGGGATTCTCCATCTAGGACCATGCTTTTTCTTTCTCCGTCTTTCAGCAAATCTGTTTGGCCACACACCACACATCTATTTAGAGTTTGTCCACTTCTCTCATTCTCTTCACTGTGACCACCATGGTCTGAGCTACGGTCATTTCTCCAGTTGTCAACTGCCAACTCCCTCCCCTTGTATGTGTGGCTGCTCGGTCACTTCAGTCGTATCAGACTCTGTGTGACCCTATGGACTGTAATCCACTAGGCTGCTCTGCCCATGGGATTCTCCAGGCAAGGGTGGTGGAGTGGGTTGCCATGCCCTCTTCCAGGGGACCTTCTGAACCCAGGGATCGAACCTGCGTCCCCTGCATTGCAAATGGATTCTCTACTGCTGAGCCACCGGGAAAGCCCCTTCTCCGTGTATATATGACTCTGATCTGTCACACTAGCCAGAACAGCACTGTAGACGGGGGTGGAGGCCTCCTTGGAGAGGCTGAGGAATGAATGGGGTAAGTGGAGATTGTAGGCTCTAGAAAATTGCTTCTAGAATGCTGACTGTGAAGAAAAATAGAGGTGGTTATCTTTGTGGGGTGGTAGTCTCAGGGGAGTCTTGTTTGGTTTTTGCATTAATACAATAACAACAGAGTGTGCTTAAACAGTGTGGGGGATAGTCCAGGAGGAAAGAAATGCCAAGAGAGAGTGGCCTCCAGAAACGAGGCACTGAGGGCATCCGGAATCTGTTCGGGGGGCCGGCCGTGGGTCCGTGGCGGCAGTGCTCGCCATTGTAACCAAAGGAAAGCGGAAGAGAAGGCAGGCAGAGGTAGAGAGGGCTATGCATGACGGGAAACAAAGCATTTCCTTCCGGGAGTCCCGGACTTCTTTATGAAGCACGAGGTAGCGCGTTCACCAAGGCTAAGAAGGCAGAGGGTGGAGGCTGCAGAGTGAGCAGCAGTTTTGAGGAGAGCAGGACGATGACAGAGTCATGACTAGAGAGGCAGAGAAAGCGTCCTGGGGATGCCTAGAGACATTGCCAGCTTGAAGGTGAGGATCACAGGGGAGCGATGAGTCTGTGCCCCGCCAGCGGCCTCGGCGGAGACCCTGAGGACGCTCATGCTGGGAGGCAGTGGGGAGAGAAGGGCCGCTCTGGGAGGCGGCCCTCAGCTGACCGAGCAGAGTAGTTTCACCCACTCCAGCCTATCTCATGACCCATCAGGAAGCTCAGGCCGCAGACACTGGGTTAGTAGAGGAGAGGCCCTGATTAGGCCCACCTGGAAGATACGTGGCGGTCACTGTCAGCCCTAGAGAGAAGAAACTTTTGAGGCCCCCATTCTGGGTCCTGAGAGTTTGCTCTTGGCCTGATACTTGGGAGTTCACAAGCACCCCCGCCCCCCATGCTTCATCTTGAAAAACAAAAATGGAAGTATCCTCAAAAAATGATCTCAGCGATCAAAGAAAGTGATGATGAGTGAAAGCACCCTTTTACTCACTCAGCCAGTGTGCCTTGAGTTTCTATTCCATTCCAGATACTGCCAAAGATTCCAAGAATAAGGCGGGCCCTGGTCCCTGCAGGGTTACTTGCCCAGAGGGTAGATAGATACTCAAGCCAATAATCACCAATACGCATACAGAACTAGTTGTGAGAGCTATAGGAACACAGAGGAGCAAGCAGTCAAGTCCGTGGGAAGCTAAGTGAATGTTTGAGCCCAGTGGGTCATTAGGAGGAGCAGGCCAGTCTTTGCATGGGTGTGCATGCATGCTAAGTCACTTCAGTCATGTTCGACTCTTTGCGAACCCACGGACTGTAGCCCACCAGGCTCCTCTGTCTATGGGGATTCTCCAAGCAAGAGTATTGGAGTGGGTTGCCACGCCCTCCTCCGGGAGATCTTCCTGACTCAGGGATTGAACCTGTGTCTGTTAAGTCTCCTGCATTGGCAGCTGGGTTTTTATCACTGCCACCTGGTGGTGGTTGGTGGTTTAGTCGCTAAGACGTGTCCTACTCTTGTGATCCCATGGACTGTAGCCCACCAGGCTCCTCTGTCCCTGGGATGCTCCAGGCAAGAATGCTGGAGTTGGTTACCATTTCCTTCTCCAAAGGATATTGCTGACCCAGGGATCGAACCCAGGTCTCCTGCATTGCAGGCGGATTCTTTACCAACTGAACTATGAGGAAAGCCATCTGAAATGTCCTCAAATATCCTGGAAATAAGAATAGCTTCTAAACTTATCTTCTGCAGCTGAAAGGGCATGGCAAGCAAGAGGAGCTCGCGTGTTTGGGGCTGGACCCCAAGGAGGAAGAGATTTTCAGGAGTAAGAAGCTCTGAGTCCCTGACGGAAGCAGGACAGACCCCACAAATGCACTAAGAGAGCACTGGCCCCGGGGACTTCACCATGAGGCCTCCCTGAAGGGCAGAAGGCCGCCAGGGCCTGGCTTTCTGTCTTTCCCCTGGGCCTTTGCAGGGGTTCCGTCCTTGGGCAGAGGGGAGGGGCTAGAGCTGGAGAAACTAGAGTGAATGGTTTTGATTCACGCCAGGGCAAGAGCAATGTGCAGACGAGAATCCTGTCTCCAGCATTAATTAGCCCAGCAGATGGGCCCAGAGCCTGTTTTCCCCTCTGACCTAAGCCGCACCTTATACCCCAGGAGGCTCCCTACAAACCAAGGCTTTGCAGCAATGGTTATAACAGCAAAGTGAGGGTAGCCAGTGTCGTTCCAGGAAGTTGTGTTGTTTATCCCCAAACTACCTCTCCATTTGTGTGTAAATGAGTCGCATGATTCATTTTCCATAAACAGCGTGGGTGAACAGAAGGGGAAAAAATCCAAAGGCTGGGACTGGCATTTCACTTTGTGGAAACTGCCAAAGAAAAGTTATTTTCTTCATTTTGGCATCCCTCTGAGAAGAGGCCAAGTCTCTGAAACAAGAAGTTGTCCACAGCTGGGTCACATCACCCTGGGGCTGGGTCTTCCGAGACCCATAACGATGGCCCAGGCACAGATGTCAGCCCCGATGGGAAGACAGGAAACAGCACGGAAACGTGCGACTGAAATGTGGGCTCTTCCCAGCCCAACGCCTCGGGCTTGAGGAGGAAACTCCCAGAAGAGGAGCCTGCAGAGCAATCAAGGAAGAGGGTCTCTGTCCTGGCTCTGCTATTGGTCACTCTGAGATGTAGCCTCCTTGATCAAGATCTTCCAGAATGTGACCCTCGGCTTCCTTGTTAATTTATTTACGGCTATGCTGGGTCTTCTCTGCTGCACGCGGGCTTTTCTCCGGTCGTGGAGAGCAGGGGCTACTCTTGGTTGCGGCGTGCAGGCTTCCAGCTGCAGGGCTTCTCTCATTGCTGAGCACAGGCCCAACAGTTGTGGTGCATGGGCTTAGTTGCCCTGTGGCATATGGGATCTTCTGGGACCAGGGATCAAACCGGTGTCCCCTGCATTGCAAGGCAGACCCTTAACCACTGGGCTACTAGGGAAGCTCCATCTTCCGTCTGTACTTGCTCTTACCCAGAATAATAATAGCAGCTGTCTTAGTTCATTTGGACTACTATAAGAAAATGCCATAGACTGGGAGGCTTATCAACAACAGAAATTTACTTCCCATGGTTCTGGAGGTTGGGTTTTCCTAGATGAAGGTACTGGCAGATCTAGTGTTTTTTAAGGACTTTCTTCCTAGTTCAGAGACACTCTTCACTGTGTCCCCGCATGGCAGAAGGTGGGGGAGGGGTGTGCAGAGAACTTTCTGGGGCCTGTATAAAATTTCTTATAAAAAGGGCACTAATTCCATTCATGAGGGCTGTGCCTTTATAACCTAATCACCTTCCAACCTTCAAACACTGGGTGTTAGGATTAAACATGGGACTGCTGGGGGTACATTCAGTCAATAGCAATAGCAAAAACAAGAATGACTCAAGTTTTCCCTGCATGCTTCCTATGTCCTTGTAACATCCATAGAACTTTATACTGATTATCCTTCTCATCTATATTCTTCACATATCCTTATTTCACAAGTGAGAAAATTACTCAGTCTTATTAAGTAAGTTTCGGCCCCTGATCAGACATCTAAAGGTAGCCGAACTGGGTCAAAACCACGTCTATCTGGTTTGAGGGACGAGGTCTTTCAGAGTAGGCCATGAGACACCGTTTCTGTGTACCTTGTAACTTTCAGGAGGATAGCATATTCCTCATTCCCTCAAAACCTCCTGGAGCTTCCTTCATCTGCCTCCTTGGCAGTAAGCAGGGTCTTTCCCCACCGTTTCCTTGTTTGATTCTTAAGTTATCATACCAAATGCTGGGGAGGCCTATATCCACAACCAAGGAGAAGTGGACGAGTTGCTTCTGGGTCTGATACACAAAGCAGAGTCCTGGGAGTGTCCAAGGGCCCTGCTGGGAGGTGGAGGTGGGAACCTGATCATGAGAAGTGGCAGGTACCACCTCAGAGTCCAGCACAGGCTGAGGTTGGGAGCTGGAGAGCTTCTGAGGAATGGGGGCCGGGATCAGGGGGTGTCTGCTGGGACAAGCTAAGGGCCAGGCAGCTCCGCCTGGCCCTGGGAGTACCCGAGAGGGAGCTGGCCGGTCCCATGCAGGCCTGAAGGCACCAGTCAGACTTCTGGTCAGGAAGTCCTCTATCAGGAGCCAGCCACGGGGGTCCGGCCGGCCCTCAGAGCCCCACGCATTCAGCTCTAGGCAAGCTCTGTGCCGCGTGGTTGATTTCTAGTCCCTGCCACCACGCTGAAAGGTCCTCAGGGGCAGGAAGTGCCTCAGTGGGGTTTATGAAACCAGCATCTAGCCCAGAACCTAGCCTAGAGCAAGGCTTCTGCATTCAAACCTTAATCAGCTCACTTCATCACCTGCCCTATCTGATTCCAAACAAAACCACTGAAACTGGATGTTTTGCCAAGATCGGTCAGAAATCGGTCAGTGTTTTACCAACCAACGGTCACGGTCGTCTGAGTGTCCTCAGATGTCCAGTGTCTGCTCCCTCTTGTTCCCCCGTGACCCTCCCCACAGCCCCTGCGCTCAGCCGTGTTGCCAGCTGGTCGCCACTCCTGCCCAGTCCTGCCTTCAGCTTTGGCCCAACCTGCTCCCTTTGCACAGAGTATATTTCCCCCAGGTATTGGCAGCATTCACCTCCTCACCACTTTCAAGCCTTTGCTTAACTATCACCCTGCCAATGAGCTTTCCTCCCCACCACCTGTTTTTACATTGCTTGGATAGCTGAGCTTCCCCAGAGGACTCAGCACTTTCCGTCTAGCCATATGCCTCAGTCCCCCCAACTAGAATGCAAATCCCAGAGGCCAAGGACATGTGCCTGTTTGCCCCACTGCTGTATTTCCAGCATCAAGAGCAATGCCTAGGACAGAGATGGTACCCAAGAAATATTTGGTGAATGAATTAATATGCAAAAATCACCTGGGAAACCTCGAAATACCGATCTCTGGGACCCACTACAGAGATTATGATCCCAAATATTAATTACGTGCCCTGAATGTGCCTTCTTGGTCAAGGTAGATTCCGCCTTCTTTCCCCATAAACACCTGAGTCCCGGGAGCAACAAGTGAGCTGCGGTCCCTCCCTGCCCCTGACCGGCTGCGCTGTGCTCGCTGCCCCATCCAGTGCCCGTGCTGCCTTCCAGGAATCCTCGGGTCAGGCTGCCACCGTGGGCACTGCAGCTGGGAGGGCAGAGAGGGAGTGCATTCTTTCCCCAGAGGCTGTCACCTCTTTGCCCGCCCTCGTCCATTTCCCAGGTTGGCCAGCAAGCCAGAAGCCAATAGGGAGGCAATCCTCTGCCAGCAGTCTTGCAAAAGTTTGTGTGCCCCTTGGCCCTCCCGTGACACCTGCCTGCAAAGCCTCTGACAACTCAGCCAGACGACCGTGGAGCTGTTGCCGCTTGAAACCCCAGCAGGGATGTGGAGCAGTCCTGTCCTGGGACAGCTGGACGAGAGCAGGAGAGAGAGGTCAAGGCTGACTTGCAAACCTCCCCAGTGAGCGATATTTCTAGCGAATTGCTTGAGGCCTCTTCAGCTAGTCCTGATGCAATTACTTGCATTGCTCTTCCTTGTGAGGCCCCCGTGCCCTTGGGGTGGCCCCTTCCCCTTCTCACCACCCTCGCTGGTGATCCATGTTTGCTTTCTGCCGTGTGGCTCAGCTGCTCATTCTTGCTAAGGGTCCTATAATTAGACCGCAAGACCTGCAGCTCCTTGCTTGACTTTTGCCCAAAGAAGCCTCAGGGGGCACTCAGACCCCTGCCTACCCCCTCTCACGTCTATTCATTAGCAAGGATGAACCGAGATTGATTTCCCCAGACCCTCCCTACTCACCGACCCCTCCCCCAGACTGGAAGTCCACATTTGAAAGGCAAGGCTTAACCCTGGAGAATTAGCAGGTGGTGGCAAGGATGGGTTTTATTCATGTCAAAATGAATCTAGAAAGCACATAAGTTTAAATGGACCTTCTTTAGGTTCTCTGTTTTTTATTAAGTAAGAAGGAGTTCATTACATCTCTGTGCCATTATTTTTTCTTCTGTGCCCGGACCACCCCCACCCAACTTTTGAGGTGAAAATAATCAGAGAAAGAAAAATTTATCCATGTGTGTATTATTTTCCAAAGTTTAGATCCAGATCACTTTCTACACCGTTTTCTAAGAAAAAACTGGAATGTCCCGACATCTACAGGACTTGAGCTACACAAAACAAGTTATCAAAATGTGCAAAATATGAGCTGCCCAATCTTTTTGTCCTTCCTGGTGTCATTTTTAGACTAGAAGTGATGCTAAAGATATAACAGGGTAGGAACTTTAAGCTCTCGTCAATTAAGATGTTTTACAAGGAGGGAGAAAAAAAGCAACCCTGGCTACAACTTGGCAGTTAAGACACTGCCACCCTCGCAGCTCTTGGTACATGCACTGTCCTTGGTTGTTTCAGGCGTGTCTGACTCACTGCGACCCCACGGACTGTAGACCAGCCGGCTCCTCTGTCCACGGGATTCTCCAGGCAAGGATACTGGAGTGCATTGTCATGCCCTTCTCTGGGGAATCTTCCTGACCCAGGGATCGAGCACACATCTCCTGTGTCTCCTGCATTGGAGGCAGGTTCTTTACCCACTGAGCCCCCTGGGAGTTCCTTGGTCCCTGTACCACTGCTGCTTAGTCGACTCAGGCGTGCCTGACTCTGTGCACCCCCATAGACTGCAGCCGGCCAGGCTCCTCTGTCCATGGGATTCTCTAGGCGAGAGTACTAGAGTGGGTTGCCATGCCCTCCCCCAGGGGATCTTCCTGACCCAGGGATCAAACCTGGGTCTCTCCCTGCCGAAACCTCGCTGTGTCAGGAGGGTCACGCCTCTGACTTTGGTGACAGTGGCAGGCTGAGTGTTGGAGGGGTGCGCTGCACACACCGCAGGGCACCGTGTGCTCATTACCAGGGATGGCGCCTCAGCTCACCAAGCCACCAAGCGGGAGCCAGCTGGTCAGTAGTGAGAGTCAGACAGTGAAGCCCAGATCCCCACCCACATTCAGGGGATGAAGCACCCTGTCACTGGCCAGCCCCACCTTTCCTGGCCCAGCCCCAACCTCCCCCCCAACTCTGATCACTCAGCAGCTGGGTCCCTGCTGCCCCAGCTGTCAAGTTTCCAGCTCATGCATTCAGTTATCCATCAATGGAGATCTCAGGGGCAGTTGAGCAGGAGCGGACAAACCAGCCTTTCTTTATGCCAACGGGGAATGCTTGAAATAACCAGACACACAACTCTGATTGATGCGGCCACAGTTTACACACCACACTACAGACAGTCTGAAAGGGCTGGAATTAATAGCCTATTATTAGATAGTGTGTGTGCTGGGGGAAGGGAGGGAAGGCAAGAGAAAGAGACAAGAAAACACCTTTTTATGACCTACTCATTTCAGTTTGTTAATTGGACTTTGCAGAGTGTCATGCGACAATGGATGTGGGGGGTATTTTTAAACACCCTGCTCTGAGTCCCCCAGGGAAGGGGGATACCAGCCAGCTTGGCACCGACCCACCCACCACATTTTTTGGTAAATGATGCAAATCCCTGTGTTGGGCAGGGAGGGGTTAAAGAGACCAGTGAGTCCAGGACTGAGGGAAGGAAGAGTGGGGATTGCTTGGTTCACTTGCTTTCATGTCAGATTCTGCTCGCCAGCTGCAGAGAGGGGAAGTGGAGTTTAAAACCCCTGGTAAGAAAATTTTCCTTGGTCTGAACATTGTTTAAATTCCTGAAGTGGGTGATCCCTGTAATAAATACCTTGGACTTTGTAAGACAGATACATTTACTCAAGTTTAAAGTTTGGATTTGACGGCTATGTGCTTGGGAATGCACGGGACTGGAGTGTTTGTTATACGCTGGAACCCGTTCAATGTGCACAAGGAGTTAAGAGAACTCCATTTATAGCAAAGCAGACTGTGTTCCCCATGCCTCGTGCTCACGGTGTCAAAGTCTGTGCCGCATCCCATGTTTTGAACCTCGCTGGCCCTAAGCAGACCCTGGATGGCAGGAGCGAGACGGGGAGTCTGGCTCCAGCACCAGATGCACTTTCCCTAGACTTGTACGTGCACAAATCCTGGAACTAAGTCACCTGCCTTCCATGCAGGAAAACAACTTCTCCGAGGAGAGTAGGGGATCTTCTGCAAAGCACAGAGGCATGGGAGAGAGAGAGACCCGGGAAAAGCAATGCACTCAAACTCATGTCCTATTTTTTATATATACACACATATAAGGTTTCTGGCTCAGTCGTGATTATCTATAGTAGAAGATTCATCCTATCAGTTGAAACATGGGCTCTCTTAGGACCCAATGCCTCTTGCCTGAGTCAAAACACTTGATATTCCCCTAAATAATACCACCTCAACCCTGCAATCCCTGTAGCAAAACCAGCAAGCCGGGTAACTCCATGAAGGCCAGATTGTAATCTGCACCAACTCAGGCCACCCTGGCCCTCTTTGACTGGACACTTTCCCATCGCCGCTAGGTAAAATGACCTCTCTGACCTCTGTCCTTGGTGAAAGTCAGCATCCTTCTGGATTCACTGGCAGAAGTGGATGACTGACTGGTCAGCGCAAGTCTCACTTAACAGTCTGGATTGGTCTTCCTAAGGGGGTCCCCATCCAACCACAGACAAAGCCCCGTGACCTTGTCAAGCGCTGGCCCCGTGTTGGTGGGCATGGCCAGGGACCACTGTACTCCGAGGCTGCTATCCCACAGAGCAGCTGGGGTTTTGTTTTCCCAGCATGGAACAGAGCGCCCATTTTTTCATGATGTGGAAAACAGTCTCACCTAGGGCTTTGATGATGCTTCTTAGAAGCAAGGGTCAAGAGTAAGTAGAGGTTCCTGGCCCATCTGCCCTGGAGAAGGAGATTGCAAAGGGGTGCATCTCATAATCTGCCTATACTTCATGTCCTGTTTCATCTGGGGCTCAAGGCTCTGGGAGGAGACTCCAGTGTTTTCTCTGGACTTACTTGCTGCACTCAGAAACTGCCTCCAAAGATAAAAGACCAACATAACATTCATTTATGAAGATGTGTGCCTTTTATAAGCTATAGTACATGATGTTTGCAACAAAGATGTGAAAATATTTTCTACAATGTTATCTTTTTAATTGCCTAAGCTCCTAATTTTACCATAGTGGTCAGAACAAGTTTTGGTTTTATTTTTTATAAGCTGCTGTTTTGTTTTGTTTTCCAGTATGTTGTTAATATTTAAGTTACTCCCAAGGCAGCATTTTCCCATTAGGTTCATGATGTAGTTGAGATTTCATTGTGATTAAGGGAAGGAAGTCACAAAGGAATTGATTATAAACCCAAAACAACTACTGAAGAAATTCATACTTATAAATTTTTTCCTGTATATTAATGTAAGGAGTGCTTGATGTTGGTTGGTAACTGGTCTCTTGGGGGAAATGGGGGCAGGATGTCACTCACCATTCCCCTGCAGGTCCTCAGGACTTTGTTGTAACCAAGTTAAAAGATCCTAAAATGGTACAGTCTGCAAAGGAGAAGATGCAGACTTGGATAAACTGGGCAGGAGCAAGTCTGATGAACCCCTTGACTGTCTCATCTATCAGTCTTCCCAGATGTTGGCTGCTTCAGATATCATGCGATTGTTGAGGGCTCTGGAAACCCAGCAGAACTGCAGTACTTTCAAATACAGTTGTTACCTGAAGGGCATCCATTTAAACATGCCCCACTGCAAACTGTATCACTGGCTATAATCCAGTTTTGCTGATGTGAACACATCTTGGTCCCTGGACTCTTGAAGAGAGCACTAACCTAGACTCAGTTCTGAGGCACTTGTCTGTTAATTCCACAGTTGGTTGTCAGAATTACTTAGAAGTTTCTTCCAATCTATACACTAAGAAGGTGCTTAAAATTCCATATGTGTATGCGTGTGTGTGTGTGTGCATGCTCAGTCACGTCCAACTTTTCACGACTCGATGGACTGTAGCCTGCCAAGCTCCTCTGTCCATGGAATTTTCCAGGCAAGAACACTGGAGAGGGTTGCCATTTCCTGTGCATGTGTGTGTGCGTGCCATTTCCTGGGCTTCTTCCAAATTAGACTTTTTGAGGGTAAGGCTGGGGAACTATATATTTTCAAAATTCAGCCTTAAAGAATTTTGTAGGGTTTGTAATCCTTGGAGTAGGTGGGAAAAGCATTCCAGGATCGTAATGGTTTACTTGAAAGGCATGGGTTGCAGTAAGACACAGTGTTTTATTTGGGTTTTGCTACAGATCTTCTCGGAGCCTTTTATACGCCAATGAACGCCTGACCATCATGGACTGGGGGAGCAGGATGTAACGTAGCACTTCCCAGACTTACTTGAATGTAGGCTCCTTTATCATTCCCTGGTGGCTCAGAGGTTAAATTATCTGCCTGCAATGTGGGAGACCTGGGTTCGATCCCTGGGTCAGGAAGATCCCCTGGAGAAGGAAATGGCAACCCACTCCAGGATTCTTGCCTGGAGAATCCCATGGATGGAGGAGTCTGGTGGGCTACAGTCCACGGGGTCACAAAGAGTCAGATATGACTGAGTGACTTCACTTCACTAGCGTCCCTGAAACTTACTTTAGGAAACACCAGGATAAGGAAATGAGAAGACAACATAGAAAGACTTCCTGGTAACACTTTCTGAGCTACTAACTCAGGATAGTAGAAAGCAAACCTCGCTGTGTTTCCCTAACTAGAAGCAGTGGGCCAGACTTTGGCTAGGTCACCCCTCCTCCCGTGGGTGTTGACCGAAGAGTCCCCAGGCTCATTTGAAATGCTGTACCCAGTGGTCCCAATAACTCAAAGAGAATACATTTATTGGATCAAGAGTTATTTGCAGGAACAGTAGAATGAGCTTTGATTTTTCTGCCATTAGACCAGCCAAGAACAGAGAACTGAAGGAGCTGAATGTGAAGAAGGGAAGGCAGCCTGAATTTGGATTTTAATTTGCCCCAGTGGCTCAGCGGTAAAGAATCTGCCTTCAATGCAGGAGCAGCAGGAGACATGGGTTCAATCCCTGGGTCTGGAAAATCCCCTGAAGGAAAGCATGGCGACCCATTCCAGTATTCTTGCCTGGACAGTCTCATGGACAGAAGAGCCTGGCTGGCTATATATAGTCCATGGGGCACAGAGTCAGACATGACTGAAGCGACTTAGCATGCATGCACTTCTCACAAGCTTGTGGCCTTGGACGAGTCACTTAATCACTCTGAATCTCAGTTACTTCTTCTGTAAAATCAACTTGGGGATTCTTTGAGTAACAAATGAAATCAACTTTTAGGATACCAGGTTCAGAACCCTGGGCTGAGTAGAGACTTAAGAAGCCAAATAAAATGTTCCTTCCTTCCTCCCAAAATCTGGAGGTGAAAGCAGCATCCTTTAGCCTGATTTCCATTCTGCAAGCACACTTCCGAACACTACCATACTACAATCACGTGACTGAGTGCATGTCGCAGCTTAATGCCTGACCAGAGAAGGTGTTCAATTGAAACTATTGTGGCTGAGTAGTTGTATACGAATACATTTTAAAGCAACAACTTAAAGAGCCCTAGATTCGCCTAGGAGGAAGCGATGAAAGGGACTCCTGTAGCCTGCCTTATTCTCCTAAGTGGAGTGCTGGTGGGAATGCTTTGGGACTCTTTCTACAAGTCATTTGTCCTTCCCCAAGAGAGGAAGGGTGGTCACTCTGATGGTTTGTTGGACTCCATTTTTCTAGAGGCAGGGTCACTTCCTGTCTCTGAGATGGGAAGTAGAACCTGCTTTAGCAGGACAGCCATCCAGCTACTGTTACGAGGAGGCATGTGAGTTTGTCTGGGGCCCCGTCCACTTGTGATCAGAGGGATTGAAAGTCTGTACTATCTTCCGCCCACCTCCATTCCTGTAACCAACTGTGCAAAGCCCATAGTTCAGGCCAGAGAGCTGCCTCAGAGCCCCAGGCCTGCCAAAGCAAAAAGCACTTAAAGATAACTTTATTACAGAGATGACACTTTTGAAAATAGCCAGAGAAAAGTATTTAGCATCTAACTTATGAGATGAAATCCTAGGCTCCCCTTATATACAGTGTTTTAGTTGGTAAAACAATTATACTGTTTTCAGTCCTCATTAACACAGGCCACATTTATTGGTATTCCCCATGACAACTTAATTAGTATGCGAAGGATATTTTTCACCAGCTGCTTATGTCTTCAAGTTAAAAGTCAGCAACTAAATATATAGTATGGCAAGAGCATAAACAGTGAGACTGATTTAAGTGCTTAAAATGACTTGATTATCTATATTTATAGCTGTAATTAGAGAAAGGCTCAATCCCTTGTATAATCGGTTCTTTATTGGAAGGTTCTTGACAGAGGACTTGATGCTAATTCACCTTGTAGCATCGAAGAAGGAGCTCTGCTCTTTTCAGCCATACCACTGGCTTTAGCTTCTAGGTTCATTAACTACAAAACAGGTTGCCCTAAGTTATATATAAATGCCCTCAATAAAGAGCAGCTTTCAAAAGAGTTGCTGTTCCAATTTGCTCACATAATATACGCCTTTACCCAGAGTCTGGTTGGCTATTTTAGTCTGGAGAATGAGTGATGCTTTCTGTTATTATTATAAAAATAATGCTAATTCTGTAAAAGGTTGATAACATGTCTAAAGCAAAACATAACAAAGAATTTTTATCCCTTTTACACAAATGCTTTTTTATCTGGAAAGTTTTAGAATCCATTTCTACATCTTTTTAGTATTTAGTATTGTTTTTGCATCCTGGTCTCTGAAATTGGAGGATTTTTCCAAAAGTTTAAAAAGAAAGCAATTTCCATAATAATAGTAATGGATGTGAGTTATTGAGCACCTACTGGGTGCCAGACCTTTTAGAAAGCACTTTTTTAAAAAAAATTTGCCATGTATATATTTCATGTCTGCAACAACCTGACGAGGCCACCTTTATTATATCTCAATTCCACAGATGATGAAATGAAGGCTTGGAGAGGGAGGGAAATGACTTGCTCAGCCAAGACAGTAACACATGGTAGCCCAGGCAATCTGGCTTCCAAGAATGAATTTGTAAGCACTGCTTAAAGCTGCATGAAACCCATAGTGCTCAGACCACTGCTGCTTACCCCTTTCCCATGGCTTGCTTTCTCAGAATCGACCAACAAGCATATATGCACAAGTCACATATGCAGGACTACGTGATGGTTCAGACAGTAAAGAGTCTACTTGCAATGCACGAGACCCAGGTTCGATCCCTGAGTTGGGAAGATGCCCTGGTGAAGGGAATGGCAACCCACACTAGAATTCTTGCCTGGAGAAGCCCATGGACAGAGGAGCCTGGTGGGCTACCATCAATGGGGATGCAAAGGGTCAGACACGACTGAGCGACTAACACTTTCACTTCATGTCACACACACTTGTACATATGTATGTATGTATATGGCACACGTATTTATGTATACATGTCACAATATATGTTTATATGCCTATACATACACTACATGGGAAGAACATAAACTGATTTGATTTTGTATTCAAAACCACTCCATTATACTCCTAGCTACAGTTCCTTAGGTGATAGACACAAATATTCCTTTATGCTTTGGTGTTATTTTAGAAAGTTCTCATACACATTTTCATATAAAGCAGTTCTCATGATCTCATTTGATGCTGAGATCAGCCCTGCGAGGCTTGAAGATCTTGTGTTCTTTTAGCAGCGAAGTGACTCCTTAGCAGTGAAGTGGACTCCAGGTGAGTCCACTTCTTGGAGCAGAGCTCAGACCAGAACCGCACAGCCCGTCACTGTTGCTCCAGAATAGCGAAGTGCTGTGCTGCTTCAGGACAGCAGGTAAACAGTCACTCTCTGGGCTGAGCAGGGGCTGAACAGATACAAACAAAGTAATAACTGTCCCAAAAGATCTGCAACATGAATTTCAGACACAGTGCTTGTATAGCAGTTTCCTGGTGACTTTGTCCTCCTGAGCAATCAGTCATCTTTGCTGTCCTCCGTCTCTGACTGTGCAGTTAACTATGTCTCCTTGACACCGAAACTAATCCAGTTGACACCCTAGGGATTAGGGACATATACATTGATGTGACTTCCCTCTACTAGATTGTGAATTCAACTCTGCTTTCAGCACAGGAGCCCTGCAGTGGAAGTGCTCGAACATTTAGCCATTTATTTATTCGCTGTGTATAAACGTTTGCTGGATTTGTCATTGGCAATTGAGAAAGATATGGAGACACAGAGTGGGGAGGGGAAGGTGAGAGGGTAGCGCTGGTACATATACATCATCACATGTAAAACAGATAACTAGTAGGAAGCTGCTATATAGTGCTGGGAGCTTAGCTAGTGCTCTGTGAAGACCTAGAGGGGTAGGATGGGGGGGGGGGCAGTAATTCTCATTTTTGTATGGCAGAAACACAACATTGTAAAGCAGTTATCCTCCAATTAAAACTAAATTTTTAAAATATCTTGCAAATAAATAAAAAATAAAAATATTGTTAAAAAAACTGCAAAAAACATACGGAGAAAGAGAAAAGGGACAAGATTCAGAAGCATCAGTGTCCATTTTAGTTATTTTGACATGATAGGCTCTCCATAGCTCTTCCAATCCCCCTGCCCAAAGGATCAAATTTGGGGAAAATTCCTAGGAGCTCCATCTTCCAAGAACAGGCTGTGGCAAGGCTGGTGACCCTAGAAATGGCCTATGAAGAGGTTCTCTGGGAACTTAATGTGCTCTCCAGGACAGTAGAACCTATACAACCTATAGGAGGTGGTTCTAGGGAGGACACCAATATGGTAAACCAACTGCTTCCTCCCACCGCAGAGTTAAAAACAATGTCCAACCTTCAGGTGGTAGGACAGAGAATGGTGAGGTCATTCTCTGTCTGGCACAAGTTGCAGGCTATTAAGTCATTCGGGAAATGTGGACTTGTACCGATCGGCAAGATTGGCCATGGCCAGTTTAATATGTTTTTGAAAATCAGCGAGTGCTTAAAAACTTGTAGTAAAAACCCTAATAAACTAAATTAGACCAAGACTCTGCCAGAATTGTATTTACCTCTTGAAGTGGAGGGTTAGGAAATCACGTTAAAAATTAAAATTAAAAGAAGAAGAAGAAAAAAAAGAAATAGATTGTGTGTTTAGGTAGTTATTTGGTTAAAAGAATTAACTGTCCACTCTTAAAAGCAGCTCATTTGCAAAGTGACAGGTGAGTGTTTTTGATGACACACAGTGTTCATGAATGATGCCACCAGCCATCCCCCCTTTTTGCCTTTTTTTTTTAATGAGTCGTATTTGTTTTTACAAGGGTAAGTTTGGAGGGAGAAGGGTGTAGTTACCCTAGCCAGAAGAAGAATAAATGCTTTGTGCATTGTGAGTACCCATGTAGTATACTGAACAAGTACTAATAAGAATAAAATTATTGGAGCAAATAAAATCTCACATGCTTTTTAGTCACCTGGGAGAGGGGCTGTGCCAGCCTTCTAGAGCATATAAAAATAATTCTTCACATCTGAATAGCATTATAGAATTTATAAAGCCCTTTCACATATATTATCATGTTTGATCCTCAACAACCCAGTGAGTCAAGCACGATGTGTGTTATTATCCCATTTTACAGTGCAAGCGAAGTTAAGTGGTTTGACCAAACCATGGTCAAGTCAGTCATGCTTCCCACAGTCTTCTGATTTCAGAGCATCCACTGTATCTGCTGTGATCCACAGGAGCAGAGGTGTAAATCTGAGCAAAACTCTTAAGGCCATTCTAAGTAGAAGAAAATCTTTGACATGGGAAATGAACTTATCACCTGATTTCCTAGACGTCAGAGAAATGGGGGAAACCACAGGACCAAGGTCTTAGGCAGTCCAGTTCTGACTCAAATTAGGTGTGTGTCCCATTAAGACGCACGTACCAAATGAAGAACTAATATACGGCGTTCCACCTCCTAATGGTGTCATTGAAAACCACACAAAACTAATGTAAGTTCTGGTGCCTTCTGAAGCTCAATGGCCTGCAGACCACTTTCCCTGCCCATATTAATGAGTAGCCTGGTGTATTAGTTTCCTATTGCAGCTGTCACAAATCATCCCAACGCTATTCTCTCATCATTCTGGAGGTTAGAGGTCTGGCATCAAAGTATCCGCAGGGCTGCATTTCAGCCTCTAAAGGTACCTGCATTCCTTGGCTTGTGGCCCCTTCCTTACATCACTCCAACCATTTGCTTCTTTTATCACAACTCCTACTATATTCTCCTGCCTCCTTCCCATAAGGACTCTTGTGATTACGTTCGGTCCACCTACACATCCACCACAATCTTGCCATCTCAAGATATTTCATCACATCTGCAAAGCCCCTTTTCCCATGTAAGGTAGTATAGTCATATGTGTTCCAGGGTCAGGTCCTGGACATCTTTGGGGAGTCATTATTGAGCCAACCACAGCTGGGATTAACAGAAGTCAAGACTGAATTTGTAATTTCTGCTCTCTATTCATAAATGGAATGACAAGGCTCAACAGTATAAACCAGCCCTCCTTCCCCTCTCCCCCACCATCCATCTCTGTTGTCTGTTATGCAAACAGCTAAAGGGATTTCATAATGAGAGAAGAGGCAGACAGAAGTCAGTTTGTACACTTAGAAGCAGGCATGTGAGTTGCATCTCTTAGCCTCTCCTTTTGAATAAGGAAAACATTTAAAAGCATATTTCAACACCTTACCCGGAAGGTGTCAGTGTTCCTTTGGCCTTCAAAGTCTCCCATCTAGATTAGCATCTTCCTGGGTCCTTCTTTTTGCCCCCCTGCACTTTGTACACAACACAAATACAGTACCTACCACTTTGAATGTTAAAAACTGACTTGTAATCCAGAAATCATGTTTTTCTCCTGTACTCTTGAATACTATGTCTAGTTCATCTCTGTATATTCAAGGATTTACCCAGTTCTGGCAGATAAGCCCTTGATAAATGTTTTCGGGGTGAGTGTATTTTAGAGGATATAATTTATATCTTCACGGTGCCAGAGAAAACTCAGTTCCTCCTGCCTCCTAGTTCTGGGCCTGTATCTCTAGTTTCCTCATTCCATTGTGTCATTATCGACAACATTTTGCCACCTGTCAAATACCTAATCTTTACTGAAACAACTGGTTCTCTATGAAAATCCAGAAGAAAGCAGATGCTTCTATATTCAAACCAAGAAAAAAAATTCTATTTCCTTCTTCCCATCAGTAGAAGATAGGGTTTGTGACAGCAGAGTCAGAGAGAGAGAGTCACTCAGCACGTCATTCTCCTTGCCGCACGAGTGCCCACAGCCTTTCTGCTCCCATTCAATAACAGTGCGTCTCTAATGATGGATGTTCTCAGGCATATCTTAATCAAGCAGAAGAAACAAAAATGCTTGGGCACTGCCTACAAATACTTTGTGATACATCACATCAGATTTTAATTAGTTCCCCCCCCTTGATACTTTAACAATGCCTTTTATTAAAATAGAAGCAGATCCTTAATTTAAAATACGGTAGTGAATAGGACATCCAAAATTTGTGATCGTGACTCCATTTAGGGAAGCAGTCAGTGGAAAGATTATTTTCTCCACGTGCTCAGTCAAGGAACAAAGAATGGGCCATTAAAGTTGAACCAAAGCCAGATCCAATCGGACTGGATCCAGTGCCTTTCAGATCTGAGATGTACACCCCTGGCGCCCATTTTCATGTTAAACCACCACGGCTGCTCTGGTGGCTAACTGGATAGGAAATACTTTGGGAAGAATTTGTGGCCAACAAGCAAGGCCATGTGCGTTGTATCACACAAATTCTGCTTTCTAACCTGACCCCTCAGAATGATAGTGCAAGTGGGTCAGAGGGTAGCTTGATTGGAACTCTGTTGGTGAGAAGACACTCAAACCATTGGCCAGCCGCTCTCACCTCCCTGGCACAAACCAACTGCTGAGTATTGCCCAGGAGTCCATAAAAAACACTTGCGTGTGTTTGTTCAAACGAAAGAAGATTTGTCTCCCGGGAAAACGATTTAAACACGTAGAGACGGCGATCTCATTTTTGAATATTAGGTTTCGTTTTACGACAGATCGTGCTGCTTCGTCCAGCCTATCGATATTAAAAGGCATGAACAAGCCACCTTGTTCTACACCTCTCCTGTCCCCTTCTCATGTACATTTATAAAAACACAGGCATATCTGTTTCCACACGTACTGTACAATATTTTATCAATTACAGTGAGACTTAGTTAGATCGTGTTTCCAGAGACTGAGAAAAGAAAACATAGAAAGTGGGAAACACTGACTTTGATTATGCCAGGCATGGAGTTTAAAAGACCTGAAATGTGGGGAGGTCTTGTATGTGAGAATAATCAAAATAGATTTTACTTTAAAAACTACCCTTTACAAATCATCTGGCAAAGAGATCCCAAGCATAATTCCTTTGTATCTAGACACACAGTGCATACAGCAAATTCCTGGGGAGGCTGCTGTTCATTGCCATACCCGTCTTCAGCTCTCTCTCCCTACTGCCAGGCTTTAGCTAGACTCCTGACGTCTCTGGCCGGGATCACTCCAGTGGTCTTCTGACTAGTATTCAGGCAAGCCTTCCTCTACAAGTCAGCAAACTCTCTGCAAAAAAATAAATCTGCCAAAAACCCTTGGAGTCTTCTGGTTGGCTGGATTTACATTACTCAAAGCCCCTTAAGCCATCCAGAAAATAATTTAAGTCCAAAGATCAGATATATTTTTGCTCTGTTGTTCTTTTGTTTGGTTTACTTTTCACATTTAAAACTTTAATGCATCTGGAGTGTTTCCTATGATATGAAAAACAAATTTTCTTTTCCAGATAGATACACAACTCTTTGCCTTCCCTGGTGACTCAGCAGTAAAGAATCTGCTGCAATGCAGCAGAGGCAGGTTTGATCCCTGAGACAGGAAGATCCCCGGGGGGAAGGAACTGACGACCCACTCCTGTATCCTTGCCTGGGATATCTCCTGGACAGAGGAGCCTGGCAGACCAGAGTCCACAGGGTTGCAAAAGAGTCAGACATGACTTAGCGACTTAACAACAGCACAACTCTCTAGGCACTTGTCTTAACTGTCCTGCTCCTGCCCTCTGATCTATTTTCCCTGCTGTCCTGTAAGTTAGCGTTCCAGACCCCAGGGGGTTCCCGGGTTCTCAGCTCCATCCTGTTGCCTTCTCTGTTCATTCATTCCCAAATGCAACTGTGATGGAAGGAATGGAACTCTTGGAATGTTTTCGGTTTAATTACCCCTTCACTAGTACTTTCTCTGAAATTTCTCTAGCTGTTTTTATGACTTTGTTCTTACATGTAAATGTTGGAATCTGTTTTTTTTTTTCATTTTAATTGGAGAATGATTACTTTCCAGTAGTGCGATGGTTTCTGCCACACACAGCAGCATGAAGCAGCGTAGACATGCCTGTGTCCCCTCCCTCCTGAGCCCCCTCCCTCTTGCCTCCCCATCCCATCCCTCCACGTTGTCACACAGAGCTCTAGCTTTGGGGGCCCTGTGTCACACATCAAACTCCCCCTGGCTGTTGATGTTCCTCGTGCTTCCTACAAACATCTTGGTTACAATTTCATTAGTCTGAAAAATAAGCTATAAGAAAATTGACACTTTTACAGTCTTCAGTCTTCTTGACTAGAAAGATGCCATGACTCTCCATCTTTTCATCCCCTTTCACGTCTCTGAAAGTGTTAAACTTGTTTTTTTATATAAGTTCAGCACATTTCACAGTTTTGTGGTTTATTTTTTGTTGCTTTATGTTATTGAAGGTATACCAAATGCGATCTTTTTTTCATTATATTTTCTAGCTGGCTATTGCTCCTACAAAAGAAAGCTACTGATTTTTTAATATTTATTTCATATGTAATGACCTTACTGAACCCTCATCTATTCCAATACTTTTTTCAGCTGATTCTCACAGGTTTTTAAAGAAGATATTTTCCAAAAATAGTGACTTTTTTTTTTTCTCCCTTTTCCAATAGGCAAAGGTCATACTCCTCATTTCTGTTCTGGTTTTCATTATATTGGCTTCAACTTCCAGAACAATGTGAAATCACAAACACAGTTTTGACCCCCCAACTTCAAAGCACCTCTCTCCCCACCCCCACTCCTGAACATCCTCACTCTTCCTGGCATTTCTGCTAGACTCTCCTTAATGAGTTCCAACATCCCTTGGTGTCTTGCTGACTCTCCCACACTGACCCCTGGAACCTCATCTACTGCTCCGTCCAATTATGCCAGCTAAGGTGGCCAAATAAAACACAGGACTCCCACTTAAATTTGAATTTCAAATACACAAAAATTATGTTTTGGTATAAGCACGTCCAATGTAATATTTGGGACACACTTATGATTTAACTCGTCACCTCTGTTTTTACTTGGTAAATCTGGCAAGCACAGTGCCATTTCTAATTGTTAAGCCCACTAAGCCAAGTTCACCTCTGTGATCCCAAAGTTCTACACATATATGTACATATATCTATTACCATTTCTTTAATATTTTGCTAAAATCGTATGTTCACACATATTTAATATCCCCAGAACCTAGTAGTGGCTGGAATATCTTAGGCATTTAATGTATGTTTGTTAAGTGAATTTTTTGAACGCATGAATGATAGCAAGCGGATCATCAAATATTCATTGAACATCACTGGAACACATGGGCTGTAAAAACTTTGCATTTTAAATAGAAGAACAAACAGGTGCGTGGTTGTACTCAGGGCCAAACCATCCAGGGAAAAGAGAAAAGGGCAGCCACTTTTCCAAATTTTCAGAATGGGAACTTTTTTAATCCAGAAAATAACTGAATATATTATTTTATTTCATCACTGGAAAAAGCCACAAGTACTGGAATAGTCAGGAGACTCTGGATTTAATTCTGACCCTCAGTTCAGTTCAGTTCAGTTCAGTCACTCAGTCGTGTCTGACTCTTTGCGACCCCATGAATCCACCAGTACTCAGTTCCACTAGACTGCACTTGCCATATGGACAGGGATTTTCTCGTCAGTTTTGTATGATGAACTCATAGAGGTATCCAATAAATATTTGTGAATTAATTAATGAACTGTTGAGCTTATGATGCTTGACTTTTGCAAGCCAGCTTATTACTTCTTAAAGCTTGGTGTTGGTGAAACTGGTTTATTTAATACCTCCTAATTTCTCATTGATTTACTGTTGCTTATCTGCTTTTTCTTATCTGAAGAGCTATTTCCCTCTTTTCTAATTATATAAATTCTTCAGCCTTCAGAAGTTTAAATTCCACCTAGTGCAGATTTCTGCTCAGATAATTTTCCCTTCCTTCTCCTTTTCCTTCTTATGGCCGATAACCTTGTGCCATCTCTCCTACTGTTGGCCTGAACTATTTTCCACCCAAAAATAACTCCTGTTATATACCTTCTGAATTTTTATATCTTATCATTGCAACTAATTTGAACACCCCTTGAGGACAAAGACAATATAATTACATCTATGCTATATATAATATATTAATTAACAATTATAATAACAATATATATTACATAATACATTGTATGTATATATGTATATATTGTATGTATGTATGTATATATAGATATAGATATAGATAGATAGATATACATATATGAACTTTTATCACCCTCAGCAGCTGACACAGGGCTTGGCTCTGTTCATCGGTCACTTAGGCTCCCAGGCTGATGCAATGACCATCTTCTTGAAACTTCTGGTTGCCCTGTCAGAAGGCAGAGAAAGTCCTTGGGGCACTTGCCTGGAAAATTAAATGGCCTGCCAAGGATGTGACATCCTGCTCTTCACATTTGTTCCCAACTAAAACTATTCATATGATTTCATTCACCCACAAAGGAACTAAGAAAGCAATTCTCTACATGCCAAGAAGGTGTAAGACCCAAAACTGTTTTGGCAAAGAGCATAAATCAGTACTATGGGACCCAATAAAAGTTAGATAGTGGTGTAGAGCACGAAACAGGCACAAGCTAGGCAGTGATGCCATTTTTTAATTATATGAGTTTCAAGTACGTAACAATTTAATTTGACATCTGTATACGCTACAAAATGATCACCACCACAAGTCAAGTGTCCGGGGGGGACCCCTCACCTTGGGGTCACAAAGAGTCGGACACGACTGAGTGACTGAACTGAACTGAACTGAGGTTGTTTCCATATCTTGACTATTGTAATTAATGCTGCAATGAATAGAGGGGTACATGTATCTTTTTTGAACGTGTTCCTGTATTCTTTATTTTTTTATTTTAATTTTTATTTTTACTTTATTTTACTTTACAATACTGTATTGGTTTTGCCATACATTGACATGAATCCACCACAGGTGTACATGCGATCCTGTATTCTTTAGATGTGTGCTCGGTAGCATCTGACTCTTTGAGATCCCATGGACTATAGCCTGCCAGGCTTCTCTGTTCATGGAGTTTTTCAGGCAAGAATACTGGAGTGGGTTGCCTTGCCTTCCACCAGGGGATCTTCCCAGCCCAGGGATCGAACCCACATCTCTGACATCTCCCGCTCTGGCAGGCGGATTCTTTACCGCTTCACCACCTGCTTAGGTGTAAGCTGCGGGGAGGCAGGGGTCTTGATCATCTTTGTCTTCCCGATGGTGCTATGCCTCAATGATTACATAAAACACACGGTGCTCCCTGCCATAGTTTTGCGTCTCAGGAGTCCCTTTCCAGGTTGGGCCCAGGCTCTGGAACCCTTCCTGGCCTCCCTCTCTCCAAGACCCTAGGGCCTTTAGTGCCCTTGGAGCTCAGCCCTCAGCGTGCCTGCCACACCACGGGTGCAGGTGGGCGTTGTGCCACAGGATGTGCCTCCGCAGCCTTTGATGGTGCTGCTGTGAGGTGGGCAGTGCAGGCAGGTGGGACGGCACAGAACTCTTTGGATAAGTACCCAGAAGTGGAACAGCTAGGTCATATGATAGCTCTATTCTTAATTTTTTGAGGAATCTCCATATTCTTTCCCATAGGGGCTGCACCAAAATGCAGACTCATTGACAGTTGTATGAGGGTTCTCGTCCCTCTGTATCCTCTCCAGCATCTGTTGTTTCTTGTCTTTTCCTTAATAGCCATTCTAACAGATGTGAGGTGATATCTCATTGTGGTTTTGCTTTACATTTCTTTAATAATTAGTGATACTGAATATCTTTTCATCTGTTTGTTAGCCATATGCATGTCTTCTTTGGAAAAATGTCTCTTCAGATTCTCTGCCTATTTTTTAATCAGGCTGTTTTGTTTTTTTATTGTTGAGTTATTTGAGTACTTTCTATATTTTGGATACTAGCACCTTATCAGATATAAGATTTGCAAATATCTTTTTCCACTCAGGAGGCTGCCTTTTCACTTTGATGATGGTTTCCTTGGCTATGCAGAAGATTTTTAGTCTGATGTAGTCTCATTTGTTTATTTTTTATTTTCTTTCCATTGCCTTTGGAGTCAGATCCACACACACACAAAAAACGCGATCAGTGACATTAACACCTCCGTGTTCTTCTAGATTTTTACGGTTTCAAATCTTCAGTCTATTTTGAGTTAATTTTGTGTGTGGTATAAGACAGCAGTCTAATTTCACTCTCTTGCACGTGGCTGCCTGATTCTCCTGGCACCATTTACTGAGGAGACTTTCTCCATTGTATGCTCTTTGCTCCTTTGTCATAAATTAATTTTCTATATATGTGTGGGCTTATTTCTGGGCTGTCAATTCTGCTCCATTGACCTATGTGCTTCTTTATGTGCTGGTACCATACAGCTTTCATTACTATAGTTTGTAGTATAGTTTAAAACCAGGTAATATGATATCTCTATCATCATTCTGTGAAATATGCCATTGGAAATTTCGTACAGATTGCATTCAATCTATAGATTGCTTTGGGCAGTGTGGACATTTTAGCAATATTGACTCCTCCAATACATGAACACAGAATATCTGTCCATATATTTGTGTCATTGATTTTCTTTCACTTGTATCTTCGAGTTTTCAGTGTACAGGTCTTTCACTTCCTTGGTTAAATTTATTCCTAGATATTCTGCTCTTCATGATGCAATTGTAAATGGGTTATTTTCTTAATTTCTCTTTCATTATTAATGTATAAAAATTCCACAAATTTCTGCATATTGCCTGTTTTTAATCCTGTGGATTTACTGAAATGATATCAGCTCTAACAATTTGTTGTTGTTGAGTCTTCCAGTGCAGTTCAGTCACTCTGTCATGTTTGACTCTGCAACCCCATGGACTGCAGCACACCAGGCTTCCCTGTCCATCACCAACTCCTGGAACTTGCTCAGATTCATGTCCATTGAGTTGATGATTTCACCTAATCATCACATCCTCTGTCCTCCCCTTTTCCTCCTGCCTTCAATCTTCCCCAGCATCAGGGTCTTTTCCAATGAATCAGTTCTTTGCATCATGTGGCCAAAGTATTGGAGCTTCAACTTGAGTATCAGTCCTTCCAGTGAATATTAAGGACTGGTTTCCTTTAGGATTGACAGGTTTGATCTCCTTGCAGTCCAAGGGACTCTCAAAAGTCTTCTCCAACACCACAGTTCAAAGCATCAATTTTTCTGTGCTCAGTTTTCTTTATGGTCCAACTCTTATATCAGTACATGACTACAGGAAAAACCATAGCTTTGACTAGATAGAACTTTGCTGGCAAAGTAATGTCTCTGCTTTTGAATATGCTATCTAGATTGATTATAACTTTTCTTCCAAGGAGCAAACATCTTTTAATTTCATAGCTGCCATCACCATCTGTAGTGATTTTAGAGCCCAAGAAAATAAAAGTCTGTCACTGTTTCCATTGTTTTCCCATCAATTTGTCATGAAGTGATGGGACCAGATGCCATGATCTTAGTTTTCTGAATGTTGAGCTTGAAGCCAACTTTTTCACTCTCCTCTTTCACTTTCATCAAGAGGCTCTTTAGTTCCCCTTTACTTTCTGCCATAATGATGATGTCATCTGCATATCTGAGTTTATTGATATTTCTTCCGGCAATCTTGACTCCAGCTTGTGCTTCATCCAGGCCAGCGTTTCTCATGATGTACTCTTCACATAAGTTAAATAAGCACAGTGACAATATACAGCCTTGATGTACTCCTTTCTCAATCTGGAATCAGTCTGTTGTTCCATGTCCAGTTCTAACTGTTGCTTCCTGACTTGCATACAGCTTTCTCAAGAGGCAGGTCAAGTGGTCTGGTACTCCCATCTCTTTCAGAATTCCCCACAGTTTATTGTGATCCACACAGTATTTGGATACATATTATTTTTTTCTTCCTTAATTGGTCTGTTTGGGTCTTTCAAAACTATGTTGAACAAAACCTGTGGAAGTGTACATCCTTTTCCTTTTCCTAGTCTTAGAGGAAAAGCTTTCAGCTCTTCACCATTGAGTATGATGTTAGCTATGGGTTTGTCATATATGGATTGAGGTATGTTCCTTCTATGCCAACTTTGTTGAGAGGTTGTTTTTTTTTATCATAAATGGATATTGACTTTTGCCAAATGCTTTCTCTGCATCCATTTTCTTAATGAGATGTTTCCTGTTGAGCCATCCTTTCATCCCTGGGATAAATCCCAGTTGAGCATGTTGTATGATCCTTTAAGGGTATTGTTGGATTTGGTTTGTTAATATTTTGTTGAGGATTTTTGCATCTATGTTCATCAAGGACACATCTATAATTTGTGTGTGTGTGTATCTTTGTCTGGTTTGGGTATTAAGGTCATGCTGGCTTCATAAAATGTGTTTGGGGTGTCTCCCTCTTCTTCAGTTTTTTGGAAGAGTTCAGAAAAATAGGTATTATATCTTCTTTGAATGTTTTGTAGAATTTATCAATGAAGCCATCTGGTCTTGAGTTTTTGTTTGCTGGGAGATTTTTTATTACTATTTCACTCTTCTCACTAGTAATCAGTCTATCTAGATTTTCTATTTCTTCTTGATTCAGCCTTGGAAAATTGTATGCTATAGAAATGCATCCTTTGATTTTAGGTTGTGTAACTTATAATAGTTTATAGAAGTCACTTTTGATCCCTTGCTGTAAGTTCTCATCTTTCATTTCTGATTTTGTTTATTTGAGCCCCCTCTCTTTCTTCTTGGTTACTTTAGCTAAAGGTTTATCAATTTGGGTTATCTTTAAGGACTAGATCTTAATGTTAATGACCTTTTCTTTCTTTCTTTCTTTCTTTTTTAGTCTCTATTTCATTTATTTCTGCTCTACTCTTTGTTGTTTCTCTCTACTAATATTAGGCTCTGTTTGTCCTTCTTTTTCTAGTTCTTTTAAGTGTAAATTTATGTTCTGTATTGAAAAGTTTTGTATATCTTGAGGCAGGCCTGAATTGCTATGAAACTTTCTTTCTTAGAACTACTTTTCCTGCATCCCATAGGTTTTGGTTTCTTGTATTTCTGTTTTTATTTGTCTCCTGGTATTTTTTATTTCTCCTTTGATTTTTCAATGACCATTTTGTTGTTCAGTAGCATGTCGTTTAACCTCCCTGTTTTTTTTTTGTTTTGTTTTTTTTTTTTTGCCATTCATGTGTGTGTGTGTGTACATGCACATGTGTGTGAGATTGACTTCTAGTTTTATACTTGTGTGGTTGAAAAAGATGCTTGATATGATTTAAATCTTAAATTTTTTGAAACTTGTTTTGTGACCTAACGTGATCTATCCTGGGGAATGTTTCACGGGCACTTGAAAAGAATGTGTATTCTACCGTTTTTGCATTGCAGGCAGATTCTTTACCACTGAGCCACCAGAGAAGCCTTAAACAGATCTTGGGTTTGTTTACATCCATTCAGCCACTCTATGTCTTGATTGGAGAATTTAATTCAGTTATGATAGGTATGCATTTATCACCATTTTGTTAATTGTTTTGTAGTTCTATGTTACTTTCTTCTTTTCTTTCTACCTTTATATTTTGGTAGTTTTCTTTAGTGTTATTTTTAGATTCATTTATCGTATTCCTTTGCATATTTACTATGAGTTTTTCCCTTGTGATCACTATGAGTTCACACATACCATCCTATGTAAATAGTAACCTTAGTTTAATTTGGTAGCAACTTAATCTGAACACATTCCAAAGATTAATCTTTTAACTACTCTCCACCTTTTAAACTTTCAATGACACATTTTTCATCTTTTTATTTTATGCATCCCTTAACTAGTATTTTAATTTTAGTTAATTTTACTGCCTTTGTCTTTTAACATTTATGCTTGCTTTATAAGTGATTGATCCACTGCCTTTATTATATGTTTACTTTCCCCAGTGAAATTTTAAATTTTATATGTTTTTTTTTTTTAAAAAGTGAAATTGAAATTGTTACTCATTCAGACATGTCTGACTCTTTGCAGTCCCATAGATAGTAGCTTGTCAGGCTCCTCTGTCGATGGAATTCTCCAGGCAAGAATACTGGAGTGGGTTATCCATTCCCTTCTCCCGGGATCTTCCCCATCCAGGGATCAAACCCAGGTATCCTGCATTGCAGGCAGATTCTTTACCATCTGAGCTGCCAGGGTGTTATGTTAAGCCCATATGTTTTCTTACTGCATGCTGAGTCTCTTCAGTCATGTCCAACTCTTTGTGACCTCATGGACTGTAGCCCGCCAGGTTCCCCTGGCCATGGGATTTTCCAGGCAAGAATACTGGAGTGAGTTACCATTCCCTTCTCCAGGGGATCTTCCTGAGCCAGCGGTCCAATCATTGTCTCTTAAGTCTTCTGCACTGACAGGCAAGTTCTTTACCACTAGCACCACCTGGGATGCCCATATGTTTCCTTATTATTTAGTTCCATTTCTGTTTAGCTTAAAAAAGGTCGTTTCACATTTCTTATAGAGTCAGTTTAGTGAGTGATGAACTTTTTCAGCCTTTGCTAGTCAGGAAAATTCTTGATCTTTCCTTTAATTCTGAGTGATAACCTAACTGGGCAGAGTATTCTTGTAAGTATTTTCCTTTCAGCACTTTGAATATGCCATGCCAATCCCTCTTGCCTGTAAATTTCTGCTGAAAAATTTGCTGATAGTCTTATTTTTTTTCTCTCTTGATACTTTTAGAATTCTCTCTTCTTCCTTAATTTTCAACATTTTAATTATAATGTCTTTGAGTATGTCTACTTGGGTTTGTACTATTTGAAACTCTCCAAGCTCCCCAGACTTGAATCTCTGTTCAGTTCAGTTCAGTTCAGTTCAGTCACTCAGTGTCCGACCCTTTGCAGCCCCATGAATTGCAGCATGCCAGGCCTCCCTGTCCATCACCAACTCCTGGAGTTCACCCAAACTCATGTGCATCGAGTCAGTGATGACATCCAGCCATCTCATCCTCTGTCATCCCCATCTCCTCCTGCTTCCAATCCCTCCCAGCATCAGGGTCTTTTCCAATGAGTCAACTCTTCGCATAAGGTGGCCAAAGTATTGGAATTTCAGCCTCAGCATCAGTCCTTCCAATGAACAACCAGAACTGGTCTCCTTTAGGATCTCTTTTACCCCCCTCCAAATTGAAATCGTTTTCAATCACTATTTCTTCAAACAATTTTTCTGATCTTTTCTCTCTTCTTTCTGGGACCCCCCCTTTAATGTGAATGTTATTCTGTTTGATATGTCCTAGAGATCCCTTATGGCATCTTTACTTTTGAAAATTCTAGCTTCATTGTGCTGTTCTGTTTTCCAATTCACTAATTCATTCTTCTACCTCATCCAGTCTGCTGTTGAACCCCGCTAGTATATTTATCAGTTCAGTTTTAACTTTTGTCTGGTACTTTCTTTTATTTTCTATCACTTTGTCAAAGTTCTTGCCGTGCCCATCCATTCTTCTCCCATGCTTAGTGAGCATCTTTATGACCATTGCTTTGAATTCTTTGTTAAATAGATTGCTTATTTCTGTTTCACTTGATTATTTTTCTGAGGTTTTTATCTTATTCTTTCAAATGGTTTATATTCCCTTGTCTCCTCATTTTGCCTAGTTCTCTGCATTTGCTTCAGTTTATTAGGTAAATCAGCTATCTTCTCAGCTTTCAAGGAGTAGACTTATTTAGGAGATGTCTTATGGGGCTCAGGGGTGAAATCTGACCTGGCCATCAAAGCCGTATGTGTTCCCTGTCTGGGCTGGACGCACTTTCCTGTTGTGGCAGGGCTACAGTTGCGTCTTCAGTGTAGAAGGACTGGCTCCAGAGGCTGGCCATAGCTGCCACAGGATGCTTGCAAGCAGGACAAACCCCCAGCCCAGCTTTGAGGCCTGCCTGCAATTGCTGTGCACTCAGATGTATGATGCTATCACTCAGCTGACTGTGCACCCAGCTAAGGCGCAGGGATGCCCACTCATCTCCCTGAGGCGTGCCCACTGTAACGAATAGGCTGCTGCTGCTGCTGCTACTGCTAAGTCCCTTCAGTTGTGTCCGACCCTGTGCAATCCCACAGACAGCAGCCCACCAGGCTCCCCTGTCCCTGGGATTCTCCAGGCAAGAACACTGGAGTGGGTTGCCATTTCCTTCTCCAATGCATGAAAGTGAAAAGTGAAAGTGAAGTCACTCGGTCGTGTCAGACTCTGTGTGACCCCATAGATAGCAGCCCACTAGGCATCCCCATCCCTGGGATTCTCCAAGCAAGAACACTGGAGTGGGTTGCCATTTCCTTCTCCAATGCATGAAAGTGAAGTCGCTCAGTCCTGTCCGACTCTTTGCAACCCCATGGACTGCAGCCTACCAGGCTCCTCCATCCATGGGATTTTCCAGGCAAGGGTACTGGAGTGGGGTGTCATTGCCTTCTCTGAACTAATAGGCTAGAGGGTGAATTTTAGAGTGGCATCTGTCAGCACTAATATTAGCAAAGAGGTCTCAGATTGCAAGAATGGTAACTACCATAGTCTCAGTACCCAGGGGAAGTACCGATTGGCTACTTCCTTGGTAACAGATACTTTCAGGTTAGTAAGTGGGTCCCCTTCATCTACGGTCCATAGGCTTTTTATTATGGTTTTTTTGTGCTGGTTTTCTGGTCAAGTAAGTATATGTGTGAACTCTTTCAGAGAAGGTTTTCCTTTCCTCAAGTTCTACAGTTCCTAGGCATATTGCTCATTACTTTTCTTTTCAAATGTGTTTAGGGAGCTTGCCTCTCCTGTATGGATGGTATGAATGAAGCTTGAATCTCTTGCTCCTCAGGAAAAAAGATCCCTCTGTGACCCTCCCCACTAGGGATCACCATGGCTGGGGTTTGTTGGTGAGACTATATCTCTACGTCTTCTACTCTGCTTGCTATCTTTTTTCTTTCTGTTGTAGAGACTTTGTTCATCCAGTTTTTAGGTTCATTTCTAAGGGAATTATTCCAGGTGCAGTTGTAGATATGTTGTGTCGCTGGGAGATAGTGAGTTCAGGGTCTTCTTATGCTTCTATCTTAAACCCTCTCCCTCAGGATATCTATTTTTTTAAAAAACAAATGTGTGTAGCTAGCCAAGAACTTTCAGACTAATGCCTGATTTTCCACTGAAATGATACCTAAATCGTGTCTCTTCAGAAAGTTGGACACAGTTTGTGATTACATATAACTTATTGGCAACAGCTGTTATGACATAGACATTTAAAAGCCAGTGTCCACCACTTCCCATGAGCTTTGTCCCTTTCTCTCCTCCCTACCCACAATCCCAGCATCACTGGTTTTGACAATTTAATATTACAATCTTTCTGGCTCCACTCTCTTTGACTAAGACTTCCTTGGCTGTAGAAGGTGGCTCACAAACCACTGCATTTTCACGGCTGAATGAAGAGTTTATTTCTCCAACATACAGAGGGAGACTTGTCCCCAAAAGCACTCTTAAGATCAAAGCCCTTAGCTGAGTTACTAAAGTGTTAATTGACCAAGGGTGATTGCCAAAAATTAGTTTCTATGTGGACCAATTAAAACAAGATAATTGGAAGCTGTCAGCACTTCTAAATATTTATATCAGTTGATGCAAATATTTATTTACATATCATCTGTTTGCAATTTTTATCACTTCTAGTCTCTGCAAAGCTGCTCTAAACCATTAGATCATTTCTCTTGATGCTTAAACTAAAATCTAAACTTATTCTAGTCAGCTGACAGAAAGCTAAAATATTTTTGTTCAAATTCATTTTTAAATGTATATTTTTGACAATGTGTTTATATTCCTCATTTATAATGGAAAGTGATACTGTAGCCATCATTTCAAAGGGAGATTTTTTTATTTTTTTCATAGCCAGTTCATTCTGTTTTCCCATGTGGAATTCATTAAACCAATTTTGTTGATTTTCATTATATCCCCAGAGTGTTAAAACTTTTCTTCATACTTTTGCAATTGGTTAGCAGTATCAGCCCAGGATTGCTTTATATCTTTTCTATTACTGCACATCAACTTTATGCGAGATCTGAAATATTAAGAATGCCCTCCTATTGGAGAAATAATCTTTCTCTCCCCATTGTGAGTCTTCCCTCAGTTCCAAGTCTCTCACCGACCTCAAAGCACATCTCTACGAACATCTTCCTTACAATTTTGATATTTATTTACTTTATCTCACCTGTGTTCTAGAAATAAGTGTCTTCAGACTTTCCAATGCTAGCTCTTGCATTAAAATATTTAAAATTGATAAAGTTTATTATTCCTATTGTATATGACATTTAATTTAATAATGAAAGAGAAAATCCCCAGCATTTGAGAATAACCCCAGTATACACTTATGCTGAGTTTCTATATATAGTTTGATCTGTGCAGAGTATTTTATGTTTTTATGTTTTTATATAACTGTGACATTGTTGTTGTTCAGTTGCTCAGTAGTGTTTGACTCTTTGAGATCCATGGATTGCAGCATAGCAGGCTTCACTGTCCTTTGCTATCTCCCAGAGTTTGCTCAAATTCATGACTCTTGATTCGGTGATGCCATCCAATCATCTCATCCTCTGCTGCCCCCTACTCCTGCCCTCAAACTTTCCCAGCATCAGGGCCTTTCCCAAAGAGTGGGCTGTTCACATCAGGAGGTCAAAATAATGGAGCTTCAGCTTCAGCATCAGCTCTTTCAATGAATATTCAGGACTGATTTCCTTTAGGGTTGAATGGTTTGATATCCTTGCCAATCAAAGAGAGGACATGAAGAGTCCTCTCCAACATCACAGTTCGAAAACATCAATTCTTCAGCACTCAGCCTTCTTTATGGTCCAACTCCCACATCCATAAAAAACTACTGGAAAACCATAGCTTTGACTATAGGGAACATTGTCAGAAAAGTGATATCTCTGCTCTTTAATATGGTGTATAGGTTTGTCATAGCTTTTCCTCCAAAGAGTAAGTGTCTTTTAATTTCATGGCTGAAGTTACCATCCCCAGTGATATTGGAGCCAAGAAAAATGAAGTCTGTCACCATTTCCATTGTTTCCCATGTATTTGCAATGATGATGGGACTGGATGCCATGCTCTTTGTTTTTTGAATGTTGAGTTTTAAGCCAGCTTTTTCACTCTTTTCTTTCACCTTCATCAAGAGGCTCTTTAGTTCCCCTTTACTTTATGCCATAGGGTTTTGTTATCTGCATTACAGAAGTTGTTGATATTTCTCCAGGCAATCTTGATTCCAGCTTGAGCTTCATCCAACCTGGATTTCACATGATGCATTCTGCATTTAAGTTAAATAAGAAGGGTGACAATATACAGCCTTGACAAATCCATTGTTCTATTTATGGTTCTAACTGTTGCTTCTTGACCTGCATACATGTTTCTCAGAAGGCAGGTAAGGTGGTCTAATATTCCCATTTCTTTTTTTTTTCCCCCCATTTTTTTTAATTTTTTAATTTTTTTTAATTTTAATTTTTACTTTATTTTACTTTACAATACTGTATTGGTTTTGCCATACATTGACATGAATCCACCACGGGTGTACATATGATCCCAAACATGAACCCCCCTCCCACCTCCCTCCCTACAACATCCCTCTGGGTCATCCCCGTGCACCAGCCCCAAGCATGCTGTACCCTGCATCGGACATAGACTGGTGATTCGATTCTTACATAATAGTATACATGTTTCAATGTCATTCTCCCAAATCATCCCACCCTCTCCCTCTCCCTCTGAGTCCAAAAGTCCACTATACACATCTGTGTCTCTTTTGCTGTCTTGCATACAGGGTCATCATTGCCATCTTTCTAAATTCCATATATATGTGTTAGTATACTGTATTGGTGATTTTTCACAGTTCATTGTGAACCACACAGTCAAACTCTTTAGTGTAGCCAATGAAGCAGAAGCAGATATTTTTCTGGAATTTCCTTTCCTTTTTTTTTTTTTTTTTTTGTGATCCAACAGATGTTGGCAATTTGATCTCTGGTTCCTCTGCCTTTTCTAAATTCAGTTTTTACCTCTGGAAGTTCTTGGTTCACATACTGTTGAAAGATTTAGAGCATTACCTTGATAGCATGTGAGGTAAACCCAATTGTACAGTACTTTGAATATTCTTTGGCATTACCTTTCTTTGGGATTGGAATAAAAACTGATCTTTTCCAGTCCTGCGGCCATTGCTGAGCTTTCCATGTTTGCTGGCGTATTGAGGTCAGTACTTTCACAGCACCATCCTTTAGAATTTGAAATACTTCAGCTGGAATTCCATTAACAAGCTTTGTTTGTAGCAATGCTCCTAAGGCCCATTTGCTTCTCACTCCAGGATGTTTGGTTCTAGGTGAGTAATCACACCATCCTGGTTATCCAGGTCATTAAGATCTTTTATTGTGAAGTTCCTCTATGCATTCTGCCACCTCTTCTTAATATATCTTCTGCTTCTGTTAAGTCCATACCATTTCTGTCCTTTATTGTGCTTGTCTTTGCATGAAATGTTCCCTTGGTATCGCTAATTTTCTTGAAGAGCTCTCTACTGCTTCCCATTATATTGTTTTCCTCTATTTCTTTGCGTTGTTCCCTTACGAAGCTTTCTTATCTCTCCTTGCTGTTCTTTGGAACTCTGCATTTGGATGGGTATATCTTTCCTCTTCTTTACCTTTCACTTCTCTTCTTTTCTCAGCTATTTGTAAGGTCTCTTCAGACAAACATTTTGCTTTCTTGAATTTCTTTTTCTTGGGAATGGTTTTAATCACCACCTCCTATACAGTGTTATGAACCTCCATCCACAGTTCTTCAGGCACTCTGTCTATCAGATCTAATCCCTTGAATCCATCACATCCACTGTATAATCATAAGGGATTTTATTTAGGTCATACCTGAATGGTCTAGTGGTTTTCCCTACTTTCTTCAATTTAAATCTCAATTTTACGATAAGGAGTTCATGATCTGAGCCACAGTCAACTTCCAGTCTTGTTTTTGCTAACCATATAAACCTTCTCCATCTTTAGCTGCAAAGAGTATAATCAGTCTGATTTTGGTATCAATCATCTGGTGATGTCCATGTGTAGAGTTATCTTTTGTGTTTTGGATGAGGGTGTTTTCTATGACCAGTGCATTCTTTTGCAAAACTCTGTAAGCCTTTGCCCTGCTTCATTTTGTCCTCCATAGCCAAACTTGCCTGTTACTCAAGGTATCTCTTGAGTTCCTACTTTTGCATCCTAGTCCCCTATGATGAAAAGGACATCACTTTTGGTATTAGTTCTAGAAGGTGTTGTATGTCTTCGTGGAACCATTCAACTTCAGCTTATTCAGCATTGCTGGTTGGGCATAGACTTGGATTACTCTGATGTTGAATGGTTTGTCTTGGAAATGAACAGAGATCATTATGTCACTTTTGAGATTTCACCCAAGTACTACATTTCAGACTCTTTTGTTGACTATGAGGGCTATTCCATTTCTTCTCAGGGATTCTTGTTCACAGTAGATATATTGGTTATCTGAATTAAATATGAGCGTTCTCACCCATTTCAGTTCACTGATTCCTAAAATGTCGATGTTCACACTTGCCATCTCTTGTTTGATCACTTCCAATTTACCTTGATTCATGGACTTAACATTCCAGGTTCATATGCAATAGTTTTTTTACAGCATTGGACTTTACTTTCACCATCAGGCACATCGACAACTGGGCATTCTTTCTGCTTTGGCTCAGCCTCTTCATTCCTTATGAAGCTACTTCTGTCTTCTCCAGTAGCATATTGGACACCAAGTCAACTGGGAAGTTCAACTTTCAGTGTCATGTCTTTTTCTTTTTGTACTATTCATGTGACTTTTAATATTCAATTTTTCATTTTAATTTCACTTCCCACTCTATCATAACCATTTCCTCAATTATACCTTCTCATACTTAAACCTCTTAATAAAGTTTTGGGCTTTTTAACGGTTATATGATAGTCCTGTAGTAAATATGTGTGCCATTGTTTAGTTGGATCTTCTCTCACGGGATTTGAGAAGCATAGGATGGAGCTCGGTGCCTGAATCTGAGTGCTCAGTTCTCCTTGTGGATAGAAAATATGCAGCGAGAATGGAGAGACGGACGGAACACAAGTTCTGATCCATACTGCAGTTGTCAGCTATGGATCACAACAGAATGCTAAATGTTATCAAGGGAGAATTGTTAACTTTAAAGTTTTAGGAAGGAAAAGAGAATGTTCTTGGTTTCAGTTTCAAAACAATTTAGAATCCATAATCCATTTAGGATCTGTAACCTGGAGCATAAGCAATTGAACCCAGAAATTGTGTGCCGATACACATGGAAAAGTCCATTGTGAACCTGTTCTCCCCATATCCTTCGAGGCAAGGAGAGAGATGGTAACCGTTCATGCATCCCGTTTCCTCCCTCACAGACTGGCACGAGACAAATGCAAAATAAAGAAATTGCGATGGTGGCCCTCATCTCCAGATCTTCTTGTGGCTCATCTTCTATGCTGCATATTTTATTTCTTTGCATTTCCATTTCAGGTTTGAGCCCCACATTTTGCCCCTCTCCCAGTGCTGAATCCTGGGGGGGACCTTTCCGGTGACTCAGCATCCTCTGCTTAAAGCACGGTGCTCAAAAGAGAAAGGCAACTGTCTCATGTGCCTCGATCTACTGTTTGTATTTATCCATCTGTTTCAAGATCCCAAGAAGGCAGCGTGAACTGTCTTCACTTCCTACACTGGAATTCTGTACACTAGTGGTTTTATAAATGTGGGATCAGTGTGCTATCTGACAGTATACTAGAAACACAGATGTTCAAGCACCACTCACTCATATCTATTATATCAGAACCTCAGGAGATGCAGAAATCTGGGTTATGACTACCTCTCCTGGCAACTCTAATGGATACTGAGCTTGAGATAAGTCCACTGCTGTAGACTAATCCTTGAATGATATACCTTCTTTGCTTCATGTTTATCTCGGGGGGGGGGGGCACTTGTCTTCAACAGATTCTTACATGAACTCTTGTTGGGGCAGCCACAGTTTGCGTGCTCAGATGGGAAGCTTATCTTTTTTACTGTGAGCTCTTCCCCCAAAACTTGCCTCTCCTCGATTTTTAAATCTCTAGGCCTTGAGTGAATTATGCTGCTTCTTTGGTATTGAGGACATTCATCTACGCCACACTCATCCCTATTCAGTAGCGAATGCCTCTAGTGTTTCATTTTCCTTTCTCATTCTGCACTCTTTTCAAACAAGGTCAGCTGTTTTTGAAAGTGCAATACTTGGCTCCCCACCTTTTTCGTATTTTGTGGTGCTAATACGCTTGGCTGGATCACAGTATGTTCTCTCCTTCCTCTTTCTCTTTGCTTTCAGCCTCATTCATTTGTTTTCTTCATGATATCCTTCCAGATTTTGTCTTTTGAGATCCTCTTCAGTAAGAGATATGAAGTCAGCCATTCCAGAAGCTGCAAAATATCCATATTTAAAACATACCTACTCCGTGTGTGGGCCTCCAGGTTGAATGCGTCTGCCCATCAGCCCAGCAACTGACTCCATCTACACTCAGTGCTGTAGCCCAGGCTGGTTTTCCTTAAGGAAGTTTCTCAATCTCAGCATTACTGATACTTCAGTTTGGGTAATTCTTTGTTCAGAGGGCTTTCTTCTATGTAATAGCATGTTAAACAGCCAGTAGCCCCTGCCCTCTGTACAATGTTACAAACGTCCATCCATAGTTCTTCAGGCACTCCATCTCTCAGTTCTAATCCCTTAAATCTATTTGTCACTTCTACTGTAAGGGATTTGATTTAGGTCATACCTGAATGGCCAAGTGGTTTTGCCTACTTTCTTCTATTTAAATCTCAGTTTTACAATAAGGAGTTCATGATCTGAGCCACAGTCAGCTCCTGGTTATATTTTTGCTGACTGTATAGAGCTTCTCCATATTTGGCTGCAGAGAATATAATCAGTTTCATTACAGTACTGACCATCTGGTGATGTCCACGTGGGGAATCGTCTCTTGCGCTGTTGGATGAGGGTGTTTGCTATAACCAGTGCATTCTCTTGCAAAACTCTGTTAGCCTTTGCCCTGCTTCATTTTGTCCTCCATAGCCAAACTTGCCTGTCACTTGAGGTGTCTCTTGAATTCCAACTTTTGCATCCCAGTCCCCTATGATGAAAAGGACATCATTTTTGGTATTAGTTCTGCAAGGTATGGTAGATCTTCATGGAACCATTCAACTTCAGCTTCTTCAGCATTACTGGTCGGGTCATAGACTTGGATTACTCTGATGTTGAATGGTTTGTCTTGGAAATGAACAGAGATCATTATGTCACTGTTGAGATTTCACCCAAGTACGGCATTTCAGACTCTTTTGTTGACTATGAGGGCTATTCCATTTCTTCTCAGGGATTCTTGTCCACAGTAGATATATTGGTCATCTGAACTAAATTTGCGCATTCTCATCCATTTTAGTTCACTGATACCTAAAATGTCAATGTTCACACTTGCCATCTCCTCTTTGATCACTTCCAATTCATGGACCTAACATTCCAGGTTCCTATGCAATATTGTTCTTTAGAGCACCAGACTTTGCTTTCACCATCAGATACATCCACAACTGGGCGCTGATTCTGCTGTTTCAGCCTCCATATTCCTTCTGGAGCTGCTTCTCCTCTCTGCTCCAGTAGCATGTTGGACACCTACTGACCTGGGGAGTTCATCTTTCAGTGTCTCCCAAGAGCCGCATTAGGCATTACTGACAAGTGTCATATCTTTTTGCCTTTTCAGACTGTTCGTGGGGTTTTCAAGGCAAGAATGTTGAAGTGGTTTGCCATTCCCTTCTCCAGCATTCCACATTTTGTCAGAACTCTCCAACATGACCCATCTGTCTTGGGTGAGCCATACACAGCATGGCTCGTAGTTTCATTCAGTCAGACAAGACTGTGATCCATGGGATCAGATGGTTAGTTCTCTTTGATTATAGTTTTCATTTCCTAAGGCAAATGCCTTATGATTATATAGTAGAAGTGACAAACAGACTCAAGGGATTAGATCTGGTAGACAGAGTACCTGAAGAACTATGGATGGAGGTTCATAACATAGTACAGGAGGTGGTGATCAAAACAATCCCCAAGAAAAATAAATGCAAAAAAAGCAAAATTGTTGTCTGAGGTTATCACTTCCACTGTATAATCATAAAGGATTTGGTTTAGGTCATACCCGAATGGCCTAGTGGTTTTCCCTAGTTTCTTCAACTTAAGTCTGAATTTTACAATAAGGAGTTCAGCAAATATCTGAAGAAAGAAAGAAGTGAAAGGCAAAGGATAAAAGGAAAAATATATCCATCTGAATGCAGAGTTCCAAAGAATAGTAAAGAAAGATAAGAAAGACTTTCTAAGTTAACAATGCAAAGAAATAGAGGAAAACAAGAAAACTGAAAATATTAGAGATCTCTTCAAGAAAATTAGATGTACCAAGGGAACATTTCATGCAAAGATGGGCATAGTAAAGGACAGAAGAGGTACGGACCTAACAGAAGCAGAAGAAATTAAAGAGAGCTGGCAAGAAAACACAGAACTGTACAAAAAAAAAATCTTAATAACCTGGATAACCATGGTGGTGTGATTACTCACCTAGAGCCAGACATCCTGGATTGTGAAGTCAAGTGGGCCTTAGGAAGCATCGCTATGAACAAAGCTAGTGGGGCTGATGGAATTCCAGCTGAACTATTTCAAATCCTCAAAGATGATGCTGTTAAAGTGCTACACTCAATATGCCAGCAAATTTGGAAAGCTCAGCAGTGGCCACAGGACTGGAAAAGGTCAGTTTTCATTCCAATCCCTAAGAAAGGAAATGCTAAAGAATCTTCAAAGTACCTCACAACTGCACTCATTTAACATGCTATCATGGGAATGCTCAAAATCCTTCAAGCTAGGCTTCAACAGTATGTGAACCAACAACTTCCAGAGGTACAAGCTGGGTTTAGAATAGACAGATGAACCAGACATCAAATGGCCAACATCCATTGGATCATGGAAAAAGCATGAAAATTCCAGAAAACTCTGCTTCATTGATAACACTAAAGCCTTTGGCTGTGTGGATCACAACAAACTGTGGAACATTCTAGGGATAGGAAAACCAGACCACCTTACTTGCCTCCTGAGAAACCTGTACGCAGATCAAGAAGCAACAGTTTCCATAGATGGAACAACAGGCTGTTTCCAAATTGGGAAAAGAGTATGTCAAGGCTGTATATTGTCATCGTGCTCATTTAACTTATATGTAGAGTACATCATGTGAAATGCTGGGCTATAGGAAGCTCAAGCTGTAATCAAGATTGCCGGGAGAAATATCAATAACCTCAGATATGCAGATAACACCACCCTTATGGCAGAAAGTGAAGGGGAACTAAAAAGCCTCTTGATGAGGGTGAAAGAGGAGAGTGAAAAAGTTGGGTTAAAACTCAACATTCAAAAAACTAGGATTACACATCTGGTCTTATCACTTTATGGCAAGTAGAGGGGGAAACAGTGGAAACAGTTACAGACTACTTTCTTGGGCTCCAAAATCACTGCAATGATGGCAGCCATGAAATTAAAAGATACTTATTCCTTGGAAGAAAAGCAATGACAAACCTGGGCAGTTTATTAAAAGCAGTGGCCTTACTTTTCCAATAAAGTTCCACATAGTCAAAGCTATTGTTTTTTCAGTAGTCACGTATGGGTGTCAACCCTAAGGAAGGATGAGTGCCAAAGAACTGATGCTTTTGACTGTAGTAAGTAAGCTGGAGAAGTCACTTAAGAGTCCCTTGGACTGCAAGAAAATCAAACTGGTCAATTGTAAAGGAAATCAATCTGCAATATTCATTGGAAGGACTGATGCTGAAGCTCCAATACTTTGGTCACCTGATGTAAAGAGCCAGCTCATTGGAAAAGACCCTGATGCTGGGAAAGATTGAAGGCAGGAGACGGAATGACAGAGGCCGAGGTGGTTGGATAGCATCACCAATTCAGTGGCCTTCATTTTGGACAAATTTTAGGAGTGGTGAAAGACAAGGAAATCTGGTGGGCTGCAGTCTATGAGGTCATAAGAATTGGATTTGACTCAGCAACTTAACAACAGCAACAAACCCCACCCGGAAATCATGATAATCAAAGAAGAATGTTCCTAGATAATGCCAGATGTTGCCCAAGGATGTGAGGTGCAATTCACTCAAAGTTGGCCACTGTACCCCTGTACCCCAGCACCATTCACAGTAGCCAAGATACAGAAACAGCTTAAATGTCCATTGACAGATGAATGGATAAAGGAGAGCTACATGTATACAGTGGAATACTACTCAGAAGCTAAAAAGCATGGAATAATGCCAGTGGAAGCCATGCGGATGGACTTGAACATTATCAAAGTAAGTCGAGAAGAGGAAGACAAATATGATACTTATATGTGGGATCTAAAATATGATCCAAACATATCTATGAAACAAAAGCAGACTCACATATATAGAGAACAGAACAGACTATGGTTGCCAAGGAAGGAGGGGCAAGGGGGAGGGATGGATTGGGAGCGTGGGATTAGCAGAAGCAAACCATTGTATATGGGATGGATAAACCCCAAGGTCCCGTGATAAACCATAATGAAAAAGAATGCCCAAAAGAATATATATATATATATATATATATATATATATAAATAATTTAAATAGACATGTGTGTGTGCATGTATGACCAAGTCACTTCACCATTTGGCAGAAATTAAACACAGCATTGTGAATAACTGTGTGTGCATGTCACTTTAGCCATGTCCAACTCTTTGCAACCCCATGGACTGCAGCCCTCCAGGCTCCTCTCTCCATGGAATTCTCCAGACAAGAATACTGGAGCGGGTTGCCATTTCCTCCTCCAGGGGATCTTCCCAACCCAGGGATCAAACCTGTGTCTCTTACATCTCCTGCATTGGCAGGCGAGTTCTTTACCGCTAGCAGCACCTGGGAAGCCCGTAAATAACTGCACTTCCATAAAATTTACCAAAAAAGGATGTAAAGTTGGTTAGCTCATTCTCCCTGAGCCATCCGTGAGAGGATCAGAGAACAGAGGAAACTGTAAGGCTGCTTGAGTTTACAGAATCATGAAAGAGGCAGACAAGGCTTAGCAATTAAACAGCAACAATACTTGTCTTCTAACATGAACTTTAAAGCATTTAAACATTTTAGGTTTGTACCTGCCCAATTTAGCCTCTAAAATCTCAGAATTTCTCCTAAACTAATAACTTCCTTTTTTCCACTCAGTCACAGCATCTTTCTTCATTTTTCTTTCAAGTCTAACAACTTGTATTCTAACGATAAGATCAAAGCCTGTTGTTGTTGTTTTAAACAACTTCACTCTTCCTTCACTCTATAAGCAAATCTACCCTAGAAACAGAGAGTTCAACAAAATGGTCTTTCAAGTATACTTCCTAGCTGACTACCTAAAGATAAACCAAGGATTCAGCTCCTCTTTAATCGTTACCTAGATCATTGTTATTCAATTGCTCAGTTGTGTTCAACTCTTTGTGACCCTATGGACTGCAGCAGACCAGACTTCCCTGTCCTTCACCATCTCCCAGAGTTTGTTCAAACTCATGTCCATTGAGTCAGTGATGCCACCCAACCATCTCATCCTCTGTCACCCACTTCTCCTCCTGCCCTCAATCTTTCCCAGCATCAGGGTCTTTTCCAATGAGTCAGCTCTTCGCATCAGGTGGCCAAAATGTTGGGAGTTTCAGCTTCATCATCAGTTCTTCCAATGAATATTCAGGGTCGATTTTCCTTAGGATTAATTGGTTTGATCTTGCTGGTGAAGGGACTCTCAAGAGTCTTACCCAGCACTACTGTTTGAAAGCATCAGTTCTTCAGTTCTCAGCCTTCTTTATGGTCCAACTCTCACATCCTTACATGACTACTGGTAAAACCATAGCTTTGGGTATATGGACCTTTGTTGGCAAAGTTATATCTCTGCTTTTTAATATGCTGTCTAGGTTTGCATAGCTTTCCTTCCAAGGAGCAACCATCTTTTAATTTCATGGCTGCAGTCACCATCCTCAGTGATTTTGGAGCCCAAGAAAATAAGTCTGTCACTGTCTCCATTTTTTCCTTATATATTTGCCATGAAGTGATGGGACAGAGTTTCTTAAATCCACATCATAATCAGCTATGGATTTAAGATATCATATCTCATTTAAGAAATAAGCCTTATGAAAAAAAAAAAAAGCCTTTTAGAAAATATTTGCCCCAAAGCCCCAGGATTCTGTGGGCAAGCTCCTTGAATTAGGAAGCTGGTCCTTCCACAGTCCCACCTCGAGCCTGTGTCATTCCAAACTAGATCAACAGGAACCCCAGCTGGATCAGCTAAGCAAGTGTTCCCAGTGCCTGCCACTACCCTGCCAGCCAAAACCTCTCTCTTATTCTCTCTACTCTGATGGAAAGTATCCTGGGATTTGCTATTGTTGTTGTTCTACTTAAAGTCCAAATAATTCAGTATTGGCTTCAGCTGCACATTGACTGCAAGCCATTGTCACCAAACAAGTCAAACAAAGGCTAGCACTGCCCACTCGCACCAAATTGTTCATAATATAAATAGCTATACTCGGATCTGTGGTCTCATGCTCAGGTTCTTTCAGTTCAGTTCAGTTCAGTCGCTCAGTCGTGTCCAACTCTTTGAGACCCCATGAACCGCAGCACACCAGGCCTCCCTGTCCATCACCAAATCCCAGAGTCCACCCAAACCCATGTCCATTGAGTCAATGATGCCATCCAACCATCTCATCCTCTGTCGTCCCTTCTCCCCCTGCCTTCAATCTTTCCCAGCATCAGGGTCTTTTCCAAAGAGTCAGCTCTTTGCATCAGGTGGTCAAAGTATTGGAGTTTCAGCTTCAACATCAATCCTTCTAATGAACACCCAAGACTGATCTCCTTTAGGATGGACTGGTTGGATCTCCTTGGAGTCCAGGGGACTCTCAAGAGTCTTCTCTGCTTTCCAAATATCTGTAGTTTTCTTAAGATGTCTAGTTCATTGACTTGTTGAGGACTAGGATTCTAATCCTTCACCGTGTCTTCTCCACTAAGTGGATATCAAAGTCCCAGCCTGATAGCTGGAGAGTGTCCAATAAACCCAAAATGCGCAACAACCAGGAAACTTCACAGCAGAACCCAAACCAGGGGTTCCCCTTCCCCTCCTCTGAACTGAAGAACCTAGAGCCCATCGCCACACAACTGTCACTTGCCTGTCCACTCCCAGCAGGACCCCTGACTTGCAGCGTTAACACAGGAGCCTGCTCTGTACATGAGAGCAGTGGCCTGCAGCCAGGAAGATGTCCCTCTCTGGAAAATGGCCTGGTGGACACAGGTCTTCCCATAGTCTGGGAAATCAACCTCTTTCTTGGCTGGAAAAGACAGTTTGAGAGTAAAGAGAGAAGCCAGACATGCTCATGCTGATAGCTGTCCCTCGTGGCTGTGTCCTCATGGAGAACACAGGAGGCAGAGGAGGTTTGGCTCCTTCTCCATGCTGACTCTTCAGGCTATCTACACTTTCTTTCCCCGGTTTGAAAAAGCTTTACTATGTGTCAGGCGCTATTTTAAGTGCTTTCCCTACAAGAACACATTTAATCTTTCCAACCAACCTCAAAGAAGGCCAAAATAATCTCCAGTTTACCGAGGAGGAAACTGAGGCTAAAGTAAATAATTTGAATCCAGGTGATTCATTTCACCGTGTTCTTACTCAGTGGCTTTCTTTTAGGTTCTCAAAAAAGACATGCTCTTTCCTGCTTCAGGAGTTTGCACAAGCTATGCCTTCTGCTGTGACGATCTTCCCTCTCTCCTTCAGTGAGATGTTCCAACCTAACTTTCAGATTTCAGCTTAACTAGAGCTCTCTGGTTATACATCCATAATCTGATATCCCAGATGAGATCAATATCTTTATTCTTGCAGATACGACTCATCACAACTCCTACAGTGTCTATTTTCTATGCATAGAGAAAAGACTGGGGGTGGTAGTTTCTAAAATTCTAACAGTGAGATCACTGAGTGATAGAATGGCAGTTATTCTTGTTTGGTGGGTTGATTTGCTTTGTTGTTCTTATTTGCTTGTTTTTGCTTTCTACATTTTCCAAATGGTCCCATGCTTCAGTTCAGTTCAGTTCAGTCGCTCAGTCGTGTCTGACTCTTTGTGACCCCATGAATCGCAGCACGCCAGGTCTCCCTGTCCATCACCGGCTCCCAGAGTTCACTCAGACTCACGTCCATCGAGTCAGTGTTGCCATCCAGCCATCTCATCCTCTGTCGTCCCCTTCTCCTCCTGCCCCCGATCTCTCCCAGTATCAGAATCTTTTCCAATGAGTCAACTCTTTGCATGAGGTGGCCAAAGTACTGGAGTTTCAGCTTTAGCATCATTCCTTCCAAAGAAATCCCAGGGCTGATCTCCTTCAGAATGGACTGGTTGGATCTCCTTGCAGCCCAAGGGACTCTCAAGAGTCTTCTCCAACACCACAGTTCAAGAGCATCAATTCTTCGGCACTCAGCTTTCTTCACAGTCCAACTCTCACACCCATACATGACCACAGGAAAAACCACAGCCTTGATTAGACAGACCTTTCTTGGCAAAGTAATGTCTCTGCTTTTGAATATGCTATCTAGGTTGGTCATAACTTTCCTTCCAAGGAGTAAGAGTCTTTTAATTTCATGGCTGCAATCACCATCTGCAGTGATTTTGGAGCCCCTAAAAATAAAGTCTGACACTGTTTCCACTGTTTCTCCATCTATTTCCCATGGAGTGATGGGACCGGATGCCATGATCTTCGTTTTCTGAATGTTGAGCTTTAAGCCAACTTTTTCACTCTCCTCTTTCACTTTCATCAAGAGGCTTTTTAGTTCCTCTTCACTTTCTGCAATAAGGGTGGTATCATCGGCATATCTGAGGTTATTGATATTTCTCCCGGCAATCTGGACTCCAGCTTGTGTTTCTTCCAGCCCAGCGTTTCTCATGATGTACTCTGCATAGAAGTTAAATGAGCAGGGTGACAATATACAGCCTTGATGTACTCCTTTTCCTATTTGGAACCAGTCTGTTGTTCCATGGCCAGTTCTAACTGTTGCTTCCTGACCTGCAGTAGTTCCTGGTGATAGTGTAAGTTGAGGTATAACCAGTGAGTGTTCGGAGTCAGTAGTAATGAAGATCAGAGACTTTTTGGAAATCATTGAGCTGCAAGGTCAGAGAGCCGGATGGATCATTGTGGCAAGCATTACAAATTACAAAGCTGGGAGAGAAGAAGAAAGCTGGGAGAGAAGGAGAAAGCATGCAAAGTATCTAATGATGTATGATAGGGTATGGAAAAAGGATGCAAGCAACTATGTAAGAAAGGACAAGGTAACACATGGTCTAGAAGAGCCACTAAGGTTCAAGGGCGCTTTGGAGTCAGAAACAATAGTGGTCCATGCTGGAGCAGACCGCAGAGGTGGGAAAGCCCTGTTTCCATTCTGGTGAGGAGATGGACTGAGAAGATAGAGACAGAGGTGAGGTCTCTCACCTTAGCACATGGGTCCAGAAAGCACAATGAAAAAGACAGTGCAAGAAGGTTGGAAGGACACATACCCTAGGAGGGGGGGTCTTCTTTTTTACTTTTTGACTCAAACAGGAAAGAAGGGGCCAAGTACAGATCAACTTGGGTCCACCCTTGGCCCAGATGGCATGGCTAGCAGCATGAAGGACCTAGAAGCCTGGGAAGCAGGCTGGACCCTTGCAATGCTGGCTGTATGAGCATGCCGCACACCTGATGCAGTCACACAGGGCCTCGGGCCTTAGCTTCCTGCTCTGCTATCACTGCGTTGAAGTTCTTAACCATTTTGCAAGAAGAAACTCCACCTCTTCATTTTTGCACTGAGTCCTGCAAATGACGTACCTGGTCCTGGACACAAGTAAGGGTGATAGATGCAGTGTGGATGCGGGAGGCTGCTGGACCGGTGGAATCTTTTTGCTGGGGAAATCTGGAGGTTGATTCATTTAATGACTATCTATTGAAGACTCACTATGTGCTCAATATTCTGCTAGACACTACAGAAGGTAAAAAGATGGACAAGAAATTGTTTGGGTTCATGCTCTGATTTATAAGGAATTTGAGCCATCGTTCTCCTGTTGGAAGAGTTTTGGAACAGTATCAATTGAGGTCACCTTTTGTGAAACAGAACTTCAGTGTGATTTTCAGGTTTTATGTTTACAGACTTCATATGTTCTTGTGACTTCAAAGGAAATGTTTCATTAAAAATTGATAGCTAGAAATGTAAACACTGGCCATTGATCAGCTTTCATATTATCTACTGCAGATTTGAAAGATACTTCATTCCTTGCCTAAAACCATCTCTTTGACATTTGAATAATTCATCTTTAGAAATTCATCATTTAATGATAAGATTTGAACTATAGTGGCCTGGGAGACATGAAAGGGTTTTATGTGCCTGTAGAAGATGGAAATTTGAAAAGAGATGTTTGAAAGTAGAAAATATTTTGAGCCAAATAATAGTTTAATGATGTCATGGAGAAAAGATTTGAGGATAAGCCAAGCTTTAAGCATCCTTGAGTGAACCTTTAGTTAAAGAGCTTTTACTCTGCTTTTTCTTCCTTGCAAGGTTATTACCTCGGAGCTTCTAGTGCAAAAATCAGAGACCTTTCTAGATATCAGTGCCAGGTAATCTGAGAGAAATGATTTCCTGGTGTGCTCTGCAGGAAAAAGTACTGAACCAGGAGCCAAAGAAGACCCTGTTCCTAAAACAAAGCCCTGTGGCCTTCTGGACCTCAGCTTACCCATCTGTTAGGAGACATCAGTGAGAGGGCCCCATGTTGCTGATGATGTCTGTCTCTACGCCAAGCTCTGCCCTGTCCATCCCAAAGAGCATCTCTGGCCTCCTACAGCTTCAGAAACTCAGCATCCCACAGGGAATTTAAGCTTACTGGTAATTCCAAGCAAAGGAATTAACCTCCAAGAATGAAAGTTTTTATTACGGGATGTGAAAGAAGAAGGAGGAAATGATAAAAAGAAAGAAGATGGCAATGGTGAGGACAGTGACATAGCTTAAAAGCCTAAGCCCCACACTGAACATCTCTGCAAAGTCCTGGGAGATGACATCCTTTCAGCTATGTTTGGCCTGAGGTTCCACCCCAGGACTTTAAAATAAAGGAGGGGTCTTACAGCACAGAGCAGGAAACAGCTTAACTTAGGACTGAATGTTAAGCATCCCTGTAATTAAAGACCCTACATCCTCCCAACCATCAGGGATCTCTCACTGCTCTCCTTTCTGCAAGATATTAGCCTCCTGCTGCCCAGCAAGTTCCTTTCAGTTTACTGTAGAAATGTAATTCCTTTCACTTTCTTCTGTCGCGGAATTTAACTTCCACACCATCTACTCAAGGTCTAGGCCAGGAAGTCATTAATGTTCTCTAATAAACAAAAGGCCTTCTCTAGGTTTCTCCCTCCCCTGGCACAAAAGAATTAGCAGAGTTCTTCCAAATTTCACCACATGGTATCAGACGAATAGTTGGAGCACTGGTTCTCAGTCTGAGTAGGAGGCAGCAGAGAAAACAGTTATGACCCTCCCAGGGGTATCAGGCAAAGTCTGGAGACATTTTGGTGATCACGACTGGGGAAGGAAGGGGTAATAGTGGCATCTAGTGGGTAGAGGCCAGGATGCTGCTAGCCTACAATGTGGAGGGAATATCTGACCCCAAATGCCAACAGTGCCAAGGCTGAGAAACCCTGAAATAGAGAGTTGTTTTTCCACTAATCTGAATAAGTTCATCCCCTTCTCCCCCTAAGAAGGAAGGAGAGGTTAGACAGTATGGGCTTTAAATAAAGAATTTTTAACCATTCTATGTTCGTTTTTTAATTTATTTTTAATTGGAGGATAATTGCTTCACAATGTTCCATTGGTTTCTGTCATACAACAATGCAAATCAGACATAAGCATACATGTATATTCCGTTTTCTACAGCCTCCCTCACACCCCTAAGCCATCCCTCTAGGTTGTCACAGAGCACCAGGCTGAGCCCCCTGTGGATACAGCAGCTTCCCACCAGCTATGCACACACGCTAATGTACATATTTCAATGCTACTATCTCAACTTGTCCCCTCCTCTCCTTCCCCTGCTGTGCCCACAAGTCTGTTCTCTAAGTTTGCATCTCTATTCCTGCCCTGCTACGTGTTTTCCTCTTTCTGATTTACTTCATTCTGTATAACAGACTCTTGGTTCGTCCACTTCAGTTCAGCTGATTCATTCTATTTATGACTGAATAATATTCCATTGTATGCATGTACCACAACTTATTTATACGTTCATTTTAAAATAATCCATACTCTTGTCTGCTGAGGGTTTTTTTAAATAAATATTTTAGAAAGTATGAGCAATTTTTTCCATTTATTTACTTATTTTTATTTGGCTGCACTGGGTCTTAGTTACAGCACGAAGGGGTCTTTGATCTTCACTGTGGCCTGCAGGATCTTAGTTGCAGCACGTGGATCTAGCCCCCCGACCAGGGATTAAAGCTGGGCCTCCCTTCATTGGGAATGCAGAGTCTTGGCCACTGCACCACCAGAGAAATTCCTGTTGAGGGGTTTTGAGTATAGAATTTCTAAGTGAGTTCTGTGTTTCCTAAGGAATAAAAAACATGACTTCTGGGTTCCTAGTGCTGCTATTATTTCTTTTAGATTTACATATTAGGATCTTAAAAGTTACATGTTCAATAACTCTTTGAATTCAACATGTCAAAGAGCATGACTATAGCAATGGAATGGGCCTCCTTCCCTTCTCTCCTAAGTTGTACCTCCTATGCTATTGAATCTATTAGGTTCAGTGCAAATCTGCTCTTCCCCCTGAAACCATGTAACTCAGTTTGAGACTTGAAACCCTGGTCTTAGGACTTAATGAAAGAAATTTGGGCTTTTGATGTCTCATCACAGAAAGAATTCAGTGAGAGACAAAGTGATAGGTAAGAAGAGGATTTATTTAGAGAGAAATATATTCCACAGCTGGGTAATTTCATAGGCTAATGAGTGAGAGCCTATGAAATTACTGTATAGTCAAAGCTATGGTTTTTCCAGCAGTCATGTATGGATATGAGAGCTGGACCATAAAGAAGGCTGAGTGCCAAAGAACTGATGCTTTTGAACCATGGTGTTGGAGAAGACTCTTGAAAGTCCCTTGGACTGCAGGAAGATCAAACCTGTCAGTCCTGAAGGAAATAAATTCTGAATACTCATTGGAAAGACTAATGCTAAAGCTGAAGCTCCAATACTCTGGCCACCTGATTCAAAGAGCTGACTCATTAGAGAAGACCCTGATGCTGGGAAAGATTGAAGGCAGGAGGAGAAGAAGGCCACAGAAGATGAGATAATTGGCTGGCACCACCAACTCAATGGACATGAGTTTGAGCAAGCTCCAGGAGATGGTGAAAGACAGGGAAGCCTGGTGCACTACAGTCCATGGGGTCAGAAAGAGTTGGACAAGACTGAGTGACTGAACAACAATGAATGAGAGAGTATTCCAGTTATTTTGGGAAAGGGATGGGGATTTCCAGGAACTGGGCCACTGCTCACTTTTTGACCTTCATGATCAGTCTTGGAATTGTCATGGCACCTGTGTGTGTAATTTAGCCTGCTGATATGTTACAATAATATGTTACAATATGTTATTCTGAGGCTCAAGTTCTAATGGAAGTTGAATCATCTGCCATCTTGGACCTATTTGGTTCTAATTAGTTTATGTTATGTCCTTGGGCTACATCCTTCTTTCAAAGGTTATGCCTTCCCTCCTGTTTCACTCCCATATTCCTTTTCTCTCTAAGTTATTCCCCACCCAGTCCTCCAGAAATCACCTAATGTCAACTCACCCCACAGCCAATCTGCTGCCTGGTTCTGACCACTCTCTTCAGCCCCTTCTCTACTTACCTACCTATTGTCAATGTATCTAATTAATCTCTGATTTCTCTAACCTTTCTATCTACTTGTGTTTCTCTGCTTCAGTCCCTCAACACTGTCATCTGGGTTAGTTTAATAACTTCTTCTGACTATACTTCCTTTCTCCAGGCTGACCTAGCTGCAATCCAAAGCTATGCTGCAACCAAGATATTTCTGACAAACCAAACACATTTATTGTTGTTGCTATTCAGTAGCCAAGTTGTGTCCAACTCTTTGCAACCCCACGGACTGTGCACACGAGGCTTCCCTTTTCCTCACTGTCTCCCAGAGCTTGCTCAGACTTATGTCCAATGAGTCGGTGATGCCATCCAGCCACCTCATCCTCTGTCACCACCTCCTCCTCCTGCCCTCAATCTTTCCCAGAATCAGCGTATTTTCCAATGAGTCAGGTCTTATCCGGTAGTCAAAGTATTAGAGCTTGAGCATCAGTCCTTCCAATGAATATCCAAGACTGATCTCCTTTAGGATGGACTGGTTGGATCTCCTTGCAGTCCAAGGCACTCTCAAGAGTCTTCTCCAACACCACAGTCCAAAAGCATCAATTCTTCAGCACTCAGCCTTCTTTATAATCCAACTCTCACATCTGTACATGACTACTGGGAAAACCATAGCCTTGACTAGATGGACCTTTGTTGGCAAAGTGATGTCTCTGTTTTTTAATATGCTGTCTAAGTTTGTCATAGCTTTTCTCCAAAGGAGCAAGTGTCTTTTAATTGCGTGGCTGCAGTCAATATCTGCAGTGATTTTTGAGCCCAAGAATCCATTCATATCTCTCCCCTGTTTTAGAAACCTTCAAATAAGCTTCTTGGCTTTCTGTTCAAGAAGGCTTTCAGTCCTTTACCAGGAAGGAATGCTCTCATTAACTCTTGCTTATCTCTGTCCCCACCTCTGGCCACTTTTTCCTGTGAAATTTTTTGGTATAACTGTTTTGAGCTACTTAGGGTTCCTCAGCTCCTGTGCTGTCTCTGGGCCTGTGCACAAGCTGTCCTGCTGAGACTTCCCTAACCTGTCTTGCTCATGCCTGCTCATCTTGAAATCTCAGCTATGCTGTTACTGCGCCAGGGAGCTCTCCTGCATCGCTTTGGCCGCTGTCCCTCCCGCATATCCTTCAAGATTCTTGGCAAGAAGTCCAATGCTTGTTCTTTGGACATGTAAATTTGGGACATTACTTCTCTTTAAAATTTATAATAAATATTAAAAGGTCTGAGATTGCTGTAGAAAGACCTATTTCACTATCTTTAACCCAGCATTTCCCAAACTTCCTTGAACATTTAACTTCTTTTCACAAACCCATCATCACCATTCTTTGGAAAAATGTGGCTTAATCTGGTTTAGGAAGAACCTCCTTCTCTAATAATACCCACCATGTAGCAGTATCATAGTAATTACCGTATATGTCACTATAATTGTAAAGTCATTTTTCTAGAACACCTTTCATGTAAATACCTCGGTGATTATATAATCACCGCACTTTTGCCAACGTGAGATGTTCAACACCTGGGACACATTTTAAGTATCTGGTATATGTTGATAAATACATTATTGACCAAAAGGACCATCTACTTTATTGCTACTGACAATTAATGTATACTATTTGAATAGGATGTGCAATGAAATTGTTTGGCCAGAATATCCCCATATCCAGCATAGAATATAATTCATAATATTATTGACATGTTTTCTGAGAATGACATGCTTATAAAGCTTTCTTAATGCCCTTATCTCTAAGATGAGAGTCTATCTACCCTTGGTGTGTCATGCCAGCTTGGCTTCAAAGACGTTTTTAAATTGTCTTGGGACCCATATTTAGATTTTTTTGCTGTTGCTTTGTGTTTTATTTTTGAGAAGACCATGACTAAAGAATACATCAAGTGTATTTAACTTGAATAGAACACTTATACTCCACATTTGCCTTGAGGGTCCTGAGAACATGAAGACTGCCCCCATACCGCTCAGCCGAGGGGTCCTAGCCTACCAGCTCATCCCCCAGGAAAAGATTCCACCTTCACCTCTCACAACTGGCAGATCTCCCTACTGTTTAGGAGACCCCAAGAGCCTCCCTGCATATGGGCTGAGGACCCCTCCTCTCTTATGAGTCAGGAGATCTGGATGTCCAGACGAGTAACAGTGGGGAGAGAAAATGTACAAGGCATTAATGGCAACTTAGCAGCTTGAAGGGGATAAAAACAACATAATCAGAAAATGTAGCTCTCTGTGAGGAACCTTTTAAAATAAGAAACCAGAAGAACTCTAAAAGAAAATAATATAAATTTCTAAGGAGACTACAGAAGTTATTACAAAGGAGCAATCTGAGGAAAAAAAAGAGTTCGTGGAACTCAAAAACATTGCTGAAAAAGGAATTAAGTACCTTGAAGCTCAGATGGAAGAATTATCACGTACAGAAAAAATATCTCAAAGAGATGGAAATTATGAGTGGAAAATGAAAGTCACACATGGAGGATGCATCCTATTGTTGGTAGAAGATGAATAGATTCAATCTTCTTGAAGGCCTCCATTTAATATTAAGCTGCATAGATCCTGTCAATAAAGTGCTCACAATTCTAAGAACTAGTGTGAGTCTCAAAAATGTTCAAAATGCTTTTTCATTGCAAGCTTATTGTAATAGCTAAAAAGCACATGCAAGCTAAATGCTCATCAATATGGGACTGGTTACATAAATTAGAGCATTACATAAATAAGTTTCTATTTAGTCACTAAAAAAAATGAAGAGATGTATATATACTGACTTGAAATATATGTCCACAAAAACTATTAAAAGATAAAAGCATACTTTACAAAAGTACATAGTATGACCTTGTTTTGTTGAAAGAATGTTAATGATATTTGTGCATATGTCTAAAGGTTTATGTATGTATATTTGCTTTCATAAGCATAAAAAACAATTTGGAATAATGCCTTCACATACTATTGACAACATTACCTCTGGGAAATGAGGCTGGAGTGTTGGACAAGAACATTCACTTCTTTGTATACTTTAGAATAAATCTGTGAGGTTCTGAACACTTTTTCATTTTGGTGTTCTTTTATATTTTCCAAAATTTCTGTAATGAAAATAGCTTATTTAATTAAACTTTTACTGTTTAAAGCTAAAAAGAAATCAAAACACAAGAAGTCACATATAAGTAAACTTGGCAAGGCAATGGAAGGGTTTGTTGAGATCTCAGCAAAGGCAGAGTCAAGACTAGGGAAAAAACAACAGTGAAATCCCAATACCATAAGAGAAGCTATTTGAAATGTTTATAAAATTCACAAAACACTACAGCAAATAAATAAATGAGCTACTGTTAACAGAATTAGTAACAATCATGAAAAGCCAATCAACTGTGATTTTTTTCAAGACAAGCCCGCTTTGGGTTAAATCAAGACCCAAAGTCAAAGAGAAAAGAGATTGACTATGGCATATTTTATAACCAATTGAGGAATATTTTTGACTCACATAGAAAGTGCAGCTCTTTGTCTGCTGATTCTTCACTTTGTACTCAGTAAAGACAGTCATAAGCACCCTATGTTAGTGCTTAGAATGGGCAAGATCTCTGCCAAGGGATTTATATGCATATTCCTGTGATAAGCATAGGAGAGATGTAGGTGCCACATGTTATAGGAAAGGCACTGTGCTACGTAAAGACTGATGGACACACATGTGATGTCAGAAACTGAACAAGCATAAGGTTGAATGATGGTTAGAGGTCACACAGGAGGTCAGAGGTCACACAGGAGGTCAGTGGAGGATCTGACACTGAACGCCTAGCCTCTGATACTGTTGTCTCTACCTTCAGTGTGGGAGCTGTGGGCAGAGACCCTCAAACACTCAAGGAGCCAGCACATGAAGAACATTTGGTCAAAGTGAAGAGGCTCCAGCATCCACAAATGATCATTTTAACCCAGTAACTGGCATATTCTACTTATATGAAACTTGTATCGGTTTTCTTAGTTTCCCAGGTAACTTAGAAGACTATTGGTTCCCAGCATTTTCCTGGGATTAAGTGAGATAAAGAGCAAGTATTCTACTGTGTGTGTGTGTGTGTGTGTGTGTGTATGCACGCTCTGTCCCTCAGTCATGTCTGAATCTTTGCTATTCCATTGACTGTAGCCCACAAGGCTCCCCTGTCCAGGGGAATTTTCCAGGCAAGAATACTGGAGTGGATTGCCATTTCCTTATCCAGGGGATCTTCACAACCCAGGGATTGAACCTATGCCTCTTGCATCTTCTGCGTTGGCAGGCGAATTCTTTACCACTGTGCCATGTGGGAAGGCCCTATTCTTACCATGCCAATAAGCAAATAATTTAAATTAACATAAAATAGAATTAGTTCTATATTCAGAATAAGAAAGTGGTAGGTAGCCACTTCATCTCAAAATTTATAATCTTGGACTAGCAGGAAGTAACATTGTATATTAGCGAGAGGAATAGGTATACTGATTTGACTCCATGTGTGATATTAGTCAAACAATTACATTGGCACTGATGATTTTTTTTGCTGTCATAAAATTTTAAAGAGCAGACAAGTCAAATATTTCAATCAGCATAAGCATTCATTTTCTTAAAAAGTGTCAGTCATAGGTTACAGATCATAACCAGATGGTATCAGCCACAAGAAGCAGAGTGAGAAGTTGAGAGAGATGGGTGATGCAGAGAATCCTTTGGTTGGACACCTTGGCCTAGAGCTCCAGGACTGTCGGTTGACAGATCTCAGCAATCAGAGCATAGGAGACTGGATTTCTAACAAGGAGACCAGAGATGGTATCCAAGTGCTTTGACAAGGCCCATTCCTGTAGACCTGGCGATTGAATCAGACCCAAGCCCTACCATGAGCTGAGGATGGTAGATGCTGTCCTTGCATCTTATGAGCGTGGCTCCCGTGCTGGGTACAGGCAGAGACAAGTTGTGTGTTGTGTCTCCCCAAGGTGGGAGCAAAGGTTCAACTTCCATAGCTAAAGTAACCCAGGATTGATATCAGAAGAGTCCATCCGTGACCCCTTGGAGATTCCCATGGGGTGGAGGGATGGACTCTGCTGAGATGCATAGAGGGTAAGGCAAGTGGTGGCTTGGTCTCTTTCCTCCTGCCCAGGGCCTGTGCCCTTGATGATGTCCCTTCCTCTGGCGTGCTCTGCTCTCCGCATTTGCTCTCTTAACTCCTACCCTGTGGCCACAATAGCACCTCTTGCAGGCACGCTGACTCATAAGTGAATCAGGACAGTTCCTGATGCACACACCACTAGCAGTGTCAGCTGTTATTATGAATACGGATTTTTCATCAGATATTATCCTAACACTTTCCCGATTAGAATTCCCTGATTCCTCTTTCTAGACTGAATCCTCAAAGAGCACCTTCCCACCTCACTGAACACCTTGTAATTTTGCACTGTATCACCTCACGATCTCTCCCAGTGTTAGCTGTCTCTTCGGTCACACATTATCATGAGGGCAGGGAATGTATGAGTAGTGCCTACCACCTTGTCCCTCACATACCAGGCGCTGAAGGAACATTTAGCAAATGAGCTAATTATTAAAGTTAAGGGCTCTCTTTCTCCTTTAAGAACTCAGGTTTTCTTTTTCAAATGTGGAAGTAAGCGTAGAAAAGCAAAGGCAAGTTTTTATGGTTTTTAATGGTCTGTAAAACCTCACCACCACAATGTTCTTAATGGCTTTATTTATTTTGTACCCCAAGAAAAATGATTGGTCCTACCGCATTAGGTAGCAACATAAGTTAGTCTCAAGGATGGTTTTGAATAGTTTTCAAAGTAATCAATGATATTTCTGTGAAATCGTTGCCCAAATGAAGAGCTATTATCCAGTGAATTGGTGAATTAAGGGACTTTTTTTTTTTGATACTTTCAAAGCTAAGGAAGAAGCTGTTATGTGAGGTAGTAGTAAAAACTTCTCAGTAGGCGAGAATGTTCTAAATCTGTTTCCTAGCAACAATTTCCTCAAAGGAACTGAAGGACTCAAAATTTCAGAGGAATCTTCGACACCCTTTTTGTTTGAGGGGCAAGAGCTGGGTGGCAGGGGAGTGAGGGGAATGTATATAGGGGGCAGGGCAAGTGGTCCTAATTCCTTCGAGTCAGTCATACATGTGACATTTTCCTGAATCTCACCATAGGGTCCATCTAAAAAATTCAACTCAGTAAAAATGTATTATGCACCTGCCTTACGTAAAAGCTCTGAAAGAAGAATATCCTTGTTGTTTTTTTTTTTTCTGGGCCCAGCCATTCAATAATTTAGTACATTATCAATCTAGGAACCCCAACCTCAATCATCTCTATGATTATAAACGAGGAATTAGGTGGCTTACTAAAATACTTAGGAATTTTCCAATGTGGATTTGGATCTAATTCAAATTATTAACATTCTCAGCAGTTGGAAAAATGAAGATTTGAGGGAGGCCGTCTGGGAGAGAAATTTGGGAAAATGGTACAGTTTTGACTGCCAAGAGTGGAGACATTGCCACCCAAGTAAAATGGTCTCTGTAGCTACCTTCCTAGCTCCAAGTCCATGAACTTATCTTAAGTTAGTTTTCTAAGGTGGCCTTCTGATAGTAATGATAACAGTAACAATACCAGGTAGCACTCTGTTCAGTATGGGCCAGCCTTATATTACTATTTGACATGTATTATCTTATTTAACCCTTACATCAGTTCTTTGAAATAGCCACTATTTTTATTTCTCTCCATCCCAAAGCATTGAATCAATTTGCCAAAGTCACGCTATTACTAAAAATGGCTGGGGCTGGAAAAATATTGCTCACTGAGGTGACTCATCTGACTCATCCAGATCCACGTGGGTGGCGTGACAAGTGACAGGATCTTCTTGTCAGGCTGAGGACATTGTGACTTGACTGCTCAGGCTGGGAGATGACTAGGATCATTTGAATCTCACAACCCAAACACTTCGCATCAATCATGCGGACTTACCTGCCATTGTCAATAAACCTACTACCCTGAAAAATACCCTTTTGGATATAGCCACAGTAGATTTTAAAAAATAGATTTGGAAGCGAATTGTCTGGTGGGCTGCCACCTTGAACAAATTGCCGGCACAACTGGCAGACTCCCTCCAAGCATGGGCACAGTCTAATTGTCCCTCTTTTTTCACTGCCATCTTGAATAAAGAGAAACTTGGCATTGATTTCAACCTCTCCCTGCCCCCAGAAAACTTGGAGAAATTTTCTTGGAAAAGAAAACTTGTCCACTTATCCCAATAAGCATGTATTGAGAAAGTCATAATTTTCAGGAGGAGTTGCAGTTAATGGAACAAAGGGTCAGACCTGGACCTTCGAGAAGAGGGCACACAGTGAGTATGAACCAGGAGCAAGAGGATGATGAACTGAGCCATCAGCCTGGGCAACCAGGCTCCACATCTCTCACCAGGATCAGACCTGGGAAACAAGGGACCATCAAGGAATCTCAAAATTGGAGGATGCTCGGGACAGGGAGCTGACTGTGCAATGAGGTACCACAATTGACTCACGTGCTTTCTTTGTGGACTTCAGCTCCCTGTGCCTCTGAGAAGAGTTTCCCAATAAAAATGGTTTCATCTCTAAGCTTCTCATTTTTTCAAATGAGAAAACATATTCGAAGGCTGCACCTTCAGAGGCAGTTCAATGCCCTCTTCACTTGCAATTGGTCATCTGCATTTTTTTTAACACAGTTTTTTCTCTCTTTGTTTCAGAGGCTACCATTTAAAGACAGGCATTTCACTTGCAGTAAAATGTAAGTACATTTCCTCCTTGAAATGGTATCTCCTTCTAGCTCTAATTCCTAAAAGCTCCTAATCTTTAAGGCTCCCATCTCACATTGCTGAATTTTTCAAGTCTGGCTCAACAAATGCAGTTTAAATCTAATATTTCACACTCTTGATTTGTGGAACATTGTGGAACATTTTATAAACCATTTAGGAAGCAGATTGAACCTGGCTGTGTTTGTGAGCAGCTTACCTTTAAAAGAAGGCTAGAAGAAAGTAAGGAGGAAAGAATTAGACAGCATTCTTTGAGATATGAGAGTGTGCCAGCATGCTTTTGAATATTCAAGTTCTCTCACAAATGGCCGACTTCTCTTTGTCCGGTTGATCCTTGGAGTCACAGATTGTTTTCCGTTGAACAATATTGTAGTTATCTTAATAATTTCTTCCTGTGTGTGCTGCATTACAGCCATTCTCTAGACCAGCGTTCTTTCTAGAATGACTCTCTTGAGTATTATATTTCTTTATTCTTGGTACTCTCAACGTCCCTACCCAGATTACAAAATTCCTCTATTTCAAAAGACAAAATAAAATTATACCAGGTCCGAACTGGCAGTTCTGAGTATTTTAGAGTTTTGCCTTTGAGAATTAGGATGTGACCATTTTTTCTTTTTTAAATTAAAATGTGTCTAATAATTTTAGCCAGATAATATGAACATTCCATCTGCCTCTAGAATAATTTGATTATGAGAATCTAAGAACAAAGACATCTAATGTTCCTTACCTTGCCACATATATCACAAGTTCTTTTTTTGAATATAAATTTATTTATTTTAATTGGTGGTTAATTACTTTACAATATTGTATTGGTTTTGCTATACATCAACATGAATCCACAGGTATACACGTGTTCCCCATCCTGAAACCCCCTCCCTCTTCCCTCCCCGTACCATCCCTCTGCGTCGTCTCAGTGCACCAGCCCCAGCACAAAAGTCCCACCAGTCACACTAGACCCTATTATGCAAGTTCAAAAAGCAGAGGATAAATGTGGATTCAATATGAAGACTCTAGCTATTCAATAGTAGTTTAAGTGGTAGTGAGTTTCTTGTCACTACAGATAAGTAAGAAGGAGACCAGCAATGCCCCACTCCTGATTCACACAGAATCTACTGGAAGGTGCCTCTCAGCAGTCACTGAAGCATTTAATTAGACATCTTGGACCAGAGAGAATCCAGAGATCTCACCTAAATTATACATATACATGTTCTAATAAATTCTCTTTGAATCATTCAGACCCTGAGACCAATGATGTGCTCAGGTGAACTGTCAGAAAAACTTAGTTTTTACTGACTTCCCTGGATGATGTCTTTTGTTTGTTCTCTAGAAAAACTTGATCCCACTGCTATTCCCCAAATATCTAAATGTCAGCACAAGAAACGTCACCCTTAAAATCATTTGCATTTTATGTCTAAGTATTAGCACTCACTGGAATTTGTAAAATGTCAAGTTCTGTGTTGTACTGCTTTGGTCTTTATTACAGTATCAAGACACCTTCATGTTATAAATGATTTAAGCAGCTTTTCCCAATAGAGTCATTCTAGATTTTATGAGCAATCTTCCTTTTCATGTGCTATCACGAGTATTGTATAAAGGGTAACTTTTGACTGTACTCTCTCTTTTGGACGTCGAATGTCATTCGGGAAACACCACCTGTGTTCCTTCCCTGAATATTCATATCTGGCAGATCTTTTTCATACAGAGTCTGGTTGTTACATTTACACTGCTTTTAAATAATTTAATGTTAAATACTAAAACATGGTTGATATATGTTTATGGTGAAAATTAAGTGAAGGGCAATTTAAAGCAGCATTTTAAGTCATTATATGCAAATATGCAACTATAAACACATATATGACTACTAGCTCAAGATCTCTTAATCAAAATTTCAGTTGAAAACACCTTTTACCTCCTAGATTGGGGGGGGGGGGTGCAGAAATCTAGTTATTTCACTTTGGGTAATTTATGATCATTTTATTTTTACATTTTTTTCTCAAAGACATACAAAGTGCTTGGTGACCTAGTTTATTAACTCTTAGTAAACTTGCACTAGAATTTATACCATCTTTGTACCTTTCCACATCATCTCAGAGCAAGTGGCGCAAAGTTGGTCTGATCTGTGGAGTCATGGAAACGCGTTCAAATCATCAGGCTATTGTGACTGGGGTTCATTTTGGCAGCCAAACTCAATGGGCCCCTCTGGAGTTGGCCTTGTGTCCTAATGATGATTGTATTATACAGTCAATACAAATGGAGAACCACCTAATCAGCACTCCATTCAAACAAGGCTGCCATCCACAGTGACTGGCAGGAGGCTTTGCACGTAAAGGTCCTGGGAATGTATATGCCAAGTAAAACCCCAGCCCCACTGTGGGGGAGGGAGGGCAGCCTTATGCAAGTCAGGAAGATGTACTCATTGCAGCGAAAGGGCAGGTGATGAAAGGAGCTCAGGAGAAAGAACAAGAAGGTGCATGTCTGATTGCCGGATCACTCCCTCAGAAATGGTATGATTTTTGAGAATTTTAGTTAAGCTCTCAATTTCGAAGTATCTGTATTATGGTGGGGTGGAGAATGAACTGGGAAGAAAAACATTTTCTTACCTCCATCTAAGGGTGGTTGTGATAACAGCATAACATTTCAGAAAGTTTTTATCATCTAAAAATGCTTTCCATCTTCAAAGGATTCTTCTTATTAATTATTGGAGGCATTTGCTGTTTCTCTGTGGAAGTCCCAGGGACTCTGGGAGCAAACTTTGGGTCTTAAAAATCAATATTTCACAACAGAAGAAAAAGAACTATATGGAGCCATATCGTAGCCTTGGAAAGACTTGTACCCACATTTTTTGCTTCTTTTCAACTACAAATATTCTTTAGGACCACTGCCTCTGGTGGGAGAACTGTCTTCTGGGTGGTATGGATGAGAAAGTTGCCAAACAAACCTGAATTATCCAGAGGCCTGTAAAATGCACAATTGCTTTTTAAGAGGCCTGGTGATATTGTATGTTCCTTTCGATTTTTGGCAGTAACGATTTTCTGCAATTTGTGGTTTTGCGATTTTTCTTTACGCAGACAACACTCTGGCTCTCATTCAATGCCCCACTGGTTGGGGGCAAGGGGGGAGGAGAGAGAGAGAGACAGAGAGATTTTCCCTGGGGCTCTGACCACTCCAGAAAAAGAAGGAAATGTTAATGAAATAAGTCAGAAAGAATGCTTGAGACTCGTGAAAGCTGGTTGGTTAGGGGGGAAGAAGCAACTTTTAATAAATTGCCAAATGTGATTGGGATTTTATCAGGAACTTTCATTAGCTACGCAAAGGTCTCTTCCCCATAACTCCTCTTGACTCTCCACTGGGCTTCGTCTAGACTGTAATCTCAGTTTCTTTTCTTTTCTTCTCCTATATGTGATAAGCCTAGAACAGTCTTTTCTTCCAGGTCCCATCAGTCCCTTCCGGCCTTGATGGGATTCTCTTTAAATACTCCATCTCTAAGTGTCTACTTGCCAATTACCTTATCTTGGCTTTTGTAAATTACCTGAAGATCCATGTGCCAGAGTTTTTGCCCTTATCTCTTAGCAGAGGTAGCGTGTGGATGTAGCTTTTATGTAGAGGAGAGAAATTTGTTCTGTTTCTGTTTATCATCGCTGGTAAGGCTTTGCTGACTTGTGTCTGCTTTTTTTTTTTTTGATTGCTAAGCATTGTGCTGAAGGATTTAAAGTTGCATCCAGGGTGAACCTGTATTTCTTCTCTGTTCACTTCTTTATATGTAAAGAAACCCTGTTCTCCATGGAGTGGAATAGATATCCCAGGACTTATGTCCACTGTTCCTGGACATTTGATGCACAAAGGCAGTTGTACAGGCCCCTTATTTCTTCTCTTTCTATGACCTAAACATCACTGCTTCTTTTTCTTCTAGGAAGAATAAATATTACTTGTAGATTAATTGTGTAATTTTCACTTATTTGTGTAATATATGGTCTTCCTATATGTTCCCTGGGAAACTGTTTGTGTTGTATCATTATAAATCATGTGTTTTTAATTTTGGAAGATGCTTTCGACATGATGCTGTTGAACAGCACCCCCTCCCCGAGCCTCCCTCCTCACAACAGTCTCTAGAGTCTCCAGCCTATGGAAGTCCAATCTGTTTTTTCAGTAGCTCAACCCTTTCAGCTTTATTTTGCTAACCTAAGATAACCTTCAGGTGGTTTGTACTAGTTTTGCTTTTGGAGCTGCTCAGAGGTTCACTGCTTCTCCCACAAGACAACGCTCCAAATATTTTGGAATCTGATCCTCTGTACTCTGTGACTGTCCCATGTCCAGGCTAAACATCCTCAGTTCCTTCAATCATTCTTCATATGACTTGATTTAGTTACCCTTTTCCATGTGTCCCAGTCACATTTTTCAATGTTCCTCTTAAAATGTTACAGCCCGAACTGAAAAGAAGATTGCCCAAGTGGTTGACCACTGCAGAGCACCAAGGGGAAAAAAAAAAAAAGAAAAGCTCTTATTCTGGACATGTTATTTCTATTACTATGACCCAAGAGCACATCGCAAATGCCAGTAGCACTTTAGTCCTGAGATTAACACTAGCACATCTACTTATGTTATATAGAAGCAGACGTAAAAGCAGATATTTTTTCCCCAGTCTTGTACTTGGTTTGAATATGCAAACCTTAAAGTTTATCCTGGTGACAATGATCGGTTTAAGAATATTAGTAGTGGAAACTGTTAGGAATTTTTTTGAATTTGAATTCTTTTAAAATCCTGCGCCAGTTTTGGGACATACTTGATTTGTCTCTTGTCTTCATTCAAGAGATTGATTTTTTTAAAAAGCAAGTATCTGGACTTCAAGCTCCTCAAACCTGAAGTCATATTTTATTCATTTGTGTCTCCCCTGTGACATTCTGTTAAACAACCAGATGTTCAAGAAATGCTTTTATGAAATCAGTCAATAAAATCAAATAAGGCAACTTTCCAACACCTGGACAGAGAACCATCTTCTGATATGTATCAATGCCCTTTACAAACCAAAAACAAGAGGATTTTATGCTACTATAGTAATGCTTGGTGGTTTTGTAGCATTATAATGTGACCCTCAGGGATAAGCTGCCTGGATTCTAATCCCACTAGATTTTGCTACCTCTGTGCTTTGGAGCAAGTTTCTACCCATCTGGGTCTATTTCCTGATTTATAAAATGATGATATTAAGTTATTTGTATCTGCTTCATTTGTTTGTTGCAATGATTAAATAAACTAATCAATGTCATCTAAAGAGAGTAGAATAGCTGTCAAAAATATAAAAATGATAATTAATAGTAGTAATAACAATATTGTTGTTTCTTTTGTTGTTGTTCTCAAGACACGCTTGTGCAGCTACCCTATCCTAAGGGGAATCAAAGTAAGTGTAGCATTATTTGTTCATAGTGGACCAATATTGCCTTCAAATAATACCTATATTACCAAAATACTATGTGATCTAATTATATAGAACTCAACTGCTTCATGCCTATCAGAGTTTAGGTATTCAAAAGAACTACAAGTGTCTAAAAAGATGAAAATAATGTAAATTTTACTAAATTCAACAAGGAATTATGTTATATTCCATAGCAAACTATGCTAAAGATCTTCTTTATCCAAATTCCTCATAGTAGCTTCTCAAAAACCTGACCTCTTTCTCCCTACTGCTTATATAACAAGATCCTAGCCAGTGTTGCTTTTTTTTTTTTTTTGTCTCATTTCTCTCTTAATCATGTCCAATTCTGCAGGATTAATAAACAACTAGTCTATTATTTTCAGCCTCCAACAATTACATTTCTTGTATAATTTCAATGTGGTCTTTCCAGCCTATTCCTGCTATATATATATATATATATATATATATATATATATATATATATATATACATATATACATATATATATATATATATACATATATATATGTAGATATCATAAATCTTGTTGATGTAATGGATGTATAGCACAAAGTTCACAAACAATAATAAAATATGCAATATTTGGTTCAGTTCAGTCCAGTCACTCAGTAGTGCCCAACTCTTTGCAACCCCATGGACTGCACCACGCTGGGCTTCCCTGTCCATCAACAACTCCTGAAGCTTACTCAAACTCGTGTCCATCAGTTGGTGATGCCATCCAATCATCTCATGCTCTGTCGTCCCATTCTCTTCCTGCCTTCAATCTTTCCCACCACCGAGGACTTTTCCAATGAATCAGTTCTTCACATCAGGTGGCCAAAGTATTTGAGCTTCAGCATCAGTCCTTCCAATGAATATTCAGGACTGATTTCCTTTAGGATTGACTGGTTTGACCTCCTTGCAATCCAAGGACTCTCAAGAGTGTTCTCTAACACCACAATTCAAAAGCATCAATCTTTCAGTGCTCAGCTTTCTTTACAGTCCAAATCTCACATCCATACATGACTACTGGAAAACCATAGCTTTGACTAGACAGACCTTTGTTGGAAAAATAATGTCTTTGCTTTTTAATACACTGTTTAGGTTGGTCATAACTTTTCTTCCAAGGAGCAACCATCTTTTAATTTCATGACTGCAGTTACTATCTGAAGTGATTTTACAACCCAAGAAAATAAAGTCTGTCACTGTTTCCATTGTTTCCCCATCAATTTGCCATGAAGTGATGGGACTGGATGCCATGATCTTAGTTTTCTAAATGTTGAGTTTAAGCCAACTTTTTCAACACTTTCACTTTCATCAAGAGGCTCTTTGGTTCTTCATTTTCTGCCATAAGGGTGGTGTCATCTGTGTATCTGAGGTTATTGATATTTCTCCTGGCAATCTTGATTCCAGCTTGTGCTTCATCCAGCCCAGCATTTCTCATGATGTAGTCTGCATATAAGTTAAGTAAGCAGGGTGACAATATAAAGCCTTGGTGTTCTCCTTTCCCAATTTGGAACCAGTCTGTTGTCCCATGTCCAGTTCTAACTGTTGCTTCTTGACCTGCATACAGATTCCTCAGGAGGTGGGTAAGGTGGTCTGGAATTCCCATCTCTTGAAGAATTTTCCACAGTTTATTGTGATCCACACTGTTAAAGTCTTTGGCATAGTCAATGAAGCAGAAGTAGATGTTTTTCCTTGAACTCTCTTGCCTTTTAGATGATATTGGCAATTTGATCTCTGGTTCCTCTGCCTTTTCTAAGTCTACCTTGTACCTCTGGAAGTTCTTGGTTCACATAGGCTGGCTTTAATTTAATTTAATTTAGCATTAATTTGCTAGCATGTGTTCAGTTCAGTTCAGTCGCTCAGTCGTGTCCGACTCTTTGCGACCCCATGAATCACAGCATGTGAGATGAGTGTAATTGTGAAGTAATTTGAACATTCTTTGCAGTGCCTTTCTTTGAGATTGGAATGAAAACTGACCTTTTTCAAATTTTGTGGCCACTGCTAAGTTTTCCAAATTTGGCATATTGAGTGCAGCACTTCCACAGCATCATCTTTCAGGATTTGAAACAACTCAACTGGAATTCCATCACCTCCGCTAGCCTTGTTTGTAGTGATGCTTCCTAAGGCCCGCTTGACTTTGCATTCCAGGATGTCTGGTCTAGATGAGTGATCACACCATTGTGGTAATCTGGGTCATGAAGATGCTTTTTGTATAGTTCTTCTGTGTATTCTTGCTACCTCTTCTTACTATTTCCTGCTTCTATTAGATCCATACCATTTCTGTCCTTTATCGAGCCCATCTTTGCATGAAATGCTCCCTTGGTATCTCTAATTTTCTTGAAGAGATCTCTAGTCTTTCCCATTCTATTGCTTTCCTCTATTTCTTTGCATTGATCACTGAGGGAGGCTTTCTTATCTCTCCTGGCTATTCTTTGGAACTCTGCATTCAAATGGGTATATCTTTCCTTTTCTCCTTTGATTTAACTTCTCTTCTTTTCTCAGCTATTTGTAAGGCCTCCTCAGACAATCATTTTGCCTTTTTGCATTTCTTTTTCTTAGGAATGGTCTTGATCACTGCCTCCTGTACAGTGTCACAAACCTCCATTGATAGTTCATCAGGCAGGTCTGGTCCCTTGAGCCTATTTGTCATTTCCACTGTATAATTATAAGGGATTTGATTTAGGTCATACCTGAATGGTCTAGTGGTTTTCCCTACTTTCGTCAATTTAAGTCTGAATTTGGCAATAAGGATTTCATGGTCTCAGCCACAGTCTTGTTTTTTCTGACTGCATAGAGCTCCATCTTTTGCTGCAAAGAATAATCAATCAGATTTCAGTATTGACCCTCTGGTGATGTGTAGAGTATTCTCTTGTTTTGTTGGAAGAGGGTATTTTCTATGACCAGTGTATTCTCTTGGTATAACTCTATTAGCCTTTGCCCTCCTTCATTCTGTACTCCAAGGCCAAATTTGCCCATTACTAAAGATATCTCTTGGCTTCCTGCTTTTGCATTCCAGTCCCCTGTGATGAAAAGGACATCTTTTTTTGGTGTTAGTTCTAGAAGGTCTTGTAGGTCTTCATAGAATCATTCAATTTCAGCTTCTTCAGCATTACTGGTTGGGACATAGGCTTGGATTACTGTGATATTGAATGGTTTGCCTTAGAAATGAACAGAGATCATTCTGTCATTTTTGAAATTGCACCCAAGTATTGTATTTTGGACTCTTTTGTTGACTATGAGGGCTACTCCATTTTTTCTCAGGGATTCTTGCCTACAGTAATAGATATAATGGCCATCTGAACTAAGTTTGCCCGTTCCAGTCCATGTTAGTTCATTGATTCCTAAAATGTCGATGTTCACTCTTGCCATCTCCTGTTTGACCACTTCCAATTTACCTTGATTCATGGACCTAACCTTTTAGGCTCCTATGTAATATTGTTCCTTACAGCATCAGACTTTACTTCCATCACCAGTCACATCCACAGCTGGGTGTTGTTCTCACTGTGGCTCCATCTCTGCATTCTTTCTGGACTTATTTCGCCCCTCTTCTGCTGTAGCGTATGGGGCATCTACCGACCTGGGGAGCTCATCTTTCAGGGTCATATTGCTTTGCCTTTTCATACTGTTCGTACCGTTATTTATTGTAAATTTCATATAACCAATTGATTCTCACACAACACTTTCCATTAATTTTTGCTGAATCTTGTACTTGTAGTCAACCAATGGCTGTAATTGATGAATAAATGTAGTTTACATATAAATGTGGTTGATATTTATATTTAAGTTAATGAGTAGACAGGGCTTCCCTCAATAGCTCAGCAGAGCTTCCAGGGTGGCTCAGTAAAGGTGGGTAAAGAACCCAGCTGCCAATTCAAGGAGACACAGGTTCAATCGCTTGGTCAGAAAGATCCCCTGGAGGAGGAAATGGCAGCCCACTCCAGCATTCTTGCCTGGAGAGCCTCCTGGAGAGAAGCGGCTTGTGGGCTACACTCCGTAATTTGCAGAGTCGGATATGACTGACTGAGCACAGCACACAATGAGTAAGACAGAAATGAAACAAAGATGTGTGTCACAGACCCACCCATTCATTCAGAATGTGAGCAACTTCTTTACTAAGTTGGATAATATGTTTTTAACACTATGAACTATTTCCTCAAGTTTCTGTATTATTCACATGACAGTTATAAACTCAATATTTCTTTCTGCTTAGCCTGCTTTACTAACATTTTCTACCTCGCTTTCTTAAATTTAGATGAATCACACAATAAATCAGGATTGGATTTGTAGTGTTTATTGATTTCTTTGGTATAGATACTTCTATCATGGCCAGTTTCAAACAACTAGCATGACATCACTGAATATGGAATCAAGAAAGGATCGCAATGCCTTTATATGGTGTTTCTACCATACACGTGCAATAGACGCAAATAACCACAGAAGAACAGGTGATAATAAAATGTCATAAAACAGATATGAAGTGATGAGTTTTGAGTGTTAGATGTCTATTCAAATTTTTTTCATGTAGGCTCTCTTCTGAGAGTAACCTGGGGCTTCCCTGGTGATTCAGATGGTCAACAATCTGCCTGCAATACAGGAAATCTAGGTTTGACTCCTGGGTTGGGAAGATTTTCCTGGAAAAGGAAATGGCATCTGAGCAACTAACACACACACATGAGAATAACCTATACAATGACCTTTGAACTGTTCAAGTCCACTTGCATGTGGATTTTTTTCAATAAACATATCGAAAAAATATTGCCACAACATGAAAAAAATCACAAATTGTACAGCCTAGAAATAACAATAAAGAAAAATTAGTATGTTCTGAATACATAAAACATGTAGATATACACATGGCATACAGAATACATGTTAATCAACTGTGGTGTTGGTAATGCTTCTTGTCAACAGTAATTAAGTTGGGGTGAGTCAAAAGTCATATGTAAGTTTTCTACTGCACAAGGAATCAGTACCCCTAATTCCCACATTGTTCAAGAATCAACTGTAGATTTTTCTTCTTTTTTTGCATTCTATTCTCCTTTACATTTACCTAGTATTGTGTTTATTTGTTCTTTGAAAACTTTATGTGTATCTCACTGTTCTTGAGACTTTCCTTCTCTCCCTCCCTCCATCCCACTCTCCTCAAACTGCCTTCTGTATAATTTTTGCTGTTGCCTCTGCTCAGCCCCCCTCACCAGGACTCCCAGTCCAACCAAATCTCTGCTAGAGGCTGATGTTCCTGCTCCATGGTTTTATTGAGGACATCCAAGCTCAGTCATTTTATAAAGTTGAGTGTATTTTCTTCAGCTTCCCTAGGCCACAACTGAATCCCAAGCCACATTTTTCTTCCTCCGTTGACAAGTTGAGAAGACTCACATTACCTCCTGGCCTCAATCAGTGAGCCCAGCTTTAGCTTCCCACTTGATATCAAGATTGCAACCCTCAGAAACTGCAGGTGCAGAACTCCTAGCCCTTCCTGATTCTAGTCCTCCCTTGTTCTGATTCCAAACTGAAGCTCAAGTAGAGGGCTTCACCCCTCCACTTACCTCTTTATTTTTCTGTATTATTTGTTATCTTCAGAGTTAATGAGTTTCTGTGTGAGCCAGGCTGTATCTTTTTGATACTTCATCTACTTCATTGAGTCCCATATACTTACTTATATGGTTTTCTGGGGAAATGAATTGGAATAATTATGTGATTTTTTTAAATATAAAGGATTACAGCAATAAAAGGAAACACTAGTATAAAGCTGATGTATGTTCTCTGCCTAGAAAACACCCCCTTTCCTTTTTGTCTACTTGAATCTTAACAATTTTTCTCTGGCTACTTACTCCAACTCATGTTTTATCTTCCTTCAGTTTAGCCTCATAAATATATATTAAGTTCTATAACAGATCAAGCACTATACTAGCACTGTGGAGAAGGAAATGGCAGCCCACTCCAGTGTTCTTTCCTGGAGAATCCCAGGGACAGAGAGCCTGTTGGGCTGCCATCTATGGGGTCGCACAGAGTCGGACACGACTGAAGCGACTTAGCAGCAGCAGCAGCAGCTGCAGCAGCAGCAGCATGCTAGCACTGAGAATACAATAATGAAGAAGACAGGCGTGGTCCTTGTCTTCATGGAACGTATATCAAGTGTTGTTCTTGTTTAGTCTCTAAGTTGTGTTCGACTCTTTAACCACTCTGTGAACTGCAGCCTGCCAGACTCCTCTGTCTATGGGATTTCTCAGGCAAGAATACTGCAGTGGGTTGCCATTTCCTTTTTCAGGGGGTCTTTCTGATCCAGGGATCAAACACATGTCTTCTGCATCAGCAGGTGGATTCCTTACCATTGAGCCCCCTGGGAAACCCGTATCTGGTATGAGAAACAACTAAACAAAAATTTGCTATACAGTATAATAATATTAAAGACCTTAATGATTATCATTAGAGCATCATGTTTTACAGCTGATTACATACCCATTTTATTATTTTATGATTTGTACACATGGATTAACCATGTTTCCCCAGTTCTAAAAGTACCATGGAAACAGTGAATATATAACCTGTAGTTCTCTTATTTATGTCTTTGAATTCACACATTAAGCTGGAGATCACTGAGCACACAGGATTAAGTAGTCTTCATACTGCAGTAGGGTAAAAGGCACCAGATCACACAAAGAGGTAACTTTAAGGTCAGCTATTATTGCTTTTCGTCAATGGCCATCACTGAAGTTATAGAACAGTTTGTTGGTACAGAGTGATCTTTAAAGTCTCAGTGTATGGTTCAGAATAAGACTATTATGCTAGAGTTAACTTTAAAAAGAAACAGCAGATTATGGTGTCTCCATGTTAATTCAATTTTAAGGCTAAAATAAAGAAACTTTAAAGTGGCTAAAGTAACTTTATTCCTGATTTATGAAGCATCTCATCTTTTAAAAGGAGAGAGGCAGACCAAAGAGGAGACACAATTCTACATAAAAGACACTGTAAAATCTAACTGTTCAGATCATGAATAGATACCGGGTTAAAGGACCTCCAGGAAACCTCTAGTATATACTCCAATATTTGGATCAAATTAAAGATAATAAAATTACATCCAACAGATGAACATAACAAGAGACAGAAAAAACCAAGTACTAGTGAGAATATAGAATAGCTGGCATTCCCATATACTGCTGGTAGGTGAAACATTTGGTACAACCACTTTGGAAAACCAGCATTATCTCCTCAAGATGAACATAGGCATACCTGTAACTTATTTTTTATCAACACCCAAGAGAAACGCACTGTGGTGTATTCACACAGCAAAATAACTGTAGAGCAATGAGAATATACAACTACATGGAGCCACATGAATAAATCTCACAATGTTGAATGAAAGAAGTCAGACATTGGAAAGTGCTATTGCAATTAATAAGCGTTATGCCTGGAGAACCCCATGGACGGAGGAGCCTGGTGGGCTGCAGTCCATGGGGTCGCTAGGATTGGACACGACTGAGCGACTTCACTTTCACTTTCTTGCATTGGAGAAGGAAATGGCAACCCACTCCAGTGTTCTTGCCTGGAGAATCCCAGGGACGAGGGAACCTGGTGGGCTGCCGTCTGTGGGGTTGCACAGAGTCGGACACGACTGAAGTGACTTAGTAGTAGTAGTAGTAGTAGTAGTATGAATTCATTTGAGAAGAATTAATACCTGTTGAACCTTTTCTATTTTATCTTTTTTCCACCAAATGCTGTCATATCAGCAACAGTTGGAGCAGATTGAAGTTATTAGAAAGACTAAAAGACAGCAGAATTCCCATCTGAAGAGGTCAGTGAGTTAGGATAGGAGAGGAATACTAGATATCCAGTGAATAAGGCTATGTTCTCAGCTAGATACTCTGTGGCAATGGAGAAAACATAAACAAGAGGTGAAACTTGAAAAGAGAGGCTAAAGGCCAGTAAGAAAATCCAAAACAATTGAAAAGGATCATACGGTGAGTTAATGTCACCATTTCAATACTCAACCACCCAAAGATGGGAAAGAAAGAGGATCCCATACTTATAAGAAAGACCACACAGTGGCAAAAGAGGAACACACCCTGATCTGAGACCAAGATCACACATCTCCTGGTAAAGTTAGGCAAAGTATAGCTGGAGAAAGATTAGAAGGTATAACGTGATATGGAAGCCAGAAATGGAACTGCCTTTCCTAAACACGGCAGATACGTCAAGAAGCCCTCAGGTAGATAGACTGGACTCTCATTAGGACTACCATAACCTTCTCACCATGAGAACCAACTCAGGAAAAATGTTTAAAGGGCTGTGTTTATTAAAATTATACATATATATGCATTTCAAATCTGGAATTACAGTTTTATTTTCCAGGCGCATTAAGGGGTATTGAAGAATGTTATACGTTTATTAAAATTTAAAACTTATATAAGTAAAAGTGAAAATAAGCAAATGGGATTTAATCAAATGTAAATGCTTTGCACCAGAGAAGGTGATGGCATCCCACTCCAGTACTCTTGCCTGGAAAATTCCATGGACGGAAAAGCCTGGTAGACTGCAGTCCATGGGGTCGCTAGGATTGGACACGACTGAGCAACTTCACTTTCACTCTCATGCATTGGAGAAGGAAATGGCAACCCACTCCAATGTTCTTGCCTGGAGAATCCCAGGGACGGCGGAGCCTGGTGGGCTGTCGTCTATGGGGTCACACAGAGTTGGACACGACTGAAGCGACTTAGCAGCAGCAGCAGCAAATACTTTGCACAGCATAGGAAACCATCAACAAAATAAGGACAACCTGTGGAATGGGAGGAAATGTTTGCAAATGATACAACCAAGAGGGAGTCAATATCCAAAAAACAAAACTCTAAATAGGAACACATGTAAGAATTAAAGATTTTAAAATTAAAAAAAAAACTCTAAATCAAAATATGCATGTACCTCTGTGTTCAGAGCAACACTATTTCAATAACCAAGGCATGGAGACAAGCCAAATGCCCATCAACAGATGACTGGAGTAGGAAGAAGTGAGATACACACACATACATATCACACACACACACACACACACACACACACACACACACTCAGAATAGAATATGATTCAGTCATAAAAAAGAATGAATGTAACTTGCAGCAACATGTATGGACCTGGAGAATGTTACACTTGGTGAAGTAAGTCAGACCGAGAAACAAATTCTACACGTGCGTGCTAGGTTGCTCCAGTCACGTCCAGCTCTTTGTGACTCTGGACTGTAGCCCGCCAGGCTCCTCGAGTTGCCATGCCTTCCTCCGAGGGATCTTCCTAACCCAGGGGTTGAACCTATGTCTCTTATCTCTCCTGCACTGGCAAGTGGATTCTTCACCTCTAGTACCACCTGGGAAGCCCACAAATACTATATGATATCACAACAGTATATAATATCACTATGTGGAATCTAAAAAATAATACAACTGAACTGCCATACGAAACAGAAAACAGACATAGAAAACAAACTTATGGTTACCAAAGCAGAAAGCAGAGGGAGGAAGGAGGGATAAATTAGGATTATGAGATTAACAGATACAAAATACTCTACGAAAAATACATAAGCAATAAAGAATTACTGTACAGCACAGAGAAATATATTCCATATCTTACGATAACTTATAATAAAATATAATCTGGAAAAAAGCTGAATCACTATGCTATGTTCAGTATTGCAAATCAACTATACCTCAATTTAAAAAATGCCCCATATAATTATTATATTCTATAATTCGGGGCCTTTAAATACATTTTCAGTTCAGTGAAACTTCACTGTACTGTGGCGAAGCCAGTTGGCCAGAGTTCGGCTATAGCCCATCATGAAATATCACAGATGGGGTGGGGCCTGGGGGTGCAGAAAGCAAGAAGGGGGGCCAAGATGCTGTTTGGAGGGAAGTTCTGAATGGCACACAGCGTGCGGCAGGAAGGGAGTGTGACTTAAAATACTGTGTACACGATTGGCTTTCCTTTCCTATTCATAACCTATAAACTTCAGCATGTAAATTTTTAAATGTGTGTGGAGCACGTGCTAATTGTCAAGCACTGCGCTAGGTAAGGCAGGTAAAGATCCCTTAGTAAAGACAGACTCTCTGCGCTCTTCTTCATTCTGGTGGAGGCGTCAAGGTGAAGACAGGACAGAATAACTCCAAGGGAACAACTTCTTGTGCAAAATTTTCCCCAAATGGAAGAGAAACCATGTTTAATCATTTTTCCTGGATTGTTGTCTTTCTCAAGATTCTCGCCTCCTTCGTCGTGTGCTTGGTACCCCAAGTCACATGCCCAGAGTAAACACTCTCAATGACTCAAAGTTACGGCATCATGATTCCTAGGCCTCTGTCTTCAGGACCCAGCAACCTAAGTTCAGAGTGGAGTTACTCAGCTCTGAGAGACCCTCTCAAAAACAGATCAAGAGAAAGCTGAATGACTGAATGATGTTACTGCTCATCTTTAAGTTTTGGGGTGTGTGTTTTCTTTTCATTTTTATACCTGAGATTAGATACCCAGTCCTTTCATAAATCCAGAAAAACTGCATGTAGTCAGCAAGGAAGGGCTGAATATCACTGGATCCAGAGACCCTAAGTAGAAGGATTAGAGCTGAAGTTCTAACAAGAGAACCGCCAGGGAGTGGAGGGTTAAGAGAACAAGCTTGCTCGGAGACTCAGCTTGACCCTCTGAAGCTTGTCTCAACTCACCCCTCAGTGAAACAGAAATTTTAAGCCATTGCTTTGCTTTGGAGAAGGTTTTACTTACAGAAGGATCAACCTTTTGCTCATTAAAACTTGAGGGTACTTCTTTAATCTCAGTAATTAAGATTCTTCTAATTTCAGTATGTGTTTTCCAAAATAAAAAGGCTTTCAACAGTATTGAGTATTTGAATTATCAAACATTTGCTGATTGCTTACTTGTCTGTAGCCTCTTGAAATTTGCTAGGTCTTGCTCCCAAAAGGCATTACTTGTGTTTTAATTTCTAATATTCAGTGGTCCTTTCTTTTTTGCCATCTGCAAATTTAACTGTATAATATTCAGCAAAAAGTAAAAAAAAAAAAAAAAAATTAAATCATGTGAAAAATGTTGCCCACCTTCTCACCCACTGATCCTTTCTCAGGCACAAGACTCACTGGAGGCCCAAAGCTGAAGTTTCCTCAGGTCATTCGTTTCATGCATTTTAATGACTCCCCTGGAGTGAAGGTCTCACCAAGTGGAGAGAGATCCCAGTATTTAAATATTTTCTTTTACTTATCATGGTGCCTAAACCTGAGATAACCCTTTACTTGGTGCTCAGCAGTGATCTTTCCTGCCACTCTAAATGCTTAGATTTATTAAAAGGTGGTCCCACAGTGTGTTATGGGTAAGTTAATGAATCTTCACAGGGTAATTTTGACAATGCAATTTTTTACCTTACACATCAATTTTAAAATCTAAATCCCTCATGGTCTGTGACTTTGGTGTGCTTCTTCAATTTCGTTAATACTGTTTTAAGCTGATAGAAACAATTAAAGTAATACTATTTTATCTGTGGACAAGAGAGATAATTTTATTTACAATGAAGCACATTCTAGTCCATTTTAATTATGTCATTAAAATGAAGACTAAATAGAAGTAGGGGCTAAGAGACACTATCAAGAGAAAAGCAATTCTCTAAGGAAACTGGAGAATCCTACTTTTATTTTGAAATTTTAACACAGACCTGCAGGAGCTGTGCTGGTAATTGGTTTTTATAGTTTTGCTACAGCACTAAGTCATGTTTTATGGATTCTTTTATAGGAGAGCTGTGTTGCAATTTATTAAAAGGGAAGACAGACAGCATCAACCTACTAAAAGGTCAGAGAGAAAAAAGCAGATGGGTCTCTTCCCCTGAATCAGGTTAAAATGGTCTTGGCTGTCAAGAAAGCATCGCTTTGAAGAATTCATGATTCACCCCAAAAGAGGCATCTGTAATCAATGTTGCTCCTTTCTATTTCTCATACCACAACCATCACCTCTAATCAGATGAGGAAGAAATTCAGTAGTAATTGCAAGGTGATTCCAAATTGCATTGGAAATATGACTTGGGATATAAGCTACCCAGACTGGAGTCTGCTTCCTAATTAGTATGTTTGGAGCAAACCTACCTCATTCATGGCATCATGGGCAAAGGCTTCAGTAAGGACTGAACTGAGAGACCTTTTAATCTCTTCTGCCTCCAAGAAAAGAATCTCAAAGAGACCAAGCCCCTCCAGAGACATAATAACGTCAGTCAGCCTCTAACCCATCTCTGCAGCTCTAGTTAACGGCTGCAGCTCAAGTTACAAAGTTGCCCAGCTCTGTTTGTTGGATTCATTCGGTTTCCAACATTCTCTCATTATTTTCTTTACAAACCCCTTTTGTATTTTTTCCCTGGTGGGTCTCATGCTTTGAAGAACTTAGCTTATTAAACAAACAGTTAATGAAAAATAAATGTTACCATTTTTATGAACCAAAATGGGAAATTGCCCATCAGAACTTTGATTTTGCGGACGTGTTCAGCATTACCATGTGAGTTATTACAGTCTTCTAAAGAAAAAAAGAAACTGCATTTTCAATTAGACTTTTTAGAAATGTGGGCAGTTTTTCATTGGCATGTACATCATTAAAATGCTGAAGCCTAATAATACATCAAGGTCTAATGGTAGCTATCCACATTGTAGGGGAGTTTCCATTCAGAGACCTTAAGAACATTATAAAATCTCTGCTTAGTTCTTGCCTTTCAGACACAAGCTTCAAATATGAATTACTCATTTCAGGGTGCTGTTTAATTCTCTTCACTTGAGAACACACAGTTAAGTGCCTTGAGCCAATGGAACCACAAACCCAGGTAAAAGATGTACCACTTTCTGTAGGTAGAACAGCTGCCTTCTGACACCTGTGCTTATCACTGGAATCATATCCCTCACTTTCCATTTTCCATTCATGTTTATAAAATAAGGAAATACAACACACTACTCAGATAACTGACCAATAAATGCTACTTTTCAGGCAATGATGGCTTTGCTTGCTTGTTGGCAAGCAGCACTCCATAAAGAAAACTTGACATGGCTGTTTGGTAAGGTATAAGTCTGCATTTGGTAGAGGGAAGGAGACTTAGAGACTTAAATATATAATATACAGAAATGCAAGTCATTTGAAAGTCAAATTTTAAAAAGTTGAGCACTAAAGTATTGGAAGTAAGACACAGATTTCCTACATATATTTCATATCTTAGATTAACAACTCTATGTAAAAAGTAAACAACTCTGGAGTAAATATTTCAGCTTTTTATAATAGTTTTAATATACTAGCTACATAATACCAATTATTACCACTTATTGAGTTTTGATTATGTGCCAGTATGTGGGTATACAAACACCCAATTTGTATACCCATGCGTGTGCAAATTGGGTATTTGTTTTCACATGTTTTTTCCTGATTACCTGACTTAATCTTATTAATAACACTGAAAAATGGGATTTTTAAAGCATTTTACTATAGAAACCGAAGGTCAACTATGAAGCATTCTGCCCAAGAACATATGCACCTACAAAATGGAAGATCTGGAATTAAGATTAAGTTCATCTGACTTTAAAAACCATGTTCTTTTTCCCACAGTTAAATGTCCTCTTAAGAATGCTTATTGAGACTGAATAGAACTGTTAAATCCTCCTGCCTTTGAACGTAACTTCAATATGTTTTTCTCTAAAGCTACGTTCTAGAAAACGTAAATAGTGGATAGCAAGGTCCCGTTTGTTGTGTATTCGTTTTAACTATTATCAGTTCTGCAGAATTGGACAGAACAGTGCCCACTTAAATAGGGCTTGTCTAAATGCCTGTTTCTCATAAATTCTCAAAGATTTGCTCGACCATCCATTCATCAATGGACAGCAACAGATTCCGTTTCCATTTATCATACACCTCTCCGTGCCGGCTACTTAACTATGTTCCTTGTGCAAATTACCATTGTTTTAGTCACTAAGTCGTGTCTGACTCTTTTGCAACCCCACGGACTATTGCCTGCCAGGCTCCTCTGTCTATGGGATTTCCTAGGCAAGAATACTAGAGTGGGCTGCCATTTCCTTCTCCAGAGGACCTTCCCAACCAAGGGATTGAACCCACATCTCCTGCGTTGGCAGGGGGGTTCTTTACCACTCAGACACCAGGGAAATTGCTTATATAAGTTATACCTGGAGAAGTAAATGTTGAAAGAATGTAAAATTTAACATGTCATTCAATAATCAGAATAGTATTATGAGGCTTTAGTTACTATTTTCATGTAGGTGGAAGACAGAGGTTTGTTGAAGCCATACAGTGAAAAAATCAGGAAGCTGGAATCCAAGTATCTATCAGGCCCCAAAGACTATGCTCTTCCCCTGAAAGACCTTCCCTGAAAGTTACAGCAGGTGGAGTGTCTTTGCTTTCAGATTCTGGAAATTAGTTTATTACATTTGGTATGGAAATCTATGTAATACTTGTCAAGGTTTCCCAAGAGCAGAGCCTAAGGCAAGGATGAAATTTCCTGCGCACACGTGCATGCTCAGGGCTGTAGTCCGCCAGACTCTTCTGTCCATGGGATTCTCCAGGCAAGAATACTGGAGTGGGTTGCTGTTTCCTCCTCCAGGGGATCTTCCCAACTTGGTACATGTGGTTTACTAGAAGGTGATTGAAGGAAACATGGGTAAGAAAAAAGAAGTGGAGCATAGAAGGGAAAGCGGCTTCCCTGGTGGCTCAGATGGTAAACAACCTGCCTGCGATGCAGGAGACCTGGGTTTGATTCTTGGGTTGGGAAGATCCTCTGGAGGAGGAAATGGCAACCCACTCCAGTATTCTTGCCTGGAGAATCCCATGGACAGAGGAGCCTGATGGAACACGGCTGAGTGACTAATACACACACACATAGAAGGGAAGGTTAAAAGGTGCTTTATCAAACAAGTTAACACGTGGACAGTTGGAACTTAATCCCACTGGGAGACAAGGATGCTGTGAGGACCACACTGCCATTGGAAATAGCATGGAATGGAGCTGACAACTCCCCAGTCATGTCCAGTCTGGCCAGAACAGCCTCAATATCATTAGGTGAGTAAGTCACCTATAGCTAAGAGTGTTCTGACCCTTGAGATTTTCACAAGATAAGGTTGCTGAAAGATATAAGAATCGATTTGATGAAAGAACAGAATTATCGTGTTCATGCCCAGAAAGGCTCAACATTATAAAAATGTAAGTGATCTCCTAATCTGTAAATGAAAAAGAAACTCAGAATATCCACAGGTTTATTCACAGAACTTGGCTTGATTCTAAACTTCATATGGAAGAACAAAGACAAAGCAAAGACGAGAACAATAGCCATGGCAATTCTGAAAAGGGACAAAAACTGGGCAAATTCATCATGAACAGATAGGTAGACTTGCAAAGTTCCAGTCATTCAGATAGTATGTACTGTCACAGGGATAGACAAATAGATATGGCACTAAGAGGTGATCTCAAAAATGGTAGGTAAAGGAGGTTTAAGACTTCAGTGGGGAAGGGGGACTATTTATTCAGTAAGGGTTGCAGGTCTGTTGACTTTTCATGTGGAGATAAATTACATAGGGGTTTCACTCTTTTCCATATGAAAAACCAATAGTCCCACAGTACTTTCTGAGCGTTGATCACTGGGGCAGCTTCCAGCGCTTTTGGATTTTTCTGCTATACCATTGTTGGCATTTTTTTCCTAAGGAAAATAAAAGCTTCTGTGAAATGGTTTTATTATATGTATTTACACAGTGGTTGAAACAAGGGTTTGGACATCGAACATCTCCTCAATAACTTTCCCTTCTCCCAGAACCTCCATAGGAACAGAATGCCTGTTCTCTCATAAAAGTGGAGCAGAAAGGCAATAAAACCTCAGGGTCCTCCATTCTCTTTTTCCTTTGAAAGTTTGTTTCATAAAACTCAGTTTTACTTCGTTTAGTTTCCAGTGTTCTCTAGGCCCTCGGCTATATTTTAGCTGCTTCAAAATGCAAGGCAAATAAGTCTCGCCATATCTGTCCATTGAAACAGTAGTTCAAATGCTTTTGGAGCCAAGTCCCAACTCATAAAAAAGGATATCATAGCTGATTAGTAATGTCTGCCGTGGACACCATAGGGAAAGTGACAGTGCGCAGGCCAAGAATTTATCATTCTTTAATTTGATGTGTTTCTATCCAGAAATATAAGCATATTCTTATGTCCTTAATCTAAGGAGATTAATATTATAATTCAAATAAGTCAATACCAACTTCTGCCCACAGAGTATTTTTTCGTAAAGCACCTGATTAGAATATGCCGCACAAACCAGATTTATCCATCATGTTGCAGCTCTTTGAGAAGGAAAGGGGAGAGCCTACCCTCAACAGTTATTTGGCTTAAGCAAGCCAACAGTTGATTAGGGAATATGATATGCAGCCCAGGGTTTCCCTTCAAAATACGATATTTATGATAAAATTATGTTTTATCATGTATCTAAAATGGTATAGCCTTCATCAATAATCACTTGAAACTGTCTTACTTTTAAACAATTTGAACAATTTTTCCCAAGCAGGAAAGTTGGAGGACAACCGACACATCATTTTATTTGTTGAAAATATTTATATTTCACTTCTATCAAAGAAAAAATTGGAGCCACTTACAACAAAAGCCATATATAATCTTGTTAATAAAAAAAGATAGTCTTGTTAATAAAAAAAAGATAGGCTTGTTAATGAAAATAGATTGGTCATTTTTCTCCAAATAAAGCCAAATTGTGTTTATACAGTATTTTTAATTGGCTTCTTTGATATGGGAGCTTTACATAGCTTTGCAATACTGTAAAATAAAGTTTCAACTGAAATTTATAAGAGGGGCTCTTAAAAGCTTGATCTGTGGCTCAAGAAATAAAGTAATAAATATAATCTTATGAAAGAATAGGTTGGTGATTTTTTTAAATGAAGTTTCTGTTTCTAGGGCAGTTTTCATGCTAGGTAATCCAACATTGGACTTAGTTGCATTTATATCAGCAAAGACTTTTGTTTGCAATTGGCAGAGAGTATATATCTCTTGCTGCCCTAAAGATTTTCTCTCGGATGTCCAAATTTTCAGATTAGGCGTTCCTCTTACAATTACACAGTTTTCATTTTCACTTATTGTTTTGATGCTAAAGATCACCCACTTGACCTCATCTCATTTGTTGTAACTTTCCCCCTAGATGAAGCTTCAAGGCTAACATGGAAACACATGTCCTATCTGGAGAATTAAAAGGGAAAAAAGTAACCAATATGCCTAACTTCTGTAGAAAGAGATCGTGGGTCCATAGCAAGACTCCTAGTATATGAGCATTAAGAATCTAAAAATGGAAAAATGAATCAAGGGCTGAGGAGAGCTTAATAACATGAATATCAAGATGTCTTATTCAGATGCTCGAGCTGATTACAAATCTGTCTTGAAATCAGTGGTTTATATCTTTTTGTATTGAGTTATGGGCACCTTTGAAGATATAATAAAGGATCTGAAGCATTCCTTCAGAAATAAACAAAAAAAGAATCATTTATCAAAAAGTTATCAATAAAAATAACAGGTTTTTTTTTAAAAAATGCCATAAAGTTTTCCTAACAATTTAATTTTAATTGTAACAACATATAAATAGATAGATGTTTAAATGTTAATTAGGAAGAATAACTGGAAATATTTTTTCAGAAGTATCATCATAAACATTTAGAAGGAATTCCCTACTTTTGGGGTTGGGGAATGAAATGGTCACTACCCCACAGAGCTATAAGAGGACTAGGAATCAATATCCACATCAAGAATTATTTGTCTACTGAATGACTCATATTAATGTAGCCATCTCTAAGTATATATATACATGCTTTTTTAATAAATGAAATGAAAAATTACTCAGAAGGAAAAATCCAAAATTTGAGAAGCTATTGGAGAATGTATTGATTTATTCGTTCATCCCTCCACTTATAAACTCAACAAATAGTTATTGAACGCTGGCCAATGGACATCAGCATATTGAGAATAAATTCTAGGGGTTTCCATCAGATCATAAACTCCTTGAAGGAAGGTAACAAGTTGGCTCAAGGCAACTAGCGGTCAGATGTTTCATTTACACTCTGTGGCGTAATCACAGAACACAGCTCCCAAGCTGGCTTCTACCTGCCGTTCAGTGCCTCTCTGGGTTGATGATATATGCTTCGAGAATATGAGCTCCTTTATACATCCAGGGTTGTCAGCACTGAGGGGACTTTAAAAATCATATATTTTTACTTCTTCACTTACAGATAGAATAAGAGGAGGCCTGTGGGATAAAATGACTTCTCTACAGTTACCCAGTTCACCAGTGATGGACTCAAGGCTGGAACTCTTGTTATTGTGTTCTTTTCACTACAGAAAAAAATTAGGGCAGTAAATTTGCAAAGTGAAAGGGTTAGTCAGTCAGTCATCTCTGATTCTTTGCAACCCCACAGACTGTAGCCTGCCAGGCTCCTCTGTCCATGAAATTTTCCAGGCAAGAATACCGGCTTGGGTAGCCATTCCCTTCTCCAGGGAATCTTCCTGACCCAGGGATCAAATCCTGCTCTCCTCCATTGCAGGCAGATTCTTACCCATCTGAGCAACCAGAGGAGCCCCAGAAAATTTGTAAAAGAATTATTTAAATGTGTTCCTAGGTCAATTGCATTTATTTATGTATTGCTTACTTTCCTCCCACTTCCTCAAAGGTTTTATTTTTTTAATTTGAAGTACATACAGAATTAATAAGATAAAAATAGCAATTGAGGGAATCTGGAGTGAGAGAGAGGAGGTGAGAAAAATTGAGTGAAACAAGAAGCTACTTTGGTAGAGGAAATGCACCAAAAAGTTTCACATAGTTAGTAAAAATAGGTCACCAAAGAAGGCTTTACTTCCTAGCAGTGAAGGAAGGAAGGACACAAGATTCATGATAGGCATCCGATAAAAACAATCTAAAATCTGAAAGGTTACATATTCTGTTATTCCAACTATATGACACTTTGGAAAAGACAAAACTAAGGAGGCAGAAAAAAAAAAATCTAAAGTTGCCAGGAGCTGGGGAATGAAAAGGGAATGAATCGTTGAAGCACAGTGGATTTTTAGAGCAGTGAAAACCTCCCTAAAAACACCAAGAATGAACCCTGACGTAAACTATCGACTTTGGGTGATTCTGACATGCCGGTGTAGTTCCCTGATGGTAACGAATGTACCCCTCTGATGGGAGATGTTGGTAACAGGGGAGGTTATTCGTGTGGGGGGAGCACGGAGGTGAATGGGAAACCTCTGTACCCTCCTCAATTTTTCTATAAACATAAAACTGCTCTTAAAAACGTAAAATGCTTATGGAAAAAAAAAATCTTGATTCTCAGGAGAAATTCCATGGCTCCTGGTCATGGAAGTTTTTCCCATGGGTCTTCAGAAAAGGCATTGCTTCTGTGAATTCAACAGTAAATTTCAACAGTCTAGTTCCTGAGCCATTCTTCGTAGAGGCCAGGGGGACAGCAGTGCCCAGGAAAGTAAAAGCATCTGGACAACAGACCAGAACACTGTGTTCCAGGCACACGGCTCACTGAGGGTCTGGCTTCATCAGGGATAGCATTTAGACTACCTGGAGAAAAAAAAAACAACCCACCATGATAACCCCTCATCATGTGCCCAGACTGTTCTGAGCATTTACATGTTATCTTCACATCTTCTGGGCAGACCCTAGTGAATACTGTTGCTTAAAACTGTTTTTTTAATTAAGGACTAAACAATAGAAATTTCAAGATTATAAAGGTCATATTATCTGTCAAGAACTTGGAAAATCAATATTTAGTATTGCAGAAATTTTTTTTTCTAATGCTGAATCTGTAATCTTCCATGAAAATCAAAACATTTCACCAGAACATATGGTAGAAAATGTTCAGAGGAGAAAAGACAAAGTAAATCTTCAACATATTAGGTTAGAACCACTGAGCCATTGTCCTGTCTCCAACAAAAGAGCAGGTAATTGGGAATTTATGGTATTTGAGGCACTCCAGCACCTATGAGGGGTCTTCTCATGTGGCTCAGTGGTAAAGAATCTGCCTGCCAGTGCAAGAGAGGCAGGAGACGCAGGCTCAATCCCGTGGTCGGGAAGATTCTCCTGGAGGAGGAAATGGCAACCCACTCCAATATTCTTGCCTGGAAAATGCCACGGACAGAGGAACCTGGCAGGCTACTGTCCATAGGCTCACAAAGAGTCAGACATGACTGAGCACACACATCACACACACACACACACACACACACACACACTCACAGTCTCTATAAGAATGCAAGGTATGAATGTTTTCACTGATTTTAAGATGATGGCTATGAGAACTTGTTACAAGGCTTGAGTGTCAAATTAGCTATTCCACTTTGGGGTGCACATCCAAAGAAAAAAAAAACATTAATTCAGAAAGTCACATGCACTTCTCTGTCCACCACAGCATAATTTACAATAGTCAGGATACAGAAGCAACCTAAATGTCCATTGGTAGAGGACTGGATAAAGATGGTGTGGTATAGACACACAATGGAATAGCACTCAATCCTAAAATGAAATCTTACCATTTGCAACAATATGAATGCCGCTAGAGGGTATGATGCTCTGTGAAATAAGTCAGACTGAAATAAGCCAGGTAGACCAATCCCATCTGAGTTCACATATATGTGGAATCTAAAAAATAAAACAAACAAATGAAACAAAAATTGATTCACAGGGAACAAACAGGTAGCTGCCAGAAGGAAGGGAGGTAGAGAGACAGGTGAAATTGATGAAAGGGATTTAAAAGAAACAAACCTCCGGTTATATGGTAAATAAGTCACGGCAATGGAATATGGTCAGCATAAGGAATGTGGTCAGTAATACTGTAATAACTTTGTATGCGAGCAGACAGTTACTAGACTTACCGTCATGATCATTTCAAAATGTATGCAAATGTCAAAGCTCCATGTAATACAACTGAAACTAACATAATAGTGCAGACTAACTACATTTCAATTGAAAAACTAAGTGTTTTTTATCAAATGAAAGGATACAGGATGCTTGTGGCTGGTGCACTGGGATGACCCAGAGAGATGGTACGGGGAGGGAGGTGGGAGGGGGGTTCAGGATTGGGAACATGTGTATACCCGTGGCGGATTCATGTTGATGTATGGCAAAACCAATACAGTATTGTAAAGTAAAATTTAAAAATAATAATAAAATATAATGTAGGAGCGAATTAAAAAAAAAAAAGAGAGACAGCAAATCAGCTCTTACTACCTTGTCTGTGTGTACCATTCAGTTCAGCTCAGTTCAGTCGCTCAGTCGTGTCCAACTCTTTGTGACCCCATGAACCGCAGCACGCCAGGCCTCCCTGTCCATCACCAACTCCTGGAGTCCATCCAAACCCATGTCCATTGAGTCAATGATGCCATCCAACCATCTCATCCTTTGTCATCCCCTTTTCCTCCTGCCCTCAATCTTTCCCAGCATCATACACACGAAATGATTATTTAAGCCTGTCAACCAGCTCACATAAGTGATTACTTCCAGAACTTCCAGGTAATTCCTTCCCCATGGTTACATCTCCAGGACCTGTTTTCCTCTGGACTGCATGCAGTCCCATTTCCCTAACACCCAGATGGGTCCTCATAAAAACAGACAGCTCCTCCACAACAGAGCTTTTCAGCACCCCTTGCACATCAGAATCACCAGAGGAGCTTCAGAAGAGCCCAACATCCAGGCTGGACCCCAGCCCATGGATCCTGGAGTCTCTGAGGGTAGAACCCTCACAAGGCAAAGATGGAGATAAAAAGAGGACAGAGAACACAAGTCCCAGGTCCCTGGTACCCTGGAAGTGGGTGAGGAAGGAACAGATAGGGAAGAAGGAGACCAATCAAAGGGCTGGAAGCTTGTGCCCGGCAGAGAGGAATCTGATCCTGTGACTCTGGCTGCAAATGCAGAGCAGCTCCCAGACATGAAGAACCCTGTTCCTCGCCCACTTCTGTGCATCCTGCCTCCTGCCCCCAGAACAGCCCTACTTCGACATCCACGAGCACTAGGCTTCAGTCACTACAGTCAGAGAGTGCCAGGGAGAGGGGGAGTGAAAAGTGAAAGGCCAGGGGGGAAGGAAAGAGGGTGGGGAGAAAGGCAGCTGGGAATGGAAGTCCTGGGTTCTAGTCTATCCTTGAGCGTGCCTGTCTGATTCAGGGATTCTCTTCTGTGTAGCTCTGCATTGAAGGTGTTTTGGTGGAGACAGCTGGCCACAACTGGTAGTTTCATTTTCACAACCCTCTTTTTTGTTTTTAACTGGAGTGTAGTGGCTTTCCAGTGCTGGGTTAGTTTCTGCTGTAGAGCTAAGTGAATCAGTTTTACATATAGATATATCCCCTCTTTTTTAGATTTCTTTCCCACTTAGGTCACCCCAAAGCACTGAGCCGAGTCTTCTGTGCTATACAGTAGGTTCTCATTAGTTATATATTTCACACATAGTAATTTGGAGAAGTCAATGGCAACCCACTCCAGTAGTCTTGCCTGGAAAACCCCATGGATGGAGGAGCCTGGTAGGCTGCAATCCATGGGGTTGCTAAGAGTCAGATACTCCTGAGTGACCTCACTTTCACTTTTCGCTTTCATGCATTGGAGAAGGAAATGGCAACCCACTCCAGTGTTCTTGCCTGGAGAATCCCAGGGACGGGGGAGCCTGGTGGGCTGCGTCTCTGGGGTCGCACAGAGTGAAGTGACTTGGCAGCAGCAGCAGCAGCAGTGAATATATCTCAATCCTAATCTCCCAGTTCATCCCAACTCCACGTCTGGTCTCCATAAGTTTGTTCTCTATGTCTATTTTTGCTTTGCAAGTCAATTCATCTGCACCATTTTACTAGATTCCACATGTAAGTGATATTATGCGATTGCTGTTTTTCCTTTTTTCTGACTTACCTCACACTGTATGACTGTCTCGAGGTCTGTCCGCATCTCTGCAAATGGCACTATTTCCTTCCTTTTATGGCTAAGTAGTATTCCACATGTACCGCATCTTATTTAACCATTCCTGCATTAATGGATATTTAGCTTGCTGTTCTAGCTACTGTAAACTGTGCAGAAATGGACACTGGTGTACCTTTTTAAATTATGGTTTTCTCCAGGTACATGCCCGGAAGTGGGATTGTTGGGTCATATTCTTAGTTCTATTTTTAGTTTTTTGAGTAACCTTCATACTGTTCTCCATAGTGGCTGTACCAATTTACATTCCCACAACACTGTATTGCGGTCAGTCGCCTAGTCCTGTCCAGCTCTTTGTAACCCCATAGACTGTAGCCTGCCTGCCAGGCTCCTCTGTCCATGGGATTCTCCAGGCAAGAAGAGTACTGGAGTGGGTTGCCATTCCCTTCTCCAGGGGGCCTCCCTGACCCAGGGTTTGAACCCAGGTCTCCTGCATTGCAGATGGATTCTTTACAGTCTGAGCCACCAGGGAAGCCGACACCAGCAATGCAGAAGGGTTCCTTTTTGCCACACCCTCTCCAACATTTATTGTCGTCATTTTCTTGATGATAGCCATTCTTACTGATGTAAAGCGATACCTCACTGTAGTTTTGACTCGCATTTCTCTGATAATGAGGAGTGCTGAGCATTTCTTGATGTGTTTATTGCCCGTCTGTATGTCTTCTTTGGAGAAATGTCTGAATAGATCTTCCACCCATTTTTTTCTTCCCCCCATTGGCTTGTTTGCTTTTTGATATTGAGCTACTTGAGCTGTTTGTCTATTTTGCTAATTAATATCATGCCGGTTGCTTTCTGGCAAATGTTTTCTCCCACTCTGAGGGTTTCCTTTGCTTTGCAAAAGTTTTTACGTTTAACTAGGCCCCATTTGTTTGCTTTGTTGCCATTACTCTGGGAGGTGAGTAAAAAAGTCTTGCTGTGATTTATGTCAAAAGTCTGCCCACATTTTCCTGTAAGAATTTTATCATGTCCACTCTTACATTTAGGTCTTTAATCTATTTTGAATTCATTTCTGTTACAGTGTTAGGGAGCGTTCTAATTTCATTCTTTTACATGTAGCTACCTGGTTTTCCCTGAACCACTTATTGAAGACGCTGTCTTTTCTCCATTATATATTCTTGCCTCTTATGTCATAGGTCAGGTGACCATAAGTACATGAGTTTATCTCTGGGCTCTATCCTGTTCCATCGGTCTAAATTTCTGTTTTTGTGCCAGGATCATACTGTCTTGATTACTGTAGCTTTGTAGTATACTCTGAAATCAGGGAGCGGGATCCCCAGCTTCACTTTTCTTTCTCAACACTGCATTGGTTATTCAGGGTCTTTTGTGATTTCATGCGAATTGTAAAAAGTTTTGTTCTAACTTCTGTGATAAACACCCCTGGATTTTTTATAAGGATTGCACTGAATTTGCAGATTACTCTGGCTATTATAGGTATTTTCGCAATATTGATTCTTCCAGTCCAAGATCACACTGTGTCTCTCTATATGTTGTCTATATGTGTTGTCTTTGATTTCTTTTGTAACTGTATCCTACAGTTACTAGACTATAGTCTTTTTGCCTTCTTAGGTAGATTTATTTCTAGGTAGCTTATTCTTTTTGTTGTGATGGCAAATGGGATTGTTTCCTTAATTTCTCTTTCTGATCTTCTGTTTTTAGTATATAGGAATGCAAGAGATTTCTGTGTATTAATTTTATATCTTGCAACTTTACCAAATTCATTGATGAGCTCTAGTAGTATTCTGGTGGCCTCTTTAGGATTTTCTGCGTATAGTATTATGTTGTCTGCAAACAGTGAGTTTTACTTCTTTTTTCTGATTTGAATTCCTTTCATTTCTTTCTCCTCTCTGATTGCCATGACTAGGACTTCCAAAACTGTGTAAAATAATAGTGGTGAAGGTAGGCATCCTACCTTCTTCCTGACCTTAGAAGAAATGCTTTCAGGTTTTCCCTGTTGAGGGTGATATTTGCTCTATGTTAAGTCTGCACAACCGCTTAGAGCTATAGAATATACTGGAAGGAGCACTGTGCCTTTGGGTACAGAGAGAGTGGGAAGTAAGTCCTATTTTTTCAGGCTTCCTGTTTTTAAGTCACAGCACAGCTCCAAATGCCTGGAATGTAGGGTTTAGTTCTCTCTGCCAACACAGTCCACCAAGCACAGACTTTTGTCCCAGAAAAGGACCGTCACTACTCCCTGTTAGCTCAGGCTTTGTGGAAGGGGAGAGTACTTGTGAGAAACACACTTGTAAAAAGAAAAGTGTATTTTAGATCCTTTCCTCCGCACCCCCAAAGAAGTCCAAATTACTTGTATGAATTTAAAAGTGGCTAATTTTTAATGGAAATTTAATCTCTGTGTTTCCCCAGTGAAAAAGTAGCCTGTTTACAACGCAAGAAGGTCAGTGTGGCAAGTGTAATCCAATCACGCTTTGTAAATGGTCATCTTTTCCCTGGACTATTGTATATAACACAGCTTTTACACAAGCTTGTTAAATTTTAGATATTCAAGACAATTGAGTCTAAAACCTTTGATTGCCTTGGTTATAGTTTCTCATTACTGGTTAAGACTCCATAATCTAATAACAGGAATTTATGTAAGAACTTCCAATTTACTATGGAGAAGAATTAGTAGATAATGACTCTGCCTAAAGAAAGAATGTGTCATGAGCTAAGTAAGACCTAACAAGCGTGGTTGTTTCCCTTCTGAATCCCTCCATTGTCCAGTAACGTAAACTACCTATGCTAGCCTTAGTCTGAGAACAGTCTGCTAGGGGTTAGAAAAGATTAATGAGAATATTTTCAAAAACTCGAGTCAAGCCATTTTATTGGGGAGTAGAGAAGGGTTGATTTTAATCCATTATCCATGAGCTTGGAAGGAAATCATTATTTGCAGACTATAAAATAAGAGAAAGATGTGATATTTCCCTTAGTCTCTCAAAATTTGGGCATTTTCCCCTTGGCAGACACAGCCTTCCCTCCTCTAGTACTCTCACCTATGAAAGGAAGCCCAGATTCATCCGGCTTGCTTTTTCATTATTTGAGGCTGAGAACTTGGAGTAAACAGTGGGGGAGGGTTACATTCTGAAGGTTTAAGGATGGTAAGAGGTAGGAGGAAGGAAAATAAGGCCAGCTTCGCCTGACTGCCGACCTGTCCAGCTTTTCTTTTCTTAAAGGGTAGTTTTAGGCCACAAGTAATAATCAATTAATATAAACATGTAAGATATTTAAAATTGGTATGTAGCAAATATTAGTGACCAACTATGAACCAGGCACTTTCTCTATTATGCTATGAAGATATACATTATGTGTGAAAACTTTAATAACAACTTTACAGAATGGTTCATTTTATCCCTATTTTACAGATACAAAACCAAGCTCAGAGACATAATTACCTGCCTAAGGCTATACATCTACCAAGTGACAAATCAGGAGTTCTAACCTAATTCTATCTCTTTTGCCAAATAACATTATCTTCCAAGATTATCATCAGAAGTGTGTTAAGTCAAAATGGGTGTTTGTAATTATTTGTTCATTCATTCATTCATTCCAGTTAGGCCTGGATCACCTAACTGCATACTGACTAGTGCCACAGGCTTTGAGGTCAAGTCCTAGGTCTCTCACTTGCTATGCTGGTGGCCCGGTTACCTCATTTAACCGCGGGTCCCTGATTTATGAATTCTGTGTGTGCACTCTGTGCTGAGTCACTCAGTCGTGTCTGATTCTTTGCGAATCTACAGACTATAACCTGCCAGGCTCTTCTGTCCATGGGGATTCTCCAGGCAAGAATACTGGAGTGGGTTGCCATGCCTTCCTCCAGGGGATCTTCCCAACCCAGGGATCGAACCTAGGTCTCCCGCATTGCAGGCAGATTCTTTACCCTCTGAGCCACCAGGAAAGCCCAGTTTATGAACAGGAGACCATGATGGTGCCAACTTCAAAAAGTTACTACAGATTAAATTATATGATAACTTCAGGCCTTGGTTTGGTGCCTGTATATAGTAAGCACTCACTTAGCTTTGTGTTGACGGCAGTGGTGGTCATGGTGGTAATGGGGTCCCTGGGGTAGAAATGTTCTTTCTCTGCTAGGGAAAGCTGGCACTTGAATCCTGGAACCCATAGGGACCTCAGGGACTCATCTGCTCCTCTGCTTTCAGCTGCAGATGGAGCCGTAAACAACAGAGCTGCATCAGAGCCACATGCAAAGCAGCTGATTTTATTCACCAGCCCTTGAACAGTAATAGTCTCTCTCCCTCTTGCCCATGACTCTGGAAAAAGAGGGTCAATCCCACAGGCTCCAGGGCCCGCAGACACCCCAGTGACATGGTAGGGAGCATTTTCCAACAGTGTGTAAAAGCCTCCACTTGGGACTCTCAGCCCTGTCCCAGACTCATGCGCTCCTCAGAAGCCCTGCCAGTTTACTCACAGTCACCAACCCTCCAGGCCACAAGTAAGTGAGGACATGGGGACTATTCAGGGGATTCCCTCCCCTGCAGATTTCATCTAGATTTTTGGCACTGTGGAGACAGGCATAGTCACAATTTCCTTTGGACTATTTAAGAAATTAATATTAAAGGATGTGTCACCCTGGACCTAGAAAACAGATCGTCATCGGTTTCCTCCAGCAGCATTTGAAGCTCCAGGAGGGGATTTTGGAATCAAAGGGGAAGCATTCCCTGGTTAGCTTACCTGTCTTGCCTTCCACTAACCCACCTTCCCAGAGCACTTTCGTCCTGTTCGTATTCAAATGATACCCTGGAAACCTCACTGTAATTCCTCAACCTAAGATACACGAACATCTAAAACTAACCAGCTTCTGTAGCAGACGGATAATGCTACTACTTAAAGTCTCTGCTGGAACTGTAGAATATTAGCCAGAATAAGAAGAGCTGGGTAAAGGCTTACAAATTTAACCCTTGCCTCTGTGTTCACTTGCGCATGATGATTTTATTAAAATGGCACAGTGTTTTTATTTGCCATGAAATCCCCATCTCACAGTTCGAATAGGATTTACCTCACTTTATCTGATGGGTGAGATTTTAGGAACTTTCACGACCCGCAGTCCAAAATAGAGATGATAATTCCAAACTATAATGACACTTTGTGTCTGATTCTGCAACTCCATGGACTATAGCCTGCCTGGCTCCTCTGTCCATGGAATTCTCCAGGCCAGAATTCTGGAGTGGGTTGCCATTCCCTTCTCCAGGGAACCTTCATAACCCAGGGATCGAACCCGGGTCTCCTACATTGCAGGCAGATTCCCTACTATCTGAGCCACCAGAAGAGCCCAGAATTATGCTAGTGTCTCAGTCATGTCTGACTCTTTGCAACCCCGTGGACTGTAGCCGACCAGACTCCTCTGTCCATGGAATTCTCCAGGAAGGATACTGGAGTGGGTAGCCATTCCCTTTCCAGGAGATCTTCCCGACCCAGGGATTGAACTCAGGTCTCTTACACTGCAGGCAGATTCTTTACCATCTCAGCCATGGTATTATTCCCTACTGTGGCTTAAAAATCATCTTTCAAATATAACACTGGAGTGTAGATTTGAAAATAATAACAGCATTAATAAATGATGGCTGTCATGCTATTTTTTTTTCCTCTAGATAACCTCCATTTTGTTTTCATGCTGATCACTGTGGCATGTGAGGGTTTTGCTCAGGTTCCATGGGAAGGTGCTGAGACCATCCATATGCTTTGTGCTGCAGAGTTGGGTGTACCTCAAGCCTGCCCATCACAAGGCAGGATTTGGAATAAAGGGCTGCTAGAGAGAGGACTTCAGAACACACACAAATTATCCAGTTCACTGCAGCTACCCTGGACTCTTTATTTAGAAAATAGTAGGCACATCCTTCTGCCTTGATGAAATCCCAAATTATTAGTGATATAGAGTGACTGTGAAGAGGAGCAGAGTGTCAGCCATGATTTTTGCTTGCTTATTTCTTGACTATTCGTAAATATTTATTGAAAAATCTGACATTTGTTTAGACTATTTCTTTTTAACCAACAATGTAATTGAAAAAAAATTCGGCTGGTACTTTTGTATAAACATCACTGTGATCTTGGTATAATGCAAATTACTTGTAAACTGCCACGAAAGCTAAGAACTTTCTGCTTTCTTAAATACTGAGGTTTTATTTTCAAATGTCATGTAGATAAGACAACCATGATTTCTTGAGTGTTTATTGCATCTGGACATCACTGCATGAAGTGGCTTATGTAATCTTCACAACCACTCCATAGTTTAGATACTATTATGTCTACTTTTGAGACAAAAAAGACACAGCAAAGTTAAGTAACAGTCCTAAAATCACCAACCACTGAGTGGCAGAGTCAGTATTCAAAAGCACTTCACAAGTCCTCGTTTTTTTTCGTTTTTGTTTTACTTTACAATGCTGTTTTGGTTTTGCCACACATCCCAGAGACAAGTCCTCATTTTTAACCACTGCGTCACAATTCGACTCTGGGAATCAAAACTTCTATGTCCTACTTGTTGTTATGAACTCTTGGACTTCTGTAAAAGGAAAAGGCTGGAGTAGGTGAATGTCCCCAGTAGCAAGAGATTCATGGGAGAAAGACAAAAAGGATTTAAAAAGACAGTAAAGTCCACTGGCACGCATTGTCATAGAGGAAAAAGAACAAGAGATGGTAACAGTGTGCCCCTCTAGTTCGTCAGTGATCTTAATGACACGGGTTCAATGATTTTAACTAGTCTTCAACTAGAACTAAAGAAGACTATATCCTGGGTGTTACCCCATTAATGTTTGTGGAAACACATGAACTGGTTCATGCATATTCTCTCCTCTTTCTCAGCAAGCAACTCAATTCTCAGTCCCATCCTACCAGGTGTATTTAGTATCCAAAGAATTTGTTATCACACACAAAGCACACACACACTCCGTTCAAATTACTTAAAGGAAGTAACTTATTCACGGATGCAATTTGCCTCATTATGTGCAATTATGATCACGCATCTGCCATTCAAGCAGAGAGCTGCCCTGGGTTTCATGTGAGGATAACCAAAAATAGATTTATCGAAACCATGGTGGCCTAAAAATTATCATACCAAATTTAAACTTTCGGATGGACAACTTTCCCAGTGTGACTTCCTGTTTTGCAGAAAAGAGTCTGACGAAATAATAATAAAAGAGGCTCATACTCATTTCTGTTCACCAAGCGGCTGTTCCAAACAACATTTTAATGATTCAAGTGTAAATGAATCAGAAGCATATGGATTAGATTTCCCTTAAAATACACAAGGGTTTTTAAATGAGGGAGAGTGGAATGAAGAATTTCCCCAAATTTAGTGCTCTTTGGAAATGGCTTTTCTAATGTTATTAAAAATTGGCGGTGGGGGAGGTGGCGGGGTGCTGATTCACTTTGAACTGTATTTGGCAAACAGTGGTGGAGTGGGGAAAGGGTTTCTAACATCTTCTTTAAAAGAGGACCAACCTTCTTCTTGGGCATCAACTAATTCATCCCAACCAGCATTCTTGATGAGTTAAGCGTAAATGAATCAGTAACATACGGATTGCATTTGAAATACACTGGGGATTTAAAAATGAAGGAAAAAAGCACTTGGTAAAGTATGTTTGGAATTTTGCCAAACCCATAATGTTTTTTGTATTAAAAAAAAAAAAGAAAAGATTTGAAACAATTGATGAATTCCTCCCAGGCCCTGCCATTCTCACCAGGCGGAATAGACGCATGGCTATCTGTGTAACTATTCCAGGCCCCTCCCTCTTAAACAACACTGGGGAACAGCCAGGGCCCAGCATCACTTTTTTGGTACCCAGACTTCTCCCTAATTTTAAGTGTCCATCTTACAGAAGATCACTTCCTGAGTAACAGCGAAAGCCAGCATACTTATAACCCTCTTGTGAGAATATGCAAATATAGTACCTTTGACTGTTCAGTCATTTGTTTTCCTCGATAAACATAAGAGGCAATTGAACAGAGATTGGAATCTGTCCCTAACTGGGATCTGATCTTGTCCTTACTTTTCAGCTTCCTCCCTTGGCATCTGAATAAAACAAGTGATGACTTGGTTCTCTGTAGCCCACACAGAGCTCCCCTAAACCAGTGACTCCTCACTGTTCACCTCCATGGACCTTGTTATTTTTCCTTTCCTCTCCAAATCCATAGTTTGATGGATATACACCAGATACACTTATTGAGAAATCGTTTCCTCATTTTGTTATTAATAAAAAGAACTGCCGTTGCCACAGAACCAACAAAAACATCCTGAGTTGATAGAAATTGAATTAAATAGGCGTCAGTTCTCCTCTGTGATCTGAACCCATTCAGTTCTGTAACTCCAGTGGGTGTTTCTGACATATTGGGAATACCTCTGGGAAGCACGTCTCTTCCTACATGGGTCCCCAAAGGATCAAAATCCTAGGTAGTGAATTGTTAACCGAATGGGTCTGATAGGCATTTCAAGGTAGAGAGATGTCCAGAGCCGCGCCAGTGGAATTCTGTAGGGAAGAGCTCGAAAGCATCCTGGTATCTTTTCTAAATGCTGGGCTAGTGCGAAGATGCGATCGCTCTGAGAACCGTCTTTTGGTACCCAGACTTGAGGAGGACGGCCAAGGTCACCCTCCCTAACACAGACCTCCCAGGGCCCAGAGCATCTCCCCTTCTCTCTGGAGCATCATACTTCTCATCTGGAGCCCAGAGCCAACAGGCCGGCTCCATTTAAGACCTCTGCAGAGACTTAAGTGGTTTCAGTCCGTCCGCAGAAACCCAAACACCTATTTTATTTTCAAGAAAATTAAGTGTATATCGTCAAGGCTTGTTAGAGGGCTTTAAAGAAAAAATTGACTCCATTATTCCCCTGCTCTGTTTTTGAGGGGTGGGTAGGGGAATGAAGGGAGTGGGAGGGAGTGTGACGATCTAGGTAAAAATTCAAAAGTTCGTCTCTTCACCTCAGAACTTCGGCAAACATTTTCCTGCAAGTTTTCAGGGCACTAGGTGGGGCGGAAGCTCCTCTCATAACATTTGCAAAGAAGCTCTGCTGTCTAAATTCCTGTGAAGCAGACACAACTCTAGCAAAAGCCTTGGGAGACTCATCGTCTTGAGACAGTCATGGAGACAGCTTGACATTAATGAAAATGTGCAAATGAGATCACAAACTAGGATGGAAGAACTGTTTCCAAACAACCTGTGACCCTTTTTCTTTCCTTCCTGCTAAGCCCAGAGAAAGGAACCACAGTAACCACAGGGACGGGATTAACAGTGAGAGAGAAAGGAGAGGGTCCCCTTCTGTCCTTTCGGGTGTCAAGCACAAGGGTTAAGGTGCCGTTGTTGCTCTTTGAAATGAGTTTTGTCTGTGGCGCAAACGACTGAACCCCAGCGAGCCCGAGTCCTGGGCACGCACACATACGCTTAATTTTATTTCAGGAAAGCAATCAAGCCAGAGGCACTTAGACCCTGCAGTGGGGCCTACTCAGAAACAAGACGGACAAGTTCACAGGCCATGGCCCAGCAGCCTCCAAAGGGTTGACATAAGATCGATTGGCCATCCCGGGCCATTTAGCAAACAGTTTACATAGGCGGCCTGGGTCCTGGATTTAAACTAAATGAAAACTATCGGGAGAATTCCCTATAAAGTGGACTTGATCTATATTAGGGAACAGGCTAATTATAGGGATTGGCATATATGGAATCAAAGCGAAACACTATATGGGACTGGAGAGTGGTGGTCTTTTATACCAGGGTGGTCTGGAACCGGGGTTTAATGTATGTACAATATACAAACATTTTTGACAGACCATTAACACCTATAATCTTGTAAATATTTGCAATTTTCTAGATCATAAATATAGCTGCATAAGCAGTTCTTTCAGAACATCATTTATACACCATTAAAGGTTAATTTACAAGTTAGTACCTTATAGAAAGAAGATATGTGGGCTTTATGCTAACTTTCTGAAAAGGGAGACTGGTGTCTCCAAAAGCAATTTGTAGCTCTCCTGTGGGTCTGACTGGGGTCCTATTCAAAGCACTATTTGAATTCTTTTCATCAGCTCATGTTCACAGCAAACTTAATCTTCTGTTTTGGGAGAAAAAGAAACAGAGGAGAGAGAAAGATCTGAGGTCTTTGGGCTGTACTTCCAAGCATCCAACTGTTTATTTGAACAGTCTCTGTTGGCACCATCCTCATTTGTCATTGTCGCCCTGATACCTGTACCTTAGCCTCCAGCCCAAAGGGCTTCCAACAGCTCTCAACCTAAAGACCCCCTGAGGGACCAACCAACAGAGAAAGCCTGACCTATGAGGGTGACATTACATCACGTGACATTACATTTAGTGAAATATCAAAAGGGGGTGGATAAGGGGGTAGGAAGTGTTTGGGGGGATACTCTTTCCCCTTCCAGCTGGGCAATACTGGAGTCTCACTGAAGCTGGTGACGGGAACTCAGGTTCCTATAGGGACTGCCCACAAATTAGAGTGGTGGAAAGATGCTGGGGCTTACTGGGGAAAAAGCATCTCCTCTCTGGAGGGCTGGTAAAAGTGGGTCAGACCCGCGAGGAGGAAGCCACAGAGTGAGGTCAAGTGACCACAGAGGATTTATGCTGTCTGTTAAGAAGCTGAACTGTGTAACTTACCCAGCGTGTGGAGCCTCTTTTCCTCTGCAGAAGGATCCCATCGATCTCATTGCCCTTTTCCTGAAATATGAACAGATGCCCGCTAGCCTGGCGTGGGTACTCTTCATGCATCGTCTGTCTGCCTCTGAGACCTCCCGCATGGAGAGGCTATCTTTTCCTGGTGTTCAGGAGCTCATTAAGACATGGGAAGCAAATTTCAAAAAGTTTGCAGTTTACAAACACACGTCTCCCTTCTCTTTCTGTTGATCTGGGGAAATTTCCCAAGTGTAACCAATCTCCCCTGTGCTTTTCTGCCCCCTCAGAATCAGCCTGGTTCCCAGGACAGCAAAACAGCTCTCTCTGCACTTGCAATCTGTCCAAGTTGTGCTGCAAACACAACACTGACCTCAGAGTCCAGAGGTTTAGACTCTAATCCTGGCTTTGCCACTATCTGATGGCAAAGAAAAATGTGGGTCTACTTGGCCTTCAGTTTCCTCCCCTGTAAGTGACCTTTCCATGACTCATGGTCTGTCTTCCATGATTCCTCTTCTTTGGAGCCCATGAAACCTGTTAGTACTCTCCTCTCCCCTCTACACAGCCTTTGTTTGGAGGAGTAAACAGCTTTGCCCTGGCCAAGCCCCACTCCCCAGCCCTCTGAGCCCATTCTCCCATCCTTTCTAGCATTTTCCTATGAAAGCTTTTCCTATGAAGGCCGCTCTGAGCAACTTCCATTGCCTCCTTCTCTGCCACACCTCCCTCTCCATACTAGTCTCATATTATTAAAAATAAACAAGTGTTGATAGAGCTCGTAGGTTTTGTCGGAACTAAAGATTCCCTGATATTCTGAGACGAAACCCAAGATTTGAGCAAATGGTACAATGATTGATCAGGTTGGAGTTTAGGGATTTGGGGAACCTGAATAGACCATCACAACCTGGAAGCCCAGGACTGGACAGTGCATGCAAAGTGACCAAAGGGAACAGCATTCTAAGGGAAGGACACACAGAAGTGCCGTTGTGACTGTTAGGAGGCTCAGGTTGCTAGCTTTTCTCGGAAACAGTCAGGGTGTAGAACATTTACATCAGCAAACAATGAAATTTGGCTTTCGTGACATTTTTCAACTGTGCTTGCTGCTGCTGCTAAGTCACTTCAGTCGTGTCTGACTCTGTGCGACCCCATAGATGGCAGCTCACCAGGGTCCCCCGTCCCTGGGATTCTCCAGGCAAGAACACTGGAGTGGGTTGCCATTTCCTTCTCCAATGCATGAAAGTGAAAAATGAAATGAAGTCGCTCCAACTGTGCTTGAGTTGTTTGTAAATTAATGACTCCATCATTATATTTAATCTGAATGTTGGGGGTCTCTTTTATTTGGAAATACAATCATTCTGAATCCTGGGTTGCATACTGTTCCTACAGTTTTTGATTCGTGGCTTCAGAGCTAGGCCTCATTGTGTCTTATCTACTTTCTGAGAATTGCACCACATTTGAATCTAATTCTCTGGCCTCCAAGACACCTCCTTGGGGAATCATCGAGAGTCTATACATTGCTTCCACCCGAGCCCTCCCAGCCTTCCTTCCCCTTCCCCCTACTGTTCCTCCCCCTGCTTCCAAAATGGTTCTGCCCTACATACCTCTCGCTCAGGTGTGTGGGTTTGTACCTTTCACTCACTCTTATTCTCGCCTCCCTCCAGTAGCATTAATGAAGGTGATAATCTACTCTGTGCATACCGTTGATCTCCACTGGGTTAACTTGTTAGCTGCCTCTCTCCTGGAGTGGGTTGCCATGCCCTTCTCCAGGGGATCTTCCTGACCCAGGGATTAAACACACGTCTCTTACGTCTCCTGCATTGGCAGGTGGGTTCTTCACCACTAGCGCCACCTGGGAGGACAAAAGGCTATTCCTTCACGCTGAGCCTCTGTGTCTGGTTGCACGTGAATAGAGGAAGCAGCCACCATGAAGGATGTCTCTGTGCCTTCTGTAAACTCACTACTGAAGACTCTGCTATGTTTCGCAACGTCTCTTGTATAAGAAGCCATATGATCCATGCTCTTTGGGGGATTAAGTGTTAAAAGGAAAAATAATTCTTTGTCTCTCTCAAGTACCTATTGCACTTGCTTTTAGGAGGTAATCAGAGTCACAAAACTCAGTTCAAGAAAGTCATCACCTGTCTGTCTGCCGTGGTTATCAAGAGGCTCAGGGCCTTGACTTCCCCCGGCTGTCATCACTTCACTTTACGTCCTCTCTGAACTGGCCCCACGCTCTTCCTTCCTCCTCCTCTTTTCCACACTCCATCCTTGGTCTCTTAGCCGTTTGCTCCATTCTCTTCTCTGCACTTCCAGCACTTTGTGGAAGGAATAAAGGATAAAATAACGCTACTTTGCCCTAGCAGCATGTTACTTAGCAGGGGTCTTCCTGGGAAATGATGCCTTAATCCAAGACCATCAAAGGATGTTCTTATGAGAGGTGCCTCTAGCCAAAGGAAAACAAAACAAAGAGTTCTTTGAAGGTTAGAGAATCTATACTCCAGTTGCCTCTTGGAGATTCCCAAAGAACATTAGGAGAGTTACATCTAAAAAGGTCTGATGTAAAGAACCCACTTGCTATTGCAAGAAACATGGCTTCAATCCCTGGGTCAGGAAGATGCTCTGAAGAAGGAAATGGCAACCCACTTCAGTGTTCTGGCCTGGGAAATGCTATGGACAGAGAAGCCTGGTGGGCTGCAGTTCATGGGGTCACAAAAAGAGTCAGACATGACTTAGTGACTAAGCAACAACAACAAAGGAAAATAAATGTATTTGAACACACAGTCCTTGTATATGGGGGCCTTTAATATGGGGTATTCAGAAGAACATACTTTGAGGATGTCTGACTTCATCCAAATAGTGGATTCCAGTAGCAGCTCTTTTGAGTACTGGATCAGTGTGGAGATGGAGGGGTGGCCTTACCTGCTCCCCAGATCAGACCAGAGGTAACTGCCGTCTTCTTTACAACTCATCCCTCCACACTGAATCCCTTCCCCAGAAACCGAGGCTTCCACAAACGATCTGTTCATCTTCATCAGCTCATACAGCTGCCCCACTCAGTCCTTACAGGTCTCCAGAGCTCCTTCCCAACCATGTTCAACTGTTCTGAATAAAGGTGCAAAAAGAGCTTCATCAGCTGGAATACCTGGACTTAAGTCATGGCTGAGTCCAGGGGCGTGAATTCAGTCATCGTATCTGCTCTCTTCCTCTCTTGGCTGCATTTCTGACTGTTCATTGGTATCGTCTCAGTATCTCTCTGCATATTGGGAATGAAGGCCACTGACCGCTCCCGGCGTAACTGCTGCAAACTAATGATCTGAAAGGAAGACAGACCCTCTCTGTCTGCTGTTCGTATACCACAGAGTGTGGAGGTACTGTGTCTGGCCTTGTTTTCAAGGTCACATGCCCATCCCTGTACCAAGAGCTGAAGAGTGTTGCCCCAAGGGATTTTACAGCTTGAGTCATAAGCCCACTGACTCAAGGAAGTGTTAATGACAGAGAAAAACCATAGGCCTCCCACTGGAATACTATGCCTTGCTGAATAATATGCCTTGCTTATTTACAAATAAGTGTACCCCATTTCTTGTGACATTCCCCCTGTTAAAAATAGACCTTATTCTCTCAACATAGGCATCTCACCAATTTTTAGTGAGATAATTATATTCCCTTAGGTCAGTCAATTTCCCCTTTGGGCCTCAGATTTCTAAAGTGTGAAACAAAGGGATGCTCTCCAAGCTCTAAAATTCTAAGTTTCTAATTCAGGAAGAGCCAGATACTATGAGTCAGAGGGGATGCTGTTCTTGAACTCATCTCTAATTATCTCATCCCAGCTTAGATTACACCCTCACCCTCTCAGCATAAGAAACAAGAAGAAAACACTATTTCATTTTACTGCTTCCCCGATCAATAGCACTTACAGATAAGTTGGATGTACCATCTAAAAGCCATTCACAACCTCCTGACACATTTCTTAAAACCAATCATTTTAATTCAAATGTGCTCTGAAATTTTGCCTGGTCCTTCCAAGCCCTGGGTTTCAGGAGTTGTCCCCATTTCACATACAAGAAAGCTAAGGTTGAAATATTTAACTACTGTCTTGCTCAAAGTTAAAGGAGCTCGCAAGGGTTTCTGAATGGTGCCAAGACAGTGCCCTCACTCAAGCTCCTAAGACTGCAGCATAGTCCAAAAGATCAGTCAGTCTTTGCCATCAAAAGCCCAGAGCTCATGAAAAAAAAGTCTGTGAACTTCTTTCTTGTTGTTGTTCAGTTGCTCAGTCATGTCTGACTCTTTGCAACCCTATGGACTGTAGAACGCCAGGCCTCCCTCACCATCTCCCAAACTTAAGATGCCATCCAGCCATCTGTCATCCCCTTCTCCTCCTGCCTTCAATCTTTCCCAGCATCAGGGTCTTTTCCAAATAGTCAGGTCTTCACATCAGGTGGCCAAAGTATTGGAGCTTCATCTTCAGCATCAGTCCTTCCAGTGAATATTCAGGGTTGATTTCCCCTAGGATTGACTGATTTGATCTCCTTGCTGTCCATGGGACACTCAAGAGTCTTCTCCAGCACCACAGTTCAAAAGCATCAATTCTTCGGTGCTCAGCTTTCTCTATGGTCCATCTCTCACATCCATACATGACTACTGGAGAAAACATAACTTTGACTATGCAGATCTTTGTTGGCCAAGTAATGCCTCTGCTTTTTAATAAGCTGTCTAGGTTGGTCATAGCTTTTCTTCCAAGGAGCAAGCGTCTTTTAATTTCATGGCTGCAGTCACCATCTGCAGTGATTCTGGAGCCCAAGAAAATAAAGTATTTCTGTTCTTGAACTCATCTCTAATTATCTAATTACAGCTTAGATTACATCCTCACCCTCTCAGCATAAGAAACAAGAAGAAAACACAAATTTATTTCACTGCTTCCCCGATCAATAGCACTCACAGATAAGTTGGATGTACCATCTAAAACCCATTCACAACCTCCTGCCGCAGTCATTAAAACCAACGAATTGGTTGTTTCCCCATCTATTTGCCAAGAGTGATGGGACTGCATGCCATGATCTCAGCTTTTAAGTCAGCTTTTTCACTCTCCTCTTTCACCTCATCAAGAGGCTCTTTAGTTCCTGTTCAGTTTCTGCCATAAGGGTGCTGTCATCTGCATATCTGAGGCTATTGAGATTTCTCCTGGCAATCTTAATTCCAGCTTATGCTTCATGCCTGTGGCTTTGGGCAAGTCATTGACCCTCCCTGAGCCTTGTTTCTTCTTTTGTAAAGTGAAGATAATATCTAACTCACAGAATGAGGTATTATATAAAAAGAATGAAGCACCAAACACTGGGAGGCTTCCCAGGTGGCACAGCAATAAAGAATTCACCTCCCAATGCAGGAAACACAACAAAGGTGGGTTCCATCCTTGGGTCAGGAAAATCCCCTGCGGTAGAAAATGGCAACCCACTGCAGTATTCTTGCCTGGAAAATCCCATGGACAGAGGAACTTGGCAGGCTACAGTCCATGGGGTTACAAAGAGTTGGACACAGCTGAGCAACTGAGCAAACACACCACGCCAAACACGGAGTCTGATAGAAAAAGCACATTTAATCAATAGTAACTATTGTTATTGGAAAGAGAAAGGTGCAAAAATCTTCATGATGAAGTAGAGAAACATGGGTTTGTTACAATATTAGGATAGATATTTCTTGGTCTAGAGTAAGCTGGAGATTGTCTCCACCTACCAGTATATTTTTAACTGGCATCTGAAGAAGGGAAATGCAAGGGATGAGTGGAATACCACTTAGAAGGGATCCTAATTTCATACTTCACCACAGCTGTCTGGGAAAATATTCTTCAGTTTGTGTCCTTTAAATCCCTGCCAGGGAAAACTGATAGATGAGTCTGAATTGGGCCCCTGGTTCAAAAGCCCAGATATTTTTTTCTAGAAATAGTTGTTAACGCATCTTAAGAGCCTGAGTCATCACTCTGACACAGAAGAGGGTAAATTCCAATTCATACAGGATGTTGCATGTGTCTGGAACTCAGAACCTCTCTGGTAAATACTTTGGCGTTTTCCTCCATCTTTTGTGTATATATATGATACAATATGCATAAAACTTTTCATATGAATAAATTCTTAATATGTGCACATTTCAGTATCCCTTGGCCATTTGACATTATAGGGTGTTCATTTCTCCTTATGATAAACAGCTGTCTGTAAATATCTTTATTCAATGGGTATAAAATATTCAATTCTGTGGCTGGCTTCTAATTTTCTTAGCCATTCCCCTGGCTAAGAAGCAACAGTTCAACAGCTGAACAACAGTTAAGCAATTAGGATTTTCTTTCCAATTTTCACTATTATTAATAATATTGTGATACATAAACTTTGTTTGAATTTTATATAGCTTCCATAAGAGTGAGTGTGTCAGAAGTGAATTTCTGGATCTAAAACAATGGACACTTTAATGACTTTTTATAGTGTTATGATTCCAAGAACACAATGCAATTGTATATTATAACCAGATAATCTCATTTTTATTTATATATGTGATTAGTAGTTAAGCATGAGATTTTTCTTATTTTTGAGCTACAACACTTCATCATTACATGAAGAATATTACTAAGATGTAAAGGAAATTTTAAAATATATATATATATATATATATAAAGGAAAAATCTAAAAGTATGAAAATAGTTAAATTCCCATAGAATAGGTTTAATATTATTGTGTATTTAATATGCATCTGAAACTTTGTTAATTGTTTACATTGAAATATCTTTTATCCTTACAACAGGTAAATAATATAGTTAGGACAAAGTATTATGTACTCCCAGCAGTGAATGGTCCAAGAGCCTGGGCATAAATCTCATCCCATCTCACTGACCCTCACCAGATCACATTTCCAGTGTAGAAAGTATGAGGCAACTAAGTCATTTAACTGAAATGACCATTTGGTACGTTTGGCTTTAGGCGCAACCTGATTCAAGGTTCAGATAATATTTCCTTTCTACTGCTCGACTTTGACTTCCTCTATGCCTGTTTCATTCTCAGCCATGAATGGCCCAAGCACCTGGGCCCGAATCTCATCCCATCTCACTGACGCTCACCAGATCACATTTCCATGGCTCTGATAGGGCAGCACTTCTGCTGTCTAGATCTTCATCTCATGCAACACGGCCAAACCACACGAACCGACAGTAGGGTAGAGGACAGAACTCCGAAGGAGCTTTCGGCTCTTTGTGCAGGGTAAGAGTCGAGCGTGCTGAGCAGCGAGAGTAACTCTATTGTAGGGAGGCACTCTTACTAATCAGCTTTTCCCCAATAAGAAACAGGCTCCAAGAGCTTACAGGGCTTGACCGCTTCAAGGTCACACAGCTAACACACTGCAGGGAGTGCACCAAAGGCAGTCTACCACCGGTCTGACTCTAGTAGAAGCGCTGAAGAGCTTGACGCGGCCCCCAAATCTCTGATCCAAAGGTAACCCGACTCTAGCACCTTTAAGGCTAGCAGTTTGCCTGGGTTCTTCTCTCGGCTCTGGGTCTCTATAAAATTGTATTCATTCACGATGAAAGCACCCATGCAGTCAGCTTGAGGATGAGGCTTCCTTTCTTTCTGACTTCTGGTTCCATGGACTCATGGTTAAGAACAAGGGAGTTGGAAGACAGGCAGGCAGGTTCATATCTCATCTCTAAACAATGTAGCTTGAGGATGTCACTTAAGCTTGCTAAGCTTCAGTTTCCTAATCTATAGGTGGAATGAAAAACAGTCCGTACATTACAAGGTGGTTGTGAGAATTCAGTAAGCTAATACATGAAACCTATTGAGACCCACATTTGCTCAACATTGGTACCCAGTGATGATTCGCCATTAGGGGCCATGAAAGAGTACTGTCCCCACCTTGTCATGGGCCTACCCAATCCTCAGGCATGGTTGCTCACAATTTCAAATCTAATATAAAAAACTGGGGCTTCCAGGATGGCAGAGTGGTGCAGAAGCCGCCTGGCAATGCAGAAGACACAGGTATGATCCCTGGTCCAGGAAGATTCCACAATCCATGGAGCAACTAAGCCCACAAGCCACAACTATGGAGCATGGGGACCTCAACAAGAGAAGCTGCTACAATGAGAAGGCCACATACTGCAATGAAGAGTAGCTCTTGCTCTCTGCAACTAGAGAAAAGACTGCAGAGCAACAAAGACCTAGCGCAGTTCAGTTCAGTCACTCAGTCGTGTCAGACTATTTGCGACCCCATGACTCGCAGCACGCCAGGCCTCCCTGTCCATCACCAACTCCCGGAATTCACTCAGACTCACATCCATCGAGTTGGTGATGCCATCCAGCCATCTCATCTTCTGTCATCCCCTTCTCCTCCTGCCCCCAATCCCTCCCAGCATCAGAGTCTTTTCCAATGAATCAACTCTTCTCATGAGGTGGCCAAAGTACTGGAGTTTCAGCTTTAGCATCATTCCTTCCAAAGAACACCCAGGGCTGATCTCCTTCAGAATGGACTGGTTGGATCTCCCTGCAGTCCAAGGGACTCTCAAGAGTCTTCTCCAACACCACAGTTCAAAAGCATCAATTCTTCGGTGCTCAGCCTTCTTCACAGTCCAACTCTCACATCCATACATGACCACTGGAAAAACCATAGCCTTGACTAGATGGACCTTTGTTGGCAAAATAATGTCTCTGCTTTTGAATATGCTATCTAGGTTGGTAATAACTTTCCTTCCAAGGAGTAAGCATCTTTTAATTTCATGGCTACAATCACCATCTGCAGTGATTCTGGAGCCCCCAAAAATAAAGTCTGACATTGTTTTCACTGTTTCCCCATCTATTTCCCATGAAGTGATGGGACCAGATGCCATGATCATCATTTTCTGAATGTTGAGCTTTAAGCCAACTTTGTCAATCTCCTCTTTAACTTTCATCAAGAGGCTCTTTAGTTCCTCTTCATTTTCTGCCATAAGGATGCTGTCGTCTGCATATCTGAGGTTGCTGATATTTCTCCCAGCAATCTTGATTTCAGCTTGTGCTTTTTCCAGCCGAGTGTTTCTCATGATGTACTCTGCATATAAATTAAATAAACATGGTAACAATATACAGCCTTGATGTAGTGCTTTTCCTATCTGGAACCAGTCTGTTGTTCCATGTTCAGTTCTAACTGTTGCTTCTTGACCTGCATATAGGTTTCTCAAGAAGCTGGTCAGATGGTCTGGTATTCTCATCTCTTTCAGAATTTTCCACAGTTTATTGTGATCCACACAGTCAAAGCCTTTGGTGTAGTCAATAACGCAGAAATAGATGTTTTTCTGGAACTCTTGCTTTTTCGATGATCCAGGGGATGTTGGCAATTTGATCTCTGGTTCCTCTGCCTTTTCTAAAACTAGCTTCAACATCAGGAAGTTCACAGTTCACGTATTGCTGAAGCTTGGCTTGGAGAATTTTGAGCATTACTTTGCTAGCGTGTGAGATGAGTGCAATTGTGCAGTAGTTTGAGCATTCTTTGGCATTGCCTTTCATTGGGATTGGAATGAAAACTGACCTTTTCCAGTCCTGTGGCCACTGCTGAGTTTTCCAAATTTGCTGGCATATTGAGTGCAGCACTTTCACAGCATCATCTTTCAGGATTTGAATTACCTCAACTGGAATTCCATCACCTCCACTAGCTTTGTTCATAGTGATGCTTTGTAAGGCCCACTTGACTTCACAATCCAGGATGTCTGGCTGTAGGTGAGTGATCACACCATCATGGTTATCTTGGTCATGAAGATCTTTTTTGTACAGTTCTTCTGTGTATTCTTGCCACCTCTTCTTAATATCTTCTGCTTCTGTTAGGTGCATACCATTTCTGTCCTTTATCGGGCCCATCTTTGCATGAAAAGTTCCCTTGGTATTTCTAATTTTCTTGAAGAGATCTCTAGTCTTTCCCATTCTGTTCTTTTCCTGTATTTCTTTGCATTGATCACTGAGGAAGGCTTTCTTATCTCTTCTTGTTATTTTTTGGAACTCTGCATTCAGATGCTTATATCTTTCCTTTTCTCCTTTGCTTTTTGCTTCTCTTCTTTTCACAGCTATTTGTAAGTCCTCCCCAGACAGCCATTTTGCTTTTTTCCATTTCTGACAGAATGTGGTCCATTGGAGAAGGAAATGGCAAACCACTTTAATATTCTTGCCTTGAGAACCCCATGAATAGTATGAACAGGCAAAATGATAGGATACTGAAAGAGGAACTCCCCAGGTCAGTAGGTGCCCAATATGCTACTGGAGATCAGTGGAAAAATAACTCCAGAAAGAATGAAGGGATGGAGCCAAAGCAAAAACAATACCCAGCTGTGGATGTGACTGATGATAGAAGCAAGGTCTGATGCTGTAAAGAGCAATACTGCATAGGAACATGGAATGTTTGTTCCATGAATCAAGGCAAATTGGAAGTGGTCTAACAGGAGGTGGCAAAAGTGACCGTCGACATTCTAGGAATCAGCGAACTAAAATGGACTGGAATGGGTGAATTCAACTCAGATGACCATTATATCTACTCCTGCGGGCAGGAATCCCTTAGAAGAAATGGAGTAGCCATCATGGTCTACAAAAGAGTCCAAAATGCAGTACTTGGATGCAGTCTCAAAAATAACAGACTGGTCTCTGTTCGTTTCCAAGGCAAACCATTCAATATCACAGTAATCCAAGTCTATGCCCCAACCAGTAACACTGAAAAAGCTGAAGCTAAATGGTTCTATGAAGACCTACAAGACCTTTTAGAACTAACACCCCCAAAAGATATCCTTTTCATTATAGGGGACTGGAATGCAAAAGTAGGAAGTCAAGAAACACCTGGAGTAACAGGCAACTTTGGCCTTGGAATGCAGAATGAGCAGGGCAAAGGCTAATAGAGTTTTGCCAAAAGAATGCACTGGTCATAGCAAACACCTTCTTCCAACAACACAAGAGAAGACTCTACACATGGACATCACCAGATGGTCAACACCAAAATCAGATTGATTATATTCTTTGCAGCCAAAGATGGAGAAACTCTATACAGTCAGCAAAAACAAGACAGGGAGCTGACTATGGCTCAGATCATGAACTCCTTATTGCCAAATTCAGACTTAAATTGAAGAAAGCAGGGAAAACCACTAAACCATTCAGGTATGACCTAAATCAAGTCCCTTATGATTATACAGTGGAAGTGAGAAATAGATTTAAGGGCCTAGATCTGATAGATACAGTGCCTGATCAACTATGGACAGAGGTTTGTGACATTGTACAGGAGACAGGGATCAAGACCATCCCCATGGAAAAGAAAGGCAAAGACCTAGCAGAGCCAAAAATAAATAAATAAAAATTTATAAATTCACTGTAATACATGATATTGAGGCAAAAAAAAAAAAATCATGCTTTCATAGCAGAGGATTTAAGCTCTGCTTCAAACTGGAGTTTCTGCTGATCATAAGTAGGTGAATGTTATCAGAGTTTATTCTTAACTCACAAAATCTTCATTCCTTTTATTCTTAACAGCTTATCGCTCCTCCTGAATTCTTCTTATTCATTATATATTTTGACTTACCATAGGCTGCGTTTACAAGCCTCAAATGAGACAGTTTTCTTTTTGCTGAGAAAGCCCCAGCTTATTCCATTTCCTTGAATTGTGACAAGTTCATTTTCAAGATTTATTTGAGGAAAAGGAGGTTTCTTAAAAAGAGTGCACTCTAGGCACATGTAATGTTTGCGGGTTACCCCATGTCAGGGTTCTCCAGAAAAACACAACCAACAGGATATACTATATAGATATACATATTAATAGAAAAAGATATCTTATGAGGGATTAGTGGCAAGCAGTGGTTCCAATATGTTACTGGAGATCAACTGAGAAATAATTCCAAAAAGAATGAAGAGATGGAGCCAAAGCAAAAACACCCAGTTGTGGATGTGAGTATTATGGAAGCAAGGTCCGATGCTGTAAAGAGTAATATTGCATTAGAAACCTGAAATGTTATGTCCATGAATCAGGGCAAATTGGAAGTGGTCCAACAGGAGATGGCAAGAGTGAATGTTGACATTTTAGGAATCAACGAACTAAAATGGACTGAAATGGGTGAATTTAACTCAGATGACCATTATATCTACTCCTGTGGGCAAGAATCCCTTATAAGAAATGGAGTAGCCATCACAGGCAACAAAAGAGTTCAGAATGCAGTACTTGGATGCAATCTCATAAATGATGCAATGATCTCTGTTCATTTCCAAGGCAAACCATTCAATATCACAGTAATCCAAGTCTATGCCCTGACCAGTAATGCTGAAGAAGTTGAAGTTGAAGGGTTCTATGAAGACCTACAAGATCTTCTAGAACTAACACCCACCCCAAAGATGTCCTTTTCATTATAGAGGACTGGAATGCAAAAGTAGGAAGTCAAGAAACACCTGGAGTAACAGGCAAATTTGGCCTTGGAATACAGAATGAAGGAGGGCAAAGGCTAATAGAGTTTTGTCAAAAGAACACACTAGTCATAGCAAACACTCTCTTCTAACAACACAAGAGAAGCCTCTACACATGGACATCACCAGATGGTCAACACCAAAATCAGATTGATTATATTCTTTGCAGCCAAAGAGGGAGAAGCTCTACATAGTTAGCAAAAACAAGACCGGGGGCTGACTGTGGCTCAGATCATGAACTCCTTATTGCCAAATTCAGACTTAAACTGACAAAAATGGGGGAAACCACTAGACCATTCAGGTATGACCTAAATCACTCCCTTACAGTTATACAGTGGAAGTGAGGAATAGAGTTAATGGACTAGATCTGATAGAGAGAGAGTACCTGATGAACTATGGGTAGAGGTTTAGGACATTGTACAGGAGACAGGGATCAAGATCATCCGTAAGAAAAAGAAATGCAAAAAAGCAAAATGGCTATCTGAGGAAGCCTTATAAATAGGTGTGAAAAGAAGAGAAGTGAAAACCAAAGGAGGAAAGGAAAAATATAACCATTTGAATGCAGAGTTCCAAAGAATAGCAAGGAGAGATAAGAGAGCCTTCTCAGTGATCACTGCAAAGAAATAGAGGAAAACAATAGAATGGGAAAGACTAGAGATCTCTTCAAGAAAATTAGAGATACCAAGGCAGCATTTTATGCAAAGATGGGCTTAATAAAGAACAGAAATGGTAAGGACCTAACAGAAGCAGAAGATATTAAGAACAGGTGGCAAGAATACACAGAACTGTACAAAAAAAGATCTTCACAATCAAGATAATCACGATGGTGTGATCACTCACCTAGAAACTGACATCCTGGATTGTGAAGTCAAGTGGGCTTTACAAAGCATCACTACGAACAGAGCTAGTGGAGGTGATGGAATTCCAGTTGAGCTATTTCAAATCCTGAAAGATGATGCTGTGAAAGTGCTGCACTCAATATGCCAGCAAATTTGGAAAACTCAGCAGTGGCCACAGGACTGGAAAAGGTCAGTTTTCATTCCAATCCCAAAGAAAGGCAATGCCAAAGAATGCTCAAACTACTGCACAATTGCACTCATCTCACATGCTAGTAAAGTAACGCTCAAAATTCTCCAAGCCAAGCTTCAGCAATATGTGAACCGTGAACTTCCTGATGTTCAAGCTGGTTTTAGCAAAGGCAGAGGAACCAGAGATCAAATTGCTAACATCCACTGGATCACTGAAAAAGCAAGAGAGTTCCAGAAAAATATCTATTTCTGCTTCATTGACTATGCCAAATCCTTTGACTGTGTGAATCACAACAAACTATGGAAAATTCTCAAAGAGATGGGAATACTAGACCACCTGACCTGCCTCTTGAGAAACCTATATGCAGGTCAGGAAGCAACAGTTAGAACTGGACATGGAACAACAAACTGGTTCCAAATAGGAAAAGGAATACGTCAATATTGATCCCTGCTTATTTAATTTATATGCAGAGTACATCATGAGAAATACTGGGCTGGATGAAGCACAAGCTGGAATCAAGATTCCCGGGAGAAATATCAATAACCTCAGATATGCAGATGACACCACCCTTATGGCAGAAATTGAAAAAGAACTAAAGAGCCTGTTGATGAAGCAAAAGAAGAGATTGACAAAGTTGGCTTAAAGCTCAACATTCAAAAAACTAAGATTATGGCAGCTGGTCCCATCACTTCATGGCAAATAGATGGGGAAACAGTGGCAGACTTTATTTTTTTTGGGGGGGGTGGTTCAAAAATCACTGCAGATGGTAACTGCAGCCATGAAATTAAAAGATGCTCACTCCTTGGAAGAAAAGTGATGACCAACCTAGACAGCATATTGAAAAGCAGAGACATTACTTTGCCAACAAAAGTCCATCTAATCAAGTCTATGGTTTTTTTTGTAGTCATGTGTGAATTAGAAAGAAAGCTGAGCGCCAAAGAATTGATGGTTTTCAACTGTGGTGTGGAAAAAGACTCTTGAGAGTCCCTTGGACTGCAAGGAGATCCAACCAGTCCATTCTGAAGGAGATCCACCCTGGGATTTCTTTGGAAGGAATGATTCTAAAGCTGAAACTCCAACACTTTGGCCACCTGATGCGAAGAGCCAACTCATTGGAAAAGACCCTAATGCTGGGAGGGATTGGGGGCAGGAGAAGAAGGTGATGACAGAGGATGAGATGGTTGGATGGCATCACTGACTCAGTGGATATGAGTTTGAGTAAACACTCCAGGAGTTGGTGATGGACAGGGAGGCCTGGCATGCTGCTGTCCACGGGATCGCAAACAAAGAGTCAGACACAACTGAGTGACTGAACCGAACTGAATGAGGGATTAGATCACAGAATTATGGAAAATAAGAAGTCTCACAGTCTGCTGCCTGAAAGCTGGAGGCCCAGGAAAGCTGGTGGTGTAGTTCTTTGTAATCCGAACCTGAAGATCTAAAAACCATGGAACCAGTGTCTTAGGTCAGGAGAAGATAATATGCTCCAGCTAAAGCAGAGAGCAAATTTGCCCTTCCTCCCCCTTTTTGCTCTATTAGGGCCCTCAACAAATAATGTGATGCCTACCTACTTTGGGGAGGATGATCTTTACTTTTTCTCTTGATTCAAATGCTAATCTCTTTTGGAAACACCCTGGCAGATACACTCAGAAATGATGTTTTATCAGCCATCTTGGCATCCCTTAGCCCAGTCAATTGATCCAAAAAGTAACAATCACACCCTAACTCCTGAAATCCTAGATATAAAAATGACATATAATATAGAATCCATTCAGCAAATAGCCACTAATTGCTGACTGTTTGGCATGTCTAGTTTTTGTTTAAAGATTTATTTATAAACAATTGTTAATTCTCTTTTTTAAATTCTCCAGGAATATATCTAAATTCATGGGTCAATTCCAGGATTCTTCTCACTCCTGAGAATCAAGAGTCATACATATATATATATATATATATATATATATATATATATACACATATATATATATATTTTTTACCTAATCCTAATTTTCTTCTACAATATTCAATCAATCAATGTAATATTCAGTAAGAAAATCACTATTTGATATTAGTAATTAAAGTAATTTTCATCCCATTCTTAAAGTGATAGCTAAACACTTTCTAGACAAACTTTGGTAGTGAGAAGTATAGGCATTTACAATTCCAAATTCTAAAGTTTCACTTGCAAGATGTCAATGCTCTAAGTTCTTTGTTTTTATTTAAGAGCATTTCTTGTTTGTTTATTGATCCATGGAATTTTCCTATAGTAGTAGAATAATGATAGTGATGATAATGGTATAATAATAATAGCAGTAATAGCTCTCATGTATTGAGTGCCTCCTATCTGCCAAGCACTGTCCTGGGTATTGTATATACATCTTCTCATGGAATCCTCACAGCAACCCTGAGAAGTAAGTACTCCTATCTCCAGTTTACAGAAGGGGACATTAAAGTTAAAAAAAAATTGTGTTCAAAGTCTCCTGATAATAAGAACAGGACTGGAACCAAACCCAAATATGGCTAACTCCAAAGTGTACAGTGTTTTAGAATCAAGTTTTTAGTCCTTCAGAGGTTGAGTTTTTAAGAGCTGGCTCACCATGGTCAGTCCAAAGAAGTAACAGTGATTTGATTAAAGCCTTGAAAGCTGGTAGTTTAGAGAAGTGTTCATGGAGGAGTACTGAGTCATATGGTCAGCAGTGTATCCAGTAACATGGGACAGTGGTGTCACTGTCAGAGGCCTCCTCACACGTTTCAGTCCACCATTCTGCCAGCGAGAGCAAGGGATGACACCCACCCTGTGTCGGCAGGTCTGAAACAGGTGGGGCGAAGGGCGTTGAAAAATCCTTGATCCCCTAAGGAAGTAATAATTTATCAGGTAGATATCAGCTGGCCCTTTATCAATGACTTCTGAAAAGCAATTCCCAACAAGAGCCACTGTGAATTGCCCATCCAAAGCAATGTCAAAATGATCAGAGCAGCTTTGATTCTTTGCCAATCTCTCTAGCATTCCTTTTTTTTTAAATTGGAGTATAGTATTGTTGCTTTAAAATGTTCTATTAGTTTCTGCTGTATAGCAGAGTGAATCAGCCACAGGTATTATAGACCCTCTTCCTTGGAATTCCTTCCTCTTTAGGTCACCGCAGAGCATTGACTAGAGTACCCTAGGCTGTGAAAGTGAAAAGTGAAAGTGAAGTCGCTCAGTCGTGTCCAGCTCTTTGCGACCCCATGGACTGCAGCCTATCAGGCTCCTCCATCCATGGGATTTTCCAGGCAAGAGTGCTGGAGTGGATAGCCATTGCCTTCTCCAGGGGATCTTCCCAACCCAGGGATCGAACCTGGGTATCCCTGATTGCAGGCAGACGCTTTACTGTCTGAGCCACCAGGAAGCCCTAGGGAAGTCCCTAGGCTGTAATCTGTTCTAATTCATTCTCTATTTTCTACAAAATAGTGTATATAAAAAGACTGTCATACAGAGTGAGTTAAGTCAGAAAAACAAATACCATATAGTAACACATATATGTGGAATCTAGAAAACTGGTATAGATGATCTTATTTGCAAAGCAGAAATAGAGACACAGACGTAGAGAACAAATATATGGATACCAAGGGGGGAAAGAGGGTGGGATGGAATGGGAGACTGAGATTGACGCATATTACTCTCCAGCACGCTTAATGATGACAGCTATGAAATACAACTCCGGTTCTTGCAGGATGGCTCCCAAGGACCTTTTCATTCTCTGCTGCCTCCTGCCCACCCTTAATCACTCCCTCTCTCAGTCATCCCTTTGGATCTAAAGTTTTCCCAAATCCCCAAATTAGGTATTAAGTACATGTTTATTCCAGTATGCTTTTTCCTCTAATCTGGGAGATAAAAATAACAGAGACATGTCTGCAGTCTCATGTTACCCTCTGCTGTCCATCCCTAAAGTAAACTTGGGCATCGTGCCATCTCCTGCCTCCTCTTCCTTCATGTGGCCCAGTCCAAACAGGAGTGCTTCGAGGGTGGACCCCACGTACAGCTCCAGCTTAGAAAAATTATTGTTGCTCTAGGAATATATGGACTGACTCTGAATATGTCTCTGGCACATCACCACTATTTTTTGTAAACTCGTTCTATTTCCAAAAGTAGGGAATGGGTTACTTATTGGCAACAGTTAATTCTGAGAATTGACAGCCAGTAAGCAGTTTTAAGGACAGTTTGAAAGATGCCTTATGACAAAACACAAATAGTGATAAACAATTTAGAAAAGCCCAAATCTCATAACTAAATGGGCACATGGGAACAGTCTTCTTTTGTCTCCAAACACCTTGAAATGAGAAGGTTTGTGAAACGATGACATTGACCCTGAAAGATGGTCAACGTGAAGTTTGAAGATGAAAGATCCACTTAGCATGCATTGGCAAGAGTACTGGAGCGGGTTGCCATTTCCTTCTCCAGGGAATCTTCCCGACCCAGGGATTGAACCCAGGTCTCCCACATTGATAGACAGACGCTTTACTATCTGAGCCACCAGGGGACCTACCCTGAAAGATGGTCAACATGAAGTCTGAAGATGAAACCACGCATTGCTTTAAACCTTTGAAACGAGCAGTGCCTGACTGGACTGTTAAAGGCTGTAGGACTCTTCTTAGAGACACTCTAGTGTGTCCCTTAGCTTTTCTTCTGGAGGCTAGTTCCATTTAACACTCAGCAACAGCCATGCAGAGACATGCCATGCACTGTGCTAATGAGAGTTTACCAAGTAAGAAAAACATGGTTCCTGCCCTCAAAGAGCTTAAAAGCTGTGTTGGAAAGAGAGGGGCTACAACCTCTAATATACTCAATTAAAGAAGTCATAATTGCATAACACCAGGTTTTATGTCTGTTGTCCTAAATTTCTACTTTCCAAATAGAAGGATGTTGACTCCCACAGAGAAAATAAATCTGCATGCTGAGCGATGTTCTTTTTCTTATGATGTTTAAAAGCAATTTTCTTTAAATGAAATTTAAATAGAAATTGCTAATATTGAACTTAATAATATTATTATGTGTTTTTCCCCAAGAAGCATAAGACTTCAGGCTTCATCGTGTTTCTCCAAATAGCCTTTTGTTTTTATAGCTTGAAAATTGACAACTATTGAAAAGACAGCAATTGAGTTGGCATCCAGTGGTATTATAACACACCTGGCCTTAATGCTTGTGTTATTTCTTTCAGTCTTTTCTCCTCTCTGTTCCTTTGCTTTGTTACTTCCCTGAGGAAATTCACATTTAGAACTTTGCTCAGTATGACACAAACAGCTAGATAACATTCTCTGCTGGCAAGAAAGAGGCAGCTATTTAGTCTTGGCTGGGAGCTGTGGCAGTGATTGCTTTGCAAGGTTTACATAATTTTTTAAAAACAACTATATGACATTGTGTGAAGAGCAGTGGGTTTTAAGTGAGTCAATTTGTAAGTTTTTTTGAAAATTTAGGCAACTTAAAACTTCTGGGGCCTCAATTTCCACATCTATAAATTTGAGCACTAAACCAGGGGTCCCCAAAATTCGCTGCATGTTAGAATTACCAGGAGAGCTTTTAAAAATCCTGATGCCTATGTTGCAAGCCAGACCAATTAAATCAGAATATATCAGGGTGGGAGTCACATATATGTTGTTTAAAGATCCCCAAGGGATTCCAGTGTGTAACAAGGTTGAAGAACTACGGCAGAAAACTGATTTATCCAATGTCTTTTCCAACTCTAGTATTCTAAACTCCATGATTCTCTGAGCTTCCGTGACTCTTCTTCAGCTTCAGTAGCAAACTCAAGCTATTAACAAATTTTCTGTAGTTTCCATTCAAAACCAGTCAAAATCCCAGGGGACTTTTTTTTTGTGAAACTTGACAAGTTAATTCAAAAATTTTAATAGAAAAGCAATGGATCTAGAATAGTCAAAGCAATCTTGCAAAGAAAAGAAAAAGCTGAGGGTCTCAATATTATCAAACTATAGCAATCCAGACATATGGTATTATTGACTAGTATAAGGATAGACAGACAGATCGATAGAACAGAATAGATGGTGCGACCCTTTACCTTCACTTATACAATCAACTGATTTTCAGCAGAAGTGCCAAAACCACTCGATCAGGAAAAGAAAATTTTTTCAAGGAATAACACTGTAACAACTAAATAATAATTTGGGAAAAAAATAAATCTCAATCCCTGCTTCACACCAAATACAAAATTAATTTATATTGATCACAGACATAAATGTATAAGCTAAAACTGTAAATCTTCTCAAAGAAAATATGATAAAATCCCTGTAAATTACTAAACAAGACAATGAAAATACTAACCATTAAAAGGATACATTAAAAATTCAAAAGACCGCATTAAACATACTAATCAGCCACAGACTGAGGAAGAAAATTTACATTACACAGGACTTGTATTCAGAATACATAAAGAGTTCCTAACACTCAATAATAAACAGACAAACAACCCAGTTTAAAAATTGGCAAAATATGCAAATTTTGCTTCACGAAAGATAGAAAAATAACCAGTAAGCACATAATAAAACACCCAAACTCATTAGACATCAAAGAAATGCAAGTAAAACTCTTAATGAAACTGAAATGAAGGTTTAACGCATACATTAGAGTGCCTAAAATTAAAAAGACTGACAATGCCAAACGTTGGCAAAGAAGTACAGCAACTGGAATTCATATACATGGAATGTGAAGGAATACAATGTTATTGCTACACTGGAAAACTGTTTGGTAGTTGCTTGTAAGGTTAAGCATATATGTCTCAAAGGACCCAACAATTCCATCCCTAACTCTTTACCTAAGAGAAATGGACCATACAAAAGCTTTACACACAAATGTTCAGAGGAGCCTTATTCATGATAGCCCCAAACTGGAAATAGCACAAATGTCCATGAACAGACGCCTGGCTAAATATATGGTATATTCATACTCAGCAATAAAAAGGAGAGAACTGCTAATACAAACCACAGCATGGATGAATCTTAAAAATATGTTGAGTGAAAGAAGCCAGACACAAAAGAATACATACAGTATGACCGTACTTATATAATAATAAAATCAGAACAATGGTTGCCTTGCATATGAGAAGGGAGATTGTGCAATAGACTAGAACCCTCTAGGGCCCTGGAAATGTTCTATCTTGATTGAGGTGTGGTAGTTACATGAGTGTATATATTTGTCAAAACACTTTCTAAAAAACCGTGTACTTAAGATTGTATACTTATAATCTGTATGTAAATTATACCTCAAAAATTAACATTAAAAACAACTTTTGTAAATTACAGAGTGTTATACAATACTAAAAAATGTTTTAGCTTTTAAAGTCCTCTGAGAAAAAGATGTGTTTGAGGTGGTTAAAGGGCTAAACTGATGCTAAACAATCAAATAGCAGTGAGTATCTCATTTTCATTTGGATATTTGATATGATTGGCTAACATATGATGAGTTTGTTTCATGACTTAGAAAATGAATACAGTGCCTTCTAACCACCCTAGCTAACATTTTTTTTTTTAAAGCTTGGTACCAAGAGTGATCTGTATGAAAATACAAAGAACCTTAAACTTTTAAAGTAAAAAGTGTTGGCATATTCACTGTATGTATTGCTGAAAATTTTAGAGAAAAGTCTTGAATTGAAGTAGGAAAAAAATGAAAGTTTAAGATAGGACAATAGATATCACATTCTGTAATCCAAATTCTATAATAATCATGTGATATGAAAGCATGTGAATACAGCTAAAAGATGAAAACTGATTTAAATATACCAATTTACAATAAAATCTCTACTAAATTTTCCAGGAATAGTATGGAGGTTCCTTAAAAAAACAAAAATAGATTCCCATAAGATCCAGTAAAGCTATGACAAACCTAGCCAGTGTATTAAAAACCAATACAGTATTGTAAAGCAAAATAAAGTTAAAAAAAAAAAGACAAAGACATCACTTTGCTGACAAAGGTCCATATACTCAAGGATATGGTATTTCCAGTAGTCATGTATGGATGTGAGAGCTGGACCATAAAGAAGGCAAAGTACCAAAAGAATTGATGATTTTGAACTGTGGGGCTGGAAAAGCCTCTTGAGAGTCCTTTGGACTGCAAGGAGACCAAGCCAGTCAGTCACAAAGGAAATCAACCCTGAGTACTCATTGGAAGGGCTGATGCTGAAACTAAAGCTCCAATACTTTGAGCATGTGATGCGAACAGCTGACTCACTGGAAAAACCCTGATGCTGGGAAAACTGGCGGCAGAAGGAGAAGAGGATGACAGAGGATGAGATGGCTGGATGGCCTCACTGATTCAGGGAACATGAATTTGGCCGAACTCTGGGAGACAGTGAGGGGCAGCGAAGCCTGGCATGCTGCAGTCCACAGCGTCGCAAAGAGTTGGACACTACTTGGCCACTGAACAACAACTGATCCAGTAATCTCACTCTGGTCATATACCAATATCTACAGGAAACTAATTCAGAAGGATACATGCGCCCCAACATTCACAGTAGGCAGTGTTTATAACAGCCAAGACATGGACACATACAGGCTTTCCTATGCGGTGCTACTGGTAGAGAACCTGCTTGCCAATGAGGAGACGTAAGAAACCCAGGCTCAGTCCCTAGGTTGAGAAAATCCCCTGGAGGAGAGAATGGCAACCCACTCCATTATTCTTACCTGCAGAATCCCATGGACAGAGGAGTCTCGTAGGCTACAGTCCATAGAGTTGCCAAGAGTTGGCCATATGTATGTATATGTATGGTGGAATATTCCTCACCAATAAAGAAATAATAATATACTCAGCCATTTGCAGCAATATGGACCTAAAGTAGGGACTTCCCAGGTGGCAAAATGGTAAAGAATCTGCTGGCCAATGCAAGAGATGTAAGAGACGTGGGTTTGATCCCTGGGTCACGAAGATCCCCTGGAGTAGGAAATGGCAACCTGCTCCAGTAATTTGCCCTGGAGAATGCCATGAACAGAGGAGCCTGGAAGGCTACAGTCTGTGGGATCACAAAGAGTCAGACATGACTGAGTAGGCATGCACACACACAGATTATCATATTCAGTGAAGTAAGTCAAAGACAATTATCATATGATATCACCTACGTGTGCAATCTTTTAAAAATGATACAAACGAACTTATTACAAAAAAGAAATAGGCTCACAGACATAGAAAACAAACTTATGGTTACCAAAGGTGGAAGGAATAGGGGGAGAGAGAAATTAGAAATTTGGGATTAGATACACACTGCTGCTGCTGCTAAGTCGCTTCAGTCGTGTCCGACTCTGTGCAACCCCATAGACAGCAGCCCACCAGGCTCCCCCGTCCCTGGGATTCTCCAGGCAAGAACACTGGAGTGGGTTGCCATTTCCCTCTCCAATGCAGGAAAGTGGAAAGTGAAAGTGAAGTCACTCAGTCGTGTCCAACTATTAGCGACCCCATGGACTATAGCCTACCAGGCTCCTCCATCCATGGGATTTTCCAGGCAAGAGTACTGGAGTGGGTGGCCATTGCCTTCTCCGAGATACACACTACTCTATATAAAATAGATAAACAGCAAGAATCTACTGCAGAACACAGGGAACTATATCAAATATCTTGCAGTACCTACAATGGAAAAGTGTCCAAAAAAGAATCCATATATATATATTTATATATGCATATAACTGAATCACCTTGCTGTACACCAGAAACATTGTAAATCAACTATACTTCAATAAAAATAAATTTTAGGAAAAAAATAATTTCTCCAGGAATCAAATTCCCTTCCCTCTTTTTTTTTTTGTTTAAACACACAATACAGACTCCCATGCACTTTCCATAAAGTACCAGGAGTAGCATAGTTTGTAGGTTTTAAATCCTAAGTGCTCTCCACAAACTCCTTCCCAGACCCAAAACTAAAGTCAGGGAAGCCCTGCCCTAGGGTTGGGTCTACTGATTAAACACAAGAAGCCTCTATAACAGTATATCCCTTGGTAGAGAGCAAGGTCTTTGCAGGCTTTGGTCATTATCAATCCCAGTATCTAAAGCATAGTAGGGGACATTTTTAGACATTTTTAGACATACATTTTTTAGACATTTTTTAGACATTTTTAGACATTTTTTAGACATGAATGGACACTGATATGACAGTAACAGTTCATTCTAACTATTAAGTGAAGGAGCATATTCCAAGTGTTAGCAGACCACCTAACACCTAGGTTGAACTTCAGCTCCTTTCCCCCTTTCTCTATGCAGACTATTTTTCCTCCTTCAGGAAGCTGCTTTCTCTTATTAGATGACTAGATCTCATTTGTTTTAACCACCGCAACGCAACCCCTTTCAAAAATAGGAAATAATCTGATATGACTTATAGCTATCAAAACACTGATGACACTGACGATGTGACGATTCAGGTCAGGTCAGTTGCTCGGTGGTGTCTGACTCTTTGCAAGCCCGTGGGCTGCAGCGCTCCAAGCTTGCCTGGCCATCTTCCCGAAGCTTGCTCAAACTCATGTCCAACTGAGGCAGTGACACCATCCAACCACTCATCCTCTGTCATCCCCTGCTTCAATCTTTCCCAGCATCAGAGTCTTTTCTAATGAGTCAGTTCTTCACATCAGGTGGCCAAAGGATTATGGTGTCTATGTTTTAAAGTATTATGGTTTTTATGGCCATATTATGGTTTATATGCTTTCTCACCCAGTAATGGACTTTTAGACTGGGGAACAAAAAACCCTATACTCTAATGTTTGATAAGAGTTTCCAGAGATATCTGGAAATACTGTGTGTATTTTGTGTGTGTGTGTGTGTGTGTAATGAGCTTGAATGCATATACATGTATGAGTGTATGAGAAAGACTGATTTGTAAAATTCCAGCAATGAATGGACTTAAGTGTTATACATTCCACTCCTAGAAAATTAAAAAACTATCACAAAATTTCCAATTACAATCTGCCTTTCAAAGTTGTTTTAGAAGATCCCCTGAAGAAGGGAATGGCAACCCACTCCAGTATTCCTGCCTGGAGAATTCCGTGGACAGAGGAGCCTGGTGGGCTACAGTCCATGGGGTTGCAAAGATTTGGACACAACTGAATGACTAACGATGTCACTTTCACTTTTAGAAAGTACATTGTCAAAAATTCTCATAAGATCTTTCATTTTTCTTCTTTTTCTTCACAAAGAAACACAGTCAGTCTTAAGCCTAAGAAAGATCTAATCGAGCCAATGATTTCCAGTTTCTCTTGATTGAATTTTCTTGATCTACTAGTATAGGCCAGCATAGGGACGCTTACCTTAGAATAGAATGGCGTGGATGTCATTAGAGTGCAAAGGAGAGTTCTTTGTGAATATTGATAACATTTTATGAAATTTTGTTTCAGTCATATATTTGTGATGTGTGTGGGTCACAACGTAAAAAGCGTAAGTCACGGTCAAAGAAGTTTGAAGGCCACTGCTCTATACAACAGCATAAAACACCCAGGCAACAGTGAAGGTGAGAAAGTGCAAATTCAGTAAAAGAACAAGAGTTTAGACACGTCCGTGCATGGAAGGGAAAGAGGGAATTCCCAGGCAACCTAAAGAGAGACTTCATTTAGTTCACTGAGATAATCTTAGTGAGGTAAAGAAGGAGAGCAGAAAAATTCTCCTCCACTTCCCAGAAAAGGTATAACTGCCATAATTGTCAGAAACGACAGAAAGAACTCAAACTACCTGGAATGAGCTACATAAAATATGAAGCCCAAGTCAGGATTCTATTTATTCTGTGACTATATAAATATTGCGCTATTTTTTGATAGAAAGGAATCTTTGACTCCTTTGGTAAATCATCTCATGGAGAAATCTACAACTATGATGGCCTTATAATCTGTTCCCGTCTCACAAAATTTTAATTGAGCCATGCCAGTGCCATTTAGGGTGACAGCAGGGGTGTGGTTGGGGACTGTGTGTGGTCTTTCCCTTGCAGACAAATTCCTATTCTTTAAAGAGTATGAGGCAGAGACTGGACAGACTGCTAAGGGCTTATGCCCTCGAGCTGCTGGACAGGAGATGGCCTCCCCCCGTCACTGCGATCCTTAGGGTGTTTAGGTCAAGAGCTCCCAGCTCCCAGCCCAGGTCTGTTCCAAACCAGCGATCCTCCAGAAGCTCATTCTGTCCCCTTTCTGATTTCTCTTCTTTTTCTACACACACACACACACACACACACACACACACACACACACACACTCCAGATGACTCATGCCTCTCTCCATCTTTATTCCACTTCTAGTTGAGTTTCTCAAAACAAAATATATAGTTGAAATTCACATTCTTGGTTAGGAGAGGTCTCAGAGTTGGAGCCACATAATGCTCATGTGTTTGCCCTCTTAGTCTGTCATTAAGAGCAAGCCTCCCTCAGCCCACCCAGGACTTGAATCCTGCCTCTGTACCCAGCTGGGTGACTTCATGTCCTACTGCTACAAACACAGGCTTGCCTGTCCAGATCTTCAAACTTTGCTTCCTGAATCCCACCCCACCCCCTGCTATAGTCAGTAAGCCATTCAGAACTCTCATCATCTCCTTGCTGACAAACAGTCCCTAAATCCCACCTTACCTAGGACACCCTTATCTACACCTGCTGTTTCAGAGTAACGCTTAGTAACATGCCCTTTCATTTTCAAACGCACTCTAGAGTGAAAAAATCACCTTTCCAATACCCACTCAGCCGCTTGGTTAGCTCCCTTCCTGTAGCCTGCAGCGGCCCATCCCTTAGGTCTGTGATTCCAGGTTGGCCAAGACTCAGTATCTCCTATCTCCCTTCATCTTCTTGAACTTCCAGAATGGAAAGCTGTCCTGGCAAGAGGAAACTTAGAGAAAACTATGATGTTATCTTAGAGTCTTTGTGACTCTGTTTTAATGTTTTCTCATATTAGGTATCTTTTACTGCTGAACAACCCACCCCAAATTAGTGACTTGAAACAATGACAATCATTTATTATCTCTTATGGTTTCTGTGGTTTGGGAATTCCGAGGGGATATATTGGGGCCAGATTGTCTCTGCTCCGAAATGTCTGGGGCCTCAGCTGGAAGATCGTTGAGGCCTGCAATTATCTGAAGGCATATTCACTCATACATGGATGCTGTGGTCTGTCGAGGTCTGGCTGTTTGGTGCTGGCCATACTCGCACATGGCCTTTCCATGTGACGAGGACTTCCTCGCCTCATGGTGGCAGGGTTTCAAAGACTAGTACCTGAGCCAGACAGGAGCTAAGCCAAGGTTCACTTCACAACCCTCCACAGCATCCTTCCACCATATTCCATTGACCAAGGAAGATGTTAGCTGAGACACAAGGGCAAAGGACATCCAACTCCCACCTCTGTTAGCAGAAGTGCAGTCAACCTTATGAGACCAAGTGAGATGGGATGTCTATATCCATGCTTGGGAAATAACCAGCCACTTCTCCCAAGCACCCCACCAGCCATAGGCAGGATGTCATCATTCCTGCCTCTCAAATGTTTCCAAGATTTTCAAAATTTTCTCTCAAAATTTTCCAAGAAGTCCTTTGATAGAATGACATGGAGTGATAACTTTCCAGTCAAAAATGCTACTACAATCCCCTGTAGTTGAGATGCTGGTTACAGTTTCATAAATCTCTGCATCTGATCCTCATAATCCTGTGAAGAAGACAGAGCAGACCTCACTCTCCCCATTTTTAAGCAAACACAAGGGAAACACAGCCACATCAGTAATTCACCCAAAGTCACTGAGCTGAGACTCAGTACAGTCGCTCTGATGTGGAATCAGGTTTCTTTGCACCACCAACTGACCTCCACCAATGTGAAAGCAGCATGGCGCAGGGCCTCTCAGCCCGGCCTTTGGACCAAACAAGCCTGAGCTTGAGTCCTGGTTCTCCAGCTTGGTGGCTTTGGACAAAAAGTTAACCTCCCTGAGTTTCCCCTTTTCACCCCTAGAATGAAAGCAGTAAAAACCTACTTTGTGGAATTAAAAGACTATAATTAACCTAGAGCAGTGCCTAAAGCATCTTGGGCACTTAGTAGCTAAGAAATTAATCTTAATGATGATATGTGATCTCATGGTTGACACTATCTACTTAGAAGCTGCTTTTTAAGATGCAATTGCTAGGGAATTCCCTGGTGGCTCAGTGGTAAAGAATCTGCTTGCCAATGCAGGAGACACTGGTTCGATCCCTGGTCCAGGAAGATCCCACATGCCAGGGAGGAACTAAGCCCGTGTGCCACAGCTGTTAAGCCTGTGCTCTAGAGCCTGGCAGCCGCAACTATGCAAGCCTGTGTGCCCTGGAGCCGCAGGAGAAGAGCATCCACTGCAATGAGAAGCTTGCAAACCACAAGTAGAGAGTAGCCCCCACTCACTACAACCTTGGATTTTTAGAGAAAAACCCACGCAGCAACGAAGATGCAGCACAACAAAAAATAAATTTTTTTAAGTAAATGCTAATCCTGGCGACACACAAGAAAAAGAAGATGCTCTTCATCTGCATATAAATGGGGAAACATTCTTAATTCATATCTAAACGCCAACCATCTTAGATCTTTCTCATAGAAATAGTGTTCAGTCATTTGAAGAAGAAACCTTACAAAGGGAATCCAATTCTCATCTATGCAAACATTATTAAATGGAATATAGACTAATGATTAAATCTCCAGCTCAAAAGGCTGCAGGTGATGGGTGGTTTCTTTGTTTTGCAGAGCAGGAACCCGTGTTGCTAGTAAAGAATCTCAGGAGTTGGCCAGCCCCGGATGGCTGGGGCAGAGCATGAGGTTAACACTATTGAGAAGCACTCAGCAAAACACTCTCGTATATTATTTAAATGTATGGCATCCATTTCTGTGAAGGTGGATCCCCATTCACCTAACGTTTTGCTCTTCTTGTTTAAAGAGAATAGAGTGTTTTGCTTTATCCAGTGGCAAAGACTACTAGATATTTGTCATCAATGAGTGACAAGCAAAGAGACTAAATGAGCCAACGTTTACAGTCTCTGAGAAATGTATCTACACTGTGGGAGGCAGAGTCTCAGATGAAAGTCCGAGAAGCTGCCTCCTTAGACCCTGAGAAAAAGGCGTTCTGTTAGAGTTCAGAAATTGTTTTCCTCCTTCTTCTGTCCCATCACTTGGCTCTGAGGCTTCAGTTCTGCTTCCAGGGCCAAAAGGACAGCAGATTCACTCATAAGAAAGCCCAAGGAATACTTAAAATGCAGAAGGCAGTCCTCAGCTCCTACTGGGTATAGTTCTCATTCATGTTAGCAGGAAGCCTGCCTACAGGGCAGGGCACCTCAATTGAGTTCTTTCTCTGCTTTGCTGGTTCTCGATCAAACTCGCCCTGTGGCTGCGTTAAGTGTTGATGTCTTGGCATCAAAAGGCAGGGAGACAGCTCCATTTCTTCTGGCGCCTAGTGCTGGCTCTTTGGAGAGGCTACCCACCCGCTACCCGGGGTTGCTTTGGAATTCTCCCTGTTTATAAACTAAGCCCACATTGTAGCATGCGGCGCTCCTCACTCTGCAGCAAGGGGGAGTCCAAACATCTTCAGTGACCCTCTAGGATAACCAAATCCCTGAATTCCCTAATGGAGTAACTGACTGTCTGCCATCCTGCTGCTTGTAGCTGAACAGCATTCTGTGTTTTCCATAGCTTCTTCATACACTTGAAGAAGCTGTGGTCTCCTGTGGTTTGGCAGACTCCACAAGGGAGGCACAGCAGACGTTGTTAGTCCATTTCACAGATGAGAAGACTGAGACTCATACAGTTTGATCATGCATCTGGCGCCTTCTGGGGCTGGGTCCTAACCTCCTAGCCATTGCATCTTCCCCACAATGACTGACAGTTACTTTCTCTTCCTTGCCCTTCTCTATTGATTCTCCTCTCTCCCTTCCCCTCTCTCACCCACTCCCCATCTCTCCTCCCTCCCTTCTTTCTTCTGTCCCCTCTCTCAATCTCTTTCTCTCCACACTTTCCTCAACTCCCTTATTCCAACAAGGATTTCAGGCAGGACCATGAACAATAAATACAGAATTATAAAGCCTATGTCACTATTAATCCAGTGACTTTAACAGGAACTTGCACATCTTTCAGTGGAAATCCCTTTGCCTCTCTGTGACTCGTTTTCTCCATCTATGAAGTAAGGATGCCATGTGGATAAATATAAGATAACAGAAACAGAAGCCAGACATGCCCAGAGAAATACTGAAGTGGGAGACATGCAACTTGTATCTCTTCAGGTCAGATTCATGTGTGCCTTGACGTAGAATTTTCACTGTCTCCTTTTAGAATTTGGAATTATGTTTGATTAGATGGGGAAACACGGGAAACAGTGTCAGACTTTATTTTGGGGGGCTCCAAAATCACTGCAGATGGTGATTGCAGCCATGAAATTAAAAGACGCTTACTCCTTGGAAGAAAAGTTATGACCAACCTAGACAGCATATTCAAAAGCAGAGACATTACTTGGCCAACTAAGGTCCATCTAGCCAAGGCTATGGTTTTTCCTGTGGTCATGTATGGATGTGAGAGTAGGACTGTGAAGAAGGCTGAGTGCTGAAGAATTGATGCATTGAACTGTGGTTGTTGGAGAAGACTCTTGAGAGTCCCTTGGACTGCAAGGAGATCCAGCCAGTCCATTCTGAAGGAGATCAACCCTGGAATTTCTTTGGAAGGAATGATGCTGAAGCTGAAACTCCAGTACTCTGGCCACCTCATGCGAAGAGTTGACTCATTGGAAAAGACTCTGATGCTGGGAGGGATTGGGGGCAGGAGGAGAAGGGGATGACCGAGGATGAGATGGCTGGATGGCATCACCAACTCGATGGACGTGAGTCTGAGTGAACTCTGGGAGTTGGTGATGGACAGGGAGGCCTGGCGTGCTGCGATTCATGGGGTCGCAAAGAGTCGGACACGACTGAGCGACTGAACTGAACTGAAGAGCACTTGGAGTCGCGGCCAAATCCAGAACATTTTCCCCACGCTACCCTTTCTGCTTGAAGAGACACAGAGACCATTTCAAAGGTGCAGGGGAGAGCTGAGCCTACTTGGTGTCCTAAAGAAGACTATCTTAGCGATTCGAAACATTGTTTAATTCAAATCCAGCTTAGGCAGTTGATAACCAGCCTCATTAATCATTGCACCAATGCCTCCTAACAGTTCCTCTCACCTCAGTTGCTATTGATTTGAAGATGTTTGGAGGCCTACATGATACTGAAATTACTCCAAACAATGTCTGATCTCATTTCCTCCCCTCCTGTGAAAATTAATGACATGAAGACAAGCTTTCATGAGGGCCTGTCTCCAGCCTCCAGTCTGTGAGGGCTGTAATGCTTGGAGAACATTGCCTCACTATGAGGATTTAAATACTTCAAAGCTAATCTAGAGAGTCAACGAAAGGTAATATCTCAAAACCATGTCTCCTGGCTCTTAAAAGCTGTAGGTCCAGTTTGTAAATAAGAGTCTGGGTCATTCCACCCTGAGAAATGACCACAACCTAGAAAACCCTGATGAGATTGCAAATAATTCCTTAAGGGCAAAATGTCTGTAAGACAATATCACTGGATCATTGCAAGGGTTTGTGTGTATTTTTGGCCTATTCCCATATCCTTCAAAATCTGTTTTACATCTTCCTTAAATTCCTCATCTGATTTCCTCTCTCTAAAGGCCTTGAATATGTTGTAACTCATTAATTGACTGAATATATGACATTTTCTATTTTGAATATATTCCCTCATAACATCAGGGAATTGCAAGGTGCCTGCTAAAAGTGACTGGTAAAGAGCCTCTTGATGAGGGTGAAAGAGAAGAGAGAAAAAGCTGGCTTAAAAAGCCAACATTAAAAAAACTAAGATCATGACATCCAGTCTCATCACTACACAGCAAATAGAAGGGAAAAAGTGGAAGCAGTGACAGATTTTCTTTCCTTTGGCTCCAAAATCACCGCAGACAGTGACTGCAGCCATGAAATTAAAAGACACTTGCTCCTTGGAAGGAAAGCTATGACAAACTTTGATGATGTATTAAAAAGCAAAGACATCACTTTGTCAACAAAGGTCCATATAGTTAAAGCTATGATTTTTCCAGTAGTAATGCACAGATATGAGAGTTGGGCCATAAAGAAGGTTTGAAAGCTGAAGAATTGAGGCTTTCAAACTGCGGTGCTGGAGACGACTCTTGAGAGTCCCTTAGACAGCAAGACCAATCCAGTCAATCCTAAAGGAAATCAACTCTGAATATTCACTGGAAGGACTGATGATGAGGCTGAAGCTCCAATACTCTGGCCACCCGATGCGAAGAGCCTACCCATTGGAAAAGACCCTGATGCTGGGAAAGATTGAAGGCAGGAGGAGATGGGGACAACAGAGGACGAGACGGTTGGATGGCATCACTGACTCAATGAACACGAGTCTGAGCAAACTCCAGGAAACAGTGAAGAACAGGGAAGGCCGTTGTGCTGCAGTCCATGGACTCACAAAGAGTCGGACACGACTGAGCGACTGAACACACACACACTATGTTCAAGAAGGGCAAATCAGTTCAGATCCATGATCTGGATCAATTGACATGGAGTATCCTACTACACAGCGCTGACTTTCTGATGCCCAGATGTATAATAGCGCAAAGCACAGTGAGGGGCCTCAGTGTGCTATTCCTGATGTTAGCCCAGCTAATCCAACCCTGGCTTCCTCTCACTGGGCCCGCGAGAACACTGGACAGCTGCCTGTTATGGTGGGCCTGGGCAGCCTTCTCTTCTTGACTAATCCGACCTGTAGTCCTTTACTGAGGGGCTTAGAACCTAATATCAGGAGCAGTAGATGGCCTGGCCACCCAGCATGCTATTTGCTTTTCACATGGGCCATCCAGAAATTTTCCAGGGTTTCTCTGAAACGAGGAAGGGCTGTGGCTTCTGTCACTTGGTCCAGAGACATCCGTTAAATTTCTGTAGTCTGATCCCCTATTTCTCTGAAGTATCTTCTTAATGCCAAATGCTTGCCTTGAAAAGTAGTTGACAAATGACCCCATTTTAACAAAGAATCAGGAACTAATTTAAGAGATGAAAGTGAAAGTCACTCAGTCATGTCCGACTCTTTGCAACCCCATGGGCTATACAATCCATGGAATTCTCCAGGCCAGAATACTGGAGTGGGTAGCATTTCCCTTCTCCAGGGGATCTTCCCAACCCAGGGATTGAACTCAGGTCTCCCACATTGCCGGCAGATTCTTTACCAGCTGAGCTACAAGGGAAGCCCAAGAATACTGGAGTGGGTAGCCTATCCCTTCTCCATGGGATCTTCCCAACCCAGGAATCAAACCAGGGTCTCTTGCATTGCAGGTGGATTCTTCACCAGCTGAGCTATCAGGGAACCTAATTAAGAGATGGGTACTTAACTTGGCTATATGAAATCCTCTTAGTATGTGACAGATTCTTTATCTTCTTCAGAACCGCTGCCAGTATTTGGTTCATCATTTCAGCAGGGTCCAAGAGTGCCAATCAGATGGCATTCTTGAAGGAGCTCGGATCATAGGTTGCTACACAGTGGGTATCATTTGTATCTCCCTGGTTCTTCTTTTCATCACTGGCATGGAAATCACAGTACCTTCCAAAAAGGCAGAGGCTGAGTCCGTGTCCTACTATAAGAAAGCAAAACTTGATTTCCTAAGAAGTACAGGCAAACTGACTCAGAGGCTAAGGATCTAACCATCACAAAAGGAAAAACAAACCAAATTTGAGTCCTCTTGGTCTTGTGCCATCTTGGAGCTGCCTTCAAGGAGACAGCAGTGATGTGATCAAAAGTGGCATGCGGTCTCATCTTCACAGAGTGTGGCTCTGAGAAACTCAGGCCCGTGTTTGGGGAAACAGACTTGCTCTAGCAAGGTGGGCCAGGTCCAAAAGAAGACCTCTTGGGAGAAATGGAGTATCCACTCCTCTTCTGTATCTGCAAGGGATCTCTAGGTGGTCTTAGGAGGACAAGGGTCCAGACATCAGTATGTGGTCCTCATCTTCTCTGGACCTTTTTTGTCTGTTCCCAAATCAGACAGTTCGTTAGCATCTGGAACGATTTCTAACTAACATCCTTATTCCCTTAAGCAACTGGAAAGCCAACCAAATAAAGGTAGACTCTTAGCAAAGCAGAGTTTGATTTAAAACTGAAAGAAAATGGCGCACTGCCACCTCACCTAGCTAACCCTAGTGTGTGAGAAAAGACTGCAGGATAAAGGCAGACTGCCTGGGCTGCTGAGTCAACAGTAGGAAAGAGCTTCTCATGCTGAAAGGGCAACCAACAGCTCTATTAAATAAAGTCATATTTTTCTCACCTACCTATGACTTACCGGCTATAACTGCGAGAGGAATAACTGTTCCCAGCGAAGCCTCACTCCTTGGCTTGCATGTTCATCCATTGATTTGTTCTGACAACAAACATTTATTTAGCATCCACTTATATTCCAGTGGTTTTCAATTTCAGGTTTCCATTCATTCGTTCAGAAAGTACTTCTTGTTAAACCCCTGCTTATGGACCAAGCACTGTCTTGGTGCTAAATGTATGAGACATAATTCATAGTATGAAAAATGTATAGTCCAGTTAGTAATCCATGCTCTAGTCTCTCATCTCGTCATGCATCCATCCACTCATTCCTATGACACATATTTGCTGAAGACTGTGCGATGCACCATATTAGGCACTGTGACAAACACTTTCATCCTCTCCTTCTCTACGTTCTTCTTAACTCCTTTCATCACACATACGCCATCATCACCACTGCCAAGCACAGAAGGAAAAACAAGCCCAACAATTTCGGGGACTTACATGCGCGTGTTTGTGTGTGTGTGGTTATTTTAGGGGGAGAGGTGAGACGGTTTCAGGTGGGTGGGCAGTGGTATCTAGTTCCACGGGGCTCCTTCAAGGAGACACAGGTCCCATTCAGGGTGGGATCTAAGAAGGCAGATAACGGTTTCAGTACAGCACAAAGTGAACCTTTGAGCCATGACTGCTGGGGAGCAATGGGATAAGCTGCCTCATGACTTGGCGAGCTTCTCACCCCAATATGTGGTCAGAGGTCAGGTGATGAGCTGCCAAGGATAGCATGGAAGAGATGCTGCTGCCCAGGAGACTTCTGATCCCTGGTGGAGAGTCTCTTTCTATTCTGAGTTCTCATTACCAAAACAATCTCCCTGGCACCTTCTAAGTATTCAGAAAATACTTGTGAAACGAATGATTAAATAATCCTTCAACCATGTATTGAACCTTGAGGTGCTTGAAAGTAAAAGCTGGGCCTTACTCATCCCTTGTATTCCCAGGGCTCCATCCCTCTCCAAAGCACCAGGGAAAGTCTGAAAGCCTTTGTGTTAGAGGATACCCAAGCTCCCTTCTGAAAATTCTAGACAGAAACATCTTCTTGTGGTTTAGCTACCTGGCAGACTCTCTCAGCAAGCCTAGCATCCTTTATAGGCATACTCAGTCATCCTTTCCTTAAACTCCAAGCTTTGTTTTCTTCCCAGTTAGCAAATTGCTGATCTCTCTCCCCCCACTATGAGGCCTTATGTTCCCAGGGAATTTGTTTTGCTATCATCTAGAAAGGCAAAATAAGCTATATTAAGAAGCTGAATAACGCCTTCCCAAAGCAAACAGTAAGATTGGCTTCTGTGTTAGCTCTCTTTGGAGTCATCTGTGCCGTGTCCCTCTCTCTGGTGGCACCCATCATCATAAAGAGGATACATGATTGCCGCTGGAACCCTAGTGAGTGATCTACGGCACTGTGGGCCAGACACCACTGCCTGAAGAGAGCAGGAGGCAAGAGAAGCCAGAGTCGACTTCAAGATTCTTGGGCCCCAGGCCACACCGTAATTCAGGTCATCTCACTTTGCCAAGGAAGCTTATCAAAGAAGAAAACAGACTGACATTTTCTGGCCCTTTCTGGTTTGCTCTCGGAATTTGAGGTTGGATATTAGCCTGGCTTTCTGCATCCTGGGAAGAGATAGTAGAAATTTGAGAATTTTATTCTTTGACACCACTGAATGTGTGGCCCGGTACAGCACTGTGCATGCTGACTGACTTTAGCAAAACAGCTCGAGACACAAAAAATTTTAAACGGAAGCAAGGACCTGACCTGCCTATTCACGGCTGTGTCATTCAGGGACAGCCCAAATCTGGCAGAAGTAGCTGAAATTTTCTGCCACAAAACTCAACCTGTTAATTTAGATGAAAATATTACTGAGTGAACACTGATTCTAAACTCCCTCTACTCCGCTATGCCAAGAAACTTCCGGAAGCAATGTACACAGGACAAGGCCTGAGCTAGCAAGTGGCTAAGGAACATTTCACAGGGCATTTTGATGGCCAAATCTGAGAAAGCAATCACACTTTTAGCAAGCACGCATGATCTTTCCAGCAGCAGAGGGAACATCCAGTTCCTAGGACAGCTACAGAAAACTACTAAGCTTGTTTGCGAACATCTCTAAAATTACATTAAGTAACAAAGGAGTCAATATATCTTTTCCTGTTATTGATGTAGAGGAGACAAGCAAAAACACTGGCCTTCTCTGGCCTCTGGCTGTTATCTGTCAATGACCACCCACGGGACTTCAAATGCCACAGCTGTTCCTTGGGAAATCCTCTGTGTCATGATACGGAAGAGTCAGGATGAAGTGGGCCCGGTCCTTCAGGTGAACATGCTCTTGGATCGAACACACCAATCTGTCATCTCAGCAGAAAGACAGTGTGGCGTGGAATTCAAGAAAGAAAGGCAATTTTCTTTAAAACCTTGGGGCAAGTACTTCTTATCCCGCAGGGTAGGGCCTTGGCAGATCCTCTGCCCCCCAACACTCAGAGGAGCTCCCTAGACCAGGAGTGTCAGCATCACCTGGGAACTTGTTAGAAAGGCAGCTTCTTGGGTCCTACCCAGATGCCCTGACTCAGGAACTCTGGGGTGGGGCCCAACAGTAGTGGGCTAATACGCTCCAGGTAATCCCAGCGCACGCTGATGTGGGAGAACCAGGACATATTTATGGAACTGAGCCTATGTCATACTAAGTGCATATATGTTTGGGTGTATGTATACTTAGTACTACCACATTTATATGCATATTATAATCATGCATATACATAAGCACTAAAGTTACTGACTTTTCAAAAAGTCGGTTTAATACAATAGTGACTTTTATTGAAACCTCTGGCTAGTTGATGCGATAATGCTGAGTCCCTGGAGGACTACCTCCACATGCTTCCTGTGGTCCGAGTGCCAGAGAGGTTAAACAAATAACCCAGGAAATCAGGGGACTTTCTTTTGGCCAATTTAAAATAAACTATTAGGAATCTGATCTACCATTTAAGATTCTCTAAAAAAGTGAAATGCTTGGCTTGCTTTGCCATTTAGATGAGTCTGGTGAACAGAAAATTAAACAAATATTGGATATCTTCTTCAAAGAAGCGGATCAGAACAGTGGTAAAGAACATGGGCTTTGGAGTTAGATAGACTGGGGTTTAAGTCCCTCTCTGGCACTTGCCAACCGAGTGAAACTGGGTGAGTGTTCAACCCCTCTGGCTCTGCATGTAGGCCCTTCACTTATTTCTTCATTGATAAAATGGGAAGAGTGATAATACCTAGCTCTCAGGGCTGGGGCTTCCCGCATAGCTCAGTTGGTAAAGAATCTGCAGGAGGCCCCGGTTCAATCCCTGGGGGGGGAAGATCCCCTGGAGAAAGGATAGGCTACCCACTCTAGTATTCTGGCCTGGAGAATTCCATGGGCTCTATAGTCCATGGGGTCGCAAAGAGCTGGACACAGTTGAGTGACTTTCACTTTCTTAGGGCCGATGTGAGGAATCAGTTGGATTGTACACATCATAGCATGCTTGATAAGTATCATCCCTTAAACATTTGGTCCCACTGATACTTTTACTGAGTTCACCCACAGCGAGTGTTATCAGATGTCCCGAGGTTCCTCATTACCAAATGCAGCTTCATTGGCTCTCCTTCCAATTCCTCAGGGACTGTGTGAGACGATGAGACCATCAACGAGGACAAGAACCCTAGATTTTTGTGAAAATTCGGGGGACGGTTGGGAGAGAGAGAGCTTCCCAGGTGGCGCTAGTGGTAAAGAAGCCTCCTGCCAATGCAGGGGGCGTAGAGACGACGCGGGTTCCAGCCCTGGGCTGGGAAGATCCCCTACAGGAGGGCACAGCGACCCACCCCAGTGTCCTTGCCTGGAGCACCCGGGGCAGAGGGGCCGGGCGGGCTACGGTCCGTGGGGTCGCACAGCCGGACACGCCTGGGGATGGGACGCACGCAGGGGATGGGAAGCAGGGAGCAGGCACGGGGTGAGGGGACTGGGGAGGGCGGAGGCTGCCCTGTGTCTTTGGCCTCCGAAGCTCTGCGGTGGCCGCAGTTTTCCTTTCTCATTGTTAATGGCGTCTGGGCAGAGAGGCGCTCCGGAGCCAGACCTCTGAGGCTGTGTGTGGTGAGCCTGCAGGGGCTGGCAGTCGCTAAGGGCGGAAACCGCTGTTTGGGAGCTGCTGGCAGTTTAACTGTTTCTGATGCTCGTTGCTGAGGATGAGAAAAAGGCAGGAGGGCCAGAGCGTTCCATGTGGTGATTCTGTTCGTGGTAAGAGCTGCTTACCAAGAGAGCCAAAGGTTTCTTTGGAACCATAAGCTTATCAAGCGGCTTCTGGAAGGAGATTTTAGCTAGTTGCATGTCATAACATCAGTCTCCTAGACTCTTGTCTTGATTCTCTTTTTCTACGTATTTCAAAAGAACCACTTGGCACATTTCAGAAGTCAGTGATAACTGCTTTGTGACAGATATAGCTTCTGGAGGCTTACGGAGTCCTTGCTGGGCAGCTGAAATGATTTATCAGAACAATTCCTACCGGGCTGTGATCATTATTATCCTCTAATATGCAAAGTAACCATAAGAGTGTAAATATCTCACAGCCTTAGGTGTGTGTGCTTCTGTCTCAAGGCTTGAGATACAGCTTAGTGTTGTCTTAAAGAAACAGAACATTCTCCAATGCATCGGTTTGGCAAAACAACAATAGGGGCAAGGTTAACAAAGCATGTAATAAAATACTATATACGGGAAAAGATATTTTCAAGTAATTTCAATACTCGATGCAATGTGAAGTTAAAAGAGCGAGAATGAAAGCCTTACAGAACAGTGGGTCTCACCAGCAGCAGCAGCAGAGCCTATGAACTTGACAGACATGCGCAGCGCCAGGCCCACCCACACCTACTGAATCAGAGACTCAAGGAATGAACCACAGCAATGCGTCTTCCCAGCCAGGTGAATCTGATGTCTTGTTACAGTTTGAGAACCACTGATAGAGAGCGTGAGTCAATGTGACCACGTAAAATATACGCATATGGAAGAATAGACATAAAAATGTAAAGCAGCTCTCTCTGTGATAGGAATTGGCTGATTTTTGCTTTTCCCTCTTTATCCTCTGTGGTTTTCATATATGCACCTTTTTCTAAAATGAACATATATAGCTTTTATATTTGGAGAAAAAGTAGGAGTAAGATTGTCAGATATTTCTTTTACGTGTATATTATATCAACTCATAGCATTAACATTTTTTTGAAGACAACTATTCATGCACCTTCAGTGTTCTTCCGTTTCTTATTCCTACAATTCTACCTTCTTATATTTTCTTTAATGACTTTTCTCATCTCTGCTGCCTTTTTACTGACTTTCTCACCCTCAAGTCTTGAAGTCTCTGCTAGTAACAAAAAACTGGATTTGGAGACTGTTAAAAGTCTGTATGCTTGGTTTGTCACAAGTAAGCAAGTAGCTAGGGGGGAGGGGTTAAGCATAATATTTCCTTTTGTATACAAAAGTGGAAGTCATTCAGTTGTGTCCAACTCCTTGTGACCCCATGGACTGTAGCCCACCAGGTTCCTCTGTCCATGGAATTCTCCAGGCCAGAATACTGGAGTGGGTTGCCATTCGCTTCTCCAGGGGATCTTCCCAACCCAGGGATCGAACCCAGGTCTCTCTCAATGTAGGCAGATTCTTTACGATCTGAGCCAGCAGGGAAATCCTTTTGTATATATTTAGAGTTTAACACACTTTCATGCATTAGTAATAATTTTTAGCTTCTGCATATATTTTCACTCACAACTTACATTCTGTTTAGATTAATTTTTTTCACTACATCAACTCAAAGCATTTTTAACAAGTAGACCACTCTAATTTCCAGAGTTCATTTACAAAGTAAGCAGATATTATGAGTTTGCATTCATACAAGGGGGTTTAAGTTCTAAAATGAGCAAATAAGGTAGATATCACATATAGTCAAAATTATTCCATCTGTGTGTGTGTGTGTGTGTGTGTGTGTGTGTTATTCGCTCAGTTGTGTCTAACTCTTTGCAACCCCATGGACTATAGCCTGCCAGGCTCCTCTGTCCTTGGAATTCTCCAGGCAAGAACACTGGAGTGGGTAGCCATTCCCTTCTCCAGGGGATCTTCCCCACCCAGAAACTGAACCCAGGCCTCCTGCATTGCAGGCAGATTCTTTACCATCTGAGCCACCAGGGAAGTCCAGTCCATCTTGGCAATAGACTATTATTCCTCAAGCCCTGGAAAAGGCTTCACCTTGTACTAGATAACACGATTAGGGGCCATGTTATGCAAAAGTGTACACCTTTCACCTATAGAATTATTTAGTGCTGTGAGATGCTCACCACATGAGCAGGCTCTCAGAGTCGGACCTGAAAGAGAAAATAACAGACTGCTCCTCCTACCTTGCCCTCATTTTCTGGAAGTGGCAGATTATATTGCCTGAGTTGTTTAAATTATTTTGGAAGATCTGCTTTCATCTGTTTTGGCGGATGATACGTAAATGCATTTGCCTAAGTGAAATGCACATGCGCCATTTGCTGCGATTTCCCTGCATGTCTGCAGCATCTCCTGTTGTGTCCTGGGCTTCCTTCTCTCATCCTCCTGGCATATGTGCTCCAGGCGTGACTCTGACCTCCTCCCTGGTATTTCGATCTTACTCATCCTTTAAAGTCTTTTGCAAAAACTTCCTCCTGCACAAAGCCTTCTTAATCTCAGTAGAAAGCAATCCTCTTCATGCTTTGAATGTCTCCAGGACATTAATCACTCTTTATTATACTGGTATTTAAGTGTGTTTTAGCTTGTCCAAGAAACTCGGGGCTTCCCAAAGTAGAATTCAAGTATCTTTCACACCAATCTTGGCTTTGAATCTTAGATCAGCCCTTTCTAGCCAATCTTAACTAGCCAAAATTTCTAAATCCCTCTCTACTTCCCTCCTCCTCCATAAAATGGGGATGGTCACAATACCAACTTCTGAAAATTCAAGTGGCTTTGAAGGAGATCCTGAGCAGTCATGGGCAAACACAATATCCAGGATATAGTGAGGGCTTCCCTGGTGGCTTAGCAGGTAGAGAATCTGCCTGCATTGCAAGAGATGCAGGAGACACAGGTTCAGTCCCTGGGTTGGGAAGATCCCCTGGCGGAGGGAAATGGCAACCCACTCCAGTATTCTCTCCTGAAAAATTCCATGAACAGAGGAGCATGGCGGGTTACAATCCATGGGGTATCAAGAGTTGGATGCAACGAAACACACGCACAGCACAGCAGCATATGGTAAACTCCAATAAACATTAGCTGCTTCTATCTCTAACTCCATTGTGATTCCAATAGTGCATTTTTGCTCCATAAGCGTTTTTTTATTGACTGTATGAATGAATGAATACTATGGTTAGGTTCATACATAACCACTCTGAATTATCAGTGCTCAGTGGGGAGTCTGTAGTTGCAATTTGTCCGTGAATCCATTAATGAACCCAAGACTCTCTTTTATTCTCAAGGCAGATATAGGGGCCGTTTGGGTAAATTTTCTGTCTTGAAGAAGCTGGACAGAGGAGCATGGCAGGTTACAATCCATGGGGTATCAACCAGCTAGCTCAGACCTCATTCAGCTCTTTGTTTTCATCCATGAAATGGGAATTAGAACGTTGGTCTGTGATTTTGCCTAGACCTAAGGAGAACCCAAGGAGGACTAGGCCTTTAGGGAGAAATTTTATAAACAGAGACTGTTTGGGGTAATTTGAAGAATCAGAGCATGAATTTGTAAATTAGCATATTTGAGCTAGAGCGCTTCCAATCACATGGGACTCTAGATGTCGCTCAGTGAGGGCACAGGGCAAAACCAGCTGCTTTTTGGGTTTGTCAAGCATCTCAAGTTATTTCTCAGGAGTTGGGGTTTGGCAAAGCCTGAAACCCACATTGCCAAGTCCTCCTTTCCCCCTTAATTTTTAAGCTCATGTGTATTTTAAGGGAAATTTAATCCGTATGTTTCTGTTTCCTTTACACTTAACTCATAAAAATGGTTTGTCAGGGCAATTTGATGTCCCAAAAATCTTTGGAGCCTTTATAATGATATTTTTTAACCTTTTCCCCCCTCCCTTAGACACAGGAAATTGCATTTTTTAAAAGAAAATGAATCAAACTGAAAGTCTCAAGGTCAGTGTTGATGGGTCAGATACGCAATCTCATGGAACTGAGCATTTGGAAACATGGTATCTTCCACTGTTGCCCCTGCAGGACTCGGGGGGTGAGAGAGAGATCAATTTCACATGCAGGCAGATGGCAGTAACTGGCAGTGTGTCGTGACAGAGTCCTCAAATATTTGATTGTTTGCCCATCAAGCTGAGAGTCCCTCTCCCATCCGTACTTCTGTATTGAGAGATCTGCTGCCTAGAATTTGGTTCCCTTTGCCTCGGTCACATCCTGAAGCTAGCATCACAAATTCATGCACAGAAGTAATCTAAGAGAAGTGAGATGGCTAATTCTAAAACACAGTAATTGTCTTCTAATCTAGTTGGCCAGATCATCCTTAGAGAAAACAGAAGTTAGCATGTTTGTATTAATCGCCAGAAGAAGGGTTCTCACAGAGTTTTGTAAAGATGGCACACCTCTAGGGTTAGTGAGTCTGCTGTCACAAGAAGGATTCACGTAATCCTCAGATATCCACAGAGCAGGTAGAAATATGCCATGCATTGGTACCACATCTCAGTCATATGAGGGATTATCTGGGGTTGTCTGACCTGCATCAGACCCAGGTTTATGGCAACACTAACCCTTCGGCCATCAACTGGAGTTAAACTCCAGACAGGCTTCTTTCTGGCAGCAAGTTCACTGCTGGACTGGACTGGGTTTTTCTGGGTACTCAGGATCACAGAGCCTCGCAGCGCATGCCATGTGATAGTTTAGGACTGACCAACTGTGGTGGTTCAGTTTAATCCAAAATGCCCTAAACCCATATGGCTGGCTTATTCTATCCCATTTTCACTATATGAGTTTAGCCTTTGCAACACAATGGCCCAAACTGAGACTTTCTCTGCCCTATAGACCACAAAGCTATGTGAACATTCAACTCCCAAAACAAAACTGCTAATAGGAAATGCAGTCGAAGAATGTCCTGGTGGCTCTGTCATTTTCAAATGGGGTTAAGTACAGAAGGGTTTGACTCATTGAATGATGGAGATTCTGAGCTTGGAAGTACTTCTATCACTGAGTTAGCTTATGATAGAGACGGAACAGTGAAAATTTAGACCAGAATGGCTGACAGAAGGGTAAAAGATGGGCATGTCCGAGGCAGGTGAATACCAAACCAGGGTACTCAGACTGCGTGTTGCTTTGATTTTGGATATTGTATAAGAAAAGAAAAGGTAGGAAGTGGCCAGTTTGGGAAATTCAGTTAGTCCGTGGGGCTTGATGGATATCAAGGTTTTATACAATTATTAAGTCTTAGGCAAGTGAGCTAGTCAGAAATCTCCCATTCTTCAACATCTGCTGCTGCTGCTGCTAAGTCGCTTCAGGCGTGTCCGACTCTGTGCGACCCCATAGGCGGCAGCCCACCAGGCTCCCCCGACCCTGGGATTCTCCAGGCAAGAACACTGGAGTGGGTTGCCATTTCCTTCTCTAATGCATGAAAGTGAAAAGTGAAAGTGAAGTCGCTCAGTCGTGTCCGACTCTTCTCGACCCGATGGACTGCAGCCTACCAGGCTCCTCCGCCCATGGGATTTTCCAGGCAAGAGTATTGGAGTGGGGTGCCATTGCCTTCTCCCTTCAACAGTCTAGACAGTGATAAATATATCAAATGTTCTTTTAAAATTACCTGCTTTGAGCCAAAACCTAGGTAAAATGCTTAACACATGAATTCACATGATAACTTTATAAGCTAATTATAATTATCCGTATTTTACAGATGAGGAAACCAGAGCTCCTAGATTCATTTATTGGGGAGATTAACCTATACAAATTAACATAGTTAATGAATGTGATGAAATTAAAAAATAAGTCAGTGCAACTCCAAAGCCTATGCTTCTTCTTTAAAACACCCTTAACGAAATGCAAAAGTTAATGAGCACACTAACAACAAAACATCAGGAAGAGAAATTAAGGAAACAATTCCATTTACCATCACATATAAAAGAATAAAACCTTTTATATAGGAATAAACCTATCCAAGAGAAGCAAAAGATTATCTAAAAACTATAAGATGTTGATGAAGGAAATCAAAGACAACATAAACAGATACAAAGATACACTGTGTCCTTCAACCGAGAAAATAAATGTTGTCAAAATGACTATACTGCCCAAGGGATCTACAGATTCAATGTAGTACTTTTCAAATTACCAAGGGCATTTTTTCACAGAACTAGGAAAAAAGTTTTTAGTTTTATGAAAACACAAACAACCCCACCTGTATAGCCAAAGTAATCTTGAGAAAGAAACACAGAGTTGGGGGAATCAAGCTCTCTGACCTCAGCCTATACTGCAAAGATACAGTCATCAAAACAATGTGGTATTGACACAAAAACAGAAATATATATTAATGAAGCCAGATAGAAAGCCCAGAAATAAACCCATGCATCTATGGTGAGTTAATCTATGACAAAGGAGGCAAGAATACAATGGGAGAAAAGACAGTCTCTTCAATAAGTGGTAATGGAACAACTGGACAGCTACATGTAAAAGAATAAAATTAGAATATTCTCTAATACCAAACACAAAAATAAACCCAAAATGAATGAATGAAACATGAAATAATTTACAACCAAAATGAAATACCATACAGCCTACACTGTCTACTATACAAGGCCACTTCCTTTGGCTCCTTTTGGCATTATAGTTCCTTTGACTTTTGAGTAAGTTATTTTCCAAAGTGACTTTATCATTTTACATTCCCATGAGCAAAATATGTGACCCACATTCACTGCATCCTCACCAGCATTTGGTGTTATCAGCTATTTTAAATTTCAACCATTTTGATGTTTGTAATTATATCCCATTGTGGTTTTAATCTGCATTCCCCTAATAGTGAATGATGTTGAACATAATCTCATATGTTTATTACTTATTTTTTATCTGTATATTCTCTTTGTTGACATGTTTCTTCTTATCTTTTGCCCATTTTCTAGTTGAAATGTTTGGTTTTTAATTTTTGAGTTTTGAGAACTCTATATATTCCATATATGAAGTCTATTGTCAGACATGTGGTTTGAAAATCTTTTTTTTTTCCTAATCTGCAGCTTGTGTTTTTATCCTCCTAACAGGAACACCTATAAAGAAAAATTGATAAAGTCCATTTTATCAAATTTTCCTTTTGTGTATTATACTTCGAGCATCAAGTCTAAGAACTCTTTGCCCAGTCCTAGATCCTGAAGGCTTTCCCTTATATTTTTTCTAAAAGTGTTATATTTTTCATGTTTAAGCCTGTAATCCATTTTGAGTTAATTTTCACATAAAGTCTGAGGCTTAGCTCAAGTTTCTTTTCTTTTCTTTTTTTTTTGGCCTGATTGTTTCAGTACCACTCTCTTTCCTCCACTGGATTATTTTTGCACCTTAGTCAAAAGATCTTCAGTTCAGTTCAGTTCAGTCGCTCAGTTGTGTCTGACTCTTTGCGACCCCATGAATTGCAGCACGCCAGGCCTCCCTGTCCATCACCAACTCCCAGAGTTCACTCAGACTCACATCCATCGAGTCAGGGATGCCATCCAGCCATCTCATCCTCTGTTGTCCCCTTCTCCTCCTGCCCCAAATCCCTTCCAGCATCAGAGTCTTTTCCGATGAGTCAACTCTTCACATGAGGTGGCCAAAGTACTGGAGTTTCACCTTTAGCATCATTCCTTCCAACGATCACCCAGGACTGATCTCCTTAAGAATGGACTGTTTGGATCTCCTTGCAGTCCAAGGGACTCTCAAGAGTCTTCTCTAACACCACAGTTCAAAAGCATCAATTCTTCGGCACTCAGGTTTCTTCACAGTCCAACTTTCACATCCATACATGACTACTGGAAAAACGTGACCATATTTGTGTGAGATAATTTCTGAATTCTCTATTCTTTTCCATTAATCTGTGTGTCTATTTTGCCAATACCACACAGTTTTGATTACCGTAGCTATCTGATAAGTCTGTAGCTATATGAAATTGAGTAGACTGACTCCATCCACCTTAGTTTTCTTTTTCAAAATGGTTTCACTATAATAGTTTCTTTGTCTTTCTACCTACATCTTGGAAAAATTTGTTCTATACTTACAAAAATTCTTGCTGGGATGTTTTTAGGAGTTATATTAAAACTGTATGTCCACTTGGGTGAAATTTGCATCTTTACTATGATTTTTTCATAGCAAAGCATTTTATTGCATTTGTTTTTCATGGAAAAGAATTTTATTTTCAATGTAGCAGTGTGTACATGTCAGTCCAAACTCCCAATCTGTCTCTCCCCTCAACACTTTCCCCCTGGTAACTAGAAGCTCATTCTCTAAGTCTGTGAATCTGTTTCCATTTTGCAAATAAGTTCAATTGTATTATTTCTTTTCAGATTCCACATATCAGTGATATTATATGGCATTTGTCTTTGTCTGACTTACTTTACTTAGTATGACAATCTCTAGGGCCATCCATGTTGCTGCCAATGCTCTTACTTTCTTTTTAATGGCTGAGTAATATTCCATTGTGTATATGGACCACGTCTTTATCCATCTGTTGGTGGACATTTAGGTTGCTTCCATGTCTTTGCTATTGTAAACAATGCTACAGTGAATATCAAGATGCATGTATCCTTTTGAATCATGTTTTGCTCTGGGTTTGTGCCCAAGAGTGGGATTGCTGGATCATATGGAAACTCAATTTTTAGTTTTTTAGGGAAACTGTATACCGTTCTCCATGGCAGATGTACCAATTTACATTCCCCAACATTGTATGAGGGTTCCCTTTTCTTCTCATCCTCTCCAGCATTTAATGTTTGCAGATTTTTTGATGATGGACATTCTGACCGATGCGAAGTGATATCTCGTTGTAGGTTTGATTTGCATTTCTCTAATAATTAGTGATGTTGAACATTTTTCACATTTCTCTTGTCCATCTACATGTCTTCTTTAGAGAAATATCTCTTTAAGTCCTCTGCCTATTTTTTATTGGGTTGGTTGTTGTTATTGTTTTTAATCGAGCCATATGAACTGTTTGTAAATTTTGGAGATTAATCCTTTGCTGGTTACATTGTTGGAAAATATTTTCTCCCATTTTATTGGTTGTCTTTTTATTTTGTTTATGATTTTATTTACTGTGCAAAAGCTTTTGAGTTTAGTTAGGACCCATTTGTTGATGTTTATTTCCATTACTCTTTGAGACAGATTGAAAAAGATATTGGTGTGATTTTGACAAAGGGCATTCTGCCTATGTTTTCCTCTAGGAGTTTTATAGCATCCAGTCTTACATTTGGGTCTTTAATACATTTTAAGCTTATTTTTGTGTATGGTGTTAGAGAATTTTTTTAATTGGAGGATAACTGCTTTACAATATTGCATTGGCTTCTACCAAACATCAACATGAATCAGCCATAGGTTTACCATGCCCCCTCCCACTTGAACACCCCTCTCCCCTCCCCTCGAGGTTGTTATCGAGCCCCAGTTTGAGTTCCCTGACTCATACAGAAAATTACCATTGGCTATCTATTTTACATATAGTAATGTATATTTCCATGTTACTCTCTCCATGCCTCCCACCCTCTCCTTCTTCCCCCACTCCACCAGCTGTGGCCATAACTCTGTTCTCATTGTCTGTGTCTCCACTGCTGCTCTGCAAATAGATTCATCAGTACTGTCTTTCTAGATTCCATATATATGTGTTAAACAATTATTGTTTTTCTCTTTCTGACTTACTTCACTCTGTATAATAGGCTCTAGGTTGATCCACCTCATTAGGACTGACTTAAATGCATTCCTTTATATGCCTGAGTAATATGCCAGTGTGTGTATGTACCTCAGCTTCTTTACCCATTCACCTGTCGATGGACATCTAGGTTGCTTCCATTTCCTAGCTATTGTAAATAGAGCTGCAATGAACATTGGGTTACATCTGTCTTTTTGAATTTTGGTTTCCTCAGGATATATGCCTAGTAGTGGGATTCCTATGTCACGTGGTGGTTTTATTCCTAGTTTTTTAAGGAATTTCCATACTGTTCTCCATAGTGGTTGTATCAATGTGCATTCCCACCAACAGTGAAAGAGGGTTCCCTTTTCTCCACACCCTCTCCAGTGCGTATTGTTTGTAGATTTGTTGATGATGGCCATTCTGACCAGTGTAAGGTGATATCTCATCACAGTTTTGATTTGCATTTCCCTAATAGTAATGATGAGCATTGTTTCATGTGTTTATTAGCCATTTATCATCTTCTTTGGAGAAAACTCTGTTTTTGTCTTTTGCCCATTTTTTGATTGGGTTGTTTGTTTTCCTGGTGTTGAGCTGCTTGTATATTTTTGAAATTGATACTTTGTCAGTTGTTCTTTGAGAAGATAACCAAAATTGACAAGCCATTAAGCCAGACTCATCAAGAAAAAAAGGGAGAAGAATCAAATCAACAAAATTAGAAATGAACAAGGAGAAGTTACAATAGACAGTGTAAGGCTCATAAGAGACTGTTACAAACAACTGTATGCCAATAAAATGGGCAACCTGGAAGAAATGGACAGATTCTTAGAAAAGTTCAATCTTCCGAGACTGACCTGGGAAGAAATAGAAATTATAAAGAGTCTAATCACAAGCACTGAAATCGACACTATGATAAATAATTTCTCAAAAAAAAGACAAAAGCCCAGGGCTGGGTAGCTTTATAAGTGAATTTTATCAAACATTTAGAGAACAAATTCCTATCCGTCTAAAACTCTTCCAAAAACCTGGCATAGGAAGGAACATTTCCAAACTCATTCTATGAGCCCACCATCACCCTAATACCAAAGCCAGACAAAGACAACACACGAAAAAGAAAATTACAGGCCAATATCACTGATGAACACAGATGCAAAAGAAAAAAAAAATTCTAGCAAACAGAATTCAGCAACATATTAAAACGCTCATACACTATGATCAAGTTGTGTTTACCCCAGGGATGCAAGGATTCTTCAACACACACAAATCAATCCATGTGATACATCATACTAACAGATGAAAGATAAAAAACAAACAATAAGATGCAGATAAAGCTTTCAACAAAATTCAACACCCATTTATGATGAAGATCTTTCACAAAATAGGTATAGAAGAAACCTACCTCAATATAATAAAGGCCATGTATGATAAACCCACAGCAAACATTATTTTCAATGGTGAAAACTGAAAGCATTCCCTCTAAGATCAGGAATAAGACAAGGGTGCCCACTCTCACCGCTATCATTCAACATAATTTTGGAAGTGCTAGCTATGGCAATCAGAGAAGAAAAAGAAATAAAAGGAAACCACATTGGAAAAGAAGTAAAACTCTCACTGTTTGCAGATGATATGATACTATACATAGAAAACCCTAAAGATAACATCAGAAAATTACTAGAGCTAATCAGTGAATTTAGCAAAGTGGTAGGATACAAAATCAATGCACAGAAATCACTTGCATTCCTATATACTAACAATTAAATATCAGAAAGAGAAATTAAGGAATTAATCCTATTTACCATTGCAACAAATAGAATGAAATACCTAGGAATAAACCTACCTAAGGAGACAAAAGAGTTATATACAGAAAACTATAAGACACTGATGAAAGAAATCAAAGACAACATAAATGGATGAAGAGATATTCCATGTTCCTGGATTGGAAGAATCAGTATTGTGAAACTGACTATACTACCAAATGTAATCTACAAATCCAAGGCAATCCCTATCAAATTACCAATGGCATTTTTCACAGACCTAGAGCAAGCATTTTAAATTCATATGGAAACACAAAGACTCCCCAATAGCCAAAGCCGTCTTGAGAAAGAAGAATGGAGCTGAAGGAATCAACATTCCTGACTTCAGACTATACTACAAAGCTATAGTCATCAAGACAGTATGGTACTGGCACAAAAATAGAAATATAGACCAACGGAACAAAAGAGAAAGCCCAGAGATAAACCCACACAGCTAAGGATACCTTATTTTTGACAAAGGAGGCAAGAATATACAATGGAGCAAAGATAGTCTCTCCAAAAAATGGTGCTTGGAAAACATGACATCTACATGTAAAAGAATGAAATTAGAACACTTCCTAACACCACATGCAAAGATAAATTCAAAATGGACTAAAGACCTAAATGCAAGATCAGAAACTATAAAATACCTTGAGGAAAACACAGGCAGAACACTTACATAAACCACAGCAAGATCCTCTATGACCCACCTCCTAGAGTAATGGAAATAGAAATAAGTTCAGTTCAGTCACTCAGTCGTGTCTGACTCTTTGTGACCCCATGGATCGCAGCACGCCAGGCCTCCCTTTCCATCACCAACTCCCAGAGTTCACTCAGAGTCGCATCAATCAAGTCAGTGATCTCATCCTCTGTCATCCCCTTCTCCTCCTGCCCCCAATCCCTCCCAGCATCAGAGTCTTTTCCAATGAGTCAACTCTTTGCATGAGGTGGCCAAAGTACTGGAGTTTCAGCTTTAGCATCATTCCTTCCAAAGAAATCCCAGGACTGATCTCCTTTAGGATGGACTGGTTGGATCTCCTTGCAGTCCAAGGGACTCTCAAGAGTCTTCTCCAACACCACAGTTCAAAAGCATCAATTCTTCAGCACTCAGCCTTCTTCACAGTCCAACTCTCACATCCATACATGACCACACGAAAAACCATAGCCTTGACTAGAAGGACCTTAGTCAGCAAAGTAATGTCTCTGCTTTTGAGTATGCTGTCTAGGTTGGTCATAGCTTTTCTTCCAAGAAGGAAGCGTCTTTTAATTTCATGGCTGCAGTCAACATCTGCAGTGATTTTGGAGCCCCAAAAAATAAAGTCTGACACTGTTTCCACTGTTTCCCCATCTATTTCGCATGGAGTGATTGGACCGGATGCCATGATATTCGTTTTCTGAATGTTGAGCTTTAAGCCAACTTTTTCACTCTCCTCTTCCACTTTCATCAAGAGGCCTTTTAGTTCCTCTTCACTTTCTGTCATAAGGGTGGTCTCATCTGCATATCTGAGGTTATTGATATTTCTCCTGGCAATCTTGATTCCAGCTTGTGTTTCTTCCAGTCCAGCGTTTCTCATGGTGTACTCTGCATAGAAGTTAAATTAGCAGGGTGACAATATACAGCCTTGACATACTCCTTTTCCTATTTGGAACCAGTCTGTTGTTCCATGTCCATTTCTAACTGTTGCTTCCTGGCCTGCATACAGATTTCTCAAGAGGCAAGTTAGGTGGTCTGGTATTCCCATCTCTTTCAGAATTTTCCACAGTTTATTGTGATCCACACAGTCAAAGGCTTGGGCATAGTCAATAAAGCAGAAATAGATGTTTTTCTGGAGCTTTCTTGCTTTTTCAGTGATCCAGCAGATGTTGTCAATTTGATCTCTGGTTCCTCTGCCTTTTCTAAAACTAGCTTGAACATCAGGAAGTTCACAGTTCACGTATTGCTGAAGCCTGGCTTGGAGAATTTTGAGCATTACTTCACTAGCGTGTGAGATAAGTGCAATTGTGCGGTAGTTTGAGCATTCTTTGGCATTGCCTTTCTTTGGGATTGGAATGAAAACTGACCTTTTCCAGTCCTGTGGCCACTGCTGAGTTTTCCAAATTTGCTGGCATATTGAGTGTAGCACTTTCACAGCATCATCTTTCAGGATTTGAAATAGCTCAACTGGAATTCCACCACCTCCACTAGCTTTGTTCGTAGTGATGCTTTCTAAGGCCCACTTGACTTCACATTCCAGGATGTCTGGCTCTAGATGAGTGATCACACCATCGTGATTATCCGGGTCATGAAGATCCTTTTTGTACAGTTCTTCTGTGTTTTCTTGCCATCTCTTCTTAATATCTTCTGCTTCTGTTAGGTCTATACCATTTCTGTCCTTTATCGAGCCCATCTTTGCATGAAATGTTCCCTTGGTATCTCTAATTTTCTTGAAGAGATCTCTAGTCTTTCCCATTCTGTTGTTTTCCTCTATTTCTTTGCATTGATCACTGAAGAAGGCTTTCTTATCTCTTCTTGTTATTCTTTGAAACTCTGCATTCAGATGCTTATATCTTTCCTTTTGTCCTTGGCTTTTTGCTTCTCTTCTTTTCACAGCTATTTGTAAGGCTTCCTCAGACAGCCATTTTGCTTTTTTGCATTTCTTTTCCATGGGGATGGTCTTGATCCCTGTCTCCTGTACAGTGTCATGAACCTCATTCCATAGTTCATCAGGCACTCTATCTATCAGATCTAGGCCCTTAAATCTATTTCTCACTTCCAATGTATAATCATCAGGGATTTGATGCAAAAGTAGGAAGTCAAGAAACACCTGGAGTAACAGGCAAATTTGGACTTGGAATATGGAATGAAGCAGGGCAAAGACTAATAGAGTTTTGCCAAGAAAATGCACTGGTCATAGCAAACACCCTCTTCCAACAGCACAAGAGAAGACTCTACACATGGACATCACCAGATGGTCAACACCAAAATCAGATTGATTATATTCTCTGCAGCCAAAGATGGAGAAGCTCTATACAGTCAACAAAAACAAGACCAGGAGCTGACTGTGGCTCAGACCATGAACTCATTACCAAATTCAGACTTAAATTGAAGAAAACAGGGAAAACCGCTAGACCATTCAGGTATGACCTCAATCAAATCCCTTATGATTATACAGTGGAGAAACAAGTTGGACATAATTAAACTTAAAAGCTTTTGCACAGCAAATAAAACTATAAGCAAGGTGAAAAGACACTCTTCAGAATGGGAAAAAATAATAGCAAATGAAACAACTGACTAGAGAAAGTTATAATTGCATTTTTTTTACATAGCTGTCATTTTCCAAGCAGCACTTATTGAAGACACTGTCTTGTCTCTACTTTATTAGTCTTGCCTCCATTGTTATAAATTCATTGGTCATATGGGCTTTTTTGGGGTTTCCTATCCTGTTCCATTGATTTACACTTCTGTTTCTGTGCTAGCAAAATACTGTTTCATGACTATAACTTTGTAGTATAATCTGAAATCAGAGAAACTGATTCCTCCATCCCTGTATTTCTTTCTCAAGATTGCTTTGGCCATGCAAGTTGGGTCTTTTGTGTTTCCATAAAAATTAGAAATTTTTTCTAGTTCTCTAAAAAACACCAATAGTAATTTCATAGGGAATCTGCAGACTCCTTGGGAAAGAAAGTCATTTTGACAATATCAATTCTTCCAGTCCAAGAACATAGTGTATCTTTCCATCTGTGATGTCTTTTATTTCTTTCATCAGCATCTTACAGTTTTCTGAGTACATGTCTTTTGTCTCCTTAGGTAGGTATATTCCTAGGCATGTTATTCTTTTTGATGTGATGATAAATGGGATTGTTTCTTTAATTTATCTTTCCTATCTTTTGTTGTTAATGTATAGAAATGCAACATACATCTGTGTTTTAATTTTGTATCCTGCACATTATCAAATTCATTTATAAGCTCTACCAGTCCATTCTGAAGGAGATCAGCCCTGGGATTTCTTTGGAGGGAATGATGCTAAAGCTGAAACTCCACTACTTTGGCCACCTCACGTGAAGAGTTGACTCACTGGAAAAGACTCTGATGCTAGGAGGTATTGGGGGCAGAAGGAGACAGAGGATGAGATGGCTGGATGGCATCACTGACTCTATGGATGTGAATCTGAGTGAACTCCGGGAGTTGGTGATGGACAGGGAGGCCTGGCGTGCTGCGAATCATGGGGTCACAAAGAGTCGGACACGACTGAGTGACTGAACTGAACTGAACTGAACTGAGTAGTCTTAGAATAGCACCCTTAGGATTTTCTATGTATAGTATCATATCATCTGCAAACAGTGGCACTATTACTTCTTCTTTTCCAGTTTGGATTTCATTTCTTTTTTTCTCTGATTCGTGTGACTAGGACTCACAAAACTATGTTGAATAAAAGTGAACATCTTTATCTTGTTTCTGATCTTTGAGGAAATGCTTTCTGGTTGTCACTGTTGAGTATGATGTTATCTGTAGGTTTGCCCTTTATTATGTTGAGGAAGGTTTCCTCTATGCCCCATATATCATAAATCGGTATTGGATTTTGTCAAAAGCTTTTTCTACATCTATTGAGATTATCATATGGATTTTGTTCTTCAATTTGTTAATCAATCACATTGATTGATTTGTGGATATTGAAAAATCTTTGCATCCTGGGGATAAATCCCACTTCATCATGATGCTTGATCCCTTTAAAGTTGCTTGATCCCTTTAGGTTGTTGGGTTTGGATTGCTAGTATTTTGCCGAGCATGTTTGCATCTGTGTTCATCAGTGATATGGTCTGTAATTTTCTTTTTTGTGGTGTCTTTGTCTGGCTTTTGTGTTAGAGTGATGCCAGCCTTGTAGGCTGGGTTTGGGTGTATTCCTTCCTCTGCAGTGTTTTCAAGTACTTTGAGAAGATTAAGCGTTAATTCTTTTCCAAATGTTTGATATGTTTTGCCTGTGAAGCCATCTCACCCTGGACTCCTGTTTGTCCTGGGCTTGTTGATCACAGTCTCAGTTTCAATATTCATGACTGATTTGTCCATGTTTTCTGTTTTTTCCTGGTTCAGTCTTGGGATATTGTGCCTTTCTAAGAATTTGCCCCTTTCTTCCAGGTTGCCGTTTTATTGGCATATATTTGCCTGTAGTAATCTTGTATGATCCTTTGTATTTCTGTAGTGTCTGTTGTAACTTCTCCATTTTCATTTCTGATTTTATTGAATAGAGCCCTCTCCTTTTTTTTCCCCTTGATAAGTCTGGATAAAGGTTTGTCATTTGTTTATCTTTGCAAAGAACCAGCTTTCACTCTCATTGATCTTTTGTTATCTTCCTCATTCCTATTTCATTTATTTCTGCTCTGATCTTTGTGACTTCTTTCCTTCTACTAACTTTGGGTTTTCTTTGTTCCTTTCTCTAGTTCCTTTATGGGCAGGGTTAGGTGGTTTGCACTTTTTCTTATTTTCTGAGGTGAGATTATATTGCTGTAAACTTCCCTCTCAGAACTGCTTTCTCTGGGTCCCTTAGGTTTTGGACCACTGTGCTTTGGTTTTCATTTGTCTCCAGGTATATTTTTTCTCTTTGATTTCTTTAGTGATCCATTGGTTGTTTAGGCCCCATTTGTATTTTTTAGAGGTTTTTGTTTTTCTTTTAGTTGATCTCTAATCTCATACCATTGTTGTTAGAAAATATGCTTGATGTGATTCCAATTTTCTTACATTTACCAAGGTTTGCCTTGTGGCCAAGCATGTGAGCAGTCTTTGAGAATGTTTCCTGTGCAATTGAGAAGAATGTGCATACTGCTGCTTTGGGATGGAATGCTCTATAAATATCAATTAATTCCATCTGGTCTACTGTGTCATTTAAGGCCTGTGTTTCTGTGTTGATTTTCTGTCTGGATGATCCGTCAATTTTTTAGGGGAAAATATTCACCCTTTCACAAGAGTCGGACACGACTGAGTGACTGAACTGAACTGAACTGAGTTCAGCCTTTCAGCATTTAGTATAATGTTAGCAATAAATTTCCTGGTAGATGTTTTTTTACCAAGCTGAGGATGTCCCCCATACCTATTATTTTCTGAGAATTGCCAACATAAATGAGTGTTGGATTTTGTCTGATACTTTTTCTGCATCAGTTTATGTGATCACATGAATTTTCTTTAATTTCTTCATATGGTGAATTATGCTTTTATTTCCAAATATTGAGCCAGCCTTGCATGCCTTGAATAAATGCCACTTGGTCATGCTGTTTAATTCTTTTTATATTTGCTGGATTTGAATGCTAACATTTGGTTAATGATTTTTGCATGAACATTTATGAGGACTATTGTGTGATTTAATTTGGTTAGTACTGTCTTTGTCTGGTTTTATCAGAGTAACATTAAGTTCATAAAGTGTTCTCTCCTTTTCTGTGTTCTAAAAGAGACTTTATAAAATTGGCACTAATTCTTCTCTAATAATTTGGTAAAATTCTCCTGTGAAACTACCTTGGCCTAAGATTTCAGTTTCTTTATTATTCTTTTAATAGCACTAATGTTCCCCATTTAATTCTTGATACTGTTAACCAGTGTCATTTTTTTCTTTGTCAATAGAGATATCAATTTTATTTATCTTATCAAAGAAGCATCTCTTTGTTTCATTGATTTTCTCTAATATTTTTCCATTTTCAATTTCATTGACTTCTGCTCATATCTTTACTTATCTTCTCACTTTTGCTTACTTTATTTTGCTCTTATTTTTCTAGAAACAGAAATTAAATTCAAAGATCATTTCATTGAACATAAGAGCATTATTTTCATATGAAAAATGACCCACTCATAAATGGGAAAGAAAGCTTAAATTTTTCATAATTAAAAATACAGCAATAGATGAACCATGAAGCCACTTTTAGTGTCTTAAATGACCTCCATAAGTTATAGGAAATATCAGAGGAAATATTAAAATGTCATTGTCTATAATTATGTACATCATGAGAAACGCTGGACTGGAAGAAATATAAGCTAGAATCAAGATTGCCAGGAGAAACATCAATAACCTCAGATATGCAGATGACACCACCCTTATGGCAGAAAGTGAAGAGGAGCTAAAGAGCCTCTTGATGAAAGTGAAAGAGGAGAGTGAAAATGTTGGCTTAAAGCTCAACATTCAGAAAACAAAGATCATGGCATCCAGTCCCATCACTTCAGGGGAAATAGATGGGGAAACAGTGGAAACAGTGTCAGACTTTATTTCTGGGGGCTCCAAAATCACTGAAGATGATGGCTGCAGCCATGAAATGACCAACCTAGATAGCATATTCAAAAGTAGAGACATTACTTTGCCGACTAAGGTCCGTCTAGTCAAGGCTATGGTTTTTCCTGTGGTCATGTATGGATGTGAGAGTTGGACTGTGAAGAAGGCTGAGCACTGAAGAATTGATGGTTTTGAACTGTGGTGTTGGAGAAGACTCTTGAGAGTCCCTTGGACTGCAAGGAGATCCAACCAGTCCATTCTGAAGGAGATCAGCCCTGGGATTTCTTTTGGAAGGAAATGATGCTAAAGCTGAAACTCCAGTACTTTGGCCACCTCATGAGAAGAGTTGACTCATTGGAAAAGACTTTGATGCTGGGAGGGATTGGGGGCAGGAGGAGTAGGGGACAACAGAGGATGAGATGGCTGGATGGCATCCCTGACTCGATGGACGTGAGTCTGAGTGAACTCTGGGAGTTGGTGATGGACAGGGAGGCCTAGCGTGCTGTGTCGTGTGGTCACAAAGAGTCGGACACAACTGAGCAACTGAACTGAAATGAACTGAAAATTGAATTCAGACAACATCAATTTTTATAAAGAGCTACATCTTTTCAGAAAAAAAATTGTTCTGAATCATCACCTGTAGGTGTATGTATACACGGATTTCAAAATGATTTATCAAAAATGTATACAAATATTATTATAACATGTAAAATACTTTTAAGAGGTCCAATGATAATTGCATCAGCAAAAATATCCTCTCAAAATTTAAAAATAGTTTTGAGATTCACTCGCATTTTCAAGTAACGTTCCATAGGATGACCAAACAATAATCTGTTGATCTGTTATCCTACTAATGATCTTTAGACTGTTTCCAGATTGGCCATTTTGACCAAAGTGACTGTAAGTGGTCTTATACAACTCTTTTTGTAGATATTTATTTTCTTCTCTTTTGGATAAAAACCAAGGTAGAATTGTAGAGTCAAAAGTATATTATGTTTAACTTATATTTTCTTATATATTATATCTATGAGAAACTGCCAAACAGTTCTCCAAAATTGTTATACCATTTTACACTCCCTTCAGCAACCCAAGTGCATTCAGCTAATTTCTCACCATCCTTACATCCTAACATTTGATGTTAAGCATTGTAGCAACTATAAACTGGTATCTCAGTGTGGTTTTGTTTTGCAATTCTCTGTTGATTCATCACGTTGAGCACCCTTCCATGTGCTTATTGGCTATTTGTGTATCTTCTGTTTTGATGTGTCTATTCAAGCCTTTAACAGGGTTCAGTTCAGTCAGTTCAGTCGCTCAGTCGTGTCTGAGTCTTTGCGACCCCATGAATCGCAGCACGCCAGGCCTCCCTGTCCATCACCAACTCCCGGAGTTCACTCAGACTCACGTCCATCGAGTCAGGGATGCCATCCAGCCATCTCATACTATTAATTCCATTTTATAGACAAGAAAATTGAGTCTGAAGTCAAGTGACTTGCCAAAGATTCATAGCTAAAAAGTAGCAACCAAATTTTTTAGCCACATTTCCTGAATCTGACCGGTATTTCATTTCCCGAGTACTGTATTTTTTTTATACATCAGATCCCTGACCTCAGCTTTCCTTATCTGTACCAGTCTACAGCACATCAGGGCCTATTTGACAAGGTTTGGTAGAAGGTACAGATGTGGGAATGATTTTAGGTTACCTGAAGGCAACAGTGGCTTTTTCAAACAGAACTCAAACCATTGCATGCTAATTCTGGGGCCCTTGTGTGATGTCTGATGCCATCTCAGGCAGGAATCTACTTGCAGCCTCAACTATTCAATGCTGCCAAACCCCCAAAATTAGCTCTTCTTGTTCAAGAGCAAGTGTGTTTCACTGGCCTACATGTAACTCTCTTCAGCCTATGTAGTTTTAATCAGTTAAAATAGCCACAATTTCTTCCACCCACATGTCACATTGCACTAAATTTATATTTGCTTGATGAAGTGTAAATGCTTTTAAGTTCTTGATTTTCTCACTCGTATATCTAAAGGAGATGGTGAACATGTAGTGTGGTGTATGTGTGTTTTAATTTAAGAAGCAAATGTATTTTAGAGCTGGACTATACAGAAAAAGCCCACTTTGATGCTGAAGGTAAATCACTGAAGGAGCAGTGAGACTGAATGACTGTTAATAGCTCTGGTTGTATTTGATATGCTGAGTTTGAGTGTTGAGGATCTGAGAAATAAGTGGGACTTTGTGACCTCCCTTTCAAACCAAGTGGAGACTATCCTAGTTAGATTGGCAGCGCAGACGGAAGGCGCCTGTTGCAGTCCTTTTAATCCTCTCTGAGCAAAGTCTTGGATTTTTCCCCTAAATAATGAATGAAGTGAATAAGCCATTGAGCCTCTAATTCCATTCAATGCCTTTGCTCTCCCGAGGTGTATCCGGTAGGTTTGACAATGCCACAGAAGAATTACATTGAGTACTTGGCATATGTAGTCCTTAAAAAAGCTCTGCTGAGCAAACTTACAAAGTGGCCAGGGCACCTCATTTGGCCCCTCCTGCGTCTGCTCTCATGGGATTTCAGAGTCTGGGACACAGTAAAGAAAGGGAAATGGGACAGAAGACGGAAGACAGAACTAGGCCAGAAATAAAAAGGTTGTGCCAACATTTGTAAGGAGAAAACAGGAATAATAGAGATGAGCCTAAGTTTTAACAAGATGAATCCTTAAAGCTTTCTTTTAAAGTATTATTACAAGTTCTTTAACTTTACTTTTATTTCTTCCTGTTTGTCTTTCTTCTTCGTTAAATACCTCTTTAGCACTATGGGTCAGAAGCTCCAACATTTGCACAGCAAACTTGATCTAGCATTTTTAGAAAAAAGGGAAAGAAGTTTTTCCTTTTTGCTAAGAGTAGTTTTAATGGTTAAAGTGGCATTTGCAGTCCAGGATTTACGTGGCAGTGTAGACTGCCTTTATCATTTATGGGTCCTGTCCTGCAGCTATAGGTCTTCATTATCATGTTTGAATGAGCAAATAAAATTTACGTCTTCACTTTTCCTTTACATTACTATTTTGAATTCTCAACTCTTTATGATTAATTACAAAGAATTATGTCTTCTCTATGAAGATGTGATATCATGAAATTATCAAAATAAACAATTTGTCAAGCTGGGAGGTATTCCTTGTAGAGACAGGCAGATGGGCAATCTGGTGAGGACTGGCTCCCAAGGCATCCACGCAGCTATCCTCTAAGGAACACACAGGCTGAAAATGAGATGGAGAAAGCAATCTGCTAAAGAGGGCAGGCCTCTTCAGAGGTTCATTCATTTATCAGCTAACCAAGGATAAGAGGCCCTGTTATGAAATTTGGTCACAGGCACTTAGAATTCAACTTAACAAGACTCAAACTCCAAACAGAAATATTTCTAGTTTTGAAATATGATTTTATGAAACTCCATTTTTGGCTGGCATTCAGGAGGAAAAATAAATGAAAGTGGAAGGAGAATTTTCTCTATGGCTTGATTGACCACCAAAACTACCAATTATTGCTCATGCAAATCATTCTTCAGTAAGTGAGGACCTCGGATAATGAAAGCATCAAATGCTCCTATGCAGTGCAGTAAACGTGTACAAAAGCATCAGTCCTATCAATAGAAACATCTTGTTGACTTTTCTCCAAAGAAAATGTGAATAAATATAGGGCTCTATTAATAAAGGAAAGACATCTACATTATTTTTTTAAAACAAATATTCCTGATAAATAACACGTGTTACAAGCAAAATTACATTGTACTGTAGGGAAAGAAAGCTCACCTATATAAATTCTGCAGCATTAGAATATACAGTGGACTCTCCATATCTGTGGGCTCTGCATCTGTGGATTCAACGAACCACTGATGAAAAATACTCAGGAAAAAAAATTTCAAAAAGGTCCTAAAAGCAAACAAATTTGGCATGAACCGGCAACTGTTTGCATAGCATTTACATTGTATTCAATATTATAAACTATCTAGAGGGGATATAAGGTATACAGAAGGATGTTCATAGGTTGTATTGTGCCATTTAAGTCCCTTCAGTCGTGTCCAACCCTTTGCGACCCCATGGACTGTAGCCCACCAGGCTCCTCTGTCCATGGGATTCTCCAGGCAAGAATACTGGAGTGGGTTGCCGTGTCCTCCTCCAGGGGACACAATACCTCTCAACCTAGTGATAGAACCCACATCTCCTGCAGTTCCCTCATGGTAGGCAGATTCTTTACCACCACCAGGGAAGCCCGCCGATAGGTTATATGCAAATACCATAGCATTTTATATAAGGGACTGGAGAATTGGGTGGGGGGGATCATGGAACCAGTCCCCTGTGAATACAGATACAGAGCAATGACTGTATTCCCAGTACAGACCAAAAGCAGCTGAGTGGAAATAAAGCAATTTAACTTTGCAGTAGCATGTGCAAAGGGCTCTTAGAGGTCTTTTGATATCATGAGATGTTAGAGTCAGAAGAGCCCATCAAGATATTCTAGTTTAACCCCTTCAGTTAATAGAGAAGAAAGTTGAAAGGGTTGTTTGGTTTTAAAAAGGGATTGGGTGGGGGGAGAGGGCAAGATAATCTTTTAGAAGATTCTAGCTGATGTCAAGAGACACTACATACCAACCTGCTCAGACTGTTTTGCAGAAAGGAACAATTCAGTATGCCTTCCTCTTTGACTCATAAGAAAGGTGTGAATTCCAACCATGTAGTTGGCTTTCTTGCTAGACTGTTGCTGATTTTGAAGTTAATAAAACTAAAGCCCATTGTGAAGCACTATTTGGAAAATCAGAACTAAACTTACACTCTTTGTCATGATCATTTTTTAAGAAGATGACAGATTGGGCCTGCAGGAGGAGAGAGACTCCACCCTTGCCAGGAATAAGAGGATTCTCTTTCTGGTTTGTTATTTTTATTATTTTTCCCAGTGCTTCTGAGATCAGGTTTATCACCAAGGCTGTGGACAAGGCTAGGAATGTGGTGGACAATATGACAACAACTTCCTGCCTGGGGTGTCCCTGAATGACCAGAACAGTTAGCATATAATCAGACCATCTACAGCTACACTGTTGCTGCTGATGTCTTCATTATGCCTGTGGTATTCAGCTGGGTAATTCATTTCCCGAGTGTGGCAATATCTCCTGATATGCTTAATGATTGGAATGTAATTTTGTAGCTTTTCAAAATGAATGTCTACCCTTGCACTTAGCTTTGTCCTAATATGGGAAACAATGATAGCCACCATTTGGAAACAGCATTGTACCGTTCAGCTTTTTAGTGCAGGTTGGGTCACCAAACCACAAAGCCAGGAAACATTAGTGATTGGAATGACACACTAGATGTGGGTCACTTCGTGTCCTTTGTAATGACCTTTTTGCCTGCCTCTGCATGGCTATGGCTGTGTTCTACAAAATACAGCGGTCTTGCCAACGATGTAAAATTAGTTAATTAATGGTTCCAAAGATGTGGTGGGCTTTGACCGTCACTTACCAATGCTGTCCTGGAATGGAAGAACTATCTGAGAAATAAGAAATGTGACCCGTGGGTAGTATCCAACACCCACGCTGCGAGTTTTCTTTAAATTAAGGACAAAGTGTAAAATTGGACAAGAGCTTGGGAAAACTCTGGGAGATGGTAAAGAACAGGGAACCCTGGCGTGCTGCAACCATGGGGTCGCAAAGAGGCGGACACGATTTGGTGACTAAACCACAACAGCAAAGTATAAAATGCATTCCTCTGAATTAACATAGATGTATTGAACATCATTTACCATGCACAGGTTGAGCTCAGAGACACGACTCAGTGACCCAAAAGTCAGGCACACCTGCGCCCTGCCCTCTTGGAGATCTCAGTACAGTAAGGATAGAAGAGAGCCGAGTGACTCTAAGAAAGTTAGCCTGTGCTAAGAGCACTCAACTAGCTAGAGATGCCACAGAGAGAGAAGGGAAAGATGCTCATTCCATCTGGAGAACATAAAAGAAAAGGTTAACATGCCATCTCCAAAGCCTTCTACTTTCCAATCTGGATTCTTTTGAGAAATTCTGTTCTCCCTTTGGATCTTCCTGGAGTCAACTTCTCATTTCTGAGAGTTAGGACTCTTTGTCCTGTCTGATTTCTAAGTGCTTTCCAGTCATCACTGATGATCAGTCCCAAGCATCCCAAATGAAAATGGAAAAGTCAGCATAAAAGTAGGGCAGCTTATCTTTGCTTCTACTGTCACACCTGCTTTCCTGACTTCATAAAAGTAAATCCTACTATACAGACTCTTACTGGCAGCTGGGAAGTAGAAAGAGATCCTATACTAATACATTTAACTACATATTTTCATATTAAGATTTTCTTTAAAAAAAAAATAGGAGGAGAAAAGGAAAGCAACAGGACTAGGAGAAAGTGGAGAAAGAGCATCCTTAAACTCAAGTCATCTTGTTGTTGTTTAGCTGCTAAGTCTTGTCTGACTCTGCAACCCCATGGACTGCAGCCCACCAGGCCCCCTCTGTCCATGTGGTTTTGCCAGGCAAGAATACTGGAGTGAGTTGCCATTTCCTTCCTCCACAGAAGTCATGTGTCTTTCAGTATTTATCAGCTTGACTACTTTAACTTGTATACTGAATCCTTATACAAGTCTTTATGGACTCTGGTTTCCATGCTTCCTGATGAAGAGTGATGTGATTTCGTGGGTAGGTATACATGTACACAAGGGTTTGAAATCATATATTCTGAAAGTCGCTTTATTGTCCTGATCTAAACAAATTCTTTCACTGACTTATAAGTGCATGAACAGTATCAACATTTGAAAATTATTTGAGGATTCTATACAACATTCTTACAGGAAATGAAGACACAAAAATGCCTTTGGCTTTGAGTTGCAAACAAAAAATCTCCCCAGAGAATTAGCAGAAATGAAAGTTGTGAATGGAGACGATGCCAGTGTTTCTGAGATGGTTCATCATCTTCCCCGACAACCTCTTTATAGCCCAAGTCTCACTACACAGAGGCATGATCAAGATCCATTTAGCAACCAATTTACTGTAAATGCTTTTCTTTATGATAAAATACAGTATATCAAGGAAGGTAGGTGGCCTTGGGGGTGCTTGTAAGGAGAAGTAACCTGTGCTAATTCCTCTTGGAGAGATTTAGGTGAATGCTGCCACCTATTGATAGGTGAAATATATGCCACAAATTCCTACTCTGACGTGGTGGTGTGCTAATTAATGTTTATCAGAGCAGATCTCATTACTCAGTTGGCCAAAACGTTTTAACAGCCCTAAGTTCATAATTCTTCATGTATTTGTGAGTTTAAAAAAATAAGTATGTTATACTAATTTAAAACAACTCACAAATTTTATTTCTGGTAAGAGGCAAAGGAGCAAGGTAGAAATGAGGTAGAAATGAGCTTTGCAATCAGAGACCTGGGTTGAGTCCCAGCTCAGCCCCTCAGCACACAAACAAGTTAATTGATCCCTCTGAACTCTAGTTTCCTCATCAGTAAAAAGTAGATAATCCTCTTTGTGTGAGGATTCCGTGATACTGCTGCATAACACACAGGAGGTATTTGATAAATGGCAGGATTTATTATTATTTTTCACAGAGTTATTAAAAGTAACTATTTCTGATGCAGGGATTGGTAATATGACAAACCACATCATGTATCCACTCTGGTGAATTCTTCTGTGTGGTTCAATTATCCTTCAGCAATGCTGCTTGTCTAGTATCGTATCTTTGACATTCAAAATTAGGACAGTGTGAACATAAATATTAGAACTTTAAGTGTGCCAATTGAGAAAATGAGGATAAATGAGCTTCATTACCAAATGTCTCTGGACTGCCCTAGAGGATATATGGGGCTGAGCAGATAAAGAATTATGATAAAAACTTTGGAGTTGTGTATAAATGGGGCTTTGTGACCTGCTGGATAAGGTGGAGACTTAGAGCCAGACCTAGGAGGTTCACATTCCTGCCTCTGCATGGTGTGGGGGATCCTGGGCTCACACAGACAATAGGGGATTCATAGCTGGAGAATTCTAATGATGACTGAAAGGAGGGTGGCAGCCAGAACAAGAAGACTTTTCAGAAGCAGGACCCTGATTATCACATTGGTGCTACAGCCCAGCGAGAGGCTGCTGAGAGGCCGAATGAAGCCGTTCTTGGAAAGCTTTCAGTGAAGTGTTTGTAACCTCCTTAAGAGAATCCCATTTCTCAAAAATGCAACGCTGGAAAATCTCACATGATTAGTTCAGATAAACACCCTGTCATCAAATCACACTAGAAGTCATACGGACCATCTCTTTTTGAAGAGTCTTTTTGAATGTCATGAGTCTAGTTTCCAAGACTTAGAGAGAGAAAAAAAAAAAAAAAACAACCAAAAGAGGGTATCTCAGGATATTTGAGGACCTTTACTTTTAGTCTGAAAGGTCAACTGGTGCTTAAAACAAAATAATCAAGAAATACCATGCCTATGAACAGTTTGCACCTTTTGAAAAGGTCTGCTTGGGATTGAATAGGCAATGCCCTCCCCCACCCCTTTTTATTTTTTCTTTGGGGCTTAAAAATTGAGAGGGAGGAGGAGGAAGAGTTTCACATTCATTACTAACAACTTCACACATAATAAGCATGTTCAGATACACCCTGGGGTGTTAGTTTTCTTTTCCTATTTTTTTTGTCTCCTTTTTAGCAGCTTTCGATAAGTAGCACATTTTATTTTTGAAAAAAGAATCAGAGCCGTTACTGAGCAGCCTCGCCCTAAGGAAGGTCAGGAGATTAGGGAGCGGAAGTATGCTGGCCAAACTCTTTGCTGACCACAGTAAGGGACTGCCGCTTTCTTCCCATAATTTAATTTTGAGACTCTGATGAAAAGGCACCCCCTTAAAAAAATTCTTTGCTGGGAAAAAAAAAAGAGTGAAAAATTGTTAGAAAATGATCATCAAAAAGTGATCAATTTAAATTTATGTCTTACAAACAAACCACATGGAATTAACCGCAGGGCAGAGGTATATTTGCAACAGACATTCTCAAAATATGGGCATGCTTTTGCAGGAGAGACTGGACATTAGTAGCTTCTGATGTTGGTGGGTTTTGGCCTAATTTCACAAGTGTTCTGAAATTCTAAACGTTGCACTTCACAAATCAGAGACCAGTATAGTACTAAAAGGAACCTTTGAATTTAACTGGCCCAGCTCCCTCATTTTACAAGTGGGAAAAACGAGACCTCACAATAGAAAGTAACTTGCCCAAGGTCACACAGCTGCTGAGGAGAGCTCCACGGCTCAAGCTCAGAGTCCACACCCCAAACCAGGGTTCTTTCCACTGAGCTAAATAACTCAGAGATGGGAAATTGCAAACCCTCACATTTAACTGGGAAATCTTCTTTCAAGGGAAATTCTACACCCGTCTCCTTGCAAGTGATAACCTAGTGATTGCACTGTTTTCATCAGTCACACTTTTACAAATAGGTAGACTCATTCATCAGAGAAGGTGATGGCACCCAACTCCAGTACTCTTGCCTGGAAAATCCCATGGACGGAGGAGCCTGGTAGGCTGCAGTCCACGGGATCGCGAAGAGTCAGACACGACTGAGCGACTTCCCTTTCCCTTTCTCTCCTTGCAAGTGGCCCTGGATCTTTGCAGGCCTGTGTGCTAAGTCACTTCAGTTGTTGCTGACTCTTCGTGACCCTGTGGACTGTAGCCTGCAAGTCTCCTCTGCTCATGGGATTCTCCAGGCAAGAATACTTGAGTGGGTTGCCATGCCCACCCAAGGATCGAACCCATGTCTCGTACGTCTCCTGCATTGGCAGGCGGGTTCTTCACTAGAGCCTTCAAGTTTAGCTGCGGCTGAATGGCTTCTTCAAAGCCACCTAGGCACATTCATCTGGCTCCAAGGACTTGGCCTTCTGCTCTCTTCTCGGTCTTCAGAAGGATCTCAGAACATGACACGAATGCCTAAGTTATTTCTGTGTTTGATTACTGGGATTGAGTAATGCCATCACTATCTGCCATCATGCAAGTTGAAACTCAGCTTCTTTCACCATCTCACTTCGTCCACCTGTACCGCTGACAAATTCTAAAGCTCTACCTCCAAAGAATGCCCCGTGTTCATCTCCTAATTTGCACACTCACAGACCCTTAACAGCAATGTCTTCCTGCTTAGAGATTCTTACCACTTCAGTTCATGGTCCATGATGGCTAGACTGGAAGGATCTTGAGTCAGCTGCACTGATATTCTCCTACTCAAATCTCTGTCAACTGTACATAAAGTCCAAACTCTTTAGCACAGTGTGTGAGTGCTCTCTTTAGCCCCTGCCTACTTCTGAAACTTAAATTCCATTAGATCCTCCCATCACCACTTACCCCAGCCCAACGGGACTACTTGTCAATCCCCAAATATTCCAGGAATTCTGTGCATTGTCTCCACTCCTTTCTCTTCTTTCCAATGTCTGGAGGTTTTCATTCCTCCAGATCCAGTTTAAATGCAGCCTGCTCTGTAAATCTTCCCTACGTATCCCAGAAGGAAGTAATCATTGTTCTGTTCCCTTAGCACGTTGCTCATACTTTTATGACATGTATTTAATTCTGCCCTGTATTATAAGTCACATCTCCCTCACTAAATCGACCTCTTCTGTCTTTCAAAAGATATCTCATTCGTTTTGGTACCCCTCCTCACCAGAATGTTCCATCCAAAGCTTTGCACGTAATAAGCACTTTCCTTTCTTAATATTTATTGAGCATTTACTATCTATAAGACACTAGGCCAGGCAGGGTAAGGGCTGGAGGAAGAAAATTTTAAAAATAAGTAAAATGCAATCCGTGTCTTCAAAGGAGCTTTAATCAGTGAGACACATCCATGAATGACCTAAGCAAGTGAACTGACTGTGGGGGTGGAATTGGGTGGAGGGGAAGTGCTGAGCATGAACTAAACACTCTCAGTGTTCCAAATGAGAACTCTGATTTTATGATATGGAGGGTGGGGCGATGGAGGAGAGGCAGAGGAAAAGAAAGAGTAAGTGAAAGTCACTTAGTCATGTCCAGATCTTTGTGACCCTATGAACTACACAGTCCATGGAGTTCTCCAGGCCAGAATACTGGAGTGGGTAGCCATGCCCTCCTCCAGGGGATCTTCCCAACCCAGGGATTGAACCCAGGTCTGCCACACTGCAGACAGCTTAGCCACTTTACCAGCTGAGCCTCCAGGGAAGCCCAAGAAACAGCAAGGCTGCTTTTAAATGCTATCTCTGGGCTCTGGTTATTATTAGGTCTGACTGATCCAACCCATCCTTCCCCCAATACCAGAGTAACCTTCCCAAAGCGGGACTCTGATCATTTAACTCTCTATTCAGATGTTTGTTGTTGAATGAATGAGCATCAAATAATTGCAGGCTTTTGTTAGGTGTTGTAGAGAATACCAGTTTGTAGGGATGAGACAAACTCCAGGAAGCAGCTGGAGAACAAAAAGCAAGAACATGCTGTGCAAGTGCTGACGTGGCTTGGGACAAAGTAAACGTGTGATTGGACTAATGGAGAAAGAATAATCAGAGAAGACAAGCATTCAATGATGGCCACTTGGCAAGAAAATTACATATACTAAGTGGATTTTAGGGTTCCTTTCAATTCTCAGACCCCTGTTATTCTTTGAGATGGTGTATTCATCATTCAATAAATACATGCTAAGTGCTTCCGCAAAACACTCTCTAAGTATTTTTTGAACACCTTCTATAGGCCAGGAACTCTGCAAGAACCTCGAGATAGAGCAGTGAATAAAAGGCTGTATTTAAACTCTTGCAGTAAAATGGAAATGATTGATGTCAAACAAAATACAAAAAAAAAAAAAAGAAAAAAATTGTGATGGATATAATGATGGGAGGGTATAAAGTGCTATAGGACCACAGAGTAGGAAGCTTAAAAGCTCAGGGACTAGAAAAATATCCCTGAGAGATGATGTTTGAGTTGAGACTCTAAAACCATACATGAGTTAGCCAGACAAAAGAGACTGAGCATTTAGACAGAAGAAAATCATACGCAGAATTCTAGGAGTTTAGAGACAGCATTGCATGTCCAAGAACTTGAAAGATATTCAAAAAAGTTACAGCATGAAGGGCAGGTAGGAAGGTAACGAGAAATTAAGCTAGAGAGACAGGCAGAGCCAGACATGGAGACTTTTGCAAAAGTATGATGGGGGGTTAATATTTATTGATAAATTTTTCATAACATTAAAGTATTTGACATAGTGCATCTAGCCTACTAAGTAATAATAAATGTCTGTTGAAGAGAGGATTAATAAGTGAATGGATAAATGGTTCTCCTTTTCAATAGACGCGGGCTCATGAAATGACTCAGTTTCAAGTGTTTGCTCCAAAAAGCAATGCCACTAATATAGAAGGCATCACCCACTTAGTTTTGCATAGCGGATTGAACTAATAACCCCTGTGAGGCAGCCCCTAACCTCAGTAGAATTACTGAGAGTCACCTGGCTTACCTCTTAAGTCAATCTGCCTCAAAAATCAAAGACTTCCTAGAGATAAGGGTAAAGTTTTACCTGGCACTCACTTAGGCTTAAGCTGTGAGAGGGTAGCCTGACTCTTTCTTAATCCTTGATGAAAAAATTAGCCTTCTCATCCTCAAGGGCATGCATATTCCCAAATTAGTTTATTTCTATCACTGTTTCCATGGACAAATAAGTTCAAGGGAGAGAAAAAGAGAAAGTAATCCAGAGAGAGACTTTGCCTTTCAAATGAGAAAAAAAGTACAATCGTGCAAAGCCAAACTGAACTCCTCCTTTGGACACCAGTTTTTATGTCACTGAGCCTTATCTCGGATCTCAGCCCCAGAACAACTACTTGTTGGGGATGACTAAGCTGCCAGGATGAGGTGTGGTCTCTATAAAGCGGGAAGACTTTCAAGAATACAAGATGCCATTCCCAGGATTCTAATTGGTAACCAGGACATATATTAACACTCCACCCTCTTGCTTATAACCAAGAGACTTTCTCCTGATTTGTTACAGAGTCACATTCAAAATAGAGAAGTTGACTGAGCTCCAGGTATAAATCCCAGACCAGTGTCGGTGCCTAGCAAAAGGGTCCAAAATTATTTCTGAAGTCATTGCAGAAGCTAAGCTTTCATTTGGCACAAACAGAATCTGAATAGAGCTTGAGAAAGATTTTCAGTGCTGTTGCTAGGGACGTGTGTGTGTGTGTGTGTGTGTGTGTATCTACGTGTGTGTGTGTGAGTGTGTGTGTGTATTCACATGTACTCTCAATCAATGATGCTCCCTAAACATAATAAGCAGCCTGTGGAGGTCATTTGCCATTTTATTTCAGAGAGAAATATGAAAAATGCCTACATAAGTGGCTTTCTAGGAAATCTATTCTGTGTGTCTTACTCGTCGCATAAAGCATAACCCCGTGAAAGGAGCCAGGTGCATCCAGATGTGGCTGGAATGAAAGCACTGGAATCTTCTTCCTAAAAACTGAGCCTTTAGGTGTCCCAAGTCCCAAGTCTGTTGATTACTTTCTCAGACCCAGCTCAGACAAAAACTGGCATTGGTTGAGCAGCCCCAGGGAGCCTGGGACCTTTCTAAAGATGCCCCTTGTTCCTACTAGGAGAAGGATTGCTCGTGTGCCACGCACGAGGTGAGAGGATACGGCTGCCACCTGTGTGCTTCTGGTCCCAAGCAGCTGTGGGCGTAAGAGGGTATCTGGCCCCAGGAGGCTGTGGACCATTTGCAGTCACAGATTGCTGGATGGGCTCCAGGATGCCAGACGATATTTCTTCCCCTGCAGTTCGTACAGGGCAAAGCTAACTGGCTGCCTCATCGCCCCTTTGCTCATCCTTGAGTAACAATCTGTTCCGATTCAGTCTTGTTTGCCATGAAGCTTATTTTCCCTGTGGGCCGTTCCTAACGGACCTCACAGTTACAATAGGCTAAAGCTGCACGGGAGTCATAGTATCCGTTCACTACACGCAAAAGGGCTTGAGAAATCAATCCCTCCCAGGGCTGCAGTCCTGAGAATACACCTAGATTCTGAGCCAAGCTGTTTCCTTCCCCCATCCTCTCCCTGTACATCACTGGCCCTTTCATTTTGCCTTGAGATACCTTAGTGATCATGACTTCGGCTCTTGCCTGTAGTAATCCTCCTTACATTTTACTCTTTACACAGAATAGGAAGGAGGTTTGCTTGCTTTGCGCAGAGGCTGAGCCACAGGAGAAAGCAGAGCCAGTGTGATTTATTGAATGAAAGCACTGGACAATTACCAGCAACTTGCTCCTCTGCTGCCTCAAACAACCTAACCTGGTAAGTCCAATTTATTGTCGTCTTTCTTCATGTGAATGTGAGGCTTTTTTAGTTACTGATTACTTTTAAAATATGTATGTGTTGCTGTGGCTTAAATGATGTAAAAAAAAAAATTTGCATCTTCCAAAGTTAGCTGCAGGCAGCCCAGGAAGATTGCACACAGGCCATACACAGTGGTTCTGCAATAACACAGGCATGTTTGCGTGAATAGGTAAAAAGGGGATAGGGAAGCTCCATTTCTAATAACTGGGCATTTTGTTTGTAGCAAGCTCAAGGATGTTTGGTGCTTGCATAACTGATTAGCATTAGCTATGAAAAATATCCTATTCTGTTGTTGTGTGAGATCATTTTCCACTGGGGTTCCTGAGTACCTACAAAATACCTGTAGGATCCAGAAAAGATGGATTCCATCACACTGATAATCCTGAATACAAATCTAGGCATATTTCTGTCTTTAATCCAGTTTGCAGGCTGGACATCCAGAGCAGAATGTTAGCATTCTGTCCATCCTAGGTTGGCATGATCATAAATAGCATCATGATTGGATGCTGAGGATGCCAAAGGGACACAGTGAACGTGCACGCAAACCCTTGCCTGATCCACTGCCACTTTCAACACCCACATTTCTCAAGTTCATGTGTTGTTCCATGAACACATATAGTGGGAAGGATGTCTTAAGTGTGAAAGTGGAATATTTTGAGTGCCCTGTTACCCATGCTGAGTTTGCTTCTATGCTTGGCCCCAAAAATCCCTGTACTCATTTAATTTTCTCCTGTTCTAAATAAGACATAAACGAATTTCTGCAGAGGGGGAAAGTGAGTGGAGAGAACTATTATTTTTCCTACCATCTCTATCACCACCGTCTCTCCTTAGTCTTGTTTGCCTGGTTACCGCAAGACTTTATGACATCATCAATCCATTTCTGGTGGGCTCAGAGTCTACATAAATGTCATACAGAGTTTGATGTCTTTGGTGCATTCTCTCTGCAGTATATCACTGGCTGTTCAGATGAAGCTTTGGCCTTGAGTGCTGACAAGGATGGATGATGATGGAACAGTGAACAGCATGTTTCTCTAAATACAAAGCAAAGTTAAGAAATCTGAGAGATGGGTGGCCTTTTGCCTAGTAGAAAGTATCCCCAGGCCACTGAGTCACAAGAACAGGGTCATTCTGCTGCATGATTTGGCTGTTTCAGCAAATGATGGCACCCTAACAGGAGGGAGACAGCATTGTTTAGTGGCTAGAGATGTCAGGAAAGGCAGTCTCTTTCGGTGATTTCCCCAGTGGAGTGTGTGTCTTCGAGAATTCATTTACTCTCCCTGAATCTCCATTCCTCCACTCCTTCCATTCCTAGTTGTTTCAAAGAAGACACACTAAGGTCAACTAACGTATCTATGAGTTACGACTTAAACCTTTCTTGTTAAAGGATGCAATAGGCAATCAAGATCACCGTTAATGGGCTTTAATCCAGAGCCTGTGTACCAAAAACCCACAGATGAGAGTTTACGTGGGGATGAGGAGATGCATGCCCCCTCCCTCATCCAACAGAGATTACACTTAAAGCGTTGGAAGGGGAGCATAGAGATGAAAAATGGCGTTTTTAAAAAACTTAAAATTCAAATAAATTGGTCATGTAAATAATTTTTTCATCATATTGCACAGTAATAACTGATTTTCTATACTTGGATAAAAAGATACTGAAGGTCTTAAATGTTTGAAATAAGCAAACATGTGACTACTTGGGGAGCGTTAAATCAAGGATGAAAGAAATCCATGTAATGAATTTATGAAAACTTTCAGATGTTCTAATTACCCCCGTACCTATGTACATGGAATTAGCAGCTGCAGATGTATTATGATGTTCTAGAGGTTCATCAGCTCAAAAAAAAAAAAAATCCATCTCCAGGACTAAGATAAATGAAATTATTTTATCTGGGATTCAGTTAAGCATTGCTGTCCTTTATGAAACACAGATATTTCTTCAGTTCAGTTCAGTTCACTTCAGTTCAGTCTCTCAGTCATGTCTGACTCTTTGTGACCCCATGAACTGCAGCACGCCAGGCCTCCCTGTCCATCACCAACTCCCAGAGTTCACTCAAACTCATGTCCATTGAGTCAGTGATGCCATCCAGCCATCTCATCCTCTGTCATCCCCTTCTCCTCCTGCCCTCAATCCCTCCCACCATCAGGGTCTTTTCCAATGAGTCAACTCTTCACATGAGGTGGCCAAAATATTGGAGTTTCAGCTTTAGCATCAGTCCTTCCAATGAATACCCAGGACTGATCTCCTTTAGAATGGATTAAAATGGACTGGTTGGATCTCCTTGCAGTCCAAGGGACTCTCAAGGGTCTTCTCCAACACCACAGCTCAAAAGCATCAATTCTTCGGCGCTCAGCCTTCTTCACAGTCCAACTCTCACACCCATACATGACCACAGGAAAAACCATAGCCTTGACTAGACGGACCTCTGTTGGCAAAGTAATGTCTCTGCTTTTCAATATGCTATCTAGGTTGGTCATAACTTTCCTTCCAAGGAGGAAATGTCTTTTAATTTCATGGCTGCAATCACCATCTGCAGTGATTTTGGACCCCAAAAAATAAAGTCAACCACTGTTTCCACTGTTTCCCCATCTATTTCCCACGAAGTGATAGGACCAGATGCCATGATCTTCGTTTTCTGAATGTTGAGCTTTAAGCCAACTTTTTCACTCTCCTCTTTCTAAGGACAGATAATAAGTTAAGCCACTGATCCACGTGTACATATGAAATCCCTTCAGTTGTCTCCAACTCTTTGCAACCCCATGGACTGTAGCCCGACAGGCTTCTCTGTTCATGGGGATTCTCCAGGCAAGAATACTGGAGTGGGTTGTCATGCCCTCCTCCAGGGGATCTTCCCAACCCAGGGTCAAACCTGCATCTCTAATATCTCCTGCGCTGGCAGCTGTGTTCTTTACCACTAGCTCCACCTGGGAAGGCCCAGTCACTGATATCTTACCATAAATCAATGTATTAAATTTTTAAATGTATGTGTTAAATGTATTAAATGAATGTATTAAATATTTTGTACCTCAGGGGAAACCAAAGAATGCTACATTAATATTATATTAATTCTATTGCTTTCTATCTATTTTATACCTGTCTCCAAGAGGTTCCTTCATAATTATTATTTCACTCTTGATCAGAAAACTAAGTAGCCTTTAGGACAAGCTGCCTCACTTTTTACCGGAATGCTTGGATTAGACAATATCATCTAGACTTCCTCTAGGCCCTTGAGAGTCACACTGTGAAAAGCTGGACTCGCCTTCTTTCTTCTTTAAATCCACTTTTCCTCCTGTGTTCTTTTTTTTTTTTTTTTAATTATTGGTGGAAGGCCTATATACCTAGCTAGCCAAGCAGAGAACATAGAAGTCAGTTTCCTAATTCCTTGGCCTTTCCATCCAATCACTAACCATGCTTGGTTCATTCTATCTTCTTCACATTTTTAACCTGCCCAGCCCTCTCCATCTCTTCTGCCACACACTGTAGTTGAAGTCACCAGCTCCCACAGGGGCTTCTTCAAGACCTTGGTTTTCACTTGCCACTAGTCCTGTACCACCCTCTCCCCTTCTAGATGCCTCCAGAGTAATTCTGTAAAAGTGCAAGCATCAGCTTTGTCTTAAAATCCTCTAGTGATCCCTATGGTGAACAGGTTGAAATCTGTGCTCCTTAGCGTGACAGGTGAAGTCCTTTACCATGGGGATGGTCTTCATCCCTGTCTCCTGTACAACGTCACAAACCTCATTCCATAGTTCATCAGGCACTCTATCTACCAGATCTAGGCCCTTAAATCTATTTCTCACTCCCACTGTGTAATCATAAGGGATTTGATTTAGGTCATACCGAAATGGTCTAGCAGTTTCCCCTACTTTCTTCAATTTAAGTCTGACTTTGGCAATAAGGAGTTCATGATCTGAGCCACAGTCAGCTCCCGGTCTTGTTTTTGCTGACTATGTAGAGCTTCTCCCTCTTTGGCTGCAAAGAATATAATCAATCTGATTTCAGTGTTGACCATCTGGTGATGTCCATGTGTAGAGTCTTCTCTTGTGTTGTTGGAAGAGGGTGTTTGCTATGACCAGTGCATTTTCTTGGCAAAACTCTATTAGTCTTTGCCCTGCTTCATTCTGCATTCCAAAGCCAAATTTGCCTGTTACTCCAGGTGTTTCTTGACTTCCTGCTTTGCATTCCAGTCCCCTTTAATGAAAAGGACACCTTTTGGGGGTGTTAGTTCTACAGGGTCTTGTAGGTCTTCATAGAACCGTTCAACTTCAGCTTCTTCAGCATTACTGGTTGGGGCATATACTTGGATTACAGTGATATTAATGGTTTGCCTTGGAGACGAACAGACATCATTCTGTCGTTTTTGAGACTGCATCCAAGTACTGCATTTCGGACTCTTTTGCTGACCATCAAGGCTACTCCATTTCTTCTGAGGGATTCCTGCCCAGAGTAGTAGACATAATGGTCATCTGAGTTAAATTCACCCATTCCAGGCCATTTTAATTCGCTGATTCCTAGAATGTCGACGTTCACTCTTGCCATCTCGTTTGACCACTTCCAATGTGCCTTGATTCATGGACCTGACATTCCAGGTTCCTATGCAATATTGCTCTTTACAGCATCGGACTTTGTTTCTATCACCAGTCACATCCACAGGTGGGTATTGTTATTGCTTTGGCTCCATGCCATCTTTCTTTCTGGAGTTATTTCTCCACTGATCTCCAGTAGCATATTGGACACCTACTGACCTGGGGAGTTCCTCATTTAGTATCCTATCATTTTGCCTTTTCATACTGTTCATGGGGTTCTCAAGGCAAGAATATTGAAGTGGTTTGCCATTTCCTTCTCCAATGGACCACAATCTGTCAGAAATGGAAAAAAGTAAAATGGCTGTCTGGGGAGGCCTTACAAATAGCTGTGAAAAGAAGAGAAGCGAAAGGCCAAGGAGAACAGGAAAGATGTAAGCATCTGAATGCAGAGTTCCAAAGAATAGCAAGAAGAGATAAGAAAGCCTTCTTCAGAAATCAATGCAAAGAAATAGAGGAAAACAACAAAATGGGAAGGACTAGAGATCTCTTCAAGAAAATTAGAGATACCAAGGGAACATTTCATGTAAAGATGGGCTCGATAAAGGACAGAAATGGTCTGGACCTAACAGAAGCAGAACATATTAAGAAGAGGTGGCAAGAATACACAGAAGAACTGTACAAAAAAGATCTTCACAACCCAGATAATCACGATGGTGTGATCACTCATCTAGAGCCAGACATCCTGGAATGTGAAGTCAAGTGGGCCTTAGAAAGCATCACTATGAATAAAGCTAGTGGAGGTGATGGAATTCCAGTGGAGCTCTTTCAAGTCCTAAAAGATGATGTTGTGAAAGTGCTGCACTCAATATGCCAGCAAATTTGGAAAACTCAGCAGTGGCCACAGGACTGGAAAAGGTCAGTTTTCATTCCAATCCCAAAGAAAGGCAATGCCAAAGAATGTTCAAACTACCAAACAATTGCTCTCATCTCACACGCTAGTAAAGTAATGCTCAAAATTCTCCAAGCCAGGCTTCAGCAATACGTGAACCATGAACACCCTGATGTTCAAGCTGGTTTTAGAAAAGGCAGAGGAACCAGGGATCAAATTGACAACATCTGCTGGATCACTGAAAAAGCAAGAGAGTTCCAGAAAAACATCTATTTCTGCTTTATTGACTATGCCCAAGCCTTTGACTGTGTGGATCACAATAAACTGTGGAAAATTCCGAGAGAGATGGGAATACCAGACCACCTGACCTACCTCTTGAGAAATCTGTATGCAGGTCAGGAAGCAACAGTTAGAACTGGACATGGAACAACAGACTGGTTCCAAATAGGAAAAGGAGTACGTCAAGGCTGTATATTGTCACCCTGCTTATTTAACTTCTATGCAGAGTACATCATGGGAAATGCTGGACTGGAAGAAGCACAAGCTGGAATCAAGATTGCTGGGAGAAATATCAATAACCTCAGATATGCAGATGACACCACCCTTATGGCAGAAAGTGAAGAGGAACTAAAAAGCCTCCTGATGAAAGTGAAAGAGGAGAGTGAAAAAGTTGGCTTAAACTCAGCATTCAGAAATGAAGATCATGGCATCCGGTCCCATCACTTCATGGGAAATAGATGGGGAAACAGTGGAAACAGTGTCAGACTTTATTTTTCTGGGCTCCAAAATCATTGCAGATGGTGATTGCAGCCATGAAATTAAAAGACGCTTACTCCTTGGAAGGAAAGTTATGACCAACCTAGATAGCATATTCAAAAGCAGAGACATTACTTTGCCGACTAAGGTCCGTCTAGTCAAGGCTATGGTTTTTCGTGTGGTCATGTATGGATGTGAGAGTTGGACTGTGAAGAAGGCTGAGCACTGAAGAATTGATGCTTTTGAACTGTGGTGTTGGAGAAGACTCTTGGGAGTCCCTTGGACTGCAAGGAGATCCAACCAGTCCATTCTGAAGATCAACCCTGGAGTTTCTTTGGACGGAATGATGCTAAAGCTGAAACTCCAGTACTTTGGCCACCTCATGCGAAGAGTTGACTCATTGGAAAAGACTCTGATGCTGGGAGGGATTGGGGGCAGGAGGTGAAGGGGACGACAGAGGATGAGATGGCTGGATGGCATCACTGACTCAATGGATGTGAGTCCGAGTGAACTCCGGGAGTTGGTGATGGACAGGGAGGCCTGGCGTGCTGTAATTCATTGGGTCTCAAAGAGTTGGACATGACTGAGCGACTGAACTGAACTGAACTGAACTGTGAAGTCCTTGATCACCCAGCCCTATGACTTCTCCAGGCTTCTTTCTCAAGGCCCTGGAATGGTGGTTGAAATGTACCACTGAACATGTCAGAGCCCAGAAAACTCTGGTCAGATCTCCTATAGACACTGATCTACCAGCAACACCATGATGGTTCACAAATCCATGTCCTAGCTTGACCCAGCCTGCCAAGAATGCCTTTTTCTTTCTTTCCTACATTCCTGCTCAGGCACCACCTTCTCTCACCCCTTTCCCCACACGCCCTTCTCCCATCACCACCTTCTCTCACCCACAAAGTTAATCACTTATTCCTTTTGCTACTTCTTGGCCTTAGACATTTGAGACCAGTGTCTAGACATTAATTTATCAGATATAGACCTTTATTTCCTGGGTTTAAAACCTAGATCTGTGCCTTAGCAGTGCCTCAATTTCTATGTCGAGTGAGGATGATAATAGTCCTTATTTCACAGGGCTGTTGTGGGATTCAATGAACTGATACATAAATTAGTATTCTAAACAGTGACTGTCTCAGAGAAAGTGTCATGGAAGTAAACCATATTATTGTTACATATTTCACATATCACACTATTGCATAGCTGCATACACTTGTATAACTGCCTGCATTTTTAGCCTATGAGCCCCTTGGGATAACGGTAGGTTAATCACTTGTTTCAAATTGCCCAGGACTTATCCGATTTTAGCAGTATAAGTCCTGCAACCAGGGAAACCACTCAGTCCCAGGCAAGCCAAGCCAATTGGTTACCCTATTAGGACCCTGCCCGTTCACCTCTGAATAAGCGTCTAACATAGGATACATAGGTTACAAAGTAGATTATCCATAAGGATCTATTAACCTATAGAACCACTATTAATGGTCTTTTCACTTTCTACCTCATAAATATACTTTCAAACTTCAAAAATCAGTCTTCTAGCTGTGAAGTCACAGCTGACTTTTAAAAACTTACCACTGAACAACTGAATATATTATTTTTTTTAAATGCACAGGAACTGAAAAGGATGATTGCACCCTGTTATATACCGTCAGTGTAGTAGAATTGGCCACACGTTAGCAACTGAAGACATACTCGTCATGTTAAGCAGTAGAGAATGGGGGAAGGGGTCATACTTTCCTGTCTAGTGACAGGCCAGTTGGAGTCTAAAGGTCCCTAGTTCACCTCACAGCCTGAAGAGCAATCTTGTCCCAGTCAGAAATGTTCCCTTCACTAAATGTATCTGTCTACCCAGCTGTCAGAAATGGCTAGAATTCCTGTTTCTAATATGCTTTGTTTTACCACCGCTCCTCATTCAAACTGGCTCAGTTCATTTTTCACAGTACAAATAAAACAAGAAAGTTCTGCAACCAAGTGCCTATGAGACAGGGACTCTGGACATGCCAGAACTCATAATGAGGGCAAGATCTTGTCTTCAGAATCAAGGTCTAGCAAGAAGCTGATAGGCAGCCAGACCAGAATAATAGCAGAGTTGCTAAGAGCAGAAGGTTTAGAGTCAGAGTTCTAATTCTACTTCCTCCATTTACTAGCTATAGGATCTTGGACAAATTACCTCACCTCCCTGGGCCTCAGTTTTCTTGTTTTTAAAATGATGATGTATTAGTAGTGTTGATTTCCTCATGAAAGTGAAAGTGAACTCACTCAGTCGTGTCCAGCTCTTTGTGACCCATGGACTCTAGCCCACCAGGTTCCTCCGTCCATGGGATTTTCCAGGCAAGAGTACTGGAGTGGGGTGCCATTGCCTTCTCCAGGGTGTCTTCCTGACCCAGGGATGGATCCCGGGTCTCCCACATTGTAGGCAGATGCTTTACCATCTGAGCCACCGGGGAAGTCATAACAGTCCTATGATTTCTCATAGGATTGTTATATTTTGTCTTAGCCTATGAAAACAAAGCCTGAGGCAAAGTCAATTGCAAATATTCTATTTGGTACTAACAGATGCAACCTCAGGGCATCAAACTTAAAGGAATAAAAGAAAATGAGCCAAAGAATGAGGGGAAACAAATACAGGTGGTTTGTAGCTGAACTAACCAAAACATAACAAGAGAACACATATGGCTGTTTGTTTGCATGTGACTGCTTCCAAGAAGCCTTCAAAACAGTCCATAGGGAAGGGTTGGAGAGGGGAACTATCTGCTGGATACTCCCGGTCTCCTGTCTCTTACGATCCAGCTTTCCCATATCTGGATGTTACCCAGTCCTTCACTGTAGCCATGATGGAGGCTGGAGCCTCCCTCCGTGGGTCTAGTTGGGCCAGAGCTGTTGAAGCTACTGTCACAAGAAGCATGATGGACCCGCCCTTCACTTGTGACAGCTGGGGGCGTTAAGAGACGGGTCAACAGCAGCGGCCATAGCTCTCTGAGCAAGCGGCCAAAGGCCCGGAAACAGGTAGTTTTGGAATAAATCTGAACAGACTCCACTCTCCATAGGTTATTCTTGCCATTTTGGACGTGGATTGTCCAGGCTACCGTCAGTCTTGCCTTACAGCTTGGCTCTTCACAGATCCAGGCCACAATATGTCAAAGAGCAGAAGTCTTTAATTTTCGTTAAGTCCAATTTATCACTTGATTTTATGGTTTGTGCATTTTGGATCTCCTCTAAGAAATCACTATCTTATTCAAGTTCACAAAGATTTTCTCTTATGTTTCCTTCTAGAAGTTTTGGTTTTAGCTTTCAAAGTTAGTTCTATGATCTATTTCAAGTTAATTTGTATATATGATATGAAGTGGGAGTTAAGGTTCTTTTTTGCATATGTATATCCCATTGCGCCATCACCCATTGTTTCAAAAGAATATTGAAAAAATAATTTTTCTCTATTGAATCATCTTGGCCCTTTGTGAAAAACCAACTGACCATATATGTTCAGGCTATTTCTGGGCTCTCTCTGCTGCTTCAGTCACCTATATGTCGATCCTTATGCCATTGTCTTTATATATACAGCAATCCTTACAACAGTACCATATCTGGATTATTGTAGCTTTATAAGTCTTGAAATAAGGTTGTGTAAGCCACTTTGTTCTCTTTTCAGCGTTGTTTTAACTATTTTAGATTCTTTCCATTTTCATAAAGCTTGTCAATTTCTAGAAAGAAAAACGGACTGCTAGAATTTGATTGCGAGTGCATTGAACCTATAGCTCAGTTTGGAAGAACTAGCAGCTTAACAATACTAATTCTTCTGATCTGATCTTGAAGAAGGTCTATCTTTATTTATTTAGGTCTTCTTTAATTCACATATTAATGTTGTGTAGTTTTAACTGTAGTTTTGCATATATTTTGTGGTATTTAGTTCTAAGTAGATTTTTGTATATTTATTAGATTGTTCTACAGAGGTTTTATGTCATCTGCAAATGAAGACTGTCTTCCTTGTTTCTTTCCAATCTGTATGCCTTTATTTTTCTTATCTTACTTCACTGGCAAGGATGTCTAGTAAAACAGAAAAGGTAAGAATGGACAGTCTTGCATTCTTTCTGATCCTGGAAAGAAGGAGTTGGTTTTTAATTATTAAACATAGTGTTACCTATAGGTTTTTGTAGATTCTCTTTATCAGGTAGAAGAATTTCCCTTATATTCCTAATTTTTTAAAAATTTATAAATGGATATTGACATTGTCTAATGCTATTTGACATCTATATGGTACATCTATAAAGATGACCATATGGCTTTTCCCCTTTATTCTGTTAGTGCAATAAATTATGCTGAATGCTATACTAACTTGCTTTCCTGAAATAAACCATGATTGATCATGATATTATGCTCTTTGTATACTGCTAAATCCAGTTGTGGATGTGTCTGGTAGTGAAAGTAAAGTCCAGGGCTGTAAAGAGCAATATTGCATAGGGATCTGGAGTGTTAGACCCACAAATCAAGGTAAATTGGATGTGGTCAAGCAGAAAATGACAAGAGTGAACATCAATATTTTAGGAAACAGTGAACTAAAATGGATGGAAATGGGTGAATTTAATACAGATGACCATTATATCTACTACTGTGGGCAAGAATCCCTTCAAAGAAATAGAGTAGTCCTTATAGCCAACAAAAGAGTCCAAAAGACATGAGTTGGGTGCAATCTCAAAAATGACAGAATGATTTCAGTTCATTTCCAAGGCAAATCGTACAGCATCACAGTAACCCAAGTCTATGACCCAACCACCAATGCCAAAGAAACCAAATGGTTCTAGGAAGAACCTCAAGACCTTCTAGAACAGACACCAAAAAAAAAAAAAATGTCCTTTTCATCATAGGTGATTGGAATGCAAAAGTATGAAGTCAGGAGATACCTGGAGTAACAAGCAAGTTTGACCTCAGAGTACAAAATTAAACAATATAAAATGAATTTTGCCAAGAGAATGCACGGGCCATAGCAAACACCTCTTCCAACAGAAGAGATGACTCTACACATGGACATCCCCAGATGGTCCATACTGAAATCAGATTGATTATATTCTCTGCAGCCAAAGGTGGAGAAGGTTTGTATCATTCAGTCACTCAGACATGCCCAACTCTTTGTGACCCCATGGACTGTAGCACACCAGGCTTCCCCATCCTTCCCTATCTCCCAGAGCTTGCACAAACTCATGTACATTGAGTCGGTGATGCCATCCAGCCATCTCATCCCCTGTCATCCCCTTCTCCTCCTACCTTCAATCTTTCCCAGCATCAAGGTCTTTTCTAAGAATTCAGCTCTTCACATCAGGTGAAGGTCTATACAGTCATCAAAAACAAGACCTGGAGCTGACTGTGGCTCAGATCATGAGCTCTTTATTGCATAATTCAGGCTTAAATGGAAGAAAGTAGGGAAAACTACTAGACCATTCAAATATGACCTAAATCAAATCCCTTATAATTCTATAGTGAAGGCGACAAATAGAATTAGATCTAGTAGACAGAGTGCTAAAGAACTATGAATGGGGGTTCTTAATACTCTACAGTGACCAAAATCATCCCAAAGAAAAAGAAATGCAAGAAGGCAAAGTGGTTATTTGAGTAGGCCTTACAAATAGCTGAATAAAGAGGGGGGTTCATGTCTGGGAACACATGTACACCCGTGGTGGATTCATGTCAATGTATGGCAAAACCAATACAGTATTGTAAAGTTAAATAAAGTAAAAATAAAAATTAAAAAAAAAAGAAGGAACAGGCAATGGAGAAAGGAAAAGATATACCCAACTGAATGCAGAGTTCCAGAGAATGGCAAGGAGAGATAAGAAGACTTTCTCAAGTGAACTGTGCAAAGAAATAGAGGAAAACAATGGAATAGGAAAGACTAGAGATCTCTTCAAGAAAATTGAAGACATGAAGGGAATATTTCAGGCAAAGACAGGCACGGTAAAGGACAGAAACAGCAAGGACCTAACAGAAGCAGAAGAAGTTAAGAACATGTGATAAGAATACACAGAACTATACAAAAAAGTTCTCATGACCCAGATAACCATAATGGTGTGGTCACTCACCTAGAGCCAGACATCCTGGAATGTGAAGTCAAGTGGGCCCTCGGAAGCTTTACTATGAACAAAGCTAGTGGAGGTGATGGAATTCCAGTGGAGCTCTTTCAAATCCTAAAAGATGATGCTGTGAAAGTGCTGCGCTCAATATGCCAGCAAACTTGGAAAACTCAGCAATGGCCACAGGACTGGAAAAGTTCAGTTTTCATTCCAATCCCAAAGAAAGGCAATGCCAAAGAATGTTCAAACTACCATACAAGTGTGCTCAATTCAGATGCTAGCAAGTAATGCTCAAAATCCTTCAAGTTAGTCTTCAACGGTACCTGAAGTGGGAACTTCCTGATGTTCAAGCTGAATTTAGGAAAGGCAGAGGAACCAGAGTTCAAATTCCCAACACCTACTGGACCATAGAGAAAGCAATAGAATTCCAGGGAAAAAAAATCTACTTCTGTTTCATTGACTTTGCTAAACTCTTTTACTGTGATCACAACAAATTGTGGACAATTCTTAAAAAGATGGGAACACCGGAACACCTTACCTGTCTCCTAAGAAACCTGTATGCAGATCAAGAAGCAACCATTGGAACTGGACATGGAAAAAAGGACTGGTTCAAAATTGGAAAATGAGTACATCAAGACTGCATATTGTCACCCTGCTTATTTAACTTATATGCAGAATATAATCATGCGAAGTGCCAGGATGGATGAAACACAAGCTGGAATAAAGATTGGCAGGAGAAATATCAACAACTTCAGATATATATATGATACCACTCTAATGGCATAAAATGAAGAGGAACTAAAGAGCTTCTTGATGAAAGTGAAAGAGGAGAGTGAAAAAGCTGGCTTAAAGCTCAACACTCAAAAACCTCAGATCATGGCACCCAGTTTCATCACTTCATGGCAAATATATGGGGGAAAAGTGGAAACAATGACAGATTTTATTTGCCTGGGGTGGGCTCCAAAATCACCATGGATGATGACTGCAGCCATGAAATTAAAAGATACTTGCTACAGTATCTTTATTTCAAGTTAAACCTGCAAGAGAACAGCTTCATTGAACTCTTTGCTAAGCAACATGAGGACTTCAGTAAGGAAGACCTGATGGAATTGAAGGCACAGAGAAAGGACAAAGAGAAACAAGAAGAGGAAGTAACTGAAGAGAGTCACAGTGCAGGAAATGGCAAGGGGATTTTCTCTGTTTGAGGAGCAGTGTTGGGGTTTGTGGCATAGGACCTGAATATAGAACAGTCCATGAAAGTTGCAGCAGCTATTTGGAATGCAATCCAGTGCTACCATGTCACCTATGATAAGAAAAAAAACCAAAAAACAAAAAAATAGCTACTGCCAAACATCACTGGGTTGTTTTCTCAAGCGTGTATATAGAAAAGAATCCAACAAAGAACCAGAACCTGTGCCATCAGGGACAAGAGTGAGTGAAGCTGCAGCTTGCCCTCCGTCTCCTTTGGCTGGCAATCCGTCGCCTCTACCGTCTCCACCCTCTCTTCCTTCTCCAGGCTGTAACTCTTCTTGCTTGGTCACTCACTGCCAGCCTCTGGATGCCATCTTTGCACTGTTCTACTATACTTTTCCAGGTACTGTACTGTAAGATTTATAGTGTTTTATTTTTCGCGTTTGTTTTTTTTTAAAATATGTTTGTGTGAAAGGTATTATAAACCTATTACAGTACAGTACTATACAGCTGATTGTGTTAGCTGGGTACCTAACTTTGTTAGACTTATCAACAAATTGGATTAACAAATGTGCTCTTAGAACGTAACTCATTCATATGCAGGGGACTCACGTGTAGATAAAATAGATAAATAACAAGGACCAATTGTATAGCACAGGGAACTCTATTCATTATCTTGTAATAACCTATAATAGAAACTATTCTGAATAAAGAAAATGTATAATCTTATATTTAACTGAATCACTTTGCTGTACATTAGAAACTAACATGACACTGTAAATCAACTATACTTCCATTAAAAATTAAAATTAGAAAAGAAACCCTACCATTAAAAAATTGGCCCTCAAAATAAAAAAGAATCAAAGTTAAAAAGAAAAGAGGGAATGATAATGATTCCTTCCATTTTTATGAAATTCTGGAAAATGGAACCAAATCTACAGTATTAAAAAGCAGACCAGTAATTGCATGGGAACAGTGTACCTAAAATAAATATATATTCAGAAAATATTTATGGAACATCTATTTATTTCAAGCACTCTGTTAAACAATTGGTATGTGTTACTTCACTTAAAACTTTAATACCCCTTTAGACATGACCATTAAAATTGAGATGGTAATACTGTTACAATGAGGAAGTTGAAGCGAATATTCTGCTAAATATCATCCAGTTAATAAGTTGAAAAGCCAAAACCTGAAATTAGATCAGACTTACATCAAAGCCCTTACTTTCGATACTGTGCTTAAAACCACATCCCTCTGGCCTCTCTGATTTTCTGATGAAAAGTCAGCTATAATTCATTTTGAGGATCCCTTATACATAAGGAGTTATTTCTTGCTTGTTTTCAAGATTTTCTCTTTGTCTTTAGCTTTTGACAGTTTAATTATGATGTATCTAGGTATGATTCTCTAACTCTATCCAACTTGGTGTTCACTAAATTCTTGGCTGTGAGTTTTTCATCAGTTTGAGGAAGCTTTTGGCCATTATTTTTTCAATATTCTTTCTCCTTCTGAAATTCCTATTAAACATATCTTGGTATACTTGATGTTGTCACAAAGATCTCCAAAACAGTTTTTCTTCATTATTTTTTCCTTTTTGCTCCTAAAACTGATTTCAATTGACCTATCTTTGAGTTGGCTGATTCTTCATTCTGCCTTTTCAAATCTGATGTTGAGTCCCTCTAGTCAGTTTTTCATTTCAGTTATTGCGCTTTTCTTTTTGTTGGTATTATGGGGTTTTGATGCTATTGTTTTTATTTGTTTATTTTTGGCTCCACTCCTGCACACAGGCTTTCTCTAGTCACAGTGAGAGAGCGGGGTCTACTCTTCATTGTGGGGCATGAGCTTCTCATTGCAGCGGCTCCTCTCGTTGGGGAGCACAAATTCTAGGCATGTGAGCTTCAGCAGGTGCAGTACTTGGGCTCAGTAGTTGTAGCACATAGGCTTATCGTCCCGTCTTGTGGAATCTTCCCAAATCAGGGGTCAAACGTGCGTCTCTGTATTGGCAGGTGGATTCTTCACCACTGGATCACCAGTGAAGTCCCAATTATTGCACCTTTCAACTCCAGAATTTCTGTTTGGTTCTGGCTTTGCTTAATAAATTGATATTTTTTATATGGTGAGACATCCATTCTCTTGATTTCCTTTATTTCTTTAGACATGAATTCCTTTAGTTCCTTGAACATATTTAAGATATCCAGTTTAAGTCTTTGTCTAACAAGCCCAACATTTAGACTTCTTCAAGGGCAATATTAATGTATTGCTTTATTTCCCGCGAATGGAAAATAGCTATGGTATATTTTATACATTTTTCTGTTGAAAACTAGGCATGTTAAACAATATAATGTGGCAACTCTAGAAATCAGATTGTCCCCTAACTGAACTTGTAAAGTCCTGAACTAAATCTGTAAAGTCTGTATTTTCATCATATGTGGCCACTGAAGTTTTTGTTTGGTTAACTTTGTTGTTCAGTCCCTCAGTCATGTCCAATTCTTTATGATCCCATGAAGTGCAGAATGCAAGGCTTCCCAGTCCTTCACCATCTTCTGGAGCTTGCTCAGCTCATGTCCACGGAGCCGGTTATGCTATCCAACCATCTCATCCTCTGCTGTCCCCTTCTCTTCCCACCTTCAGTCTTTCCCAGCATCAGGGTCTTTTCTAATGAATTGGCTCCACACATCAGGTGACCAAATTATTGGAGCTTCAGCATCAGTCCTTCCAATGAATATTCAGGATTGATTTCCTTTAGGATTGACTGGTTTGATCTCTGTGCAGTCCAAGGGACTCTCAAGAGTCATCTCCAATACCACATTTCAAAAGCATCAATTCTTCAGTGCTCAACCTTCTTTATGGTCCAACTCACATCCGTACATGGCTACTAGAAAAACCATAGCTTTGACTATATGGATCTTTGCTGGTAAAGTAATGTCTCTGCTTTTTAATATGCTGTCTAGGTTTGTCATAGCTTTTCTTCCAAGGAGCAAGCATCTTTTAATTTCATGACTGCAGTCACCATCTGCAGTGATTTTGGAGCCCAAGAAAAAGTGGTCAGCTAATGATCAAATAAAAATTTCATTAAAGAGCTAGAATCAATCTTGGCAGAGTGGCTCTATGTGTATGTTGAGGCACGCCTTCAATACTCATCAGGCAGTTGATAACTCTGTGGTAGCCTTCATTCTCACCTGGCACATTGGTAAAGAATCTACCTCAGTGCACAAGATGCAAGAGATGTGAGTTTAATCCCTGGGTGAGGAAGATCCCCTGGAGTAAGAAATGCAACCCAGAAAATTTCATGGACAAAGGAGTCTGGTGGGCTACAGTCCATGGGGTCGTAAAGAGTCAGACACGACTGAGCAGTTAGGCATACACACAGCACATAGCCTTCACATCCTGCTGGCACAGACCTCAAACTCAGACAGAGATGAGAGCTTAGGACCTTCTCAGGTGTTTTACGAGAATCCTCTCTCATCTGGGAATGCATGTGATCTGCTGGATCCCCAGGAATGGATCAGAACTCTTCAAAGTCTTCTTTGGATATCTAATTCTCCAACATTTTAAGTTTCTGGTTATCTACTGTTTGTTACCACTCTTATCCACCACCTCAGACAGCTATAATATTAAACCACTGCTGGTGTTTGTTTTCAAACACATGCCCCAGAGGAAAAGGTTGTTTGCACTTGGTGAGCTCTGAGTTAGATCAAATTTTTAAAAGCCTTGTGAGTGAATTCTTTCAGGGAACCACCAGACATGTCAAAAAATGGCAATTCTCTCAAGACAGGTTTTATCTCTATCACCATTCTGCACTGTCCATTGGCTACCAGACTATTGTTTAGTGTCTAAGGCTACCGCGGAGTTGATGGGAGTGAAGCATGTTTAAAAATGCCGCAAAGCTCACTATTTTTAGCAAATTCAGTTACTTTCTTGAATAAACAGTTCCTGCATTGCTGCAAAATTTTGGTTAATTTCCTGGGTTTTGAAAAATTAATTAGGACAATTTTTGCTAAGAAGAGGATCTTCAGAAGTCCTGATTTTGGCATTCCCACTGTCATACTTTTCTTTTGTTTTAATATCTCTGTAAAATGTTTAATTAGGTATACCACTTGTAAATGGCAATTTTAAAATCTCAGTTGGAGAATTTTATCTTTTATTAGGAAAAGTAAACCATTTGAATGTATTGTGCTCACTAATATATTCAGTCTTAACCCTACTTCATTTTGTATTTCATTTATTATATTTTCTAATTTTATTTCTTTTTATTTTTCCATTTTTAGACTTATTTTCATTCCCCCTTCCTCCTAATAGTTTGAAGCTCTACTTACTATTTCTGTTTTACCATAAGTTACCATAAACATACGGATTAAAATATCTAAATGTATTTTTATCACAATAAAGGCTAAGTAGTATAATAAATACATAAAATCAGATTTCAAAACAATGTTTAAAACAAAGAAAACTAAATTATTACAGTGTACTTTGGTGTTTCTACCTTGGGAAAAAGACTTGAAGTAACTTTAATAATTGCTGCTATTTACTGAGTGAGTTGGAGAAGGCGATGGCACCCCACTCCAGCACTCTTGCCTGGAAAATCCCATGGACAGAGGAGCCTGGTAGGCTGCAGTCCATGGGGTTGCCAAGAGTCGGACACGACTGAGTGACTTCCCTTTCACTTTTCACTTTCATACATTGGAGAAGGAAATGGCAGCCCACTCCAGTGTTCTTGCTTGGAGAATCCCAGGGACGGAGGAGCCTGGTGGGCTGCCATCTATGGGGTCGCACAGAGTCGGACACAACTGAAGTGACTTAGCATTGAGTGAGTATTAAGCACCAAACAGGATGCTAACCTTTCTGTTGTGAATTTATTTAATCTTCACAGCCTGTAATAAATCATTTTATATATAATTAGACTAGCTCAGAGAATTTTGTTAAAGTGCCCAAAGTTACATCAATTACAGATAACAATATCATGGTTCAAGCTTGGCTCTGCCAAATTCCAGAGCCAAAGTTACTCTGCTTCTCAAACGCTTGCCCCTTTCCAAGGTGAAAATTTAAGAGCACATTTAGTTGGGAGGGGGGTGTCGGTGGTGGTATACATGTTTATGAGAACAGATAATAGAAAGTTGTCCTTCTAAGTATCTCTCATCAGACAAAATTCTATGTATAAAGGAGAAAAAGAAAATATAATGATGAAATGGTGAAATCTAGAAACATGGAAACATGCTAAAGGATGGCCTGTAAGGAAGGGACAGCTGGGATGGTACGAGAAGAAAGTCAAAGAAAGAGAAGCCAGTCTTTTCTGAGTGAAGGGAACAGATGGGAGGTGAGCCAAAGCAAAAGAGGCCACGTAGGTAGGTGTCATCAGTTAGAGGGCAAGTCACTAGAATCTGATCAATTGACAAGGATTTATTTACCAGACTCCTGGGCACTGTGAGAGATACTAAAGAATGCACGCTCGTTTGGGGAATGATAATGATGTGGACAAGACCGATGGCTCGAGCTGGGGCAATAACGCTGAAGGAAGTGACTAGGGGCAGGTGGAGGCAGAAATAAATAAGACAGTCCCCATGTGAGCCAGCTTGCACATCAGAAATCTGGAATTTCCGTGAGAATGGTAAGACATAGAGGAAATGCTATAGTTGCTATTGAATTATAGGTAAAAGATTTGTGGACAGAAGGAGAAAGATGCCATATCACCTGCCCTTTCCATTTCTGCTTTTGTGTAAATTTAAAGATTATTGAAGATGAATGAAAATGCACCCCTAGGTACATACATTACTACAGACAATGCTTTGCATCCTCCTTCTAAATGTAAATATGGCCATATAGCTAAGACTGGATCGGGCCTGATGAAGACTATTAATATCAAATAGGTCTAGTCTCCTCAGTAGGCACTAAGAAGTCTTTGTGTTGAAGAAAATTACAAGCAAGATTTAGTAGGTGCCTAAAGACGTTCAACAATGTAATGAAGAGGGATCTCCACTTGTTAAATTGAAAATAAGTCAAGGTTAGTTGGTGCTAGTGGAAATGGAACCCAATGCAGAGGCATGAGCAGAAATAAGCTTTCTGGGTAGACCCTTACTATATAATATATAATAGATTCTCATATGTGCATTTATTTTCTCTAAAGTATCTACTGAATATATTCTACAACAAAAATGATAGCTGCCAGGAGTCTTCTTATATTCTAAGCTCTTTATATTCATTATTTTGTCAAGTCCTCACAACCATAGTACATCGTTGTTGTTATTGTCCCTATTTTATAAATGAGAAAAATGAGATTCAGACACATTAAAACAACTGACTCAATATCACATAGTCAGTATGTAGAAGAGGAAAATTCACATCTTCAGTTCAGTTCAGTTCAGTCGCTCAGTCATGTCTGACTCTTTGCAGCCCCATGGACTGCAGCACACCAGGTCTCCCTGTCCTTCACCATATCCAGGAGCTGGCTCAAACTCATGTCCATCAAGTCGGTGATGCCATCCAACCATCTCATCCTCTGTCGTCCCCTTCTCCTCCCACCTTCAATCTTTCCCAACATCGGGGTCTTTTCCAAGGAGTCAGTTCTTCACATCAGGTGGCCAAAGTATTGGAGCTTCAGCTTCAGCATCAGTCCTTCCAATGAATATTCAGGACTGATTTCCTTTAGTATTGACTAGTTTGATCTCCTTGCACCCCAGGGGACTCTCAAGAGTCTTGTCCAACACCACAGTTTAAAAGCATCAATTTTTCGGTGCTCAGCTTTCTTTATAGTCCATCTCTCACATCCATACATGACTACTGGAAAAACGATAGCTTTGACTGTATGGACATTTGTCAGCAAAGTAATGTCTCTGCTTTTTAATGTGCTGTCTAGGTCAGTCATAACTTTTCTTCCAAGAAGCAAGCCTCTTTTAATTTTACGGCTACAGATACCATCTGCAGTGATTTTTGGAGCCCAAGAAAATAAAGCCTGTCACTGTTTCCATTGTTTCCCCATCTATTTGTCATGACGTGATGGGACAGGATGCCATGATCTTTGTCTTTTGAATGCTGAGTTTTAAGCCAACGTTTTCACTCTCTTCTTTCACTTTCATCAGTTTGTGTTATATTTCTTTTACCCTGAGACAGGCTCCTTTTAAGTTCTGGGGAGATAAAAATTAATACTTGGCAGTCTTTGTTCTCATGAAACATATAGACTAGCTGGGAGAAAGAATGCCAAACAAACAGTTGTGATGGGATAAAATATTTACTACAACAGGCACATACTGAGTGAATGAGTAAAGAAATACACAAATTTGCCTGGAGGTGTCAGAAACTACTAGAGCCTCCGCTTTAAGGATCGGCAATTGTTTTCCCAGGGGATGAAGGCACAGATGGAATTTTAATACATACAAAGCAGTGCATACAAGGACACAGAGGCAGGAAGGAGTTTGAACTGTTTAGGAAACTTCTAAGGCGGTCAGAAAAGACCGCAACATAAAAAGCAGAAGTACAGTATCAGATGAAGCTGGAGCGGCAAGCACTTGTTTGTCAGGCTGAAGAATGTAGGTTATACCTGTAGGAACTGGAGAATCGTTGAACTCTATCCTATGAAGAGTTTGATCAATAAAAGAGATTTTCCATGATATTATTTCAGAGTCTATAAGGCTAAAAAAAGTCAAAAACTGGAGATGTCCAGGTCACAGCTAAATAGCATCAATACAAATGGAAGACACTATTAGGAATTTGAGGGCAGGTGGTGGGAAGGCAGCAGCATGTTCCAGAGACCTTGGTGCAATGCACCAGAGGTTACACCGGGATAGAGACACTCTGCACATAACTAACTGCCTTAGCCACTTATTCCATTCTTGCCTTTGTTCACCCAGTACATATATGCTAGGTAACCATAGCCTAGGCAGCATTTGTATTTCAATAGCAATACCTACATAATGGTGGATGGCTTTGAAAGCCTTGGCTGACCTCCTGGAAATCAACATCAGGTATGATGTTGGTGAACATTTCTTCTTAAATTGAAGAAAGTAGGGGAAACCACTAGACCATTCAGGTACGACCTAAATCAAATCCTTTATGATTATGCAGTGGAAGTGAGAAATAGATTTAAGGGACTAGATCTGATACACAGAGTGCCTGATGAACTATGGATGGAGGTTCATGACATTGTACAGGAGACAAGGATCAAGACCATCCCCAAGAGAAAGAAATGCAAAAAAGCAAATTGGCTGTCTGAGGAGGCTTTACAAATAGCTGTGAAAAGAAGAGAAGCGAAAAGCAAAGGAGAAAGGGAAAGATATAAGCATTTGAATGCAGAGTTCCAAAGAATAGCGAGAAGAGATAAGAAAGCCTTCCTCAGTGATCAATGCAAAGAAACAGAGGGAAACAATGAATGGGAAAGACCAGAGATCTCTTCAAGAAAATTAGAGATACCAAGGGAACATTTCATGCAAAGATGGGCTCAATAAAGGACAGAAATGGTATGGACCTAACAGAAGCAGAAGATATTAAGAAGAGGTGGCAAGAATACACAGAAGAACTGTACAAAAAAGATCTTCATGACCCAGATAATCACAATCGTGTGATCACTCATCTAGAGCCAGACATCCTGGAATGCGAAGTCAAGTGGGCCTTAGAAAGCATCACTACGAACAAAGCTAGTGGAAGTGATGGAATTCCAGTGGAGCTCTTTCAAATCCTAAAAGATGATGCTGTGAAAGTGCTGCACTCAATATGCCAGCAAATTTGAAAAACTCAGCAGTGGCCACAGGACTGGAAAAGGTCAGTTTTCATTCCAATCCCAAAGAAAGGCAATGCCAAAGAATGCTCAAACTACTGCACAATTGCACTTATCTCACATGCTAGTAAAGTAATGCTCAAAATTCTCCAAGCCAGGCTTCAGCAATACGTGAGCCATGAACTTCCTGATGTTCAAGCTGGTTTTAGAAAAGGCAGAGGAACCAGAGATCAAATTGTCAACATCTGCTGGATCATTGAAAAAGCAAGAGAGTTCCAGAAAAACATCTATTTCTGCTTTCTTGACTATGCCAAAGACTTTAACTGTGTGGATCACAATAAACTGTGGAAAATTCTAAAAGAGATGGGAATACCAGACCATCTGATCTGCCTCTTGAGAAACCTGTATGCAGGTCAGGAAGCAACAGTTAGAACTGGACATGGAACAACAGACTGGTTCCACATAGGAAAAGGAGTACGTCAAGGCTGTATATTGCCATCCTGCTTATTTAACTTTTATGCAGAGTACATCATGAGAAACGCTGGGCTGGATGAAGCAAAAGCTGGAATCAAGATTGACAGGGGAAATATCAATAACCTCAGATATGCAGATGACACCACCCTTGTGGCAGAAAGTGAAGAACTAAAAAGCTTCTTGATGAAAGTGAAAGAGGAGAGTGAAACAGTTGGCTTAAAACTCAACATTCAGAAAACGAAGATCATGGCATCTGGTCCCATCACTTCATGGCAAATAGATGGAAACAGTGTCAGACTTTATTTTGGGGGGGCTCCAAAATCACTGCAGATGGTGACTGCAGCCATGAAATTAAAAGACACTTACTCCTTGGAGGGAAATTTATGACCAACCTAGATAGCATATTCAAAAGCAGAGACATTACTTTGCCAACAAAGGTCCATCTAATCAAGGCTGTGGTTTTTCCAGAGGTCATGTATGGATGTGAGAGTTGGACTGTGAAGAAAGCTGAGCACCGAAGAACTGATGCTTTTGAACTGTGGTATTGGTGAAGACTCTTGAGTCCCTTGGACTGCAAGTAGATCCAACCAGTCCATTTTAATCCATTCTAAAGGAGATCAGTCCTGGGTGTTCATTGGAAGGACTGATGTTGAAGTTGAAACTCCAATATTTTGGCCACCTCATGAGAAGAGTTGACTCATTGGAAAAGACCCTGATGGTGGGACGGATTAGGGGCAGGAGGAGAAGGGGACGACAGTGGATGAAATGGCTGGATGGCATCACCGTCTCGATGGACAGGAGTTTGGGTGAACTCTGGGAGTTGGTGATGGACAGGGAGGCCTGGTGTGCTGCGATTCATGGGGTCACAAAGAGTCGGACACGACTGAGCGACTGAACTGAACTAAACTGATGATGTTGGTGAGGATCTGTTTAGAGATTTGTGGAATAATAGTCTAATACTACTTGGAGAATGTCAGCAGTAAGTGTCCTGGTGGACACTATCTAGAGTATCTGGGGTGACCAGGCATGAGCCTATGGGTGTTGTTCAATCACTAAGTTGTGTCTGACTCTTTGTGACCCCATGGACTGCATCATGCCAGGCATCCCTGTCCTTCACTATCTCCTGGAGTTTGCTCAAATTCATGTCAGTGATGCCATCCAACCATCTCATCCTCTGTCGTCCCCTTCTCCTCCTGCCCTCTTTTCTCAGCATCAGTGTCTTCTCCAGTGAGTCAGCTCTTCACATCAGGTGGCCAAAGTATTGTAGCTTCAACTTCAGCAACAATCCTTCCAATGAATATTCAAGGTTGATTATCTTTAGGAGTGACTGGTTTGATCTCCTTGCAGTCCAAGGGACTCTCAAGTCTTCTCTAGCACCACAATTCAAAAGCATCAATTCTCAGCCTTCTTTATAGCCCAATGCTCACATCCATGCATGACAACTGAAAAAAAAAAAACCCATAACTTTGACTAGATGGACGTTTGTCAACAAAATGATCTCTCTGCTTTTTAATATGTTGTCTAGGTTTGTCATAGCTTTTCTTCCAAGGAGCAAGCATCTTTTAATTTTATGGCTGCAGTCACCATCCACAGTGATTTTGGAGGCCCCCAAAATAAAATCTACCACTGTTTGCATTTGAAAAAAAAAGAAAATGAAGTCACTCAGTTGTGTCCGTGTCTTTGAGACCCCATGGACTGTAGCCTACCAGGCTCCTCCCTCCATGGGATTCTCCAGGCAAGAATACTGGAGTGGGTTGCCATTTCCTTCTCCAGGGGATCTTCCTGACCCAGGGATTGAACCCGGGTCTCCTGCTTTCCAGGCGGACGCTTTAACCTCTGAACCACCAGGGAAGCCCTGCTGTTTGCATTTGTTCCCCATCAATTTGCTAAGAAGTGATGGTATTGGATGCCATGATCTTAGTTTTTTGAGCCTATGGGTACATGAGTACAAATTCCCCAAAAGTCTGGACACTAGAGTACTTCAATGAATCTCAGATAACAGGCACAGTTTAACACCTTAAAGAAGAAGATCTTCAGGAAAAAATTACACTCTCTTATACACCCAACAGAAGATAGCGTGTAAAGTATAAGTAGCAAAATTCCAATTATATAAAGCCAAGAAGAATTGAACAGACACCCTGGGTTATAGAATTCAGATACTACCTCCCAGTGGGACAGAGATCAAAAGATTTTGAGTAGAGGCTCAAATCATACATATGTTTGTATGTGAATGTATATTTATATAGTAAATGGATGTTGTCATTTCATTCTTGTCACCAATTAGCTGTATGGCCATAAACAAGCTGTTTCCCTTCCCGGGGCTGCAGCTTTCTCATCTGTAAGGTGAAAAAGCTGGATCTGATGATCTCTAAGTTCCCTTCCAGCTATAATATTTTTATTAAGATTCCAGATGGTTAATGGAGATGATAAAATTCTTTGTCAACTTATAATTACACTATGTAAATTATTATAACATTTGATTTTTCTCCTCCTAGGAATTGTCGTGTGAAAATGACCCAACAAATGCAAAATTTACATCTTTCTCAGTCAAAAAAACATAGCGCCCCTTCGTCTCCCAATGCTGCCAAACGCCTGTACCGGAACCTCTCAGAGAAACTGAAAGGAAGCCACTCTTCATTTGATGAGGCCTATTTTAGGACAAGAACTGACCGGCTGAGTCTCAGAAAGACTTCAGTGGTAATAAAACTCTTTTTATTCCCATCTTGGTTTGATTTGTGCAGTTGTGTTTGGATTTAAGGAGATTTTAAGATGATCCTCATTAACTTCAGAACCTGATGTTTGCAAGTTTATAAATGTTGAAAGTCAAGTAAGGCAGTAACTGCACATATATATGTTAGCCAAAGTTGGAATGACTGGGAGATTTTCCCTTTCTTTTTCTTAATTTCTTTTCCTTTATTTTCCCATAGTTTTTCTTTCTCTAATAAACCGAAGAACTCCCAAAAGAGCAGTTTGACAAATAGAGAGTTTGAGATCAAATAGGCTTTCTTGGGAGATCCAGTGTTCATTCAAATGCTGAGTAAACAATGAACAGTATTCTATTTACTTACTTATAATGTATACCCCATCTGCTTTCCAAAGGCTTTCGAGACAGAATCCAGGCAAAAAATGCAAATATATTATATAATGGTAAATAAATCGATAGCAGTGATAATAATAGGGGACAGTAAAGGAGTAGGAGAGGGACAAAGAAGGAAGAAAAAAAACTAGAAAAAGAAAATAGTGAGGTTAGGAAGAGAAATAGATATACTAAAAACCTAGGCGAATATAGTACCTGAAATTTATCATTACATTTATCTCTGAGTTCCCAGTCCGTCACAGCAGAAAGGAAAGGACAACTGGTAATAGCATTCCATTAGCTAATAATTGAAAATATACCAAATGATATCTTCCTGTTGCTAAGTCCTCTGGCCTTTATAAGATACAGTGAATTATGTAATGGAAAATAAAGAGTAGTACTGGGGTGTTATAGACATTCTCATGTAGGAGGTTCTTGTATTGCCCCTCAGTAAACGCTGAGAGTATAACATTAACATGATCAGGAAGGATGTCGATGCAGGGGTTTATTTCATCATTTGTTTGAGCTTAAAACAGAAATGAGCCCTAGCCTTCCCGGACAGAAGCATACTGGAGTTCACCAACAAAAGCATGGAGAAGGAAATGACTTAAGAGTGAGAACAAATACTGGCGTATGAGAAATTAGACGTACTAAGAATCACAGACAAATACACAACTGTGTTGTTTGGAGAGGGAAGCATATTAACTCTGCACTTTGGTTTCCAATTATTCTCATTTCAAACACATCTTCTAGGAGGACTTGGTTAAGCTATGGCCTAAGCATCAGAGGCTCTTCAGCTTAGCAGACTGTCGACAAAACACTTTTCCAATCAGCAGAGTGCCATGTGGCAAAGAGACCTGCATACCAAATAGCTCCATCCCTTCGGTCCCCATTGTCAAAACAAGTATTTGCAGAATAACTTTCTGTTTTCCTCAAATTTCATTCGTGTGTTATGCACTCAGTTAAGCTGACCTGCAGCCTCTGATGAAAAAAATAGATTTTTGATGAGACTGAAAATAAAACCTGCCAACCTTAGTATTTGGTTACTAAAAGTTTAATCAGACAACCCATATGCTAGGTCAGGACCGCTGGTATTTCAACATGTTTAACCACCTGGCAATTCCTGGAGAAGATACCAGATAAATGTATGAATAGTACATGTGTTGCTCTTCTCCCATGAGCTATAAAAATATGTATTTGAGAGAATTCTAAAGGTTTTCTCCTTTGTTTACTACTAATATTCTGAAAGAAATTTTCAAAGGAAATATATTGTCTCTAGCTACATTTTTCTATAGGTGATGTGTATCCTATGAATACTGAAATTTTGGCCCTTTCAGGCAGTAAAGCAGTTTGTTACCTAATCCACTGAAACCTTTCCTGAATACTACCTCTTGATTCCCTGATCTGAGGTTTCAGAAATGCAAGGTAATCAGTGACTGTGACTCCAGGTTGAGAAAGCGTAGAGGTTAGTACAAAGGAGTTAGGGAGTCAGTTTGCAGGCTGCTGCTGCTAAGTCGCTTCAGTCGTGTCCGACTCTGTGCGACCCCATAGACGGCAGCCCACCAGGCTCCACCGTCCCTGGGATTCTCCAGACAAGAACACTGGAGTGGGGTGCCATTTCCTTCTCCAATGCAGGAAAGTGAAAAGTGAAAGTGAAGTCGCTCAGTGGTGTCTGACTCTTCGCGACCCCATGGACTGCAGTCTATCAGGCTCCTCAATTTGTAAATAGCGAAGGGACATGTAGAACTGTAAATTTTAGAAAGATTACTCTTGTATGGAGTAGTGATGGAGGAGACTCAGACAAGAAACCAGTAGGTCGTTGCCGTAAACTGGGAACAGTCTGAGCAACAGTCCAGACATGGGGATGGAAAAGGAGGGGCTAACAGAGAAAGGGCATGTGCTCTCAATCCCAAGCTAGTCATAATGTAAGTTACCTGTGCTATGTTATCTATGCCAGCATTCTCCATACTATATTTTGTAGAACGTTATTCCAGAACAGTTAAAACAAATACAATGAAAAATATGTTCTGTGAAAAAAATTATTTGAAACAGGTCATACTTCTCACCTATGAAAGGATCATAATTGCATATTAAAATTAGTAAAGGTCTTGGGACTTCCCTAGTAGCTCAGGGGCAAAGAATCTGCCTGCCAATACCCAAGACACAGGTTCTATCCCTGATCCGGGAAGATGCCACTTGCCACAGAGCAACCGAGTCCATGCACCATAGCTATTGAGTCCACACCCTAGAGCCAGCGAGCCTCAACTACTGAGCCTACAAGGCACAATTACTGAAGCCCGTGTGCCCTAGAGCCCGTGCTCCACAAGTGAAGCCTCTGCAATGAGAAGCCCAGGCACAACAACTAGAGAGGAGCCCCCACAGCAACACAGGTAGAAAAAAACCCATGCAGCAACAAGGACCCAGCACGGCCAAAAATAAAAAAAAAATTAGTTTTTAAAAGATGTGAAAACATAATAATATACAGAAAATTATGTTCAGTCCAGTTCAGTCACTCAGTCATGTCCGACTCCTTGCCACCCCATGGACTGTGGCACGCCAGGCCTCCCTGTCCATCACCAACTCCCGAAGCTTAAAACTCATGTCCGTGGCGTTGGTGATGCCATCCAACCATCTCATCCTCCATCGTCCCCTTCTCCTCCTGCGTTCAATCTTCCCCAGCGTCAGGGGCTTTTCCAGTGAGTCAGTTCTTCACATCAGGTGGCCAAAGTATAAAATAAAATTATTTTTTAAAAGATGTTAAAAATAATAATAATATACAGAAAATTATGAAATGTAATTTATTTTAAAAAATCAGCAAAGACCTTGAGAGCTCTTACAGTAAAATAATGCAATAACGTGATTTAATCTAATGTTGACCAAATTCATTTGACCACGTGTTACTTTCTTCATAGGACACCTCATAACAACCTCCTGAACAGTATTCCCCAGAAGACTGCTTTGAGAAAAGCTGATGTCTGCTTTTACCTATAGGCTATATACTGAATGTCTCCATGCATCGAAATGTACAGATCTTTTCAATGCTCGTTAGAAAGATGGAGGGAGGGCCCAACCGTGTTTGCTTTAGAGACCTAGGAGTAAAAGGGCTTCTCCGGTGGCTCAGTCAATAAAGAATCTGCCTGCAACGCAGGAAACCCAGGCTTGATTCCTGGGTCAGGAAGATCCCCCGGAGAAGGAAATGGCTACCCACTCCAGTATTCCTCCCTTGGAAATCCCATGGACAGAGGAGCCTGGTAGGCTACAGTCTAGGGGGTAGCAAGACATTGGACAGGACTTAGTGACTAAACCACCACCACCATCATTCCACTTAGAAGTGGAAATGTAGTCCCTGAAGCAGTCCCTGAAATCTACAACAGCCAGGCCATGAAGACAAGCTGGTCTGTGAAACTGTGCTAACCTACTTCATTCTTCTCCAGAACTTCCAGGGCAATGAAGCCATGTTTGAAGCAGTTGAACAGCAAGACATGGATGCTGTACAGATCCTCCTGTATCAGTATACACCGGAAGAACTAGATCTCAACACACCCAACAGTGAGGGGTTGACACCTCTGGATATCGCCATCATGACGAACAATGTACCCATTGCTAGGATTCTTCTGAAGACAGGGGCCCGAGAAAGTCCACACTGTAAGTAAGCTTGAGAATAAAGCATATACTATTAAAGCCAGACCCCAGTTTTATGCCACTGGAGTAGTTGCTACTGGCCATTAGAATGATTCACTAACCGTAGGCTCTGAAATCCTTTCCATGTTTTCATAAACTGTCATGCAAATAGTGCCAGTGCTTATATGTCTAAACATCCAGTTACATTTTAAATAGAATATATGGAGTGGTATTGAACAGGAACCTCAAAGGTACTTCCTCTTAAGAATTGAACGCAAGTTTTAAGATATGTGAAATGCCCCAAACAAGGCTATAGCACAGGAATTATACATAGAAAAAAGAATGAGATAGAAAAAAGAATAAGCATGTGTGTGTTAGTGTCTTTTTATTCAGTCAATACTGGGGTGGCTCCATTCATTTATTCACTTAATCGACAAACACCAAAAAAAGGGCTTGTGCTAAGTACTTGGAATACAGTGGTGAGCAAGATAAAAATCTCTGCACTTACAGAACTTATATTCCAGTGGAGGAGATTTCCAACAAGCCAGAAAATAAATCAAATATAAATTCAAATGGTGATAAACACTATGGAGAAATAAAGTAAATGAATGGGTAGAGGTTGATAGAGTGGGACTATTTTAATAGAATTGGGCAAGAGGAGTCTCTCTGATGTAGGGACACTTGCTCCTGGTCCTAGGTGATATCAAGGAATGATCCATGAGAAGATCTGGGGGCTAATTCTAGGCAGAGTGAATGGCAGGTAGAAAGGTTCTGAGGCAGGCAGGAATGAGATGGCCATGTTTCTGAAGAACAAGAAGGCCGGAGTGGCTAAAGCAAAAAGAACACAGTGGAGAGTGATGCTGAGGGAGACGTCACCAGGACCAGATGGTTCAGGATTAGAGAGGCCCCGGCGAGATGCTTCACTTTGATTGTAAGTGTGATCAAGACATAGTGAAACGGTTTAAGCAGGCGAAAGACACCTTCTGGGGAATTCCTTGGCAGTGCGTGGTTAGAACTCCGCACTTTCACTGCTAGGGCCCAGCTTCAATCCCTGTCAGGGAACTAAGATCCTGCAAGCCACATGACATGGCAAAAGAAAAGAAAGACATTCTGCTTTACATTTTAAAAGATCCCTGCCGTGCTCTGCAGAAAAGACAAAGTGATGTGAGCAATTGTGAAATTGTCAAAACCAGCTAGGAAGCCATTCTAATGGTCCAGGAGGCAGATGCCAGTTACTTGGATTAGCACAGCAGTGACATTCATGGTGAGCAGGGGTGGGATTCTGGGTGTATTTTTTAACAGCTTTATTGAAATACAATTTACGTGCCATACAATTCCCCCACTTATCATGTATAATTCAAAGATTTTTAGTACAAGCACAGGCTTGCGCAACCATCACCACTATCAATTTTAGACCATTTTCATCATCCCAAAAGAAATCCCATACCCTTCAGCTATCACACCCCCACGTGCCCACTCCTCTCAGCCCTGGACAACTACTTTCTGTTTCTATAGATTTGCCTATTCTGGACATTTCACAGAAATGGAATCATTTAATATGTGATCCTTTGTGAATGGCTTCTTTCTGGAAGTATTTTGAAGTAGAGCGGATAGTACTTGCCAAAGGGAGCTGCTCTGGGGCCATCGACCCTGCCCAGGAGTGGATGGGATAAAATCACACAGCCCTTGCCCTGTGCCAGGCACTATTCTGAGCACTTTACATGTATTGACTCCTTTAATCCTCACACAACATTCTGAGGTAGGCACTCACATTCCCCTAGGTGCAAACTCTCTGACCCAATGACCACAGCGGGTCTGAGCCACCGTTTTTATGTTTCCTAAAAGAAAAAAGTAAACTCATCAAATTGTTAGTTTGACTAATACTGATTCACTCACTTCCAAGTGGTGAGACCCAGAAGGCTGAAAGAGAAGCAACAAATATATAATTAGAGGTCACATCGATGCTCCTAAATTTCATAAAACCCCGCCACCCAAAGACTAGGTACAGAGACAGATCCTTGTATCAGAAAACTCTTTCTTTTAAAAATGCTAAGCTCACCACCTCCATGTCCAAAAGAATGAGGACTTGGGTTCAGTAGCATGGGGCTCTTCAGTAAGAGCTCCTTCGTCAAAGTACCGCTTCTTTTTAGTGGAACTGGAGGATTTGGATGGATGGGCAAAGAAGGATGGAAGAAATGAGAAAGGTTTATTTGCTGCCTTCCAATTTATGTTGCAATAATGTCTGTCCCAAAGATCCAGTGAGAGAGCAGTGGAGAGAGAATCAAGGGGTCTGAACACAGAGAATGCAGACTGAGCCCCATTCTATAGGAACAAGGGGACCATTCATCCAGATGTTGCCTGCACTGAGCTGGATGAAACATTACTCTTACTTACCTGAGACGCTACAAAAAAATGTCTGCATTTTCCACGAAACCAGTAAGACTCCCAATCCCCCCCCCCCCAAACCCCTTTGTGCATAATTAAATCTCCATAAAAGAACCCAACTACTAAATATCTAGTTAAACCAAAAGAAAATTCATTGAAAAGATCCCTGGTTTTTCCTCATTCCCTGTGGGATGATAACCACAATATCATCACCAAGTTGTAAAGGATAGTGAGAGAGAAACCCAGCTTTTAGCCTCTGGGAAATATGATACCTAAGTCACCTCGGCCACCCAAAACGTTAAAGAGACAGGATCGTGTATAGACTCCCACATGTGTAAAAATGGCAAAAGACAGCTGATTGAGGGACTATGAAATCGCCACATACATTATCTCCCGTTTTCACACTGGCGCTTCAGGATAATGTTATTAACTCCATTTTGAAGAAGAGGAATTTGTGATTCTGAGAGGTTATGTGACTGATCAAAGGTCACACACATCGAGCAAATGAATAAGGGTGTCAAGGATTGAAGTCCAAGTGTGTGGGATACCATACCTGGGTCCTGCTGTGCAAATTTGCTCTTTCCAAGTAACCAGTATGGAAGGCTGTGGCCGCTAGGCCCCTTTCCCTTCCCCTTTTTTGCTATTTGCTAAAACTCCACTGTGTGTTTCTTTGTTCTGTTCTGCGCACTGAGATGCCGTTTCTGTTGGGAAAAAAGCAGGATAGAAGAACACAATCTGTTTTCAGGGATTTTTAATTCACTTTATATATCAAGTAGAAAAGAAATCAAACTGCTTCTGTGCGTATGAGTCAGCCCATGAGAAAAAGTCTGGCAGCCAGAGCCAGGTAAGCAAGCACCTGTTGCAAACTGTTCCACAAAAGCAGTAGAGGCAGGATAGAAGAGCAAAAATGATAATAATAACAATGAGGTCTTAAGTTTTTAGAGTATGTTACACATTGCGAAAATGCTTTTGCTTACATCTGATCCTGACCACTGGTTTGTGAGATGAGAGTTGCCTGAAATAACAAAAGACAAAGAATTCATCCAGTGCTCCAAAGCTAATAAGTGGTGGACCCGCAATTTGAACCCAGATCTTCTATATTAAATGCTTTGGCGTTTAGTATTAAATGTATTTAGTATTTGGTATGAAATGTGTTAGGTATTTGTAGAAAAGCATTAGCCCACTTCCTGACACAATGTGGATATTCAGTTCCTTTCTTCCCTGACTCTCCTCCATCTGCTCATCTTCTATTGCCTGTCAAATAGTCAGGATTTCTAATAGGGTAAAATTTCTGTCTTCCCTTCCCCTGTGTGTTCCCTTCTGAAAACAGCGCAATACTCTTTTCACTATGCCAACCAAAGATTTCAACATAATTCAGAAGAAAGTCCTCTGTATTTGTCTCCATTTCAAAACAGGAATCACAAAAACACAGATACGTTTGGGGACTTAACCTCCTAAGCCATTGGTCAGGCATATTGTCCAGGTTTTAACCCCTCAATTCATAGAGCTATATGGAGCTGTTCTTAATAAACATGGCTTGAAATTCAGCCATGTACATTTCCTTATTCGTAAGGGAAGTGCCAGAAGCGGCCACCCAAATTTGCACACTGCCCCAAGGTTAAATATATACAGAACTTCAGCCTGCTCATTAGATGAATCAACTGTCTTTATTTGGCAACTTTTTTCTGTTCCTCCCACCTTTAGGTGAGCAGCACAAAGTAATATTCATTCCTTCTAGAAGAAAACATCAGCCATTATTGAAGGAGAATCCCACATAGGTGTGCCGAGCTTAGGAAACAGGCCCAGAATCTCAAAGGACCAGACCTAGGAAAACTAATGCACAGAAGTACTTCAGAATGCCTGGGGACTATGCTTTTGATTTTTTCACCCGCTCAGTATCCCCCTTGCTATAACACGTACTCAGTTGAACAACTGCTATCTGAGCAAGACTTGTTCCGTATCTGAAAGTCCCCTGTCATAAACCCCTCCCTTCTTCCAACTCATCCTGCCCTCCCCTTTGACTCACACTTCCACAGTCTCCAGAGGAGCTTACTGAATCGTCAGTGCTTTTCTGAGGTTGCTACCTATTTGGCATCATTTAGGCTCTCCCCACGGACAGAGGAACCTGGCAGGCAGAGTCGGACCTGACTGAGCGGCTAAGCACAGCACAGCATAAGCTCTATAAACAGTGATCATAAAGAAACTAGTTCTTTTGGGACACCTGTCATGTGCAAATCTGGTCACTCACATGAATGTTATCTCATCTTTTGATCCCAACGCCTGGCACATAGTAGGAGCTGAGAAATTTTCAGGTGAAATTTTCAGACCTGTCGTATGCTGTTGGGAATCACAGGTACTGAATTTCAGCCCACGTACATGTGTCCTCACACACACAGTGTATGAAGAAAACTTTGTCTTCCAGTAATTTACACTGTGGGGAACCTTCTGTCGCTGCTGTTGCTGTGTCTTCCAGGCACTGTTTTGAGACTTGGTTGCAGACATAGCCTGACTTTTTGTTTTTACACTGATTCATAACATGGCAGACTGTTCTTCTTTCTGCCCTTTCGGATAACTGCATTCTCCCTTCAGCCCAGACCCTCTCCTCCCTCTCTGCATTCCATTGTGAACTCCTCTCTCTTGCCTTCCCGTGGATACTGCCTGTGGCACTAGGAAGTGTCTCCCAGAATTAGTTATGTTCAGTTACTTCATAAAATACGATCGCAGAGTAGCTGTCATCTGAGTGTGGTGCAGACACCAATGTCAAAATTTGGCAGCCTTGTCAGGATGCACCGCTCATTTCTGCAGTAGTCAAGGGTCCTTGCTGGTGCTGGGACTGGTTCAGGGCACGTCTAAGAGGTGTGACTATAAACTAATGAGGCTGGCTTTACGTAAACAAACACACCAGAAAGTCTACAATCCACACGAATGTTATCCTGTAACAGGGTCCTCATGGGAGACCCCACACTTGCTTCAACAGTGCTGCCATTGCTCTAAACACTTTTCAATTTGTCCTCAGAGCCAGTTTATGAGAAAATCTGACTCGTTGCTTAGAGTCACACCTGATTTTTGTTCCAAAACAGCATTGCTCAGCGTCCTCACCCTCCCTGTTTACCAGACGTGGCTTCCAATGATTTAGAGAGGTTTCCTGAAATCAAATCCACCCTCAAAAGACAATGATTTTCAACCATTATAACTATGTAAAGGACAAGGCTTAAGCAGGTCTCTAGAATGAGTCCCCAGATATTTTTGTCTGCTTCGTTAAAATAGGCGTACAAACCATCACCCTGACTTATGAACTTGCTCCTCCTCAGACCTTATCCCATACTGCTCAGCCCTCACCTGAGCAGGCCTTCACTCCATATACGCACACCTCCACTCCATTCCCTAAGCACGCCTCACTATCTTACTAGAGGGCCTTTGTATGGCCATTCTCCATGCTTGAAAAGATTGAGAGCTTTTAATCTTGATCATTACATTGCCAACGCCTTCTTAACATTTCAGTTCAAATTTCACATCTTCAAGAGAGGCTTTCTTTGGCCACCAAGTCCAAGGTCTAAAGTCTCTTTCTTTTTTTCCCCTTGAGTTTATGGGGATCTTTAGTCTCTTTTAGCAATTTAAAGAGGTTGAGAGCAGTGATAGAAAGAATACAGAAAAAGGATGTAAAGCAAGAACTGTTCTCCATATCCACTGTTTTGGGCATGGGAGGCCACTTTTTTTAAACAAGATTTTACCTATTTCATTTTTATGTAGATAAGTGTATTAGGCTAGACTTTGCTGTAGGAACAAAAATACCCTCCCCCAATTTCAGTGAACTTACCACAAAGGTTTATGTATGGCTCACACAAGCTTGCTTAGGTTCAGGCCACCCTCCCTGGGCAGTTGACCTCCATGCTTGAGTGAGAGGAACTGGGTGGCAGATAGTTGTACATAGGTCTTAAGAGTTTATTCTGCAAGTAAAGCCACTTCTGATCACATTAGTTTATTTTCGTTGTCTGCATAGCACTGAAATCACTATACAATATTTTCTCAGTGTTTTGATTTCCTTATTTTCTCTCCCCTCTGCATTAGAATGTAAACTCCAAAGAGCAAAACTGGTCCCATTTGTCACTCTATCCCCATCAAAGAGTAGGCACTTGATAAATATGTGTTTAGTTGAACTGAATAAATCCCAAGAATACTTTTACTTCTTTCGAAGGGTGTGAATACATGATTAATTTCGAAGGGAATAATTTTACTAAATATCAAGTGAATTTACCTCTTTTATTTCCAAATAACTTTTTAGACATCAGGTGTCCATACCCTAAGTTCCAGTCACTTGCCCTTCAAGAGTTGATCACTGCTCTTTCATTCTTTTGTTTTTAATTTTTAAATATTCCTGCAACACTGAATGTATTCTCCTTTCCCAAAATTAAAACATACATAAAGTATAAAGATACCTTTGTTGGCCAACCCAACACCACATGCATACATGCACACACTCACTGTCTAGGCTTCTGTCCCTCAATTCAACCAACATAACCACTGCTCTGCTCTAAAGACATGATTGCGCCAGAGGATCCATTTCCAAACTTACTCAAGTGACTGCTGGTGAGAGGCCTGTGTTCTTTCTGTATGGGCCTCTCCATTGCACTGCTCCCTAACATGGCAATTGGCTTCCCCTAGAGGACATTATTCAAGTAAGAGAGAGAGACCAACCTAGATGGAAGCACCAGTTTCTTTTGCAACCTAATACCAGAGGTGATACGTTATCACTTTTGCTGAATCTTGTTGATCTTGATGCCCAGCACAGATCAGCTCTGGTACAAGGTGTGAATACTAGGTCTCTTGAAGGCTGGCTACTCTACTACCTATCTAAGATTGTTGAGAATTAAATGCAATAGGTTTAAAACGTTTCCCTGGCACATTTTAAATGGTCAAATAAATTGTTAGCCAATATAGCTCTCAGAAACAAAATAAAACAACCCAGGATTTTCTGGTAGAGAATTTAAATATTTCACCCATCTGTTGTATGGTCTGTGCTGTGAAAACACTGTCCAATATGGGCACTTTTTAAAGTTTGTAGGATTTTGTGTTCTAAAACTGCACTGTCAAACATAGACATACGACTGTCGAGTACTTGAAATGTGTCCAGTCCAAATTAAAATGTGTTTTAAATGTAAAATTTACAATGAATTTTTAGGGCTTAAATACCATATATATAATTAATCATTTCCTACTGATTCCATGTTGAAGTGATAATGTTTGGATCTGTTAAGTTAAATATATCATGAAAATTAATTTCACCTATTTCTTTTTGCTTTCTTAATGTCACTACTAGGAATTTTTAAATGCTGTGACACACTATATTTCCATTGGACAGCACTAAAAACTCAGCAGAAGTTACAGCTATCTTATTTCATCTTTAACCCCTCTATAACATTATTGAAAAATCTGCTTTGGATTTTCTAAATAAGTTCTTCAATTATTTTGTGTGTTTGTTTCAGAGAAAATGTCCATTTGCCCCTTGGAGTTTGGGAGACGTGGGCAGAAAGTCTCTCTATGTCAATAGCTCTAGCTTCTTAAAGTGCAACAATTACAACTTACACTGTATAACGTGGACTTTGTGAATCCACGTTCTGCTGAAAGTAGCAGAGAAAAACATTCCAGAGCCCCATATCCAAGCTGTAATGAGTTCGAAGAGAAGAATGTTCACAGTAATTGAAATGAAACATTTAATCTCCAAATCACTAAAACTCTTTGGGATTCACACTCTCAAAGTCCTTGGGAAAACCTGAAAACAAGACAGCGGGTTGAGACCCAAGTGAAATTGCAACTTACGTTTTGAGTTTTTTAATTAAAAAACATTTAATTATTTAAATATATCTATATTCCTTCTTTTGACATTCCTAGCTGGAAACAAGTCAGTTGTGAGGTTGTTAGAAGGTCGTCATTTATGATCAGCAAAGATAAATTTTATTTACTGCTATTCTTGGTTGCCCAAAGGATATTGGCTTGCAATGCAAGGTTTATACATAAGTGACCTTGTTTTCTCCTTTGAAATTAAAGATAGGGTTGAAATTGACACCACTGAGTATGTGATATATTTTTGAATGGAAGCTAAAACAGAACATTTGTATCTGGGGCAAGAGATTTTTATTTTTTGATGGAAGAACACAAAGGTATTTCATAAAAACAAGTATTTGATTTATATTTGTGTGCCTCTTAAGTATAACACAGACCAGTGGGTTTATTAAAAATTATATAAACCTGTACTAATTGAGAGTCTTCTGTGTACAATGACTGGTGAGCAATGAGTTCCCCTCATGAAGAAAATCACACAGAACCAAGGGTACTATAGGAAGAGGCACCAAAGGCTAATGGTAAACCTCCTTCTACCACTGAGTTTAAATGATTATCTTACTGCCCCGTACGTCTCATCAGTGAAAACAAGGAAAATGCCGATGACAATAGAAAAGGTATCACTACATTGCGACATAGCGTATCATTAGTAATGGGCAAATGTATTTTTTTAAGTAAGCCCAATGAATCGTTCCCTGAAAGTGTCAATAAAAAATTAAAATTAGTTTACATTTTACTCTCTTATATTTTTCAAACTTTAAGCAATTTAGGCCTAACTTCACTAACTGCAAGGTAGAAGAGAAAATTAAGACATGTAAGGCTACTAAGTAGTTGCCAATCAGTAGGTTAGATTCTGATGGTGAAGAAAATCCACTCGGGCTGATTATTACGTATCTCAGGATTTAAACAGTAACTGTAATTGTATTCTTTGAACACCAAGTTCCTGCCCCTCCTCCCATTCCCACCCCAGTAGTTAATTAGCTGGGCAGGTCTTAGAACAAATACCCACTCAGAAACACTGGGTGGTAGAAATGCTGTTGATAATTAAACACCACAATAGCATGGAGCCTATTTCAGGAGCCGCCGAGTGGTCTTGCCCCAGCCGAACCGCTCACCACACACTCACAGACCCTCTATTGTGCTGGCTATGGCTGCACAGAGGGATAGTTGCTTGACTGGAGAAGGGCTCAGCTGCAGTAAGAGTGAAAAGACCGAACCTCGCAAGCAGGTACAGGAGTTCCGGACCCAAGGGGAAAATATCCAGAGACTAGAAGGAAAAGGAGAATGGATCCAAGAAAGAGAAGTGACGGGCAGAAAAACTGATCACAGAATAGACATTAACCTTTCTAGTTTCTCTGTCCAAACAAACCACCAGAATAAGCTCACCAAGCTTGGGCCAAATAGATAGCACTTAGAAAAGAGCAATGCATAAAGGATAGGTTGATTTGCATTCCATTTGGGTTTAGAGGAAGTTCACTGAGTTTAAGGTTTTTAAGTTGGAACATCATCCCACCTCCCTGGATATCAGTTTATCTTTAAAAATAAGAGGGTTGAAAACGTTCTCATTCTGGGTGGAAAAAATAGGAATAAGAGTCCCCAGACAATCTCCAAGGTGTCAAAAAGCTTAACAGACGCATCATTACTCAAGATAAAACTACAGTCTAATCTGATTATTGTATTTACCTGCTTCTCCTTAAAACATTAGTTTGTTAGGTTTGATTATCTAATGCTGAACAGATGCTTCTATTGGCACTTATATAGGTCATTATTAATAGGGAGAAAAATGATTGCTTTAAGTCAGCTGATTTGGCAGTCAATAAAGAAAATCTTTCAAGAGAGAGTGTTTTATTAAACTATTAAAAAATCCATAGGATAAAAATAATAAAAGGTTTGCTTGGTGAAATGGTTTGAAACCACTGGCTCAGTTAGTGCCTCTCCAACTCGTGCATGAAATTACCTCTAACGGAAGCAAGTGAGTAGGTATATTCCCAGGGGCACCTGGGAACTTAGCCGGGAAAAAAAAGAGAGAAAGAGATCTATAATCTATCTTTTTCTAATCTTCATTTTTTAAGGAATATGTTCCACTCTTCTCCGTAATAGAAGAGCTTGTTTTAACTTCTAAACAATTTGCTTTCATCAAAAATCTGCCTAGAAAATTCAATGTTCCTGAAAGACAGGCATATTTATTGTGAGACTTCAGAGATACCCACTGAACTCCATTAATACCACCACTATACTATGTTGTTTAAGTTAGATGTCTCAGTTTGAGAAGCACAGGTATCTAAACCATCTTGGAAAACTTACTCGGCCAGAAAATTCTATGTATCTTTCTTGCTATTCTATGAAGAGATGAATGCTTTATTTTAAAGATTCAGAGTCCTTTTACCCCTACAACTCAAACAGCATCAAGTCTACAGTCTAGGAATAAAGGCAAAGTCTAGAAACCGAATGTGTTGTGCTAGGAAAAGCAGGGAAAAATTTCAGGGGGAGCCAAGCACAGCTCAAGAGAAGCTGTCCATCTGAAATGCCACCTGGAATTCACACCAGTAATAACTGTTGTGGATATAAAAATTAATAGGGGGGATTTCATAGTATTAGAAAAATTTATTTTTATAAATCATGTGTCTATCGCCCAAGTGTTGACGCATGCATGCGATTCAAACATCAAGCTCACAATAAAAAGCTCACTGAATGACTTAGCAAGGACAATTCCCCCATTTTGCCCATAATTTGGAGTGGAAGAAGGTGGGGGGAGTGGGTAAAGGGTGCAGTTACTGGGTCAATTAATCAACCTGAAAACTGTGACACAAACTCTGACGCCTAACCTATGTCTAAAAATACACAAATGTATACGAATTTGTTTTAAACTGTCAATGCCTATATTTAGGACCTTCCCAGCAAGGCTATAATGAGACTGTGTTTGAGGGCTTCAGTCATAGCAGACTCTACCATTAATCTGAAGTTAGTTAAATTAACAGCATTTAGTCCTGACTTGTCAATCTCGCTGCTTCAGGAAATTGCACCTTGAGGCTACTAATATTGCCAATTTTTCCACAGGAGTATGCGCCTGCGTGTGCGTATGTGTATTTTTTTTTTTCTCCAGAACCTCTGTGTTCATACACCATCATTGCTTCCCTACACCCACAGCACTTACATTATCATTTATTCTGGCCTCCTTTAGCCTTCCCAAGGGGTTCTGCATAGCGTAGCTTCTCAGTGAAAGAGTTTTTTAGCTCTATATTTGTTTGTTTATTTTTTTGTCATGGCTCATGACTGAGGCTTTAAAAAAAGTGTGACAGTATTTAGAGTACATGATTGACTGCTACAGCAACGTGTATTAACCATGACCGATCTGCAGCAAAACACAGTCCTGAGTGTTCTAAACAGAAACTTTAAAAAGAAAGAAAAAACGAAAAAGACTCAACTAATTTTTCATTGACTTCATCTGTAAATAAATTGAGATTGATGCTAAGCAGGGGCAATAATAAATCAGTATTCATTTCCTGTAATTAATGCAAACATGCCTATGAACACACGGCAAGATGAATATATAACCACGTAATTTCCATTTCAAAATACACCTAAAATTTTTCACTTTGCGTTATCTTCAGAATATTTTCCCTCTTAATTAGAAGAATAACATGGTTAGATATCTTTCCCACCCACCAGGGGGAAATATTGTTTTGGTCACAGAGAGTGTCAAACACATTTTGGTGACCGATCTGCAGAACCTGGTTCTGCTCTGTTTCATTATTTGTGTGATCCTCTACCCTATGCATGCTAAGGCTCTCTTCTCTTCTTTAAACTAACCAGGAAGAGCTCCACTGAAGTGGCCAAGTGACCACCTAGGCAGGCCCTCACGTGCATGAGTGTTCTGAGTGAGCAGCAAGAAGCAAACTCCCAATCTGACATAAAAACTTGAAATCTGTCACTGACATGAACGTTCACTCACACAGGGCAGGTCGGGTAAATAATATGATGTGAATCAAATAAAGATGATCACACACACTGAATTAAAAAAAAAAATACCAAGCCTGACAACCTCTCTTGGCAAGAGGAGTTAATATAACTTGCTCTCTTGGGCACGGGCATCTCTAGAAATCATTCGCACAGTCAGAGCACAATTAAAGGGTAAAATTGATCCAAGATCACACCCAAGTCATCCAACCATCAGGACTCACTAGTTCTATTGTGGCAGCAATAGTGGAAGACTTTGTTAACAATCCCTGGGTGGGGAAGTTCCCCTGGCAGAGGGATAGGCTACCCACTCCAGGATTCTGGGCTGGAGAATTCCATGGACTGTATAGTCCATGGTGTCGCAAAAAGTCAGACACGACTGAGCGACTCTCACTATGTTAGCAATAAATTAATTGACTAACAATAACAAAATTACCACCAAGAAAAATCCCTATGAGCTGGAAAGAATATAAAAACAGAAGATTTGATCAGGTTCTACAAAAACAAACAAACAAAAAAAAAAAAACAGCAAAAACCAAAAACACATCTTCAGCAGGATGCAACTTGCCTCATGGATGACTTTCTTTAAGGCCTTCCTAGTCCTACAAAGCTTTTGCCCTTAAGTGTTTGTACCTCTGAAGATTCCGGAAACAACTACGTGCATCATGAAAGAGAAGTGAGCCTCCTGCCAGCGGCATTCTAATAACCTCTGCTAGGCAGCTATCTGGGCCCCAGGGCAATGGGAATCTCTTAAACCAATATGTTTGCCATTTAATCTGGTTGTGTCACCAATTAGACCTTATCATAGTAAGATAGCTAATGATGAATATAGATTCCACTTTCCCCAGGCATTTTTAAAAACTCATAGTAGACTCCCAGATACCCTATCAACAAAGCAGCGTTTCCCCAGAAAGAAAAGCGACTCAGCCCATTTCTTTCCTTCCAGTTGTCAGCCTGGAAAGCCGATCTATGCACCTCAACACACTGGTGCAGGAAGCCCAGGAGAGGGTGAGTGAACTGTCTGCTCAGGTGGAGAATGAAGGATTCAGTCTGGACAACACAGAGAAAGAGAAACAGCTGAAAGCTTGGGAGTGGAGGTACCGACTCTACAGACGCATGAAAACAGGCTTTGAACATGCCAGTGAGTATAAGCAGCGGACTTGTTCGTTTAACTAGACTGAACCCTCGTTTGAGACAGCAGGACTTCTTTCACTGAGTCTTTGCCCCTCGAGGGATCACGGATGGCCGTTGTCAGCCTCTTTGGGGCAAGGGTTCTGGGAGGCTGTCAAAGGGTCTTTTGTCTTGCTTGATTTTCTGGCTCCTGATAGGTTCTTTGACCACAGCCACGAGGCTGCTGGCTCCCCTCCACCGTGTCACACTCGGCTAGCACTCTCCACCCGCTACGCCCTAACGTCTAATGACCTGGATGGTCTGATTCCCTGCGTGGCTTTATTTTGAGATGTGGAGGTGGAAAAATACCTGTTTGCCTATTTGTCCAGTTTCTGCTTCAAGTTCAAGATTAAGTCGTTTTCAACTCTCTACTATATACAGCTTATATAAACTGACCTTCAGTTAATACAACCAACAGAGAAGGATAACCAGCCTATGAATTATGCTTTCGTCTGCACTTGCATTCTCTTTACCAGCTCTTTTTGTTAATTTAAGAAAAGCTTTGTTTCGGGATAATACTCGTTAGCATTGGAAGGCACTGCTTAGTGTTAGTGTCACCCTGATATAAAAATTCACATACAATCCGAACACTTGTGAAACATTAAACTCTTATTCCAAAAGCTGATCTTATTTAAGCAGCAAAAAAAAAATTAGACTTGAAGTGTTTAATCTAAGGAAAAGATCAGTTCATTAGTTTGGGAACTATCTGCCTCTGCTTCGTGATAAACACCAAAGGCAGAGAAATTCTTGTTTTCTGTAGTATTGTATTCTAAATACCAAATCTAGGCCTACTCCTTTCTCTTGAAGCAAATAGCTTAAGTACTATTAATGAAAGGTTGCTTTTAATATTAACAATCCCTTTAGTAATGCTAATACATGCTTTAAATAAAAAGCATTTCAATAATTGTTGAAATTATTTTCAGCAGCTGTTTCAATAAATGCCTTTACCATTGTACCTCATTGAGGATAGATTAATACTAGAATTAATACTAGAATCATCAAATCACTAATTTGATGCCATTTTAAAATTTTTTTCTAAATTAAAAAACATCTTCTGGGTGTCAAAAAGTACTCTGAGTGATAGAAGTCCTTTAAAACCTGGGGTTAGTGGCCATGACATTTGCCCATGAAGCCTTTCTTAGAAAAATGGTACCTGATATCATTGAAGGCAAAGTGAGAGCAAGTCAAGGTAGCATCCCATACTGGGAAGAGCCCGAAATTGGGCATCTGAAGCCACAGACTTTCATCCTAGCTATGTCTTTGCTGTGTTCTTGAACCGGGAATTTGCCCTCATTGGGTTGAAGTTTCCTCATCCTAAACGTGCGGATGTGGTTACGCATTCTTTCTACCCAACAGGGTTGCAAAAAGGCTCCCGGGAAATGATTCGCATGAAAGTAGTCTGTACCTCCAATATTGATTCCTGCTAACACTTTCTGACCTCCTCTCCACTGGTCCAGCCCAATCTTCTATTGTGTTTCTAAGGTACTTTGAGAAGGCTTAACTGGTATTATTTACCCCTTCAGAAGATGTTCTAATGCTCAAATAAGACCACGATGGCAACAAATAAAGGCCATTGAGACTTCTAATGAAAATGCTCAAAGGCAAAAGCTATTAGGCTCTACAAACAAATGTCTCCACAGTGTGCGTTTCAGGGTATCCTTTGAAGAGACAGGAACATTGTTTGAAAAGGATTTGCTATGTTAAGATCCTTGTGTTTCTCCTTCTGTCCCAGGAGCCCCCGAGGTGCCAACCAGTGCTTGTCTCGTGGTAACCAGCAGCACATCACTCACTGTCAGCTTTCAAGAGCCTCTTAGTGTCAACGCAGCTGTAGTAACCAGATATAAAGGTACTGGATTCCAACTATTTTTGTCACTGCTTCTCCTTAAAATGCAAACTGCTGTTTGAGGATCAATTGCACATTTTGCAGGTTTGTTTTTTCTGCTGAAAAGATTTTTTTTCATCCCATTTACTTTTTCAAGTTGAAGTATTTCCATAGGCATTCACACAGAGAGTGATAAGGTGAGGGAGAGTGTTACAGACGAACAGGATTGATATTTCATTCTTGCTTGCAGAGCACGCCCCTCCTCTGTGTATAGCATTCACTTGTGGACAGTTCTGAGCAGGACACACTAAAGAAGCTGCCTCTGTCTACAGGGCTCAGAGGTTAAAGATACAGCACAAACTAAATAGGGGGCATATGAATTAGTAGCTGTAATAGCAGGTAACTAGGGTTGATAATTAAAACAACAACAATACTGGAGGTCAGAGAAGGAGGAGGGATGGTTAAATGATAGAATTGGAAAGGCCCTTGTGAAGCAGTGGCAACTGGGCCTGGCTCTGAAGGATGGCTGAGATTTGAACCAGAAGATATTGGAAGGAAAGTGAACTCCAAGTGAAGGGAACAGTGAGCGCACATACCAAAGCAAGAACATTCCAGAACAAGTAGAGAGCAAGGGAGCTAGCAGAGCAGCGGTTCCAGGACAGAGGTCATAAGTAGAAGCAGTGAAATGTACAACTGGAAAGTGGAACTAGGGTTAGAAGGGAGGGATAGAATGAGGCTTGAAATCAAGATTAAGGAATTTAGACTTTATCTGATGAACTCTGCAGACCACTGAATAAGATAGGAACAAAATCAGAAGCAGATTTTTCAAACATTTAAGTTCCAACACTGTGTGTGATGTAGCTTCCCAGGTGGCACGAGCAGTAAAGAACCCGCCTGCCAACATAGGAGACATAAAATACATGGGTTCGATCCCTGAGTCAGGAATATTCCCTTGTCTGGAGAATCCCATGAACAGAGGAGCCTGGCGGGCTACAGTCTATAGGGTCGCAAAGAGTCGGACACGACTGAAGTGACTTAGCATGCACGCACATACTGTGTCTTGGAAGACGTGTGGATTTGGAATAAGGAAATGAGTTAGGAAGCGATTATATTCAGGAGAGAGGTCACGGCAGCCTGCCCTGACTGCTATAGAAGCCCTGGGAAAGGAGAGAGCCCTCAGGAGGAAGATTTTATGGAGATGCTATGGGGATAACAGCCAAGGCTTACATAGTGCTTACCATGCTCCGGGCACTGTGTAAAGCCTTTATATGTATTAACTCTATTCCTCACAACAACCTTATAAGGTAGGTACTGTTATGGTTTCCATTTGCAGATGAGAAAACTGAAACAATGAAATAAAGAACTTACCTAAAGACACAGTAGGGCCAGAAATATCACATGATGTTGACTCTTGAATGTGGTGGACAAAAAAGAAAGAAATCTATTTTCCTGATTCAGGAGGATGTGTGAAAATTCCCTGAACAGTTCTAAAACTTGATAAGACTCTCCACACGTATTCTGAAATGCCAGGCCACAAGGCAGAATTTCTGTGTTCAGGTCACTGCCATTCCCATGGACCACAAAAATGTCCACGTGGTGTATGCTTCCTTTCTCCTTCTAGGGCCTGTTCCCAGGAGGATTTTCTCTGTCTCCAAATTACCCACAATTTGTAGCTTTCTGAGTTACTTGGAATTTTCCAGATATCTCCACTATTTTTTATATCTTAGGTAAGACAGCATTGAATTATTTATCACTTTGGGTTTTCTGTGTCCAGCTAAGAGAGGGCAGCCTGAGGAAACAGCAGATAAATGAAACCACCAAGAATGGCTGCCCACAGCCATCCTTCAATTCAACTCTGATAATTTCTGTTGGATGCCAAGATTTTCTGAAATTCAGAGCAAGTGTTTGCAGGCAATATTAGACATGACATTTTCCTTTCTTTCTACCTCCCTCCAGCTCAGGGCTTTGATAAAGAGTTTCATCAATGCTGCCCAACTTGACATTTTCTTCTTACGTTTGATTAGTGAGCTATCAGGAGCTAATTTATCCAGACTGTCAGCTATTTAATACCCAACCATAATGCCAGCAAATTCAATCAACATTCACATATTAACACGTATCATCTCAGGAGACTTGCATTTGGGTGAGGTTGAAATGAAAGGTCACAAATGGGTTTTGTTAGCAACTAGAGAGGCTTAATTAAGTATTATAAATAGAATTGTCTGTTGCATTATAGAGTAGGTTTCCTCGTGTTAATTTATAAGGTCATAAATTGAGTCCTTAACCTGACCACTCTCAAGGGTTATTTAAAACAGCTGCCAGCTTACTGTACCTAGAGACAGCAGGACAGTTTTTAATTCAGGGTTGAAGTAATTATTTAATTATGGAAATACTAACAAAACTACACTGAGACAAGGCTAATTATTTTGTTTGCGTTAAAAAAGAAGAAGAAACAATCAAGAAATCCACAAAATGAAGTGGCAATTATCTAATTGGTTAGAGGGAAGGTTTAACCCTGAGTATTTAGAGTTTGGCAAAAACATATCACTCTCCAGAACTTTGGGGTTCAGCAAAACCTCAAGCCTATTTTGACAACTGGATATTTTCCCCCTTCATGCTTAAGCCAGTTTTTGAAAGAAAATCTGAACCCTTCTGTTGCTTCTTATTTACATTCAACTCATCAACATGTGTCTTTTTTGTTTTGCTTTTTGTTTTCAAAAAACGTTCACTGATATCCAGAAATCTTTTAAAAAGCATCTCTTTATACACCTTCTTCAGGCCCCAGGGTTGGCCGAGCACCAGGCCAACAGGCATCACAACTTGGAGATTAAAGCCATCCATTTCAGCTCAAAACCCAGAAAACGGTTTTGAGTGAGACTCTCTAGACTCTCTGCCTGCATGTTCCTTGAAAACAGTAAAACGGAGCTCAGAGAGCTAGTCTGTTTCTAGCTGTTTCTTCTTTGGATTCCAAGAGTGCTTACATCTTTTGGTCCCATCTCACCAGTTTCCATGGCTTACAGAGCAAAACAAGAGTTATTTCAGATGCTCTGATGCTTTGGACAAGTGCCAGAACTTCATTCCACATTTTCTCCTTGCTGCCTTGGGTGACCTACCCAGAGCTCTCATTTGCAGAGGACATGTCATTTCCCAGTAGTCCCAAAGCAGAGAATATTTTTAAAAGTGACTTTACTGCCCTTTGCAGGGCTGAGGGTGGATAGGACAGTATCCTTTAACAGGTGCAGTGCAGCGTGTGTTTTCCATCTACAGGATGATTTCTTTTCTAGACTTTTTTAGAAAAGCAGGCCTTGAAGTGGTGACACTTTGCAATCTGCCAATGACAAGACGCTGTAGCTGCTCCGGTGCATGTGGGCAGTACCTTGGTTTGGATGATGTCCTTCCCCGCCTCTCTCCCCATCTTGTTCCCTAAGAGATTAGAAACTGCCTCCCTGATTCCTTCCTACAAAGGCTTGAATAGCAAATTATTTAACTGCTCCTCATTTCATGGCATTTTCAAAACTAAATTAAAAAGCACGTTTTCCCGCAGAGACCGCCAGGACCTTTCAGGAGCTGGTAGCGTATCTGCTTCTTCAAAGACCAGGCTGGTGCTTCTGCCAACCACTTCCTCCAGTTTTTCTCAGGAGAGGAAGCCAGAGGATTCCAGAGAGATGTCTGGGGGCACTGCAGCTTCTAGAAGGGAAGGTGCACCATTTGCACATTAAAACCCTCAGGGCTGATAATTTACAATGATAGTGTGAATTTGATTATGACTGGATTGCTTGGGCCATCTTTTCATAAGACTTCAGAAAAATCTGACCTCACAAGGCTTGGGTACACACTGCTCAGTACTTTATACTATTTTTTACCCCTTCTATTTTCTTCCTCCTATATGCTGTAATTGGAAAGATACTTGTGTAAACCGAAAAATATATTGCATAGGAAATGTAATTATTTTCCATGTTTAATTAATTGAAGAATTGATCTGATCATAAGCATGAGGGGACTATCCTCATTACTAGACTGAAGTGATATCATTCCACAAAGTGATATTTCTAACTTTATTTAGCTTGTTTGGGCAGAAGTGAAGCCTAAAATATGCAATGAAAACAACTCAGAGAGGCAGAAGTTGTTACATCCAGAGGACGTGAAATGCAATGCATTACCTTTTTGCACACAAGTGAAAATGTGGAAGCAAGTTGAGTGACATGTATGATGAGGAAAAATAGAAGATCCAGGGAGAGTGACAGAATGCCTACACTACTCAAAAGTCATTTCTCTAAGCTGCGGCAGCCTTTGTATCCTAGCCCATCATTCCTCCGCTAGTAACTCAGTAGTCAGCATCCAGCCAGTTTACTCTCCAACCAACCTGTAAAGTTTTCTGTAGTGACATATGTTGTGAATCATATCCTTTCTGCGTTGTCTTCATTTAGAAAAAAAAAATCTAATTTTCAAAATACACAGTCCAGAATTATACAAAAGAAAAAATCAAACACATATCATGTGATGTCATTTACATGTGGGATCTAAAAAAGGAAAATGATGCAAAGGCACTTATAGAAACAGACTCACAGACTCAGAGAAGGAAGTTACAGTTACTGAGTTACTGGGGGGACGTTGGGGGGAAGGGATAGTCAGGGAGTCTGGGATCAACAGGTACACACTGCTATATTTAAAACGGATAACCAACAAGGTCCTACTGTGTAGCACAGGGAACTCTGCTTGGTGTTATATGGCAGCCTGGATGGAAGGGGAGTTTGGGGGGAAATGGGTATACATATATATATATATATATATATATATATATATGTATGACTGAGTCCCTTTGTTGTCCACTTGAAACTATTACAATTATAATAAAAAAATAAAACGTGTATATCCTGGGTGGAAATACATCAAAATGCTCATGATGATTACCTTCGGGGGGTGGGGATTATGAGTGATTGTTACTTTTTCCTTTTTTTGTATTTCCAGTTGTCTGCCGTGAACATGTATTATTTGTAAAATTAGAAAGAAAAGAATAAATGTCATTAAAAAATAAAAGATACATATAGAAAAAATAAATAAAATTAAAAGTTTTAAAAAGTAAATGAATTAAAAGTTTTTTAAGACTTTAAAAAATTAAGAAAAAGTTGAGATGTACCCTTTTCTCAAGGTTGCATCTCTATCACCAAGCTATCCTCTGTTATGAGTTTAATGTGTAGACTTACAAAACCTTTCCTGATGTGTGTGCCCATATATGTATATACACCCAGATGTTTACTATTGTTTGTGTACTCTAAGATAAATATCATGCTATGTGTCTAGTCATACAGTTAGATGTTTTTTCAGTTCAACAATATACATGTCAGTGTGTTTGGGTATTCATTCTTTTAAATATTATGTAGTATTCCTATTCCAGAGACAGCAGAGACATAGTGTATTTAATCATTCTCCCACTGATGAATATAGGTGGTTTCTATTTTTTTCCTATTTTACAGTGTTTCAGGCCTTGTATATGTCTTTTTTACCTGTGGGAATATTTTTTCCTGGGATTGTAAACTGGAAGTGGAAATATTTATATAGTCCCATACTCTGTCTCACTGCCTGCTGCTGCTGCTGCTAAGTTGCTTCAGTCGTGTCCAACTCTGTGTGACCCCATAGACGGCAGCCCACCAGGCTCCCCCGACCCTGGGATTCTCCAGGCAAGAACACTGGAGTGGGTTGCCATTTCCTTCTTCAATGCAGGAAAGTGAAAAGTGAAAGTGAAGTCACTCAGTCATGTCCAACTCTTCACAACCCCATGGACTGCAGCCTACCAGGCTCCTCCGCCCATGGGATTTTCCAGGCAAGAGTACTGGAGTGGGGTGCCATTGCCTTCTCTGTCTCACTGCCTATACCTATGCTAATACCATATAATAATGTCACAGTACATTTTTAACATCTGGTATGGCAATATGTTTCTCTGAAATGAATTTTTAAACTGCATCATATTCCTAAATTAATTTGGAGAGACTTCTCACCCATGACATATCTTTCTAACAAAGCTGAGTTTTACGTTTTCAGGAAAGTTTAACAGCTGTTTATTTATTGATCTTCATTCCTGTAAAGTTTCATGCTGAATGTATTTTTACAGTTCATTATAAATGAACTCTCTTTTCAAGATATTTTCTCATGGGCTATTGTGGGACAGTTGAAGAACTCTTGCTAATTTTAGAACAATCTTTAGTTGACTGCTTTACTAAACTTAAATAGCCTCTTTCATCCCAATAGATTGTCTTGCATCTCATAAATTTTGTCATTTCATCTTCAAGAAAGGATCCTTTTGTCCCTTCCTTTCTAATACTTTTCATTTCTTTTCAGATATCACTTTATTAACTAGAGTCAATATGAGTTCTAGTTCCCACTATATTGTGTATAGTAACTGGGATAGTGGGTATTCTTCTCTCTTACCTTCTTTGTCAACATGTATCTAATATTTTAATTACATGTTTTAGATACATGTCAACATGTATCTAATATTAAGTATGATGTCTACTGTAATTTTCTGGTAGATACCTTTTGCAAAGTTATGAAAATTTAATTTAGATTATGATTATTGATATAGTGGTGAACACAATTTTTAAATATCCTCTGTGGTTAAAGCCCCTTTAAAACCTCAAAAGTCATGTATTTGTGAGTTTCTTTTTAGAATTTTGATCATTTGTCTGTTTTATTGGTTTGTTTGAAGAATTGACTTTTTGATTCATAAAATCTATTTCTTGTTTATTTTCTATTTTATTAATTTCTGGCTTTATCTTTGCCAATTCTATTGCTTTCTGTGTGTTTACTTTAATGTTTCTTTCCTAATTTTGTGGCGTTTTTTTATTTGAAAGCTTAATTTACTTGTTTATTTTTCTTCATTTCTAATTCATGGATTTTAAGCTATAATTTACCCCCTGATTAATATTTTGTCCATATCCAAAAAGTTTAAAATGTATTGCTATAATGATCATTTACTTATAGATAACCTGTAATATGTTTCATTTCCACTTGAATCAAAGTTTTTAGATGAGTCACCTTAAACTTGTAACTGGCCATATATTTTTACTATAGCTTTATTGTTATTTTCTAATTTTGTTCTATTACAATAAGAACATTTTAAAATGTGGACTGTATTCTGTTGAGATTTTTTTTTAATTCCTACTTGTGGCTAACCAATGAATCAGTGGATATATGTACCACGTTTGGTGTTTGAAATGAATACATAAACTCCACTGGGTATACAGTGTGAATGTGTGTGTGTGTTTTAAATCCCTGTCTTTTTCTAAAGTACTTGTCCCTTTGACCTTTGATCTCTGAGAAGCTGTTTTATTTGTCTTGCTTAATACTGTTTGCCTCAGTTTCTGTCTATGATTAATATTGCCTTCTATGTTTTCATTTGCCTTCTGTCTTTTTGTATTTCTTTTATTTTCAACTTTCCATGACATTTGAAATACGTTTGTCTCTTGTGAAAAGTATAGAAATAAAGTCATATACTCTGAGAGTCTCTTTCTATACACTTAATTTTTTTGTCCTGAGTGATGTATCCTTATAAGAATAGGATTGAAAGGCAAATTTGTGTGAGAAAACATCCGTGACTTGCTCCATCCTTACCTCCCTTCTTCCCCTCAGGGCCAGCCACCTTTAACTCCTCCACTGCTCATGGTCTTCATTAATTAATAGGCTCCTATTGCTATTTTTTATCAATTGCAGGTTTTATGTATGCAATAGAACTGAAACAGAATTTAACTCTCACAGTACCACACACTTTCTTATTCTCTCAATTTAATTATATTTCCATTTTTAGTTAAGGCAACAATGTTTATATACCCCTATAAGCTTTTGACATTCCAAAATAAAGTATTAATAGTATATTTGATATTTCCTTCCCTAAGTATTTTTCTCAGTTCTCTAATTTTCTTTTTCTCTTTCTTACCCTACTTCAGTTCAGTTCAGTTCAGTCGCTCAGTCGTGTCAGACTCTTTGCGACCCCATGAACCACAGCACACCAGGCCTCTCTGTCCATCACCAACTCCTGGAGTTTACCATTATCTTATTCAAAATTCATTTCAAATGGTCCTTTCAGAGTAGTACCTATTTTCCCAAGAGTGGTATTTACTTTCCCTCTCACAAGACTCTCTGCTCACGTTCCACTGTATAATAATAGCTCATTAGGTTTCCATTAGGGAAAAGCTCATTAAAATCACAATGAAATATTGCTGCATGTATATCACAGTAGCAAAAACTTTAAAATAGTGACAGCACCAAATGACTAGAATGCAGAGATACCAGATCACCCATACATTGTAGTGGGAATGTGAAATGATACAGGCAATTTGAAACACAGTTTGACAATTTCTTCAAAAACTAAACGTGAAACTACCATTCATCCTACCAATTGCATTCCTAGGCCTTTATCCTAAAAATTTTGTGTTTATATAAAAACCTGTATATAATGTTTGTAGCAGCTTTATTTGGAATTGTCCCAAGCTGCAACAGTTCAGATGTCCTTCAACAGGTGATTGATTAAACAAACCATGGTACATTCAAGCCATGGAATAATACTCATCGATGAAAAGGAACAAAATTATTGATACACTCAACAACCTGGGTGAATCTCCAGAGATTTATGCTAAGTAAAAAGCCAATCCACAAAAGCTTCATAGTATATCATTTCATTTATATAGCACTCTTGAAATAACAAAATTAGAAAAGTGAGGAACAGGTTAGTGGTTGCAAGAATTAATGAGGAAATGAGGAGGAGATAAATGAATATACATGACTCACTTTTTGGTTTTCTAACTAATTGATATGTTCTAGCATACTTATTTGGAGAAGGCAATGGCACCCCACTCCAGTACTCTTGCCTGGAAAATCCCATGGATGGAGGAGCCTGGTGGGCTACAGTCCACGGGGTCGCTAAGAGTTGGACATGACTGAGCGACTTCACTTTCACTTTTCACTTTCATGCATTGGAGAAGGAAATGGCAGCCCACTCCAGTGTTCTTGCCTGGAGATCCCAGGGTCGGGGGAGCCTGGTGGGCTGCCGTCTATGGGGTCGCACAGAGTCGGACACGACTGAAGCGACTCAGCAGCAGCAGCAGGAGCATACTTATTTACCTTTTCAGAGATTTGGAGAGAAAAGGGGTAGGCAAACACGTGTCAGTTTAGCATCTTAATTCAATCTCCAAGTCACTTCTCTTTCTTAGCCAGACTGTACGCTCAGTAAACATGACCTAATACTAACTTTATCCTAAGCCAACATACTAATGAAATCATAACTGCTATTTCAAAAGATTATGTGAGCTAGGTGAGAACAAGCTTTAAACTGGGTTTTACTCAGCTAGTGAAAGATTATTCCTAACACTGATGTCCTCTTCTTGTTATATTTGGAAAATGACAGATCCTTAGAGTAATGAGTTTGGGGAACATTTTTCTCTAATGTATGAGGTGTTTGTTGAACCTGGAAATCTTGTTTTTCACTTTTCCCTTCATGTCCTACATTCCAGCAGCCTTGGCCTTCTTTCCGATCCTAAACCATTTCCCCCCACTGTGAGTTCTTTGCACATGATGATCCTTCTACCAAATACAATAATGATGGAAGACATAAACAACCCACTTACATTAATAGGCAGATCTTCCAGACATAAAATCAATAAACCAACAGAGATCCTAGGTGATACAACAGAACAGTTAGACTTAAGATATTTTCAGAACAATACATCCAAAAAACCCAGAATATATACATTCTTTTCAAGTGCTGTGCATGGAACCCTCTCTAGGACTGACTATATATACAAAGACATAAAATATAAAATATCCCCTCCGTGACTTTAAGAAGGTAGAAATCATTTCAAACAATTTTACAGATCACAGCAGCGTGAAACTAAAAATCAACCACAGAAAGAGAAACAAAGAAAAAAAAATTACATGGACGCTAAACAATAAACTACTGAAAAACCAATGGGTCAATTATGTAATCAAAGAGGAGTTTAAAATATGTTGAGACAAGTAACAACGAAAACACAATCCTACCTATGAGATGCAGCAAAAACAGATCTCAGAGGAAAGTTCATAGCAATCCAGACCTTCCTCAAAAAAAACGAAGAAAAATTCCAAATAAAAAGCCTAACATACCATTTGAAAGAATTAGAAAAAGAAAAAAAAAAAGAAAAGAAAAAACCTAGAGACAGCAGAAGCAATAATAAAGATCAGAGAGGAAGTGAGTAAAACAGATATTTTTTTTGAGTTGCTAAGTCTCCATCCACTCTTTGTGACCCCATGGACAGCAGCATTCCAGGCTTCCCTGTCTTTCACTATCTCCCAGAGTTTGCTCAAATTTCTGTCCATTGAGTCAAAGATGTCATGCAGTCATCTCACCCTCTGCCATCCCCTTCTTCTCCTACCCTCAGACTTTCCTAAGATCCGGATCTTTTCCAGTGACTCAGCAGTTCCCATGAGGTGGAAACTTCAGCTTTAGCATCAGTCCTTCCAATGAATACTCAGGGTTGATTTCATTTAGGACTGACTGATTTGATCTCCTTACAGTCCAGGGGACTCTCAAGAGTCTTCTCCAACACCACAGTTCAAAAGCATCAATTCTTTGGCTCTCAGTCTTCTTTAAGGTCCAACTCTCACATCCGTACATGACTACTGGAAAAACCATAGCTTTGACTATATGGACCTTTGTTGGCAAAGTGATGTCTCTGCTTTTTAATACATAGTCCAGGTTTATCATAGTTTTTCTTCCAAGGAACAAGTATCCTTCAATTTTTGTGGCTCTAGCCACCATCAGAAGTGACTTGGAGCCCCCCAAAATAAAATCTGTCATTGTTTCCACTTTTTCCTCATCTATTTGCCATGAAATGATGGGTCCAGATGCCATGATTTTAGTTTTCTTAATGTTGAGTTTTAAGCCAGCTTTTTCATTTTCCTCTTTCACCCTCATCAAGAGGTATTTTAGTTCCTCTTCACTTTCTGTCATTAGAGTGGTGTCATCTGCATATTCAAGGTTGTTGATATTTCTCCCAGCAATCTTGATTCCAGCTTGTGATTCATCCAGCCCTGCATTTCACATGATGTACTATGCATAGAAGTTAAATATAAGTTATACAGCCTTCATGTACTCCTTTCCCAATTTTGATCCAGTCCATTGTTCCATGTCTGGTTCTAACTGTTGTTTCTTGTCCTGCATACAGGTTTCTCAGGAGTCAGGTAAAGTGGTCTGGTATTCCTATCTCTTTAAGAATTTTCCGCAATTTGTTGTGATCCACACAGTCAAAGGCTTTAGCAATTCTGAAGTAGAATTGCTTCATTGACTGGAATTCTCTTGCTTTTTCTATGATCCAGTGAGTGCTGGCAATTCAATCTCTGATTCCTCTGCTTTTTCTAAATCCAGTTTGTACATCTGGAAGTTCTCAGTTCATGTACTATTGAAGCCTAGCTTGAAGAAGTTTGAGTATTATCTTGTTAGCATGTGAAATGAGCATAATTGTATGATAGTTTGAACATTCTATGGCCTTGCCTCTCTTTGTGATTGGAGTGAAAACTGACCCCAGTCCTGTGGCCACTGCTGAGTTTTCCAAATTTGCTGGCATATTGAGTGCAGCACTTTCACAGCATCACCTTTTAGGATTTGAAATGGCTCAGCTGGAAATCCACGACCTCCTCTAGCTTTGTTCATAGTAATGTTTCCTAAGGCCTACCTTACTTCATACTCCAGGATGTCTGGCTCTATGTGAGTGGCCTCATCATCATGGTTATCTAAGTCATTAAGAACATTTTTGTATACTTCTGTGTATTCTTGCCACCTCTTCCTAATTTCTCCTGCTTCTGTTAGGTCCTTACCATTTATGTCCTTCATTATGCCAGTCTTTGCATGAAATTCCCTTGGTAACTCTAATTTTCTTGAAGAGAGCTCTAGTCTTTCCCATTCTATTGTTTTCCTCTATTTCTTTGAATTGTTCACTTAAGAAGGTGTTCTTATCTCTCCTTGCTATTCTTTGAAACTCTTGCATTCTTATAGGTATAGCTTTCCTTATCTCCTTTGCATTTAGCTTCTCTTCTTTTTAATATAAATTTATTTATTTTAATTGGAGGCTACTTTACAGTATCGTATTGGTTTTGCCATACATTGACATGGATACGCCACAGGTGAAAGGCCTCCTCAGACAACCACTTTGCCTCGCGCATTTCCTTTTCCTGTGGAAGATTTCGGTCACTACCTCCTGGTACAATATTATGAACCCCCATCCATAGTTCTTCAGGCACTCTGTCTACCAGAACTAATCTTTTAAATCTATTTGTCCCCTCCACTATAGAATCATACTGAATTTTATCTGGTTGGCTCATATCTGAATGGTATAGTGGTTTTCTCCACTTTCTTCAAATTTAAGCCAGAATTTTGCAATGATGAGCTCATGATCTGAACCACAGTCAGCTCCAGGTCTTGTTTTTGCTGACTGTGTAGAGCTTCTCCATCTTCAGCTGCAAAGAATATAATCAGTCTGATTTCACTACTGACCATCTGGCGATGTCCATTTGTAGAGCCATTTCTTGTGTTGTTGGAAGAGGGCATTTGCTATGACCTGTGAGTTCTCTCTGCAAAACTCCGTTAGCTTTCACCATGCTTCATTTTGTACTCCATAGCCAAACTTGCCTGTTACTCCAGATATCTCTTGACTTCCTACTTTTACATTCCAGTCCCCTAGGATGAAAAGGACATCTCTTTTGGCAATAATTCTAGAAGATTCAATTTCAGCTTCTTTGGCATTAGTGGTTGAGGTATAGATTTGGATTACTGTGATGTTAAATGCAAAAAAAAAGCAGTAGGGAAAAAAATCAATAAAATCAATAACTGGTTCTTTGAAAGGGCAAACATAATTGTCAAACCTCTGACCAGGGTCATCCATAAAAGAGAGAGGAACCAAATTAAAAAAGTAAGACATGAAAAAGGAGAAATAACCTCTGCAGAAATAAAAAAATAATAAGACAATACTACGAACAATTATATGCCAACAAATTGGACACACTGGAAGAAATGTACTTGTTTCTAGAAACATGCAACCCACCAAAACTGAATCAAGATGAAATAGATAATCTGAACATACCAGTCACTAGAAGTGAAATAGAATCTGTAATTAAAAGCAAACAAGCCAGCTCCCTGCAAACAAATATCTAGGACCAAATGACTTCACTGGGAAATTCTACCAAACTATGAAGAACTTATACCGATCCTTCTCAAAGTCTTCCAAAAGATAGAAATGGGAGGAACATCCCCAGAGCAATTCTATGAAGCCACCATCACCTGATACCAAAGCCAGAAGGTGACAATACCAAAAAAGAAAAGTACAGGCAATATCTTTGAAGAATATAGATGCAAAAATACTTGACAAAATATTAGCAAACCAAATCCAACAATACAAAAAAAAAAAAAACTCATACTCTACAATCAAGTTGGATTAATCCCAGGGTCACAAGAATGGTTCAGCATATGCAAACCCATCAATGTGATAAACCACACCAATGAAAGAAAAGACAAAACGACACGATCATCTTAATAGATGCAGAAAAATCACCTATAAAAATTCAATATCCATTCATGATAAAAAGTCTGATTAAAGTAGGTAAACAAGGAACACCTCTCAACATAATACAAGATACTTATGACAGACCTACAACCAACATAATACTCAATGGTCAAAGGTTGAAACCTTTCCTGCTGAAATCTGGAACAAGACAAGGATGCTCAGTTCATTTCAGTCACTCAGTCATGTCTGACTCTGTGACCCCATGGACTGCAGCATGCCTGGAGTTTACTCAGACTAATGTCCATTAAGTTGGTGATGCCATCCAACTATCTCATCCTCTGTTGTCCCCTTCTCCTCCTGCCTTAAAGCTTTCCCAATCTTTCCCAGGGCCTTTTCAAGTGAGTCAGTTCTTCACATCAGGTGGCCAAAGTATTGGAACTTCAGCATCAGTCCTTCCAATGATTACTCAGGACTGATATCCTTTAGGATGGACTGGTTGGATCTCCTTGTAGTCAAAGAGACTCTCAAGAGTCATCTCCAACACCACAGTTCTACAGCATCAATTCTTCAGTGGTCAGCTTTCTTTATAATCCAACTCTCACTTCCATACATGACTACTGGGAAAACTATAGCCTTGACAAGATGGCCCTTTGTTGGCAAAGGTTGCTTTTTAATATACTGTCTAGGTTGGTCATAACTTTTCTTCCAAGGAGTAAGCGGCTTTTAATTTCATGGCTTCAGTCACCATCTTCAGTGAGTTTGGAGCCCACCAAAATGAATTCTGTCACTGTTTCCACTGTTTCCCCATCTATTTCCCATGAAGTGATGGGACTGGATGCCAAGATCTTAGTTTTCTGAATGTTGAATTTTAAGCCAACTTTTTCACTCTCCTCTTTCACTTTCATCAAGAGGCTTTTTAGTTCCTCTTCACTTTCTGCCATAAGGGTGGTGTCATCTGCATATCTGAGGTTGTTGATATTTCTCCCAGCAATCCTGATTCCAGCTTGTGCTTCTTCCAGCCCAGCATTTCTCATGATGTACTCTGCATAGAAGTTAAATAAGCAGGTGACAGTATATAGCCTTGATGTACTCCTTTTCCTATTTGGAACCAGTCTGTAGTTCCATATCCAGTTCTAACTGTTGCTTCCTGACCTGCATACAGATTTCTCAAGAGACAGGTCAGGTGGTCTGGAATTCCTATCTCTTTAAGGCTTTTCCACAGTTTGTTGTGATCCACTCAGTCAAAGGCTTTGGCATAATCAACAAAGGAGAAGTAGATATTTTTTCTGGAACTCTCTTGATTTTTCAATGATCCAACAGATGTTGGCAATTTGATCTTTGGTTCCTCTGCCTCTTCTAAATCCAGCTTGAACATCTGGAAGTTCACGGTTCAGGTATTGCTGAAGCCTGGCTTGGAGAATTTTGAGTATTACTTTGCTAGTGTGTGAGATAAGGATGCTCACTCTCATATTTTACTCAACATAGTATGGAAGTTTCAGCCACACCAATCAGATTTGAAAAAGAAATAAAGGATTCCCAAGATGGAAGAGAAGAGGCAAAGTTGTCATAATAGCCCTGTAGATTCCACACAAAAACTAGTAGAACTGATAAACAAACTCAGCAAAGTAGCAGGATACAAGATTAACATAGAGAAATCTGTTGCATTTCTTTACACTAATAACGAAATATCAGAAATGGAAAGCAATAAAAGGAGGTTGAAAAACTTATATGCTGAGAACTATAACATATTGATAAAGTGATCTACAGATTTAATGTAATCCCTATCAAATTATTCATGACATTGTGCATAGAACTAGAACAAATAATTCTAAAATTTATACAAAACCATAAAAGACCCAGAATTGCTAAAGCAATTCTGAAGAAAAAGAACAAATCTGGAGGCATAACCATCCCAGACTTCAGACAATACTACAAAGCTACAATAATCAAAATAGCATGGTAATGGCACAAAAGCATGCAGATCAATGGAACTGAGTAGAGAGAGAGCCCAGAAGGAAGTCCACACATCAACAGTCAATTAATCTTTGACAAAGGAGTCGAGAATATACAATGAAGAAAAGGACGTCTCTTCAGCAAGCGGTGTTGGGAAAACTAGACAGCCACATGTAAATCAGTGAAGTTAGAATACACCCTTACACCACACAAACATACACACACACGCACAAACTCAAACTGGCTTAAAGACTTACGTATGAGATATGACACCATAAAACTCTGAGAAGAGAATGGAGGCAAAACATTCTCTGACACAAATCATACCAATGTTTTCTTAGGTCAGTCTCCCAAGGCAAAAGAAATGAAAGCAAAAATAAACAAATAGAACCTAATGAAACTTAGCAGCTTTTGCATGGCAAAGGAAAGAATCCACAAAAGGACAATCTATGAACTCAGAGAAAATATTTGCAAACAATGAGGCCAAAAAGGGATTATTTTCCAAAATATATAAACAACCCATGCAACTCAATAACAAACAGACAAAAACAAAACATTGTAAATCAATTATAATTTAAAAAACAATGATCCCTCTGCCTAGAACATTGCTTCCCATTCTCTGCCCACTGATTGTTCATGTCTCTGTTAAAAGTAATTTCTTCAGAGAAGCATCTTCTAGTATTTAATATAAATCAGCCTATTGTAAGTTCTATTATGTCTTTCACCTTTTCTCTAACGTAACGGTCTTGGATTATAAATATCTCTAATTTTGTGATACATTTTTAAGTTTAAATATGTTTCTTTATTATAGAACTCATTAGAGTCATTAATATCTTATATATAATAATAAATTATTCCCCAAATTTAACTTGAGCATCATTGGATGTTTCATGGGAATAATGGTTTCATGAGGCCCTGAGAATGTTCTGTTAGTTTCTGGTGTACACCAAAGTGATTCAATTATACATTTATATTTGTATATATGTTATTTTTTATATTCATTTCCATTGCAGTTTATTATAGGATATTGAGCATAGTTCCCTGTGCAACAGTCGAACTTTGTTGTTCATCTATTTCATATATAGTAGTTTGTATCTGCTAATACGAAACTCATAATTTGTCCCTCCCGAAACCTCTCTCCCCTTTGGTAACCAAAATCTTATTTTCTATGTCTGAGTCTTTTTCTGTTTCATAAATAATTCCACTGTGTCATATTTTAGATTCCACGTATAAGTGATATCACTTGGTATTTGTCTCTCTGTACCTGACTTTGTCCCCATCATACAATAATCTCTAGGCTTATCCATGTTGCTGCAAGCGGTATTATTTTGTTCTTTTTTATGGTCTATTAATATTTCATTGCAGGCTTCCCTGGTCATTCCGTGATAAAGAATCTGTCTGCCAGTGCAGGAGATGTAAGTTCAATCCCTGAGTTGGGATGATCTCCTGGAGAAGGAGATGGCAACCCATTCCTCTGTTCTTGTCTGGGGAATCCCATGAACAGAGGAGCCTGGTGGTCGATAGTCCATGGGGTCACAAAGCCTTGGACATGACTTAGTGACTAAACATCACAACAACAACACTCTTTTGTATGTATGTATGTGTGTGTGTGTATCTTTATTCATTATTCTTTATTATATAACTCATTAGAGTCATTAATATCTAATATATATAATAAATTATTTCCAAGTTTAACTTGAGCATCATTGGATGTTTCATGGGAATAATGTTTCACCAAGTCCTGGGAATATTTAGGATAGTAATTCTCAAACTAAGCTGAACAATAGGATCACTTTAGGATCCATGCCGGGGTTGATTTCAAGACCAATCAAACCTGAGTTTTTGTAGGATAGGAACCCAAGCACAGATAGTTTTTAAGACCTATGAGATGGCTTTAATATGCAGCTAGGTTGTTAATGTGTGGTCACGTTTTTTATATCTGCACCTCCCTTCAGACTGTAAGCCTCAGGTGAACAGGGACTTTTTTTTTTTTTTCATCTCTGTGCTCCTAGAACTTGGCACAGGGCTCAAAGTTTTTGTGGTAGGTACTCAATTCATTGGCACAATGAACACAATAAACAGTTTCCCTTGTTTATGGTGCTTAGAGGTTAGTGGAGAAAATAAAACTCACCCACATAAGAATTCAATTCACAGTATAAAGAAAATAGGGCTTGTCATAGACCAAAGTGTTGAGGCTGGAGTTTTTAATTGGCTTTGTCCAATACCATCTTTTACTGAACCTCACCCTTCATCCCTGTACTTTATGTGTAGTTTCTATTTCCCTTCTCAGCTACCCCCTCCCCTTGCCTTCAGTTTCATTCTCCTGTACTATGCTGTCTCCCCTAAACTCACTGTCTTCAACACCCTCGCTGCTGGAAAGTTTCTGCAAAGGTGATCACATCACTACTGAGTAGTTTATTTCTTCCTCACACACCCCTCCAGGAACTTTGGAGCCATGAACCTCTTGGCGGAGAGTGAAGCCTACCAGGCAGCTCTTTATTGCCTTGCAACTGTGAGACTCCCCTTCATATCTCCTCCTGGAGAAAAATCAGCCTGCCAGTAGAGATTTAACCATGGAGCAGTGCACAGTTGGGTGCCAAGCCCCGCTTTCCCCTTCAACCAGTCACGTCACCACCTCACAGCACCATGCCCAGCCCTGGACGGAACACACTGTATCACTTACCGCCTGGGAGCCTGGCAGTTGCTGAGCCCAGACGCCACAGGGGCTGCTGAGTCTCCAGGGGTCACAGAGGCAGGTCACCACTCAAGGCCCAGCTCTGTCCACAACTGCCCAACTAGGCACACAGCTGATGAGCCACTTTCTGAGCCAGCCTCTCCCCACAGAGATTTTCTCTTGATTCGCTTTTGGCCAGAACCCTTTGCAGCATTATAGTTTGTCAATAGTCCGCGACTGCTTTCTAGAATTTCTCTCCAGAAGAAAGTGTGTTTTTCTAAGAAATAGGTGTTGTAGCCTGAAGCCTAATTTCATGTGAGGGCTCATAAATGAAACAAAAATAATCACCCTGAAGCCTGAACACTGAGGGGCCTCTCCACGCTGTGAAGAGTGCTTCCTTTTGGGAGGTGGGAGGCAGGGGGTGGTCCTTTGTGCTTCCTAAGTACAAATTTTCCAATTATAAAAATAACATATGTTCCTTATATCACCCAGGGTCCCAGGAGAAAACACACTCAGCGTGAATTTTAAAGAAAGGGATTATTTACATAGAATTGGACAGTGTTTATAAGTGAACAAGGAATAGCAAAGCACGCAAGACAAGCAACACTGGGAAGCTGTTATCACCCCTACTGTTGAAAGAGCAAGGGGAAAAGCCAGGGTGGGGACACCAGTCAGGAGTTGCTGTATGAAAGGACACACCTACCCCCTGACTGAGGCACTGGATGAGCCTGATTAGAAGGTGCTAGAGGAAGCATCCATAGAGGTCAGCCTCTAGAGAGACACAGAGCAGCACAGAAAAGGCGAAAGAAACATTCTGGGGTGAAAAGAGAGTGGAAAGAAAGAAGGGAAAACAAGCATAATAATTAGAAACAAATCATTCACCCTTAATCCTGCATCCCAAAGAAGTCTACTCCTTGAAGGAATGCCCAGTATTTCTTGGCATATCCATTAAAACTGATATCATACATACAATAATAATGATGAACATTTGTCAAGCCATGTGCCCGGCACTGGGTCGAGTCTTTACAAGCATTGCTTCTCCTAAACCTCACACAGCTCTAGGGAACAGGTACAATTATCATCCTTGCCTCATAAACAGGGAACCTAAGGCAAAGAGGGGGATTTGCTGGAGGTCCTATACCCACACTAGAGTTCAAGTAGACTTCAGTCATCTGTCCCAGAGCCTCTACTCTTGATGACTATACTGCACCGCCTTTTCCACTTCACATCCCCATGTTACAGCTTTTGCTTTAAAGAAGTCCTGCTGTAATCCATACTTCATGTTATACGGAATACATATTTTCCTGCTTATTGGCTATTCGAGTTGCTTCCAACCATTTCACTACTGTAAATGCTGCTGCCATGAACATCTCTGTATTTAGAGTTTTTCCTGCACTCGGGAATATTTTTTACAGGAGAATTCTACTAATTTTTCCTCCACTTTAAATTCAGTCTTGACTTTTCTATCGCCTCTGAGTCACAAAGTTGTAAATAGCTAACTGTGGACGTGGGAAATAATATTAAAATTCTCCTATTCTACCACCTACCCCACCCCAAAGAAAAGGAAAATAAAGAAAAGTGTGGGGGCGAGGGGGAAGCCTAATAAGGCAAGGAGTTTTAGTTTACAGAAACAGCTTCTAAATAGACTGAGGATCCATCGCCCCTGCTTAATCCCTCTGTCCCAGGTGGTAAATGGGAACACAACCATGAACAATGAGTGTAGGGCACACAAGAAGTGCTGTCCACACACTGACCAAATGTAAGTAAATGGCATTAAATCTTTTCTATTCTGATCAACCACTTCTAAATCTGATTAAGTCTCTGCTAGAGTACCCTGATGGATAAAAACAATTCACCAGGAAAACTTAAGTCAGACTCTTAACTGCCAAAGAAGAGTTTTCCATTGACAAAGGAAAGGTATAGGATATTCCACGAAGTGCTTTAAATTCTTTTTTTTTTTTTTTGTATGATAGAATTTTATTGAAATTTTGCTTGAGACAAATGGAATTATTCTCCTAAGAACCGAATTTTAAATAAGCTTTGAGAAAATCAAAGATTGTAGATATATTTATACTTTTTTTTTTTTTTCAAATTTAAACACCTTTATTCTGGCTTTCTATTTTTTTTTTTTAATTTTAGTTTTTTATTTTTTAAATTTTAAAATCTTTAATTCTTACATGCATTCCCAAACATGACCCCCCCTCCCACCTCCCTCCCCATAACAACTTTCTGGGTCATCCCCATGCACCAGCCCCAAGCATGCTGCATCCTGCGTCAGACATAGACTGGCGATTCAATTCACATGATAGTATACATGTTAGAATGTCATTCTCCCAAATCATCCCACCCTCTCCCTCTCCCTCTGAGTCCAAAAGTCCGTTATACACATCTGTGTCTCTTTCCCTGTCTTGCATACAGGGTCGTCATTGCCATCTTCCTAAATTCCATATATATGTGTTAGTATACTGTATTGGTGTTTTTCTTTCTGGCTTACTTCACTCTGTATAATCGGCTCCAGTTTCATCCATCTCATCAGAACTGATTCAAATGAATTCTTTTTAACGGCTGAGTAATACTCCATTGTGTATATGTACCACAGCTTTCTTATCCATTCATCTGCTGATGGACATCTAGGTTGTTTCCATGTCCTGGCTATTATAAACAGTGCTGCAATGAACATTGGGGTACATGTGTCTCTTTCAATTCTGGTTTCCTCGGTGTGTATGCCCAGCAGTGGGATTGCTGGGTCATAAGGTAGTTCTATTTGCAATTTTTTAAGGAATCTCCACACTGTTCTCCATAGTGGCTGTACTAGTTTGCATTCCCACCAAAGTGCTTTAAATTCTAAAAATGTGCATTGGGTTTAGGGACATTCATCCCACCACTCTTAAGTACAATAACTAATATCCCACTCAAGGAAAATGAGACAAGCTATATTCTAAAAACGACCTAGCTGTGTTGGCAAGTGTTCGTCAAAATCTTAATCTGCCTCTTCCATACAGTGTGCGGATTACGGCGTGGGATAACTGAAGTCACAGTGTCAAAGTAACACCGTCTCCTGGGAGTCCATGATCCAAGAAGGATTGTGTCCTTGCAAACTCTGGTGGCAGAGCAGGAGTCTGTAAGCACAGGTCACGCCTTGTATGGTAGGAGGAGCCCTACCCAGCAGGTCAGGGGGCTGCTGCTCCAGTCCTGGTTCTGCTCTGACTAGCTAGGTAACACCCCTGGGTAAGCCAAGTCTCCTCTTTGAGCTAAGAAATGAGGGCATAAGATTAGATCAGTGGTTTTCAAACTGATTCCATGGACTCCTAGGTCTCCACAGAGATGCCTCAGGACCACGTGGGAGGGCAGGATTAGGGGTAGGTGGAACTGCAGGAGGTTTTCCAGACTCTACAGTCTAAATAATTGTCTTACTTTTACAGTCTTGCAGAGTACTGGGTAAGTTTCCCTGCGGTCTTTTCCCAGTTTGTAATGACATCTTTATCCATATATCATTTCCTTGCTGTCTGTCTCTCTTTCTAGACCATAATCTCCATGAAGACAAGGGCTATGCCTATTTAGCTCACTATTATCAACTCAGTCACAAGCACAATGGTTGGCACGTGGTGCCATAGCTTCAGTAAAGTACATAGTGTTTTTGTCCTTCTCTTCATTGATAAATCAAATGAAAACAACTATCTCTGAGTTCTGACTTGACCCTTACTTCTTAGAAACTGAATGACCTTGGGCACAAAGATCACAGATTCCCTGAGCTTCGGTATCCTTTTTTTTTTTATAAAATGACTGGGATAGTCTATGATCTCTCAGGTCTCACACATCAGTGGGGAAAAGATGTACACAATTCAATAAGAGGGATACTGAATAGAAAAATAAAATGTAATAGAATTAGCGTCTCACCGTTTATTTCCAGGTAAATTATAAAAATAGCAGAGACTTCAATGTAAAAATAAAATGAAACCGTAAAAGTTCTAGACAAAAACATGAGAGAAATTTTTTACAACTAAAATAGAAATGGCCTTTATAACCATGACTCAAAATCTAGAATAAAGTCAAACTCATTAAAAAAAAAAATCTTCAGCAGAAAGAACTATAAGCAGCATAAAAAATACAAAATTTCTTACAACAGACACAGACTCATCTTTCTAACATATACACAGCTTTTAAAATCTGTAAGAAAAAGTGAAGGATGGATAGTTCATAGAGAAACACAGATGGTCCCTAAGCATATAAAAAGAAGTTCAAGTTCCCTCATTGTTAAAGAAATGGAATTTAAAACTGACCTATCACTTCTCACCTCTGTGGATGGCAACAATCCAAAAGTTTTAATATTTACTCTGTAGATTAGACTCTAGGAAATAGTAACTCTTGTATAATGATGCTGGAAGAATAAATTTTTATGACCCTTACAGGGGGCAATTTGGCAATATTTATCAAAGTTACAAATTCAAACAATTACAAAATGCAAATAGCAAATGCTTTTAACCTAGCAACCCATATTAGGGATATTTATCCTTATAGATGCACTTAAAGATGTATAATATAAAATATGCACAAGATTATTCACATGATTGTAAGAGTAAAAAAAAGAGTAAATACATCATATTCAGTTTATAAGAGTAAAACAAAGACTTATCTATCAAAAATGTGCATGTGTGCTAAGTCGCTTCAGTCATGTCTGACTCCTTGTGACCCTATGGGCTGTAGCCCACCAGGCTCCTCTGCTCCTGGGATTCTCCAGGCAAGAATACTGGAGTGGGTTGCCATGCCCTCCTCCAGGGGATCTTCCCAATCCAGGGATCAAACTTATGTCTCATGTGTCTCCTGCATCGGCAGGCAGATTCTTTACCACTGTGTGGTTGCTAAGTCATGTCCGACTCTTTGCAACCCCATGGACTGTAGCCTGCCAGGATCCCCTGTCCATGAGATTTTCCAGGCAAGAATACTGGAGTGGGTTGTCATTTCTTCCTCCAGGGCTTTACCACTAGTGCTACCTAGACTAATTAAATTACCATACATTGTAAAAGTCAGTGTACATTGAATGGAAAGATCGCCAGGAAAAATTAAGCTTAAAAGAAGTTTAGAAGAGTACATATCATATGCTACGTTTTGTGTAAAATGAGGGTGGGGTGCTGATCTACATTCTTGTTTGCTTACATAAGCATGAAGAAATTCTGGAAGGTTATGTAAGACACTAAGAACAGTGTATACCCATGAAGGGCTAATTTGGGAACTGACAAGATAATAGATGAGGAGCTGAAGGAGACTTATCCCTGTGGTATTCTTTACACCTTTTGGTTTTTGAACCACATGAATCTATTCAAAACATTAAATTTAATTTTTTAAAGATCCAAAGATAAATAAATAAATAAAGTTCATGGGATACAGAGAAAAATAGGTGAGTCAATGAAAAAAGACCTATCAGACAAAAGATGCCATGAAGTGTGGCCTTTACAGAAAAAGTGAGGCCAGGAAGAGAGACAGTTTTCTCCCCAAACCCGGGAGAAGAAATGCTCAAAAGTATACCTTTAAAACGTGAGAAAGGGAACAAAATTTTTCTATAAATTTCCAGTGTCTTTCCTGTATTTACAATCATGAGAGAATAATACATAAACCAAAGTGGGAAAATTATTTCAAATCTTTTAAAGGGAAAGAGAACACTATCTGTTGCTATCATTTCCATGACTATAGTGGGTGAATTCCATGGAGCAGGCTTCCATGTTATTCAATAACAAATTTCTCCAAAGGAGTCTTTTGTAGTGCTTATTTAAGCTATCAGGAAAATGAAGAGTCTTAAATAACCAGAGTGTTTACATACTTAATTTTTGTGTAACATGAGAACCGTAAAAGCTCTCTCTTTAAGATGGGGAGTATGTGACACATGCAGTTAATTTCCACATTAAATTATTGATTGAAAAATACACACATTATCCTATCCTAATCTAAGATTAGGTCAGGTCAAATTTTGTTGCTTTTGGCCAAGGGCTTTTGTAAGACTTACAAGGCTAAGAGCAAGCAGAGGGTTATCTTTGGAAAATCAGAACGAGGTTCTGAGTGGGAAAATACTTAGCATTTCAGAGGTAGTTTCATGAAATTCATCATGAGAGTAGTACATCACTGTGTTGATTCAACTGGAACTTTATAAGATCACTTTAGCAACAGTTTCTAAAACTGCCAAGTTTCACATATTCATTTGACAATAAATAATTACCCTTTTCTAGATTGATCTGTAATGGATGCAAATTTGAACTACCTCCAAGAAGTCTCTGACATGAGACCAAATAAATACGGCAAAAGAAAAAAGGGAAAAACAAGTAGGTGATCCTTCAGCTTAGGGTTCCAAAAGTAAACATTTGATGGGTTAAAGGTGTCTAACAAGGTCCAAGTCAGTATCTACCTTCAAACTTGGACATGGACATGGAAACTGGAAAGAGTTTAATTATTCTGTCAGAGTAAAGAAAATTTGTATCTTATACATATAAAAAAAATCAGTCTAGCATATAGGGCATATTTAACAAAATGTTATCCTTTAGATTGGTTTATGAAGAAATGTAGTAAAAATGGGAGCACTAGTAGTAGGAAATGTTTACTGATTTTTTTACAATGTGCCAAGCTAAATGTTTTATCTGCATTATCTCATTTAATCCTTTCAACAATCTTATGAGGTAGGATCTATTCTTCTCTTCATTTTGTTGGGGGAAATTAAGAAGTTGCCCAAGCTGTACAGCTAATAGGTGATAAAGTCAGGATAAATACATTTCTCCAAACAACATACCCATAACAGCACATTGGACCTCCGTTTATATTAAAACATATACAGGCTTTTATTGCTCTGCAGTAGGTCAGAGCTAACTCATGATCAATAGATTCTTTGTATTTGATTAAGGCTTCTGAAACATAGGCTTGAAATAAGGGAATATAACCACTCCTAGCACAAAACTGCCAGAGTATCAGAGGACTTCAAGATAGAAAATAATTTAGAACTTACAAAGAATTTTAGGTTATATTTTCTATAAATCATTTCCATTCCATACATGCATATCAGAAACAAGTTCAGTTCAGTTCAGTCTCTCAGTTGTGTCTGAGTCTTTGTAACCCCATGGACTACAGCATACCAGGCTCCCCTGTCCATCACCAACTCCCAGAGCTTGCTCAGACTCATGGCCATCAAGTCAGTGATGCCATCCAACCATCTCATCTCATCCTCTGTCATCCCCTTCTCTAAATGGCATGAAAACCCTTTCAGTCTTTCCCAGCATTAGAGTCTTTTCCAATGAGACAGTTCTTTGCATCAGGTGGTCAAAATGCTGGAGTTTCAGCTTCAGCATCAGTCCTTCCAATGAATATGCAGGACTGATCTCCTTTAGAATGGACTGGTTTGATCTCCTTGCTGTCCCAGGGACTCTCAAGAGTCTTCTCCAACATCACAGTTCAAAAGCATCAATTCTTCAGCACTTAGCTTTCTTTATGGTCCAACTCTCACGTCCATACACAACTACTGGAAAAACCATAGCTTTGACTATATGGACCTTTATCAGTAAAGAAATGTTAGACTGGAATAAATTCAGAACCATATTTTAGCAAAGTGCCTAGATGCTTTCTTCAGTGACTGTAATTACTGCAACTATTTTCAATGTGAACTTTCTAGAAAAAAATATTTTATTAAGCTTAAATAGCTACATATTTAAATTTCTTATTGACCAATTAGTTGGTCCATCATAGTATTTTGGGTGTCTTTCTGAAAATTGTAATAGGTGTTTATGGAAGTTTTCTGTCCCTATGTACATTTATTATTTATCTTTCCTCCATCTGCTTTCTTTGAGACATTCTGTTAAATCTATATTCCTATTATGAATTAACAGAGATATAAATTGCTAGTGAATTAAGAAAAAGACACCTGTGGAAATGATGGGAGCTTTTATGTAGACCTGCCAGGGATACTCTCCTGTATTATCTTTGTGGTGGAGGAAAACAGCAATCAGATTCTTTATTCTCAAAAACTACATTTAATTCACAGACTCATTTTCACAAATAAAACAGGGGAAGGGAGTCAGAAAAACTGAGATTAGATGTTTGGGTTATCAAAAGCTTTCATTTCTTTTACTACTTTGAAAATATTTATGCCAGATAAAAAAGCAAAGAGAGGGAACTAAACTCTGGTGTAGTCTGTAGTACTGACATCCTTCCTGGTTACAAACATAACCAGTTTCTGAAAGATCAGCATAACAGATTCTGTGGAGGCAGTTAAACTGATACAAAACCAAAGCTTCCCCACTACAGACTGGGTTTGAAGGAACTGAAAAGGACTAATAACTAGTAGCTGGCGGTTGGGAGGAAGTCATGAGGTCATGTTACTGAGAAATAGTAAAGCTAATGCTTTTAAGATGTTGTTGTTGTTGTTTTTATTTTGCATCATATAACTTATTTCTCCTTCCTATGAGATTCCAAAAAAGGAGCTGGATTGCAATAATCTTTAAGTCTCACCCAGGGACAATATACACTTAGAAGACAGAGTAGACATCTTTTCCCCAATTCCTCCTGCTAAATACAACTAAAAACACTAGATACCCTATCGAAAAAGCATAGGAAGATCCTGAAAGATGAAGAAAAGAAGGCAGACTGTCCAAGAACTTTGGGACTCAAGAACCACACAGAAGTCACTTCCCTGTGTTTTCCTTTGCTTTATCTATTCAGGACTTGGAGCTAAAGAAGCCAGCACTATCGGTTGCAGACCAAAAAAAAAAAAAAAGAGCCCAACAAAAGCTCTCTCTAGCCAAAGAACCAGGAAAGGGGCAGATTAGCAAGACAGAAAAACGTTAGACAATAATGGCTCTACTCCAACCAGATACCATAGGGAAAAACTGTGACCCCATCCCCAACCTTGGCAATAAAGGCCAAGAGGGGAACCCAGACTTCCCCCATTGCCAGACTATAATGAAGAACCCACACATTTCTGCCAGGGTAGTGTCAGAGAAAACCAAATAGAAATTTTATCCCTGCTGGTCTGTAACAAGGTCCCCTTTCCTTCTGGGGTGGAGTCAGGAGAGGTCTAGTGAAATGTGGGAAATTTCACCACTGTTCATTGTTAACAAAGTCACCCTGACCGTGTCAGTAGAGACCACATAGGAAGCTGGAACATCCGCCCTGCCCAGCAGTAATGACGATGGTGACCCCCTCTCCTCGGGTATTAGTGGAGGCCAAGTGGGAAACCTGCACTTCCAGCAGTTAGAAGGAGTTCCCTGCTTCCCCTGCTGGAGTGATATCAGAGAAAGCCAGCTCAAACAGAAGTTTAAAAAATACCCCAAGTCTCATCAAATAATACAAAAATGTCTAGTCATCATTTGAAAATCATTCACTGAAAGAAAGAAATCTATCGGTAGATGTCAGTATTAGGACACCAGAGAAGAGGAGTTTCCTGACAGTGTCTACATCAGCAGTGATGTTTCAAAGGCAAGTACAAAGATGCTTGGCACACACACACATACAAAAAAAAAAAAAAAAGAAAAGAAAAAAAAAACAGAAATTCTAAAGCAAAATAATAGGAAGTCTTAGCAAAGAAGATGTATAGAGAAATTAAATGCAAACTGTACAACTGAAAAATGCAATTATAGAAATACAAAGCTCAGTGGATATGCTTAATAGCAGAATGTAGGGGGCAGAGGGAGAGAGAGTTAGTGACCTAGAAGACAGAATAGTAATTACCCAATTTGAAAAGCAGATTGAAAACAGACTGAAAAAAAAAAAAAAAACAAGAGTCTCAAAGACCAGTGGGATTATAATGAAAGATCTAATATTTATGTTATTAGAGTAACAGAAAGGGGAAGGGCATTGATGAAAAAGCACTAAGAGAAATAGTGACTGAAAATTTCCCAACTCTGGCAAAAGATGCAAATCTGTATTCAAGTAGCTAAGCTACCCACACAAGATCAACCAAAAGAAATCCATACACATGACAGTCAAATTTCTGAAAACTAAAGACAAAGAAAAAAATTCTTGAAATCACTAAGAACAAATGCATTCAAATGACACTGGATTTCTCACCAGAAACCATGGACTTCAGACAGAGGTGGAATAATAATTTTCGATGATGGGAGAAAAGAGCTGGCAACTCAGAATCCTATGCCCAGCAAAATTACTTATCAAAGATTTTTTGGTAGATTTAGACAATGCTGTTTAAAATTTATATTGACAGGCAAAGAAATTAAATAGCTACAATAATTCTCCCAGAACTAAGCAGTGAAGGGTAAAAGGGATTAGTCTACCCAATTCCAATATTTATTGTATAGCTACCATAATCAAGACTGTGTGATGTTGGTGGAAGGACAGACACAAAGATCAGTGGAACAGAAAAGACCCAGAATTAGAATTACACAAATATGCTCAACTGATTTTTTGACAAAGGTGCAAAAGCAACTCAATAGAGGGAAGATAATGTTATCATTATCATTAGCATAGTAGCCCAATATGCTACTGGAGATCAGTGGAGAAATAACTCCAGAAAGAATGAAGGGATGGAGCCAAAGCAAAAACAATACCCAGCTGTGGATGTGACTGGTGATAGAAACAAAGTCTGATGCTGTAAAGAGCAATATTGCATAGGAACCTGGAATGTCAGGTCCATGAATCAAGGCGCATTGGAAGTGGTCAAACAGGAGATGGCAAGAGTGAACGTCAACATTCTAGGAATCAGTGAACTAAAATGGACTGGAATGGGCGAATTTAACTCAGATGACCATTATATCTACTACTGTGGGCAGGAATCCCTCAGAAGAAATGGAGTAGCCATCATGGTCAACAAAAGAGTCCGAAATGCAGTACTTGGATGCAATCTCAAAAATGACAGAATGAACTCTGTTCATTTCCAAGGCAAACCATTCAATGTCACAGTAATCCAAGTCTATGCCCCAACCAGTAACACTGAAGAAGCTGAAGTTGAACGGTTCTATGAAGACCTACAAGACCTTTTAGAACTAATACCCAAAAAAGATGTCATTTTCATTATAGGGGACTGAAATGCAAAAGTAGGAAGTCAAGAAACACCTGGAGTAACAGGCAAATTTGGCCTTGGAATACGGAATGAGGCAGGGCAAAAACTAATAGAGTTTTGCCAAGAAAATGCACTGGTTATATCAAACACCCTCTTCCAACAACACAAGAGAAGACTCTACACAGGGACATCACCAGATGGTCAACACTGAAATCAGATTGATTATATTCTTTGCAGCCAAAGAGGGAGAAGCTCTATACAGTCAACAAAAACAAGACCAGGAGCTGACTGTGGCTCAGATCATGAACTCCTTATTGCCAAATTCAGACTCAAATTGAAGAAAGTAGGGAAAACCGCTAGACCATTCAGGTATGACCTAAATCAAATCCCTTATGATTATACAGTGAAAGTGAGAAATGGATTTAAGGGACTAGATCTGATAGCTAGAGTGCTTGATGAACTATGGACTGAGGTTTGTGACATTGTACAGGAGACAGGGATTAAGACCATCCCCACAGAAAAGAAATGCAAAAAAGCAAAATGACTGTCTGGGGAGGGCTTACAAATAGCTGTGAAAAGAAGAGAAGTGAAAAGCAAAGGAGAAAAGGAAAGATAGAGGCATCTGAACGCAGAGTTGCAAAGAATAGCGAGAAGAGATAAGAAAGCCTTCCTCAGCGATCAATGCAAAGAAATAGAGGAAAAGAACAGAATGGGAAAGACTAGAGATCTCTTCAAGAAAATTAGAGATACCAAGGAAACATTTCATGCAAAGATGGGCTCAATAAAGGACAGAAATGGTATGCACCTAACAGAAGCAGAAGATAGTAAGAAGAGGTGGTAAGAATACACAGAAGAATTGTACCAAAAAGATCTTCAAGACCAAGATAATCACAATGGTGTGATCACTCACCTAGAGCCAGACATCCTGGAATGCAAAGTCAAGTGGGCCTTAGAAAGCATCACTACAAACAAAGCTAGTGGAGGTGATGGAATTCCAGTGGAGCTCTTTCAAATCCTGAAAGATGATGCTGTGAAAGTGCTGCACTCAATATGCCAGCAAATTTGGAAAACTCAGCAGTGGCCACAGGACTGGAAAAGGTCAGTTTTCATTCCAGTCCCAAAGAAAGGCAATGCCAAAGAATGCTCAAACTACCACACAACTGCACTCACCTCACATGCTAGTAAAGTAATGCTCAAAATTCTCCACGCCAGGCTTCAGCAATATGTGCACTGTGAACTCCCTGATGTTCAAGCTGGTTTTAGAAAAGGCAGAAGAGCCAGAGATCAAATTGCCAACATCCACTGGATCACGGAAAAAGCAAGAGAATTCCAGAAAAACATCTATTTCTGCTTTATTGACTATGCCAAAGCCTTTGACTGTGTGGATCACAATAAACTGAGGAAAATTCTGAAAGAGATGGGAATATCAGACCACCTGACCTGCCCCTTGAGAAACCTATATGCAGGTCAGGAAGCAACAGTTAAAACTGGACATGGAACAACAGACTGATTCCAAATAGGAAAAGGAGTACGTCAAGGCTGTATATTGTCACCCTGTTTATTTAACTTCTATGCAGAGTACATCATGAGAAATGCTGGACTGGAAGAAACACAAGCTGGAATCAACACTGCTCGGAGAAATATCAATAACCTCAGATATGCAGATGATACCACCCTTATGGCAGAAAGTGAAGAGGAACTAAAAAGCCTCTTGAAGAAAGTGAAAGAGAAGAGTGAAAATGTTGGCTTAAAGCTCAACATTCAGAAAATGAAGATCATGGCATCTGATCCCATCACTTCATGGGAAATAGATGGGGAAACAGTGGAAACAGTGTCAGACTTTATATTTTTTGGCTCCAAAATCACTGCAGATGGTGATTGCAGCCATGAAACTAAAAGACACTTCCTCCTTGGAGAAAAGTTATGGCCAACCTAGATGGCATATTGAAAAGCAGAGACATTACTTTGCCGACTAAGGTCCCTCTAGTCAAGGCTATTGTTTTTCCAGTGGTCATGTATGGATGTGAGAGTTGGACTGTGAAGAAGGCTGAGAGCCAAAGAATTGACGCTTTTGAACTGTGGTGTTGGAGAAGACTCTTGAGAGTCCCTTGGACTGCAAGGAGATCCAACCTGTCCATTCTGAAGGAGATCGGCCCTGGGATTTCTTTGGAAGGAACGATGCTAAAGCTGAAACTCCAGTACTTTGGCCACCTCACGCGAATAGCTGACTCATTGGAAAAGACTGATGCTGGGAGGGATTGGGGACAGGAGGTGAAGGGGACGACCGAGGATGAGATAGCTGGATGGCATCCGTGTTTGAGTGAACTCCAGGAGTTGGTGATGGACAGGGAGGCCTGGTGTGCAGCGATTCGTGGGGTCGCAAAGAGTCGGACACGACTGAGCGACTGAACTGAACTGAACTGAATGTTTTCTTTTTTTTTTTTTTAACATTTTATTTTATTTATTTTTTTTTTAATTTTAAAATCTTTAATTCTTACATGCATTGCTAGAGCAATTGGATGTCCACAGAGGGAGAAAAAAGAAACGTTGCTCTAGGATTTAAACATTGTTCAAAAATTAAGGTGAAGCGAAACATGGACTTAAACATGGAAAGGAATAGAAAAAATTACAAGTATTTTAATTTAACATTACTAACAACTTTTTATTTTCTTTTATCTAAATCTTATGTTCCTTATTTTTAAAAATACATATTTTCTTCAAAGCTGTAGAAAAAGTCAATGAATGATATGATTTTCATAATTAATGATTATAAAACTCTTTTTAAGAATGCCTAAAATATTAGGTATTTCTATGGAAAGAACGAGGGGCTCGCCTGGTAGCTCAATCAGTAAAGAATCTGCCTGCAGTGCAGCAGACCCCAGGTTTGATCTCTAGGTCAGGAAGATCCCCTGGAGAAGGAAATGGCAACCACTCCAGTATCCTTGCCTGAAAAATTCCATGGACAGAGAAGCCTAGCAGGCTGCAGTCCATGGGGTTGCAAGCAGCCAGAGACGACTGAGCAATAACACTAACTATGGAAAGAATGATGGTCTCATTTACTTAAAAGCCTCTTCCTAGTGGCTTGTGAATAAATCCCTATCCTAACAGCTCTATGATGAAGAGAGCTCTACAGAAGTTTATCAGTATCTCTTTCAATGAGATTCGAACAGCCCCTTCATGACCTTGCTTTTCCACCTTCCTCCTTACAGCAAGTTATCAACAAATAACTAAATCATGTCCTCTCTCGTATTATGCCTATCTTTTTCTAAAACATGAGTTTAATGAAAGAGGAACCGGTGTTATTTTTTAAATACAAGCAACCACAATTCCCTTCCTCAGTCTTTGAATTTGTTCTCAGTTCCTCTACTTGTTAGCTGTGTGACCCTGTTGTTCAGTCGCTAAGATGTGTCTGATTCTTTGCAGTCCCAAGGACTGCAGCATGCCAGGCTTCCCTGTCCTTCACTATCTCCCGGAGTTTGCTCGAATTCGTGTCCATTGAGTTGGTGATGTCATCCAGAGATCTCATCCTCTGTCACTCACTTCTCCTCTTGCCCTCAATCTTTCCCAGCATCAGGGTCTTTTCAAAAGAGTCAGCTCTTTCACTTTCATCAAGAGGCACTTTCTCCCATTAGAGTGGTATCATCTGCATATCTGAAGTTGTTGATATTTCTTCCTGCAATCTTGATTTCAGCCTGGGAGTCATCCAGCTTGGCATTGCACATGATGTACTCTGCACAGAAGGTAAAAAAACAAGGTGACAATGTGCAGCCTTGATGTGCTCCTTTTCCAGTTTTGAACCAGTCCCTTGTTCCTTGTCCAGTTCTAACTGTTGCTTCTTCACCGGCATACAGGCTTCTCAGGAGGCAGGTCAGGTGGTCTGGTATTCCTGCCTCTTTAAGAATTTTCCACAGTTTGTTGTGATCTATACAATCAAAGGCTTTAGCGTAGTCATTGATGCAGAAGTAGATGTTTTTCTGAAATTCCCTTGGTTTCTCTATGATCCAGTGGAGGTTGGCAATTTGATCTCTTGTTCTTCCGCCTTTTCTAACTCCAGCTTGTACCTCTGGAATTTCTCAGTTCATGTACTATTGAGGCCTAGCTTGAAGGATTTTGAGCATTATCTTGCTAGCAGGTGAGATGAGCTCAACTGTTCAGGAGTTTGAACAATTTCTGGCATTGCCGTTCTTTGTGGTTGGAGTGAAAACTGACCTTTCCAGTCCTGTGGCCATTGCTGAGTTTTCCAAATTTGTTGGCATATTCAACAGTATCATCTTTTAGAATTTCAAACAGTTCAGCTGGAATTCCATTCAGCTCCATTAGTTTTGTTTGTAGTATTACTTCTAACCGCCTACTTGATGTCACACTCCAGGATGTCTGGCTCTAGGTGAGTGACCACACCATCATGGTTATCCGGGTCAGGAAGAACTTTTCTCCAGGTGGCCCAGACCGTAAAGAATCTGCCTGAAATGCAGGAGACCTGGGTTTGATCCCCGGGTTGGGAAGATACCCTGGAGGAGATCATGGCAACCCACTCCAGTACTCTTGCCTGGAAAATCCCATGGACAGAGGAGCCTGGTGGGCTACAGTCCACGGGGTCGCAAAGAGTCAGACATGACTGATAACTAAACACACACACACAAGAACTTTTCTGTCTACTTCTTCTGTGTATTCTTGCCACCTCTTCTTAATCGCTTCTGCTTCTGTTAGGTCTTTGCTATTTTGGTCCTTTATTGTGCCCATATTTGCATGAAATATTCCCTTAGTATCTCCAGTTTTCTTGATGAGATCTCTAGTCTTTCCCATTCTATTGTTTTCCTCTATTTCTTTGCATTGTTCACTTAAGAGGGGTTTCTTGTATCTTGTTGCTCTTCTCTGGAATGCTGCATTCAGTTGGGTATATCTTTCCCTTTATCCTTTGCCCTTCACTTCTCTTCTTCTCTCAGCTCTTTATAAGGCCTCCTCAGACAACCGCTTTGCCTTCTTGCATTTCTTTTTTCTTTGGGATGGTTTTGATCACCACCTCCTATACAATGTTATGACCCTCTGTCCCTGGTTCTTCAGGCACTCTGTCTACCAAATCTAATCCCTTGAATCTATTTGTCACTTCCACTGTATAATCAAAAGGGATTTGATTTAGGTCATACCTGAATGGTCTGGTAGTTTTCCCTACTCTCTTCATTTTAAGCCTGAATTTTGCAATAAGAAGCTCATGATCTGAGCCACTGTGGTGTGAACTCTGGTGTTGGAGAAGACTCTTGAGAGTCCCTTGGACTGCAAGGAGATCCAAACGGTCCATCCTAAAGGAAATCAACCCTGAATATTCATTGGAAGGACTGATGTTGAAGCTGAAACTCCAATACTTCGGCCATCTGATGCAAAAAGCTGACTCATTTAAAAAGACCCTGATGCTGGGAATGATTGAAGGCAGGAGGAAAAGGGGACGACAGAGGATGAGATGTTTGGATGGCATCACCAACTCAATGGACATGAGTTTGAGTAAACTCTGGGAGTTGGTGATAGACAAGGAGGCCTGGTGTGCTGCGGTCCATGGGGTCGCAAAGAGTCAGATACGACTGAGCGACTGAACTGAACTGATCTGAGCCACAGTCAGCTCAGGTATTGTTTTTGCTGACTGTATAGAGCTTCTCCATCTTCAGCTACAAAGAATATGATGAAACTCATTTCAGTATTGACCATTTGGTAATGTCCATGTGTAGAGTAATCTCTTGTGTTGTAGGAAAAGGGTGTTTGCTATGACCAGAATGTTCTCTTTGCAAATTTCTGTTAGCATTTGCCCTGCTTCATTTTGCGCTACAAGGCCAAACTTTCCTGTTACTCCACGTATCTCTTGACTTCCTACTTTTGCATTCCAGCCCCCTGTGATGAAAAGGACATCTTTGGGGTATTAGTTCTAGAAGGTGTTTTAGGTCTTCAGAGAACCATTCACCTTCAGCTTCTTTAGCATTAGTGGTTGGGGCATAGACTTGGATTACTGTGATGTTGAATAGTTTGCCTTGGAAATGAACCAAGATCATTCTGTCATTTTTGAGACTGCACCCAAGTACTGCATTTCAGAGTCTTTTGTTGACTAGGAGGGCTACTCCATTTTTTCTAAGTGATTCTTGCCAACAATATCTACAGTAGTAGATATAATGCTCATCTGAATTAAATTTTGAGCAAGTACTTAATTCCTCTGGCCTCAGTTTCTTCCTAAAGTAGGAAGGCAATGGTTGTGCTATTTTCAGTTGTGAAATCAATCCACAATTATTTCAATGATATACAGTCTAAAATAACAGAAAGCAAATAACTATTAAGGAGAAGAAAAGTCGAGCCAGTTTTGAGAGGTGAAGCCCCAAAGGACATTTTCTTTGCCCTGAGGCATCTGCTTATTATCACCAGAGAGCTGTTAGAATTCTCCAGGCTTCCCAGGTGGTTCAGTGATAAAGAATCTGCCTGCCAGGGCAGGAGACACCGGAGACACGGGTTTGATCCTGGGCCGGAAGATCCCCTGGAGGAGGAACCTGGCGGGAAGATCCCCTGGAGGAGGAACCTGCTCCAGTGTTCTTGCGGGGGGAGAATCCCACAGCCAGAAGAGCCTGGCGGGCTACAATCCATGGGATCACAAAGAGTCGGACACAACTGAGCACACACATTGCTACTGCTACTGCTAAGTTGCTTCAATCGTGTCTGACTCTGTGTGACCCCATAGATGGCAGCCCACCAGGCTCCCCCGTCCCTGGGATTCTCCAGGCAAGAACACTGGAGTGGGCTGCCATTTCCTTCTCCAATGCATGAAAGTGAAAAGGGAAAGTGAAGTCGCTCAGTCGTGTCCGACTCCCAGAGACCCCATGGACTGTAGCCCAGCAGGCTCCTCCGTCCATGGGATTTTCCAGGCAAGAGTACTGGATTGGGGTGCCATTAATTCTCCAAAGTCCACGCCTTTTCTTTCTCCAAGAAGTTAGGTCTTAGGATAGCTTTGTCCACAAAGGAGAAAGAGCACTTCCTATAGGCTTCACCTTTCCTACATGACTGTTTTCTTGAATTAAAATATACTTTGTTTGGTTTGTTAGGGAGAGAGAATATAATTTCTTGCTAATTCTATCTCAGTGATTTTCACTTGAATAGTTTTAACTTTCCAACAGAAATAGTTTGCTAAAACTTCCCCGTGATTTCTAAGTAAAGATATTCTTTTAAATGATACCTATCTTTCTTTTCTGATATTATTCTTCCATGTTTAAACAGTCCAATCTACCTAACACTGGGGTAGTAATTTCTCTGTTAATTAATAAAGCTAAGGAATGTGTTTGTGTTGGCTGGATGTTCTTTAAGATCAGAGGATAAAGATTTGGACTTAAGGATCTGATCTAATCTAATTCTGGAAAATCAAAACCCAGTCAAAGTTAGCAAAAGAATTAGGATATCTTTAATGGTCTGAAGAGATAACCCTTTGTTTTAAACCATTAAAACAGAGTGATAAAAAGGATAAAATTAAAAAGTTTAAGGTATAAATATAAAAATATATAAAATCAATTTTAGAAAAGAGTTTTACTTAAAATGGTGATGTGGTGAAAGCTGAAATACAACAACAAAATAGCAAAATACTAGGAGCCACACAAGCTATGTATAGTACATAATAAAAGAAAAACCTAGGGTCCTGGAATTTAATAACCAAAGGAAAGCAGAGGTCATGTGGACCAACTTAATCTTTTAAAACTATGGAAACTGAGACCCAAAGAGGTGAAGAGACTTGCTGAAGGTCACAAAACTATCTGGCAGAGCCAAGATAAAAATCCTAGGTTCCTCCTCCTAACTCACTATTATTTTGCCCAGAGCATATTACTTCCCAAGAAAAAATCACCAGAAATCACAGAGGTCTGAAGCCTCAGCTAGGAACTTCAAGGGTTAAGGCACCTAGCCCATAATCTGAGCAATTTGTAGAACTGAGGTGAGATTTCTTGAGTTTGCAGAGGTTGAGAATTCTCAACAAAAGGAGCCTGTTCAATGCTGATCCCCTGGGGATTAGAGTAAAATGCTGAGAGCTCTTAGATACTTGCTACTTCTGCTGACATCAGAAGTTTACATCTCAGGCCTCAGATTCTTGCATTTCTAACTGGTATGGATCATGGTAACCAATACATCAGGTCAGAATCTCCAGACAGTTGGTCAGCCTTCAATCAATGCCCAGGACTAGCCCACTGGCCTTCCCTCTCCAGAACTTGAAAAAGAAACATAAATGTAAGAGGTTGATTCTGCTCTTTATGTAGTTTCTCTCAAGTATAACCAGTTTTAAATGGTGATGACATGGGTCTATCCTCCTTAACATATAGACAATATTTTCACAACCTGGCGCCAACATTCCCTTCCAGCCGCATCTCCCACCTCTTATCATCTTGCATTCTAAAGCCAAAACTACAGAGCGGCTCGCCTTATGCTGGGTTCATCATACAATCTCATGTCTTCATACGCTTTCACATGCTGTTCCCTCTGTATAACATGCCCTCCCACCTTCTCCCAACATTTAGACTGAACAAATAAACAGCTGGATAGATGAACGAATGGCAAATAAATGAGAGAATGAATGAATATAATTTGAGAAGCACCAGAAAAACCTGCCATCTTAAAGCAGCTCCAGCTCCCACTCAAAAAATTAAAATTAAGCCTCTAGTATTTGAATAGTTTCAGCTTCCTTCTTGTATCACACCAGTGTTGTTATTATCAACCACAAGGTGTTTATATAGTTTAAATAATGATTATGATATTGCAGTTGGAGTCTTGAGCACAAAAGATGTAAAATTATACCTAGGGTGCATGTAGTTGGGCATAACCCTGGATATTTCAATGGGAGTGCAGCGTATACCTGTAACCCATTATGTTTTCAGTAGAGGAAACAAGTTTGGAAACTTTGTAGTAGAAATAATGCCCTATGTTTTATCTTCTGACTTTCTATTTTAAAATAAAAACACTTTGGGGGAGAAATGAATAATCAAAATATATAAATGAAAATAGTCTCACTAGCATGTCTTTACACTGTTAGCCATCATTCATACTTTGATGTGAAGCAATTTACTATTCAGTTCAGTTCAGTTGCTCAGTCATGTCCGACTCTTTGCAACTCCATGAATCGCAGCACACCAGGCCTCCCTGTCCATCACCAACTCCCGGAGTTCACTCAGACTCACGTCCATCGAGTCAGTGATGCCATCCAGCCATCTCATCCTCTGTCGTCCTCTTCTCTTCCTGCTCCCAATCCCTCCCAGCATCAGTCTTTTCCAATGAGTCAACTCTTCGCATGAGGTGGCCAAAGTACTGGAGTTTCAGCTTTAGCATCATTCCTTCCAAAGAAATCCCAGGGCTGATCTCCTTCAGAATGGACTGGTTGGATCTCCTTGCAGTCCAAGGGACTCTCAAGAGTCTTCTCCAACACCACAGTTCAAAAGCATCGACTCTTCGGTGCTCAGCTTTCTTCACAGTCCAACTCTCACATTCATACATGCCCACAGGAAAAATCATAGCCAGACGTGTCTTTAATTTTTATTAGATGTTAAAACTTTCCTCTGTGACAGCTGGGTTCAGAATTTGGATGATGGGAGAAGACAGGGTGGTAATTTTGGAAGCTTGGCACAGTGGTGCAAGAGAGTAGGCTTCTTTAGAAGAACGGGATAACTCAGTGAGGCACGTATAGACATTGCTCTGGGGGAACAGGAGAGAAGGACCCAGGAAAAAGGGAGTTAGAAGGCCCCAAGCAGAATTCAGATATAAGATCTCCTACTTCAAATTTGCATTTTCATCCCTTTCAATAGATGGAAAACTTAGAAAAATCAGATATTTTCAATGTCTTCTGAAAATGAAAGATTTTATTACAAATTTATATATCATTTTAAAATCACTTATCTCCCAACACTAGTCAGATAATTTATAGGTAAATAATACATTTTAAAAGTGAATATCTTTGCAGCATGGTGAGATGGTATCTCGCAAATATGTCACTTATATATGTAACAATTAAATGTTTTATTGAGTGTCCTTGGCTTTTTACTTGCAAATTAGTTTTCAGTAGAATTACTGGACTGTGCAGCTTTATGGCAGACTTTTTGATACAGTAAATACTAAAATAAGTAGAATTTCTCTTCATTCTCCAGTCTCAGGCAGCATTTAGCCAAACCTCCCCAATTCCAACACACATGCATTTTCTTTTTTAATTTTAAAATCTTTAATTCTTACATGCGTTCCCAAACATGAACCCCCCTCCCACCTCCCTCCCCATAACATCTCTCTGGGTCATCCCCATGCACCAGCCCCAAGCATGCTGTATCCTGCGTCAGACATAGACTGGCGATTCGATTCTTACATGATAGTATACATGTTAGAACATGCATTTTTAACTATTTCTTCTCTTTGCATGCTATTAAAATTTGTAGGTAACTAATCAGTTCATCATACATGCTGTTTAAAAATCAAAACCCTGAATCATGAGATGCTTATTACTTTTCTATTTTAAAGCTTAAAGAAATACAATAAGTGGTAAGACATTTCTAAACAAATAGTGATGATGAATACCTTGATATGACACTTTGCCATTCAAAACGATTCAAAATAAATTGAGTGGTGATCATTAAGATGCCGGAAACACTTCATTTCAGCTGTGACCCAACTCCAGTAGGTTTTGCAGTGTCTATTAAAATGGAAGAATCTATCATAAAGGGGAAAGTCAAAGCTGTGTAATTGTTTTTGCTTCTGACTGGACTTTCATTTACTGTTGAAGCTCAGCAGCAGAACTGGTGATGCCATTGTGAACTTTAAGAAGAGCCACATGGAGAGTCATGTTCCAGGTTTAGAACTGCAGGTGTCCAGGCTCCCAGAGTCCTGGTCCTTGCCTGGGAGGGTGAAAGCAACAGCGTGTTTGTACAGCAGCAATTATATGATGTGGTTCAAGCATCTGTCAACACCATTCAACAGTTACTCTGAGTAGATTCATCTTAGTAACTGAGTTGAAATGAGGTAGATGGGGGGAGAGGGAAGAATTGTATAGAAAGGTCACAGTTCTCAGGCATGCCAGACCTTCATGGGAAATCTAAGTTATCTGTGCACAGGGTTGGTAGTGAATGAGCTGGGCAGACACTCCAAATATTATAAACCATAGGCCCTACAGAAAAGAAAGAGTTTGGGGGCCATGTGTCACACAGGCATGTGGTTTCTGTAAAAACGAAGTCAGAAATTGGGCAGCCGAGTTGTAATACCGGCACCTCCTAGCTGTGTGAAAGTCAGTGAAACATTCTTCGGAATTAGCTCTCTTACTTAACATGTAAGAATAAGCAGAGTCTGTGAGATCTAAATGCCTCTCATTACTCTCCGTACACCGACACTGGTCAAGTTAAAACATGAGCTGATCGTGTCATTCCCCTGCTCAGTAACCTCCACTGGCCCCCATGAGATAAAAACCAACCCTCAGAACTGCATCAAGGACTTTCACGTATCAGCCCATCTCTCAGCCCCCACATCCTTCTTTCCTCTGCTGGGACTTATCAGGCTCAACTCTTTCAACCCTCAATTTCTTCCCCTGGAATGCCCTTCTCTGTGTGGCAAAATCTCACTCAGTCTTCAAAACCCAGACCAAATATCACCTTCCTTCATTCCACGCCCTCCCAACTTTGATGGTCCTTAGAACTTCAACACTTTGTTTACCTGCAAGATCACATCTTACCGTAACTGCCTGTATCTTTATCCATCTGCCCATTGGTTTGTGAGTCCTAGGGCAAGGGTGATGTCTTATTCCTGTGTATATCCCCATCTCAGTGCCTTCTGATCGTAAAGATGCTCAAAGAATTATGTAATCACATATGGAAATGTGAATACATGAAGGCGTTTTGAAACTGGAAACTGTGATTGGCATTAGTAAAGGTGAAGAGGGCATCCCAGGTGGCACTAGTGGTAAAGAGGCTGCCTGCCAATACAGGGGACTTAAGAGATGCAGGTTCAATCCCTGGGTTGGGAAGATCCCCTGAAGGAGGGCACAGCAACCCACTCCAATATTCTTGCCTGGAGAATCCCATGGGCAGAGGAGCCTGGTGGGCTACAGTTCATAGGGTCTCAAAGATTCAGACATGACTGAAGTGACTTAGCGTGCACGCATGCACAAAGGTGAAGAATCTGAGCAATAAGAATTTGGCCCCAGAATTTTGTATCAGAAGACTTCTTATTCTAGATGCCACACGTTTTTCCACAACCCTGCAGAGGAATGGATGGGTGCGCAAGCAGCTGAGCCCCTTGGTGTTTCAAGGCATAACACACCCTAACCTTCACTGTGGGACAGAGTCGGTCCATGGAATAATACCTTCATCTAAAAGGTCATTGAAGATTCAGAAGGAATCTCTCCGACTTTCTCAAAATTAAAACTCACAGATCTGTGTACCTCTACGTTTTCCTCTCTACAGCCACTGTTTTCCTCACCTCTCAGTACATGCTGAAGTTTCATTTTAACTATGATGGAAAGAGGCACCGGATTTTTGAGACCAGACAGACAGTTTGAAATCCGGTTTGAAATCCGACCCTCCCATTCATTCCCGTGTGTGGCCTTGGCCAGTGTACTCAGTCTTGAAGAGTCTTTGACCTCACCTCCAAAATGAGAAAAATGCACAAGGCTTGTGGAAATCAAATGAGAAAAATGCGGAAGAAGGTATTGCAAACTAAAAATGTTTTGGAACTCTAAGCTGTTATTCTCCTGATGAGAAGTAGGCTTACCAGCCACATGCTCACCTTCTTTTGTGACTTCGTCCCCCATTTCTCTCTCTGGGATTCTTTGCAGAGGACCCACAGTATGGATATACATCTCACTGGGCTTGGGTCTGCTTTTGCATAGAGGAGTATTTGCTCCAATGCCCAGGAAGTGTGATCTACTTTCTTCTCTGCAAAGGAGAACTTTTGCAGGGGAAATAACAATTTCAGCAGCCCCTGTGGTAACAAAGAATTTCTTTGATCTCTTGCCACTATCTGAGTGTTGTTTGGAAAGCTACTTAAGGATGAAAGTATCCTCCGAGAAACCTACTGTCAAAGAAGATTTCAGCTCACCTCAAATTCAACCAACTCTTGAGGTTTTGCATGTGGAAAAACGAGATGGGGACAGCTACCTAAGTATTGAATGAGCAATGAGATGTCAATGTTTTTATTACTGCTTGCAACTGAACTCTGAGTCAAGCTGAGACCCATTAAATATACCTGAAGGGAGAGCATGGTTTTTGAGATGACCAGGATATTTGATTTGGAAATTTTTAAGTATACCGTGTTGCTAATAGCTCTTAGTTTAAAAAAAAAAAAAAAAAAAAGAATAGAACTCCAATATTTACCATTTCCTATGAGAGTTTGAAATGCCAAATATTTGAATTTACATAAAAATTTGGCTCATAAATGTCTCAGTGAATAGGAAAAGGTATATCTATATCGTGGTGGCTAACAAGATGTCAGGCACTTTCCTCCTCTTTACAAAGGGCAAGATAATGCCAGCCCTGAGCTGGTACCCTGTCTCACATGAATCATAGCACTAGTAGAATCTTTCTGGTCTCCCTGACTACAGCCTTGCCTCTCTCCAGTTTTTCTCCCGTAAACCATAATAGAGGGCTTTCTAAAATGCAAATCTGATCATATCATGGCCTGATCTTTCAATAGCTCCAAAATGCCTACAAAATAATGTTGATACTTGTTAGCGTGATGAGCTCCTGCCTCCCCGTGGAATCTCATCACTGATTAAAGTCACGCTCTCATCCCACTCACCTCTTCTGTTCTCCATAACTGCCCTGCCATCCCCTGACCAGCTATGATTCTGTGTCTTTACATATCCAGAGGCTTCTGCTAGAACGCCTTTAACACATCCTTCAGGAATCTGCCCAGAGCCAGTTTGTCCAGAAAGTTATCCCTAACCACCGTCTCCTTGGATTTCTGAGGGTGCCCCCCTCTAAGCCTGTCTCTATGACAGCACTCATTGCATTATAACTTATTGGCTTGTCTTTCTCCCCCATTGAGCTGTAATTATCTTGAGTTTTAAGATTAGGCTACATTCATATCCCTAGCACTTGACATCATCTGGTGTCTAACAGGGCAGCGCTGCAAGTCTTGTCAATCAGCCAAATAGTACTAGATTGAAAGTTGAGCTTGATTTCTTGTCCCAAAGATGTCAGCAATTATCATGGTGTTGGGTGTTGGACAAATAGATACAAAATTCAATAAACTCAACTATATTTATTGAAATCCAATTATGTATATATCCTTCCAATCAATCCACATAATTCTTTTTCTCACCGTCTATGGGCCAGGTATCTTACTATTGATTTAAATATTGCCAATGGCCTTCTTTCCCTGCCTTATTATCTATATTAAAATAGATAAAAGGGTTTTCAAATTTTGGAGAGCTTTATCATCCCCATAAGTGGATGACCTCTTTTGAATGTTTGCAAAATAAGTCTTGTTCCTCATTTTTAACTGTGAACGTGAAAAAGATCTTCTCTATTAAGAAAATCAATGCAATCATTCATTTCCGACATCTTTATTGGAAACCCACTAAGTTCCATTTGCTCCCATGGGCCAAGATAAAAGGCATGGGTGAATCTGCCAGTTAAATAGATGAGCTGTAAAACACTCAACACATATTTTAGGTCCAAGCTACTGGTTCAAATATGTTTTGTAAGTATTGAAAACTTACAGACATCACATATAAGTAGAAATGTTGAAACCAAAGACAACAAACAAAATAAAGATAACTGGAGCACTACCTCCAAGAAAAGGGATTATGCCCTTCAAATAGCTCCACCTAGGATTCTATGGAATACATTCTACATTGTGATGTATAACTTTTCAGAGGGAGATGTGGGGGGAAAAAATACGCATATGTTGCTTACAATATCAAGGGTTTTCTTTAATATTCTGAAGCCCATTGGGGATTTCTGGAACTCAAGCAAAGAATCCCTCTATGAGCATATTGAGGTTCATGCCCTCCTCATCAGCTAGTCTGATCCTCCTCATAGAAGCAGAATCTGAATCTGGGATTGGGGAACAGGGCTCTTTGTCTCCTTCAGAATCTCTGAAAGGCTTATTCTTGCCTTAAAATCTAAAGACTGAATTTTTCAGGATCAATACAGGCACCTTGTTGAGTAATTCACAGTAGAATGTGAAAGCAAATACGGAAGGGAAGTACCCCAAACGCACATTCCCCTTGGTGAGATACAAAAGACCGAGGACTGTGGTTAGCTGCCCTAAAGTGGCCTTATTCTTCCTTTTCTTTTCTTTCTTCCTTTCCTCCCTCCCTTCACCCTTCCTCCTTTCCTTTCTTTTCTTCTTTTTCTTTCCTCCTTTCTTCTTTTAAATTTTGTTTCTTTCTGACTGTGCTGGGTCTTCACTGCTGGGTGCAGGCTCTTCTCTAGTTGCGGTGAATTGGGGCCCCTCCCCAGCTGCAGTGCACAGGCTTCTCGTTAAGGTAGCCTTTCCAGTTGCAAAGCACAGGCTCCAGGGCACAGGGGCTTCAGCAGCGTGGCTCAGTGCTTAGTTGCTCCAGGGCATGTGGAATCTGCATTTGCAGCTCAATTCCTAATCACTGGCACGCCAGAGAAGTCCTCTTTCTCCCTTTCCTTCTCTCTCCTTTTGTGTTTTCTTTTCCATCCCTTCCTTTCCTATTTATTTCTATTCGCCCACAAATTCCTCTGGATCCTAAGGAACCACTCCTGCTTTGGAGTTGGTTTATCCCCACGTTGTTCTTCCCTGATAGCTCAGTTGGTAAAGAATCCACCTGCAATGCAGGAGACCCTAGTTTGATTCCTGGGTCAGGAAAATCCCCTGGAGAAGGGATAGGCTACTTACTCCTGTATTCTTGGGCTTCCCTTGTGGCTCAGCTGGTAAAGAATCCGCCTGCAATGAGGGAGACCTGGGTTCAATCCCTGGGTTGGGAAGATCCCTGGAGAAGGGAAAGGCTACCCACTCCAGTATTCTGACGGGGAGAATTCCATGGACTGTATAGCCCATGGGGTTGCAAAGAGTCAGACGCGACTGAACAACTTTCCGTCAATTCAGTCAATCAATAACGTGCACTCTCTTATCTCAGCTAAAGCGTCTTAACCAGAGGAGAGAGAAACGGGTGAAAGAGGACATGGGTCTTGTTCAGGACTTGGGAGGAATAGAGTTAGTCATGGTGGGGAGGTGGAGAGGGAGGTGAGGGAGGAGTAGCTGACACCCGTGAGGTTACGTAAGGTGAAACAGGCTCAGAATACATGCCAGCAATTCACATGTGTTTTCTGTGACTGTTTACGTTGCTATTTCTCCTTCTAAATCAGTGCATGTCTTGGCAACCACAGCCACATGGGGCTGACATGGAGATAAACAGAAAACCTTCATGAGCCTCGCAGTCCGCAGCAGGAGTACAAGCTCCTGTCCTGCTAGGCGGTCACTGCCCACTATCCTCAGTCCCTCTTAAACCACAACAAAGAAATCACAGGATTGGAGACAAGGCTGGCCCTTGGGGAAATGAGCCAGGGCTGCCAACCTGGAGCCCTGTCTTAGGTTCACACACTGGAAGTCAATTATTATAAATACTTCCTACAAACTCTTCACAGCTGGGGCTTCCTCTAGCTTAAAAGACTTCAACGTGGCTGTTAGTCCATTTATCACCTTCTCCTCGTATGGGCTTGGGAGAAAGACAAAACAGATAGAGGTTCAAATCCAGACTGTGCTGATAAGCTATATATCCTTAAGCTATTTATTCTTTGGGTCCTCAGTTTTCTCATTTGTAAAATGAGACAAATGTTATCTGTGATACAGGATCATAGATACCCTAATAAATCAAAGTATTCCAATAAATATTAATAAATATTTTCCCAGTATCCTCCAAAGATCACTGGGCATTAGCTTCCTCATAAACCATCATCTCTTTATGTCTAATTCAGGATTTTCTTTTTACCTTTTTTTTGTAGCATTTTGCACATGCAATATTTTAAAAGGCAACCCATAACCTTTTGAAAAATAATTGGAGCAGTTTTCATAGGAAAACTGCCAACACATCTTTTGCCAATGTTTCTTTCCCATTATTAGAAAACACTGAGCCTAACTCACCATCAACTAAAAATACTCTTTATTGGGGCACTTAAGCAAGGTACCTATAGCTACTGCTCTTTCAGGAATACGCTAGAATTCATGGCCCCTCATTAAAATGTGCCCTCAAACAATGCACTGTAGAAAAAGATGCTGTACACATTTTATTATTTCTCAGGGTCCAGCTGACAACAGGTGCTTTCTCACTTGGACTCAGGAGGAAGAGGAAATAAGTGTCTGGCACTTTATTCAGTTAACAGCTATTTTTGGAACTATTATTATTATTCCATACAGGACACAATGTTGGTCACTATGGGGGATACAAAAATGAGTCAGATACAATGTCTTCCCTGAAGAAAATTAAGGGGAAAGTCATTTAACATGGTTTTTTGAATGCCCACAGTGTGCAGATCCTCTTTTAGGCCCTGGGGATACAGTCGGGAGAAAAACAGACAAAACATGAAGCTCGTATTTCTTGAATAAACAAATAGATTTAAACAAGATGATTTCAGATAATGATAAGAACCCTAAATAAAGAAAGATACTGTATTGGAGAGAGATGCAGATGAGCTTGGGAGAAGTAACTTAGAGAAAAAGAGAGTGCAGATAAAGCAAAATGGGTAGAAAGTAGGACAGGGGATTCCAAAGAAGTAGGCAGGCGCCAGATCATGATTCCTTGTAGACTAGGGGTCTACAAATTCTTTCTATAAAGGATCAGATAGTAAATATTTTAGGCTTTGCAGGCCATATGGTCTCCATTGCAACTATTCAAATCTGCCATTGAGACAATATGTAAAAGAATGAGCGGGGGTTGTGTTCCAATAAAATCTTATTTATGGATACTGAAATATGAATTTCATACAATTTTCACAACTTACAGTACATTTTGGTTCTTTTTTCTGTATGAAAACCATTCTTAGCTCACAGGCTACACAAAAACAGGTGGCAGGCTGGATTGGGCCCACAGGGTCTTAGTTTGCCAACCCCTGTTGTAGACTATGTTAAGGTGTTTAGATTTCATAAGGTTATAAGGTTTCAATGAAGGAGAGTATTGTGATATTATTTATGTCTCAAAGAGACTGTTCTGGCTTCAGTAGACTGGGGGAAGGGGGAGCGGGTATGAACAGAGGGAGAGACCGTCTGGTTCAGCTCTGAGACTGTCCTAGGAGTTCCAGTGTGAAATAGTGGTAGCTTGGATGAAGGTGATAATAACTGAGTTTAAAAAAAATTAAAAGAAAAACTTGAAATATGTTGTGCAGATAGAGTTGAACATGCAGTCCATGAATCATTCTAATACAAAATAGAGAGTATTAATGTCAGAAAGGACAGATAAAATTACTCTGAGCAATTGGGGAGAATAACCAGGGCTGAAGGAGCATGAGCCTTTCACTCAAGTAGGTTTTGATAAAGGAGATGGGAGAGGCTTCAGGCTGGAAAGACAACTTGTTTCCTGAGAGTTGGCGTGGTGATGGAGTAAGCACGTTGGTCTGAGACACACTTGATCTCCCTGTATCTCCTGTCATTATCTATAAAAAATGGACTATAATATTAAAGTGTAAGCTTCTTAAGGCTAGGGGCCATGGCACTTGTCTTTCCATATGCACACAACCTAATTGAACAGTAATGTAATATCTATTCAATAAATATTTATTGACCTGCTACAATGCAGAAGACCTGCGTTCAATTCCTGGGTTGGAAAGATCCCCTGGAGAAGGAAATGGCAACCCACTCCGGTATTCTTGCCTGAAAAATCCCATGGACAGAGGAGACTGGCAGGCTATAGTCCATGGGGTTGCAAGCATTGGACACGACTTAGCAACTAGAGACAGAGAGAGACCCACTATAAAGTAGTGAAGTGTTATTCACTTAGTCGTGTCTGACTCCTTGAGACCCCATAGACAGTATGGCCAGGCTCCTCTGGCCATAACATTCTCCAGGCAAGAATACTGGAGTGGGTAGCCATTCCCTTCTCCAAGGAACTTCCCGACCCAGGGATCAAAGCGGGTCTTCTGTGCTGCAGGCAGATTCCTTACTGTCTGAGCCACCAGGGAAGCTCTGGTGGCATACGCTAGCTATTCAGCTCAGTTCAGTTCAGCTCAGTTCAGCTCAGTTCAGCTCAGCTCAGCTCAGTTCAGTTCAGTCGCTCAGTCGTGTCCGATTCTTTATGACCCTATGAATTGCAGCACGCCTCCCTGTCCATCACCAACTCCTGGAGTTTACCCAAACTCATGTCCATCAAGTCAGTGATGCCATCCAGCCATCTCATCCTCTGTCGTCCCCTACTCCTCCTGCCCCCAATCCCTCCCAGCATCAGAGTCTTTTCCAATGAGTCAACTCTTCGCCTGAGGTGGCCAAAGTACTGGAGCTTCAGCCTTAGCATCAATCCTTCCAATGAACACCCAGGACTGATCTCCTTTAGGATGGACTGGGTGGATCTCCTTGCAGTCCAGGGAACTCTCAAGAGTCTTCTCCAACACCACAGTTCAAAAGCATCCATTCTTTGCGCTCAGCTTTCTTCACAGTCCAACTCTCACATCCATACATGACCACTGGAAAAACCATAGCCTTGACTAGATGGACCTTTGTTGGCACAGTAATGTCTCTGCTTTTGAATATGCTATCTAGGTTGGTCATAACTTTCCTTCCAAGTAAGTGTCTTTTAATATCATGGCTGTGATCACCATCTGCAGTGATTTTGGAGCCAAAAAATAAAGTCTGACACTGTTTCCACTGTTTCCCCATCTATTTCCCATGAAGTGATGGGACCGGATGCCATGATCTTCATTTTCTGAATGTTGATTGGAAGCCAACTTTTTCAAGCTCCTCTTTCACTTTCTCCAAGAAGCTTTTTAGTTTCTCTTCACTTTCTGCCATAAGGGTGGTGTCATCTGCATATCTGAGGTTATTGATATTTCCCCCAGCAATCTTGAATCCAGCTTGTGCTTCTTCCAGCCCAGCGTTTCTCATGATGTACTCTGCATATAAGTTAAATAAGCAGGGTGACAATATACAGCCTTGACGCACTCCTTTTCCTATTTGGAGACAGTTTGTTGTTCCATGTCCAGTTCTAACTGTTGCTTCCTGACCTGCATATAGGTTTCTCAACAGGCAGGTCAGGTGGTCTGGTATTCCCATCTCTTTCAGAATTTTCCACAGTTTATTGTGATCGGAATATATATTCATAGCCATTGTCTTCACAGTGTTTTTAAGATTAAAAAGATAACTGCAATAATAGATAATCACTATGCTACTATTATATCTCTGAGACATGTAACAGGAATGTTAATTTTATCTTCAGATCAGAGAACACTTTTGTGCAAAAGTGATATTTACACTAGAAATGTAAGGGGGAAAGGAAGGGACAATTACAAAAGTCAAAAAGGAAAAAACATTTCCAGCAAAATGAACAGTATGTGTGGAGAAGAAGAAGCTTGACATGTTTAAGGATCTAAAAATCAGCACGAGAACTTGTGAGTGCCTTGAGACTTAAGCTAGAAGATGGAGAAGGCCTATGTTACCCAGGGCCTTGCAGACCAGGACAAAGAAAGAGGAGATTATCACAGGCTCAAAAAAGTTTTTATGTGAGTTTTGGGTTCACACAGACCTGGCTTTAATTCCCGGTTCTGCCACTTGTTAAATTGGCAGAATTATTTTAGCCTATCTTGCAGGAATATTGTGAGGAAAAACATAGCAAAATTATCTGTGAAAGAACCTGGTCGATTTTCAGTAAGTGTTAGTTTTCTTTTGCTGGAGCACAGGGCAAATGCAGAGTAGTGAAAAACAAGGCTCAGAAATTAGGTTAAATGCCCAGGAAAGAAGTTTTTGTTTTGTAGGTCAAGGGAGCAAAATGGACCTAGGATAACTGTCCCTCATTCATGTATGTCCACATATAAACCCACTCAATTTGAGCCTGTGCTCAATAATTCTATAAGAGTGGAGTGTGTGTCCAAAAATCAATATGGCATGAGTCCTTTCCTTAGGTAGTTTAATTAGTTAAGGACAGTCCATGCAATTTTCCAGGCTAGAACACTAGAGTGGGTAGCCTTTCCCTTCTCCAAGGGATCTTCCCAATCCAGGGACTGAACCCAGGTCTCACGTATTGCAAGCGGATTCTTTACCAGCTAAACCACCATAGAAGCCCAAGAAGAAAAACGGGATGTTCAAACTGGGTATAGTAGATTTACAATAGCTAAGATATGGAAACAACTGTTCAGTGCCCACCAGTGGATGGATGAATGAATGAAGATGTGGGCCACACACACATACACACACGAGAATACTACTTAGCCACAAGAAAAGATGAAATCTTGCCATATGCAACAACACAGTGGACCTTGAGAGTATTATGTTGACTCAGATGGAGAAAAATATTGTGTGATTTCATTCATATGTGGAAAATAAAAAATTTTAAACAACATAAATGAACAAAACAAACCAAATTAAAAACAAATGCATAGATATGGAGAAGAGAATAGTAGTTACCCAAAATGAAGGGAGGTAGGGAGAGAACCAAACAGGTAAAGGGTGTCAACTGTATGGTGACCGATGGAAACTAAAATTTTAGTGGCAAGCACAGTGGAGTGTGTACAGAGGTAGAAACACGAGGCTATACACACGAGACTCACAATGTTGAACACATGAGACTTCCAATGTTGTAAACCAATGTTACCTCAATATCTTTTTTAATGGGTAGGAAAATTACCCCTTACCTCCAAAGCCAAATAGAATACTCTTCTCTGAATGAAAATTGTCATGTGGCAAAAAAGTCGGAATGCTTTTGTTTCTTTGTGTTTTAATTCCATGAGGACTCAACAGGATTCAGAAAGCTGTGAATTGATCACGTATCTTGGACCTTGTGTGTACAAATCAGACAGCTGATCCTGCACTTTCCCACTTTGTATGCTTTAGAAAGTAAAAAAGCTTGTCAGAAGCTCTCCCTGTAGACAAGAAGGGCGTCACTCCACTGGAACCAAAACAAAAACAAAAATCTCAGCATCTCAGGAAGCTCACAGAGCAGCTCTTACCCCACGGAACAGGTTTCAGATGCTGCCTATTCTCAGAGGAGGAGCGTGGGACAGCACTCCCAGCCTTCAGATCTCTAATTTCACTTGCTTTTATGACCCTGCTCTTGTCCACCTTTATCCATTGCACCATTTAAAAAGTTTACACTTTTTTAATGAATAAGAATTATTATCAAGACAGTTTTTCTTAAAAAGCAGTCTAAAATAAGTGAAAATCTACTTAGACATTTTATAACTTGAGGTTCCTTAAAAAAGCTTTAAAAATAGAGTTATCATTGTTGTCATTGTTTCAGTTCAGTTCAGTTCAGTCGCTCAGTCGTGTCCGACTCTTTGCGACCCCATGAATCGCAGCACGCCAGGCCTCCCTGTCCATCACCAACTCCCGGAGTTCACTCAGACTCACGTCCATCGAGTTGGTGATGCCATCCAGCCATCTCATCCTCTGTTATCCCCTAATCCTCCTGCTCCCAATCCCTCCCAGCGTCAGAGTCTTTTCCAATGAGTCAACTCTTCTCATGAGGTGGCCAAAGTATTGGAGTTTCAGCTTTAGCATCAGTCCTTCCAATGATACCCAGGACTGATCTCCTTTAGAATGGACTGGTTGGCTCTCCTCGCAGTCCAAGGGACTCTCAAGAGTCTTCTCCAACACCACAATTTAAAAGCATCAATTCTTCGGCACTCAGCTTTCTTCACAGTCCAACTCTCACATCCATACATGACCACTGGAAAAACCATAGCCTTGACTAGATGGACCTTTGTTGGCGAAATAATGTCTCTGCTTTTGAATATGCTATCTAGGTTGGTCGTAACTTTCCTTCCAAGGAGTAAGCATCTTTTAATTTCATGGCTGCAATCACCATCTGCAGTGATTTTGGAGCCAAAAAATATAAAGTCTGACACTGTTTCCACTGTTTCCCCATCTATTTCCCATGAAGTGATGGGACCAGATGCCATGATCTTCGTTTTCTCAATGTTGAGCTTTAAGCTAACTTTTTCACTCTCCTCTTTCACTTTCATCAAGAGGCTTTTTACTTTCTCTTCACTTTCTGCCATAAGGGTGGTGTCATCTGCATATCTGAGGTTGTTGATATTTCTCCCAGCAATCTTGATTCCAGCTTGTGTTTCTTCCAGCCCAGCGTTTCTCATGATGTACTCTGCATAGAAATTAAATAAGCAGGGTGACAATATACAGCCTTGACATACTCCTTTTCCTATTTGGAACCAGTCTGTTGTTCCATGTCCAGTTCTAACTGTTGCTTCCTGACCTGCATACAGATTTCTCAAGAGGCAGGTCAGGTGGTCTGGTATTCCCATCTCTCTCAGAATTTTCCACAGTTTATTGTGATCCACACAATCAAAGGCTTTGGCATAGTCAATAAAGCAGAAATAGATGTTTTTCTGGAACTCTCTTGCTTTTTCCATGATCCAGCAGATGTTGGCAATTTGATCTTTGGTTCCTCTGCCTTTTCTAAATCCAGCTTGAACATCTGGAAGTTCACGGTTTATGTATTGCTGAAGCCTGGCTTGGAGAATTTTGAGCATTACTTTACTAGCGTGTGAGATGAGTGCAATTGTGCAGTAGTTTGAGCATTTTTTGGCATTGCCTTTCTTTGGGATTGGAATGAAAACTGACCTTTCCCAGTCCTGTAGCCGCTGCTGAGTTTTCCAAATTTGCTGGCATATTGAGTGCAGCACTTTCACAGCATCATCTTTCAGGATTTCAAATAGCTCTACTGGATTTTTTAGTTACTCAGTCGTGTCCATCTCTTTGCAACACTATGGACTATAGCCCACCAGGTTCCTCTGCCCATGGAATTTTCCAGGCAAGATCACTGAAGTGGGTTGCCACTTCCTATTCAAGGGGTTCTTCCTGACCCAGGGATCAAACACGGGTCTCCATGTCTCCTGAATTGCTGGTGGAATCTTCACCACTGGGCCATCTGGGAAGCTCATAAAACTCAGTATTTACTTATAAAAATTAGTTCCATTCATGGAGAAAAAATTCAAACTTTATAAACCTGATGTAAAATGTTACTAGTTACTTCATATTTGAGACAAACAGATCAAACCAAAAAGCTCTCATTTTCATAATACCCCTTACATAACAAATTGTCTCACATATTTGTTCATGTGGGTGTACTATCGTCTTAGAATATTTTTATAAGTAACCTAAAATCTGATTTGACAAATCATTCAATTGAAAAGTACTGTGCTGATTTTATTCTGCAATCTTGACTCAACAGTGGCTTTCAGCTTTCCTCATATATACATAACAAAAATTCTCAGATATCGGAGACAAGTATTCTCAGATATTTGAGGAAAGGTAAAATTAATAAGGCTAATAAAATAACAAGTAACAAAGGCTTTCCCTAATCTTAGAGAATGAAGCAAAAAGAGAGATCTTGTAAGAAAAATTGGAAAAGAAGAAGAATTTGAAGTAAATTTGGCCTAGGACCCTTTTACATTGCTGCTCCTTCAATTTGCACAAATTAAAGAATAAGAGAAACTAATAACTATATCTCAGTGGAAAAGGCTGCAAGGAAAGGAAAGCAGTTGAGTAGTGATGGAGAAAATACAACCAAGAATATAAAAATATATAGCTAAGATAAGCAAGAAATGATGTCAAAACCATTCTGAAGTTGAGAAGTAGCAAGGAATGATCAATGAATTAGAAAAGCAGTAATCTGCTGGGTGTTTTACACGGCAGTGTTCCAAAGAAAAAGGAAAAGTGAGAGGTTTGTAGGAATTAATGAGCAATGTTTCCATTTTCAGGCCACAGTATCGTAAAAGTGCCCATTCATAAAACCTAGATAATTATGAAATAAAATATTAATGACAATAATATATAATAATAAACTGTAATGAAGAGTATAATAATAATGAAGCCGATGACCCTGTTTAGGCATGGAGCTCTTACCGGCCATCAGAGGGAGTAGACTAGGATGTTTTGCCATACATACAGCCAACGTTGAGGTTTCGGTTGGCCCGTCCATGACACCGCCATCCTTGTTACAATCAAGTGCACGGATGCCTGCCCTACAAGCTGCATGCTGTGCTAGCTTCTGGGCTCAGCCTGGCTTGGGCAAGCAGCACTAATGTAAGGAGTCTGAGCGCCTGTACAGACCAGTGCCTGGGTCTTGGCCACTGGACAGACCTCCCAAATGGTAATTCCTTAGGAAATGAACATTTGTCCCAGATTCCCTCATTGTGCCACTCCTGCCTCTTAAGAGGCTTACATGCCTCATTTTCATCTTAGATAACAGAATGTTACCTAAGTTATCCTTGAGAAATCTACCCTCCGTGGACACCATACGCTGCTAGTCAGGATACATCCACACTCACACTTTATCTGAGCAACCATCTGCATTTATCCGGCGGTACAATGGTAAATGTTAAACAATTGGAACTCTGCGGAAAAAAAAGTACACACACACATACATACACACACACATACACACACACACATACACACACCAGTCTTCTAATAAATTTTACTGATAGGATATGTAGCACACAATTTTAAAATAATAATAATAAAATATACCATACACTTCCTTATAAATCCCTCACAGCCTATCCCCTTCATGGGTCACAGCCTTGTCATAGCACAGAGGCTTGTGTAACTCAATGAAGCTACGAGCCATACTGTGCAGGGCCACCCAGGACAGCCAGGTTATAGTGAAGAGTTCTGACAAAATGTGGCCCACTGGAGAAGGAAATGGCAACCCACTCCAGTATTCTTGCCTAGAGAATCACATGGACAGTATAAAAAGGCAAAGATATGACACAGGCGGATGAGCCCCTGAGGTCAGAAGGTGCTCAGTATGCTACTGGGGAAAAGCAGAGGGCAATTACTAGCAGTTCTAGTAAGAATGAAGTGGCTGGGCCAAAGCAAGAGTGATGCTTGGCTGTGGATGTGTCTGATGGTGAGTAAAGTCCGATGCTGTAAAGAACAATACTACATAGGAACCTGCAATGCTAGGCCCATGAATCAAGGTAAATTGGTCATGGTCAGGCAGGAGATGGCAAGACTAAACATCAACATCTTAGGAATCGGTGAACTAAAATGGACAGGAGTGAGCTAATTTAGTTAAGCAGCCCATTATATCTACTACTGTGGGCAAGATTCCCTTAGAAGAAATGGAATAGTCTTTATAGTCAACAAAAGAGTCTGAAATGCAGCACTTGGGTCCAAACTCAAAAATGACAGAAGAATCTCTGTTCATTTCCAAGGCAAACCTTTCAACATTACAAGAATCCAAGTCTATGTCCCAATGTTGGAGAAGACTCTTGAGAGTCCCTTGGACTGCAAGGAGATCCAACCAGTCCATTCTGAAGGAGATCAGCCCTGGGATTTCTTTGGAAGGAATGATGCTAAAGCTGAAACTCCAGTACTATGGCCACCTCATGCGGAGAGTTGACTCATTGGAAAAGACTCTGATGCTGGGAAGGACTGGGGGCAGGAGGAGAAGGGGACGACCACAGATGAGATGGCTGGATGGCATCACTGACTCGATGGACGTGAGTCTGAGTGAACTCCGGGAGTTGGTGATGGACAGGGAGGCCTGGCGTGCTGCGATTCATAGGGGTCGCAAAGAGTCAGACACGACTGAGCGACTGAACTGAACTGGTGCCCCAATCACTGATGCTGAAAAAGAAGCTAAAGTTTACCTATTCTCTGAAGACCTACAACACTTTCTAGAACTGACACCAAAAAGAAGTGTTCTTTTCATCATAGGAGATTGGAATGCAAAAGTAGGAAGTCAAGAGATACTCAGAGTAACAGGCAAGTTTGGCCATGGAGGGCAAAATGAAGCAAAGCAAAGGCTAACCGTTTGGTCAAGAGATCACTCTGGTCATAGAAAAATCCTCTTCCAACAACCCAAAAGATGGCTGTACACATTGACATCATCAGACGGTCAATACTAAAATCAGATTGATTATGTTCTTTGCAGCCACAGATGAAGAAGCTCTAAAACAAGATCTGGAGCTGACTGTGACTCAGATCATGAGCTCTTTATTGCAAAATTCAGGCTTAAATTGAAGAAAGTAGGGAAAACCACTAGACCATTCAGGTATGACCTAAATCAAACCCCTTATGTTTATACACTGGAGGCAACAAATAGATTCGGGAGTTCAGCTCTGGTAGACAGAGTGCCTAAAGAACTATGGACAGAGGTTAATAACATTGTATAGGAGGCATAGACCAAAACCATCTTAAAGAAAAAGAAATGCAAGAAGGCAAGTGGCTGTCTGAGGAAGCTTTACAAATAGCTGAGAAAGAAAGGGAGACGTGAAAGGCAAAGGAGAAAGGGAAAGATATGCCCAACCGAATGCAGAATTCCAGAGAATAGCAAAAAGAGATAAGAAACCCTTAATTATAATAAATAAACAATTTTTTTTAAGAAAGCCTTCTTAAATGAAGAATGCAAAGAAAGAGAGGAAAACAAGAGAGTGGGAAAGACTAGAGATCTTTTCAAAACACTGGAAATATCAAGGGAATATTTCATGCAAGGATGGGCACAATAAAGGACAGAAACAGTAAGGACCTAACAGAAGCAGAAGAGATTAAGAAGAGGTGGCAAGAATACACAGAAGAACTATACAAAAAAGGTTTTTATGACCCAGCTAACCCAGATGTTGTGATCACTGACCTAGAGCCAGACACCCTGCAGTGAGAAGTCAAGTGGGCCTTAGGAAGCATTGAAAATGAAAGTGAAAGTGAAAGCCGCTCAACCGTGTCTGACTCTTTGTGACCCCATGGACTATACAGTCTATGGAATTCTCCAGACCAGGATACTGGAGTGGGTAGCCTTTCCCTTCTCCAGGGGATCTTCCCAACCCAGGGACTGAACCCAGGTCTCCCACATTGCAAGCAGATTCTTCACCAGCTGAGCCACAAGGGAAGCCTAAGAATATAGGAGTGGGTAGCCTATCCCTTTTTTAGTGGATCTTCCAGACCCAGGAATCGAACTGGGGTCTCCTGCATTGCAGGTGGATTCTTTAGCAACTGGGCTATCAGGAAAGTTCATTAGGAAGGAAGCATTACTATGAACAAAATTAAAGGAGCTAATGGAATTCCACCTGAGCTATTTCAAATCCTAAAAGATGATGTTGTTAAAGGGCTACACTCAATTGGTCAACAAATTTGGAAAACTTAGCAGTGGCCACAGGACAGGAAAATGTCAGTTTTCATTCCAGTCCTAAAGAAGGGCAATGCCAAAGAATGTTCAAACTACCATATAATTGGACTCATTTCACATACTAGCAAGGTTATACTCAAAATCCTTCAAGCTAGGCTTCAGCAGTATGTAAACTGAGAACTTCCAGATACAAGCTGGGTTTTGAGGAGGTAGAGGAAGCACCAGAGATCAAACTGCCAACATCTGTTGGATCATGGAGAAAACAAGGGAATTCCAGAAAAACATCTACTTCTGCTGCACTATGCTAAAGCTTTTGTGTGGACCACAACAAAGTGGAAAATTCTTAAAGAGATGGAAATACCAGACCACTGTACCTGCCTCCCGAGAAACCTGTATGTAGATCAAGAAGCAACAATCAGAACTGGACATGGAACAATGGATTGGTTCAAAATGGGAAAAGGTGTATGACAAGGCTGTATATTGTCACCGTGTTTAATTAACTTCTATGCAGAGTACATCATGCCAGCTTTGATGAATCACAAGCTAGAATCAAGACTGCTCAGAGAAATATCAACAACCTCAGATATGCAGATGGTACCACCCTGAAGTCAGAAAGCAAAGAAGAACCTCCTGATGAGAGTGAAAGAAGAAAGTGAAAAAGCTTGCTAGAAACTCAACATTTAAAAAATAGAGATCATGGCACCCAGTCCCATTACTTCAGAGCAAATAGAAGGGAAAAAAGTGGAAGCAGTGACAGATTTTATTTCCTTGGGCTCCAAAATCACTGCAGATGGTGATTGCAGTCATGAAATTAAAAGATGCTTGCTCCTTGGAAGGAAAGCTATGACAAACCTAACAGCATATTCAAAAGCAGAGACATCACTTTGCCAACAAAGTTCCATAGAGTTGAGGCTATGGTTTTTCCAGTAGTCATATACAGATGTGAGAGTTGGACCATAAGGACAAGCGGAGTGCTGAAGAATTGATGCTTTCAAACTGTGGCGCTGGAGAAGACTCTTGAGGGTCCTTTGGGCTTCAGGGAGATCAAACCAATCAATTCTAAAGGAAATCAACCTTGAATATTCTTGGAAGAACTACTGCTAAAACTGAAGCTCCAATACTTTGGCCACCGATGCAAAGAACCGGCTCACTGGAAAAGACCTTGATGCTGGGAAAGATTGAGGGCAGGAGGAGAATCAACTAATAGTTCTGAGAACTGGAAGAATATTTCCTCAATTATTTTGTGTTGCTCATAATATAACAGCCACAGAGACATTTAACTTTAATTTGAATTATTAACTCTCCATCACTTTCTTAAGTTTAGACTAGTGGTCAGCAAATTTCTCTACAAAGGACCAGAGAGTAAACATATTAGGCTTTGTGAACTACATATGGTCTCTGTCCCATATTCTGTGTGTGTGTGTGTGTGTGTGTGTGTGTGCGTGTGTGTGAACACGTGCATTTACAGCCCTTTAAAAATGTAAAAGCCTGACCTCTGGAAAGATTTGGCTTTTAGCTATAGTTTGCCAATACTTAGTTTAGACATTCCACAAAATAAAAAATCAAGCTTTGGTTTCATAGCATTTGCTGACTTCTATGCTGCACATATTCCCACCACATCCAATCTGAAGCTACCAATGTGATGTCAGTAAACAGACTGGGGAGATAAGTGTAGTAGTACATCATTACATGCTGTTTCTACCATACTGATAAAATATGTATCAATAATCTTAAAAGCATAATTAATAATAAAATGCTGTAAATTAGGAAGCCATGAGTTTTGATTATTTACTGTCTTTTTAACACAATTTATTTAACTATAAGTTCATACAATTTAATTTTTAATGATGGCTATGTTTAACTTCTAGCTGGAAAAATTCCTGAAATTTTAACAGTCAGCTCTTGCAAGTCATATGGGTCAACACCAGCACCCACTGGAATTATCTGATCTAAATGTGGTTGGAACCAAGCTCTGACTTTCTCCTTCTGCCTCTCTGTGCTGTCTCTAAAAGCCACCCTATCATATCACCTAATCTTAGATATGACATAAGGAGATTTTGCACTTTGTAGTTTGTGATAAATCTGAGACCTTCCTAACTCTTAATTTAATGTTTTGGGAAAATCTAGAAGATGACTCTACTAAGGAAAGAGATCCTATAAATGAAAAGAAAAAAAAAAGTGATTTCTATATGATCTGAGATTGAGGGCTTATTTATACTTCCAATAACTCCAGTAGTAAAAATCATTCAGACTTTCTCATGCCCAAACTGCAGAAATTACTGAAGAAATTTTTGCTTAAAGGCACCTCTGGCTAAGACACGAAAAAAACACAAGAGGTGAAGCTCTGTGAATCTCACTGAAGACATTAAACTGACGGCAGCTGGGCCTCTGGAAGACTGGTATTCCTCCAACAAACACTTCATGCCATGCTTGGAAAAAGAGAAAGAACTCTTAGTAGTAGTAAGACTCCCCAAAATTTTATATTTTATTTAGAAAGCAAAGACGGTCAAGAGAAAGTACAAATTCAGATGAGCGCCATAAGAGGAAAGCCATTAGGAGATAAAGAAGCAAATAGATCAGACTATGGAGCTGAGTTTTGTTGCTGACTTGCATTCTTTTGTGGTGTTATGCTCTTTTCGAAAACCTGACCATTTAGAATCTCTTCGTCATGTCTGTATCTATAGGTAGCTCCGTCATATGGCAGGCAAAACTAAGACAGCGCCTAATCTATATAAGTAGAGGCATATTATTTTTATGGATGGCAGAATCTGACAATAAAGAAATGAATATAGCCTTCCAATTCCAACTGCACTTTTAGTCTGCTAGAAGTAATAGGTGCAGGAAGGGTTTCCTAGTGTCCCCCCACCCCCCACCCCACCCCCCAAAAAAAAGCCTTTTGCCCTTAATTTAAATCATTGTTTTTCTAGGGAAATTTAATTTGGGAAAAAAATGTTTTTCTAATTAACTGGAAGACTGTGTGCTATGCAAACAATAAAGATTCTTGTTTGAAAGTAATGCATGCCCCTGCTCCTCGAACTACCAAGGGAATTTAAAATAAAAAATGTAAGCGGCTCCAATCTCGTATGTTGCCAGACCTAAGCAGAATTCCCAGATTCAGAGTTTTCACGTGAGTTCCCAATTTAAAACTCACAGTGTGGAGTGGGTTCATGCTTTAGCAAGACAGATCTTCTCATCTCTGGAAATGACTATATTTGATCTTTCTCCGGGTTTCTAGGCATGTTCCTCTCTCCCTCTTCCTCTTGGCTTGAAGGGTTAGAAACTGCACAATTAGATGGATCAAGGGAAGATTTCATAATGCTCTGGTGCTGGGCTGGGCAGTCTAGCCAAATTCCATTCATTAGCTAAGGCGCCTAGTGAGTGTGGCCAGTAAAAATGCTGTTTTGGTTCCATAGAAGTGCTGATAGGGGGTAGGAAATAAGCTTTAATTTTTGGGGTCCTCAGAGGCAGTATAGATAGACAAGTGAACAGCCTCGGATGCTGGGAATCTGAAAGCCAGGAATTAATCTCCATCTCAACTACTTATTAAGCAGCTCAAACAACTTCTATTGTCTTTCGACTGTAATTTTTTCTATTCTAACACTGTTTTCTTATTCTTTAAGTTCTAGGGTCAGATTTCTGTCTGTCTTAGTCTTCAAGCATTCCAAAGTCATGAGTCAAGTATTCAGTTCACCCCATATATCCTGAGCCACCTATATTGTGCTAGGGGCTATGATAGATGCATGGTATCAATGGTATTAATGCAGCTTGATTCAGAGAGCTCGTAGACTAAAGAGGAGACAGATCTATTTGATTCAAAATAATAAAGCAAGTGCAATGTAACAGATGTATTACAATTGCTATGGAGAATTCCTTGGAAAGCCATGAAAAGCTGTGGAAAGGAAGGGTCCTGGAACCAGGGGTTTGAATGAAGTGGGTAGAAGATTTGGGGAAAGGTGAGCATACCAAAAGAGAAAACAGCATAAGCAATGGGCCCGAAGCAGAGTGGCTGGGGAGGCTCAAGTGGAAAGCTTGGTTAGGGCCTGGGCAAGAGGGTACCTTTTACAGTCTGCCCTCCTGATGTGTGAAGAGGGTAAAGCAACTTCTCTAGGCTTTGAGTCATTGATATTTGAAGAAGAAGCTGGACAATAGAAAGCTTTAGATTTTTTTTTAATCAGTTGAAGAGAAACTAGACATTGCTGCAATGTTACCTCTTTATGCCTTAGCTTTCACACAGTCCTCAGCATCACACTTTCACTTTTTACTTTCATTCATTGGAGAAGGAAATGGCAACCCACTCCAGTGTTCTTGCCTGGAGAATCCCAGGGACAGGGGAGCCTGATGGGTTGCCGTCTATGGGGTCGCACAGAGTCGGACACGACTGAAGCGACTTAGCAGCAGCAGCATCACACAGTAAGTAGTGCGTGCCTCACTGAGGCTCCCCCGACTCTGGATGGCCTCTTCATTTATAACACTGCTACAACTCCAGGGTTTGCTAATCATTCAAGCCACACCATGAGGCATGAAATTGACCTGCATTTTGACCAAGTTCTCTGCTTGCACATCCTAACGCTTCCAGTCATGCATTTTCTACCCTTCTCCCTGGGACATTTCTCCTTACATTACAGACTTCAAATGACAAGGCCAAACCGTTAGGAACTCTTTTTCTTCTTAAGCTTTCGGTCTGTGGTTTACATAACTGTCTTCAGGAAAATGGTGATGGTTCAGCTAGAATTCTCTCACCCAGCTGACATTTCTAAAGCTTAGATAAAAGTGAAATATTTGTTAAAATAGCTAATCACATTTAAAATATTCATAGCTATTTGATATAAATACACTGATTCACAGTTTGAGCCAGAGCCAAATGTTAAGAAATACTAACACCTAGGTTTTGTCTGGCACCTTTTTTACTAATGTTCAACTGCTGTGAGCTATTGCATGATTGAACCCTGCTTTTATTTCCCAGACCTAAGTAGAAACAGTTGCCCTAATCTTTATCTGAAAATTATAAGTCTTATATAGTCTTAAAGTTCATATACACAGCTCCAACCCTTCAGGGATTTAGAGCAGACGTATAAGTGATTTTTCTCATGGCTTTAATATTAAGTCTTTAAACTACCTACACAGAACTTTCCAGAGAGACCTTAGTAAGTTGCCCTCTTAGAACTCCCAATTGACTCTCAAAGTGATTCCTACTCACTCTGTTTCCAAGAGTGAGCAGAATCACCTTCTGTATGTCAAAAGAGCCCACCAACCCATGGAAGTACCTAGAGGGGAAAAAACTAGGTTTGTCCCAGAAACAAACTAAGTTGTCCCAGAATGGACTGGCCATTCCAACGTGGAGAACTTTTTTCCTTTCACATGAGTCTTCTCTTTCTCTAAATCCTTCCCCTGTTGAAATCTACACACATTATAAAATCAAATTAGACTTAAAAGTTTAAACTTCTCTATTAACTCCTAAAGAGGACCATACCTCCCTACAAACCTGCTTCTGTTTGTTTTGTGTGTGCGTGTGCTGTTTTTCAAGAAGCCAGGCCCTCTTTTCCATCTGAAATATGCTTTGTAGAACATATTTCAATAGAACATGACAGCGCTTATTCAAAAATAAACTGTTGTTTCTTCAGAAACTTTAAAAACTGCATCTCTGGGAAACTTTTCATTAATCATTTCTCAAATAATCTGCTCTTATTCCCACTAAATCTTAGTTCTTCTTTTGGATGTTACCCTGAATCCTTAGCCCAAAATCAGAAGCTCTTGATCCTCGGCCTTGGGCTTGGGGCTTCACCACGTCAGTCAACCATATATGTCTCAGTGGCAACCAGAGATATTTTTGTTTCTAGAATTTTCCTATATTCTTTGTTCTTTATAAATGTTCTTGCACATGTGCTACTGATTTTCATTTTGTTTGTGATAATTCCCTCAGTGACTGCTCTTTTTTCTTTAGCTTAAAATAATATGCAACATTATTCTCTGATTACAAACTCTCTCTAATTTGACTTTAGGAAACTTGGCTTTAACAAGAACTAAGAGCTCATAAGCATAATAAAACATTTGGAAAAAAAATTATACATATATGCGCACATATATAAAATACATATATTAAAATACATCCATATATATTTTTTAGAATATGTATTTATAATAAGGTATAGGCTTGATTTGAGAGTAAACATAAAACCTTAATCATTTGATTCTAATTAGACTTTATAATGTGCCTGAGAGCTTCAAAGGGCAAGAGTCTGGAGAAGGAGAAGATTCACATGAGAAAAATATCTCTATGTTGGAAAGCCAGTCTATTCTGGATTGTGTGTGTGTGTGTGGACATGTGTACATATGCAAAGGCACACAATAAAACAAATATATATGTATTTGATTTGTGAAATATTTAGTAAGCATCTTCTATGCACCAAGAGCCCAGATCCACGTGTGGATCTAGAGGGCAAAAAGGACGAACACTTTTCTTATTCTTAAATTTCCCAACATCTAACAAGAAAAAGAGACACATACAATAAAGCATAATTATGTGCATTAAACCTTATTTTCATACAAATAAAGTACTTTGGGAACACAGAAAAAGATGTATTTAATTAATTATTCCTGAGGAATTTAAAGGATTCGTGGGGTTTTGACAAACAAAGCTGGAAGATGAACACAAGACAGAAGCGTAAAAACACACAGAATAATAGCCAGGCAACAGAGATTTACAAAGCAAGGACTTTGCTTTGGGAAATGGCAGAACATAAGCATAGTAGAATAAGGCTGGGACTAGACTGTGAAGGTCCTTGAATGCCTTGTTCAGATTTCATCTCACTTTGAAAGCAACTAGACACCGAGAAAAGATTTTCGGCATAGAAACGAAATAATTTGATCTTTATTTTAAAACTATAATGCAGGTTATAATAAGAAGATTGTATATAAGGATACAGATATGAACAGAAAAGTCAATTAAGAGAGTTTATTAAGTAGGCCTTAAAAACAATCAATTGCTCATGATTGTGAGAGTCTACTCTAGAATAGCTTCAGTGAGGGAAGAGAGGGAAATTTATGGGAAGCATTTAAAAACAGAATTTACTGGGTATAGTAATCAACCAGTTGTGAGGAAGTGGAGAAAAAGAGGAGGCCAGGATGCACCGAGTTTTAGGTTGGTTGACTAGATGCGTGGCAAAGTCATGAGTGGGAATTAAGAAAAAGAGAAGAGAAACATTCCTATAAGAAAAAGTACTTAGTGGAGTACTTCCACAGCAGAGGAATTGTCTGAGTCTGGGGGAGCAGCAGGATTTAGATGGTTTGGCTTAATTTTGAAGTATTTAAGTGTCATAGAGAATATAATTTAAATCTTAAGGTTTATAGCTTGTCATCATGAGGTTTAGAAATATGCAGGCCTTGTCTTCCATGTGACTTAAGCTCACGCTTCATTTAGGATTGCCTCAAATCCTGCCATGTGTAAACGGTCACTTAAGACCCTTTTTACTGATGATGTACAATCTCTCTCCTGACCATGGGTTTTTCCAACCAGCGGAAAATGTTATGAAAGAGCATGTCTCACAGTAAAATGGGGTGCCACAATTTGAGTGTTAGATTTCACTGTGAATGAACACCCGCTTTGGAGATGTCAGGTGTGTGGGGAGCAGTGAAGAGGTCAGCCACAAATCCCAAATTCTCCAGCTGAAAAGAAGCCAATGAAAAAGCCTGGAAGACACTATCATGGAGGAGAAGCAAAGCCAGAGGAGTAGAGCATAGGACACTAAAAAAAAAGAATTATTCTAGAGTGAGGAGTCAAATTATGCAGGAGGGCATGAAAGGAGGCTTCTTTATTTGTGAGAAGAATACCCCTGGGATCTTCAAGTAAAACTCTCAGCAAAATAGTGAACCAGAAACCAGACCTGGGGAACAAATAGAAGGTAATATCCTAATGAATCCTTCACTTCTCACATGTAATAAATAACTTATCTTCTATATACAACAAACATATATAATATGTCTTAGCATGTGTGTGTCTGTACACATAAATACATACCAGTGGCGCTGGGGTAGAGAACCTGCCTGCCACTGCAGGAGACTTAAGAGATGCAGGTTCGATCCCTGGGTCAGGAAGATCCCCTGGAGAAGGGCATGGCAACCCACTCCAGTATTCTTGCCTGGAGAATCCCATGAACAGAAGAGTCTGGCCAGCTACAGTCCATGGGGTCACAAAGAGTCGTACACGACTGAAGCGACTTAGCATGCACAATCATTGTTGAGGGAGTGAGTGCTTTTTTCCTGCTTTTGTTTTAAAAAATAATGGTAGACGTGGAAACTGCCTTACCCTGAGAACTGTTAGATTGCCAATATAGGGGAAAGATGATAAACTTCACTGTTTTCGAGAGAGATTCTTGATAGATGACTATTCTTCCTTTTTTCTTTCTCTATTTTTCTCTCTCCTTTGCTTTCCCCCCACCCTCCCCTTTCCATCCAGTGGAATGGAGCATGTCTAAAGACTTTTGTCCTCTGGCTGGAGAAATCATCATGGAAAACCTGCAGAGCCTGAAATACACAATCACAGGACTGAAAACGGTAAACGCCAAGTCCTCCCATCACACTCCCTGCTCCCCTGCCCCTGATGTCTGTGCTGGGATACTCGTAGCAAATGCCTACTTTGGAAGCAACAGCCAACGCCCATTCCTCTGGCAACAACTGCCACTCATTAAGCATGATATGTCTGGTATCCATAATCTGAACCCCACAAAGGAGAGAGCAGACAGCATGAACCACTTTGTAAGCTGCCATGTTCTACAGAGATCAGAAAAAGACTGGCCTCATGCAAGCCTTGAAAGCTGCTGCTTTCTGGATCACAGTTTAATCTTGGGGCTGGGGGGAGGGATCAAAGGCTCTCAGAGATCCAATTTTGACTCCCTGTCTGATGGTAAAAATAACAGCCTCATCTAACCCTCACCCCGACAGCTTTGGTTGAGATCAGTCATCAACTGGAGTCACACAATTTCCTGAGAGAAATCCTTTTCCCCTGATTACAAAAAAAAAAAAAGGGTGTCTAAATCTGCTTTCACAAAAAAGAAACTATATTTGGTGGCACTACGGTTCTCAGTAACCTGAACCAATTTAAACTGTGAATGAAAACCTGAAACAAACTGTGCTTATTTGTTTAACCGATCTAAATGTTAATTATTTATAGAACTACAAACTATACGAGCATATGAAATGCAGTATATAAAAACACCTAACAACTCACTTCAGACTGGAACAAACCCTATATTTCCTCAAACAATTAATGCAGCTAAACTGGACCATCAATTTTGTTTTAATTAAAAAAGGTTTTAGGTAAACTTAAACCTGTATTATTGCTTATCCAACTCAAATAATTAATATCTTAGGACCTTCAAATGTGAGAGGCAGAGGGAGAATTTTCTTATTTTTCTAAAAGACTAATCAATTAAAACAGTTGTCTGTAAAGCATGATCCTGAAGCCCAGAGTTAAAAAGCTGTGTTAGGTTGCACTTCATCAAGTTTGAACCAGCTTATTCTAATAGAATTCTTGGTGGTTGGGTCATCATCACAGAATCTTAACTTTTCATCTTACTTACACATCCACACCAGGGCCAAAACTATGGATTAGCAGGACAAACAAATCCCTGAGTGGGTGGCCCCCAGAGATGCTATCAGCATCTGATTCCCAACACTATAGCTCACATGGTGGAAGAGGGCCAGAGAGAACCCAAGGGAATTTCCACTGCTTAAAAGAAAAAGTGATATGGTGATAAAAATGGAAAACTCTCCACAGAGAATTCTCTAATATTTGAACTAATTTTTATAGGGATTAAGTTTTTCCACTTGGCCGTCCAATGAGAATAATGCAGACACTATCCTAATCACATAAAAGCCTAGAAGCAGATTTACACTTCTACAGAATCTCCATAACCTTGAGGTACATAGAAACCCATTTCTAATGTTATAAAAATTAAGTTTATAATAGGTAAGGCCACTATTATTAACTCCCTAGCAAAGGCTCTACAAAGATTTCTATTTTTTTTTAACTTCAAACACTATTTTACAGATTTTATAAGCAATGCTTTAACAAGTGCTGACTTCGAAATACCCTTTTGGGGGGAAAAACGTATTCCTCAAAGCAAAAACATAAAACTATACGAAACATTTTAAAATGCTATACTCAAACAAAAAACAACTTAATTCTCTCTTAAAAATTGAAGCATATGAGACCTCCCTGGTGGTCCAGTGGTTAAGACTCCACGCTGCCCCTGCACCTGCCCAGGGAACAGGTTGGATCCTGACCGGGGAACTAAGATCCCACACGCCAGGGGGCACGGCCAAAAATAAATAAATACATAGAAGTCCAGTTTATTTACAATGTTATATTAGTTTCAGGTGTGGAATGTCGTGACCCAATGTTTTTATAGATTATACGTCATTTAAAGTTATAAAATATTGGCTATATTCCCTGTGTTGTGCATTACGTGCTTGCTGTATCTTCTTTATTTTTCACCTAGCGGTCTGTACCTCTTAATTCTCTTCTCCTTTCTCTCTCCTCCCTACTTCTCTCTCCCTACTGGTAACCACTGATTGTTCTCTATATCTGTGAGTCTGTTTCCTTTTTGCTATATTTAATAGTTTGTTTTATATTTTAGACTCTACATATAAGTGATATCATACAGTATTTATTTTTCTGGTTTATTTCACTAAGCATAATATCCTCTGGGCCCATCCATGTTGTTGCAAATGGCAAAACTTCACTCTTACGGCTGAGTCCTTTGTGTGTGTGAGTGTGTGTGAGTGTGTGTGTGTGTGTGTGTATCACAGCTTCTTTATCCGTTCGATGGACACAGATTGCTTCCATACCTTGGTTATTGTAAATAATGCTGCTATGAACATTCAGATGAATATATCTTTTGAAATCAGTGTTTTGCTTTCTTTGGATAAATATCTGGATATGGAATTGCTGGATCATATGGAAATTGTTGTTTGTTTGTTTTTTTTTTTGAGGAACCTCCATACAGCCAAAACTCCTTAATTCTTGATATCTTAAGATATTAAAGATATAAACTATTGTTTTAACAATGGTTTTTAAAAGGAAGTAACATCAAAGATTTAATTTTTAAAAAAATAATTGAGTAAAGAATATTTATTACAGTATTATTTATTGTATCATAAAATGTGGAAACAATCTGCCCACCGACAAGGGATTGGTTAAATAAATAAATGTGTTTAAACAAAGTGGAGTACTATGCAACCACTGAAAGAATGGAGCAGACCTGCAATTATTAATCTGAAAATGTGTTCATTACAACTTGCCAATTTTATAAAGCAAGACGATCAGTTAGAAAAAGGTGATAGCATATGCCACTAGGGAGGAGAAAAAAAAGGAAAAACAGATAAAGGGTGAGAAATTGCAGGTTTTGGTAAACCATACAGGACTATGACCTAAAAACTGGTGTATAACATTTGGGGCGAGGTCAGGAGAAGCAACTATGATATTCCAATTTTGGAAAAAAGAAAGCACAAAGAAATTAAGAGGGCACCCCAAACACATTTATTATCATGTAAAACATAGCAGTCAAGAAAAGCTAGAAAGTTAAAGTGTGGGTCATGGGATGAATGAGTTCATCAGACACAGCAAAACTGACTAAATAAAGCTCCCAATGCTTCATTCTCTCTGTTTCAATACTTTGCAGGGCCAACAGTATTTTGTTCAAGTGTCGGCTTATAACATGAAAGGATGGGGACCTGCTCAGACCACGACGCCAGCATGTGCTTCTCCTTCTAGTAGGTGGTGGCTGTGAATTCTCTCAAGCCTGGCCAGGCTCCGACTCCAAATCCATCCTCGGGATGCCCCTGCCATTCCCGCTCCCCACTGCTTCGGACTAACAAGACCTCCTCAGAGTAGCATCTGGCCACATAATGAATGATTCCTCTGCAGAAATGTTTCTCTGGGAGGCAACTCAGTGGAATGAAAGAAGGGGGAATTTGGAAGCAGCAAGACTGAATTTGATACCCATTATACATTTTATTAGCTGCATGGCCTTAAAAATTTACTTAAACTCTCTGGGTCACAATTCAACATCTGTAGAATGGGTCGAATCATGCCCTTCACAGGGCTTTTGTGAGGATGTACTGAAATGTCATACTAGGACTGGCTGGCCCCGAGTACATGCAACCCACTTTAGCTCTCACCTCCCCTCCCTCACCAAAAATCTAGCAAATCTTATTTACATTCCATCAGAAGCAAAGTTTTCTTATTAACAGGCACTCTGTCACACTCTGCCACAAACAAAATCTGTAATATTTGTAATGGTGGCAGAAAAACCCAGCAAAGGCCCTTAGTTTAAAATTAATAATTTATGTGTGGTATATTTGGTAATTCTCTATTAACCAGAAAATTTAATAAGAAGAAATATCTCCAGACATACCACAATATGATAGATTTTTCTATATAATAAGTCTATTGCTCTGAATTATATTTTAATTTTAAAAAAATCTTCACTAATGTGATCATTTAGAATGGTATCACATGTTCTTGCGAAAGTGCAAACAGCTCCATCCTTTGTGGAAAACAATGTTTATATTATATCAACCGCTGTAAGAACATTCATTTCTTTCTATCCCATAATTATACATCTAAGAATATAACCTAAAGAAACAGATGCAGACACACAATCATAAACAAACATGGGCACTGCAGCAATATAGTGATACAGTGAAATATCATGTGTGATGGGGAGAACAAATATCCAATATCGACTTCATGGTTAAATGAAACATGATGTATAAGGACCCACACTAGAGAGCAAAATGCAACCATTAAAAATGGTGTTTTTTAAAAACCAACGTTGTATAGAAGACATTCTTATAGTGTAAGTTTTATATAAACAAATTTCACAATTTTTTGTCATTTAAACTGTGAGTCTGACCACAGTTATGTAGGTGTGTCTGCATATAATTATTAAAATTTAACAGTAGATATTTAGGCTATAAGATCATGGGCTCTTTGGTTTCCTTGTTATACGTTTATGCATTTTTCAAGTATTCTAATAATGCTTACCTGGGAGAAACTATGAACCAGGTGGTATCTTATGAGCCGTCACAGTCGGGATGTCGCTTAACCCTAACAGCAGTTGCTGTTCCCATCTTGTGGACAAACCTCACCATCATCCTCTGCATCACTATCAACACCAGAGCTGACATTTCTAAAGCTGCTTATATGCTGCATGTTGATCTAAGAATTTTATACAGACTAAGTCCGTCTTCATAACAAACCTATTGAGGTGATTTTTATTAGTTTACTGATGACGGAACTATTCATGTTGATGTACATAACACACACACACATAGCCCAACAACACAAAATTAGCAAGCACTGAAGTCAAGTCTAAACCCTGTGTCCCTTGCTCTTAACCACCATGCTGTACTCCTCCTCCACTAATGAGGAAATTAGGATTGAGAGAAGATGTTGCCTTGCCCAGGATCATGACTTCGGTACATGGCTGAGCCAGGATTAAGTCTGAACTAGTCAAGACTCTATGCAGTAACTAGCTCCCTGCTATCAGACTAAAAGCCAACCAGCCAATACACAACTTTGGTACATGGCTGAGCCAGGATTAAGTCTGAACTAGTCAAGACTCTATGCAGTAACTAGCTCCCTGCTATCAGACTAAAAGCCAACCAGCCAATACACAACTTTGGTACATGGCTGAGCCAGGATTAAGTCTGAACTAGTCAAGACTCTATGCAGTAACTAGCTCCCTGCTATCAGACTAAAAGCCAACCAGCCAATACACAACTTTGGTACATGGCTGAGCCAGGATTAAGTCTGAACTAGTCAAGACTCTATGCAGTAACTAGCTCCCTGCTATCAGACTAAAAGCCAACCAGCCAATACCAACTACTGCTGTTGTTGTTCAGGCACTCAGTCATGTCTAACTCTTTACGACCCCATAGACTGTAGCACGCCAGGCTTCCCTGTCCTTCAATGTCTCCTGGAGTTTGATCAAATTCATATCCATTGAGTCAAAGATGCCATCCAACCATCTCATCCTTGTCGCCCCTTGTCCTCCTGCCTTCAACCTTTCCCAGCAGTAGGGTCTTTTCCAGTGAGTTGGCTGTTCACATCAGGTGACGAAATTATTGGAGCTTCAGCTTCAGCATCAGTCCTTCCAATGAATATTCAGGGTTGATTTTCTTTAGGATTCACTGGTTTGATCTCCTTTTTGGCCAAGGGACTCTCAGAAGTCTTCTCCTACACCTCAGTTAGAAAGCATCAGTTCTTCAGCACTTAGCCTTCTTCATTGTTCAGCTCTCACATCCACGTATGACTATTGAAAAACCATAGCTTTGACTATATAGACCTTTTTCAGCAAAATGATGTCTCTGCTTTTCAATATGCTATCTAGGTTTGTTATAGCTTTTCTTCCAAGGAGCAACCATTTTTTAATTTCATGGCTGCAGTCAATGTCTGCAGTGATTTTGGAGTCCAAGAAAATAAAGTCTGTCACTATTTCCATTTTTTCCCATCTATTTGCAAGAAGTGATTGGACCGGATGCCATGATCCTAGTTTTTTGAATGTTGAGTTTTAATCTAGCTTTCTCACTCTCTTCTTTCACTTTCATCAAGAAGCTTTTTGGTTCCTCTTCATTTTCAGCCATTGGGTGATTATCGATATTTCTGAGGTTATTGATATTTCTTCTGGTTATTGATATTTCTGAGGTTATTGGTATTTCTTCTAGCAATCTTGATTCCAGCTTGTGATTCATTTAGCCCAGCATTTTGCATGATGTACTCCACATATAAGTTAAATAAGCAGAGTGACAATATATACAGCCTTGATGTACTCCTTTCCCAATTTTGAACGAGTCCATTGTTCCATGTCCAGCTCTAACTGTTGCTCCTTGACCTGCATACAGGTTTCTCAGGAGGCAGGTAAGATGGTCTGGTATTCCCATCTCTTCAAGGATTTTCCACAGTTTTGGGGATCCACACAAAGGCTTTAGCAGAGTCAATGAAGCAGGAGAAGATGTTTTTTCTGGAATTCTCTTGCTTTTTCTATGATCCAATAGATGTTGGCAATTTGATCTCTGGTTCCTCTGCCATTTCTAAACCCAGTTTGTACATCTGCAAGTTTTCAATTCACGTACTGTTGAAGCCTAGCTTGAAGGATTTTGAGAATTATCTTGCTACCATGTGAGGTCAGTACAATTGTGCACCAGTTTGAACATTCTTTGACATTGTCCTTCTTTGGGATTGGAATGAAAACTGACCTTTTCCAGTCCTGTGGCCATGGCTGAGTTTTCCAAATTTGCTGGCACATTGAGCACAGGACTTTCACAGCAGCATCCTTTAGGATTTTAAATCGCTCAGCTGGAAATCCCCATCACCTCCACTAGCTTTGCTCATAGTAATGCTTCTTAAGGCCCGCTTCACACTCCAGGATGTCTGGCTCTAGGTGAGTGACCACACCATCACGGTTATTTGAGTCATTAAGGACTTTTTTGTAGAGTTCTTCTGTGTATTCTTGCCTCTTGTGGATTCAGATAGCTAAATCGGGCCATACAGAGCCTTGGACCACAAATACAAAAGATCTCTAAGACTCCTGAGTCCCCTAGCGTTTGATGATTTAACTATTCCAGTCTTACCTGGGCATCTTTCTTACTGAAGTCTTGCCAGAAACACGTGGGGGAATATTGCAAGATTAAGATAAAACACTACTATACCATCTAGTATACTAAGATACTTAAGGAACAAATCTCATTCCAGGGTGGGACAGAGAGGAAGGATATGTATTTTTCAAGATGGAAGGATAGCAGGAATAGAAAAGCAAAAAAAAAAAAAAAAAGTAGGGAAAAACAATACGCCTGAAGGTGGGGCAGGGGGAAACCCACTCCAAATGCATACCCCACACCAGTTCTGATTTATATTATGTGTTTACTTATAAACATCAGATGGATCCTGGTTCTGTAAACCTCAAATTCTATTCAGATACTCTCCCTCACAGTCCATTTGAAGAGCTCTCTCCAGAATGAAAAGAACAGTTGTCCAGGGCTGAGAAGAGTTACTTATTACTTGGTAATTAACATAGCGAATGGCAACGCTTTCTAAAACAGCGCATTGATTAGTAGGGGTATCTGGCGAAGAACTAAAATCGAAACATGTCATTATAGTCGCTGCAGACTTGCCATGTCACTTGGAAAGAACAATATAAAAACACTCTGGTTCTATTTATAAACAGAGTATGACATTGTGATGTAACATATATCAGCATTCAGATATTTACTAGAGGACAATGTATTCTAACATGACAGAGTAATTGGAAATTTGGTAATATGTTCCAGTAAGCTATAAAGCTTTTTAAAATATTTTTACAAAAGGCCTTAATGTGTTTTTATAGACTGATGTTAAACGGCATGGTACGTACCAAGAGAACAGGACCCAGACAGACTTGTCTGAGTTACGATCAGGAGAGCCCTGATATCGCCAGCGAATGTAAGCTCTGCGTTGTGTTGCAACTGGAGTGTTCTCGTTACCAGAACAGTGAACAGTATTATGTGGCACAATCTGCTCTTTTCCTACCACGCTAAGTTTATTCCTGTCAGGTTCCTGATTTCTTAATATATTTTCAGTTTTGTTCCTCATCCCTAAAGTCTCCTATTTTATGTAGTCATCAGAACCTTCCAAACATCTATGAGAAAAACTCATTCTTTCCAAAAACCTTGGCATCATGTCCAGTGCTCACTAAGGCTGCAATTTAGCATTAGCAATTTTCTAATGTATCATAAAGTCATCAGTTCAAGCTCGCCTCTGATGTAATAGGGCTCAGCTGAAAGAGCCAGGTCTCATTCATCTCCCCCTGCATTGATGGCAGTATTAACACTCATTAGAATGTATGAGTACGTTCAGAGTCATGTAGTAATTCAGCCACCCAGGAGTCTCACTCAAGCAAACAGCTTTGCTCATCTTATCTGAGTACTTCAGATATATTCACCTAAGAGAACAAACACATAACGGCCTCTGGGAATTCACGAGAGCATCGTTTATTCTCACTGTGTCCAGATACCAGGGACACTATAGATAGTCCAAGGGCCACTTGGAATTTGTTTCCTCGGATATCTCTGAATTTCCCAGTAAAAGCTCTTTCCTAGCCCATTCTACATGAACACCATCATATTTCAAGTCACAATGCTTTACCAACATTTAATGAGCATCTCCAACGTGCCCAGGAGAGTGCTTTACTTACATTATTCCTCTGAAACCACAAATAACCTAAAAAAAGAGATTCAAAAGCTCACTTTACAGAGAAGAGCCCTGAGGCAGAGAGAAATTAAGTCATGGTTTCTGCCAACAAGACACAGCGTCCACAGAAAGCACCTATGCCAACTCCCTGTCTCGAGTCGACCACAGCTAAGCCACAGCACACAGACTCCAAACAAACTCTCACCCTCCTTCTCAACAGAAAACAAAAACAAAAACATCACCACGGTATAAGGAAATGAGCGCTATACGGAGGGTCACGGACTATGTTATGGTCCTGGCTACGCCACCAACAAGCTGAATGATTTAGAATTGGAATGGCTATCTCTGGGCCTTTATTTTCTGAGAGGTGAAAAAGGAAGATGGCTACATGGTGGGTAGATGGGAAGGAAGAGGGATTAGAAAATCTCCGAGGCCTTCCACTTCAAAGGGAATTATCTGCTAATGTGTTTGAAATGTATGTAATGTTTCCATATACACCATTCAGGAAGTTCACTTTCCATCAATGAGGTCCCTTTTTTTCAAGTTATTATTTACATAAGGCTTGCCATGTAACACCGTGCTGAATATCTAATATAATACACCTCTCATTTAATCCTCACAAAAATCCTGCCAGATAGATACTATACCCCTTCTTCATACTACTGAGTCAAGTCTCTGTCAGCTTACAGATACCAAACTAGGAATCAGAAGTGTCAGGGCTTAAAACCAGACTTATCTGACTCCATAACCTGAGTCCTTTCTGACTATGCTGAATTGCTTGGCCTAGGATAGACCAATCTGGAATGCTTTTACCTAACGTAACTGACATGGGTGCCTTCCTTCATAGCTCAGCTGGTAAAGAATCCACATGCAATCCAGGAGACACCAGTTAGATTCCTAGGTCGGGAAGATCCACTGGAGAATGGAGAGGCTACCCACTCCAGTATTCTGGCCTGGAGATTTCCATGGACTGTATAGTCCATAGGGTCACAAAGAGTCGGCCACAGCTGAGCGACGCTCACTTTCACTTCACTTTCAACAGTCATGGCATCAGCTTAACAAGAGGCTGAACAAGAGAGACTCGCTATTTTAAAATAACTCTAGGTGGAGGGAACTTGAAACTTGTTCAATTAGAACGTAAGCCTCAGATATACTCATGAACTCACTGGCTTTTCTTGAAAAGAATGTCTACCAATTTTAGAGAAAGCATTTAAACTAAGAAGCACTTTAAGTTGTTGCTTTTGAAAGATCCAGAAAGTAAAAGCCAGGGGGAAAGAGATTAGAGGAGGAAAGGGATGGACTTTGAAATGACTGACCTGCTGAAAAAAAAAAAAAAACTAGAGTTGGAGACAGCAGAATTATAATCTTGACATTAGTCCCAAACGGATTATTACTTTTGATATCATCATAGCCAAATGGAATGAAAATAGAAGGGGGAGAAAAATCTCAGTGGGTATTGCAATTTAAATTTGCCATGTAAGCTAATACTGTATATTTAGAGACTGAGCAGACAGGGTGGTTGGTGGCTCAGAGTATGTGCAAGAGCTGCTGTGCCAGCTAACCAAAGCAGACATTCATTAGAGCTAAAATGTAGATTTCCATTTCTTGGCATCTGACATGGGCTCTTTCCTTGGAAAGAAATGTCAATTTGGCCAAAAGTGTGAAACCTACAATGAAAGCATTGGGACTGTGGATTTCATCTAGTCTGCACATTCCCACCCCCTCTCTTTCCTTCTGTGGAAATGCAGTCGCGACCTGGGGTGCTGAATGGAGAGGTGACAGGGGAACTGATTAGGACACGGATGCCGAAAAGGAGGGTAAGGAGCTGTGGGAGGGGACACTGGACTCCCAAATCCTCTATTTTCTTTGGGCTTTCGATTACCATTTTCTCTTGCCTTTAAACGGCCCAACACAAGACACCAACCACAATTACTGTTTTGTACAGGGCCTGAACAATGGCAGCTTCCAAACCCTTGGCAGTTCCTGCTCCGTGTGCGAGTGCTGGGTGCTCATCCACCGAGTCTGAGGGTAGTCTAAGTAAAACTCAGCTCCTGAGGCAAGGCAGGGAAGAGGCCTCTCCTACTTGAAAATTTCACTCTGTTTGTTTCTTTTGTTCAATAGACTGGAAAGACTATGATGACAGAGCGCCCAGACACAAGGGACAGAGTGAAGTTTTGGAAGATCTGCTGCAGCAGGTCCGAGCCCTTCATCAGCATGATAGTTGCCGGGGTAAGGATAAAAATCTCCTCCGAGCCATCGACTGAGGTCTCGGTGGCGCCGGTAATTTTAGCAGCTTCCTAACTGGGTCATACCTTCTCATTCATCAAGGAGAGAGAGAGATATTAATATTTGTACATCTGGAATCACTTTACAGCACTATCTTGCTTTAACCCTTGAGAAGAGACTCTCCCTTCCTTCCCTTCCTCTTTCTTGCGCACCCACACTCCATAGGAACAGTTTGCAAACAAGCACAGGAAAAGTAGCAGCTGCCACTAGTTTTGTTTAAACTGCACCTTCACAGAGCCTCTCAGTGTGCTGGGTCTTCGGGATGTTCACCCTCAGACTTTTCACCTGCAACAAAAATTCTCTGAGCATCCTGTGGAAGCTCAACCAATTGCATCAGCAAACTTTTGTGTGTATTTATAATAAAGTTTACACGCAATTTCACATTCAATATCTCTTTTCACCCTCATTTTGGAAATTATCACTGAGGCTATGTGACTTGACCAAGGTCAAAATGCCAGGAAGAAACAGAATCAGGACACCAGCCTAGGTTTTCTGTCTCCAAGCCAGTCTTCTTGTTACACCTCATTTCTGTGTCCCAGTCTTACATCAGGACTGGGCACTGGCTTTTACTCTCACCCTGAATTTTAATCTTTCCCTGTACTACTGCTTATGAGAAAGTAGGGCATGCCTTCTCTAGATGTAGCTGACTATTCCCAGAAAATCTCTGAGAAGCTTTAAAAAGATTATTTTCTACTTGGGCTGTTCAAATGGGACAGGGTCTGGTTTCTGATCTGTGTAATGATTTGTGGAGCAGGCACTTAGTGTTATTTGGAGAATTAAAAGTTCCACAAAGTTTTCACTTTCCACACTCCTTCACCCATCAGATCTCTGACTGCATTGTACTCTCTAGAAGAGGGCACTGCTGGACCAGCTAGGTTAGAACCCTATGGTTGGAACTAAGAAATGCTAAACGGGTTTTGACTGGGTATAAGGAAATCATATTAAGCACTAGCAAAATTTGTTCTCAGTTGCTATATAGGTATGACAACAGAGCTGTTAAGAAATGCCAGCAACACCTAGAACTGAGGGCAAGTGTCTGCAAGAAAATCATGTTCTAATGAGTGGCTGGTTCATTAGGAAATGTGAATATGCATGGAGGAAGCTTGAGAAGGAAGCCCAAGGGGAATTTCATTCTTGGATCTCTAGGAAAACTTTAGCCAGACAAGAGCCTTCAGCATTCCACACTGGCCAAAATACCCTCAGTTCTCAGCTATCCAGGGCCCATTTAACCAAGCCAGGTGTTACCTAGCTCCATTCTCTTCTGCCTTTCCATCATTTCCCGGTCCTTTGGCTCCTGCGTGGCATGCAACAATGAGAAAGCAATTGGATAGCTTTTTCTCTGCAACTCATAAGCCATTTTGTGTTTTCTGATAAAGATCAGAGGGGGGAAGCTAACACTACTCATGGAATGAGGGATCGTTTTTTATATTATCTGAGGATTTAGATGCTCTCTCCAATACTACTGGGTTACGGTCCAATAATCGGAAAATGATTGTCTTGACAGCCCAGTCATGTCTATGGTTGCCATTCAACTTTTATCATGTACATATTTTCCCCCCACAGGGATGTCAATATACACATAGCATCAAGCAAGATTTAAGTAAGGCATTAAGTAGAATTCCCAAAAGAGAAGAGTATTTTTATATTGAAATGAACACTGGATATTTGAACGGTACCTAAAGTGTGTTCCAAAGAAGAGTGGTCGCATAATTTGCTCAGCTGAAAAAGGATCTCTGGTCAAGTAAATGTGGGAATTGTTACATTATATCTCCCTTTATTGAAAATGTAAAATAGACATTAAATATTAAAGACTATGATAAAAAGACATTTTGAAATTGGTTAAGCAAGCATTTTCCAAACTTATTTGCCCACTGTAAAACATTTTTCACAGAATTAGTGTTCCGAGGCACAGACTTTGAGGAACATTGACCTACCATACTCCAGGATAAAACAAATGATCTTCCAAGATGATACAACATAAATCTTTCTAAGTCTAAAAGGATAAATGAAGGATACAGGAAACTACAAAACTTTAGTTTAAAATACTCAAGTACATTGATACTATGTGGTTTACAACTTTCGTAATTAGAAAAAAAACAATTATTTAAAATCCCATTTTTACCACTTACTATAAGCTAAGAGTCGGACACAACTGAGCGTGTTCACTTTCACTTTTCACTTTCATGCACTGGAGAAGGAAATGGCAACCCACTCCAGTGTTCTTGCCTGGAGAATCCCAGGGATGGGGAAGCCTGGTGGGCTGCCGTCTATGGGGTCGCACACAGTCAGACACGACTGAAGCGACTTAGCAGCAGCAGCAGTACATACTTAAGAGAAGCATTTAACCTCTCTGAGCCATAACTTCCCTATCAGAAAAAGCCAGCATAATAATATCTATCATTCAGGATCGTTATAAGAGTTAAATTAGATAATGGATTAAACTCATCTGGCACAGTGTAGGCACTAAGCAAACTCTAGCTTCTTTTTTCCCATTGTTCTTCCAATTGAAGAATGGAGCACCCTCCATCCTCAGTGCTTTATACGTCCTAGAATTAAAATGGAATCACTGACTCCATTGTAATGAGCCTGTAGTACTCAGTAAACACACAGCATATTCTAAATGCAGAACTAATAACAAAATATTCCTTCTCCTACCAAAGCCCTACACAGAAGATACCAAAACCCACATTAATTTCTTTATTTTTGGCTAAAGAACTGGCCACAGCTAATTCACATCTTTAGAGATGGAAATTCAGTGGAGGTATTGCATGGTCTTTATTGTTCACAAGGTCAATGCCCTGACATATATAATGAAATATAAAGAAGTCAACTGTGTTCACTAAAGCAGTCCCCTACAGGAGTGAATTTCAATTATTTTCCAATTTTTCAACTGGCAAACATTAACTGAAACATTGTCCACTACGTGTTAGGTGCTAGATGTACTGGTATGAATAAAATAAACTCTCTATGCTCTAAGCACTCAAAAGCTAAAGAGCAGCTGCATTCAGAGTCCAGAAAACTAACCATTGCTCCAGAATTCTGCACTAAGCAAAAACAGAATAGCAGCCACAGTGTTCTTGGGAGGGAAGTGAGCTTAGATCTTGTATTAGTCTGGTGTCTCAGACAGTAAAAAAAAAAAAAATCTGCCTGCAATGGAGAAGACCTGGGTTCCATCCCTGGGCCAGGAAGATCCCCTCGAGAAGGGAATGGCTACCCACTCCAGTATTCTTGCCTGGAGAATTTCATAGACAGAGGAACAGGGTGGGTTACCGTTCCTAGGGTCACAAAGCGTTGGTCACGACTGGGTGACGAACACTTTCATCAGCCAAGATGGGCTGTCATGCTGCGGTATCCAAATGAACTGCAAAATACTTATTTCTCCCATGTGCTACTACTATCTGTCACTGGTCAGCTGAGGGCTGGCTATCCATCAGTCTTGTCATGATTCTCTTTCTAGAAGTATTTGTCAGAACCCATGGGAGGAAAAGGACCCTTGAAGGTCTCATATGGACAAGACTAACATTCACACTTAAAATCCATTGGCAAACTGGTCACACGGCCCCAACCCAACCACAAGAGCTCCAAGAAGTGTAATTCTGCTGTTTGCCCAAACTGGAGCAGACCTGGAATACTTGACATTTTCATGGGCTTCTTCCCCAACTAGTAGCAGCATTTCTCATTTTCTCTTTTTTTAGCCTAATTTTTTTTTTTAGTTTAGTCTTCATTTTTAATTAAGTTATATATGACTGTACTCTGAAGCCAGATTATGTGGGTTCGAACACAGGCTGAACATTTACAAAGCTGTGTGATCGTAAGTAAATTCCCACCTTCTCTATACCTCACTTTGCTCGCTTGTAAAATGCAAATAAGAATTATGTAAACCTGTCAGTTATTTGAGAACTGAATGACTTAAAATAAGTAAAGCATTAAGAAAAGCTTTATTATTAAAGAAAAAGCAATTTCTCCCATCATCTGTTTTTTATTTCCTAAAGGCTCAATTATTTTGATGTTTTTTTCTCTATCTCTAAATAACAGGATTATATTGCTAATTCCTGATTTTAAAAAATTATAGTTACTATTTCACTAAGGAAGATGATTATTTCTTTTTTATCCCTCCACTCTCTTACAAGCACATATAATTCCTACCCCTTTATCCTCCTTACCCCCCAGAGAAGAGAAAGGCAATGCCCTCCAGTATTCTTGCCTGGAGAATCCCATGGACAAAGGAGCCTGGTGGGCTATAGTCCATGGAGTTACAAAGATTTGACATGACTGAGTGACTAAGCATGCGTACATCCTCTTAATATTGTCATTTTATAAGATCAATATTTATTGCTAACGTTATAATGATCATATAAATTTTATGATCATTTTCCTTTCCTAGATAAACTTTTATTTCCGCTGTAGGTAATACTCAACTTTTATTATGTGTTTTTTTATCTTTCCATGTTATAACTAATTAATCCCCAAGCTACTCTCTGGATCCATCAGTTTTTTCTCAGTACAATCAGATACATAAGTATTGTTTCAAGCTCATCTTCTTAAAGAAACCTCTCAGAGAGTCCTCTAACCTGCTCCAGTCTAGACTGGTTACTGAATGCCTCCGTGTCTGTTATTGAGGATTCTTCTTGCCACTCTCCAATACTAGAGTTCTCTATTTACCATCTCTTCCTTTTTCTGGGGTTTGTCTGTCATTGGTGGAGCCTTTCCTCCAGTAGCTTCCTCATAGGATCCTTGGGAGCTAATTTGTGGATACATTAAGTGTCTGGAGATATACTTATTTTATTTGGTATTTATTTAAGGATTTGGATACATGTAGAATTCTCAACTGAAATAATTTTCCTTCATATTCATTATTTTCAAGCCTTTAGTGCTAAAAAGTCTGACACTATTCTGATTCCAGAAGTTTTATATGAAAGCTACTTTTTCCTGCCCTGGAAGTTTTTAAGCTTTCTTTATAACTTCACTATTCTAAAATGTCACTGCTATGTCCCTCTGAGTGGCTCTTTTCTTTTTCTGTTGTGCTGCACATTTGGCAAGCCCTGTCAATATGGAAACTTACAGCTTTCAATTATGGGATATTTTCTTAAGTTATTTCTTTAATTATTTCTTCCCCTCCTTTTGCTCTGCCGTCTCCTATGAGAACCCTAATTCCGATACTGGACCTCATAAACCGGCCCCGTTTGTTTTTTTAATTCCTCTCCTACATTTTCACGTTCCTTTGCTCCACTTTCTTGCAGATTCCCCCAGTTTTATTCTTTGTTTGGCTTTTCAGACTTCAATGACATAGTTTTAGTTTCTGATGCTCTCTGTTGTTCTCTGAATATTTCTCTTACAGATGCTTCTCTCTTCTCAGTTCAGTTCAGTTCAGTAGCTCAGTCGTGTCCAACTCTTTGTGACCCCATGAATCGCAGCACGCCAGGCCTCCCTGTCCATCACCAACTCCCAGAGTTCACTCAGACTCACGTCCATCGAGTCAGGGATGCCATCCAGCCATCTCATCCTCTGTCGTCCCCTTCTCCTCCTGCCCCCAATCCCTCCCACCATCAGAGTCTTTTCCAATGAGTCAACTCTTCGCATGAGGTGGCCAAAGTACTGAAATTTCACCTTTAGCATCATTCCTTCCAAAGAAACTCCAGGGTTGATCTCCTTCAGAATGGACTGGTTGGATCTCCTTGCAGTCCAAGGGACTCTCAGGAGTCTTCTCCAACACCACAGTTCAAAAGCATCAATTCTTCGGTGCTCAGCGTTCTTCACAGTCCAACTCTCACATCCATACATGACTACTGGAAAAACCATAGCCTTGACTAGACGGACCTTAGTCGGCAAAGTAATGTCTCTGCTTTTGAATATGCTGTCTAGGTTGGTCATAACTTTTCTTCCAAGGAGTAAGCATCTTTTAATTTCATGGCTGCAATCACCATCTGCAGTGATTTTGGAGCCCCCAAAAATAAAGTCTGACACTGTTTCCACTGTTTCCCCATCTATTTCCCATGAAGTGATGGGACCGGATGCCATGATCTTCATTTTCTTTTACAAGGATGCAAAGTCTTTGCTTGTCTCTCAGGCTATTAATGATTGGCTTTTTTTTTTTTTTTCATTTTAAGTTTTCTTTTTTCAACATAGACTCCTCTCTAAACTGCTCTTTTGCTTGTTTTTGGCCCATACTTTTTCTATTACCTGCTTTCCAAACCGCCCAGTGATCCTTGTATATGTGCTCAGATTTAAGAGAACTCAATAGCTGTTGAGAAGCTCTGAACACAAGGATCAGGCTCTTAAACAGACCCCCGTAGGATGATCTGGCATAGCCTTATCTTTAGGAAAGTAATAAAGCCAATGTCAGAATCTTTAGGTGTTTTCGTATGCTAATCAGAGTCTCCACAGACGCTATTTCCAATGTTCTGCCTGGAGGATGGAAGTTTGAGCACCAGTGTTCCCAGAGTCCAGTGGGGAAATATGCTGTAAGGAAGCTTTCATTTAATCCACTTGTTTTGAGTACATACCACTCCCTCCTTCCATTTATAACCATACATCATGTCTTTCACACCAGAGAGCTCTGTTTTTATTCTTTCCTGAAATTAAGCTACTGTCTTTCATTTAGAACAGGGAAGGAATAGGGAAGGCTATCTAGACCTCTAACTACTTTTTAAACAGATTTCAACGAACCCTCCTCATTTTAGCACCACATTCACCATTCACTTCCAGCAGTGTATGATGCCCATGGGGTGAGTCATGTTACTTTCCAACTTTCTCCACTGTTGGCTGAGGATCCATCTTCCTCAAGCCTACTAAATCCCTCTGTCCATCTGCTTCCTCAGTTCAGTTCAGTTCAGTCACTCAGTCGTGTCCAACTCTTTGTGACCCCATGAATCGCAGCACGCCAGGCCTCCCTGTTCATCACCATCTCCCAGAGTTCACTCAGACTCACGTCCATCGAGTCAGTGATGCCATCCAGCCATCTCATCCTCAGTCGTCCCCCTCTCCTCCTGCACCCAATCCCCCCCAGCATCAGAGTCTTTTCCAGTGAGTCAACTCTTCTCATGAGGTGGCCAAAGTACTGGAGCTTCAGCTTTAGCATCATTCCTTCCAAAGAAATCCCAGGGCTGATCTCCTTCAGAATGGACTGGTTGGATCTCCTTGCAGTCCAGGGGACTCTCAAGAGTCTTCTCCAACATCATCTGCTTCCTAGCTACCAAAATTCACTTGCTTTTATCTCCTTTCCCATCTCTTTGTCTTTATAGATTTACATCCCTTCCTCTTTTAAAATCTCTTAAATTTTTAAATTTCTTAAGCGAGAGAATTCTAGAAAAACATCTATTTCAACTGAAAAAGGTCAGTTTTCATTCTAATCCCAAAGAAAGGCAATGCCAAAGAATGTTCAGACTACTGCACAATTGCACTTATCTCACACTCTAGCAAAGTAACGCTCAAAATTCTCCAAGCCAGGCTTCAACAATACATGAACTGTGAACTTCCAGATGTTCAAGCTGAATTTAGAAAAGGCAGAGGAACCAGAGATCAAATTGCCAACATCCATTGGATCATTGAAAAAGCAAGAGAATTCCAGAAAAACATCTACTTCTGCTTGGTTGACTCTCCTAAAACCTTTGACTGTGTGGATAACAACAAACGTTGGAAAATTCTTGAAGAGATGGGAATACCAGATCACCTTACCTGCCTCCTGAGAAACCTGTATGCAAGTCAAGAAGCAACAGTTAGAACTGGACATGGAACATTGGACTGGCTGCAAATTAGGGAAAGAATACATACAGTCTGTATATTTTCACCCAGCTTTAACTTATATACAGCATACATCATGCAAAATGCCAGGCTAGATGAAGCAAAAGCTGGAATCAAGATTGCCAGGAGAAATATCAATAACCTCAGATATGCAGATGACCCCATCCTTGTGGTAGAAAGCAAAGTGGAACTAAAGGGCCTCTTGATGAAGATGAAAGAAGAGAGAGAAAAAGCTGGCTTAAAACTCAGCATTCACAAAACGAAGATCATGGCATCCAGTTCCATTACTTCATGGCAAATAGATGGGGAAACAATGGAAACAGTGACAGACTTTATTTTCTTGGGCTCCAAAATTACTGCAGATGGAGATTGCAGCTATGAAATTAAAAGATGTTGGCTCCTTGGAAGAAAAGCTATGACCAGCCTAAGCAGCATGTTAAAAAGCAGAGACATTACTTTGCTGACAAAGGTCCATCTAGTCAAAGCTATGGTTTTTCCAGTAGTCATGTATGGATGTGAGAATTGAACCATAAAGAAGGCTGAGTGCTGAAGAACTGATGGTTTTGAACTGTGGTATTAGAGAAGACTCTTGAGAGTCCCTTGGACTGCAAGGAGATTGAACCAGTCCATCCTAAAGGAAATCAGTCCTGAATATTCATTGGAAGGACTGATGCTGAAGTTGAAGCTTCAGTACTTTGGCCACCTGATGCGAAGAGCTAACTCATCAGAAAAGACACTGATACTGGGAAAGATTGAAGTCAGGAGAAGGGGATGACAGAGAATGAGATGGTTGGATGGCATCACTGACTCAATGGACATTGAGCAAGCTCCAGGAGATGGTGAAGGACAGGGAAGCCTGGCATTCTGCAGTCCATGGGGTCACAAAGAGTCAGATGGATATGTTCAGTATGCTGCCTTTAATCAGGACTCCCAGCAGCATTTCAAGTAGGATATGACCAGCCAAATTCATGTTCAAGTTAAAAGAAAATGCTTTTGCTTTGTCCTGGCAGGACTAACCACTATCAGCACAAGCTTGAAGCTGGCATGAAAGCTTGCATCAGTCAGCTCATTCCCAACTTGTCCTATAGGATCACAGGCAGAGCCACACTGGGCCTCAGGTACAAACCATCTGCCCAGGTTTCCATGTCTAAGAGCAGTGATAGACTGTTCTCATCCCCAGTAACAAGTCTGTCAAGTTTAGTGATGACCCCAACAACCTCATCTTCCCTTCATTAATTATGCTTAAGGATTAAGTCAGTGACCATCTAGCACAGCTTTAGGGAGCACTGTTTGCAAATACTGTTATAGGAAAACTACAACTGTTTTATTTAATTGAAGGATAATTGCTTTACAATGTTGTGTTGGTTTCTGCCATACAGCAACATGGATCAGCCATAAATATACACATGTCCCCTCCCTCTTGAACCTCCCTCCCACCCCCTACCCCATTCTACTCCTCTAGGTTATCACAGATAGCACCAGATAACCTATCACTAGGTTATCACTGAGCTCCCTGTATTATACGCCAACTTCCCACCAGCTGTCATTTTACGTACGGTAACGCATATGTTTCAATGGTACTACTTTTATCAGTGAGAACTCCAGATTGAAAATAAAAGAGCTAAACAGAAGCAATGGGTGATTTGCTCATCACAGTAACCACAGAACCTACCATACAGTAGTGTCTCAATAAATATTTGTCCAGTGAATAAATGTATTCTTCTGGGTACTGGGTTTTTTTTATTTTAGACAAACCACTTAACCTCTCCCTGTCAGTATCTTCTTCTGAATAATGAGGATGTTAACCATGCCTACAGCTATTTTTGTAAGCCAACATACACACTGGAAACAAAAACAAAACCTACCCCAGAATATTAGCAATGGTTCTGCTAAAGTGGCAGGATGTCATGTGTGGGGTTTTGTTCATTTTCTATGCTCCAGACTTCCTGTAATGTGCCTATATTTATTTTATAATAAAAAAATTAATGGAATATGTAGTCTAAATAAGAGTTTTGCCAACACTGAGAAGTGAATATTAAAAGGCAATACGGGCCGGGGACAAAAGTTGATTCTACTTCTTTTTATCCCACCTCATAATAAATAAGGAGGATAGAAACAGAACACCTGCATGATTGCCCCTGGAGTTATAAACGTTACTCATCTTCAACATTTTTGAGGAGCTATTCATTAACTGAGTTAACTACTGGCATCTCAAGATACAGAAGCTTCTGGACAAAGTGAATGAGCTGAGTCCGTCTGAAACTGAACATAAGTGCACTGAGAGGACAGGGGTGAGATAGGCAAAGAGATGGGAAGAAGACTCAGAGAGTGCTCTTCTTCCAGTGAAATTTACACTGTATTTTTTTTCTGTGTTCCAGAAAGTTCAAAATTGCAAACCTCGGGCCGTAAGCAGTCAGTCTCTAGGAGCCTGAAACACCTATTTCATTCCTCAAACAAGTTTGTGAAGACCTTGAAACGGTGGGTCCTTTGTAGTTTTTCCAGGAAGTCTTTGCATCTCAGGAAATCTACTGATTTTGGTTCTGAGTGGAAACTGGGTAAATATTTCTGTGTATTATTAAAAGAATATAAAATTCACCTTTCTTCTGAGAATCTGGACAAAAGAGTTATTTCTTTGAATACTAGCCAATAAATTTGTGGTACTTAACAGGAATATTTTCATAGGTATATTTTAAATTATCATTTGTCATGCCCAAAAATATTATTTCCATGATTCAGGTTTGGAGAAGATGGTTGAGGACAATTTTTATTTTGCTTTTTCTTTTTAGGGGACTCTACATAGCTGTTATATTTTATTACAAAGACAATATGTTAGTCACCAATGAAGATCAAATACCGATTGTTGAAATAGATGACTCTCACACCAGTTCCATTACACAAGATTTTCTGTGGTTCACAAAGGTATCCTGAGTTCTAATTTTATTTTTCCCCACTTTGCACCAACAGTACCTCACATAAATCTTTAAAACTTTAGTTGAGAAGTTGAGGAGTCTCCTGTGAGCAAACTATTGGAGTGGGAGTAAATTATTTCAATGGCCTCTTTCTGGCCCAATATGCCCTTTGTCATTAAAAATGCTTAAATAGTATCTACACTACATTTTCAAAGCAAAGAAGCCTCCATCCCGTCAGGTTGTGTCTCCACTATTCTGAGTTATGGGATCATTTGGCAAAGACTAAACCGGGGATCTGATTGTTTCATTAACATTCAGATCTTTTTCCAATTGGACAGAGATCAAAAAGTTGTTCTGCATGTATCTGAAAATGGACTGGAGAACAAACACCGGGCGTCAGGTTTCCCTCCCCCTGCTTCGCTTTGATGCCACAACCTAAATCACGCACTGGCTTGGATGATGATATGACCTCGTGGCTTCTTTTGCAGCTGTCTTGTATGTGGGAAGATATAAGGTGGTTGAGGCAAAGCGTACCCATCTCCATGTCCTCGTCCACAGTACTACAAACTCGGCAGAAGATGCTTGCAGCAACAGCCCAGCTACAGGTGAGGGGCAACCTAGGTTTCAACCGAGACCTCCAAGGAACTTTTGGAAACACATGTCAGTTAAGTTACCAGTCCCACCTGGAAAGGGAAAGGGTGGGCTCCTTGCAGTTTTAGATCCTTAGACCTATTTAGTCTTCTCGGATACTCTGAGCTGTATACCTGTCTTTGTAGTGAACCTGTGCTTTTGGCACTCTCCTGGGAGAGGAATAGAGGTTTATCTTGAAGAATCTAGAAGTAAACAAGGAGTAAAGAGACCTGAATTCTGGATCTGATGTTAATCGGTCAACTCATTTCTGCTTTCTGGATCTGAGTTTCACCATTTGCACAATAAGAGTTTGATTAGCTCTGTTGATGAGTTCTGGATGTTTTGGCATCCTATGGATCTATATGAGTGTACAGAGATGGAAAAAGAGACCCTCGGATATTTTAAAGAGTTTCTTGGCTTGATGTTATGGGAAAACAAATCTATCTGCATACCTTTTTAATAATTAAAAAAAAAACTCTTAAAAACTTCTCTTTCATTCTGAATTTAACCCTTCTGTACTATTAACCCAATCAGATCATATCTCCAAGCCCTACAAGAATCTTTGTCGGTTACAGAGCTCCTCTTAGAAATGACATTGAATTCTAGCCAGGCATTTCTGGGTTTCCCTTTCATTGTTTTGTTTTTGTTTCAATATTATCTGAATTTGTGGTTCTTAGCACAAGAAAACCTCTGCTACATAGAATTAGGATCTTTAAGGTATCGATGAGGCTTTATCAGAGATGGATTGTTGATGTTGTTCAGTTGCTGGGTCATGTCCAACTCTTTGTGACCCCATGAACTGCGGCACACCAGGCTTCCCTGTCCTTCATTATCTCCCGGAGTTTGCTCAAACTAGTGTCCATTGAGTCAGTGATGCCATCCAACCATCTCCTCCTAGTCGCCCCCTTCTCCTCTTGCCCTCAGTCTTCCCCAGCATCAGGGTCTTTTCCAATGTGACAGTTCTTCGCATCAGGTGGCCAAAATATTGGAGCTTCAGCACCAGTTCTTCCAATGAATATTCAGGGTTGATTTCCTTTAGGATTAACTGGTTTGATCACCTTGCAGTCCAAGGGACTCTCAAGAGTCTTCTCCAGAACCACAGTTTGAAAGCATCAATTCCTGGTGGCTCAGACAGTAAAAAATCTGCCTGCAATGCAGAAGATCCAGGTTCAATCCCTGGGTTAGGAAGATCCCCTGGAGGAGGGCATGGCAACCCCCTCCAGTATTCTTGCCTGGAGAATTCCATGGACAGAGGAGCCTGGTAGGCCACAGTCTATGGGGTCACAAAGAGTAGGACATGACTGAGCAAAGAACACTTTCACTTATAGTGATAGGTATCTACCTACAAAGCTGTCAGTTACATAATCTCCAGAAATATATATAACAGGAATCTTCATAAGCTGTGTTTAGCCAGGCCATATCATCCAAAGCATAAAAAGAGAGTCATAATAACAAAAATTTTCCACAGCTTCACCCCTACCTGCAATTACAGGAATTTCATTTCTTGACCCATGCAATAATTTAACTCCTTGAAATAATAATTATTGTCTTGATATTATAACAAATTCTGAAAGGTAACTCTTAAACCTTCTGTGCTATATTCCATTGCATAGGTGGTTTACCATCTTGTGGCTTCAGTTCAGTTCAGTCACTCAGTCGTGTCCGACTCTTTGTGACCCCACGGACTGCAGCACGCCAGGCCTCCCTGTCCATCACCAACTCCCAGAATTTACTCAAACTCATGTCCATTGAGTTGGTAATGCCATCCAACCGTCTCATTCTCTGTCACCCGCTTCTCCTACCTTCAATCTTTCCCAGCATTAGGGTCTATTCCAGTGAGTCAGTGCTTCACATCAGGTGGCCGAAGTATTGGAGTTTCAGCTTCAGCATCAGTCCTTCCAATTAATATTCAGGGTTGATTTCCTTTAGGATAGACTGGTTGGATCTCCTTGCAGTCCTAGGGGCTCTTAAGAGCCTTCTTCAACACCACAGTTTTAAAGCATCAGTTCGTTGGTGCTCAGCTTAATTTATAGTCCAACTCTCACATCCATACATGACTACTGGGAAAACCTTAGCTTTGATTAGATTGACCTTTGTCAGCAAAGAAATGCCTCTGCTTTTTCACATGCTGTCTAGTTTGGTCATAGCTTTTCTTCCAAGGAGCAAGCATCTTTTAATTTCATGGCTGCAGTCACCATCTGCAGTGATTTGGGAGCCCCCCAAAATAAAGTCTGTCACTGTTTCCATCTATTTGCCATGAAGTGATGGGACCAGATGCCATGATGTTCGTTTTCTGAATGCTGAGTTTTAAGCCAAGTTTTTCACTCTCTTCTTTCACTTTCATCAAGAGGGTATTTAGTTTCTCTTCACTTTCTGCCATAAGGGTGGTGTCATCTGCATATCTGAGGTTATTGATATTTCTCGCAGCAAGCTTGATTCCAGCTTGTGTTTCTTCCAGCCCAGCGTTTCTCATGATGGACTCTGCATGCAAGTTAAATAAGCACAGTGACAATGCACAGCCTTGATGCACTCCTTTCCCAATTTGGAACCAGTCTGTTATTCCATGTCCAGTTCTAACTGATGCTTCTTGACCTGTATACAGATTTCTCAGGAGGCAGGTCAGGTGGTCTGGTATTCCCATCTCTTTCAGAATTTTCCACAGTTTATTGTGATCCACACAATCAAAGGCTTTGGCATAGCCAATAAAGCAGAAGTAGATGTTTTTCTGGAACTCTTGCTTTTTTGATGATCCAACAGATGTTAGTAACTTGATCTCTGGTTCCTCTGCCTTTTCTAAATCCAGCTTGAACATCTGCAAGTTCACAGTTCATGTATTGTTGAAGCCTGGCTTGGAGAATTTTGAGCATTACTTTACTAGCGTGTGAGATGAGTGCAATTGTGTGGTAGTTTGAGCATTTTTTGGCATTGCCTTTCTTTGGGATTGGAATGAAAACTGACCTTTTCCAGTCCTGTGGCCACTGCTGAGTTTTCCAAATTTGCTGGCATATTGAGTGCAGCACTTTCACAGCATCATCTTTAGGATTTCAAGTAGCTCAGCTGGAATTCCATCACCTGCACTAGCTTTGCTTGTAGTGATGCTTCCTAAGGCCCACTTGACTTTGCATTCCAGGATGTCTGGCTCTAGGTGAGTGATCACACCATCGTGGTTATCTGGGTCATGAAGATCTTTTTTGTATAGTTTCCTGTGTATTTTTGCCACCTCTTCTTAATATCTTCTGCTTCTGTTAGGTCCATATCATTTCTGTCCTTTATTGTGCCTATGTTTGCATGAAATAGTCACTTGATATCTGCAATTTTCTTGAAGACATCTCTAATCTTTCCCATTCTGTTGTTTCCTCTATTTCTTTCATTGATCGCTGAGGAAGGCTTTCTTATCTCTCCTTGCTATTCTTTGAAACTCTTCATTCAAATGGGTATACCTTTCCTTTTCGCCTTTGTCTTTAGCTGGTGTCTTCAGTAAGGTCTAAAAAAAAAGTGCTCTCAATTTCAACTCACTCTTTTTTTCATTAATTTATTTAACTGGAGGATAGTTACAATATTGTGATTTTTTTTCCATACATCAACATGAATTGGCTGCAGGTATACATATGTTCCCCCAATCCTGAATCCCGCCCCCCCATCTCCCTCCCCACCCTCTGCCTGTTGTCACAGAGCACCAGCGTTGGGTGCCCTGCTGTATATATATGGAATCCGGAAAGACAGTAACCATGATCCTGCACGCAGGGCAGCAAAGGAGTCACGGATGGAAGGACTAGAATATGGACTCAGTGGGAGAAGACAAGGGTGAGATGATTAAGAGAATAACATTGACACATATACATTACCATATGTAAAACAGATGATGGCCAGTGCAAGTTCAACTCACTCTTGATTGCATAATCTTTTCCTTCAACTCAAGATGTTCTTGGAGTTGGGCCATGATGACTGTGCTAAATTCAAAGAGGCTTTTCCTCTCATCACTGACCAGCTATAATTGGACTAAGCCACTATACCTCAAAAACAGCTCTTTGTTTAGGATAAATTTCATTTTCAGTAGGCCCCTTGGTCCCTTAGTAAAGTTCTTTCTCAGGAGTCCTCAGCAGACCCTCCTATTAGCCTACCATACAACCCAGGCATGTTTAGATTACAAACTGAACAACTTTAGAATTTCAAATGGGGCTCTTTATTTTATGTTTCTTAGACTCTTCCCAGACATCTTCATCTAATATCAGAGAGGGACTAGGCTGTCACAAGTCATTGCATTTAAACACTGAGGGGCTAGAGAGAAGCCGTGATGATCAGTGTGCCCTACTCAACTATTACTTCCATTGAAATAGCTCTTGGATTTGGTCCCCCAATATATTGGCCCCCATCACTATTCATGATGCATCTGCCCTCTTCTGAGGTCATTTGCCTCTTTGTCTAACTTAGATTATTTGGCCCATAATAATTACCCCCTTGAAAATCCTCTAAGTTTCCGGCCACTCTCTCCCTCCACATTATTTATTTGGAAAAGATCCAAGCCTAGACAAATCCAACACGCATTCACTACCCTGGACAAGTTGCACACTGCTGCATTAAAAAATAAAATAAAATTACTAAACAGGGGCAGGGGTGTGATTGGCTTTATGTTTTATGTCGTTACTACAATTTTCACGTATAGTGTTCCCTACTAATCACGTTCCATTTCTCTACGAAATTCACCTTCCCAAATTACAAGGCAACTATTTGAAACATTCTTCATTCTACCACATCCCTTCCCTTTCCCCACACTTTCCATCCCCACATCAGGATATAGTTTACTGTATAACTCTTTAAGAAAATAAATGGGAAATAATTATTTGTCTACGACCAAATTGCAAAGCCTCCTCGCACTGACACTACTTCCTCTTCCTTCCCCTCATTCCAGCAGACAAAGTCTCACTCCTCTTACCAAAGGCTCATCTCTCACACGCGCTCTAGATTTCAGCTCTTCACTCCATTCTTCAACTACAATCACTCTTCTCCTCCTTAGACCCCAACTTGAAAGAGTAGCCAACGTTCTCTTTCTCCATTCGTGTCCTCACTTCCCATTTAGTTCCAAGCTTTCTCCCTGATTTTACTATCATCATGCCTACCAAACTGCTCTCTCAGGCCACCAATAATCAGAGGCAGATGGCGTTCATAAATCTTGAGCTTCAGGGTCCCTCACTTGCATGATCTCCCGTGGGTGGGGGAGCTGTAGAGTGCTTAGGGAGGGGAAGCTGAGTTACAACCAGCAAGCATTTCTGGTAAACTGCCTAAAGAAAGGGCTTCCCAGGTGGCTCGGTGGTAAAAAAAAAAAAAAAATCTGCTTGCCAATGCAGAAGACACAGGATTGAATCCTTGGGTTGGGAAGATCCCCTGGAGAAGGAAATGGCAACCCACTCCAGTATTCTTGCTCATAGAAGTCCACGAACAGAAGTGTCTGGTGGGCTACAGTCCATTGGGTTGCAAAGAGTTGGACACAGCTGAGAGACCGAGGATGCATGCATGCCTAAAGAAATCCCAGATCAAAAATTCCAAATACTCCAGTACTGGGGGAGATTTTCTTTCTCAGTCTAAAATATTCACTTTTATTTTTAAAAAATGACTTTTATACCTAACCTTCATGTTTGTAAATTTTTATTCTTTATCTTAAAGAGGGCCCCCAAATTGTGTGGTACTGGCCCCTAAAAAACCTGCATCCATCCCTCCAATGATTTCAGTTTCACTATACGCGATAGACACTTTTAAATCCTCTTTGCGGCTGACATCTCCGTAGCATTTGATACAATGGTCTTATTCATTTTAAAATTTTAAACGGTCACATCACTTGGCTTTCATGATGCCACACTTTCAGGATTTTTCCAACTTCCTGGTCTGCCTCAGGCTCCTTTGCTAGCTTGAATGCTATTTCCTCTGATTAGAATCTGCATCTGCTTCTTTGTCTCACTAATTCCTACATACCCTTCAGATCTCAGCTTCATTTTTTTTAATTAATTCATTTTTTATTGAAGGATAATTGCTTTACTTAGCTTCATTTCTATACTTCCTCGGGGAGCCTTTCTCTGATCTCCCACTTAAGTGAATCCCTCGCAGAGCACCTTGTATGCTTCATTCAGAACGGTGGCCAGAATCCCATCTGTTGATTATTCATATCATTTTTGGTCAGTGTCAACTTGGACTGTGAGTCCCTGGGAGTATTCTCTGTCTTGGTTATCACTGTATCCACCATGTGTGGCATGTGGCAGATCCTCTTTCCCTACTTCCTGGATAAATGCATGTTTCAGTCCAACCTCTGCACCCCTAAAATCACACTTGAGGATACTCTATCTGACCAAAGGGAACAGGGATTACAGAAATGTAGCTCATGCCACAGGCACCACCTGGATAGTTTTCTAGCCCCTCACAGTGACCAGTGGCTTCGAGTCCTCAAAATAGTTCCCCCTTGCAGCGCCACAGGCTAAAGCACTGAGTGCTGAAATAATAGAAGTCACTTTCAGCTTTTTTTTTGCAGGAAATATTGCCCAAGTTCCTTACTGACCTTCAAATGAAAATGTCTGGAACTACTGAAGCCACTCTTTTTAGGGGAGCAGGGGGTGACAGGGCACAGGAAAAACTCCACAAAATAGGAAGAAATATAAATTTGGGGAGATTTATATGTAATATTTTAGGTTTCCTTACTAAACTAACATTTCTTACAATGTTCTGAGAAACAGCATTCTTAAATCGCTTGATTGGCATCAGCCATACATAAACCTTGTTGCTTTACCGATGGCATATCTCATTCTAATCCCCTCCCATTCAGCATCACTACCACTGCCTCATTATCCCACTTATGTCAAAAGCTTCCAAAGTCATCCTCCTGCTTCCAGTCTTCACACCCTCCAATTCATTCTCCATACTCCTGCCAGAGTAGCCAATAAAAGGTCCTGACCATGGCATTCCATGACTTACATTTTCTCAAGAGTGGCCCAGACATTTGACCATGGTATGCACGGGTCTTCCTTGCCATCTTTCTCCCCCTCAGGGGGCTGTGAACCCATCATCATAGCACATGCAAACTGCTGTGCCTTCTGAGCCTTACTTTCCAGTTTCTGCTCTATAGGGAGGCGTTTTAATACATGATAACAAATAACAATCACAAAACAACAACTTTCATTTCCCTAACAGAGTAAATGCCAGGCACTGTGCTAAGTTCTTTACAAACTATACTCATTATCTTCACCACACCATAATGTGAAAGTACTATTATTGGCATTCACTTAACACAGGATAAAACTGAGCCCTAGAAAAGGAAAAGAACTTGCCCAGGGCTCCACAAATACGAAATAGCAGAGTATGGCTATAAACTCTGACATACACAATTCCACAGCCTGCATTTTTTCCCAACATTTCATCATCTTATCGTGCATTCATTTTACAAAAAGCAAACAAAAATTTTGAAGAGAACAAATTATGTACATGATAGTCTAAAAAGAAAAAGTGAAAGTCTGTTCTGCATCGTTCGGAGTCTATTTAGTAATGAAGTGAAGTGAAAAAGTCACCCAGTTGTGTCCAGCTCTTTGTCATCCCATGGACTATACAGTCCATGGAATTCTCCAGGCCAGAATACTGGAGTGTGTAGCCTTTGCCTTCTCCAGGGGATCTTCCCAACCCAGGGATTGAACCCAGGTCTCCCACATTGCAGGCAGACTCTTTACCAGCTGAGCCACAAAGGAATTCCAAGAATACTGGAGTGGGGAGCCCTTCTCCAGCAGATCTTCCTGACCCAGGAAACTTTATTTGGAAGAAGGTAAAGTCACAGTGGTAAAGAATCCGCCTGCCAATTCAGGAGACACAAGAGATGCAGGTTCAATCCTTAGGTTGAGAAGATCCCCTGGGGTAGGAAATGGCATTCTCGTATTCTTGCCTGGAAAATTCCATGGACAGAGGAGCCTGGCAGGCTACAGTCCATGGGATCACAAAGAGTCAGATGTGACCCAGTAACTGAGCACACACACAAAAAAATATGAATACTACCTGAGCAGGAGAGATATGTATCTGCCAACATTTGGATTTAAAAAAAGACAAAAGATTAGAAAGCCTGTAAGTGACCAAGACTCCACAATGTTTTCCCTACTTTTAGGAAAATGGCAGAGGCCCCAAAAGGCAGAGGTGTACCTTCCTCCTACACTGAGAGATGTCCGAACAACTTATCCTCAAAATATAATAATCTGACATTATAGATTGGGTTATATTACACTTCCCTCCTCTACAGCTTTTATGTTATTTTTGTGAATTCATTAATTTTATTTTTTTAAATTTTTACTGGAGTACAGTTGATTAAAAACAGAGTTACTTTCAAGTATACAGCAAACAGAATCAGTTACATACTTACAAATACCCAGTCTTTTTTCAGATTCTTTTCCTATATCAGTTCAGTTCAGTCGTTCAGTCGTGTCCAACTCTTTGTGACCCCATGAATCGCAGCACACCAGGCCTCCCAGTTCATCAACATCTCCCAGAGTTGTTGGGAGACTCACATCCATCGAGTCCGTGATGCCATCCAGCCATCTCATCCTCGGTCGTGCCCTTCTCCTCCTGCCCCCAATCCCTCCCAGCATCAGAGTCTTTTCCAATGAGTCAACTCTTCGCATGAGGTGTCCAAAGTACTGGAGTTTCAGCTTTAGCATCATTCCTTCCAAAGAAACTCCAGGGTTGATCTCCTTCAGAATGGACTGGTTGGATCTCCTTGCAGTCCAAGGGACTCTCAAGAGTCTTCTCCAACACCACAGTTCAAAAGCATCAATTCTTCAGCACTCAGCCTTCCTCACAGTCCAACTCTCACATCCATACATGACCACTGGAAAAACCATAGCCTTGACTAGATGGACCTTAGTCGGAAAAGTCATGTCTCTGCTTTTGAATATACTATCTAGGTGGGTCATAACTTTTCTTCCAAGGAGTAAGCGTCTTTTAATTTCATGGCTGCAATCACCATCTGCAGTGATTTTGGAGCCTAAAACAATAAAGTCTGACACTGTTTCCACTGTTTCCCCATCTATTTCCCATGAAGTGATGGGACCAGATGCCATGATCTTCGTTTTCTGAGTGTTGAGCTTTAAGCCAGCTTTTTCACTCTCCTCTTTCACTTTCATCAAGAGGCTTTTTAGCTCCTCTTCACTTTCTGCCATAAGGGTGGTGTCATCTGCATATCTGAGGTTATCGCTATTTCTCCCGGCAATCTGTATTTCAGCTTGTGCTTCTTCCAGACCAGCGTTTCTCATGATGTACTCTGCATAGAGGTTAAATAAGCAGGGTGACAATATACAGCCTTGACGCACTCCTTTCCCATTTGGAACCAGTCTGTTGTTCCATGTCCAGTTCTAACTGTTGCTTCCTGACCTGCATACAGATTTCTCAAGAGGCAGGTCAGGTGGTCTGGTGTTCCCATCTCTCTCAGAATTTTCCACAGTTCATCGTCATCCACACAGCCAAAGTCTTTGGCATAGTCAATAAAGCAGAAATAGATGTTTTTCTGGAATTCACTTGCTTTTTCCATGATCCAGCAGATGTTGGCAATTTGATCTCTGGTTCCTCTGCCTTTTGTAAAACCAGCTTGAACATCAGGAAGTTCATGGCTCACGTATTGCTGAAGCCTGGCTTGGAGAATTTTGAGCATTACTTTACTAGCATGTGAGATGAGTGCAATTGTGCGGTAGTTTGAGCCTTCTTTGGCATTGCCTTTCTTTGGAATTGGAATGAAAACTGACCTTTTCCAGCCCTGTGGCCACTGCTGAGTTTTCCAAACTTGCTGGCATATTGAGTGCAGCACTTTCACAGCATCATCTTTCAGGATTTGAAACAACTCAACTGGAATTCCATCACCTCCACTAGCTTTGTTCGTAGTGATGCTTTGTAAGGCCCACTTGACTTCACATTCCACGATGTCTGGCTCTAGATTAGTGATCACACCATCATGATTATCTGGGTCGTGAAGATCTTTTTTGTACAGTTCTTCTGTGTATTCTTGCCACCTCTTCTTAATATCTTCTGCTTCTGTTGGGTCCAGACCATTTCTGTCATTTATCGAGCCCATCTTTGCATGAAATGTTTCCTTGGTATCTCTAATTTTCTTGAAGAGATCTCTAGTCTTTCCCATTCTGTTCTTTTCCTCTATTTCTTTGCATTGATTGCTGAAGAAGGCTTTCTTATCTCTCCTTGCTATTCTTTGGAACTCTGCATTGAGATGCTTATATCTTTCCTTTTCTCCTTTGCTTTCCACCTCTCTTCTTTTCACAGCTATTTGTAAGGCCTTCCCAGACAGCCACTTTGCTTTTTTGCATTTCTTTTCCATGGGGATGGTCTTGATCCCTGTCTCCTATACAGTGTCACGAACCACATTCCATAGTTCATCAGACACTCTATCTATCAGATCTAGTCCCTTAACTCTATTTCTCACTTCCACTATATAATCATAAGGGATTTGATTTAGGTCATACCTGAATGGTCTAGCAGTTTTCCCTACTTTCTTCAATTTAAGTTTGAATTTGGCAATAAGGAGCTCATGATCTGAGCCACAGTCAGCTCCCAGTCTTGTTTTTGTTAACTATATAGAGCATCCCCATTTTTGGCTGCAAAGAATATAATCAATCTGATTTCGGTGTTGACCATCTGGTGATGTCCATGCGTAGAGTCTTCTCTTGTGTTGTTGGAAGAGGGTGTTTGCTATGACCAGTGCATTTTCTTGGCAAAACTCTATTAGTCTTTGCCCTGCTTCATTCCGTATTCCAAGGCCAAATTTGCCTGTTACTCTAGGTGTTTCTTGACTTCCTACTTTTGCATTCCAGTCCCCTATAATGAAAAGGACATCTTTTTTGGGTGTTAGTTCTAAAAGATCTTGTAGGTCTTCATAAAACCGTTCAACTTCAGTTTCTTCAGTGTTACTGGTTGGGGCATAGACTTGGATAACTGTGATATTGAATGGTTTGCCTTGGAGACGAACAGAGATCATTCTGTCATTTTTGAGATTGCATCCAAGTACTGCATTTCGGACTCTTTTGTTGACCATGATGGCTACTCCATTTCTTCTGAGGGATTCCTGCCCGCAGTAGTAGATATAATGGTCATCTGAGTTAAATTCACCCATTCCAGTTCATTTTAGTTCACTGATTCCTAGCATGTCGACATTCACTCTTGCCTTCTCTTGTTTGACCACTTCCAATTTGCCTTGATTCATGGACCTGACATTCCAGGTTCCTATGCAATATTGCTCTTTACAGTGTCGGATCTTGCTTCTATCACCAGTCACATCCACAACTAGGTATGGTTTTTGCTTTGGCTCCATCCCTTCATTCTTTCTGGAGTTATTTCTCTACTGATCTCCAGTAGCATATTGGGCACCTAATGACCTGGGGAGTTCCTCTTTTGGTATCCTATCATTTTGCCTTTTCCTACTGTTCATGGAGTTCTCAAGGCAAGAATACTGAAGTGGCTTGCCATTCCCTTTTCCTATATAGGTCATTAAAAAATATTGAGTGGAATTCCCTGTGCCATATTCTAGGTCTTGTCTTTATTAGTTATCTATTTTTATATATAGAAGTGTGTATATGTCAATCCCAATATCCCAATTTATCTCTCCCTATCTTTTCCCCCTTGGTAACTATAAGTTTGCTCCCTTCATCTGTGACTCTATTTCTGTTTTGTAAATAAATTTATTTCTACAATTTTTTTTTAGATTCCTTCTCCACAGCTTTTAGAAATAAGTGTTAATGAGCTAAAGCCAGGTAACAATTCATGAATATTATGTCTTTTTCACTTTTCAAGGTGGGGGCAAAAGTGTTTTCCCCAAATTTTATTATTTTCCAGGCCTTCATATCTTATTCCAGACTTCCTTCGACTTCCTGTGGCACTGCAACCTGAATAAAGATCTTTAAGTATTATGCGTGTGTCTAGGGCTCACTGACACCCCTGCGATGTGCTGTGGTCACACCCTAGATGCTTGCCGGTGAGCCATCATCTGGCTCTTTTACCGTGTAGGATCCTCAGGGTTCCCAGATCTGCTAGTCCTGACTGCACAGCACGACAGGTATTAACATGGTCTGTTTCTCCTTTAGGCTCTAAAGAACCCCACATTTGCCCCCTTATATGGCTGCAATTTACTTTCACAAGCATATCCTTCTTTTACTTTGGGCTCTTCCCAGAGCTAGCTTTATAATTCAACTAACTATCAACATAGAATTTCAGAAAGATTTTTAGTGCTTTCTTGTTTAATCTCTTAGTCAACACATCCAAAGCTAACAGTGGACCAATAATAATAACTCTGCCTAAATGAAATGATCATCTCATTCAGTGTCTACCCACCCACTTTGATCCCAAGCAAATCATATTTTCCAGTGTCCTCATGATAATATGTGAATTCAGACAACAAAAACTTCTTGAGCTATTACTATGTACCGGGCACTGTGCAAGGAACCCAGAGAAAAAGAGATGGATCTCACGACATTCACATCAATACACAGGAGAGCCAGGGTCATGCTAAGATACAAGTTGGTACCAGAAACAGCAAGGGAAAAAAGAGGAGATGCTAAATTCTACCTATGAGAGTTGAGAAAGTCCTTCCAGAGGAGGTGAAACCTGAGATGAATCTTAAAAACAAGTAAGTGTTGTTTTCCAGTCGGAGCAGTAAAGAAAGCCTATACCCTACCTACCTGTATCAAGCTTGAGAGTGTACAAAATAATTCCTCATACATTGCTTGATTTAATCCATCACTCTCTAAGGTAAGGATTAGCATAAGGGATGTCTGAGCTATAAGGACTCTTAATTTTAGCTGATGAAGCTCGGGGCCAGAAAGAGTAAGTCATTTTTCAAAAGTCTAAGTGTTAATGAACAGCAGCCAGCCTGAAACTCAACACCAGGATAACTAAAAACTTAACAGCAGTAATGTGCTGGAGTCAACTTGTACTCATTTAGAAGAGACAGCTGTTAAGTATTCAGAACTTTTCAAAGCCTGCTATCAAACTTTTGATAACACGAAACAAAATATTATGGGAGTATTTACACCACAAAAATTGGCATATTCTATATATCCGGACTTTTTTTTTTTGATCGCCGGTTTACCAGCATGCCACTGCTGATTAAGCCAGTATGACCTTGCAGCAAACTGATTTATATATAAGGCTATAGTAAGAGCCTTACCCAATTATTTCCCTATGATACAGAAGTTAATTGTTGGAAAGCAATAATCTGACTGAGTAGTTAGGCCATTTTTTAAAATAGTAAGCCTGCCAAATGAATTTTTATAATGTCAATAATTATTTATGAAATTTCTTATTTATCAATATGCACTCTGCCCTTGTAAATTAAGAAGAAAAAGACACAGTGCCTACCTATGACGATCATTCCAGTGTTTTTGTAAATGTGGATACTGATCAGCTGGCTCATTTATTTTTAGGTCATCCTAATCACTTATACAAATTCAAGTTCTACTTTTGCTCTCCTGCTAACAGGCTATCTCATCAGCACTTATATGAGCTCACAAAAATCACAGCTAAGCTCTGAGATGATTAATAATTTTTTAAAAAAACATAGACATTCAAAGGAAAGGGAGAGTTTATCCTATTCATCTACTGCTCTAAGTTAAAAATCTTTAAGCTTTGCACATGTGTAAAATTGCTTATTTTAATAACATCTGCCTGGGCCCCTCCAAAATTTAATGTGGCATCATTCTCTTCTTACCTTTCTAAAAGTATTGTCTACCTTGTTGACCTAGCTCACAAACAATTTCAACAAATTTTTAAATAACTAGAACTCTCTGAAATGCAGATAAGTCAAACCAGGCCAATCTTCCAATTAAAGTATCTTGAAGGGAATGTGCAGTCATTTGGGGACCTGTACAATGTGCTACTTTGTCAATTCACTTCTTCATTTTGAACAACCCCACTTCATACCAGCTTACTGTAGATCTCTTGAAAACTCCACAAGTAGCATACTTGAAATATCAGGCATTTTTCTTTAAAACATCTGGGATTCTCTTCAAGTGCTGGTAACTGAGGTTTATGTGCTGGTGTGTCTATGTGGGTAAGAGATATTTACAGACATTAAATTTGCTTAAAAAAACATAATTTTTGTGCCTCTTGCTATAATCTTCGCAGGCTTATGGTAAAGACATTTTCTTTGAGCGTCTGTTAAGTACATTTCTATGATGCTACATATTCTAAGTTTAAATCTGCTTAACAACAACAAAACAGCTTCTCAGAAACATCAGATAATTATTCAGTGTCTTTTGTTGCAGTTATCTTGCTTTGTTTGCACATGATCAAAGCTACCAGAAATCTGTTCGTTTCTAGAATTTACTTGGGACACACAACTTGGGAAGAGTTTACTATGAGCCCATTAAAGATCGACATGGAAACATCCTCATAGTCACCATCAGAGAAGTGGAGATGCTCTATTCATTTTTCAACGGAAAATGGATGCAGATCTCAAAACTGCAAAGCCAGAGGAAGTCTCTCTCAACACCTGAGGAGCCAACAGCCTTAGACATTTTACTGATAACCATCCAGGTATGTAGTCTTTTCAATTTCGCAAAACATTGCAAGTTCCAAACTCACTTAATTGAACCTCTAGTGAAATATACCAAGAGCCAGTTACATATGCACTAATGGAAAGAAAAGGTCCAGAGACATATCATTGTTTGCATTCCACACATAGGACAGATGCAGAAACATCCTTCAGTTCTTCACTTCTACAAGCCCCTTCAAAGGCCCTAACAACTTCACATTTATAATTTTCTATCCTTTTCCTTAAGGAAAGCATCAAAAAGGGAGTTATTTTCAGGCCCCATCAAACTTGGATTTGCCCCTAAACATACAGCTAGAAAATGGCAGAGCTGAAATCTGAATTCAGATCTTCTCCTGGAAGCAGGCTTCTTCCTACCATTTTAACAGCACATTTGGGGGCAGGAGTTAGGATTTTGGTGAGTGGGGGACGGGAGAGAGAACTAAATAGTCACGGAGATGCAAACACCAGGCAGCTGAGATCCAACCTCCGGCCTGGATGGCAGAGCTGGAATCTTGTGCTGCCTTGTGCTCCAAGCTCCGCGCTCACTCCATGCCGCCCCACCGCCTCGGGTGCTATCTCTCTCTTCTTCTCTCTCTCTCACACACTCTCTTTTCTTTTCTTTTTTGTCGTGCTGGATCTAGTTGCCCCACGGCTTGTGGGGTGTCAGCTCCCTGACCAGGGATCAAACCCACATGCCCTGCATTAGAAGGCAGGTTCTTAACCCCTGGACCACCAGGGAAGTGCCCCCACATGCTCTTATGCGAACATGGGCTTCAAGCTGTGGTTTTGTTTTTTCCTTCTTTTAAACCCAGTGATGAGAACAAGTTCTGTAGAGCTCTCCAGTTGCGTGGTAAAGCTAGGAGAAACAACTGCCTTAAGGCCTACATAACCAATGGCATATATCCACAAGATGGCCAATCTGGAATAATGGGAAAGGGCTCAGTCTCACAAGCCAAACCTAAGCCTTGACCCGGCAACCCCACATGATCACCCTAAACAGCTAAACCACTAGCCTGCTGACTTAGGTCCATCCTCCACTGAGGGGTGGCTTGTACAATAATCTCACCTTTCTGTACTTTTCTGGCCCAGACCAGGATAAAGTCCATCACAGCAAAGGTAAGCTAACTGGTCAAAGCCAATACCTCTGGATTTGGTTTCATGGAATTTGGGTTCATATGAAATTTATAGAGGGTGATGCTGTGTGTGTGTGTGTGTGTGTGTGTGTGTGTGTGTGTGTAGGTGTAGGTGGGAGCAGAGAACGCAGACACATTCGTGGTTCCCCTTTCACCTTTTATAAGTAAGTGCTAAAAGAAACATTTAAAAAATCATAATAAATTGAGCTTTTACAGGGTGACTAATACACTAATCCCTTATAGGGATAAACTGGAGTCTGGGCTACCTTTGCTCCTAGAAACGAAACACATCACAGGCCCCAGCATGATATAATACCTGGTTTCTCCTAGACTTATTACATTAAAAATGTGTTACAGGTGCAGAAAAATTCCAATCTGGCAAAAAGTTGTTAGAGGAGACCAAAAATAGAGGCAAGATCAGGTTTCCACACAGATCCAAGTGGAAAATTTACCCCCGCTGACTGGCACATTCTTGCTTGATGTCATTCCCACCCACCCCCTACTTCTCCTTTTTCCCCCTTCTACTTTTTCTCTCTCCCCTCCTTCCCATACAGGTCTCACACTAAAGAGGAAATGGGTGAATAAAATCCCTAGGGTAATCACTCTTAGACTTAACATTTAATTACGTTAGGAGGTAGCCCCACCAACTCAACATAGAGACAGATCTTGGTATTGACCAAAGGAGGCTGGATAGTTCCCACAATTACAGGCCACAGGCCCATTCTTTTTTCTTAGGGTCACTCGAGCGATGACCACTAGGCCTTCTGATTGGAAGCCTGAGCTTCTTTCTGTTTCATCACACCGCATTTTGAGGCACTGCTATGGAACAAGGCTGACAGTATGAGTCTTGACTCCACCGTTTTTGTTTATGTCACTAGAGCAAGTTATTTAATTTCTTACCCCCTGTCCTTCCTCTTCTGAAAATAAAACCTACTTCATGGGTCTCTAATGAGGATTAAGTGAGTTAAATATGTAAAGCATTAGAAGAGCAGCGCAAAGTGAATGCTTAGTAAATGCTGTTGTTGTTGTTATTGACCAGTCGCTAAGTTGTGTCTGACTCTTTGTGACCCCACAGACTACAGCAGGCCAGGCTTCCCTGTCCCTCGCTGTCTCCTGGAGTTTGCTCAAATTCATGTCCATTAAGTTGGTGATGCTATCCAAACGTCTCATCCTCTGTCACCCCCTTCTCCATTTGCCTTCTATCTTTCCCAGCATCAGGGTCTTTTTCAATGAGTCAGCTCTTCGTATCAGGTGGCCAAAGTATTGCAGCTTCAGCATCAGTCCCTCCAATAAATATTCAGGATTTATTTCCTTTAGGATTGATTGGTTTGATCTCCTTGCTATCCAAGGGAATCTCAAGAGTCTTCTCCAGCACCATAATTCAAAAGCATCAATTCTTCAGCTCCTTTCCTTTACAGTCCAACTCTCACATCCGTACATGACTACTGAAAAAGCCATAGCTTTGACTATATGGACCTTTGTTGGCAAAGTGATATCTCTGCTTTTTAATACACTGTCTAGGTTTGTCATAGCTTTCCTTCCAAGGAGCAAGTGCCATTTAATTTTACGGCTGCAGTCACCATCTGCAGTGATTTTTGAGCCCAAGGAAATAAAATCTGCCATTGTTTCCACTTTTTCCCCTTCTATTTGCTATGAAGTGATTGGCATTAGATGCCACGATCTCGCTTTTCTAAAGTTGGGTTTTAAGTCAGCTTTTTTACTCTCCTCTTTTTCACTTTCTTCTTTCACCCTCAAAAGACTTTTTAGTTCCTCTCCACTTTCTGCCATTAGAGTGGTATCATCAGCATATTGTCGTTGATATTTCTCCTGGCAATCTTGATTCCACCTTGTGAGCCATCCAGTCCAGCATTTCCAATAATGTGCTCTGCATACAAGTTAAATAAACAGGGTGACAATATACAGCCTTGTTGTATATGTTTCCCAATTTTGAACCAGTCTATTATTCCATGTGTGGCTCCAACTATTGTTTCTTGACCTGAATACAGGTTTCTCAGGAGACAGGTAAGGTGGTCTGCCTGGTATTCCCATCTCTCAAGAATTTTCCATAGTTTGTTGTGATCCACACAATCAAAGGTTTTAACATAGTCAATGAAGCAGAAGTAGATGTTTTTCTGGAATTCCTTTGTTTTCAAATAGCCAATATTCCAGTGAATATTGGCTATTTGATCTCTGGTTCCTCTGTCTCTTTGAAACCCAGCTTGTACATCTGAAAGATCTTAGTTCACATACTACTGAAGCCTAGGTTGAAGAATTTTAAATATGACCTTGCTAGCTTGTGAAATGATCACAATTGTATGGTAGTTGACATTCTTTGTCACTGTCCTTCTTTGGGATTGGAAGGAAAACTGATCTTTTCCAGTCATATGGCCACTGTTGAGGTTTCCAAAGTTGCTGACATACTGAGTGCAGCACTTTAACAGCATCATCTTTTAGTATTCTAAATAGCTGAGCTGTTAGTTATTTTTTATTATTTCTCTACTCAGAAAAATCCAACCAATACTAGGTTCTCGTCAGGGCACACCCAGTTCATCGCCTCCTCATCCCTACTCTCCCAGGGGACCTTAGGTACTGGTTCATTCAACCCTTGGAGTATTTCACTACTTCCTCTCCTTTACATAAGAAGTAAGGAAAAACTGTATAAATTTAGACTAAAAATAAAGACTATGTGATCCACAATGGAATTTTTAAAACAGATAAGGGCTTTAACACAATCTGGGCCCACAACTAATGTACTAATCCTTTAGGGCCCCAGGGAACTTCCAGGGTCTAACCCATTCAAATTCCTGACCCTCTCAAGCATCAGACCTTCATAGAAGGCCTCTCTCGTGTATCTGGAACTGAAAGAGAAACCCTTCCCACACTTTCCTGGGAAGGAAAAGGGAGTTAGTACAGACAAGTCAGAATCCCCCTGAGCAAAGTAACTGGCAATGAAAGCACAGCTGACCCTTGAACAAACATCGCAGGAGCCAGGGGTGCCAATAAGCCCACCTCCAGCAGTGAATTCACGCATAACTTTTGACTCTTCCAAAATTTAACTACTAATACCCTATCACTGACCAGAAGCTTTACCAATAACATAAATAATTGATTAGCACATTTTATATGCATTATATAGTATATTCTTATAAGATTGAGAAAAGAAAATGCTATTAAGAAAATCATAAGGAAAAGAAAATACACTTCCAGTTCAGTTCAGTTCAGTTCAGTCGCTCAGTCATGTCCGACTCTTTGCGACCCCATGAATCGCAGTACGCCAGGCCTCCCTATCCATCACCAACTCCCGGAGTTCACTCAGACTCATGTCCATCGAGTCAGTGATGCCATCCAGCCATCTCATCCTCTGTTGTCCCCTTCTCCTGCCCCCAATCCCCCCTAGCATCAGAGTCTTTTCCAATGAGTCAACTTTTCACATGAGGTGGCCAAAGTACTGGAGTTTCAGCTTTAGCATCATTCCCTCCAAAGAACACCCAGGGCTGATCTCCTTTAGAATGGACTGGTTGGATCTCCTCGCAGTCCAAGGGACTCTCAAGAGTCTTCTCCAACACCACAGTTCAAACGCATCATTATACTGTATTTATCGATACCATAAATTGATATCATCTCTTTACAAGATGAATCCTCTATCTGTCAGTACCTATCAAAATACTGTCTTATACAAAACACTGTAGATGTTATACCTATTACAAACTGGTGATGTTCAGTTGCTCAGTCAAGTCCGACTCTTTGTGACCCCATGGACTGCAGCAGGCCAGGCTTTCCTGTCCTTGCTAGACATCAAAAATGAAAAAGTAATGTGAAAAAGAAATTCATATTTACTTATTAAGTATAATAATTCACACATTGATAATAAAGAAGCAGCAGTATGATTGCTTTGTGGTAGCCTAATCAATCCAATGTATGTATGTATGTATGTTTCACAGTAGCCTAGCCTATAGGCTAATGAATGGTCATGAAATTTTTATGGCATACAGTATTACAGTCACACTCATAATACAGTATTGGAAACACTGTTACTTTAAAAAAAAATCTAATGTGATGATAGGCTTATAGGCAGTTTCTCCAATTATGAGAGAGGAAATATACTACGTGGCAATGTAATTCTTTGAAAGCAAAGTTATAAACCAGTAAGAAAACTAAAACATTACTAATTTTACATTAAATATTCCTCACCTTATGCCTATGTAAGGATAGCCTAACCACTTCAATCCAAGTCTTGCACAAGTGTACACATTATTCTACACATATATTTTTCCATATTTACTGAAATCCATTGATAACTAGACTCACACAATACAAACCCAGGTTGTTTAAGGGTCAACTGTATTTCCATCAGAAAGGCCCCTCGCAGGTGCTGAGTTTCTCTGACCATAATCTTCAGGGGTCACTTCAATAACTAGAAACCTCACAGGTGAGGTTTTTTTCTGAAGATTAATCTCTGACGCTTGTACTTTAAAGTTTATAACACTTTGTCACATCTGTTTGACCCTCATGAAAACCCAGTGAGGCTGAGTGGGAAATCTGTGTCCAATCCATAAATGAAGCTATGGATTTCAGGGAAGGAACTCACCAAGGTCATACCAGCCAAAAATGAGCTTGTGGGCCCAGGACACAGGTCTTCTGACTCCTAGCCTGGTGCCCTTCCCATCTGCAGGGATGCTTCACTCACCTCCCCCTTCTTTTTCTCTAGACCCTTTTTAAAACTGTGGTCCTAGAGAAGCTTGCCTCTATCTTCCTATCCCTGCTTTCCTTCTCTTGTTCTCCTTAGACATTTCCTGTCACCTGCAGACACCCAGGATCTTCTTTTTACACCCGAGGTGCTCAGGACCAACTATCTCTTCTGTCCTTTTCTGCTATTTTCCTGCACATTCCTGCTATGCCTCCTAGGATCACCTAACATAGGAGTTTAAAACTACTGAAATCAGGAAGATTAATGGAAATGAGTCAATTGGACTGAGAATAAGAAACAACTGCTAAGTCACTTCAGTCATGTCCGACACTGTGCAACCCCATAGACGGCAGCCCACCAGGCTCCGCCGTCCCTGGGATTCTCCAGGCAAGAACACTGGAGTGGGTTGCGATTGCCTTCTCCAATGCATGAAAGTGAAAAGTGAAAGTGAAGTCGCTCAGTCGAGTCCAACTCTTCATGACCCCATGGACTGCAGCCCACCAGGCTCCCCTGTCCCTGGGATTCTCCAGGCAAGAACACTGGAGTGGGTTGCCATTTCCTTCTCCAATGCATGAAAGCGAAAAGTGAAAGTGAAGTCGCTCAGTCATGTCCAACTCTTCGCGACCCCATGGACTGCAGCCTACCAGGCTCCTCCGTCCATGGGGTTTTCCAGGCAAGAGTACTGGTGTGGGGTGCCATTGCCTTCTCCGAAGAAACAACTGGGGTCACACAAAAACTTGTTCATCAGTGTTCAGAGCAGAAGTATTCACAACAGCCAAAGAGGGGATACAACCTAAACGTCCAATAACTGATAAATGGATAAACAAAAGTGGCACATTCATACAATGGAAAATTATTCAGCCATAAAATGAGTCAAGTACTGATCCATGCTCACATGGATGAAAACATTATGCTAAGTTTAAAAAGCCAGCCACAAAATGCTACACGATTAAATACCCAGTGCAGGCAAATCCATAGGGACTGAAAGTAGATGAGTGGTTCCAGAGGCAGGAAGAGGAGGGACCGTGGAATGAATGACAGCTGATTAATGCAAGGATTCTTTCTGGAATGATGAAAACAATCTGGAATTAGATAGTGCTGATAGTTGCACAACCCTGTGACTTTAGTAAAAAACTGCTGAATTTTATACTTTGAAAGAGTGAATTTTATGGTATATGAGTTAGATCTCAATATTAAAAAGTGGAAGTAATAAAGTCTACAGTAACCTGGAGAGCCCCTGTCTCATCTGAAGAACAGCCCTATTCAGCCGCAGCTAACTGCAGTGGAAGAAAGTGGTCCCAATGTTGAAGTCTTTTTCAATTTTTAAAGAGAAGTCAAAAGTCCAGAATTTGGGATAAAATCGCTCTATTTTTTAAAAGTTAGAAAATAATTCAGAAACTTTACATTCTTGGCAGCCTGTATCATCTTGGGCCACTGACCACCGTTTTATGACCTCTGCTAACCCTGGACAATTCAGCTTCCATGCCTTAGCCAATCAAACAAAAGTCAATGGAAAAGCAACTCATGTTGCTCCTCTAACAAGCTCTCAGGATATCTGGTCAATGAAGAGAAGATGAGTAGCCCCTTCCTCTGTACCAGCACAACATGTTATCTCCCCAAGGTCCAGCCCCAGATCCCCACTACATCTGGGCCTCTCACTTCATATTTAATAAACATTTTTTCAGCACCAACTATGTGCCAGGAACTCTTCTAGGTGCTATAGAAAAAACAAATGATTAAGTCAAGGTCCTTGCTTTCAAGGAGTTCAGTCAAGGGAGGGAGACAGACATGTAAACAAATCAAGGTAATACAAGGCAGAATTAAACCAGAGCCTGATAGCAGCACAAACAGTGTACTATGAAAACACAGACAAAGTGACTATTAATTCTACCTGGAAATATCAGGGAAGGCTTTGTAGAGGAGGTGACATTTGGCTGAGCCGTGAAGTGTGAGTTCACAAGGTAGAGGAAAAAAGAGAAAGACGGTGGGGGGAGGGCAGTTAGAAAAAAAAAAAAAACAGAAGAGAGGGAGGGAAGAAGAAAGGAAGGAAGACAGAAAAGAAGAGAGGGAGGAAGAAATTAAATAGATAATTAAATAGAGGGCATGGTTAAAAAAGAAAAGAGGGTAAAAGCTGGAAAAGTAGATCCCACCCTCCCTTGCGTCTGCAATGGACATTACCCAACCTTCATCACACCAGGCTAAGAAAAATCTACCTGTCACTCTCAAACTGAAATATGAGTTCCATGAAAGGAAGGACCATGTCCTGTTGACCTTGAGGTCATTAACATCCCAGCATAACGCCTGATACACAGTAGTAGTAGAGTGTGCTCAGTCATGTCTGACTCTTCGCCACCTCATGGACTGTAGCCCACCAGGCTCCTCGGTCCATGGGAGTTTCCAGGCAAGAATACTGGAGGGGGTTGCCATTTCCTCCTCTAGGTACTCAATGAGAGTTGGCAGAATGAGTGAATTCATGAACCAATCAAGAATCAAAGAAGAGAGATTATGCTATATATGAGAAAGGGAAAAGCAATCCATTTTGGCTGGAGGTAAGAGACACAAGAGGACTGTAGTGGAAATAGAGACTGGCAATGCAGATTAGAGGTCAAATCAGGCAATACATAAACCCAGAGGCATTTGATTTGGCTTAGGAGGCCTTTCTGGCTTCCCTGGTGGCTCAGCTGGTAAAGAATCCGCCTGCAAGGCGGGAGACCTGGCTTCGATCCCTGGGTCGGGAAGATCCCCTGGAGAAGGGAAAGGTTACCCACTCCAGTATTCTGGCCTGGAGAATTCCATGGACTGTATAGCCCATGGGGTCGCAGAGTCGGACACGACTAAGCGAGTTGCACTCACTCACTCAGGAGGCCTTTCTAATGCACCTCAGATCATGTGAACAGGACAGCTCTTTCTCTTCCCATGCATTTCACAGGCTCCGAAAACATTCTGACTAATGAAGGATAAATGACTATGTAAAGGCAGGAAAAATATAGTAGATGCTCAGTAATAGTCATTACAAAATTGAATGAAAGAGTGAATTACTCCATCCCAGAGTGACATTGTTTTTTACGTAACCACAGTATGTTCCCAACTCACTTTCTATTTGTGGTCAGTTCTGACCCCCACATGTTTTTTCTTATACTCATACCCATCCTATATTTTTACTCTTGGGTTTGGGTCTTTACAAGCACATTTTCTTATTAAGTTTCAACCCTAATTACGATAGGCTTATTTTTCCAATGCATAGGGTCATTCAGAGCTTTATTACTATTTTCCAGAAAATCAAAACCACACCAAATTTTGGACCCACAAATTTGATACACACATTCTTTATTTGTCTGGAACATCAATAAATATGCTGAACAGACTGGCTCTCAGGACCAGTCTCCGCTGCGCCATCACTCAGTATGTCCTACTATCGCCGTAGTATCCCCATCATCCGCAAATCTTCAACCCTGATGTTCAGCTTGCAGATTATACTGGAGACATCTCCCTGGTCTATGGATTCTGTTCTTTTGCTATTAGAAATTAGAGTTGTCCATATGATTTGCCCATCACAAAACCATGTTGACTCTTACGTAGTGTCTCAGGGTCTCCTAGGGACTGCAAATCGATTGCTTGATAGCTCACTCTCATTCTTCCCAAAGATCAATAAGTTGGTGGTCTTTAATTACCAGGGCTGTTCTGTGTTTCTCCCCTTCCTATTTCAAAGATAGACATATTTGCCCTTTTCCAGTCTTTAGGGACTTTTCCAGTTCTCCATCACTTCTCAAAAATAATGACCTGTGGGTCTGTGGCCACATCTGCTTGTACACCAAGTACCCCTAGCATGCATGTCATCAAATTCTGCTGATGTGAATACTCCCATTTTCCCTTCTCTCATTAATTGTTTCTTTCTCTTTGATTACCTGTTCATATCTCAAAAATTTCACCTTGACTGAACTTCCTGTAGTTAACTGTCTGTGATCTGCTCTGAAGAGACAAGATGAAAAAATTCAGCCTTATCGATCACCTGATAGATGAGCTCCTCTCTTCTTAATCATGAAGTTAAATTTTTCAAGTCTATCTTTTGCCATGTATCATAAAAGTTACTTATTTGCTTTTCTATAATGCTAGTTATGTCCTCCTTCCAATTGTGTGTCCCTTTTCTGCTTTTCTCACAAGGCCTGATTGCCACATGGGGCATACCTGATATATGCAGAAATAGTACTGGGTACCAAAGAATCTGAAATTGAAAAAAAGAGTCCCTGCCATTAATTTCATAATCTAGTTCAACCAAACAACATAAAAAAAGAAGAAAAATATAAGTTAAATACTCCTTCCTCTGTATGCCTACATTGCCTCTATTATAAACAGGTTTCAGTATATTGTAATCATTCCTCTACTGACCTGTTTTCCATAAGCTCTTGAAAAGTAGGGATTATATCAGGTTCACCTGAAACCCCAGTGTCTCCTATACTATCTGTATCTCAGTATGCTTGATAAGGATGTGAAAAGAACACAATACAAAATAATGTATGTTATTCTCACTGCAGGAATAATGGAAATAATGTATGTTATTCTCACTGCAAGAATAATGGAGTAATAATCTTCCCAACCTAGGGATTGAACCCAGGTCTCCCTGGTGGCTCAGAGGTTAAAGCGTCTGCCTCCAGTGCGGGAGACCTGGGTTCAATCCCTGGGTCGGGAAGATCCCCTGGAGAAGGAAATGGCAACCCACTCCAGTATTCTTGCCTGGAGAATCCCCTGGACGGAGGAGCCTGGTAGGCTACAGTCCATGGGGTCGCAAAGAGTTGGACGCGACTGAGCGACTTCCCCTTCCCCTTCCCCTTCTCCTGCATTGCAGGCAGGAGGGAAGCCCATGTTAGATGTTACAAATGGTTCATCTACAGAGGAGGGGTCACTCCTTCATACGTTTCTGTTCCATACTGAATTCTAAAGTATTCTAAGTATTTACCATTCTAAATACTTGTTTTTCCTCTTCTTTTTTGCCTTCCTAGAGGTAGCATTGATTCCCTCTTTTTCACCCGCTTTGAAAACAGGCTAAACGCTGGCATACAGGAATCCTTCTCTTCGAATCAGTTTCCTGAGTCATCATGCCCGCTTTATCTCACCATCGCACTGCTCTAATGTATACAAAGCCTTACCTACTGATATAGGGGAAAGGGAGCATCTATATCACCAAATATTTATTATCTGAGTCCCTGCAGTCACGTAGAGAAAAAAGTCACAGCCTTAGTAAGTTGGCACTTCTTGCGGCCCCAACTTCATTCAGTCTCTGCTGCCTATCGAATAGCGTGATGGGACAATTTGCAACGCAAGGCAAATTCAACGCAAATCTATTACAAGGTAAACTTTGAAAGCTTGTAAAAGTTACAACAAAATTTTGTGAAGCTGATGAAGACAAGGAGACCTAATCCAACAACACGCATAGCTCCCGACAGCTGAGAATCTAGCAGAGGTAGGCCAGTTAACAACTGAAGAACACGCAAGGAACAAGGATCATGTAAGAGATGGACTTGAAGATCAAGTGTTTATGCCAGTGGGAAAAAATATATGAAGGCTTCAAATCCTCTTGCAAAAATTAGCCTGTTCATCATCACATTGTGAAAGTCAAATATTAGGAAGAGCATTCCAGCTATCATATAATTTAGTAGTGACCAATTATAACTCAAGTGTTAATAAGATATATTGCTATTACTTATTTCATCTTTTCAAGATAATCAGTCAAATTCTCTTTTTCTCTTACTTACTATAAAACTTTGACCCTTTTCCTGACACCAATTGTCCTGAAATAATGAGGCTTTTCTATACTGCTTTATGAGTTTTTACAGTTATGCCCCAGCTAAACAATAAACCTCCAAGGATAGAAATTATGAATTCTATTTTTCTTTAGTACCTTCTTCTACCACCACCAACCCATTCCAAATCACAACTCACACAGCTACTTGTGGAGCAGAAATCTGAGGAAAATAAGCATGCAGAAAATATTACTGACTGCCTACCTGCCTTGGAGGCTAATTCTCCTGAAGGTTAAGATGGCTGTACCACCAATGCATTGTTAACTGTCATGATGGTGATATCCAAGGTTTCTAACTAATCACCTAGCTACAGCTCCTTTAATTCATGACACAGTGTACCTAAGAAATGAAAAGAGATTATCTTTTAATGTATTTTTTGTTTTATTTCTCATCCTACAGGATATTCTCTCCTATCACAAAAGGAGTCATCAGCGTCTCTCTCCTGGATTATATCTGGGTTACCTAAAGCTGTGTAGCTCTGTGGACCAGATCAAAGTTCTTGTTACCCAAAAGCTGCCTAACATTCTCTGTCATGTGAAGATCCGTGAAAACTATAACATTTCCAAGTAAGCTATGAGAAGTTTGGGTTTTTCTTGTGATGAAACAATGGTTGAAGGGATGGGTTTGACGTGCCAGAAGGAAACTGAAATGTGCCTCCGGGTGAAGTTTTTATGATGAGACGCCTTCAGGGGCCAGCACACGGGGGCAAAGGCATCGCTCGGTCTTGACATTAGGGTAAGGAAAGTGAAAGTGTTAGTCGCTCAGTCGCGTCGACTCTTTGTGACTCCATGAACCATAGCCCGTCAGACTCCTCTGTCCATGGAATTCTCCAGGCAAGAAGACTGGAGAGGGTTGCCACGCCCTTCTCCTGGGGATCTTCCCAACCCAGGGATCAAAGCCAGGTCTCCCACATTGCGGGCAGGTTCGTTACCTTTAAAGGCATACCTCGATTTTAACATTAGGATAAGCAGCGCACCCATTTAAACAGGATGCTATCCTTTCACTTTCCTCTCTGCAGCCACTGACATTCAGGTTAGTGAACAGATGCCCTTTTCTTTCAACACTTCTATTTCCAAAATCTTTTCTCCATAACCTAAAAAGTCATATTTTAAAAAATCGCTTGTGTGAATGGGTTCTAGTAGAGTGACTGATTTCCCCATAATCTTAAAGGACCCTCCCTACTCTCATTCTTCCCACTCCTAATCCCCTGACTAAGGACTTCGTATGTTTCCTATGCTCTATATGATTCTCTAGGGAAGAAAAGAAGTCTAGGCCTGAGTTTCTGGAAACTGCTCTATGGTTTGGCATTATGGTGAACTGCCCTGTTAACTTTGGAAAAGTTGCCCAATCTTGGTAATCGGACCCAGCTTTACGACTAGCCCTCTAGGAGCCCTCTGAACGTCTACTAAGATGAACCGAATTGGGCTCAACATGGAAAGACTAGATGAGAATAGAAAAAGAACTTGGAAAAGAATTTGTCAGGCTTCGGTGACAGTTGAGGTCATCCAAGTTGCACCTACAAATTTGCTTAACCAAAGGAGACTCTAATTTGGTCATTTAAAATCTGGTCCCTAAAGTGCAAAGGCCTTATTAACTGTAGTGCCTCACAATATATTACTAAATATGCCTTGGTGACAGTGATGGCGATGAGGATGACGCATGAGGTCTCTAGAGCATTCACCAGCTGCCATATTCTCTTCTTTCCCTTATCACACACACCTAGACTTGAAGCCTGCCATCTGGTGGCCACTGCTACAATCAGCAGTAGTAATCTCCGGCCTTCCCAAGAGGCTCATCTGTGGGTGGATTCTGCAGCGGGTACTTTCACCCATTTTCTAGATTTGTGTCTTAAAGGTTTCGATTCTATCTTTTAGTGGTTGTACCAACGAATTTCCATTTGCCAAGGATCCAAGTTTCATTTCTACAAAAGATTCCAGTAGTCTTCATTGTACCAGTTTCATCTCCCTCATCCTTAAAGGCTACACTGATTAGTTAGCGGTGGATGTCTAATGGTATTCCTCCTGGTGATTTATTTTCTAATTTGATTACAGATACTATTTCAGCAATGTGGTCCTTTCGATTTTGTGCATACTTATGCTAGTCAGCACCCCTCATTTAGTTCTCTGTCAGTGATGGAAGAAAAGATAGAGTTCCCAAGCAGGTTCTCAAAGATTTCAGTTATTTGTGAAGCCAACAGTATGCCCAGATTGAAGCGGGATTTAATTTTCCTTTTTTTTCCCCTCTTATTGAGACAAAGGGTGTATTTTTCCATAGTCTTTTCCAGTATGGGAATTGAAATGAAACTGATATCATGAAAACAGAAACTTTCCTAAGAGGGGAGCTGGTTAAAAGAGAGTATATTCTGATGCAAAGCTTCTGTCACAATCAATTTCATCTTCTGGCTCACAGCTTGGAGCCCGGTGACTGTAACCCATCAGGGAGAGCCCTCAGAGGATTTTCACGAGGGTGGGAAACACGTTAGCACCTCCTCTCTTTCCATCCCAGAACAACAGGGCTTTCCTTTCCTCCCTAGCCTGCTCCCGAGAGCACATTGCTTCTCCTTGCCATCAGGAGAAAATGGGCCCAGTGAATCTGTTTAGAGACTTGTGCTAAAACACCTTACAGAAACAGTGCTGCCCAAGAGGTATTTCCCTTGATCTTTTCAAGATCCTTTTGAAGAGCAGCTTCTGGGGGACAAATCAGATGTGCTTTCCTCCCGCCTTCCTTCTTTCCCCTTCCTTTCTGCAGAACGTTTCGAAAAGTTCACTAGGAAGGATGGTAGAGCGCGCAGAATAAAGACGCAGATGACTGGTTTAAAAAGAGGACAGAATCAGTGATGTGTGTCCCCTGGTTCCCTTTATTGGAATTGTCTGGTGTTCCTGTTTGTGATTCTCCTCAAGCTTTTGGAAAGGGAAAGAAACCAAAATAGTGCCCACGATTACAACAGGCCAGGGTTGAAATGTGCCGTGTGGTTCCTTGCCTGAGTTGGACCAGAGTCCTGCGGTTACCCAACTGCTGAATTAACCAGCAGATGCCCCTGTGGTAAAATGTAGGGTCTTAGAACTTACAGGGGATCTTCAGGGAAAGAAAAATCATTTCAAAATATTTCAATGCTCCAATCTCAAAAACTGATTCATTACAAATCAGACCTGCTGTTCTGAGGTATATGTGGTTTGATAGGTGAAATAAACTTGAAAAGAGCTCATTTTAAGCTCTATTTGGGTGGCAAAAAGTTCAAATTTCATGAACTGCATCAAGTTTTAACCACCAAAAATTGGTTATTCAGGTTCTGGACATATACACTAAAAATGTTCTGAGCTGTGTTCTGAACTTTTGTTGTATTTCTAATTTTAACTTGACTCAACATACAGAGAGGAGTGGGAATGGGTCCAAAAGCTTTCTGGCTCGGAATCTATGGAAAGTGTGGATCATACTCCTGACTGCCCCATGCGATTGTTCTTCTACGAGCTCCAGATGGCAGTGAAAGCTCTCCTTAAGCAGATCAATATACCTCTACATCAGGTACTAGTCTTTATCATTATTTTTCTCTTCTTTTTATGACTCATGGAAACTGAGTTATGGTGTAAAACTCAAGCGGTGAAAAATTACACGCATATACATTTTGTTCATTGACTCACATGCCGCGTTGCACCTACATGCACGTTTTCAGTCTGATGCCTACACACGGGCACTGAGCACACTTTTGTACCTTTACACTAGCTCTTCCAGGTTGACGTCTCCCAAAGTTCCCAGACCCCACTCTATTGTGGTCTGGTCAAACAAGGAAAAATTGGCTAACCCACCCTGAAAGACATCAGCTCTTAGCTTCAGGAGAGCGTGAAGCAAGGGGAGTAAACAAATAAGTGTACAGTTAGATTTGCAAATGATTTCCTTAAGAACAGCAGATGACTGGTAATATGAACCTAGAGCAGTGGCCAAGGTTGTTGCATGCTGTCTTTCCACAAACAGAAAATTTACTGTCAAAATTATTGTCTTGTCTAAGTCCAAACGTGCAGATCTCACCTCCACTAATAAGCAACTTTTAAAAAAGAAACTGTTGGCTCAGAAGACAAGAGTCAAGGTTTACTAGGTTTTGCCTAGTGAGCTAATATCATGTAGCATTAGATTCTCTTCTTTTTGCATTTACCATCTCTCTCCACTCAATACACACACATACTATTTCTATACACACGAGTAAAATAAGCCAAGTTTAGCCTGCAAACAGGGACACTGTAACAGGAGTGACTGGCTCTCTTTAAACCACAGACAACCTGAACTGGCCTCTGACCCAAGGAGACAAGAGGACAGATTAAAGACGCCAAGAGTGTTCTTCCATTAGGGTACTACTCTGATTACAAGTCAATGTTGCAAAGCTAGTCCAAAACAGCTAACGGTGAAAAAGAATAAATTGTATGAGATGCTATAAAGACACTAGGGGAGTTAACTGGATTATTCCAGGGGTGGCCATATACTCAGGAGGAGGAAAAAAAATGCCAGCTCAACTTCTGACAGTAGATACCATTAAAGGGTTTCTTGGGCTTAGCAGGTCTGAAGCAGCTCATATTTCATTGGTGACTCTTGGGCTACGCATACATTGGGAGCAGGCTGCCCAACTGCCTAAGAGTACATACGACATTTTTTTTTTTTTTTGGTACTTGTAAAATTTTCTCAGTCCTTGGCCAGAAACTACATTTTCCCCCCTTAACCAACTTAAATTGAAACTAGTGGATTTTTAATTCAATCCATTTTTGTTGCTTCATGTAATTATATTCATCATTTTGAAAAGCCCACAGAACGCAATCATTTTCTGCTTTTATAAGAAGCATAAATGTTGTTTTCAGAGTTTATGTGGAACATTACTGCCTTAAATCTTGATTTTATATAGCATTATTAAATGGACTGAACCCTAATATTTATGTTGTATAAAAATTCCAAGCTTAAAGTCATGTAATTTTGTTAGATGTTTTATGCCAGTTTGGTGTTGTTTATGTAAGTGCCATGTTGTAACTCTCCTATTTTTCCTCCGCGCGTGTCCCTCTGCAGGCAAGGAACTTCCGCCTCTACACACAGGAGGTGTTGGAAATGGGTCACAATGTGTCCTTTCTTCTCCTGCTCCCTGCCTCAGACGACGTCTGTACAGCCCCAGGACAGAATAATCCTTACACCCCACACTCAGGGTTTCTTAACCTCCCTCTTCAGATGTTTGAACTTGGTATAGTAGCTTGTTTCACCTAGAAATATTAACCCAGCCTCCTTATAATAAAATCACAAAGTTATATCTGTTCCCCCTTGTCCCAGTGGAGGGTCAATAAATCACATGATGGCTTTGGCAACAACCCTTCCTAGAACTGTGTACAAGTCTGAGAGAAAGCAAAGCTCCAAGACTATGTGCCTGAGCAATAATTACTGAAACTTAGCTAAGGCCCAATGGAGAGGCGGGACTTCTGAACAGAAAGTTCAGTTATCAGGCTGCAGTCCTTGCCTCCCCCTTGCTTTCCTAAAGCATAAATATAAGAACTGATGTTTTCATGAAAAGCACTGCCCCTTCTCTTTCTTTTTTTTCCTCTCTCCCCATCTTCCTGCCCCTTCTTTACTCCAACTGGGAAAAACACTGAAATTAAAATGTAAAGTGCGTATCAATTTAAAGCAGAAAAAGGTCTGTAACTTTAAGCAGTGCTAACTTATTAAATAGACTCTAAATTTCTAACAGACCATTTGAGAAATTGACAGGGTCTCCCAGGAAGCAATATTGTGATTATAATGTGGGATTCTCAATGGTAGAAGATCTCATCCTGACTTTCAAAAATGGGTAGCCTGGGCCCCGGGTTCTCTATTTTTACAGAGACCCCTGCTGCCCACTGAAAATGTGAATAGGGAGGCTTTGTCTCCTCTCTATGCTTCATCTTGTAACAGGCCAATAAGAGGCAATTAACAAGCGTTCCGTCAGTTCAAATGGACTGTAGGACCTGTGGGCGTGGGAGTGAATGGGTGGGTGGAATAGAAGGCAGTCTCTCTTTGGATTGCTCCCCAGCTGCCAGATTTAGCAAGAGACAAGGCAGCTGACTGACGTTTCATTTTGAGACCTGGGCATCTGAATTTGAATTTATCTCTTGAGGATAAATGGATGACGTCTCCCAGTTTCCCTTGCTCCAAGGAGTTTACATGCTCAAAAGCTGATGAACAGCAATTGCTCTTTTCCAGAGGAGGGAGAGTTATTCAGAGAAGCCTGAATCAGACTTGCAGACGGAGACTCGAGGGTGCTGGGTCCTCTACTGTGTGGCACTGGCAATCATTTAGCTTTCTTGTAGCTTTTCTGTGCCACATGACTGATAATATTGGCCATAACACTCCCAAGATGCCTGAATGTGACTGTGGCCATTTAATGAGTTCCCCATACAGTGGACATTTTTAGTCTATGATATAACTGCACTGCTATGATGAAACATGGTTTGAGTCAAAGACTTTCAATTCAGGTCCACACATACACATCAGGCGTCTACTGTGGAGATTAAGAGATGAGTTAAGACAATGACTCTGCCCTCAAGGGGCTTTTTAGTACAGTGGCAGGAGTAAAATAAAGATACAAATTAAATTTTAAAATACGTATAATGTGCTTAAATCTTAAGTATTAAGTGATACTGAAAAAAAGTAAGGAAAGCATGTTTTCTTAAAGAAGGCATCAGAAAGCCACCTTGGAGAGAGGGTATTTGTTGTAGGTGTTAAAGAATGGACTGGCTGCTAAGAACAAGGATAATGAAATCTCTCTTGTCAAAAGGAGCAGAATGAGCAAATACATAATAGAAGAACTCAGAAAGAATCAGAAAAAGAGCACGTGGTCCAGTTTAGCTCGATCTGGGAAAGGACCGGAGGCAACAGTAGCCATAAGCCTGTGAGGACAAGCTGTAGCCGTATCGGGCGGTATTTTATGAATCAGGCTGAGGAATATATTTAAGATGAGCTGAAAGCAGGATTGGGGAGATAATTCAGAGGCTGTAATAATATTGTGATGTCACAGTAGAAACAAACTCAAAGGAAACAAGTGTAGATGTGAGACGTGTGGGAAGCAACCGACAAGACTGGGCAGCTGTTTGAATGAGGACAGTCAGAGCTCAGAGACATCTAAGCACCCCCATGGTTTTCAGTTTCAAAGACTGTGAGGATATTGCTACCATTACCAGACCTAATGAAACCAGGAAAGAAAATGCTTTGGGGAAGAATATGATGCTCTTAGCTCTGAATATCTTGAGCTCAGTGGTAAAGAATCCACCTGCCAATGCAGGAGATGGAGGTTTGATCTCTGGGTCGGGAAGATTTCCCCTGGAGTAGGGAATGGAAAAGTGCTTCAGTATTCTTGCCTGGAAAGTTCAGTGGGCAGAGGAGCCAGGCGGGCTATAGCTCCTGGGGTCCCAAAGAGTCAGATGTGACTGAGCATGCACACGTCTTGAGCGTGCAGGTGTTAATTCAACATCCAAGAGGACGTATACAACTGGCAGTGGAAATGCAGGAGACGAAGTTGGTTACTAAACACAGGAATTTGGCCAGACTCTGCTGGTAACAGATGAAGCCATGGAAGTGAGTGCTTTCCCATGGATGGATAAATGACAGAGAAAAGAACTAAAGAAAATCCTTTATTGGAGAGCGAACTGAGAGCCCATTCTACGTAAACAGGCCATACTGTTCCATGATTACAGGCAAAAATACATGAGGCTCGTTTCTCGATGTTTCAGGGGCCTGGGTGGGAACAACCAATGGTTTAGTATCAATCATAACAGTACACGACTCCCAAGATCCTGGAGAACCAAGCCCTGCAAGCATCCTATCTTTCTTGCTGGGAGGCTCCCACGCTCTTCTTGGGCAACCACACTTTATCCCACCACTGTTACTCTCCATTCTACAATTTCCTGTCTTCACCCATTTCTTCATTAATTCATCTATAAATATTTATTAAGTAACCTACTATGTGCCCCTCCTCCCAAGTGGCTAAGTGGTAAAGAATCCTGCGGCCAGTGCAGGAGATGCGGGTTCCATCCCTGGGTCAGGAAGATCCCCTGGAGAAGGAAATGGCAACCCACTCCAGTATTCTTGCCTGGGGAAATCCCATGGACAGAGGAGACTAGCAGGGCTATAGTCCACGGGGTCACAAAAGAGTCAGACACAACTTAGCGACTAAAACTGAGCAACTGAAACGACTATGATGTGCCAGGCATTATTCCAGGTATTGAAAAATCAGCGAACAAACTCCTCATGGGGCCAATAATATTCCAGTGGGGGAGACAAATAGTAAACCAATCAACAAACATTAGTATTGGAAATGTCAGGCAGTAGTGAGAGCTGGAAGCAAAAATAAATCAGGGTAAAAGGCTAGACTGAAGGGACAGGAACTGCACTTTTGTATAAGATGACGAGGAAAGGCCTCTCTGAAGAAGATAATCTGAGCAGAGATGAGAGATTTCCATGGAATGAAAATAGCAAGTGCAAAGGCCTGAACAGTAAGAGTGTGCTTGACTGAGACATCAGTATAGATGGAATGTAGGTAAGCAAGAGCAGCAAAGACAGGAAATGATATCAGGTCAGCATCAGAAGGTCATTCATGGCTTCATCGGTCATAATAAGGACTTTGGATTTTATTTTTAGTGTGCTGGAAATCCAATGGAGACTAACTTTTAATACAAGCTCTGCAGAATACAGTAGTCCCATAGGGTGTTCCTTCCTAGGATTACTGGTGGGGGAGAGAGACTGTCACACAGGAGGATGCTGTGAGACTCTATGAGCAGGGTTGAGCTGGGGCAGAGTGGTACAATCGTAGACCCACTGCCCCCCACAGCTTGAGGGCTGATATCCCCAACCCTTTGGAGAGGAAGAGGCTAGCACTCCTCTGCAGTTATAAAGCATGTGCCTGGGCTGCCCCAGGAATAAAAGGAAAAGCCCTTAGAAACTGTCCTGAAATGTGGCATCTTGGGGATTTGCCTATACTGAGGAGGTGACCCTGCCCTGACCCCATGGGTAGTCACAACTGACTGTAGGCCTATGAAGAGGAAAGCTGACTTTTATCGATTTCATTGACTCTATGACTTTGACTGACTCGATGAGCAAGATTAAGAAACTGGGAAATTTTTTAAAACCAGTTTGAAGCCTGGTATGCATTTTATACTTCAGTGTTCAGCTATATGCTTCATTCAACAAACATTTACTGAGTTTCCACCTGGCATATAGTACCACTGTATGCCAAGTACTATGCTAGGGCTGGACACATAGACATTAATAGGACACAGTCTGCCCACTGGAAGCCTAGAACCCAGTGGGGGATATTATCTATACCAACAGTCCCAATCCAATGAAAATTCTTCTGTGAGAGGTCAGTTGCTGAATTTCAGAGAAAAAACACCTAATCCTTTCTTACAGAGATAAGATTTAAGATAGACTTTGAAGTATAAGTAAATATTCAGGGGAAAAAAAAAAAAAAAAAGGTAGACCAGGAAAGGAAAATCATTGTAAGCAGGAATAGCATGCACAAAGGTTTGGAGACCTAGGAAAAATGCATTTCACTTTAGCACACTCTGAGTAGCTCACTGCGACAGATGCTTAAAGCATCTGAGCAAGTGTGACAGGAGACAAAACTAAAATTGAAAAAAAAGGAAAACTCACGAAGGGCTAAGCCACCCCAAAGCAGTTAGACTTTATTCTATAAGCAATAAGGAGTCATTAAAGGTTTTTAAGGAAAAGAATAATATGGTTATTACCATAACAACTCTGGATTGCAGGACAACAAGAAAAAGGCTTGGCCTAGAGGCAATGAGACAGTTAAGAGACCGGCCCAGGTGGGCATTGATAAGAACTCAGACGGAGACTGCCACAGCAGGGGGACAGAAGAGAAGGCAGGGGCAAGAGGAATTTAGAAGTTAAAGTCAATAGGACTTTGTGATTGATTTAATGTGGCTGAAGAGAAAGATGGAGGAGCCACGGAGTCTGAAGAGGGTGCTGAAACGGATAACGCTGCCATCTACCAAAGCAGGAAATAAGAGGGGAGGAACAGGTTTGGGGGAGGGGAGAGATGATGAGTTAGTTCGGTCTGACAAATGATGAGTTTTGTTTGAGGGGCCTGTGGGATATCCAGGCATTGAGCCTAATGGAATCCAGGCCACAAGCTTATAAGAAATGGCACAGTCCCAACCCTCATGCCTAATGCCCATTTTTCATGATTTAGGATACCATTCCTGAATTCCAGCTGTCAACTCGTTCACTACCAGGAATCTTTAGAGAGGCATCTCATACCCAGGTTCTTTCTGATACCTTGGCAGAGAACCACAGAACTACACTGAGCCTAAGAGTTAATCTTATTGGTTCCTTAGCTTCCAGACTAGGCTACGTGGCCCAGACTGATGGGACTCTATTGAGTAAGCGATCTTTAGGAAGACTATTCTAACCTCAGTCCTGTTCTAATATTCAAACCACTAAATGCCCCATTCTTCCCAGGGGGATGGGGAAGGGATGTGAACAAAAATTCATTTTGCATCTGATGTGTGCCACATGCTGCCCAGGCACTTTATTATTATGTTGTTTTATCTTAGGTAGACATTATTATCCTCGTCTTACCTATAAAAAAAAAAAAAAAAATACCTGAGGCTCCCTGGGGTTATATGCCTATTATGAAGGTAGTAAGTGGTAGAAGTATAATTCAAATCCAGTTCTGTCTCCTACCTAAGCCTAAGCACCTTCTGCGCTACAGTACCCCTAATCTGACTCCCAGTGTCGGTGCTGACGGCATTTTAGTCTGTCACTATCTTACAAAGAGAAAAGACAGAGAAAACACCGCAGAAAATTAGTCTTCGTTTGTAAATTACTAGCAAATCATGCGGTCTGGGATAATGCATTTTTGAATCCGTTTACCATTTTGCCTGCAAAATGCATGTGATTCACATTAGGAAAAAAAATTAGAAGCTTCCAGTCTATCCTCCCCTTCTCAGTGATGGCTACCAAATGTATCATTGCTAAACCACAAAAGACTATGTTAAAGTCACATTTGTTAAAGTGACATTAAAGGCTCCGGATGAAAACCCCTAGAGTGGGAAAGTGAAGCACTGTCCTTGTCGTCGGAAGGTCCTCGGCGCTCACTGTGGCGGGTGGCGCAGCCGTGTGGGTGCTGGGAGACCACCCACTGATCCGAGGCTCTGACCACAGAGAAACTCAGCAAGAGGGAGTTGTGGACACCCTGGCGTTCTAGAATTCAGATGGGACTGATAGCATTTCCTCTAAAGAAATTCTTCAGTGCCTCTATCTTCCAGTCATATTTTAGAAAGAAGGGAAAAAAAGATGATTTTTTTTTTTTTTTGCAACTTGGTTTGGAAAGGCAGACTGTGAGACACTTCACTCTTCAGCCAAGAGAGGACATCTGTCAAGTGCAAACAGGATATAATTCCTCCTTGAAAGGCATGAAGACACATTCAGGGAGCTACAAGGGTCAAGAGTAAGCTGAAAAGTAACTGTGATTCTTTCCTGTAGAGCAGCCAGTAAATATCAGACTTGAAATATACCTTTTGAAAGAGGAAAATCAAACGCACCTTGAGGAAAGAGAATAGAGGGGAAAAGGAAACTTTGGAATAAAGTTCTGCTGTCTTCACATACATTCTGTTGTTCATTCAGGCAATAAACCATAACTGAGAAGTTAGCCCCCCCACCCCCACCCCCACCCCCACCCCCGTGGCTCACATCATAGAATCTGCCTGCAGTGCAGGAGACCCGGGTTTGATCCCTGGGTCAGAAAGATCCCCTGGAGAAGGGAATGGCAACCCACTCCAGTATTCTTGCCTGGAAAGTCCCATGGACGGAGGAGCCTGGCAGGCTACACAGCCCACGGGATGACAAAGAATCGGACACAGCTGAGCAACTAACACGACTTGACTTGAGAAGTCCCAGTGCTCCAGGTTTTGAGGAAATGAACATTAACAGGAGATATGGTTTTTGCCCTCAAAGAAATCAGTCCAGTAAACACATTATTACAGTAAAGCAGGATGAATGTCCTGGTGTATTTAAAAACAAGCGGTCTAGGACCACAAAAGACAGAAGCTAATTCTGCCTGGAGTGAAAGAGGTACCAGTCAAGATTTCACTGAGGAGAAGATATTTAGCCTGAATATTCAAGTATGAGAAGAAGCTGACATGAAGGTATTGGTAGAGAAGGTACTGGAGGAGGAGGAAATGGCATGTTCACAGACATGGAACAGCTTGACCAAAGCATAGAGTCGATGCAGGCAGAGGGTGGAAGGCATGACTGAGGATAGGTTAAAATCCTAGATCTCAAGGAGCTTGCTTTACTGTGATGTTTGGATTGTATCCTGAGTCACGAAGGTGCTCTACGGAGGTGTATAATCAAGGGAAAGCATGACATGTAGATCATTTGGGAAGAGCTCAATAATTTGCATTTACTGAGATCAGTTCTGCTGTGTGTCAGACAAGGAACAGTTAGAGCGGAGGAAGTAGAAGGAGGGATCTAATACAAGAGAGAAAGAAAGAAAAAAAAACCCAGAACCAAAACTCCCCAGAATCAGAAACCACTCCTTGAAACAGTGCCCAGCTGGATTAAGGACGGACCACTGGAGCCGTCACTCCATCCTTCTCTACCCCTTCAATACAAGGAAATCCAAGCAGAGCAGGTCACCCTTAACCTCACGTGAGTTTCATCCGGAGGGAAAATCAAGCCAGGAAGCAGGCAGTGGTAAGATGGGAATTGTAGGGCACACAAAGTCTCTCAATGTGCAGAGAGGTAGGGCTTCCTCAGTGAGGTGTGGAGATGACCAGATGCCCCGTTTTGAGGTAGTGTGGTTTTAGCTTCCCAAAATGGCCAGGTCTAGGTCTCCGGAATCAATAGCAAAGAGGCCTGAGGGCAGTAATTAGATGTTCTTCCTGGAATTCCTCACCAAAGAAGCCAGAATAAAAATGCTTCCACAGATCTGGTGAGTTATTACAGCCCCATTTCCGAAGCATGGAGCACACTGATACAGGTCAGAGGCACACAGCGTGAGTGAGGTTCCTGGGAAGTGACTCTCCAAACTCAGCAATGGCCAGGAAGAGTCTGGTACTATGCAAGTCTGAATCAGAATGCTTGCCTCATCTTACTGGACTCTGAAGTTATAGTATGTGAGCAGAGCCGATCAGAGAAGCATGAAAAACCTGACCACCTCAGGCTGCCTGCATCAGGCTGAGACCCACGCCCCTCTCTCCCTTCTCCACGGCAGAGATGAAGGTTAGGCTGTCTCCACTGGCCTCTAGCCCATTATCTTTTAAGAGAAGAAGGGGAAAACAAAACTGGTCTGCAGCACGCTAGCTCCATCATCTTTCCAGAGGAGTTGAGGAGTGGAGAGGCAGGAGAAGAATCAAAACTCATCATACTCGGTCCTTAGGAAGTTTCCCAGCCAGACAAAACACAAAACACACCCTGAGAAAAACATGTCTTTTATCTTCTGGGACTTCTGGCCTTGGAAAGGAACACGCAAGATACACACTAGAAATCAGACATGGCAATCAAAACTGGGTTTCAAATGGATGCTTGCCTCTTTTTTTCTCTTTAAATTAGTAAGCAAACTTATTTTCCCAGTAGTAGCCCAACTTTAGGGGCTGAACATAAGCTGCAGCTTGAGCCAACTCCACTTCCCCATACCCTACCAGGACTTGGTAAACCTTAAAAGGGAATACTGTCTGACTAAAGCCAGACAACTGGCCCCTTAAGAGCACATTTATAATTTATTTATGGCCTAATATTTTCCAATGATAGGATTAATAAATCATGTTTTCATTCAACTTGTTTTCTCTGAGGTATGAATTTCTCTATTTTGATACCAGATCTTAACATGTTTTATTTTGCTTGTCCATTTTCCAGTTCATTTTTGCAGCTACAGGGAGAAATTTATTAGTCTGTATTGCCGCCTTTCTGCTGTTGCGGAGCTGGATTCTCTGAATACCCAACAGTCCCTGAGGGAAGCAATCTCAGACAGCGAAGTTGCAGCTGCCAAACAAAGACACCAGCAAGTCTTAGATCTCATTCAGGTAACAGTTTGTTTTATCTGAGGTAAGAGGAAGAAGGAAGGGACAGGGTGGTGAGGATGAGACCCAAGCATGAGAAAGAACAGCAGTCTGGGCAAAAGACCACTATGTGCAAATAGACTGTTAATTTGGTTAAAATGCAGAACTCAGGGAAATACGAGTTTTTAAACAAAGGCTTAAGAAAAAGCTACAGATAAATCAGTGTTAATAAGACCTCTATCAGGCCCTGTCGTGGGTCGCTGTAGTCTCCTACGTTGAACAGAAAAACAACTGCCAGAAGAAGTGGAGATCAGAACATTAGTACCCAGTAGCCCAGTGATAATTCCAACAGAAAGAAAAACTGTATTAATTCATTCAATATCAGAGAGAAAAAGAACAGAATGACCCATCGGCTTATGTAAACCCAAATTCAGGACATAAGATCTCTCATTCTTTGGACTTCTTTCTGGCAGAACTGACATTTTAATGCATAGCTATAAAGGCTTAAAAATGTGTGAGCCCTATGGTGACGTCTCAGGGTCTTGAGACAGTGGGACTGAGTAGTCATCAAGAGAATTTGGATCTGGTCTGAAACTGCCCCTAAATCCCTTGGACAAGTCTTACAATCTTTATGCCTGTGTGCGTGCATACTAAGTTGCCTCAGCAGTGTCCAACTCTGTGCGACCCTATGGACTATAGCCTGCCAAGCTCCTCTCTCCATGGGATTCTCCACACAAGAGTACTGGAGTGGGTTGCCATGGAATCTTCTTCTCCAGGGGATCTTCCTGACTCAGGGATTGAGCCTGTGTCTATTACGTCTCCTGCATTGGCAGACAAGTTCTTTACAACTAGCGCCATCTGGGAAGCCCTTTTATGCCTGCGGTATAACCCAGCTCACAAAATGGATGCACGGTCCCCTCTTAACCTCAGGGGACACATCTCAAGACTGGATGACTGAAACTGCAGATAGTGCCAAACCCTGGATATACTATGTTTCCCTATATGTACACACCTGTGCTAAGTTTAATTTATAAATCCGGCACAGCAAGAGATTAGCAACAATAATAAAATAGAACAGTTATAACAATATATTGTAACAAAAATTATGTGAAAGTCTTATCTCTCAAAATAGCTTATTGTACAAATTTAATGTCTTTTTCCATCTTAACTAAACACTAATTATGTACTGTGGCCATGACTGTGCGATTTGCGGTACAACAGCAAAACCACTAGGAATTCCTTTTTCCTTTTTCACAGTTTCATGGAATGAAGATTCATTCTTATCATAGATCTTAGCAATTTCACCATACAGGTTTTTTGTCCCTTACCTTATCAAGTATAGGACTGTCAACTGTTCAATTAAAGAAAGCACTTTGTAGCTTCTCTTTGTCATAAGCAAATTGCCAGCATCTTGCACTCTTGCACTTTGGGGCCACTATTAATTAAAATAAGGGTTACTTGAACACAAGAATTATGACACCACAGCAATCTGATAACCAAGGTGGCTACTAAGTGACTAAAGAGTGGGATACGCTGGACAGAGCGATGATTCACATCCTGGGAATGCTGGGCAGGATGACAGGAGATTTGATCCCGCTATTCAGAACAATGGCAATTTAAAGAGTTATGAACTGTTAAACAGTTCATAAACAATGGCATTTAAACAGTTATGAACTGTTTAATTCTGGAATCTTCCATTTAATATTTTCAGACCTCAGTTGAGCAATGGTTATTGAAACTGCAGAAAGCAAACCATGAATAAGAGGGGACTTCTATAACAGCAATAACTCCATCATGAATATCACTTTGATATATATTCAGATCAATCTGATAAATAAATATTTGTTGGACACAAGCGTTGGGCACTGTAAGGGAGATATGAAGTTGAATTACACATGGTCCTTGAACTTCACTTAAAATTCATTAGGGTAAACAAGAAATGTGTATAAATACTATCTCTAAAAATGATTTAGGTGCCAAATTTGTTGCCTCATCACTCAGTCATGTCCGACTCTTTGTGACCCCATGAACCGTAGCCCACAAGGCTCTTCGTCCACGGGATTTTCCAGGCAAAAGTACTGGAGTGGGTTGCCATTTCCTTCTCCAAGGTACCAAAAGAGAAATATAAAAAAAATAAAGTAAAAATGTTTTGTGTCAACACAAAGAAGTAAAAATTTACTTATATTTGTGGGCATTAAAAAAAAAAATGCCGTAGAGGATGTAACTGATATGTGAGCTGGGCCTAGGGGCAGAGGTTAGTCTCAGTGAGGAGAGACAGAATGAGGAGCTGCCAAAGAAGCATAACCAGATAAGGGAGAAAGAGCGGAAAAATCCTACCTGGGGAATGATGTGTAACCAAGATTAGTTTGGGCATAAACCGAGTAAAGGACAATGGTGAAAAATTAGGTAAGAATGAAAGGAGCAATGAAATCAGATCACATGAGGCTTTATTAGAGACCATAGTAAGAAATTGGTGCTTGATGCTGTAGGCCGTAGGTACCCAGCCAAAGTGTTGGAGAAAGTCAGTGACAGGATCTCACAGATGTTGAAGACAGATTCAAGCAGCGGAGGATATTCCTCCCATTCGCATTGACGTGTGGCCACACTGGTTGCTCACAGTGAGCACTCATTCTCATTGGCTACTAAATCATTTGCACGTCATTCCTAGACTTAAGGAGAAGACTAAAGGCAGGGAAACCAGATGCAAAGCTATTAGACAACCCTCCAAGCAAGTAATGAGGACCTAAGATGAGAAAATGCCGTGAACTTTGGGCAAATAAAGTTCTCTAAATCTCAATCTCCTCGTCTGTAAAATAGGGATGATAATAATAGGAATAGCTTTCAGTGTCACTGAGAGAATTGAATACGATAATACATATAACGATTTCACTGAAGTGCGTGAACATAATAAGTGTGCAATAAATTATACATTCATCCACTAATAAGAAGGGAAAATACTTTAAAACATGATGTGCAAGACTGGGGGTTTATTAAGTCCTCGTGAAGAAGATATGGTGATATGCTTGCAAAGTGTGAGCCAGACGAGTCCTATCCTACTTCTCTCATCCTAAATGAGATATTTTAGGTGACCTCTTAGACTGAAAAAATAAACCTTTCCAGAACTTACTTGCTTTCTTGACCTGAAAGCACAGTATTTAAAAATTACGAACATTTACATCATTTATTTTATTTCTAGTAAAAATGAAAGATTGATAGGGGAAGGAGGTGGGGAAAAGAAGAAAGAAGCAGGGGGAGGACGTGAAAGACTGGCGTATCTTTTGAACCCAGTGTAAGGAGCAGGGGAGCATAGTAAGAAGAAGAATGACCAGAATTCAGTTACCATACATTTTTAGTCTGGAATCTTCCACTGATAAACCTTGGGCTATTGGCCAATTTATTTGATCCAAGGGTCTCAATTGTAAGAACTGGACTGGACGACTTCTTAAGCACTGAGTTGGCTCTAACACTTCGTGACTTCTTTAACAGCCGTAAATAGTTTTATAGAAGCGCTTCTTTAACTTTACCTTAGGTCCTATCTCCACTTTATTCCAGCTAAGGCTCCCCTGACTCCACTATGTCCAACCAAGAACACGGACTTTCTTTAGCCTGTCACATACTCCAAGAGTCCCTGGCTCCATCCTTCCTTCCAGATGACAGTCCTCGCCCCTTTCTCTCTCACCTAGCCTATGGCTCCTCTGCTTTCTCCTCTTTCCTTTTCAGCACACCATTAAGTGGGATGGATGAAGGCAAGCGAGGCCAGGAATTCTTTAAAGTTCTAGCCTGCTCTGGTTTCCTAAAGCAGGTAACTTGAGAGCCCTCTCTCCGTACTCTCCAGCTAGCCAGCCAGGTAAACGGAGACTTGGATGAAAGCCAGTTCTCCAAGAGTTCAAGAAAGCACTTCTTGGCCAGGCTAAAACCAGACCGTCTTGCACCCACAGCCTTCAGTGGACTTCCTTGCTCCGTCCAACATGGATAATTTCACTGACTAGAGTTAATGCAGGATCACCTCTCTCCTTAACGAGACTGGGCTTCTCAGTCTCTCCTGCTCAGAATGAAAACCAGCTGCAGCCATTCACCCATTGGCATCCAGCACTCAGTCCACCACACACCATAATCGGCAGAGGCAAGTGCCAGCTGTGGGAGCATTTGTGTGATTCCAGATCTAAGACAGTGTTGAAGGCACTACACAAACCAAACATTGTAAAGAGCAAGGGAGTCTGTGTAAATACAGTTGGGAAAAGAAGCCAAGCAGTGCAGCCAGAGAGGAAGGGCTGGGCCGGGGGAGGTGCAGAAAATCATAGATAAGGTATACAGCCTTTACGGACAACATATGCAGCAGAAATGGCAGAGTGCAGAGACTTGGCACTGGGCATATTTGGAGCTGCTAAAGCCGAAAGGGCAATTAGGCTATAATTTATATACTGGAATGCTTCAAATGCTCCTAAGCTGTAATAGAAACACAGCTCATTAAATATAGCCAATCTATCATCCCCTCAAGCACCTTGTAACTGTGCTGTGAGAAAGCCAATCACCTTTACATTTTAATAAAAATATTATCTTGCCTGCGTACAGAGAAAGGAGGGTAATTTATGGGATGAAAACCAAAATTTGTAAAGGGCAAAGTGAGAAATGGATGCAAAACTTTTAACCAACAGACCTAGTGAGTTCATGGGCTTTCTTTTTTAAAAACATGTCAGCAAGTCTTTAGAAGCTGTATTTGGACGTTAAAATCAAGGGGATTATGTTGTCAGTTATTTTTAGATCAACAGTATAAGGTAAAAATGAGTGAAAATTGTGCTTCTTTTAAAGCTACTTAACTAAGTCCGTTAAACTCAGTCTATAGGTTTCCCTCTACCTGGTTCTGATTTCTCTTAACACTTCTTCACTGCCATCACTGAGAAAAATTAAGAAATAAACAGTGTCTCTACACATAAGTTTTAAATTTTTTGTACTAAATCTCACTATCCATCCTCAGTAGTAAGGCTAAAACAACCTATCCAAAGAGAGCATGTGGAAGACAAGTTATTAATAATTGTATTCATTTCTTGAGGCTGCTGCAAGAAATTGCCACAAACTGAGTAGCTTCAACAGCAGGAATTTACTGTCTCACAGTTCCAAAGGCCAGAAATCTTAAGTCAAGGTGTCAGCAGAGCCACACTCCCTCTGGAGAGGGGGAGAATCTATCCTTGGCTTCCTCCAGCTCCTGGTGGCCACTGGCGTCTCTCGACTCGGGGCTACCTCAATTCAATCTTTGCTTCTGGTCACACAGCCTCCTCTTCTGTCGACCACAGCTCTGTCTGCCTCCCTCTCGTAAGGATGTCTTCATGCAGACACTCGTCACTGGAATCAAGGCCCACCTAGATAATCTAGGGTAAAATCCTCCCATCAAAATCCTTACCAATCACATCTTTTGCCATAAAAGGTAACATCCATTCTTTTATCATATAAAGTAATACAGGTTCCAGGGATTAGGATGTGGACATATATTTTGGGAGGTCACATGCCGTCCACTATAGTAACCATGATTGTATATTGCAACAACTGAAAATTGTATAAGAATGTGCAGATTACAATGTGCGCTCACCTACATCATCTTACTTAATCCTCAGAATAATTCTGTTCAAGGACAGAGATCTAAAGTATTAGATAACCATTCACTCATACCTTCGTTGGCTGAACAATCATTTACTGAGTACCTATTCTTTGCACAGCCAAGAGTAAAAGGTAACAGAAGCATAGTACCTGCCTTGGCAGGACCTCTAAAAGCTGCCCACAGTCATGCAGTGCCTCACTTTGAGATGAGAGTATGCTGCATGAGGTGAGATCAATAAAAGCTAGCTGAGAAAGCAACAATCTCATTAAGAAAATTTGTCCAAGCGTTAAATGGAACTTCCACTTTATTTACCCCTTGAACTTCAGATTTTTCCCTATAGAATGTTCAGTGGGCCTGCCACTGTTGAACCTTCAGCCCAGCTCACTGGCTGACAAAGCCTGAAGCTCAATTTCATGCTTTCATTAACAACACTAAAAACTCTGCTCAGTTCTGTCACTCCAGGATAGAACATTACCAGGAGGCAAGGGAAAACGGCAACCAACCATGCAGTGCCATGCATTAGCTCACTCAAACTTGCCTGTCACTCTGAACTCTCACAGTTTCAGAAGCCACTCTGTGTTTATTGGGAGCATCTGGTTTGTGGATATTCTTAAGTACAGATTAAGACTCTAAAATTTGAAATTTGAAAATAAAACAGAATATTAGATAGTCCCTTCTATAATCAGAGACATCTTAACCATGTAGTATTCATACAATAAACATCTTCTAGCTGGAAACTAAGTGACCCCAACTTTCTAAGGGTTCTTCAAAAATAAATCATAAAGTGTCAGAGCTGGAAGGGACCTTAGACATCATCCAGCCCAGCCTCTTCTTTTCACAGCGAGGTAAATGGGTCAGAAGTCAATGGCTTGCTCAAGGCACCCAGTGAAATTAGATGCAAAGCTGTTTATTCCAATAATGCTTTACTAGTTCACACAGGACTAAAACAATATTTCTTTCTCCACTTGTTCTGAAATTCAGACTTTATCATATGCCTTCCCCATAAATCCTAATGAGGAATATTTCATTACATGCTGAGAATTAATAGCAGTTTACGTGTGTGCAAAATGTACCCTGCAGTTTTATAAAGCACCTTCAAACTTATCATTTCACCCAATCATCACAGCAGTCCTGTGGCGTATAAAAGAAATATTTTGTCCACATTTCACAAATAAGGCAACTAAAGCTCAAAGGGGTCAAGTGATTTGCCAAAGGTTGTTATAGAACCAATAAGTTGCAGATCCCAGCTGGAATCCAAGTCTTTCACTATTTCCCTTAAATGAAATAGCCTCTTGGGTAAAAAACACGCAAGACACAAAAGGTAATAAAAACGAGATATTTTCAGGTTTAGCAAATCTATGTTGAAAATATTTTACCCATGCTCAAAACCAGATACTGTAGAAAATGTATCATGTTGGACCCTCAGGGAAACTTAACACCTTTTTAAACCTGTTCACTAATTCAATGCATGCATGTATGCTAAGTTGCTTCAGTCATGTCCGACTCTTTGCGACTACACGGGCTGTAGCCTGCCAGACCTCCCTGTCCATGGAGATTCTCCAGGCTAGATTATTGGAGTGGGTTGCCACGCCCTGCTCCAAGGGATCTTCCTGACCCAAGGATCGATACCACATCTTTCGCTGTCTCCTGCACTGGCAGGCAGGTTCTTTACCACTAGCATCACCTGGGAAGCTAATTCAATGTATTTTACCATTTTATTCCAAAGCAAATAGATGAAGTTTGGCGTGAAATGAGGTGGATCATGGATGCTCTACATTATGCAAGATACAAGCAACCAGTTTCTGGCTTATCCATCACTAAGCTGATAGATCCTTCAGATGAGCAGAACCTAAAGAAGATCAATTCTACATCATCCCATATAGACTGCCTTCCATCACCATCACCATCCCCAGAGACGCACAGAAGAAAGGCAGTGAGCGGTAAGCAATAAGATCCAAAATTCTGTGTTTCAGTCACCAGACGCTTGGTCCTAATCTCCACTGATAAGGTTTGCGCTGAGTCGTTAGACTCAGCAAGCAGTAGAAAACTTTGCTCAGCAGGAAGAGTCTAGAAGCAGAGAAGAAGCAAAATCAGCACAGAGGAGGGCAGGAAGCTCAGACAATGACCTGAGATCATATCCAGTTAGGAGTGGAGAAGATTCATGCCAGTTCCAGTTCAAGCTTCCCATATACAAAAGGAATTTGACCAAAACCAGGGAGTAAAGAAAACAGGCCCAGTCTCCAGTAAATAGGGACTGACAGGAAGGAGGCAGGAAGGAGGTCCTAGCCTGGGTAAGAGTTCCAGGCAAACTTCCCACCAACATGGCACCAATGTCCTGGGGTGAAGATGGGAAAGCAAGAAACCTTGGGTAAACTAGAATCCTGAGCCTGAGGCCAAATAAATAGGTTGGTCTAATCATGGATACAACAATCTGGAGACAACTTACAGATAAGCTGCAGGAGATGCCTAGCAAGCCACCTCCACTTTTGGGGATTAAATTCGACTTTACATGGCAAATACTACTAACTGAAAACAACATAAACACAAACTTCTGCAAAACCCTTTTATACATATAAACAGAGAGAAAACATACTAGTCAAAGGCAATATAATGAATGTTCTTGCCTAGAACATGTTGAAACAAATGCCATTTTTCTAATCAGTTAAAAAAATGGTATTCAAAGCATCTTCATTCTATATCTTATAAGAGCCAATTTTATATGTTCTACAATGATAATAATTGATATTTTTAATAAACAGTTCTAAAATGTGAACTTGTCCCATAGGGGGCAGCATGGTGTAGCAGAAAAAGCCTGGCCTTAGAAATCAAAGACCTGGATTCAAATTCCAGCTTTGCTGTGCTAGCTGTATGCGCTTGAACAGATTACTACATCTGAGCCTGTTTCTTTGTATGTAAAATGAGAATAATACTATATACACCTTGAAAAGTTATTTGTGAATAAGAGTCTATGTCAGAGGTTCACAGAACATAATAGACAATAAATTGCAATATAGTATTTAATGTTATTTTTATTTCAGAAAACTTTAGCGGGGATATGAACCTTTTCTATAAGGAAGTTTATGTACATTCTAAAAAACTTCAGTGTCTAAAAATCAAAACTTGGCAAGTGTAAGAACTTGAGAGACAGCTTATTTATATTACCAAAGGGTTCTATCATTTAACAAATAACTCAACAAAATAATTAGGTAGGTTTTATAGATTCCCAGTAAGCTCAGGATACAAATAAAACACTATCCCTACCAGAAGCTAATTAATGGGGGAGACAGACACATTACAAACAAGTTCATACTAACCGCATATGTGCTACTGGTATAGTAAGGATATGCGCAGGGTGCTATAGAATCTAATGGAGGTGTTAACCAGGAACTCATAAAATCAAAGAGAGCTTCCTGGAGGAGGTGACAAAGTCAAGTATTGAAGAATAAGCAGAATTTGAACTGAAAAAGAGGAAAGCATTATAAGCAGAGGAGGCAGAATGTGCAGGTGTGTTGTAGTTCAGGGAACTGGAAGCAGTCTGGCTGAACTCAGGATCTAACGATAGTATCCTTTTTTCCTTTTTTTTTCATTTAAAAAGCATTTATTGGTCACCCACTATGTTCCAGGCACTCTTCAAGGTAAAAAGGATAGTGATAAACAAAGCCAAGTCTGTGCTCCCATAGAGCTGGCATTCTAGGATGACAATGAAAATAGAAACAAGATGATTTCAGATAGTGAAAATTCCAAAGTATAATACAAAACAGCAATTAAGGTGGCTAGGAAGGGTGCTGAATCCACTAGGATAAACAGCAGAGACCTGTCTGTGAAGGTTACATTTGAACCAGCAAAAAAAAAAAAGATCCAGTTATGCAAAGATCTGGAGTCGGAATATCCCCAAGCAACAAGACAGCAAAAGGCCCTGAGGTGAGCGAAGGGTGAAAAGATGGCCAAAGTCTTTGGAGTAGATTGAACAGAGGGGCTGGTGATGAGAGAAGGGGTACAGAGAAAGGCAAGGGGCAGATCAGGCAGGGCATGGAAGGAAGCTGGAATTTTATTCCATTTGTGACCAAAAGCCACTGAAACCTTTTAAGCAAGGATTGATATAATCTGAATTATTCTTAAGAATCAAATCTGTCTCTTGCTTGAAGAGACCAATGTTGGAAACAGGGAGATCAATCAGAAAGCTATTAACAAAGAAGATAGAAAGTTTTCTGGCATCAGAACATTACTATGTCATTTACCAAAAAACAGATGGACAGGAGGAGAAAAAGTTTGAGTAAATGTGTATGGTGAATTTAGGTTAGTTTTAGGGCATTCCATGCAAAAAGAAACATTCAAAAGCAAACAGGATGCGTGGGGTGTGAAATTCAGAAAAGATAAATGAACTAATAATATAGATTTAATCATTGTTGACATATGACTGCTTGATATTCGCTATGAAAACACTTGATATTCCCCATGAATATGCTTGATATTCCCTAGAGAGAGTAGACAGAGTAAGAGAGGAGATGGAAAGATGTCTGCGGAACAGAACAGCAAGACTTCTTAAACTGAGAAGTAAAGACAAGAGGAAGAAGATAAAGAGAGCAGCGTCACAAAAATTAAAACATGTCAAATGATGGTAGGCAAGGTTAAATAGAACAACAGCTTCCATTGTTTTGTTTCGACTTTTCAGCAAGAAAGTCGTCAGTAACCTTGAAGACAGCAATTTGAGAAGAAAAGGAGATAGAAACCGAATGGGCATCGATCAGGGAGTAACCCGGAGGTTAAAAAATGGGACCAGTAAGGATACACTCTTCAGAATCTTGTAGCTGGGAAGGTGTGAGCTTGAAAGGGCATGTTGACAAGCCAGGACAGATATACCCTCCCTTGTTCCCCAATTCACATAACTCTACAAACAACTCTTCCATTTCACTCCCACCCTCACAGCCGTTGTCTGTCCTCTCTGCTCACAGAACTTTCTCAGTGTTTAATCTTCTCTTAGCCACAGGCTCCTAAGTAGGTCCCCCCCGGGCTGTATGCGGGTGGCCTCTCCTGTGCCACGTAAGTGCCAAATTCTCACGTTGCCCAGATGACGGGTTACACACACTCCCTGCTGGGAAGATCTGGCCAATTACACTTGGATTTTATTATTAACTTAAAATGTGAGCGATCATCATTCTGTTTCTTAAAATATAACTCTCTCTTGGGTCCATTTATTTCTGGGAAGCCAAGATTCCATGGGCTGTGAAACACAAAGATGTGGAGGGCAGCAAGTGAAAAATGGAACCTGGGGACAGGGAAACTGTTGGGAAAGGGGAGAAACATTTAGCATCCCCGCACAAAAGCAGAAGCCTTTCAGAGCAACGGAATCTGCACCTGCATACTCTGTCCTCTCCACTAGGGTGACTATTTTTAATTGCTTGGAAACCATTAATGAAAAGGGGAAAATCCAATTTAGAGGTACATCCCCTCTGGGTTGCTCATAGGTCAAAGTTTACAACACAGTTCCATTCAGCGTGAGCAGGGGTCACCTAATTTCTGAGAAGTCTGCTGGAAATGCAAAGCCTGTCACAAGCCTAGACTCTGGTACCAGCCCAAGATTCCGTTTGAAGGCTGTTGAGTCCCTTGGATTTGTTTGTGTGTGTATATGTGTATGTGGTTGGACGGGCAGGGTGGGAGGGCAGTGGAACTCTTTTACTTCCCATTTCTGTGTGGTTTTCAGACACAAAGTACAACTCGTCTGAGTCAATTAAAATTAAGCATCTCCCAAAGACCCAAGGGGGAAAGTTGGCTCCTAGCAGAGGCAGCACAAGGCAGGGGGTGGAATGACTGGTCCATGGCTAGGTATTTTCTCTCCCACTCCTTTTCTGTGGGTATAGTGGTCACAGACAGCAGCAATTTTTTTTTTTCCGATACTGCTATTTCTCCTAGTGATGCATGGGTGAGGCAACAAAGGGGAGGGGAGGCACTGTTTCCTTCAGATGCATGTGAAGATTATTCTGATCTTCCAAATGTAACTCTTCCCAGTAAGATTTTCCCAGATGAGGTGAAAATTAAGAACACTGTGGCATAAACTAAACAGCTCAAAAAAAAAATAATAAATAAATAAATAACAGGAATCTGAAGATGGGAAATTAGAAGGTGAACAAGCCCATGAGCTTCTACTCAAGGCTTGATGATTTAGAAACAGAATTCTTTGTTTCTAAATTATCCAAATTCTACTCAAATACAGTGGAAATAAATTCAGTGAAGTACACACACAGAAAGTACCAGTTTGAACAGTGATATATTAAAAATGTGATGATAGATTCTTAGGGCAAATGCCACTTCTTTCTCCTTTCTTTCTGTCCTGCCATGCCCCTTGCCTTTAAGAGAAAAGCAATAGCTTTAAATCAGTTATTCCTTCCTGCAATGTCATCTCCCCATAACACCCTCAAAATCCACATCAACTCTACTCTGCTGTTGTTGGCCTGGTCTGCAGAGACCAGGAGTTGCAACACCCATTAAATGGCAAGAAAGCCAAGCTTCCTAAGCCAGCACTAATACTATGGGCAGAACTTCCATCAGACAGCTTGTGGGTCAAGCAGAGGGGAAACGCAAGGTTCTACCAGTGCTGGCCTGCCCAGTGGGCCCTCTAAGGGAAATTGAGGAGCACAACCAGCTTTATTAAAATAACAACTGGGCAAGGCGCCTACAATGCTTAATGGAGCATATGGCCTGGATCTGGGGATGGAAGCTGCACTTTGCATTCTTTTCCAGGAAGGGAGGGAGTGGCAGTGGCCTAAAATCCCTGGAAACTCTCCTCAGTGCCCTGGCTGGCATCCTGGAGATTTTCCCAGCTTGTTCTGGGAGGGGTATCCCACTCTAAGCAATAGGTTCCACTAAGTCCTATAATAAATAAGACAACCACTATGGAAGTCAAATATTTAGATTCCCACTAGAACAGGGTTTCCAAAGTGCAGGTCCATGAACTTACAATATAATATTTACCACTTCATGCTTAAGCCCTTTTTCATCTCTTTCCTGGGTTACTACAGTTATAACTTGCTCTTTCTCTTGATTTATCTCCTATCTCCTTTACTCTAGGGAGTTTTAGCAAAAATTTACATAATTTACAAACTCTTTGCTAAATCTAGGATGAGAAATACAGTACTGGCCTAATACAAGACACCATTCAAGACATTAGTATTCTTTACTATCAGTACAATTCTCACAGCAAAATCTTGAAGGTGTTTTTATTACCGGTTTGTATTTTAATGAGTCACCTTTAATATGTTTTCTAGCTATTCTCTATTTAAAAGTGAAAAAGACTTCAATATTAACACCTTCTGTTTCAATATTAACACCTTAAACTATTTTTAACAAACTAATTTAATCCTTATAGCACCTATAGAAGATAGGTAACATGATTACCTACATGCTACAGATAAAGGGGCTAAGTTGGGAGGGGCTAAGTGATTTGTTCACCATCATATACACCGTAAGGAGCAAGGCAGGACTTCAGCCTAATTCTCAGATAACTGTCCTTTCTGCTGCAACTGTGTTGACTCAAGTTAAGAGTCACCAAATATGAAGCAAAATGAAAAAAAGAAAATGAAGTTAAATGATGTAGCTAATTGTTTTCAGACCTTTCTGTGGCAGATTAAATTAGATCTTTTCAGACTGGTTTCAGTATTGTTTTTAGGAGGCAATCAAATCTCACTCTTTAAGCTTTCAGATTTCAATATTTGTTTCAGATTCAATTCCATGCAGCATTCTTTACTGAGACTCTTGTATGGATCAGATATAGCACAACAGGCTAATACTACAATGACGATGAATTCACACTCTCCTCCTCATGGTCTGTTCATACGTCCATGTTCAGATCTGGGAAATATAGAGGATTTATATGTCCCTTTGCTTAACTCCTTCCTTAGTCCTCTCCTCCACTGACTGGCTTCTTCAACATTTACTAAGCAGAGCTGAATAAGACATGGTGCATGTCCTCTGGAGTTTACACTCAATGAGAGAGATAAAAATATGAGAATAATTTATAATAAATCTTGATAAATGCAGCAACAGAGATATGAATAAAATGCTTTATGAGCCAAGAGAACTGAGCAGCTAACTCAACCTGGGGACATGAGCACCAGCTCTTCCTAAGACCGCATCTTAAAATGTGATGCTCAATCAAAATACCAGAATGTCAGCCCTTAAAGCATACCTTCACATACTCACTAGTCCCCTACCACCAACAAATTCTCACTATCTGTATGCTGTGGGGTCAAAGTGCAAACTGTTCTTGTAGAGCATTTGACCTGGCTACAGGCTGGAAAGAATTAAGTGATACAACCCCCTTAGCACTTGCTTATTTTTACTATCAGACATCTAGTGGGTTAAACGGTAGCCAACCAAAAGACATGTTTGCGTCCTAACTCTCAGAACCTGTGACCTTATTTGGAAAGAGAGTCTTCACAGATGTAACTCAGAACCTTGAGATGAGATCATCCTGGATTATCCAGGTGGGCCCTAAATCCAATTACGAGTGTCCTTAAAAGATGCAGAAGAGGGCCCATGTGAAGGCAGAGGCGGAGACTGGAATGATGCAGCCCAAGGTATGCACAGCCAAGAGCAGCAGTAAGAGGCAAGAAATTATATTTTCCCCTAGAGCCTCCAGAGGGAGTGCCACCCAGCTGACTACCACGGCTTCAGATTCTCACGGCTTCGAAAGCGGTGAGAGAATACCTCTCTGTTGTTTTCAGCCACACAGTGTGTGGTCATTTGTTACAGCAGCCACAGGACACTAATACAAACCTAACATATTTCTCTCACTAAAAGCTTAATATAACTGTGTGGGCATCACACCAAGCGGATCACATGAACTAGGTCCCAGCCTGCAGGAAGCTTCCACAGAAAGCCATGGGAATAGCAGTAGAGCAGATCTTTGAAAGAAAGAAAAGAAAGAAAGTGAAGTCGCTCAGTCACGTCTGACTCTTTGCGACCCCGTGGACTGTAGCCCACCAGGTTCCTCTGTCCATGGGATTCTTCATGCAAGAATACTGGCGTGGGTTGCCATTTCCTTCTCCAGAAGGGGCGATTTCCTTCTCCAGGGGATCTTCCTGACCCAGGAATCGAACCCAGGTCTCCTGCATTGCCGGCAGACATTTTAACCTCTGAATCGTAGGTCTTTGGTGTGACACAAATCTGCGTATAGGTTCCTATTCTGCCACGTATCAGCTTATATGAGCTGGAAAATTTAATCCACTCCAGTACCATTGCCTGGAAAATCCCATGGACAGAGGAACCTGGTAGGCTACAGTCTATGGGGTCGCAAAGAGTTGGACACGACTGAACGACTTCACTTTTCACTTTCAGGCGTCAGTATCCTTATGTGTGAATGGGAACTGGTGTAAGAATTAAATAAGATAAAGCTCCCAGAACATTTGAGCATGATGGCTGGCTCACAGTAAGCACTAAGTAAACATCAAGTACTATTATTATTATTGTGGATACAAATGAATAGTATATATGGATAGCTGAATAGACGACAGTGATCAAATAGAGAAGGGAGTTTGAGTAAAGTCAATTACCAGTTAATTGCATGGATCTTTTTTCCAGCCCAGTGTCAAATGTTCAATTAACCTCTCTCCGTCAAGGCCCTATGGCACTACCACTACCATCATCAGAAACAGCTAAGAGTTCTGAGACCCTGTTTGCTGTTTCCACATGTGCGCCCGTGGCTGATTCATGTCGATGTCTGGCAAAAACCACTACAATATTGTAAAGTAACTAGCCTCCAATTAAAATAAATTAATTAACTTAATAAATAAATTTTAAAAGATTGGGGAAAGGACTGTCTAAAAATTGTTTTAAGAAAGGCAAAGTCATTCAGCCCAAGCCTTTATCCAGTTCTCTTAACTTGAAAAGCTGTGTCTGCCTTCTTCCCTAACCAGGAGTCCTTACATTTTTTCACTAAAGATTGATGACAGCACCGATGCTCCCAAGTGATCCTCCTTGCTATTTCCATCAACTTATTGCTCACATCTTCAGTCGTTCCCTTTCCAATAGTGTCTTCTCTACCCACAAACACCTTCCCTCAAATGTGCTACCCACCATGTTCCCATTCCAATCCTCCAGGATGGTTTGGCCAACCGCTTAAATTCAATCTGTCCCAAATTAAATTTAGCATGTCTTCCACTGCCCGACCCTCTTGCAGTTAAACTCCTCTGGTTTGATGCTATTCCTATTTTCCAGGCACCAAGGCTGGAAACATATTTGTCATCTCAGGGCCTTTACACTTGCTTCTCCAAGTCGCCTAGAACACTATTCCCTAAAATTTTTATAAATCTGGTTCCTTCTGATCATTGAAGTCTCATCTAGACTCCAGAGATTCCTCCCCTGGCTTCCTTATTTGAAGAATCTCCCTCCCAAGTCACTCTCTAGCTGAAATCGTTTCATTTTATTCATAGAACTTTACAATCTCTGAAATTAATCTTAGGTATATTCTGAGTTACTTATTTTCTAATCCACCCTCTATGAACTGCTTGAAAGCAGAGACCATGTCCGTCTATCATAAAATAGGTGCTCAGTAAACATCTTCAAATGAATAACTTTCCTGGAGTTCTATTTTCTTCCTCATAACTACCACAGTTGCTCAACCCCACAACCTAAAAAAGGTAAATATTTAAAGGAAAAAACATATCTTGGACAACAGCATCCCAGCTGACCTCCCTGTTGTTTCCTCCTGATTCAGTTCATCTTACATCCTACCTGTGACATAATTATTATAAATTTCAGCTCTCATCTTGCTAATTATTTCTTTAAATTTTTCTGATAAATAACCCATTGGCTACAAAATTAGGTACAAACTCCTTATCTAGGCATTCACTGTTCTCTTCTGGTTCTATCCTGTCTTTTAAAAAAAAAATAACCTCTTTTAACCATTTATTTAAAATAATTGTAAGAACGTCAGGTTGCAAAGAAATGTACAGGAACTTCCATGTTCTCCTTCCCCAGGATCTCCCCAGTGTTCACATCTTACACAGTTCTTGCGCAATATCAAAACCAAGAACCTGGTACAATCTACTGTTCATCTAAATGTCACCAGTTATACTCATGGGTGTGTGTGTGTGTGTGTGTATGTGTGTGTGCATGTGCGTGCGCATAAGCATGTAGGCTCGACTGCATAGCTCTGTGCAATCTGTCATACGTATAGTCTTGGGTAATCACCACCATAGTCAATTGTACCATCTCCACAAAACTTCCTCTGTTACCCCTTTAAATCTCACCCACCACACCCCACTCCCACCCTGCCCTGGCTACTACTAATCTGTTCTTCATCTCTAGAATTATCTCATGCATGTTCCATACATAGAATTCTTTATTTGTACTGATGAGTAGCATTTCATTGAATGGGTGTATCACAATTTGTTTAATCACACATTCATTGAAAGGTATTTGGGTAGTTTCCAGCTTGGGGTGAATACCAATAAAACTGTTATATATGAACATTCATATATAGGTTCCTGCATGAAAATAAACCTTAATTTTTCTAGGATAAATTCCTAGAGTGAAAATGCTGACATCTTACTTTTGTAGCCCCATTTTCCCCAAATTCCACTCTAATTCCCATCTAACAGTCAAACAGGACTACTTATACTGTTTCCTTTCACTCTGTTTTCTAATCCTTTCCTCAACATTTGTATATTTATTATTAAAAGCTGCCTCAAATAATTTTTTGAAAGTAGATGAAGAAATAAATTAATATACATAGAAACAGAGATGGAGAGAAAAAATGAACACGATAGTGTTTTATCAATCCTGTCCCAATAAAAATATGATCTCTTTCCTATAAACCTGCATCTTACTTGCTAAACTTCTTTTATAAAAGCTATGTTCTTCCACAGTCTCATAGATGCATATGCCCCACTCCCACTAAAATAGTAAAATCCCTGAAACAGATCATTTCTTATTAATTTTACATTCAGTCAGCCACTAAACATGGTGTTTCTGTTAGAGCAGGAGCTCAAGCAAAACAAAATCTTCATTGTTGAACAAATGGGTGAATTAAGTATCTTTGCCGGAAGGGGGCTCTGGCCCAACCAGGAAACCAGGATGTTATATTTGCATTAAAATGATAACTAACAATACAAGTCTATACAGGCTAAGTGCCAAAGGATAATAGAAGCAAAAAATATTTCAGAAGTGCAGACAAGTGGGCAATCCTTTCTGGGACAGTTGAGAGATACTTTCTTAAAAAGGCTTTGTTTGAGGGAATCCTTGAATAGATGAGTGGAACCAAAATAAATAAATAAAGAGAGTCCTTTTTGATCATCATTAGTTAAAGAACAACATATGAGTTGATCTCATTCTCCGTAGCTGCATCCATAGTAGGGATGTGCCCAAATTTTTAAACCATTCCCCTAATTAAAAACATTTAGATTTGCATCAGTTAGGATTAAGTCTGAATCTGTGTTACAGAAAACCCAACTAACAGTGTCATTAACACAAGATACTTTATTTCTCTCTTATGTGAAAGAAGCCCAGAGATAAGACAAAGCAGGGACAGTACATAGACTCTACGGTCTTCAGTTCCACCATCCTAGAACATGGCTTCCTTTTCCAAGGTTGCCTCATGAGCCCAGCCAACACATCTTGTTACAGGCAATTGGAAGAAAAAACAAAATGGTCCATCTCCCAGCTAAGCCAGCTCCTCGAATGCAGCCTTCCAAAAGCTTTGTAGCATATTTTCAGTTCTATCTCACTGGCCAGAATTTAGTTACATGACCATGCCTAGCTGCAAAGGAAGCTGAAAAAAAAAAAAAGTGGTCTTTTACATGAATGCACTGCTGTCTCAAACAAAATTTAAGATTTTGTAACTAAAAAAAGGATAATGGATATTGGGTAGCAGCCAGCAGCGAACGAACAAAACTGGAATCTTGTCCTGCCAATGAGTAAGGAATGTCATCTTCTACAGCCAGGAAAAAGAAAAAAAGGAAAAGAAACACTTCACTCCCTGACCCTGAAATAAACAAACAACCAAAAAATATATATTACATCTGGTTCTAGTCCCTAAAATAGAAGAAACCTTAATCCCATTTGTGTAAATTACTCACTCCATTAACAAAACAGTTTTTTTTCCCCTGAAGCTTGCAATATTCTTCTGATAATCGTGTCTGAGTTTCCACCATGAACAGACGAACTATAACCTTATAACCCTGTGGGTTTTTACTTCAAATACCTGTTGTACTTTTTAATCAGCAAGCCAGTACTGAATTTGGACTCCCTTGCAGATCTTTGCCAAGTAAAGTATTTTTCTTTTCTTAAACTATTTTTCTTTTCTTAATGCTTCTGTGTCTCTAAGTCTTCCTTCACAGTAGCCTCAGCCACAAGGTTATTTCTAGTTTTTCACTATTATAAATCATGTTACAGTAAACAATTTGTAAATGCTTCCATGTATACATAGTGACAATTTCTCAAACATAGATATCTAAAAAAAGGACTTGCTGGGACAAATGATATGCACATTATTAATCTATTCTACAAAGCTGCTATCCAAAGAGCCAGACCAGCTTACAGTCCCACCACCATTATATGAGGGTCCCTGACTTCCTACACATCACCAACACAAGAGATTATCATTCTTCTCAACACAGGAGTTGATCATTCTATTTATTTTCAGCAAATCTGATGGGCAAATAAAAAATGCCCTGTTTTTTACTTCAACTGCATTTCCCAAATTGCTACCTAATTAGTAATTATAGTCTACCTAGGTTGAATAGCTTTATTATGCTTATTGTCCATTTGTATTAAATATTCTTTGAAGTGTTGGTTATCTTCTACCCATCTGGATTGTCTTCTAATTTACAGGAAATCTTTATGTAGCCTGTAAAATTAATCTTTTCTTATACATATTATCAGGAGACGGCAATGGCACCCCACTCCAGTACTCTTGCCTGGAAAATCCCATGGGTGGAGGAGCCTGATGGGCTGCAGTCCATGGGGTCGTGAAGAGTTAGACACGACTGAGCAACTTCACTTTGACATTTCACTTTCAAACATTGGAGAAGGAAATGGCAACCCACTCCAGTGTTCTTGCCTGGAGAATCCCAGGGACAGGGGAGGCTGGTGGGCTGCCGTCTATGGGGTCGCACAGAGTCGGACATGGCTGAAGTGACTTAGCAGTAGCAGCATACACATTATCACTATTTTCTTTGAATCTATCCCTTATCTTTATTTTATGTGATCATTTCAAAGTATTAAGCTTTCATATATTCAAATTATCAGTTACTTCTTTTCTGACTTCTGGGGTTTTATCTTGCTTAGAAAGACCTTCCTACCCAAAATTACAAACATACTGTTTTCTAATACTTGTAGAGTTTGCTTGTTATATTTAAACAACATGGAATTTACTTTTATATGTGAGATAAGGGAGGATGTTCTCGAATTATTTTACTAAAGGATAACCACTTGCACCAATACTATATACTGAAAACTCTATTCACTCCCCTAGTTTGAAGTGTTATCTTTACCATATGTTCAATCATCACACTGAATTAAGACAGTTCCTGAACTTTATATTTCTGTTTTACAGGTCCATCTTTCCATTATACATCAATTTTTATTGGAAGGTTTAATTACCAAAATTCTATAATATGTTTTGACACCTCATAAATCAGGCTCTTTCCTATTGGACCTTAAAAAAACCTTAGTTATTTCCACAAATTTTCTTTGCCTGATAAATTTTAAAATCCATGTATTAAATTCCATTTAAAAATCCCATGGAAGGGATTTCCCTGGTGGTCTAGTGGCTAAGACTCGGTGAGATCCCTGGTCAGGGAACCAGATCTTACATGCCACAACTAAAGATCCCTCCTGCCACAACTAAAACCCAGTGCACCCAAATAAATAATCCTATGGCGATTTTTGAATGGGACGGGCTCAGATTTGAAAATGAGCGATTTCTTGTTCTTTTTAACAGGACTTGAATGTTTTCCAAATTAGCTTATATTTACCAAGTACCCAATATGGCCTGAATTCTGTGGAAAATTCAAAGGAGTTTAAGACAGTTTTTGTCCTATAGAAATGTACAACCTGGTTGGTAAAAAAATATAAACATTTTGTACTGCATTAAATTACAAATACTGTATTTACAGAACTAAACTTCTGGTTCACTTATGACCAGCGTAGCATGCCCTTTGAGGCTGATTTTCGCCTCTGATTTCACTTCTGTTTTATTTTCTCCTTTGGCCTTAATTTTTTTTTTCTTTTTAAACACTGACAACAAGGTTAACTATTTATATGTATAAACAATTTTTTTACAGTCACTTTAAGTAAGAAGTTCTATTATCACCCCCATTTTGCAGATAAGAAAACTGAAGCTCAAAGAGGTTAGGTTAAGTAACTTTCCCAAGATCACAGAGCAATCTGGAGGACAACCAGGGTTTGAATCCAGGTTTCCCTGACTTCCGCCACCGTAGGGCCTCCTCTTCTTTCCCCCTTTTAAGTTTCTGCTATTTTATCAACTGCAAAAGTCACCTCTGAAATAAGATTGGGGAACGAATAAATGAATGCCATCCAGGTTTATTTCCTGTTTCACCCTCTCTCCACAAGTCCAGGGAAAAGTGAATAGTAACATTAGGTGTGGGCAAGGGAGGGCATGTTGCGCTCTGCTGCGGCAAGGCTGGTTGGTCCAGTCAGACTCCCTCTCCCTCCTTTTGCTTTCAGCTAAGAACGGGATCTACTAAATAACATAGAGTCCTACACAGAACGACAATGTGGGACCCCTTGCTCAAAACTTACTAAAATATCAAGAAATAAGCGGAGACCACTAAACAAAGCATAAGCCCTTCTAGGCACGGGGGTGTGGGCTCAAACATAGGGCCCGTACTTGAGCCCTGGCTAGGAGTTTCTCTTTTTTTCTAAGCGCAGTCTCTGGCTTTGCAGATTCACAGCCTTGCTCTGACGAAGAAGGCTGCTCAGAAGTCTTCCTGCCCACAGACAGCGACTACGACTCCAGTGACGCCCTGAGCCCCCGAGACCTGGACCTGGTCTACCTGTCATCGCACGACATTGCCCAGCAGTCCCGGAACGGACTGAGCGGCAGTGCCCCCGACGTCCTGCAGGTGCACGATATGAAGCCTCCTTCGGGGCCAGGCCAGGACACCGATCACGCATGTGCCGAGCTCCTGCACAACCTGACCCTCGCAGGCCTTCCGCCCAAGAACCACGCCAAGATGGCGCCAGGAGCACGGCCGCCGCTGGGCTTCCTGGGAAAACGGAAGTCGGCCAAGCAGCCGCACTACGGCGGCTTCAGCCGCCATCACCGCTGGCTGCGCATGCACGGTGAAACGCAGTCGCTGTCGCTGTCAGAGGGCGTGTACACACAGCACCTGTCCAGGGCCTGTGGCCTGGCCCAGGAGCCTGAGGAAGCCGAGCGACTAGGACCTGCCCCCGAGGGGCCACGGGGCCTGGCTCTGGCCCATGCTGCCAGCCTCCCAGAGGAGCGGAAGAGCAGCCTCCAGGACCCTAGGCCTGCGGTGCACCGCATCTACGTGGAGGCCTATCCTGCAGCCCTTGTGGACGCCAAACCCTGGGCCGCCTTAAATCCTGCCGTCATAGGCCACTCGGGCCTGCCCAGTGCCGGCGGGCCGGAGTTGAGCCCAGAGGACCCTACCACTTCCCCTGTGTCGGAGATACTCAGCAGCATGCTTTAGGGAGGTCTACAATTGGCTGTCCACTTTTCGCTGAGAGTCCGTGCATTTTCCATCACCCTACCCCAGCCCTCCTCCACCCCTGTTTTCACCCAATTTGAACTGCTTTCAAGGTTAAAAATCCACAGGTTAGAGGTTCAAGGTCCTCTTTTTTAGAGCTGGAGTGGAGGCAAGAGTGGCCAGTCTCATACCCAGTTCAGCCTATAAAGGACATAAAAGAGCTTTAGTGTCAACATGGAGTCCTGGACACAAGAGTTCAAGCATACCATCCTGATGGTCGCACCTGTGGCAGAGGTTTCTTGTTCAGTTTCTGCGACGTGTCCAGCTTTTTGTGATGCCATGGACTGCAGCAGGACATGCTCCTCTGACTCTACCTTCTCCTGGAGTTTGTTCAAAGTCATGTCCATTGAGTTGGCAGTCCTATCTAACCATTTCATCCTCTGCTGCCCTCTTTTCCTTTTGCCTTCAGTCTTTCCCAGCACCAGGGTCTTTTCCAGTGAATCCACTTTTTGCACCAGGTGACCAAAGTATTGGAGCTTCAACTTCAGCATCAGTCCTTCCACTGAATATTCAGGGTTGATTTACTTTAGGATCGACTGTTTGGATCTCCTTGATGTCCAAGGGACTCTCAAGAGTCTTGTCCAGCCTTTCAATTCAAAAGCATCTATTCTTCAGAGCTCTACCTTCTTTATGGTCCAACTCTCATATCTGTACATGACTACGAGAAAAACCATACCTTTGACTATATGAACCTTTTTCTCCAAAGAGATCTCTCTGCTTTTTAATACCCTATCTGGGTTTGTCATAGCTTTCCTTCAAAGGAGCAAGCATCTTTTAATTTCATGGCTACAGTCACCATCCACAGTGATTTTAGAGCCCAAGAAAATGAAATCTGTCAGGGCTTCAACTTTTTCCCCTTGTATTTGTCATGAAGTGATAGGACCAGATACCATGATCTTAGTTTATTAAATGTTGAGTTTCAAGCCAGCTTTTTCAATCTCATCTTTCAGCTTCATCAAGAGACTCTTCACTTTCTGCTTTTAGAGTAGTATCATCTGCATATCTGAGGTTATTGATACTTCTCTTGGCAATCCTGATTCCACCTTGTGATTCACCCAGCCCGGCATTTCCCATAATATACTCTGCGTAGACATTAGATAAGCAGGGTGACAATATACAACCTTGTACATCTTTCACAAATTTGAACTTGACAGTTGTTCCATGTCTGGTTCTGTTGCTTCTTGACCGACATACAAGTTTCTGAGGAAATAGGTAAGGTGGTCTGATATTCCTATCTCTTTAAGAATTTTCCACAACTTACCGTGATCCTCATAGCCAAAAGCTTTAGCATAGTCAATGAAGCAGAATTAGATGTTTTTCTGGAACTCCGTTGCTTTTTCTGTGATCCAGCAGATGTTGGCAATTTGATCTCTGGTTCCTCTGCCTTTTCTAAATCCAGCTTGTACATCTGGAAGTTCCCGGTTCGCATACTGCCGAAGCCTAGCTTGAAAGATTTTGAGCATTACCTTGCTAGCATGTGAAATGAGCCCAGTTGTACACTAGTTTGAATGTTCTTTGTCATTGTCCTTTTGGATTAGAATGAAAACTGACCTTTTCCAGTCCTGTGACCACTGCTCAGTTTTCCAAATTTGCTAGCATATTGAGTGCAGCACTTTAACAGCATCATCTTTTAGAATTTTAAGTAGTTCAGCTAGATTAAGATTTTAAATAGTTCATCAGCTCCACTAGTTTTATTTGTAGTAATGCTTCCAAAGGCCTACTTAATTCCACACTACAGGATGTCTGGCTCTAGGTGTGTAACCACAGCATTGTGGTTCTCTGGGTCATTAAGACCTTTTCTGTATATTTCTATGTATTCTTGTCACCTCTTCTTAATCTCTTCTGTTTCTGTTAGGCCCTTCCCATTTCTGTCCTTTATTTTGCCCATCTTTGTGTGAAATGTTCCCTTGATGTCTCCAGTTTTCTTGAAGAGATCTCTAGTCTTTCTCATTCTGTTGTTTTCCTCTATTTATTTGTGTTGCTCTTTTAAGAATGCCTCCTTATCTTTCCTTACTATTTTCTGGAACTCTGCATTCAGTTGGGCATATCTTTCCCTTTCTCCCTTGCCTTTTATTTCTCTTCTTTCTTCTGCTGTTTGTAAAGCCTCCTCAGATAGCCACTTTACCTTCCTGCATTTCTTTTTTAGGGATGATTTTGGTCACTTGCTCCTGCACAATGTTACAAACCTCCATCCACAGTTCTTCAGGCACTCTGTCGACCAGATCTAATCACTTGAATCTATTCATCACCTCCACTGTATAAGGGATTTGATTTAGGTCATACATGAATGGTCTTCCAAGGTGGCTCAGATGGTAAAAATCCACTTGCAGTTCAGGACACCCAGGCTCAATCCCTGGGTCTGGAATTGGTTGTCTGGCATGGCAACCCACTCCAGTATTCTTGCCTTGAGAATCCCGTGGACAGGGGAGCATGGCAGGCTACAGTTCATGGAGTCACACAGAGTCAGACACGACTGAGCAACTAACACACACGCCTGAATGGTCTAGTGGTTTTCCCTACTTTCTTCAATTTAAGCCTGCATTTTGCAATAAGGCACTTGTGATCTGAACCACAGTCAGCTCCAGGACTTGTTTTTGCTAACTATACAGCTTCTCAATCTTTGGATACAAAGACCATAATCTATCTGATTTCAGTTTTGATCATCTATTGATGTCCAGGTAGAGTCATCCCTTGGGTTGCTGGAAACAGGTGTTTGCTCTGAACAAACAAACCATGTTCTCTTGACCAAACTGTGTTAGCCTTTGCCCTGCTTCATTTTGCATTCCAAGGCCAAACTTGCCTGTTATTCCAGGAATCTTGATTTCCTACTTTTGCATTCCAGTCCACTATGATGAAAAGGACATCTTTTCTGGTGTTATTTCTGGAAGGTGTTGTAGGTCTTCATAGAATCAGTCAACTTCAGCTTCTTTGGCCTCAGTGGTTGAGACATAAACTTGGATTACTGTGATGTTGCACGGTTTGCCTTGGAAATGTACTGAGATCATTCTGTCATTCTTGCGGCTGCACCCAAACACTGGATTTCAGACTCTTGTTGACTAGGAAGGCTACTCCATTTTTTTTCTAAGGGGTTCTTACCCACAGTAGTAGATATGATGGTCATCTGAATTAAATTCTCCTATTCCTCTCCATTTTAGTTGACTCTTTCCTAAGATGCCAGTGTTCACTCTTGTCATCTCATGCTTGACTGTTTCCAATTTATTCATGGCCCCAAACATTCCTGGTTCCTATGCCTTATCGTTCTTTATAGCATTGGACTTTACCTTCACAACCAGACACACCCACACTGAGCATCATGTCTGCTTTGCCCCAGCCACTTCATTTTTTCTGAAGCTATTAGTAATTGCCCTCTGCTCCTCCCCAGTTGCATATTGGCCACCTGATTTTGGGGGGGGGGGGTGCTTATCTTCTGGTGCCATATCTTTTAGTTCTGTTCATGGGGGGGTGTCTCAGCAAGAATAGTGGAATAGGTTGCCACTCCTCCAGTGAACCACAGATTGTCAGAACTCTCCACTATAACCCATCTGTCTTGGGTGGCACTGCACAGTATGGCTCAGCTCATAGCTTCATTGAGTTATGAAAGCCCCTTCACCATGACAAGGCTGTGATCCATGAAGGGCTTGGCTGAAGTAGGATAACCCAAGAGCCACCCTCAGCTCTGCAGCTGGCTCTGTAATCTGACTCCTGAGTTTAGTCTCTTTCAAGCATTTGTGATTGATAGGAAGGAGTTTTACAGATGAAAATAAGATTAGCATTGTTTTTCCCTCCATTCCAAACCTTTAGAAGAGTTTGTAGAAAGAAGCCCAAGTTGTGTCTCTAGGGAATAGGGTCAGTGGCCTTGTCCTGGGTTCCCTGTCAGATAAACCAAGTTGTTCCAAAGTGCATGTTTCTCAGCAGCTCACCAAATCCAATCTGCCCATCAGCACTGATCTGATTATTAGGCCTTGGGTAGGCCTTTTCTTCAATTTAGTGCTGTGTGGAAACCTCCAGAAATGAAAGTAGAGGAGGCATCTCTTCTAACTCTCTCTTGCAAAGACAGAATAGGCCAGGAAGCAGCCCATTCTGTCCACTCAGATCCCATTCAAGCATGAAAATGGGCCATGAATTATTCCTGGGTGCAAGGAGATGGCTGAGTTAAGTGGAAGTCTGGATTGGAGACAAGACAAGGGGAGGGAGATGGAGACGTGCAAAACTGTATTTCCTTTCCAGTCCTAAAATAAGCAAAGCCGTGGGGACTGTGACTCTGAGAATGATAATGGATCTGTTGCCGCTTCTTAGGTGATAGATTTGTAATTGGACAAGAAAGTGCCCTTCAGACGTGGCCAGGCAGGGATGGAATTTTCTCAGTGACTCAGGCACATCTCCTCACCCCCGCACAGGTCATCGGACAGACTGTCCAGAGTTTCAGACAGTCTGCATTTCCTTCTTCAATCCTCAGTCAGTTTTGCTCCTAGATCAGCTGCCCCACTGGCCTCGGGAAAAATCTTAAAAGGCCTTGTCGGTGGCTCCATGGCTATGCCCAAAGACACCCAAAAACCTTGCTTTGGTCTCAAGGACTCCCACCTGCCTTTCTCACAAAGGAGAAACCCAAATCAAAGAGCAGTTACATTGGGCATTCAAAACAGGCATGAGTCTTCTTTCCTGGACCCAAGATCCATTCAGTTCACTGATGGTCCTTTTCTGCTTCACAGGCATTTTGGTTAAATATTGCTCTTTACGGTCCTACCCCTGTCCCCACAGTCCTGCTATTCCTTCTCATGGTAAGTCATACGAGGTCACCCGTTCACAATGTTATTCTGATTCCTTCCATTTTTAAAACATTTGATTTAAACGTAAGTAATTATCCTGGTATATAGGTACAGATTTGGTCTGTGGCTTGTGGTCATTAGAAAACTAAAGCCCAGAGCTCAGTCTTTGTTTTAAGAGATTTTCTACTCAATGAACCACTCCCCACCCCCAAAGAATGTCGATCAGAATCACTGCAACTCCTTTCCCAAGCCTGGAAGGATTTTTAAATGCAATTTTATTCTGTTCCAATTGAATTCTATTCTAGAACTAGAATAGACCATAAAATTAGTCGAAGTCCTGGCATTTACAGATGAGGCAGTTAAGGCCCAGAGAGATTAAGTGACTTATTCAAGGTCACAGAGCTAGTTTTGTCTTAAGAGTTAGGGTCAGAACCCAGAACCATTTCCTTTAGGGTAGACTGTCCCATTGGTAATTGGTACATACCTAATCAGCTTTGGATTGTCTGTATTCTACTTACTTAGTTTACAGATCATTTACTTCTAATTCCAAATTCAACTCTTTTTCTCCACCTTTTCTAACAAATTTCCAATATCACAGAGCTCCTGGTTGCTAGAAAATGCAAATTTCATACAATAGATATCTAAGCTAATTAATTAATTATAATTAAGTTAAAACCTAATCAGGAGAAATGCATTTAAAATTGCTTACCATATGACTCCAGTTTAAAAACAAAAATAACACATAATTGTCTGCACTCAATTTCTACTTATCTCTAGTATAAAACATTACGTACATTGAATAAGTATGTGAGATGAGATGCTGAAATTGTCAAGGATTCCCTGATCATGACCTTTCCGGAGGCATGGAAAGAAGTTTGTGACTGAACTAGATAGGAGGCATTTGCCAGGCAAGCAAAGCAAAGACTGACCCATCCCTCTGACCCCTCATTCAGTCAGCACATTTTGGTAACATTGGGCCACAGAATGACTCATTAAGTAAAATGGCATTAAATTCAAACCCACTAATTTATATTATGGGCATGGGGGATTTTTTTCACTTTCTATGAGGAAAAGAGAAGCATGCCCGTGAAGTGAATAAATGAATGTTAGATTTCAGTGGGCGTACTCAATCAACTTGAAAATGCATTTTCCTAGCAATATTCCTATTAGAAAAATAGACATTATATCCTCAATAATCCACTATTTGTTCACGGAGCTTCCCTCCACCCACACCTCTACTTTACAACTCCTTGTGAGCCTAGTTTCAATTAATACCTTCTTGTGAGGAATAATTGTGTTTTCCAGATCATAGTCCTTTATCCAGCTGTCCAGTCTTCTCATTTTAGAGTCTTGACAAAGTTTAAGGATGTTTTGTTTGTTTCTTTTGCCCTGTCTTATCAGCTTTATTTAGTTTTGTTTGTTTCGGATGTGATAGACTTTTGTCTTTTATTCTTTTTAAGTCCAACTGGGGAGCCTCTGGAGGAAACTTCCCTGATTCAGATCTTCTTTTCCACAGTGCTTCCCCCATGCTTAATTTTCACCTTTATGAAACCCTCAAAAATCACCGCTCAAAGTCTTCCCTGGGACTCTATTCTAAGTCCCACAGAAATTAAGTAATCAAGTATGAAACAGATTCCCAGGCCACAAGGAGCTCACATTTTGCTTTGAGTGTGGCCGTCATCATCATCCGTTACCTTATCCATGTCTTAGGAGAAGCGGGAGCCTGTCGCCTCAACCAGGCCCACACCGTGTATGTTGGGCTAGACATCTTTGGTTTCACTCTTGCTATCTATTCATAAAAGAAGATAGCTTGGAAAATGCAATTCATCGAAAATGCAGATCATGCTCAGTGATCACTTACAAGGTTATCAGAGCATTTTTCTTGGTGAAGATACCTGGGAGACAGTCATCAAAAACATCCAGTCTGGGGAGTGGGTGTTTTAAGAAGTGATTATTTAAGATAAGAACCATTCCATTTTAAGAACATTCACTAACGTTCAAAGCAATAACTGTACTGGAGAAAATGGTTCCATGTGGTTTGAAAGTTGAAGCCAGTTAGTAATAATACTCCTCCAGCCCCCATTCCTAAAGGATCTCAAAGCACTTTATGAAAAGCACTGACTGAAGCCTTGTTGTATTCCCCTAAAAAGACCTTGTCCTGGAGCCACCTGGCAAACACCTACTCCATCCTTGCCAGCAGATCACGCCAGACAAGCGGGAAAGAGGACTGGCCTCATCCATTGTTCTCCTGCCACACGAATGTACGCCCTGGTGAACGCTGAGCTCTTCCCTCGAACATGGTTTTAGACAAGTAGGCGTGCAAGATAACCCCACCTCCTTGGCGCTGTCTCGTTCTTCACGCTCCACCCTAGGTGCACTCCCTTTCTCTTGGACAACTGTCAGCTCGAGCTGTTAGGGGGTCTGCAGGGCGTTTCAGTCCCCTAGTTCTGTTAACAGCACACAGAATCCACTGGCTTTTCAAGACTGATACTTGTTCGAAAGTTGATGGCCTTATTCTGCAGCTCGCTCGACTTTGCATGTAGCAGAGCTCCCGCAGACAATGTGCATCTCTTGGTATATTTATTTATTGGACTATAACATACCAATTAGAGAGGGTAGTTATAGATGAACAAGAGAGCACTCTCAGAGAATTGAAAGTGCTACATTGTCACTTTATAAAGTCTAAATATTTTTCCAGATGATTCAATTAAGCAAATCGGAACTTTTTTCTGGTCATACCTTTAAGGAAATTTTTAAAGGAGCTATTTGGAAAGCAATGATACCTCTTCACAGGTAGTAGGGTGAACAAGGCAAAAACTTGTTTCTTTGCCGGTCTCCTCTCATAAGATGTTCAAACACATGGCTTATGACTGTTAAGCTAAACTTCAATGCGGCCTTACAAACAACAAGGGTAGTGTATTTGAAACTATGTGTACAGCTTGGAAACTTATTCTAAGATCTTAATTCAGAGCTTTTCTGAGGTGTTGAACTTTGCCATTAGCAAAAAGTATTTTTAGAAAAATCCATTGACTGTTTATGAAGCTCTGATTTTGCCATATTTCAGGTCTCTGGTTTTTCCACCACATCTGCACACAGTACTTATATTTGTTTTGTTTTCTTAATTATTTCTTCCATTTCCATTATTAATGAATTTGTAAATTGATCATTCAACAGGAGAGTTGGTTTTGTTTAAATAATCATATAAGTAGACTGTGACAATATTCTCTTTGGATAAAGGAAGGGGATTTGTTGTTTGTTTTCAATATTATCCTACGGACTTTACTCTCTAGATATACACATTTTTTTTTAATTTTAGGAAAAGTCAATATTTAACTTAGTGGCAAATGTTAAGAAGCTATTAGTTAATACTCTGCTCCTCTTCCTTCATCCCATGACATAAAAGTCTGAATATGGTTTCACAGTTACCACCATCCAGTAGCTGATTTATAAAACCAAGACCAGCAAATTGTTACATTAAGTCACTCTGAATTGCTGTACTGCTTCTTGCCCTGTGACAAAGCTGATGTTTGGGAGCTCTTATGTATATGATCACAGCATCAGTTTAATGTTTTGGATGGAAAACGAATTTAAAGAAGTGTGGGGGTGGGGTGGAAGAGTAGGAGTGCTTTATAGAAAAAATAATTTAAGTGACATTCTATTAGGCAGTGTTTAATTGCTTTATGCCTAATGTGTACATAGTAATTTGGCTGATTATTGGTTGTTATTTGTTCAGAATTTATTGTATCTCTTTGCTACGTATGCAACTGAGTCTATGTAAACGTTTAGACTTCGGTATGTTATCTGCACAATTTTGTGTGCTTTAAACCTCTGTAAATGTACAGAAGAATCATCATGTACGGTGTGTTAAATGTGACCTCCAATCTTGAAACAATAATATTTTGTAGTATGTACTTTTGCAGACTATTTGAGCATTTTAAATAGATATTGTAACTGGCCAGTACCCTCAGTCAAAACCAACACTGGTGAAATGCATGCCTCTTGAGCCTACCAATTTATATGAGGTCAGGGGTTAATAAGACTTAAGATAATTTTTCTAATGGCAAGTATTTTTGATAATTTCCTACCTGCCTAATTGTATCTGAAAGAAAAATTGTCAACAGAAGAAATCTTACCCGTCAGAGGGAATGACTTTATTTCATAAGCATTAAATAATACTAATATACTTTATATCTAATTTGATGTTGTTGAAACCTAGTTCAAGGAGGAAGAAGTCAAAAATATTGTTGATTCTTTATAAGATCTTTTGTTGTTTAAAGGATAATTTCCAAACCCTTGTCTACAGTGTGGAAAAATGTCAATTAATAAACTAATAGAATTGTCAGTACTTGGCTTACCTGTTTTTCCCAAGTCTCTATGAAGACAAAGATTTTTCAGTCTGAGCTTTTAAAATCTCACTGAAACTTTGAAAGAGTTACTATGTAGGGCATTGTCTTGACAATTATTGGAAAACTCTGACCTGTTGGCCCTCTATCGATCAATAGCAGTTGAGTAATTTCTCTTGTACTGTTTGTTGGTTGGTGTCAAGTATTGAAAATACAGCAGCAAACTACCACGGCAAATATTCTCATCAGACTGCACCCAGGAGCTCAGGCATCTTGACCTTAGCCCTCCTCCACTGCGTGCATGTTTAAATGTCTTCAGTGCATTTCTGCATGCGCTGCCCTATCTCTACCTCTCTATGCCTTTATTAATACACCCACAGAGCTCTTCCCTTACCGCTACTCCTTCTGGCTGAGATTTGAGATTTCTTCTGTGTTTGAGCATACTACAAACAGATTACTTCAATCCCAGGAACTTGCACAAAGGTCCTCTTGAATTCCCAAGAACAGAAAATACACTGCTTTGGACTATGTATTTGTCTTACGTTGTTTTACAGAATTCTTTTAAATACACACACACACAAATTCAGCTTTTCTGGCATGTTTGTGGTCGGCTTTCCTGACAACCTAAGAAGGCTGTTGTGTTGTCCTGATAAAACGTGCTGTTTTCCCTATGTAAATTGTCATCTTTCTAAGCAAACCATTACTTTCTCTCCCTAATTCTGTCTTTAAATAAAAGTTTACCTTCTTTTTCAAATCAAACAGATGACACTGCTCTTCGATATCCTCTTTCTTCTATGGACACTCCTGGGGAGGTGTTGGGAGAGGGTCATAACAGAGTAAGAGCAGGTCTTTCAAATTCAAGCCAAGTAAGAAGTGAGCCTTCATTGACTGCTTAGCCCTTTCGATAAAGTATGCCAAGCAATATACAGTATTTCCATCTGCCAGAGAGAAATAATTCCTTCTTCTCCAGAAAAATTTTCGAATATTATGTTGGAGAATTAGGCAAGCTTAAACCAGGAGTTTTGTATTGATTCACCGTGACTGCCAGGCAGGGGAAAACACTCACCAGGAAATTCTCTCACCCAGTATCATCTGTCAAGGAAGTTCGATTTTTGCAATGATTCCTTGACTGTGCAAATGCATTTTCTTTTTCAGATAGCACATGGCACACTCACCTTTGCATAATGCTTCTTATGCTGTCTAAACTACTGCTAATAATAATAATAATCCTTATTCTATCATATAATCCCTCTTCTGTCAATCATTGTACTGTTATTTTGCCACAGAAGGGACTGGCATTAGACACAGACTAGAGGAAGCTAGGCCCCAGCAGTACCCTAGACTGGATCAGGATACTAGTCTATACTAGACTAGATCAGATCTCTAACAGCCTGTTTTTTCTCCCATTATGGTTTATTACAGGATATTGAATATAGTTTCCTATGCTATATAACAGGACCGTGTTCATCCATTCTATATGTAATAGTTCGTATCTGCTAGTCCCAAACTCCCAGTCCTTCCCTCTCCTGCTCCCTTCCCACTTGGCAATTGCCTGGTTTTGTTTGGTTTTTCTTTTTTATCTTCGTCTCCCCAGCACATTTCATAGCTCCTGGTACAAAGACTTGTTAAATGGGTGATAAACTGATGAAGCGATCCACTGAAAATCAGGTTAATTATCATCGTTTGCTTAACTTCTCCGCAGAGAAATGAACTCCAGGACTTTTCCAAATGCGTATCAGCCTGCGGCTCTCTATAATAGATCAGAGGACACTCCTTCAGGCTGTATTGAATGGATTTCCTGAAAAACTCTACCACGAACTCCACATGCCACCTCCAGAGTGCTTTGATGGAGGTCAGCCTCCTGAAGGAAGTCAGGGTGGGGAACATTGCCGTCCAGACAGCCCTTTGGATCCAAAAGCCCAGCATCCTGTCCAGTGACTGGACACCATGGAGGTGGATACGTGCTGGTCACCTATCCCAGCTGCACCCTCGGAGCACCCAGAAAACCTGCAAAAGTATTGCCCCAATGCCCGAAAGGCCATTTTTGCCCGCACCACTTATCCCACCAAGCTTTTGGTAACTGCACTCTCCTATATGTTTATAAAAGACTTTCACAAGCACCGTCCTATTTGAGGCTGACAAACCTCCCTGTGAGGTGATCACAGCAAGAACTTTTATCTCCGTTTTGCAAATAAGGAACTTGAGGCTCAATGAAGTGAAATCCAGGTCCCAAGACTCCTGACTATCCAGCATGCTCCATGCCGTAGACTTAGGTCTTATGAGGGAAGGACAATACCTGAATTGGCCAACAGAAGCTCTCTGTCTCTGGAACAGACGCCTTGCATGGACAGACACACAGAGGACATTATATACGAAGATAGTGACCACAAAGGAAGCTGAATCAGATAGCAAAGCACACAGACCCTTTCCCGGGAGGCCCATGTTTTAGCTCAGGGTCCTGCACTCTGTGACTACAAGCCAGACACTTTTCCTCTCTGAACTTACAGATGAAGACATCTATCAAATGCTCAGGATCGTTTTCAGCTTTGAAATGTCAAATACTCTTGAGGGGCTCCCCTGATGGCGCGGTGGTAAAGTACCCACCTGCCAGTGCAGGAGAGAGCGGGTTCGATCTCTGATCCAGGAAGATCCCACATGCTGAGAAGCAACTAAGCCCGTGCTGCACAGCTATTGAACCTGTGCCCTAGAGCTCCAAAGCCACTTACCCTAGATCCAGGGCTGCTCAACAAAAGAAGACAGCTCAGTGAGACGTCCGTGCATCACAAATAGGGAGTGGACCCCGCGCCGCAACTAGAGACAAGCCCACGCAGCAACGAAGACTCAGCACAGGCAAAGCTAAATAAATAAAGTTATATAAAAAAAAGAGATGAAATGGTCAAATACTCACAAAATTTTAAAATTTCAAATAAAAAAATACACTGGGGATATATCAGAGATGAGTCATGATTCCTCTCAGAGCATCTCTGTTTTGTTTATATGTTTGGTGCTGCCTTTGCTTTTTGGGGAAGAGCAAGTGGGTGAGGATAGCAGACACGACAATGAGTCTATCCCAGAGCAGAGAGTGGGGAAGGAAAACAGCTGAGCGATTCCTGCTCAACATCCCATTCCAATACCTGCCCCCCAAGTTCCTCCTTCTGCTCCACTCTGACCCCAGTCCTTCTCAGAAAGCAGCCTTGCTTATTTCCATTTCCTTTTTCCTGATCATCCAGGCCATTGTGGAATCACAGTGGATAGGGTCTGGAATAGCCCTTGGACCTGCCCTGGCATCCTGACTTGGCAACAGCACCATTCACCAGCTGTTCTCTTAGATCCTGCCCAACCACTGCCCTACCATCCCTTCCCTGGAGTGTCCTGGAAAGGGTCAAGGCATTGCACAACTCCAGGGGGCACTATTATAAAGTGTGGAATGTTCTCCATCAGCCATTTCCCAGAACCCAGGAGGGAAGCAAGCAGGCCTTCTGCCAGACAGCACGCCTGCTGTGGGCATCTCCTTTGGGCTGGAAGGGAAGTGGAAGGGTTGGCATGAGACAGCTCAAGGCCCCTGTCCTGCAGGATGTTTGTCCTGCCACGGTGGGGCCTGCTTTGAGGCGCGATGGTAGACACACACTTGATTCTTTCGAGTCCGGAGCAACTCAAGCCCCAGCCCGGCCCCCGCATGGGCCATTCGGCCTGGCCGGTGCCAGATGCCAGCCATTGTTCTCCTGCCATCCTCAGCAAAGCCTGTGAGGTCAGGACAGCACCATTCCCTGACAAACGTTCAGTACATTTCCTCGGGTCCCAGGAGGCTTGATACTGAAATGTTTTCCTCCTCACAGTTATATTTTCCTTGGTTGAAAAAGTTTTGTTTTGGAAGTTGCTACCCTGTCGAGGTAGTGAGTCAGTTTGGGAGGCCGGTGCAGAGGGGAAAATGCACATCACTGGCAGAGGCCCGCAGCATGGGGGTGAGGGAAGGTGGGAGATTCCGGGGGGAGAGCCAGGGCCCCACCCTCCGCCCCCTCCCACTCCTGCAGGAAGAACACGGCCCCTCCTTCCCAGCTGGGGCACCTCTTCACTGGGGTCAGGGGCCCAGCCCCACTGGTGCTTTCAGACTTATTCCTGGGAAAGGCCAGGTAGGCTGGGAAGGAACTGGCGTTACAGGCCACCTTTGGAGTGCCAGCGAATCATCGGCTCCCCACCTTCTGTGAAAGTTGGTAGTGGTATCTATATTTTCCAGGTTGGCAAACTGAGGCTCAGGATAAGGGGAATCACATGCCTGACGTCACCCAGCCAGCAAGTGGCCGAGGCCAGAATTCAAGGAGTCCCCTGCTGGCTATGCCACGTGATCTGGCTAGAAGGCTCATTCATTCCTACCCAGAAAAGGCCCAAGTGACTCCGGGGAGGGACAAGGAGACACACCTAGAGAGACAACCGGGGAAGGACTTAGGCGGTGGAAGAAGAGGGGCTTGCGGGCCACCCCTGACTCTCCCTGCCATCTTGTCCTCCCCTCGGTTTCCCCACCCTATACATTTCTTCATCTGGAGAGAAGACTCATAGAGATACAAAAACACACATCGACGCACCAGCACTCTCAGATCCCACCCCACACACGCAACACACACACACCCATCCACGCCAGCACAGAGGCGCACACATCTGGAGGTAAATCTCGGGATTCAAGGGCTGGCTCCATGCCAGCTCTGAGCCCCGAGTAGCCCACTGAGGAGCCCTGGTCTGCCTCACTTTGGGAGGTCAAATCAATGAAAGAGCCCTGGTAGTTTAGAAAAGAGAAAGGGAGAAAAAAAAGAACACCAGCACCTCTCATGATGGGAGGTCAGAGCAAATGAAACCAGGAGGAGGGGGTAGCAGTATGGGGGCGAGGGGGAGAAGGTGGGGGTGGGGAGCCTGGTGCTGGCAGCTGAATTCCTACCCTGGCCCAGCTCCAAAAGATTAAAATAGAGCTCTTAGAGTGTCCCCTCCACAGACCAGCCTGCCAGGGGCCAGACAATACGTGGGTTTGTGCTCCAGCACAGGCCTCCAGAGAGGTGATGTTTTTACCCGGACAGCTAAAGGCACAGAGGCAGGTCTAAAGCAATTCCAAAGCTCCTTTGGCCCACAGTCCCAGAACAGGCCACAGCAGAGGGAGCGCTCCCGGCTGCTAGGACGCACACAGATCAGCTCTTTTCTCGTCTCACCCTAGGGCAGGCCGCTGGACTCACACTTCTGCATTCTATCTGCTCCCAAAACATCCACTGGCAGGGCCATGTGGGATGAAGTCTTAGCAAATTCGTTATACTTTAATTTGGAAAAAAAAAAAAAAGTCTCAGCCCGGCTGTAAACAGGCAGCTCTACTAATGAGGAATGGACAGGGTGTCCCTTGGGGTTATCAGAAACACTCAGATAAGTACAGGCACCTCATTTTCCCTACCCAGGGAACACAGTTCCCCCAGAAGGAAGCCCCACTGGCCACTTGAGGCTTCATCTGCTTCCTTGGAATTCTTGAGGATTTCAGGCAGCTGCAACTGAAGTCAGACCACTTGCTAATGCGGAGGATGAAAACAAGTATGCGTCCGCTCAGCGCACAGGTTTTGGGGTTTGCCAGACGTGGGTTCTAATCCTGACTCTGCCACTTGGTTGCTTTTTGAATGTGTGCAAATTATTTAATCTCTCTGGAACTTGGGTTATCTCTAATACCACCTACTAATGATCCTAGGGTTAAGTGAGAAAATACATTAAATGTGGAAAAATCAATGCCTGGCATCTATCTAACAAAAGCTAGCCAACAATAACAAAAAATTCCCTCCTACTGGGTTTCTGGAAGACCTCTCCCCCTTAACTAGGATGAAAATGTAATTTGTCATCAAAACCAGAATACTTTTGACAGTGAGAGTGGACACTAACTGGACAGACCCTAGGACAGACTGACTTACCAGGGACTGTCTCTGGAAAATTAGGACAAATGAGCCCCCTTCTATAACTTTCTGAAGGGTTCCTATATAATAGTCCATTAAAATAATTCTTTTAAAATGGCCCTAAACTTAATTCTATATCATGAAGCCCACTGGAAGTAATAACCCTCTATGACATACCATGTTATTCACACATGAAATTGTAATTTTAAATATAATTTTATTTCTATTTAAAAATCATAAGGTTATAATGTTAATATATTATCACTTATAATCATAAGTAATAAGTCATATTTGGATGGAGGATTAAAAATTGATAAAATTCTACTGCTGTTTTAATTTTTTCTTTTCTGATATTCGAAAAAAAAGAAGCTCTTATTTAAGTTTAATGGAAAACTCTTCGTTCTAGTTCACAGAACACAAAAGCAACATTTGAGAATCTCAGTCTTAAAGAACCAAGAATAACCCCCCAGGGAGTAAGGGATGGAGAGCAACTTTTGTGATCGTGACATATTTTCTTTTCTTTAAACAGTTTTAGCCATTCAAGAATGAAGATCAAGATGTAGGAGGTCTCAGCTCTTCACTAAGTATATCTCTCCATAGGGCCACTTGAGTATCCTCATGGCATGGTGCCTGGCTTGCCCAGGGCAAGGGATCTAGCAAAGAGAGCAAGGCTATCTAATCATGCCTAGGACTGAGGACAGTCCCAGGCATATCACTGAGTTGGTTGCCTTAATGAAAGTGGTGAAGAATCCTCCTGTCAATTCTAGAAGCCTGAGAATTATCCATGGGCTTCTTTTTCAGGACTGAAAGCAACAGCTTTAGTCTATTAGAAAGAATCTTTATACCCCAAACCAGACAGCTCTCCGAAAGTAATCCTGTCAGCCAGGTAAAATCTGGGACCTCAAATGCAGAAAATGCCAGAGAAGCTTTTTTTTTTTTTTTTGGCATGACTATTTTGAAACACACCATTGATTGTAAGCTTATGGTATCTTCCACTCAACCCAGCCAATCCTTCTCTCGGCTTTGGGTGCCATTGGGATCTCAGGTGCCCTCCTGACTTTCTGGAAGATTCCTAAGGTCCCTGTTGCCCCTTCTGACTTTATGCGTTTGTTGTTTGTTAAAAATAAAGCATCTTCCCCTGGAGTGTTTTGATTGCATTAAATGCATTGAAATCACATGTATAGGGCTGCATGGGCTTCCCAGGTGGCGCTAGTTCTAAAGAACCAGCCTGCCAAAGTGGGAGACAGAAGAACCATAGGTTCAATCCTTCAGTCAGGACGATCCCCTGGAGGAAGGCAAGGCAACCCACTCCAGTACTCTTGCCTGGAGAATCCCTTGGAAAGAGGAGCCTGGAGGGCTACAGTCCATAGCGTCCCAAAGAGTGGGACACGACCGAAGCAAATTAGCATGCACGCACACACGTAGGGCTGAATGGCTCACACTGCGATCTCTCTTTTAATTCTTACAGCCTGCAAGGTGGTCACTGAGATGATGCCCATTTTTCTCACAAAGATATCGACTCCAAGAGAATATAGCCAGTAAGCAGAGAAACAGAAAACAGAGACCTACTGACTTTAAACCCTATGCTCTGTCTAGTATATCACACCTCAGCATTACGATCCATTTATTTTATTGAACATGAAATGCTATTTAGACATGCTCACTCCTTGCATTTCACCTAAGTCATTTAAACCACAACACAAACATTCACACCTACACTCTCTGGCACACATGGATGCATTTCAAAACTGGGTCTGTAGAAATCAGCCTACCCTAGATCCCAACTTAAACAATGAGTAGATGCATTTGCCTGGGTTTTCCTTCAGTCACACTGCCACTTTGAGAAATTGGCTACTGCATAGATAAAATAGAATAATGGCTTAGAGAGTTGGTTTAAGGTAGAAAAAACAGTACATCGTTTATTATAGCATTAATCAGCATGAAAGAATATAAGACATGGCACCAAGTAAAACCAAAATCCCACCTTGAGAAATCTCAATAGTGATAAAAGCGTAAAGAGATAAGAATATTTGTACAGAATGCTTAATGCAGCTTTGCTGTTCGTGGCAAAACTAACTGGAAACAACCTGAGTGCCAATGAGTAAAGGAAGAGTTGGACAAACTATGCTGCGACTATAGGGCTGCTATGAGATTCCCAGGTGGCTCGGGGTAAAGAGTCCACCATCAATGCACAGATTCCATCCCAAGCTCAGGAAGATCCCCTGGAGGAGGACATGACGACCCACTCCAGCTTTCTGCCTGGACAATCCCATAGGCGGTGGAGACCGGCAGGCTACAGTCCATGGGGCCGCACAGAGCTAGACACGATTGGGCTGGCACACACAGAGCTGTTATCAAGGATAAGAGCCATTTATATTGACCTGTAAATATCCATGATGGGTTGAGAGGAAAAAAAAAAAAAAGAGGAAGGGGAGGGAAGGGAAGGAGAGTGAGAATGTAAATGGTATTTTATGACCCAGCCTGCGGTAAGTAATTTTTTAAATCCTATTAATGCATATGTGATACACATATATGCGGAGAAACATAAACTCTAACTTCTGACTTTGGACTAGAAGAAGGATGCAAGAGATTATTAACATTTTTTGCCTACTTTGGAATTATCGGACTTGGTTAAAAAGAGAGTACATATTATTTCTATAATTTAAAACCATAATAAAGCAGATCAAGATAAAAGAAAAAGTAAACTAAGACCAGAATTTTGCCAAGTCTGATTTCAGCAAAGAAAACTCAGATTCCTGCCCTTAACATCTTTGAGTTTATCCAAACGCACTCTCTTAATTGGCCCCAGACACTGACATCTGTGCGGAATACCTCCACTCCTCACTCCGCCTTGGTTTTCCAAATGGCCATCTCTGCTGGATGTTCAGACTTTAGTTGAGGCCCATCTTCCCGACCCCCACATCTCCCTCCACCCACTCAAACCAAAGAAGACTTTAGTCCTTGCTGAAAAGGCCAAGAATAAATCCTTTCCACCCCAATTATTCTACCAATGCATCATTCTCCCCACTCTTTTCTCCCCAAACTCCAGATGGTGAACTCTGGAAATGGGTGACCGTGGGAGGAAGTGGAATCTCCCTTTCTAAAGGTCTTTACCGAGGGAGGCGCATCTGTGGGGGATGGCTTGGATTAACTGAAGTTAGAACAAGTTAGTTCTGGGTGGCTTGCCATTTTTGGGAGCGCTGATTGCATGCAGAGTCCAGTGAGAAGGAGAGACAGGAAATCAGGATCTCTGGTGGCAGAGAAAATATCCATAGATGAAATAAGTTCGTAGCCTGAAGAAGCAGTAGTTAGTCAACAGTTTCTATGCAGCTTTTGGGCCACGTAAACCTAGAGAGAAAGCTTGAACTAGTCACAGGCTCATGATTCAGGACAAGCTTCATCCGCAGATGTCATTTAGTAGGGATTAACCCCATGAACAGTATGAAAAGGCAAAATGATAGGATACTGAAAGAAGAACCCCCCAGGTGAGTAGGTGCCCAATGTGCTACTGGAGATCAGTGGAGAAATAACTCCAGAAAGAATGAAGGAATGGAGCCAAAGCAAAAACAATACCCAGCTGTGGATGTGACTGGTGATAGAAGCAAGGTCAGATGCTGTAAAGAACAATATTGCATAGGAACCTGGAATGTCAGGTCCATGAATCAAGGCAAATTGGAAGTGGTCAAACAAGAGATGGCAGGAGTGAATCTCGACATTCTAGGAATCAGCAAACTAAAATGGACTGGAATGGGTGAATTTAACTCAGATGACCATTATATCTACTACTGTGGGCAGGAATCCCTCAGAAGAAATGGAGTAGCCATCATGGTCAACAAAAGAGTCCAAAATGCAGTACTTGGATGCAATCTCAAAAATGTCAGAATGATCTCTGTTCGTTTCCAAGGCAAACCATTCAATATCACAGTTATCCAAGTCTATGCCCCAACCAGTAACGCCGAAGAAGCTGAAGTTGAACAGTTCTATGAAGACCTACAAGACCTTTTAGAACTAACACCCAAAAAATATGTCCTTTTCATTATAGGGGACTGGAATGCAAAAGTAGGAAGTCAAGAAACACCTGGAGTAACAGGCACATTTGGCCTTGGAATACGGAATGAAGCAGGGCAAAGACTAATAGAGTTTTGCCACGTAAATGCACTGGTCATAGCAAACACCCTCTTCCAACAACACAAGAGAAGACTCTACACATGGACATCACCAGATGGTCAACACCGAAATCAGATTGATTATATTCTTTGCAGCCAAAAATGGAGAAACTCTATACAGTCAACAAAAACAAGACCAGGAGCTGACTGTGGCTCAGATCATGAACTCCTTATTACCAAATTCAGACTCAAATTGAAGAAAGTAGGGAAAACCGCTAGACCATTCAGGTATGACCTAAATAAAATCCTTTATGATTATATAGTGGAAGTCAGAAATAGATTTAAGGGCCTAGATCTGATAGATGGAGTGCCTGATGAACGATGGAATGAGGTTTGAGACATTGTACAGGAGACAGGGATCAAGACTATCCCGATGGAAAAGAAAGGCAAAAAAGCAAAGTGGCTGTCTGGGAAGGCCTTACAAATAGCTGTGAAAAGAAAAGGAGAAAAGGAAAGATATAAGCATCTCAATGCAGAGTTCCAAAGAAGAGCAGTAAGAGATAAGAAAGCCTTCTTCAGCGATCAATGCAAAGAAATAGAGGAAAAGAACAGAGTGGGAAAGACTAGAGATCTCTTCAAGAAAATTAGAGATACCAAGGGAACATTTCATGCAAAGATGGGCTCGATGAAGGACAGAAATGGTATGGACCTAACAGAAGCAGAGGATATTAAGAAGAGGTGGCAAGAATACACAGAAGAACTGTACAAAACAGAGCTTCACGACCCGGATAATCACAATGGTGTGATCACTCACCTAGAGCCAGACATCCTGGAATGTGAAGTCAAGTGGGCCTTAGAAAGCATCACTATGAACAAAGCTAGTGGAGGTGATGGAATTCCAGTTGAGCTATTTCAAACCCTGAAAGATGATGCTGTGAAAGTGCTGCACTCAAGATGCCAACAAATTTGGAAAACTCAGCAGTGGCCACAGGACTGGAAAAGGTCAGTTTTCATTCCAATCCCAAAGAAAGGCAATGCCAAAGAATGCTCAAAATACTGCACAATTGCACTCATCTCACATGCTAGTAAAGTAACGCTCAAAATTCTCCAAGCCAGGCTTCAGCAATACGTGAGCCATGAACTTCCTGATGTTCAAGTTGGTTTTAGAAAAGGCAGAGGAACCAGAGATCATATTGCCAACATACGCTGGATCATGGAAAAAGCAAGAGAGTTCCAAAGAAACATCTATTTCTACTTCATTGACTATGCCCAAGCCTTTGATTGTGTGGATCACAATAAACTGTGGAAAATTCTGAAAGAGATGGGAACACCAGACCACCTGACCTGCCTCTTGAGAAATCTGTATGCAGGTCAGGAAGCAACAGTTAGAACTGGACATGGAACAACAGATTGGTTCCAAATAGGAAAAGGAGTACATCAAGGCTGTATATTGTCACCCTGCTTATTTAACTTCTATGCAGAGTACATCATGAGAAACGCTGGACTGAAAGAAACACAAGTGGAATCAAGATTGCCGGGAGAAATATCAATAACCTCAGATATGCAGATGACACCACCCTTATGGCAGAAAGTGAAGAGAAGCTAAAAAGCCTCTTGATGAAAGTGAAAGAGGAGAGTGAACAAGTTGGCTTAAAGCTCAACATTCAGAAAACGAAGATCATGGCATCTGGTCCTATCACTTCATGGGAAATAGATGGGGAAACAATGGAAACAGTGTCAGACTTTATTTTTTTGGGCTCCAAAATCACTGCAGATAGTGATTTTAGCCATGAAATTAAAAGACGCTTACTCCTTGGAAGAAAAGTTATGACCAACCTAGATAGCATATTCAAAAGCAGAAACATTACTTTGCCAACAAAGGTCCATCTAGTCAAGGCTATGGTTTTTCCTGTGGTCATGTATGGATGTGAGAGTTGGACTGTGAAGAAAGCTGAGCACCGAAGAATAGATGCTTTTGAACTGTGGTGTTGGAGAAGATTCTTGAGGGTCCCTTGGACTGCAAGGAGATCCAACCAGTCCATTCTGAAGGAGATCGGCCCTGGGATTTCTTTGGAAGGACTGATGCTAAAGCTGAAACTCCAGTACTTTGGCCACCTCATGAGAAGAGTTGACTCATTGGAAAAGACTCTGATGCTGGGAGGGATTGGGGGCAGGAGGAGAAGGGGACGACAGAGGATGAGATGGCTGGAGGGCATCACCGACTCGATGGACGTGAGTCTGAGTGAACTCCAGGAGTTGGTGATGGACAGGGAGGCCTGGCGTGCTGCCACTCATGGGGTCGCAAAGAGTCGGACATGACTGAGTGACTAAACTGAACTGAAAGTTCCATTATTTCATTTTAAAAAATCTAAGAACAAGATGGGAGAATTGTAACTGGGCAAAGGATTGGGGAAAAGTTGATTTAAGCATTTTACTTAACAAACTCCCAATTAAACGAAAGTATGAAAATTTGTTAAGAAAAAAGACCCCACAACACACATACCCATGATTAAACTAATGCAGTCTTCAGGTATTTTAGTACAAATAAGTCTATCCATATAGTAATCCATGTGTTCATTCTTTCAGTAGCAAACACTAATCGGATGCCTACTATGTGTACTAAGCATGGGCTAATGAGTTCTAACAATTACATAGTCTTCTGTATTCATATTTTGGGTCTTCTGCCCAATTCAGGGTACCCTATTTCAGCTTTATGGACACACTACATGAGAAAAGTAGGGGGATATAGCAAATCATGTGTGGAATAGATAAAAGAATTGAGGCTATTTAGCCAGGAGTGTGCAGTCAAACATCTGGAAGGCTACCGTAATAATTCAATAGGCTTCTTTCCCATGGTATCATTTAGGAGGATTACAACTGTAGTAATTTAAAAATATATCCACAAATTCTTCAAATCCCTTCCCTTATAAAGGTGGAAATTTATCTCCCTCCCTGTGAATGTGAGCTGGACTCAGTGACTCCCTTCTAACGGAATGTGAAGGAAGTAACAGGGGGTGACTTCTGAGACTGGGTCATAAAAGGCGTATGGACTCTTCCTTGCTCACCCTCAGACCTCTTGCTCCGGGGAAAGTCAGCTGCCACGCCGTGAAGATGCTCCAGGAGCACTATGATGAGGTCCACCTGGCAAGGAATTGAGACCTTCTGCCGACGGTCATGGGAGGAACCACCTGCACGCAGGCCTGCCTGCCTCCAATAGAAGCTCCGTTGACTGCAATCCTGACTGCAGCCTTAGCCACAACATCACAAAATGCTCTGAACCAGAACCACATAGCTGAACTTCTCTTAAATTCTTGACCTTCAGAAACCATGTGAGATAGTGAATGTTTGTTGTCTTTAGGTGCTAAATTTTGGAGGAATGTGTTACGCAATGGATAACTAACATAATAGCAAGATGTATGTGTCAGGGAGACCAGTTTAATTTTAACAGAAAAAAAAAATCACAATGATCACAGTTGTCTAAGAGTGTAATGAATGGTACCACCGTTGAAGTAGCGAGCTCCCTGTGTTCAACCAGGAGGACCACCGCTGCCTCTCAGGGATACTGTAAAGGTGATGTCTACGCTCAGTGCCTAAGGATGAGCTTAGAGCCCAGACTCTTCATTTTATCATCTTTATCTTTCATATTCCAACAAGCCACCATTGGTTTCTTGACCTTAATGCCTCTCTCTGGCTAAGAAAGTGACGCCACCTTCATACTGTGGCAAGGCAACTCTAGGATGGTTTTCCTCTGGGTCTCAATTTAGATCCAAATTGGCTTGTCCCCACCAGGAAGATGCCTTTGCTTTGTGCAATGCTCTCTCTGCCATGATTCAGAGATCCATCAAATGAAAGTCAGATTTAAGACCTCACTGGCCCTAGATTGTACCCAGAACACAGAAATATCTTCAAAGCCCAAGTTGCTGCAGTCAACATTCCCCCTGCTGCTATTGATAATTTGTACCATATTGGCTAGGTTATTTAACATTTCCAAACAGGATTCTGTAGTGGCTGGAAGTCGAATATTATGGAATAGCTCTTCATCATCCTGGAGCCTGGTGCCCACCCTCTCCGCTCACCCTTCAGCCACCAGAATGTCGGGCAGCCCAAGCTTTCCTTACCAGCCACATACCCCCCAGCTCCTTGCCCTGCTCCTGCCTAGAATAGAGACCTCTGCCATGTCACATGAGCAGCTCCTGGGGGATGGAGGGGAAGAAGAGGTCAATGGGGACAGGGGAGTCCACAGAACAAGCTCAAGGCAGGTGAAGCATGCTCAGGACCTGAAGGATCCAATTAAGCCCAATTCACTGGGATCCAGTTTTCCTACCGAATTCCTGGGGAAACCAAATTGAATAATACGTGGCTTATTCAGAAACACACATCCCTGTGTTGTTGGCCAAGGCAAGGGCAGTGTGGCAGGGGGCTTAGGCAAGGGATGCAGGTGTACCGAAATGAAAACAACGGGCTAAAACAACAAGCCCCCGCCTGTAAGGAACAGCCCGTGTTTGGCTGGATTACTGGGGTCGGAGCATGCCTGTGTATATATGCGGGCTCTTGTGTGCGTTTGCAGCTGGGCCTAGGGGTGGGGCCTGGGGGGCCTTCCAGGGAGGGAGCAGGAGCGAGTCTACATATTTTAAATGGCAATTGCGAAGAAAACCATCAGAGGTGCTCTAACGCACGTCTGGCTCTGCCTTGTGCCAGCTCCTACAATAACTTTAGAATCTCCTCCCTCATTTCATAAACATTTTATGTACGTTTTTAAGTGGGAATATTCTTGCGCATTTGGGAAGAGAGTGCCTCTATGCAGTTCAATCAGCCTAATTGGAGCCTTACACGCTTCTCCTGGGATGGGGAGCAGGAGGAGTGATGGTGGCTGAAATGTGGGGTAGGGGACAGGGTGGGTCGAGATGGGGACAGAGTTGAGAGAGAGGGGAGAAGTAGATATTCCATGAAAAAGAAAATTATGTCATTGTCCTGCTTTCGGCCTGTCCTACACCTTTCCATGGAAAACCTGTTTAACCCGCTTTAAACCACACACACACACACACACACACACACACACACACTTGCAGCAATTGGAAGTTATGAGTAAGGGTTGTGTTGCCTTTCTGTTCGACCTCCACTCCTGCAGACCTGAACAATTCCATCTCTCTTTCCCAGCTTACCTGTGGTGTGTGGGGCCTGCTCAACGCGAATAAATGGCTGTTTATGGAGATAGCATCTGGTCCGCCCCTGATGAGGTCACCTTGTTATGTTAAATATTTCTACCTCCTGGTGGAGGGACCGAAGCTGATTGCTCTCAAGAGCACCTCTGCCCAGAACAGAGAACACAGCACCCAAGGCAGGATGCACACTTTTCAAAGGTTTAGTTAGGCTCCTCTGTGAACTTGAGAGATTCCTTTCAGGCCCCAGGACCAGAGCAATGGATCATGACTTGAGCCTAGTAATGCCAATATTCATCCCACATGTGGAGAAACTATTGTAGCGGGTTCTGAACACCTTGTCTGGGTCCATTCTCACTACACCCCTGGCAAGGGTGTTATTGTTGATTTGATCTCCATTTTACAGATGAACCAACTGAGGCTTGAACTTGCCCAAGGCTCCACCAGAGTGAAGAAGATACAGGATTTGAACTCAGCCTTCTCTGGCTTCCACATTTAGGATCATGCCACTGTAGATTCTGGGGGAAACAACCTGGAAGAATGAAAAAAATCAGAAACGCTGTGTGGCCCAATGATTCAGCCTCCCGGTGCACCAACTTCCTCACCCACATGAAGCAGGAAGTGACCACCTTTATTAGGTAGGACTGTCATGGGTCAGCAGAGATCTTACAGATGATTTACAAATTTATTGAGTAAATCATCAATAAATGGTTGCAGCCAGTTTGTTGACTAAAAAAAGAAAAAAAAAGAGAGAGAGAACCAATGAATCCAAACATGGATAAACATTTCTCCAAATGAAGCCCACTGTTACTCAGAGGAGGAATCCCCTGCTGATTCCTAGGTTTCTGAACAGAAATGACAAATTTGGAGCTAGAAATCCAGAGTTTCCCAGATGAGTCAAAGAACTGAAGCCCTCTCCTCCCCAACATAATTCTAAAAAGACATGTTTTTCCAATGTTCGTGAAGTAGCTATCCTAAGATGTGGAGGAACATGTGAAGAAAACAAGCAGATTCATTTTTTTTTAATGAGGTCAGAAAGGAATACCAAACATCTTGGATCTCCAAGGTATCTGCTTCCTTCCAGCTGTCCACGGTTTTCAGCTGGGTCCTGAAATGGAGTTCAGGACACCCAGACAAGTAAGTAATTCTAAAGAGCAGTGCCAGGAAAATATTAGAGTTTAAAAAAAAAAAAAGCAGAGATTCATTTATTTTTTAAATATATACATATCTTCCTATAACATTCCTGACACCAAAGAACTCTGGACAATTCTGCCTCCACCTGATCAGGCTCAACCACCTCAGGGCCTGCTGAACCCAACCTTACAAGCATCACCCCAACCTCTTTTTTTTCCTCTTGATGCGATTTTCTTGTGTCTAGTCCCCTGTGGACACAAGATGAATTGTGGGATGAATTGGTTCTCTTCCGAACACAGTGGGGGCGTTCTGCAGTGCTGACGCTGTTGTGGTAAGTCAGGCCTCCAGAACTATTGGGTCTGAAATCCTCTCCAACCCTGGCCTTTAGAAGGCCAGTTCCCCAGATGGGGCAGCTCTGGCCTGCTGTCTCCTGCCTTGAGAATCAGCCCGGGGTTCACAGAAGGAGACCCCAGAGAGCTGTAGGGTTAACCAACCAACCATAAACATTACCTCCTCCGCTGATCTTCAAAGGCTCAGGAAAAGAAAACAAACCACATAAATCTTTATCAGGGCTCCTTATGACTGCCCCGGGAGGTGGCTCCTGGAAGAGCTGGGTGGTGACTCTGTACAGAGGATAAAAAATAATTTCAGTTAGCGGTGCTGAGTCAGAGATGGATTGCTTTTATTTTTCTTTTCTCCTCTTTTCTTTCCCTCCTCGACTCCTCCTATTAAAATGACTTCCTTTAGTCATTTGCCGGCCAGGAGTTCTGTAGTGACAATCCTCGGTCCTCCACCAGCTTCCTGGTTTCCATGGCTATTATGAAGGGGATTACAGAGTAGAAAGTATGAGACGGCTACCCCGCTGAAAATATTTCAATAACACACCTTGCCATCCGGGACAAACTCTCCAAAGCCACTCCCAGCTCCTAAGCACACATACATAGCGGCAGGGCTGGTATTTAATAGCACGGAAACCAAATGCTACTCGTGATGCTCGGGCAAGTCATTCATCCCCTGCAGGCCTCATCTCCTCACTGCAAATGCCACAGCTGGTGGCTTACGAGCCACCTAGTAGCTCCGACTTAGCACGTTGCTGAGTTCTTGTCTATCTTCTTAAACACAGAATCCCCACCACAACTCTCTGAGGCTTTGCACATCCCATTCTACAGATGAGGAAACTGAGCCTTGGAGAGGTTAAGGAACTCACTCGAGGTCACGCAAACACAGGGATAAGAGCGCTTACCTCATAGACGGCTGAGGAGCGGATGAGATAATGTCTGCAACGTGCTTAGCATGACTCCTGGCACCTTGTGAGTTCTCATTCAGAGCGCGCTCTCACCTAGAAATCTTCCCTGACCTTCTCCCTCCCTGACCGCACACACGTCTCTACCAGATCTCGGCTCCCAAGCCCGTGCTGGTCTCCCAGCCCCAGGAGCTCTTCGGAGGTGAAGGGAGATGTGTCTCACCTCTGCAGTGCCGGCCAGTGCTTGGCACATAGTAGGGACAGAGAGAAAGTCTAAACAGTGAATGAATGAATGAATGGTCTGAACAAACGCCCAGTTAGTAGACAGTTTCTAAAAAAAAAAAAAGTAGTCAAAATAAATACTACTAGTAAAATGACTTTTTCTAAAGACGGTTAAAGATCTAAAATTTCCTGGAGGAGCTTGTGGTGCTAGTGGAAAAATGTACAACAGGGAACGAGGAACAAAGTCATCCTCTTTTTTTAAATACCAGCTCTCACTGTACTTTAAGGGTTTCACAGACTTCTCCAGAATGCCCATGAATCATAGGAAGAGGACCCAAGAGTCCTGAGTCCCAGCCACTCTGACTAACTTCAGCAAACATCCTCAGTTCCAGGGAAGGGGCGCCTGCAAGCAAACCACACCCATGCCCACCTGCACATACACACACAAACACATATGTCCACAAGACACACCTGTCCCACCAACCAACCAATCTCTCAGCATTGACAGGCCACCCACTCCATACAGCACCCCTTACAAAATTCAGAAAGAAGACATGAAATATCCTAAAGGTCCCAGGACTTAGTGGGAAGAATGGACAGTCTAGCTACTGAATTGGGACTGTGAGAAGGGAGGTTGGCGAAACAAGTTTATTGTGATAAAAATACTAGCTACCATTTTCTGGACACGTGCCAGGGACATTCCCAGGGACATGTGTGTAATTTGAGGAAGTACAGTTGACCCTCATACAACACTGGTTTGAACTGCGTGGGTCCACTTATAGGCAAATTTCTTTCAATAGTAAATATTTTGGTACAGCATAACCTGTTGTTAGTCGAATCCACATTCCACGTGGCACCATGGCTACATAGGGCCAACTACAAGTTAAATGCAGACTTTTGACCACACAGAGGGTTCCCATCCCTACCAACATATTGTTCAAGGGTTACAAATGCTCACTGAGCCCCTGTTATGTGGTGGGCACTGTTCTAGATGACAAAGCCAAACCTGTGGCCAAGCTTACCTTCTAGTCCTAGATGTGTGAAAATTATAAAGTTGTTTAAAAATGGCAACAAAATACAAAGCAAACTACAGAAAGTTAAGCTTGACACCGAGCTCCACACTTAGCAGAGATACACAGCGACAGGCGTCCTCACAGGGAAAGGGGTGGTTGCCTCGGCAGAACCTCCGGGAGTTGGCGGGGAGGGTCGGGACTTGTGGGTTTCTCAAAAGGCAGGAGTTCAAAGAAGCCTCCAGAAGGTTAGGGCACTCACCCAGTGCCCCCCGATTTACAGCCCAGGGAGGTTTCCACCAGTAAAATCTCCTCCTCCTTCCCATCCTGAATCACATCAGCAGGATCTAATGGAGGAAAGTCCATCACCCCAAAACCAGAGTGCATGTGAAGCCAGACCAGACCCTCGCTCCTAACAGGATGCCCACTCGCCCCCCTGGATTATTATGTGATAAGGAAACTGGGTGTACAAGTCCCTAATATCAGAACTCACTATTGCTGTTATGACTGCCAGAGCCTTCAGCCTCACTCAAGCGTCCTCAGTTTCTCTCCAGTCCCATCCCTCCTCGGCCTCGAGGCTTCTAATAGATGATAGGAGAAGACACCATTTACCACGGGACAACATTAGGCACTGTCCCACACATTGCCTCAGTTAATCCTCTCGGCACCCTGAGGGGCACCCTGAGAGGTGCCTACACCCTGTGACCGGCACAAAATCCGGCAGCGGGGAAATCGCCAAGGGGGCCTTTGACTCAAGATTCCAAGCACTTAACCACTGGGCGATACTGGCCTCTGAGTCTCCTGAAAACACTGCCTGGCCCATGGTCCCCCCACAAGAGGTCCAGAACCTCCGCCTGCCCCGGTGATGGCCAGCTGTATTAAGTCCGAGCATTCACTTTGGTTGACCAGATCTCCCCATCAGCATCTGTCATCACAAAAGGAGGAGGGCTCTCTCTTGTGTGCTTTGCCCACGTGGTTTCCCACCTTGAGTGCCCTTTCTGAAGGGCTCTCTCTATCCAAATTTTCAAGGCTTATGTCCCTTTCTTTCTCTTCCAAGGGCCTCCTACAGCCTCTCTACCCCTCCCTGATCTCCACCTTTTCTGAATGTCTTGATCACATTTACCGTCAGCATCACCCAGTTTAGCATCTTCCTGTTTCCAGCTCAACAAGCATTTGGTGAGCTCCTTCTGTGTGCCAGGCGCAGCATGCAGACTCTGAAAGAGAGAGGTCCTCAAGGATCCTACAGTCTCTCAGGGGGATGACAAGACAGCCTGCACCCAAGGCAATAGAGCGGCGGGTCCATCGGAGAGGTCTGTGCAGCTTCGCTCGTGTTCATCCGGCGTCATCAGCTAAGGGCTTCTCGTGCAGTATAGGGCAGTACAAGATTGGGGATTAAGAGTGTGGGCCTGGGAACCAGAATGCTGGGCAAAAAGCCATCAGCTGTGTGACTTTAGATAAGATCCTAAACTCCTCAGAGCCTTACCTTCCTCACCTGTAAAAATGAACATAAAGACGGTATCTACCCACGCTGGTAGTGGGGACTGATAATAAGGGAGGTTGTGGATTTGTGGGAGTAAGGGGTATATGGGATACCTCTGTACCCTCTCCACCATCTCACTGTGAACCTAAATCCATCCTAAAATAGTCAGAATGAAAGAGGAAGGAAGGAAGGGGGGGGGGGAGAGAGAGAGAAAGAAAGAAAAAGAGGAAGAAAGGGAAGGGGGAAGGAAGAAGGAAGGGCAGCTGTACCTCATGGGCTGGCTGTGAGGATTCAAGGAATTCCTGGATGTAAAGCATCCCCTTGTTTCTGTGCCAGTACATAATAAGCGCTCAGTAAAACTCTGCTTTTAGTAGCATTCGTGTCATTATCCAAGCAAGAGGAAAGTCCTCAGCTCCACGGTTGTTTGCACTCTTCTTTGGCTTTTTTTGAGCCTGGGGGAGGTTTTTGTCATCCTATCTGAGTCCTGTTTTCAGACTGTATCGTCCAAAGCCCCAACAGAATTCTCTAACCGGTAGCTACATGGGGCTCTTATGGATTCCAATCTTTGAGAGTTGTTGCTTTCCTGCCCTCCCATGTTTTAACAGATTGCTATTGTTTTCTTGTCTGTGGAGGGAACAGGGGAGTGCAGTTTTCTGAGTAAAATCAACGCACACAGCCAGGAGCTGGGCTTCTCCTTCCCACAGACACGGCCCTGCCCGCTGCCGCCCTTTCCTCCTTCACACAGGCAGCCCCTCCAGTTTATCCCTCCCAGCGGGACGGTAATTTTCAGTTCAGGCCGAAAGGCTTTGTTTAAATGTGGCGCTTATGTGGTAATAGAGTGTATTGCAGGGCTTGTTTTTTCTGAGGGTCAATATTGAATTCAGTCTCCAAATAAGTCTATCTTCTTCCATCCTCTCAGAGTTGTGGGTGGGACTGAAAAAGGTGGAGGAGACAAGAAGCTGAGGAAGAAAGAAGGAAAGAGGAGACAGCAAAGAGTCCGGGGGAGTGCTGAGGAGGAGATAGGCACCACGCTCCTTCGCAGACGAGACCTCCTGTCTGGAGGATGATTTCTAAAATAACAAGGACAGCGATTCCCTGAGAGGCTGCTGCATGTCAAACAGTGTGCTCAGTGTGTGAGCCACGGAATCACATTCAGTTTACATCAAAAGCCCTCTGGAGTATATGTGATTGTGCCCATCTTACAGACAAGGATACTGAGGCTCAGAGAGGTGAAGGAACTTGTCTCTAACTGCACAGCCAGTGAGATGACCAAGCTGAGATGAGAACCTAAGTCTCCTTGAGTTCCAGGCTCTGTCTTCTGTCCTACGGGGCAGCAACCAAGGGCTGTTCAGTAACAGGACTGGTGAGGGGAGAACTGTGTGATCGTATACTCCAAATCAGTCATTGATGCAGAGTTTTATTATATGAAAGTGAAAGTGTTAGTCGCTCAGTCGTGTTCAACTCTTTGCGACCTGTGGACGATAGCCTGCCAGGCTCTTCTGTCCATAAAATTTTCCAGGCAGGAACCCTGGAGTGGGGAGCCATTGTAACAAACCCATGTAACACCTGATATAGGGTCCGCCTCAGAATATGGAAAATAAGTGAGTCCCCTAAGAGAGGAGAGGGTTGAGGTGGGAGGCCACAGGACAGGCAGGAGATGATGAAACAGGTCATTGAGGAGGGGGCTTGGGGATGTATCCCCTACTGGAGAGTGAGAAGAGGGAAGGCTGGGGACCGAGGAGACAGGCGAGCCAAGAATTACTTTCTAGAAACAGGTCTACCACTCATGGAACGCTGCACCAAGGGATCAAAGGAAGCCTCGAGTCTTGCGCTTTGGGCAGAGGCAAGGGTGGGTCCCAGGAGCTGTGCAGCAAGGGATTATCACAGCCGCCACCTAAGTGTCCCCAAGCAGCTGTGTTGGACTCTTAGCACAGAGGGGTCGGCAGGTTTTTCAGCACTCCTATTAGAAAGTTTAAAGGGTTTATGTTTTCTTTCCAAGAACCTAGCTCAAAACCGCTTCTCTGCCAAAAGCGCTCTCCAGGAATTCTTGCCTGTGAATATCCTTCTTACCCAGTTATTTTATGGTATGAACACTCCCCCCACCCCATCCTGAAACAAATTGAACTGGGAACAATTGGAGGCCTGGACCATCTCTCTAGTCTGTCTCCAGAGAGATGTGAAGAATGCTGGGGACATAGTGACCTCAGACAAAGTTGGACAATCTGGACACTATGCCTCCTCAACCAGAATTTCGTAAGGACTTAAAAATCAGTCCTTTGTCTCTTCAAGCCGTTGACGTATCTTGGTACTTGTTACTGTGCTGTGCATGTTCTTGCTCATCCTGTGGAAGTCGTGAAATGAGAAATAAATATCACTTCCCAAGAAGAAGAATGGCTGATGATTTGTGCAGCCAAGCAACCATGATGCACGCTGGAGTCGAAAGTCAAATCTTATTAAAGCGCCACAATCCGCGTTAATGTAACGGACCAGAATAACTCTAAGGGAGCCATTATGGTCCATTACGAAAATAACATTCATTTGCAAAATAAGGAACATAGCAAAATGCAACTTGTTCCAGTTCTTTCAGCTAAATTACACATTAAGCAGGCAGACTTCCTCTTCCAACATTTTGAAATGGTTTAATATGCACTCAGGCTGGCCAGGGCATGGATTTTCTAAGACTGCCCCAAAGGTGAAGCCTGGAAAAATGAGGACTGATTGCCAGGGAGACATTCAGCCTTGCTTGGGTGTTGATCAGGTGGGCATGACTGTGCCTTGGAACTTCTCCTGGGGGACACGACTGACACCAAGAAGCAGCTGTGAATCCCAGCTGGCTTCATCCAAGAGCTTATTGGCTTCTCACCTCCGCTGGTTTAGGGGTGAAGGGTAGTGGATGTTTGTTATTTTTGCCTTTGGAGCATTCATTCATACAGTTTTCTGGTAATGGTTCCCTGAATTTCATTTGGGAGTCTATTCCCTATTCTTGGTCCCTGCAATAATACCTAAGAATGATAATGAGTGTGCATGAAGCTCGCACCGTGGGCCAAGCACTGGTCTAAGCATTTTGCACACATCAACTCTTCAGTTCTTACACGAGCTCCACGATGTGGGCTCTATTATTATCCCTATTTCAGAGATGTGTCAACTAAGATAGAGACAAATAGAGACAAATATTTACTATTTTGCTTAAGCGGCAGAAGCAAGATTTACAAATCCAAGCCATCCACATCCAGTGCCATGGTCCTAACCACAAGTGGCTAGTGTGTGTGTGTGTGTGTGTGTGTGCGTGTGTGCGCGTGTGTCTGTGTGTGTCTGATTCTTTGCAACCCCCTGGACTGTAGCCCACTAGGCTCCTCTGTCCATGGGATTTTCCAGGCAAGAATACTGGAGTGGGTTGTCATTTCCTCCTCCAGGGGATCTTCCCCACCCGGGGATCAAATCTGTGTCTCCTGCGTTGACAGGCAGATTCTTCACCAGTGAGCTGTCTGGGAAGCCCACAGGTTAGCGCTAACCTCTACTCCAATTCCAGGGGCAGGACCATGAACTAGGTCTGGCCAATGCAAGTTTCCTACATTATAGACTGCCTTCCAGTGGTGATTGATTCAGAGAGGAATATATTAGCCACGCTAGACTAAGTTTGTCCAATCCATGCAAAGCCAGGGAGCCACACTTGAACTGCTAGAAATAGGTTACCGAAACAGCGTTTGTTTCCTCTGACCATGAACCTGAGACAGGAAAGCCTTGAACGTCTGGGAACCACCATGTCGGGAGAACCTAACAATGAAACCAGTGCAGATAAGATCAAAGAGGTGAAGGCCCTGAATAATAACACTTGAACCCCTGAAGTTATTATACACTCTGACCTTTTCTAGGAGCCAATCAAATTGTCCTTTTACTTAAGCCAGTTTGACTGGAGTTTTCTGATACTTGTTACATAAATAGTCCTAATTAATATAGAAATTAAGTGTTAGAACTTACAAAATTGACAAGATTTTTGGTATACATTGCTTCACCATTACATTCTTTTTTTATCTATTCAATCAATCATAAACCTTTACTGTTCATCTAATTATAGTCATTGATATAAGCTGAGGGTGCTCTCCCCACTTCTAGATACAATTGGCTCCCATAACTTGCCTATCACTCTTGCAGAGCTAATTTCTATTTGCTCTATTTGCTTATGTATGTAAGAAAAGATAACCCCTCCGAGTTACAGATTTATTTAACCTGGGATCCCAGATGTCCTCTCGGGTCCCTGGCACACTCCCTTAATAGTACTTATTACATACCTTTCTTGCCTTATTAAATACCTTACTGGGAGCTATGTAACTTGTCCACATTCTCGGTTGTACAGGACAAATCCAACTCTAGCCAGCTTACATAGAAATGAAATTTCTGAAGGACTATCAGGTAGCCCAGAGGATCAGCAGCAAGTTTGGAGAACCAACTTGCATAATAGATGGGCGGGACAAAGGGAAGTCGGGCAGCCTGAGCGCTGGCAAAGCTGTACCTCAGAAGAGTCTGGCACGGCTAATATATACGTGTCCAGGCTGCCCCCACTGGGCAAGAGATGCTACCTCCAGGACTGCTAGAACAGCTCCTAAACCCCTGCTTCTCTGCATTTAGTAGCTCAAGATTCAAACACCCACACAGAGACATCCAATTAGCTGAGCTCAGGGCACTTGCCATGAGATACAGAAGGTATTGGTTTTCCAAATCTCTTTCTGGGAGGTTAAATCTGCCTTCCCTGAAACTCACACCATGAAAGTTTCCCCAAACATTTCTTGGTGGCCACAAAGTGACAATTGTCAGTTACAAACGGTAAGCCAATAAGATGAAAACAAAGATCAACACGATCTTTGCCCTCGTAAAGTTGACTATTAAGGAAGAAGTCATAAATTAAGTAATCAGGCAAGAAAAGAGACACAGCTGAAGATGACTACAGTGAAAGAGAAGATTTATATGCTGCAAGGAATATAATGCTCTAAAGTGTGTTTCAGCTATCCATTGCTGTGTAACAAACAGACCCCCAAACCTGATGGTTTAACACAACCATTTACTTTTGCCCCTCATGGTTCTGGAGCCTGACTGGGCTCAGCTAGGTGGTTCGGACTTGGAGTCTCACATATAGTTGTAGACTGACAGCAACTAGAGGTGGAGTCACGTGAAGGCTCAACTGGGCTGAGAATTCAAGATGGTTTTTTCACACAATTGTTGGCTGATGCGGCTTTCAGCCAGGCATTAGCTGGGGCTTTTGACAAGAGTATCTGTCTATAGTCTCTCCTTGTAGCTTGGGCTTCTCACAGCATCCCTCCGAGAGCAAGTATTCCCAGAGGCCCCTGTGGAAAAGGCAGGGATCCTTACAACGTAGCTTCAGAAACTGCATGGTGTTACTTCTGCCACAGTCCACTGATCAGAAAATGAGCCACAGGGCCAGAGTGGATTCAAAGAGAGAGGACGATGCAAAGCATAGATGCTGGAAGGTGTGAGTCATCGGGGGCCATCCTCAGAAACCAGCTCCCACAAAGAGTGCGTACTAGAAGCACGTGGCCTGGCATGCATGGTCAGGAAAGGTTTCCAAGGAAGTGTCAGTGATCCAAGACCTTATAGATGAGGAGGGATTGAAACAGTAAAGACAAGAAGTGTATTTTAGGAAGAGGAAACAGCATGCGTGAAGGTCCTGCGAGAAGCGTGGCGCTTTCAAGTACATCAAGTGAGTATGGCCGAAATGCAGCGACTAAGGCAGGAAGAATCGATGCTTCTGAACTGTGGTGTTGAAGAAGACTCTTGAGAGTCCCTTGGACTGCAAGGAGAGCCAACCAGTCCATCCTAAAGGAAATCAGTCCTGAATGTTCATTGGAAGGACTGATGTTGAAGCTGAAACGCCAATACTTTGGCCACCTGATGGGAAGAACTGACTCATTTGAAAAGACCTTGATTAAAAAAAGAAAGAAAGAAAGAAAAGACCCTGATACTGGGAAAAATTGAGGGCAGGAGGAGAAGGGGACGACAGAAGATAAGATGGCTGGATGGCATCACCGACTCAATGGACATGAATTTGAGTAAACTCTAGGAGTTCGTGATGGACAGGGAGGCCTGGCGTGCTGCAGTCCCTGGGGTCGCAGAGTCGGACACGACTTAGCAACTGAACTGAACTGAACTGAAAGCAAGATGTGGACCAGGATAAAATAAGAGAGACTGGGCAGGAACCAGTTCTAGAAACCCTCCTATAGGCTACATGATATATTTTAGTCTTCATGTTTAAAATGGAATAGTTTAAAGCGGCAATCAGAAAATATTTCTAGATTGCATGGATGAGGGGATGACTCCATTCAATCATTCCACAGACAGCTATTGAACATTGACACTAGGCAGGAATAATAAAGGCTGTGAATAAAATCAACTTGATAGAAGTGTTGGCAGCAGAGGGTGTCTGGCTTCTTTACAGCAGATCTTTGGAGATGGCCTCTCTGAGCATTTGGCATTTGAACTGAGAAACATACAGTGAAAAGGCACCAGTCACGACAAATTGTAAAGGAAAACATTTCCGTGAAAGGGGCACAGCAAATGCAAAGGCCCTGTGGCAGAAGTGAGGTGCTCTCGGAGCAAACGAACAAAAACAGGGCCAGGGTGTCTGCAGCACCACCATCCATGTAGGGAAGAACTCCAAACTGGCTTTCTAAAAATGGCAGGGCCACCAGCGATGCTTTCGTATCAGGACAGCGTATCACCAAGCTGCGGCTTCGGTGACTCCGGAATGTCTCTTTCTGCTAGAATGCTTGGAATGCTCTTTCTCTTCTGGCCTGGCCCTGCCTGTCCTCAGCTATGAGACTCATCTTTCATCATGCACTTCCAAAGCTCAGCAACCCCCAAGGAAGCAATTTGGCAGAATGTTCAAAGAACCTTAAAGATGTTCATACCCTTTGATTCAGTGATTCCCCATCTAGGGATCTAGCCAAAGGAAATAATCATAAATATGGAAGGAGACTACTACACAAAGAAGCTCATCCCAGCATGATTTATAGTAATGAAAAATGCTAGTAAATCAAATATTCAACCATAGGGGAAAGATTAAGTAAATTAATGTACATCTCCTAGATGTGGGCATTAAAAACTGTGCTCCTGATGTATTGAAATAACATCAGGAAATGCTTGTGTTATAATGGTAAGATTAAAAAGCAAGATATAAAATAGTATATATATGATTTCTACAAAATTACAAGCAAGGAAACTACTGACAGTAATCATTTCTTTAAGAGGAGATTATAGGTGATTTATTTTTCTTCTTTTCCGTAATCCTTCTACTTCCTGTAATGAACATTATTACTTTTAGGATGCAAAATAGACTTTATCTCCTTAAAATAAAAGAGAAGTAATCGTTCCCCACCATCTTTAGGATCACAGACAAACACCTTAGCAAACCTCCTATCTGGCCACAGATTACATTTTGTTTTTAAAAACTATATGTTTTTGACTCCCAAGATCTTTTTTTTTTTTTTTTTTGACCAGAATCTGATACACCAGCTAACCCAAGTTTGCCTTCTCCTCCAGATAACAATCATTTTTGATGGTAGATATTTAGGTACCTATTCTCTTCCTACCTGGGGCTTAAGGAAGGGAAGGAGCAAGAAAGAACCATCCAGCCTCCATCTGCTCTCATCTGGCTAAGTCCTCCCCATCTTTCAGCACCCACCTTGAGCTCCTCACTTCCCAGAAAGTCTTTCTTGACTAAGCCGGCCTAAGTGGCCTCCCTTTTCTAACAGTCTGTAGCCTTTCCATGTCTCTCTGTGCGGTTCACACTGCAGGTTCAGCACACCAGCTCTCCCCCGGCTCCACGGGGTCCCACGTAAGACTCATCAGCTCCTGAGAGTTTCCTTGCCTTTTCGTACCATTGCATCTTGCCCCCTAGCAGAGAACCATCCTGTTCAGCTCATGGGGGTCCATCAGCATTCCATAAAGGAATAAACCCGTGACTGTGCTTGAGTAAGTCTGACTGACTACAGGGCGTCTTTGGGAGATCTCACTCACGTCGAGCTGAGGCCCCGCTCTTGATGGGGATGTCTTCCGCCGGCAGAACGGCCCCTGCCTCCCTCCCGGTTCTCCTGCATCCGCCACCAACACTGGCCAGCTCCAACGCAAGAGGATGCAAGCCGGGGCTGGTGACGTCAGAGGGACGTGTACAAACTCCCCACACATCAGCCACTCAAGAAAGGACCCTTCTGCCTGCTTCCCCATGGACTCCCATAAATTTTGAGCCATGGTCTTTTTTTTTTTTTTAACGAACCTAAGTTTAGGAGAGAGAAATTGTAGCTCACTGGGCAGAAGTGCTTTCTGTGGGAGCAGATGTGCCCTAGTTCTGGGCACAGGCCCACCTTAGGGTTTCTGGTTCTGCGGCAATAAAGCTCTCATCTCCCTGCACAAGTAAAGCGATGCCCAGCTCTGCTCTCTGCTCCCAGAGCACACACCTCGGAGGGGCCCTCTCACTCCGTGGGGTAGTTATTCCTTTGCTTGTATCTCTGAGCTCCTGAAGGCCATTCTTGCCTTTGTTTACTCAGCACCAAGAACAGTGCCCGGCCCACAGCGAGGCCTCGCACTGTGCGTTTGTGGAGGGAGTGAATGAATGAACGGTAAAGACCACAGAAAACTCAGAAAGAGCTTCCAAATACCGACTTCCAGAATACAATGACGAGTTTATGCCCTGTATTAGTCTCCTCGGGCTGACAAAACAAATTACCACCAAATCGGTGGCTTAAAACAAAAGAAATGTGTTCTTTCATGGTTTTAGGGACTGGAAACCTAAAATGGCTTGGGCCGTAAAGAAGGCTGAATGCTGAAGAAGTGATGCTTTAGAACTGTGGTGCTGGAAAAGACTCTTGAGAGTCCCTTGCACAGCAAGCTCAAACCAGTCAGTCTTAAAGGAAATGAACCCTGAATAGTCATTGGAAGGACTGATGCTGAAGCTCCAATAATTTGGCCACCTGAGGCGAACAGCCAACTCAATGGAAAAGACCCTGATGTTGGGAAAGATTGAAGGCAGGAAGAAAAGGGCACAACAGAGGATGAGATGGCTGGATGGTATCACCGATTCAATGGACATGGGCTTAGGCGAACTCTGGGAGACAGTGAGGGACAGGGAGGCCTGGCGTGCTGCCGTCCACGGGGTCACGAAGAGTCGGACACGACTGTGACTGAACAACAACGAATCTAGAAGGGAGGGGTCTGCAGAGCCATGCTCCCTCCAAACGCCCTGGAGGACAATCCTCCCTTGTCTCTTCCAGCTCCTGGTGGCTCCACTTCTTCTCTGCCTCCATCTTCATGCGGCCTTTGTCTAGTCCCTGTGTGTCTCTATCCTGTATGCCTCTTATAAGGACACTTGCCACTGGATTTAGGCCCTACTCAGATAATCCAGAATGGTCCCACCATGAGGTTCTTAACTAAATCTGGTTACTAAATGTGTAATTTAATTACTAAATTACATACGCAAGACCCTTCTTAAAATGAGGCCACATACATGAGTTTCCAACATTAGGAGTGTACTGTATATATCTTTCGTGCCATTCAACCCAATAAATGCTCTATTTTAAAGCTTTTATTTATTCATTTATTTTTGTCACACCACTCGGCATGCGGGATCTTAGTTCCCTGAACAGGAATCAACCCATGTCCCCTGCAGTGGAAGCTTGAAGTCTTAACCACTGGCCACCAGGGAAGTCCCAATAAATGCTCTTTCCTATGGTTGGTCGGTCATTCAGTTCAGTCGCTCAGTCGTGTCCGACTCTGTGACCCCATGGACTGCAGCACACCAGGCTTCCCTGTCCATCACCAAATCCCGGAGCTTGCTCAAACTCATGTCCATTCAGTCAGTGACGCCATCCAACCATCTCGTCCTCTGTCATCCCCTTCTCCTCCTGCCTTTCAATCTTTCCCAGCATCAGGATCTTTTCAAATGAGTCAGCTCTTCGCATCCAAAGTATTGGAGCCTCAGCTTCAGCATTAGTCCTTCCAATGAATATTAAGGTTGATTTCCTTTAGGATTGACTGGTTTGTTCTCCCTGCTATTCAAGGGACTCTCAAAAGTTTTCTCCTACACAACAGTTCAAAAGCATCAATTCTTCTTAAAGAAAGCATTCAGCTTTCTTTACCACTCTCACATCCATACGTGACTGCTGGAAAAACCATAGCCTTGACTGGGCAGACCTTTGTTGGCAAAGTGATGTCTCTGCTTTTTAATGTGCTGTCTAGGTTCGTCATAGCTTTTCTTTCAAGGAGCAAGTGTTTTCTAATTTCATGGCTGCAGTCACCCTCTGCAGTGATTCTGGAGCCCAAAAAATAAAGTCTGTCACTGTTTCCATTGTTTCTCCATCTATTTGCCATGAAGTGATAGGACCGGATGCCATGATCTTAGTTTTTTGAACGTTGGGTTTTAAGCCAGCTTTTTCCCTCACGTCTTTCACTTTCATCAAGAGGCTCTGTAGTTCCTCTTAGCTTCCTGCCATAAGGAATACTTTTTGAAGGTAGAGACATATGTATTGCCATCTACCCTAACACCTAACTCATGTGTTCAATCACTCAGTCATATCCGACCCTTTGTGAGCCCATGGACTGTAGCCCACCAGGCTCCTCTCTCCATGGAACTCTCCAGACAAGAATACCAGAGTGGATAGCCATTTCCTTCTCCAGGGGATCTTCCTGATCCAGCGATCAAACCTGGGTCTCCAGCATTGCAGGCAGATTCTTTACCAACTGAGCCACTAGGGAAACAGCTAACCCTAACACCTACTATAAGGTCAATTTTTAAAATGGAATGGGTGGTTATTCTGCCACTAACCACATCTAGGACACTGAGTTACCACCTGCTGGCAAAATGTGGCTGGGTAAGTTTCTCCCAAGTGCTAATACCACCTCTTGGGAACTTTTTTCCCCACACCAAAGATTGATGCTCCTGGGATCACACACATACTATCCCTCCATCATTTCCCTGCTAACATAAAATGCTGGAACAGCCATTTGCAGAGAAGATAAATTATTTGACACAGAAATCTTGGTGCAATAACTACACCAAAGGATTTAATCCATGTTTATTATATTGAGTCATATCAATTTAATTCAGTTCCAGGAAACTTTGATAATGTACCTGAATTTTCTGAACAAAATGTTCCCTCTCCTGGGCACACTACCTTAGAGCTGTCATCTAGTGAACCCTAAGTTTTTCTTAAAGCCAGACAGTCCGTGTTCACCTTCCAACATGTGACTAGTCCCTCAGGTTAACAGGCTCACAAACAGCACCGTCAAAACCAAACCTCATCTGAATTGCTGTTGATCTGGACTGAGTGAGATGATTTTCAGCTCATATTTGTCTGTCGTGTGAGAGAAGGATAAAAGCAGTGGCCCTGGAAATGGCACTATTTGGGAGCAAGCTTTCCAGTGAGCAACACGTGTGCAGGACCCCAGGACATCGGCACCCACAAGGCTTGGGTGTCACTTGCAAGTTTGTGAGCAGTGGGCATTTGAGGCTCAGTCTGACACACCCCACAAATGCAGCTATTTTGGCAGCTTGAATCCCGGTGTCGTGTCGGTAGAGGACAGAACAAACTCAAGTTAACCCTAGTTACCTCCTTGGGTTCCGCTCTTTGGGAAGGAGTCAGCCAGGCAGACAGCTGCCACTTCAAATTCCACTCCCCGGGAACAATGTACTTTATTTTTGGAAAGAGGATAAAACAAAGGAGAAGAGAGCAATGCCGACAAATATACATTTGCTTTTCTATTTATGCAAAGCCCCGGCCCCTTCATCACCTCAGTTACCAGTTGTTTACAGCAGCTATAGAATACATAGACTTGTAACTAGTCACTGGCCTGCATCTCAGGAGAAAGTAATACAGGTCAGCTCCCAGGATGGTACATCCCACTGCTGTAAAGAGCTACGTAAATAACAGGATTATTTCCATGACAGACTGTTGGCCCACATGGTTGTGATTAATGCTCCTATATGACAAATACTCTCTAGATCCTTTCTGTGTAAGAGTCACTCTCTGTAGCAGTGGTGCTCCAATCATGGGCTCTTCATTACACAAGAGGAAAGAGAGAAAGAAAAGCTGCCCTCTCCTTCTGTTTCCATCATTTTCCCTCTCTGTACTCACCACTTTCCATAGGATTTCAAAAATATTGTAATCATGCTCACAAAGCATCATCCCACATGAAAAGCCCACTGGTGGGGAAAAAAAGAAAGGACAGAGAGACGGCAATAGAGAGACAGAGACAGACAGACAGAGACAGAGAGAAGAAGGAAGAGGGGAAGAAGGAATGGGGCAGGAGTGAGAGATGGCGACAGGCAACAAAGGCAAAGAAAAATTTAAAAACGGCTCCGTAGGAGCAGGGACTGTGTTCGTTTTGCTTACCACTATATCCCCATAACCTAGCACAACCTACTAACCCTGGCACATAGTAGGCCCTTGTTGTTCAGCTGCTCAGTCATGTTCAACTCTTTGCAATCCCATGAACTGCAGCACGCCAGGCTTCCCTGTCCTTCACCGTCTACCGGAGTTTGTTCAAGCTCATGTCCATTGAGTCGGTGATGCCATCTAACCATCTCATCCTCTGTTGCCCCTTTCTCCTCCTGCCTTCAAATGTTCCCAGCATCCGGGTCTTTTCCAGTGAGTCAGCTCTTCACATTATGTGGCCAAAGTATTGGAGCTTCAGCTTCAGCATAAGTCCTTTCAGTGAATAATCAGGGTTGATTTCCTTTAGGATGGACTAGTTTGATCTCCTTGCAGTCCAAGGGACTCTCAAGGCACAACAATTCAAAAGCCTCAATTCTTCAGCACTCAGCCTTCTTTTTAGTCCAACTTTCACATCCATACATGGCTACTGGAAAAACCATAGTTTTGTAAGTAAGCCTTTAGTTATTTAATGAATAATTAGAATAAGTGCAAAAGTGGTCTAATAATTGAATGGAGCATAGTTCAAAACCATGTCTGTAATAGTTTCCTTCTTCTGCTGTTGGTCATCTTGTCACTTAACTCATTCCCTCTTGGAGAAAAGATTGAAGATTGATACTTCAGGAACCCTACTACTATCTGCCAAGTATTTGGACTTGGTATCTCAGGCAAAGCTACACAACAGTTATCCTAACTATCTGATAAGTGGTACCTATATACTGAAAGAGGTTACGTAACTTGCCCACTGTAAGACAGCTAGTAAGTCGAGGAATGGGAATCTAAACACAAGCCTGGCTCACCACAGAACCAGGAAAGTGTAACTACCTCTTGCTGCTTCCTGGGTGATTATCAAAGTACATCAGCAGCATCCTTTAGCACCAGCCTCTAAAACGGAGCTGTGATTTACTAGGTTTCATTAGGATTTGAATTTGACTGTGATAACTCCATCAGCTGCATAGAAGAATTTTTCACAATGAGATCTTAGCTGCAACGCATAATACTCAGAGGCAGTTTTTTAAAAAGACACTAGTCCCATTCGATTTACTCCTTGTGAGATTTCTAAAGAAGGGTTGCCTGAAAAATTAGAATCACTCATATGTGGAATATTAAAAAAAAAAAGAAAAAACCCAAAATAAATGAAGAAACCAAACCAAATCAAAACAAACACGTAGATACGGAGAGCAGGGTAGTGGTTTCCAGAGGGGAAGGGGCGGGAGGACTGTAAAATGAGTAAGGGAAGTCAACTCTATGATAACAGATAAAAACTAAAATTTTGGTGCTGGGAGGCTGTAGGGTATACAGAAGTAGCAATATAACATTGTACACATGAAACTTATATAATGTTATACACCAATGTTATCTCAGTTAAAAAATAAATTTTAAAAAAGGAATTGGAATCATATACTTATTGATTGTTTATTGATTTTCCTTCCAGCTTATGAGAAATGGCAAGAAGGGACCATATCAGTTCTGCTCACTGTTGTAAACCTAGAACCCAGAACTATATGGTGTGGATCAAATATGTAAGTTGCTCAGTCATGTCTGACTCTTTGTGACTCCATGGACTGCTGCCCACCAGGCTCCTCTGTCCACGGGATTCTCCAGGCAAGAATATTAGACTGAACTATACGGTGGTACTCCATATTTAATGAATAAAAGTGAGGGTAATGAACTCCCCATCGGGTAGACTTCTGCATCTCTGGATTAGGATTCCAAACAGGCTGGGATGATATGTGTGAAACTGGGACTGTGGGGAATCCAAAGCATGGTCCTGTGAAACAGCTGGAGAAAATGAATTCAGACTATGGAGAATTATTCTCTCCCACTCAGTTATATTTCACATTCCTCCCACACAATAGGCCCCAAATCAGATGGCAAGAAGCATTTCCTCAAACTTCAGGCCCTTTTTAGTTGCAGGCAAGCATCCTCTAACCTCCCAAACACTCCATATGGTGGCTCCTATCAGCAGCAGGCTGTGAAAGAGACTTGATCTACCCTAAGGACTGAGTCTTCAGAGGTTTGGGACCCTGAGTCAACATCATTTAGCTCTCAGAGGTGGAGAGAAGCAGGAGGAACCCAGGCTTTCTTTGGAGCATGGTCTCTTGAGACCGAAAGAAACGTAAATGTCCTTCTCATTTGTCACCTAAAAAAATGGACCCAAAGTCATCCATTTCGCTAGTAGGAGAGCCCAGACTTGAACTCGGGTCTTCTGATAGCCTCTAATCCAGAATTATTCTACCCACGCTCATCCCCACTCAGGTAGCTGTGTAATCAGAGAGCCAGCACAACACAGAGAGGGAGCAGACAGCAGAGTCACTAACCTCACGAACTGTGTGGTCACCAGAATCCTTAGCTAAGTCAAGGACAAAGAGAAGGACAGACACGCCCTCTGAGCCCTGAGGGGACCTGCGTGTGAGCGCTGTCTGAGCCGGGCGAAGCAGAGCTCTGGAATAACATAAAAAGCAGGATGCTGAAGAAGTGGTACAGGCATGGAGTCAAAAACATGTGTTTGAATTCTGAGCCAGCGACCTGCTAGTTCTACAGCTTCTGCCAAGTTACTGAAACTCGCTGAGTCTCAGTTTTGCCATCTGTAAAATGTGGACCCACCCCACAGGGTTATTGTCATCATTTAATAAAACAATGAATGCAGACCCTCTAGCAGAATTCTTGGCATGTCGTGGAGAGTTGATCAACTTTATACCCACTCCTCCTCCATCAGTCTAGGAAATGGGAAGAGTAGATTCATTTATATGTAAATGATAGAGAAATAATAGGTATATATTAACGCTATGTCATTCACCATGACTGTGGTACAGGATCAAAGTAAGACTTTTAAAAGGTTATATCTTCAGCGATGAAGTCATGGCTCTCTCCTAAGGGAAACAGGCATAATGATTACCCCCAAGAGAAAAGAGGGCCTCAGGCAGCATACACGGAGTCATGTGAAACCCACTGAGCGCCCCCAGTTGATTGGAACACAATTGAAATTCTAAACAAAGTTCCCAGTCCAGCACAGACTACCACGGACTGTCATAAAAGAAGACTTGGGCCCACTAGATTGCTTTTCTCTCTCTAAAAGTTAAACTGAGAAATATCAGGAGAATAAAGCTGCTAGCAGCTGAAGACAGAAGACTATGAGACAGAAATAAACCAGAGAGACCGTAACACGCGTCATGAACAAAATGATGAAGTCAAGAAAATATAAAGAGCCGAAGTTGAGGAAATCAGGCAGGAGGAAGGGGAAAACAGCCGTGGAGAAGAGATGAGTCATGAAAGCGATGGAACACCGCAGTCACGATCCATACCCTCCTGAGGCCAACACTCCTGGAACCACCCAGGAGTCCAGATGACTTTACAATTCCACTTTCAGGCTCTGTGTGGCCCAGATTCTGCTGGAGTTCTTGATCTTCCCAAGGCCAATTGAATAACTTTCCCCGAGTTCCCACACAGCTGTAACCTCAAGACGAACTTATGAATAATTTGAATGAATTTTTTTTTTCACCCAAACAAGTCTGATTAAGTCAGCCTACTTGCTATGTTTGACATATAACTTGGGTTTCTTGGGATCAGTCCAATTTCATGAATTTGCCCTAATGCTTGAAAGGGGATTCATGAAAACTATTTTTAAAAAAATACTATTTAACTTTCATACTTGTTTATGACTTTTTCTGCCAAAAAAAAAAAAAAGCAATCATGAATAAGAATGGGCTGGTTTTGAACTTAGTAAATATGGTCATCTTAATGATGTACTAGGCAACTGACCAGGCTCTGTGGGATAAGTAAGTAGGGAGGGAGGGCATGGAGCTAGGTAAGTCTCTCTTCCTCCTTGAAAACAAGAATGTTTTCGTTGAGTTATTTCAACAGAACTCTACCCCAAAATCCTATAGAAGAATGAACAATGAAGCTTCATAAGAGTAGATATCATATTTGCCAATTCATTATATATCACCAATACTTGGCACTAAGCCTGGAACTTAAACAACACTTAAAAAAAAAACACACAGAAAAAAAAAGAGAAAAGCAAAGGAGAAAGAGAAGGAAGGAAGAGAGAAAGGATAGAAGGGAAAAGGGCAAAAGCCGTAAAATGTGCCTCTCAGATCTCCTGCTACCAAGAGCGTACCAACTGATAGACCCAGCTGCTGAGTTCTGAGTGGACACCAAGACCATGCCCCCCATCACTGCTTTCAGCCAAAGAGTAAGCATGATCAGGGAACTAAGGCCACAGTTCCTGTGGAATGTGGGATCCCTTTGATGTGGACTGTGGCTCGAGAGCTCCCCACTGACCTGGCTGAAACTCTTTTAGAACTACAATGCCATGTAAGATTCTGCATATCCAAGTTTTCTTCCTCTTTGCTTCACAGACGTCAGACTTGCATCATGGTCTAATGGCTCTCCCAACCTGCTTTGGCCCCCTTCCCTTTCTCCCTCCCCATCATCTTAGCATCTCCATCTCAGAGAACCTAACTCATGTAGGGAAGGAGGAAATAACACAGAGAGGGAGGGTGTTGAGCATGGCCAAGTTTAGAAACTAGCCCATCTCAAAAGTTCTTGACCCTGGAATCATGAATCGGGTTTTTCAGTTCTTTTCCAGTGGTACAGCTAAAGAAGAATGATCTGCTTGACACACACACCCAGATTCACCCTCTGCCCAGGGAGCTGACTGGTATGGCTTGTGCCTTCCAGACTCTTTCACTGGCTGTCTTCAGGTTGGATTCGGCCATTGAGAGGCTCCAGTAGGAGACTGGAGGTCAGACAGAGAGAGACTGGGTAGGATACTTCCTCACTGCTCCTCCCTGCCTCAGCACTGCGTTTCTGCCAATAACTGCATTCTTTCACGACTGCAAAGTGACCTCTACCAAGTGACTGCCTTCCTGTTCTTCCAGATTTCAGCAGCTGTTTGTTAGAAGAGAGTCTGGCACATTGTGAGACTGCCTTCATTAACGGCCAGTTAATGGCCTCCCCACGTCCATCATCTGTAACTTCATGGTCGCCTTCTACACTGATTCTGGTCTTGGCCATATGGTTTGCTTTGGCCGATGGGAAAGAAGAATGTTGAAAAAAAATAAGAAAAAACAATTGAATGTTTCTAGTTCCTCTTTGCTATCACCATGAAACAGTGATAGTCTCACAAGATGATTGAGTTAACCTGCTGTGGGATTGTTTTTAAAGCCCAGTCTTCCAGCCCAGCCTTCTAATACCAGCCTAGAGCATACCCATCTCCAAACATATGAATGCTTAACCAAGATCAGAGGAGTCCCTTAGCAAACCCACCAAGAAGTGTATGTGTGACCCCAGCAGAGATCACAAGACCCATCTGGTAAACCTGAGGTTCATGAGCAGTAGCAAATATTTCTTCTTTTAAGCCACTGAGCTTTGGGGTCAATTTTTACACAGCACCATTGTGATGACAGACAACAAATACAGTGTCTTAACAGGTTTTCATTCAGGGAGGAAGTAAATCCTGCCCAGCCAGGCTTGCTTCAGGGGAGCAAGAAAGGGAACCTGGGGAAGAAAGAGTTAGTAGGGACTCTTTGCAAAGGACAAGTTGATGGTCCCTCAGTAAAGGACTAACAATCCAAAGAACTGGTCTTGAATGACTTTCTAAGCCCAAACCAGACCTGAGTCATGTGTTACAGGCCTAAGAAAGTCACCGTGTAGGGAAGACATAACACTGTGGTCTTGAGACTATCAGACAGAGAAGGCCTGAAGGCCAAATTCCAAGTGAGGCTGGAATTTCGTCAGTTCCAGAGAATTCCATCAACGGAGTTGTGTTCACTAACTGAGAACTAAAACACAAATCTCTGCATATGGTCAGCACCCTGAGGAAGAAGTAAAGCCCTGGATTGAGAAGACTGGGCAGAACTGGACCCACAGAAAGATCCAGATCAGATCCAGCCTTAGGCATGAGTAATTGGAATGGTCATGCCTGCCTGTGAATCAGAGAAGAAGTGGAGTTTTGCAAGCGATGCCCTCCCCCGCCATCCAGAGAGGGCAATCAAAATCTACAAGCATCATTGGGCAGTACATTCGGAGAGAAAAGTGAGGCTAAGAAGGCAGCCTCATCACTAAAAATCAAGACAGACTGCATAGGCATCTGGCCCAAAGGCATGTGTTCAGGTTCTCTATAACTTCATAGCACACAAGCCCCAAATGCGGTGTCTTAAAACAGCACCAATTTATTTTATCTCACAGATTATATCTCAGGAATTTGGGCAGGGCACAGCTGACTGGTTATTCTGTTCCACGTAATGTCAGCCAAAGAAGTTCAGTGCTATTTGACTGTGGACAAACAAGAGATAGCTTCTTTCCCACAACTAATACCTGTGCAGGTGTGGTCAGAAGGCTAGGCTGGTCATACTAGCATCAGGATAATTAAATATCTAACGTGACTGCTTGGGGATCCCACAGAGAGTATCCTTAGAGGTCTAGCCCAGGGCTTCCAGGCTTTATATGATCAAGCTTTGGAGAAGCAAAGAATTTCCAGCCACCTTTAACTAACCTCACCCTGATGTAACAAATGGTCTCCCAAGTCAGTTTTAACATTCCAGAAGGCACACACAATGATCCCCAGAACTGGAAGAGAATATTGGCATTTCAATACGTGTTTATTTTCTTTTAAAAATGAATGAATGAAGCTTTATGACTATTAATGCCTAGGTTGGCAGTACAGCCTTCTCTGGTGCACGTGATGGACCAGAGCAAACAGCCCTGAAGGATAAGCGGGATTCCCACAGGACAGAGGCTGACACTGGGGGTCTTCTCACTTGTTCGCCTGATTTCAGAGCACCTTCATGTAGTTCGCAAACTAATGTTTTCCGTTACTACAGAAAAGGCTGTACATTTGTAGCCGTGTCTGTGTTAGTCGCTCACTCATGTTCAGCTGTTTGCTACCCCACAGACTGTAGCCCACCAGACTCCTCTGTCCATGGAATTCCCCAGGGATGAGCACTGGACTGGGTGGTCATTCCCTTCTCTGGGGGATCTTTCCAACCCAGGGATCAAACCGGAACTCCTACATTACAGGCAGATTCTTTACCATCTGAGCCACCAGGGAAGCCTGGGCTGAACATTTGCATCCCTCCAAATTCATATGTCGAAATCCTAACCCTCCATGGGATGGTATTTGGAGAAGGGGCCTTTGGGGTGATTAGGCCACGAGGGCAGAATTGGCCACAGGCCTCTTTGTGCCACGTGGGAAGACAGCAAGAAGTCAGCAGCATGAAACCGGGACAACAGCCTGCACCAGAAGCTGACTGCGCTGACAACCGGGTCCCAGACTTTCCACGTTCAGAACTGCGCGAAGAAAATTCTGGTTTTGTGAGTTACTGCACAAAATGGACAAATGACTTAAAAGAATTCTTGCAAAGAATATGAACAGAGGACGATGCTGATAGTGGCAGGACAAGTGACCAGTAAGAAAATGACACTCTCACTTTCCCTGCTTCTCATGGAGCTATCCATTGGTTGTATCACCAAATATGACAAGAATATTGCCAAAAAATCAAATTGATAAGAAGACTATTTGCAAAATGAGTGGCTTTAAATCTCCTTTCATTTACAGCTAACTTCACTCCAAAGGCATATTGGTTAGTGTATATTTAGCTAGTATAGGCAGCAAGACATTTCAAACACTGCTAATTTATTCTTTTAAATTTCCTACTGAATTACTGAACTTACTTCTGAATATATTTTAATTGCATTTTATACTTGCACAGCAGCTATATATACATATATATGTGTATTGTTGTTGCTGTTTAATCACTAAGTTGTGTCTGACTTTTTTGAGACCCCACGGACTGTAGTCTACCAAGCTCCTCTGGGATTTCCCAGGCAAGAATACTGGAGAGGGTTACCATTCCTTCTCAAGAGGATCTTCCCTGCCAAGGGATCAAACTCGTGCCTCCTGAATTGGTAGGCAGATTCTTTACCAATGAGCCACCAGGTAAGCCCTATATGTGTGTGTGTGTGTGTGTGTGTGTGTGTGTGTGTGTGTGTTATAATGTATAAATACCAAAGTAAATATACAAATATTGTGAGTGCCTCATCAAAACCATTTTACCAGTAAGGAACATGATCAAAAATATTTGAAAACTAGTGCTGGAGGGAGCAGGAAGATAACGAAGTCGATGGCCTAAAGGAGGGGAGTAAACGCAGGAGAGGAATGAGTGAGCAGGTGAACGGTGCTGGCCTGGAAAGATCATCTCCTGAGAAGGTGTCAGAAGCTCCGTTGAGTGTCTGTACTGTTGACCGGTCATCAGTTAGGCCCCATCACCTCACCACTAGTTATGTGTTACTGTGATTTCTGTGTTGGTCTCATCCCCAGTGCCCCCAGCCCGAAGCCCAGAATAAGAGCTCCAGGCCAGAGATCAGCTCCTGCTCACCCCCACCCGCCGGCACCCACTGCGGCGTGGCTGCTGCCCCATCTGGTGAGTCTGTCCTGGGCCTCCTGGGCTCCTGGGTTGGTGGGGTTCTCCCACAGTCACAGACACCCAGGCCTCCCGTCTTAGCATTGGGCTCTAATCCTAGCACTGACCGTATCCCCCTGCACCATCAGAGTCTCTGTTCGTTTTTCAAACTAAACTATGAGCTCCTTAAAGGCAGAGATTTCACCTCATTCATTTCCATAGCCCAGACCAGGCATGTAGCGGACATCCAAAAACTCTATGTGGAATCAATGAATGGGAATGCATAGAGGCGAGGCTGGTGCTTGATCTTCATAAAACGATTGCCCACAACGCCTTCCCCCGTTCCTCTCTGCTTCCCCTCAGAAACACACTTCTATTTGTCCAGGGCTGAGTCACGAGCCACTTTGTTTTAAACAAGACTCTTTTAGTAAACAACTCAAACAGGTTTAGAATTAAAAAAGAAGAGCAAGGGCTTGATTAATGTATACTGACCCACTTAACCATGAAATCGAGGGATGAACCTGGTTCCCAGCACACCTAGCTTCAGGAATTCAAGCGTGAGCCCCAGAGCCTTCTTTCCTACTCTCTCCCCCGTCATTTAGTACTGTCACTCTCTGGGTATGGCCTCATTCTCACCTGTTCTACAAGGCAGTCTTTCCCAAAGGGTAGAGAAGATGCCCTCTAGCCATCCTCCACAAGCTCTTAGCTCCCTCACCTAAAATGCAAGGGACTTTCTTCAGATCCATAGTCCCAGAGAGAAAGGGAAGAAAGTTCCAGAGAAGGACTGTGATGGGTCTGTGTGTTCAGTCATGTCGGACTCTTGGCGACCCCACGGACTGTAGCCCACCAGGCTCCTCTGTCCGTGGAATTTTCCAAGCAAGGATACTGGAGTGGGTTGCCATTTCCTTCTCCAGGGATCTTCCTCCAAAGATCAAACGCGAGTCTCTTGCTACTCCTGCACTGGCAGGCGGATTCTTTACCACTGCACTACCTGGGAAGCCCCTCGGAGGGGTCTAGCTAATGTCAAATGTCCATTGGCGCCAGAAAAGTGGAGATCTGGGATTGGTAGACCAAGACTATGCCCCATCTCTGCATCCAGGGGCGTGAGAGACTGTGATTGGCTGTCCCACTGAGTCACGTGATTGGAAACTGGGAGCCAGATCTGAAAGGAGGAGGTGGGGGGTTTCTGGACAGACAGGAAAAAAAATAACAGATGTCTTCTCCAAAGCTCTCTGGAAAGTGCCCTGCATAAGAATCCCCATTGCTCCCTGGAAAATTCAGGCCTAATCTTTGAGCTAAGAGGAAAAAAAAATCCTTCTGACAAATCACTTTCTCCCTCTGCCGGCCCATAGGCCTCTTCAAAGGAGATTCTGTTTCTCTCTTATTTGTGTCTCTACCAAAATGACGCTGGGTGGTCAAACTTTCAAACCCCCCTCAGAGCCTGCAGCCAGACCCTGACAAGCAAGCCTGGGTCCCACCCTCAGCCCGAGAAGCCTCTTAGCACAGGGCTTCAGCGAGCTGCAGGCTGCGCTGTGCCAGCCCCAATCAAGCCCGGGCCAGGGGGCCACTCTGAAGGCCAGCAGCCCGCTGCTTTGGGAGCTGTCTGCTGCCAAAGTGTTATCGTCAGGCCTCTGTTCCCAGGCGCTTCGAGGCTGAAGGCTGGTCTCAGCCTGGCTTTGACAGCTGGGCTCCGGGCCTGGCTGGGGGCTGCAGATCAACAGCACTTTGTCAGCCCGGCAGGCACACCTCCTAGAAGCTGAAGTGCACACTGAACGGAGGTGTCTGCAGAGCTCCTGGCCCCGGCAGGCCCTCTGCGTGTTTGGGTAAAGAAATATGCAGCCTGAGCTGTGGTCATCGCTGCCTGAGCCGCTGAGCTGCAATCAACATCAACACCGCAAGGACACAATATTTTCTCCCGACTTACAACACGTTCATTTATTTTGGAATTTCTGTGCCAGCTGAGGCTACAGGGCGGTGACAGTGGAAAACTTGTCCTGGGGCCAAGCAAAAGAGAGAGTTGCAACTGAGCTCCTGTTCTGAAAAAAGGGTGCTCGAAAGCAGCAAAAAGCAAGCAAGGCTGAGAAGGGTGACCTTCACCAGACAGCAGACCATGGGCCACAACTCCTTTGGAGGTCTGCTGTCACTCCTGCAAGGGGCTCCGCAGACTGGCCGCTGAAACCTGGTTCCTGAGAAATTACTGACACACTTGGGGCTTCCATTATGCAATATGATCCCCTCTCTTTTTCTTTCTCAAAGATCCCTGGGGAGCCAGAGATCATGGGTTTTCAAAGGCAAATCCCTACCCTCCAAAATCCCTACCCTGGCTTTACTGTAAAACACCATGTGCCTGCTAAGTCACTTCAGTGGTGTCTGACTCTTTGCGAGCCTACCGTAGCCCGCCAGGCTCCTCTGTCCATGGGATTCTCCAGGCAACAACACTGGAGTGGGTTGCCATGCCCTCCTCCGGGGGATCTTCCTGACCCAGGGATTGAATCTGCATCTCTTAATGTTTCCTATATTGGCAGGCAGGTTCTTTACCTCTAGTGCCTCCTGGGAAGCCCATAAAACACCGTAGGGAAGTGGACATGATTGGGATTCAGAGTAAGATAGTCTTGAGTCTGAACTGTTCACACAACTACTTACTGGTTGTTCCTGGCTCATCTGGATGGCCCCCACTCGGCTTTATAGTGTACCTGTAAAACAGACTAGGATGTTCCCAGGATGGAAAGACTATTTGTTGCGGGTCTGAGAACTTCTCCAGATTGGTGGCTGGTCCAAGAAAGGAGCCTTGGTGAAGGGAATGGATCCCACTCCAGCGTGTGATGACTTTCCCCCATCGAAGAGGCCCTCGGAGGGGACCACTCCAGTTACTGACACAAGAGTTCTCAACAGAAAGGTTGGTATGTCCCAGGCCCAGGTAGGCACCTATGGCTGATATCTGGGGCTACCTTCCACAGAGAGCCTATTTTTCCAGCAAAGTACCAGGCTCCTCAACTCAAGGCAAAAATGAAGGAAACCCCAAGCATGCCATTCTCATCCTACCAAGAGAAAACATACCTGCTCAAGGTGTGCGAGCTCAAGGTGTCACGGCTACTAAGAAACGGGGCGGGATCTGGAACTAAGTCGGTTCACTTTGAGTCTGGTTATCTTCTTATAACACAGTGAATTTTGGAAGGAGGGGGGTTCAGGATGGGGAACACGTGTATACCTGCGGCAGGCTCCTGTTGATGTATGGCAAAACCAATACAATACTGTAAAGTAATTAACCTCCAATTAAAACAAATAAAGTTCTATTTTTTAAAAATAACAGTGAATTTTAACCAAGATGACTGTCATTCTTCATGGCTTATTGCTCAGTCACTAAGTCATGCCTGACGCTTTGCGAGCCCATGGACTGTAGCATGCCAGGCTCCTCTGTCCTCCAGAGTTTGCTCAGATTCATGTCCATTGCCTCGGTGATGCTATCTAATCATCTCATCCTTTGCCATCCCCTCTCCTTTTGCCTTCAATCTTTCCCAGCCGCAGGGTCTTTTCCAAAAACTTTTCACATCAGGTGGCCAAAGTATTGGAGTTTCAGTTTCAGCATCAGTCCTTCCAATGAATATTCAGAGTTGATTTCCTTTACGATTGACTGGTTTGATATCCTTCCAGTGTAATTCACAGTAGTCCTATAAAGACTCCTGAATATTGAAGATTGAACCCCGGCTCCTGGAGAAATGCACCGTTAGATTTTTGCGAGTCTTTTTTTCTGTCAACCAAACAATCCATTTACACGTGATTCTGCTCAAATAGATTTTATTTAATATATATTGTTGACTTATTAAGGTTGAACTATGCCCAATAGAACCGAACAAAGCATATTTAATACCGGTTATTTTTTCCATAGAGCACATCGAAGCTTTCATGAGCTTCAGAATGCAGGGCAGCACTTCAGCTCCCCACGCTTGGGGGTCATTTTAAATGAAATCACCAACAAAAGCCAAGATGCAACTCTGGCACTAAATAGACCACAGAAGGGACACATTACGAAAGCTGAAAGAGAAGGAAGGCAAAGTGTCATCTTGTTTGAGGCACACGTCAGGCAACACAATTTTTGCTGCTGTGTACACCCACAAGTGACTGCTGAAGCACTGTATGTATTGATTTTGGAGTTACTAATAAATTTTAGCAAGTAGGTGAATTTGCAAATACAGAATCTACACATACTGAGCATCAACTATAATTTACCATCCATGCCAAGACATTTTTTTGTGAGTGAAAAGAGTTGCTACTACCAATTAAACCAGGACAACTTGTATAAACTAGAACTGTCCCAAGCAAACCAAGATGTATGATCACCCTAATTTTAGCCTTTGAGGCCCCTTTGAGAATCTGATGAAAGCCATGAGCACACACATTTTTTTTGCAGACAATCCCAAGGAATTCACAGACTCCAGGGTTCCTTGGGTTACACATCCGGCCCTAAAAAGCAATAAAAAACAATAATATGCAAACCATAATATGGTAAAAGTATGCCTAAAACTTGAAGCTAAAATAATGATGGGATAAGTTAAAGTAGAGGGAACACCCCACCCCCCACCCCCCGGGATCTTAGGCATTAATAGACAAAGTCACTATTGATATGCACTTGTGTACCAGGGTTACTGCCCCTTGTCATAGGTACAAATTCATTCCGAATTTGAATTCACACACCATGAATCTGGGCAGGGAAAGGAATGAAAACAAGTCATGAGGATCCTGAAAGTTTGACATGGGTGTGCTCAAAGCCTTAGTTACCCACTCTTCCTCCGCCAAATGCCCCATCTTCAGCACTCACACAGAGGGCCAGGCGTGGAGACCATCTGCCGCAGGAGAGGACCCAGCCAGCACATCATTTGGACTCACTTAGTAGAGAAACAAAGAAAGTTCCCCCGCCCCCATAGCCTGGGGCCTGGAACGAAAGACCACCAGAATGTTAACAGACACCCCTACCACCCCATAACCTCACCTCCACAGAGGAAAAGATGGGAACCATGGCCACCGACGGGAGCCCTAAACAGCTCTGAAAATTGACAATTCCAGTGTGATGGCTTAAATGGAGTTGGTTGAATGGAGTCTGGAGCTGCTATCTTGAATGCCTACCGTATCACACGCCTACCCTCATCGCTCACTTCCTCACTTGGAAGAGCACAGCTGCCCAGATGTGTGTTTCCCATTAATTCTGCTGGCTCTAGTCTGGAATAAAGGGGACATTTTCATGCCAAATTAAAAATGACTTGGAAATGTGCATTGTGTTGGGAGAACTGGCCTTTTGAAAGGGGTGGAAACACTAGGGAAGCTGATTTCCTCACCCTGCCTGCAGACAAGCCATCAAAGCATCCCCTCCCCGTGAAACAGCCACCTCTGCTCAGTTCCCCTTTACAGACTGTGTTAGCATCTCCATTATCCACCCCCAGGGTGGGATAAAGCACGGCGCAAAAGCTAAGATCTTTAAACTGTCTGAGTGCCCGTTAAGCACATTAATAACATCCACCATCATGAGTCTTACCAACATAATTTCCGACTTCAAGCCGGGTGTGAAAGAAAGGGAAATCATCTGAGTTTATCAACCAAGGAGACCACCTTAAGTGCAAAAAGATTACGGGGTGATAGGGGAAAGCACAGCTAGAGGAGAAGATTTCAGAACACTCTTGACCATTATTTGGCTGCTTACTTTCCCTCCCGTATACCCATGTCACTGAACTTAAGAGGGTTTTTCTGGTGTTTATTATTGTTATTTTTTAATCGAGGTGTAGTTGATTTACAATATTATGCTAGTTTCAAGGGTACAGGAAAGTGATTCAGTTATACATACACACATACAGAGATTTTTTTTCAGACTTTTTCCCTTATAGGTTATTATAAAATAATGAGTATAGTTCTTCATGCTAAACAGTAGGTCCTTATTGGTTATCTATTTTATATACAGTAGTGTGTATATGTAAATCCCAGCTCCTAATTTATCCCTCATCTCCTTTCCCATTTGGTAACCATGAATTTGTTTTCCATGTCTGGAGGTCTATTTCTGTTTTGTAAATATGTTCATTTGTATACTTTTTTCTTAAATACCACATATAAACAATGTCAAATGACATTGTCTTTCTCTGTCTGATTTATCTCATTTAGTATGATAGTCTCTAGGTCTATCCATGTTGCTGCAAATGAGATTTCATTATTTCTCATGGCTGAGTTATATGTATGTATGTGTGTATATATATAATATATATGTGTGTGTGTTCACGTGTATTCAATCACTTCAGTCATGTCGACTCTTTGTGACCCCGTGGACCACAGCCCACCAGGCTTCTCAGGAATGAGTTTTCATGCCCTCCTCCAGGGGATCTTCCCAACCCAGGGATAGAACCCATGTCTCTTAGGTCTCCTTCACTGGGAGGCAGGTTCTTTACCATTAGCACCTGGGAAGCCTTATACGTACATGTATTAAGTGTCCATTGGCAGGTGAATGAAGAAAGAGAGTGTGAAGTTCAGCCTGGGAGATCAGGGTGTCCGTGCTGCAAGACGTCATACAGGGTTCAATTGTAAAAGAAAGCAAATCATCTGAGAAACGGGTCTTGGGTTTGGGTCAGTGTTACAGCTGCCTGCTCTAAACTGTGTGTCTTGAGGGGCAGGCGTGGTGTCAGCAGAAGGAGGTTTTTTTTGTTGTTGTTGTTGTTGCTTTTCTTTTTAGTTTTTTTATTTTTTTAATTTTAAAGTCTTTAATTCTTACACGCATTCCCAAACATGAACCCCCCTCCCACCTCCCTAAGGACTGGGTTCCAGGCAATTCACGTGTCTGAATTCACCCCCTTTCCACAGCTCTCCAAGATGAGCGTTGCCGTATCCATCTCACAGGTGAGAAAACTGAAGCTTAGCAAGGCCAGCCAGTTTATCCTGGGACCCACAGCTCCACGTGGACAAGCTAGGGTGGAAGCTATGAGTGTGGGGACTCAGAAAGATGTGCTCTTCACCTCTCTTCTGCTCTGTCTGACCTGATGTAAGAAAGTACATGCGTGAAAAGAGGGAGGGTGGCTGAAGAGAGATCTGTGTATTTACCATCTTGGAACAGAAGACATTTTAGCAAAGCCTGACCTACCAGCCCAGGTCAGGAGCTTGGGCCTTAGAACCGTGTGGGGTCAGAGGGGCCCAGCGAGCTGCCTCCTTGCCCCTCCTCTCACGGCCCAAGCCTCAGGACACCCTGCTTGTCTCTCCCTCCCTTCCTGACTGGCTGGGACTGGGACCAATTTGTGGGTGCCATCGGTGCCCTAAGGCAGTGTTTGAGTCATCTTCCCTGATGCTACAGAGAAAAGAAACGAGGAGCCAGCCATCCCCCAGGAGCCTGGAGACATGGGGAGAAAGGGCGGTGATGGATGGAGGCCAGCACACAGAGGTCACGCCTCGTCTGGCTGTCTTCAGCCTAACTCTTCCCCAGGGGCCTCTCCCCCATGAGATCATCTCCCACCACAGGCTTCAAAAAGACGCTCAGTTGGGGACGGGCCCTCCCGCGTTTGAGACTTGTGAACCCAAGGGCCTCCACCCCCTGCTAGCTCCCTAGGCTTCCAAGGAAAACCGCCAGGTAGAACTCAGCAGGATGAGGGCTAGTGAAGCTCCCAGGTCCTTTCACACCAACCCAGGCGATGGGTTCTGGTTGCTTCCAAACTTGACAGATGTCCGCGGACCTCTGAAGCCATAACAGGGGTCGGATCAGGAAAGCGTGACGGAATCAGCCTGAGGGCTTCTGCCTGGTGCAGGAACGCAGCGCCCCCACTTCTAGCTGCGGGACTGTGGGGAAGTCACCTCACCTTCCTGAGACACAGTTTCATGACACCTTATAAAAATGGAAGTAAAGGAAGTGCTTAAAGGGGTTTGTAAGCTGGAACACACCAAAACGTTCACTGTCGTCGTCATTAACATTCAACTAAAATGATGTGAAGGGTGATGACCTAAAATGCTTCACTGCGTGCGACGTAAACATTGAAATAGTGCTGTGTGCCATCATTTCATCTAAACGTCACAAGAGTTCCGAGACAGTTACTATTCTCTCTTTCGTTTTCCTTTTTTAAATTTTATTTATTGGAGTATAGTTGATTTACAATGTACAGTCTCTGCTGCACAGCAAAGTGAACCAATTATAACTATGCATATATCCACTCTATTTCAGATTCTTTTCCCGGACAGGTCATTACAGAGTACTGAGCAGCGTTCCCTGTGCTACACGTAGGTCCTTATTAGTTATTTATTTTATATACAGTAGTGTGTGTATGTCAACCTGAACCTCCCAATTTATTTCTTCCCCCGCTTCCCCACTTGGTGACCATAAGTTTATGTTCCATATCTGTGACTCTATTCCTGGTTTATAAGTAAGTTCACACCGTTTCTTAGACTCCACCTCTAAGCTATGTCAGACGACATCTGCCTTTCTCTATCTGACTTACTTTACTCAAAAGGGCAGGCTCTAGGCCCATCCGTGTCGCTGGAAAAGGCGTTGCTTCACTCTTCTTCATGGCTGAGTACTATTCCATTGTGTATATGCTCCACGCCGTCCTCACCCATTCATCGGTCAGCGGACACTTAGGTTGCGTCCATGTCTCCTGCCTATTGTACTGCAATGAGCACTGAGGGGCATGAATTATGGTTGAATTATGGTTTTCTCAGATTAGATGCCCCGTACTGGGACTTCTGGATCTTTCGGTAGTTGTATTTTCAGTCTTTTAAAGAACCTCCATACTGCTCTCCATAGTAGCTATACAAATTTATATTCCCAGCAACAGTGTAGGAGGGTTCCCTTTCCTTCCCATCCTCTCCAGCATTTGTTATTTGTAGATGTTTTGATGATGGCCATTCTGACCAGTGTTAGGTGATACCTCGTGGTAGTTTCGATTTGCATTTCTCTAACAATTAGAGATGTTGGACACCTTTTCATGTGCTAGTATTCTCGCTTTTCTACAGATGAGAAAACCAAGGCTGAACTAGGTTAAGCACTTTGTCCAATATCTTATAACTCAGTTCACGGCGAAGCTGGGATTGGAACAAAATTATGTCTGCCTGGAATAATACATAATTATTCCTTATGCCCAAAAAACAGGCAAAAGTGGGGAAGGACAGCCTGGGTTTGCTTTCCTCCTCACCAGGGGGTCCGTCCCTGGTCAATTGCTACACTTAGCAATTGAAAAATTGAAACAGTTTTTAAGAAAAAAATCCATAGTATCAAAATCATAAATGTATAAAACCTCAAAGCCAACAATTCACCCCCAGGAACTTCTCTCAAAGAAATAGTCAGGTGAGTGAGCACAGGACACGCCTCAAAGCTGTTCCACTGCAACTTTCCCTATAAAAATCAAACACTGGAAAAAACCAAAATGCTCCTTGTTAGTCCAAAAAAAAATTTTTTTTATCATGATATGTACATGCTATGAAAGAGCAAGCAACCATTAAAAAGAATGACTCTGCTTGTCCTGCCACGGATGTATATTCACGCTGTTAAATAAATGAAGCAAGTGGAAAATAACATGAGTAATAGAATCAACCACTTTTGCTTCAAATACAAAAAAGGGGAAAAGAAAAGGAAAAAGACTCAGATCGAGGCCCATCTCTTGGGCCTCAGAAATAGGCCAGGCTGCCCCAAGCCCTGTGATTTCAGGGAAGGAAAGGCAAGTAAACGGAGCTGCGAGGGGATGCCCTTGACTTCTCTTTTCTGAACATCATTAAAACTTGATTTTGAGATTTCTTAATGATATCCTGAGGCCTATGCAAGATACCAACAGTGTAGATTACAAAATTACAAGGATGATTATCCTGCCCCACTGACTGAATTGCCCCAACTCTGTACTCTTCACTTGTATGTATGAGTTTACATAATGTACTGAACAATTATACATACATACCCCCAGGGGGAGAATATAAACCATCAAACTGTTAACACTGGCTACTCTAGGGAGGGGTGTGGGATACTTCTGTGTGTTTGCTTTTTATATTCCTCATTATTTTAATTTTTAACAGTGCATTTGGTCATTTTTCTAATTTAAAAAACGTAATGGTCAAAAGCCACTCATTTAGGCATACATAGAAGAAAATAAGAAAAAACAAACAAAAAGTAGATGCAGTCATTGCCTTTAAGTTGCAGAAACTAAACTGGACCTCTCACCATCCAAACCTCACCAGACCAAATCCCAGTTACATACAACATGGCACAGCAACGCCTTCCAGACCAGGTTAGTGGGGACTGGGGGGAGGAACTGGCCTATTCTGTTTACAGTCCAGGGCAGTACTAGGCGCATAGTATGTAATATGAACAACGCTCATATTATGCATTCTATAATAAATTACTGGATGTGGAACGAACAGAGAAGAACTCAGGATATACACAGAAAGGCAATTTACTTGACTTAAGCGATTGAGATGAGGAGGCCAAACTGTGACCAAACTCCAATACTTTTGAGCGCAGCTAAGACTGGTCTGTAATTAGCATATCAAGTGTTTGCCTACCTGTAACCACTTCTAAATTGCTTGTACACATTTGCTCATCAAATATCTATTAAAGCCCCTAAAACCAGTCCTTGCCCCTAAGGGGCTTCAATCAAGCAGTTCAAGTGGACCTATAAATTCAGTGTTTGAACATGCTACTTGTTAACAGACATAGTCCCGGGCAGGGCTGCAATTCTGGTTCTGACTTTACCAGTCATAACCAGCTGTGTGGACTGCTCTGACCTCCCACCCTCCTGAGCTGTCAAAATGGCAATGCTCGAGCTAGACATGGTTTCAAAATATAATCTCGTTATGCTCCTGAGACTAGATTCTCATTTAAGAAATCCAGGAACTCTGGATCCTAGCTCCAGACACAAACCACTGAATGTCACCCTCAGGCCCCTTCAGCTCAAAACTGCTGCTTCTAAGCACGCTGACCTTTGTCCTTGCAGTCTCACCAGGGTCCTAAGACTGCAAGTCACCCTTTCCTGAGGGCTTCAAAGTTCAGCCCAAACCAGATGAACTCTGATCTCACATAAGTAAGTTTTCCTGGAGATTCACGGGAGCCCTGTGCGGGGGGAGAACACTGTAAGAATCAAGAGCACAGTCTCTAGACTTAAGATCTGGTTCCAATCCCAGCTTCCCCACTGACCAGCAGAATGACCTGGAACGTGTTACCGAATCTCGCTCAACCTCAATTTCCCCTTACATAAAACAGGTATAGGAATAACATCCATCTTGCATTCAGTGCCTGGCAAGTCCTTAACACAGTGCCAGGAGCAGGGTAGGTGTGGTGGGAATGGTAGTTCTTAATGAGTAAGGGAAGATAAAGCGAACAGGATTACAGGGTCGGATGGGGATGTGAGGTCCAGCAAAGCAAAGGTGACTTTGGGAGCATTCTCTCAGGACCCATGGTTACTGTTTCTTCCACGGGTGGGTTGGGGGCCAGGGGAAGGTGGGATGCTTGTGAAGAGGTGATGGAGTTCTAGCTTCCTCAGCTCTGCTCCTCTGATTGCAGTGTATTTCTCTCTCGTGTCCGTCCTGGAACACTGCACCTCTCGCCTCCGTTCCCTGGAACCTGGTTTGTTGCAACAGTGAAGCAAAATCAATGCCACCCTTGTTACCAACTCCCACCTGTGTAAGACAGTCTCAGACCCCTCCCAAACCCCAAACCAAAGCTTGGCTGCTCCTTCAGGAAGATTACCCCCACAGTTAACCAAAAAAGACCATTTCCCAATAGTGCTCTAACCTTCGGGTCCTGGGCTGGTGATGGAAAGTGTGCGAAGGCATTATGATGGAATCACCGGTTCTAAACTCTGGAATCCCCCAAATCCAAACTAGCTGCTGCCTGTTGCAGTGGCCTCGCCCCACCGGGCCATCTGCTCTTAACAATTTCGCCTTGCATCTAACTCAGCCTGTTGGGAGAGACTGAAAAGTCACGATCCATTCACTTTGTTTTCATTTTCCCAAGCAGCTCAGATCTAACATGAAAAGTGCAATAAACGGGGAGTATCAGTGCTCACTGAAAATATCATTTCACAAGTGAAAATCTATCCAAACCACCAGTTGTAGAGGTTCACCCTCCTCAAAAATGCAGCTGTCACCAGAAATACATTGGCGATCTCTCTGCTCCTTCCCTCTGCCTCTCTCCCTTCCTCCTTCGCCCAGCTCTCCCTGTCTTGCAATTTAGCTTTAATTGCTCTGTCAGCTCTAAAGGCGGCTAATTGACGCCTTTTATTCCGCGTTCAAACTCCTCGGGAAGAAAGGAGCTCGCGTCCCCCCCCCAACCCCCCAAGCCCGGAGCGGCGCGGGGCGGCCGATTTAGCACGCCTGTCTCCCCTCGAACCGAGCTGGGTGCTGCGCGCAGGGGGCGGGCGGAGGGAGCCGCGGAGGCGGGGAGGGGGCTGGGCGGGGGTTGGCGCGTCTATTTTTAGTGAGGGTTTTATAGAGTGGATCCCTGTGGCTTGGCTCCACACTGAAATATTGTCCTCGTCTCAATGACATAAACACAGGGCAACTTGGAGACCTTGGCGCCAGCCCTGGCCGGAGCCTGTGAATGGGCAGAACGGTGGGATGGGACTGAGCGAGAACCCCGCTGTAATTACAAATAAATCCGCCCCCCGCCCCCAGCCCTGGCTCTCCCAGCTCCCTTAATACCGCAAAAAGCCTCGGCTTTTGTGTAAATAAGACGAACCCAAGTTACTGAAAGGGCTACCAAGAGGCAGCTAATGGCATAATGACTTGGGTAAGCTTCGGTTAAAAAGGAGGCATTCGAGAATTAATTAAGCGGCCATCGCCCATCAGAGCGGGCCAGGCAAAGGCACGGGTGGAAGGCCCTGCGGGCTCCTGGAGTAGATCCAGGTCGCTGTCCTCGCAGATCGTCGAGCATTCAGACCTGGCCCGGCTCCTCGACACATCGCATCTGATAAATTGGAACCAATTAGCACAAGGTCTCTCAATGCGATTCTCTGGAATGTCCCAGACCGGGCTGGATGGAGCTGTTGCTCCGGACTGCCTCAGACATGGAGCCACACTTTCCAAAGCCTATTTAAATATAGCCTTGCTTCCCTCCAAATGTAATCCCAACCCTCATTTTTATCCTTGGAAACTTTGCGGGGGGGGGGGGGGGGGATGGGAGGCGGGGGGGGGTGTTGCATAGCCCCCATCCCCCACTCCCGCAACCCCGTAAATAAATAAACGATTACACCGAATTCCATTTGAAGTTGTCAGTCCCGGAATGGAACTTTCATCCCATTATGAATTTCATGGGTGAGACGTTCAGCCTTTGAATGTGGCTGACGCCTCCATTGAAAGGCCCTAATTGCAGTCGTAGGATCTGCCTGCAGACACCACACTGTACACACCATCGCATTCCTCCGAAGAAAGAACATCCTATGAGAGCCGCCCAAGGCCTCCCCTCAAGGCAGCAGCACTGTCAAGGTTTCACTTAAACTTTAAACCAAAGTTGCCCTATCGAAGGGCCAGGTGCTAATTTGGGATTTTGAGGTCGGGCAGCGTTGCCGTGCCTGACAGGGCTCTTACTATGCCCAGGGGGCTGGCTGCAGTGGGCCTCCAGAGCCCCGGGAAGGGAGCCTTTCAATCCATACGGACTCCTGAAGGACGGCTTTCATTTTCGGATGAACTTCCTCTGAGCCTGAGTGCCCGGAGCTGCCCGCCTACCTGAGTCAGGAAGGCCCCTCCGGGGTGCCCAGGGGAGGGGAGTCCCCCGTCCACCCGATGTCCAGTGACCCCTGATGGGATCGAGCCAGAGAAGCAGGGCGCGGGACAGGGAGCTGTGTGTGAACAAGCGCCGCGCCCTCCTCGCCGGACGTCACGGATGTGTGCGACCAGATGCTCATCACGTGGAATCATCGTTTCAGCCATTCGTCTCCAGGACTCTTTTCCTCTCCCCAACTGAAACTCTGTAGCCATTAAACTTTAACTCCCTCTTTCTCCTCCCTCTCTCCCTTGACAACCACCATTCTCCTTGGCCTGTAGGACCTCGATTACTCTAGGTACTGCGTGAAAGTGGAATCAGGCAGTATTTGTCCTTCTGTGATAGAACTGGTTTCATTCAGCATAGTGTCCTCCAGGTTTGTCCACGCTAGAGCATATGTCATAATTTTCTTCCTTTTAAAGGCCGAGTAATATTTCCTTGTATGTATCCACCACACTTTGCTTATCCATTCTTCTGTTGATGAACAACACTTGGATTATCCCTGCCTTTTGGCTATCGCAGGTAAAGCTGCTATGAACATGGCTCTGTGTGAGTTGCAGGCCCTGCTTTCGGTTCTTCGGGATATATACTCAGAGATGAAAGGGCTGAATCTTATGGCGATTCTATTTTTAATTTTTTAAGGAGCTTCAATACTGCTTTCTGTAGCACTTCCATCATTTTACAGTCCCACGAGCAGTACACAAGGGTTCCAGTTTCTCCATATCCTTGTCAACACTCTTTTCATTATGTGTATACGTATATAATGGCCGTCCTAATGAGTACGAAGTGATATCTCATCGTGGTTTGGGACACCAAAGATTTGTTTCTGTTTAATGTTTGCTTGGGTAGCTCTCATCCTCTTTCTAAAATATAAAAATGCGTGTAAATGCCCACCAAGTAGATCACCCTTTTCTTCCCTCTCCCCAAAGCTAACCACTGTCTCCAAGTTGGTATGTATAATTCCCATTATCAGTTTTACCACATATGTTTGCATCCATTAATAATTTATACTACTCTTTTGTAAGTCACCTTGAATTCCATTTTTGTGTCTCTCCTCACCACCACTTTCCATATTTATTAGTTGCGTAAGGAACACAAGAAGCAGAATCCTAGATGAAGCAAAAAGGGGCAATCAAGAACAGACCACAAGTTTGAGACTGGGCAGAGCTAAACCACAGCTCTGCCACTTTCTATCTGGGTGACCTTGGTCAAGTCTCTTGACTTCCCTGAGTTTTAGTGTCCCTGCTTATACACTGAGATGTTTTGAGGGCTACATAACATAACAAATATAATGCAATGTACCAGGCACACAGCAAGAACTCTTCCGGTAAGAAAGCAGAAAAAGAGAAAGAGGTTGCCATCAATTTTCTTGCCAAGCTGGACTTCTGCCCTGCTGGCACTCACGCAGAGCACCCACTGACTCTTTCTTGCCCATATATTCATGCTGCCGTGAGGCGGGACAGACTGTCTGCAGAAGCCTAAGATTCGCGCTTTAAGAAACTGGTGATTTAAGTTATGAGAGTGAGGGTCCCCGCCTCCCCCTCCTCACCCCATCCAGAGAGCAGCGGCAACTGGAGGAAAGTGAGGAAGGAGGAGAGGGGCGCCTGAACTGTTCTGCCAAGTCACCCTACTTGGGGGAGGACATTCAGCTCAGTCCCTGAGCCTGGCTGCAGAAACTGTAATCCAATACCTTAATCCATTTCTTCTTCAAAGCTCTGCCCTGCGTGCCAGGTGGACAGAACCCGAGTGATGCTGAGCTGCCCCTGAGAAACTTGTGCAGCGGGCTGTGTCATTCAGGCTGGGAAAGAATACCCGGCAGGCTGCCTCTGACCAGGTTATCTGGACAGTTGGGGCTATGGAGTGACAGCTTCGAGGACCTAAAGGATGTTTAGGGAATTACACCTCTTCGGTGTTGACAGTGAACCCAGCCATTGATCCAGCCACCCCCAGTGAGTGTTGACGGAGCCAGATGTTGTGCAAAGCTCTTTGGCTACGCAAAGGAGAATCAGATACGAGGGGAGCCTACTCTTCAGAGAGATTAGTGCTCTTCTGCCCTTTTGGAAACTCTTCTGAATCCACTGCTCCAAGAAGACAGCATGGACTGGGAGCAGTAGGGGCAGAAAGGAGAGAAAAGAGTTCCCAGAAGCGCTGGGTGCTAGGGTCTCAAGGGTGGTGGGTGGAAGACTCCACCATCTTCCCTTCCAAGGGCATGGGCTGAGTTCAGCCTGACATGTCACAGCAGCTGTGCCTCCCCAGAAGGAGCTGGGATCACTCAGCTACTCCCGACCCCCAGCCCAAGCTGCAGCTTCCTGGGATGGAGCCAATCTCGCCCCACCCTCTGCCTAGCCCAGGCTCGCTTGTGCTGCCAAAGACAGCAGACCTCAAGATACTGAGCTGCTAATTTGTGAGGATTCAGACTGCTGAAGGTGTCGGTACAACAACCAGGCTGTCTCCAGTTCCGCACAGGCAAGTTTTTGGTGTGCACCAGTTAAATAATAAGGCATCTATTTTGGACAAGTTGCTCTTTTTATTTTCTAGATACCTACGAGGGACCTGGTTTATAAGAAAAGATCCAACAGGGAATTCCCTAGCTGTCCAGTGGTTAGGGCTCAGCGCTTTCACTGCCAGGCCTGGGTTCAATCCCTGGTTGGGGAGCTAAGAGCCTGCAAGCCAAGCAGCATGACCAAATAAATAAAAAAGATAAAACATAAGCCACTGCAGTCTGGATTTGCTGCATTCATTCAGAGATGGGCACAGTTTTCCCCACCACAGTCTCCTTCTACGCACTACCAGGATCCTTCTGAATTGCTTTTTGTCCCCACGAGCAATTCACAAGTTCAGGAAATCATTTATTTACTAGTCATCTACGGTTCACCAAACACAATGCTAGGTACCAGAATTAGAGAGATGAGCTCCCATGAAGAGCTTGAGACTAGTAGTCAAGACAGACAAATGCCTAGAATGCCTAGAACGGATTACCATCTGGTAACCCACAACCTAAAGGAAGAGCTCCTTGATGGCACAGGAGATTCAAGGAGGGAGCAATTCATTCTGCCCAAAAGGAATCGAGAATGGAGGAGGCCATGCTTCAGCAGAATCTAGAAGGCTGCAAATGATTTTGCAAAAGAGAGAGAGTAGACAGAAACTATAATGATGAGACAGAGCAGGCGATGTGCAGAGACGTCTGAGGAGTTCCCTAAATAGAAGGTGGACAGCAGAGAGGGGGAGAGAAAGAGGAAGGGAACAGGTAGAGCAAAGGTTAGATCGGAAAAGGCCTCTGATGTCGTAAAGTTATCCAGGGGATAAACAAGAGAACCCTTAAAAGCTTTTGAACAACTGTAACTAATTCCATTTCTATATACGAGTTTATTTCAGCCTGTTTCTCCTTCAAGAATGCCAAGACTTTGGGAGAAATAAGAAGGGCACTTTGGGAGAAATAAGAAGGGCACTTCAGTAGGAAGCTTCTTGCCTTGGGCGGGCCAGTCCTTTTGGCAAGCCCTCCTTCTCCGCGGGAACTTGGCGAGAGATGAGGGTCTCAACTAGGACCCCGAAGGCTGTGGATGACGAAGAGGTGCTATCAGGGATAAGTCAGAGACCTCACCAGTCCCCCACCCCACACCCCGTCACAGCCCTGTGGTCCCTAAAAGAGGACAAGTGCCTCAAAGCTTGCCCGGCTGTCAAAATATTTAGAAAAAGCATATTGAAATCACACGCAGAACAATAGACTCCCTCAGAAGTAAACGTTCACGCTGTTGGAGCAGCCTAAGCCATAAACATTTAGTCTTGAATGTAGCTGCCTCTCCTCCTGGGCTGGGGGCTTGAAAGAAAAGCAGAGTTCTATAAAATGGGATCTGCCAGGATTTTCTTACCCCTGTGGCAGGATAATTACGATGCTTCTTATTACATTTAAAGGCTCATCTGTGGTGACTCAAATCCTCCAAGAGGTGAGGGAGGCAGCTTTGCATTTTTCTCAATGTATTTTGCTGAACCACTGCTGTAAGTCACTTTTGAAACACAGCGAAGTGAAAATGAGGTTGGAACCACAACCTTGCCTCATTACCAGCCCGCCCCCTCCCTGCCACCTCCAGGCACTTCAAGGGCCCTTCTCCCAGCATTTTAGGGATTATCTTTGCAAGTTTAATCAAGCTTTACATTAACTAGTTAACATGGTTAAGCCTTTGTGTAAGGAGAGAAACCCTTGTCTGAAATTGTAGCGTACCAGATCCTTCCGTAGCGAGGTAGGGAGGAGACCCAGGGGCCCAAGTATTGGACTTAACTCCAACCTTATCCATCTTTCTACTATGGATGGGGAAATTTTTTAAATATATATGCATATAAATAATTTATAAAATTAACTTTTTCCCTAAAAATCCTATAAATAATGAATCATATCTTAGAAAAGTCTTGTGTTGAAACACCAATAAACCCACCAACCATGCTGGTGAAGTACTGGCTACTGTCTTATGCACTTTTATTTGTATTTTAATTAATGTTTACCTACAATCTTAACTAATTGTGCTGAAGAAAAGTTTGGAAAATCATTGTGATAGGTGGGAGAGGCCTGATGGGTTAGAAGGTAAGGTAGGAACCCGTTTTATAAATCTACAGAGGTTGTTTTTATAACTTTGAAGCTTCTTTTTCATTACTACGGGTATGTTTTGTGAGTTACAATAATGAAATGTCATGTTTTTTTTCCTTAATTAAGGACATTTTTTAATGAATCTGGGTAACAATTCTAAGGTGAAACCTTAGATATAAGAAAAATAAAAGCAGCTGGGGGTTTCAGAGACATTGTTTGTCTTGAGAGTGATGTGAGAAATCTTGATCAAAAGCCTCATTTTACTACAGTCATGCTCCATTATGGAGGGTGGGACTGCGGGTAGGCTGGGGGATGGGGAGTTTGAAACGAGCCCTCCCCCCATCTGACCAGATTGTCAAAAGTCACTGGCCAGAGTAAATCTCCCTTGCCTTCTGGGTTGATACTGATGACCTCTGGAGGAAGCAAGATATGGGTCACATTAAGGGACCAGTAATGGACCAACAATGGCACCCCACTCCAGTACTCTTGCCTGGAAAATCCCACGGACGGAGGAGCCTGGTGGGCTGCATTCCATGGGGTCGAGAAGAGTCGGACATGACTGAGTGACTTCACTTTCACTTTTCACTTTCATGCATTGGAGAAGGAAATGGCAACCCACTCCAGTGTTCTTGCCTGGAGAATCTCAGGGACGGAGGAGCCTGGTGGGCTGCCATCTCTGGGGTGGCACAGAGTCGGACACGACTGAAGCTACTTAGCAGCAGCAGCAGCAATGGACCAACGAAGATTCATGCCTTAGGAAGAAGGCCCCATTGCGCCCACAGCTCTGAGCTAAGCATCCTCTCCCTACCTCCTTAGACAATCTCAGATGCAAAAATGACCTTGGGAACCTCCCTCATTTCTATGGGCCTCATTTTTCCCCATCTATAAAATGAGGATTTAATCACTCCTACTCCAGAAGTTCCTGTTAGATGTAGATAAGAAACTATTTATAAGGCACTTGGTAAACTTCTGGAGGGCTTCCCTGGGGGCTCAGTGGTAAAGAATCCACCTGCCAAGGCTGGAGATGTGGGTTCAATCCCTGGGTCGGGAAGACGCCCTGGAGAAGGAAATGGCAACCTACTCCAGTATTCTCTGGCTGTCTGGCATATGAACTCTTAACTTCCCCAACTAGGGTTCAAACTCTGCCCCCTGCACTGGAAGTCTTAACCATCTGGCCACAGAGGAAGTCCTCGAAGGAAACGGCAATGCACTCTAGTATTCTTGCCAAGAAAACCCATGGACAGAGGAGCCTGGCAGGCTGCAGCCCACGGGATCGCAAAAGATTTAGCGACTAAACAACAACAAAAACTTCTGGCACATGTTAAATTCATAGTCCTGTTTCTAAGACCGGCAGCTGGGAGAGAAACCCTCTCTTGTACTTGCCTGGGGACTCTGTCCCCCAAACCCTCAACCGAGGTGACATCTTTCCAGTCGCCAGCCCCTACCCTAAACTCATTCCAGACTGCAGGGTTTAGATCAAGCCTGAGATTGGGCTTTGGTGCATTCTAGTCTAGTTTTGTTTTTCAGCCCAGTGGTGGGTGGTTTTGATGAGGGTATCACTTTATTTTGAAAACAATCTGATTTCTCTGTAGATGCCGGAGATGGGAGATTAAAGTGTCATGAAACAGTGCCTATCGCATACTTACATGCATGCGTACAAACACTCCCATCTGCACACAAAAAGCTCCTCAGACCGGCTGCTCCCTCACCACACCACCACACAGGAGTGCTGAATCATTTAACTAACCCTGAAACAAAGATCCTCCTAGAATAGGAGTCAGCCCTGCCCTGCAGCCCAGTGCTGACTTCAAAACTCTTTTCAACATCCGTTTCCAGCTTTACTTGCCCCTGATAGTCACTTTGGGGCACGTCGTTGCCTCTCAATGCGCTGATTTTAATCTTTCGCTGACTTTTTCCTTAAATGCAAAAATGTTTTATGATTGTGCTCTCTTTTTAAGCAGATTTACATACAAATGACGTAAAGTGAAAAGCTCTCTCCCCTTCTCACCTCACCCACTTACCCCACTCTTCAGAGGTAATCATTACAATTAATGAGTTCTATCTTAGAGATTTTTCCCCTGCACATAATCCCTTCATAGAGAATAAAAACAAGGATTCTAGGGCTGAACCAGTCTAGACTTCAGTCAGAATAAAGTTTTGTTTTTGTTTTTAATAGAAGCTGTCTTAAAATATTGAGGACCTATGATCACCATAGGGCTTCCCCGATGGCGCAGTGGTAAAGAATCTGCCTCCAGTGCAGGAGCTACAGGAGACCTGGGTTCGATCCCTGGGTCAGGAAGATCCCCTGGAGAAGGGCATGGCAACCCACTCCAGTATTCTTGCCTGGAGAATTCCATGGACGGAGGAGCCCAGAGGGAGAGAGTCCCTGGGGTTGCAAAGAGTCGGACACAACTGAAACGACTTAGCAAAAAATGATCGCCATATGCTTTCAAGTATTTCTAAACTCAAGTATAAGTTCAAATTGGATTCTTAAACTGCTTGAGACCCTTGATGGCCCACGATTAGCCCCTAGTCTTCCAGCCGTTAGTCCTCAAACGCCAGCACTTACCCTGGTCAGCTTGTTACAGAGTTTGGACCGTGTTCCCTCCTCACACTGCCGCAAGTGTCATCCAGCCCGTGCCCCCTCCTCACTCCTCAGCCTGAGGCGTGGCCCTTTGGTCACTGGACACTGGATTTCCTGAAAAGATTTTTGGATCCTCCACCCCCACCGCAACATTTCTGTGCTTCATCGTGGCAGCTGACCTCCTGACTTGCAATCTCGCATCCATTTTCCTTTATTTTCCCAATAGCCTTTGAGAGTATCCGCAATCAGGGTACCTGCCTGGTGACTGTAGGGAGAAATAAGACCGATGGATGACAGCAGGTAGTCATAGCAAAGCATTCCAAGTCTGCACGGATGCTTGGATGGTGAGGAGACAGAGGCAGGGGCTAGGAAAAAAATTCAGAGATGTGAGACTTCTGCATTTAGGCGGAAACAGTGGCTGGAGCCTGTGAATCAGCCTACTCACATAGCGGTGGTTTTCACTGTATTTTTCACTTCACTGGGTTCCTGTCTCCTTGTTATCTTGAGTCTCTGAGGGGATAAGGGAGGCTAGACCATATTATCTCAATAAACATCTGTCTGAGGCAGCAGGATGAGAGGATGTGGGGGAGATGTGGGCCTAACCTGAGGTGGGTGCTTGTGTGTCTGATGGGGGGAGGGCTGTGTGATGGGGGGGAGGCACATGGAAGGTGCCTAAGAGGGACTGTCTCCACGAGCCCTTACAGCGTGGGGAGCAAAGCAGGGCCCGGGGCGGGTGGGGGCGGGGGGCTACGCGGAGGACGCGTGGTGTGCGTGCCCGCAGGGGTGTGCGCCCCGGTCTGTCTGTGTGCACTGTTCCTGTGTGTGCTGTGGTGGGGGAGGTGCACGCCTCAGCAGATGTCTCAGTGTCTCTAAAGTGTGCACTCGTGCGGATTCTTAAGGGAGGATGATGGCAAGAGGGAAGCGAGTTCTAGAACAGCTGGGGTTTTAGTTTCTGTTATCGGGGACAGTTGCCTTTTCACAGAACAGCATCTCCTCCTTCACTTTGGGCTTTCCTGGGCTGCCCCTGCTGTAGGGCTGGCGTTCCATTCATTTCCCTTTTGAAATTTTGGGTCGCCTATGGTAGAAGTCCACAGCTCAGAACTAAGTGGTGTTTGACGTTTAAATGTATGTGTGTGTGTGTGTGTGTGTGTGTGTGTGTGTGTGTGTGTAGAGAGGGAAGGGGTGTGTGTGTGTGTGAGCGCGCACACGCACGTTCGCACACAACACAGTGGACCGAGAGAAACGATAAAACAAGATTTCCTTTCCAGATAAAAGCCTCAAGTCCAGAGAGGCCCAGATCCCCGCCCCGGAGAGGCAAGGAGAAGCCCTGCAGAGCCGAAGGCCGAGGCAGACCCAGCGCGAGCCGGGCCGAGGACGCGGCGTCTCCCCCGCCCGCCCCAGGCCCCCCACGCCAGTGCAGGCTAAACACGAGGAGGCTGCTGTCTCCAGGGCTGGGAGAGAGGCGCCCTCGTTAAAACTCAGATAAACAGTTTATCAGGAGATGAATGAACCACCGGGCTCCAGAGGCGCTCCCCTTCCCCAGCGGAGCCGGGTGGGGCGGGGGCACGGGAGCCAGGCTGGGAAGGGAGGCGCGGTCAGGGCCCAGCGACCTCTCGCTGCCTCCCTTGGCCTTTGCTCTAGCTTTGCCTCTCTCTGCAAACGCCCTGCTCAACTATTTATCCTTTCTCTTCCCCCCCTGCCCCCCACAGCCCACAATCTGGAGTCCCCTTCCCCTCCACGTGTCCTCTTTCTGGCCTCCCACCCCCTCCCCCCTTTCCTATGCTGCTGAGAACCCCTCTGCTGTCGCCAGCATCTCATCACCGAAATAATCACGCTCAAAATATTAGACTGCGTGGCCAAGCTGCACTGGCCCCCACCCTGGCTGCCGGTCCTGAACTGGCCAGGGTTCCCCGGCCTCCTGCAGGCCACCTGGTGCCCAGCAAGCTCCCACCCTACAACTCCTCTCACATTCCTCCCGCAGTCAGGACAGGAAAGTGACAAGCCTTGTGGCTGACTTGTCCTCATTTTGCTCAGTTGGGTCAAGCCCAAAGATGCCATCTGGGGTCTCACTGACAGCAAGCCCATAAAGTTTGACATGTAGGGGACCCAGAAGACAATCAGAATCAGAGTGACAACTTTTGTGTGCCTGGGACGATGCGGGGCCTAAAAGAGGGTTGTTGACACGCCTTCTCCTCTGCAGTGCCTCCTGTCCCTTGACCCTTCTGTGTCACGGGGCCTCAGAGAGGTGCAGTGACTCACCCAGGGTCACAGAGCTGGCAGGTGGCTGGTTTTCCAAAGTCAAGCCCCACGTCCTCTGCATGTCACCCACAGCTTCACTGGGGCTACGCTTCCAGGGCCGAAAAATAAAATAAAACAAGATTATTGAATTGTTTTGAGAATCAGCTGAAAGTAAGAAAAGATGCATAAGTAAGTGTCCTCGGGGTCCTGCTGCCTCGACTTGGAGTTGCCAAAGCCATTGTTCAGAAGGCTGCCTCAGTCTCCCCAGACCAGAGTGCTTGGCAGGGATAGAGTCTTGGGACGCAGATCTCCGAGAATGGACCTGCAGTCGTGCTGCTGACGAGACTCTTCCCACATAGGCTGCCAAGGCCCAGGGCCCTGGCCAATCCCACTAATGTTCACCTGCTCCCCTTCCCACCCCAGGCCGTGATCAGCAAACTGAGCTGATAACCATCCGTCCTTCGGCTAATCTCCCCACCACTCACAGCTTCTTTTTGAATAAACATATCCACTTTGTCCCCCTTGTCAAGCTCCTTCTTAAATAGAGCAGCAGAAGCATGGAAATGGGTCAGCTGTTGAGTCCCCCCAAGAAATTCTAGCTCCCCGCCCCTAAGCTCCTGAAGGCCAGGAGCCATGGAGAACAGCTCAGCTGCACATGCTGAGTGGACAGAAAGCAGGCCCAATAGTGTTGGGGGTGATTCCGACAGAAGCGCAGGCCCTTTAAGCCCCTCTGGCTCAAATCAGAGATGGTCAGTCGAGAGCAGTGGGGTTCCCAGAAGAACTAACGTATGTTGGAAATCTATTGCCCACTGTATACTCTGCCGTGGGCACTGAGCTAAGCACAGCCTCCTTTATTGCGATAAAGGATACAGAACACAGTTCTGAGAGGTGTGTGTGATCCCCGTTCTACAGAGGGGGAAATGAAGGTTGGAGTTGAGATGCCCATGTGGAGAACAGCCCAGCTGGTGAGTGGCAGGACCGGAATTCTAACTGAGATCCGCCTGGTGCGGAGGTTGTCTTTATGCTGAGCTTCTCTGTTTATGACAGTTATCGTCCCATCCCCCACACCCTAGCTCTTTTGGCCATCCCTGATATGGTGTGCTTGTCTTCTTTATGCAAACTCAAATCCCTTCCTCAGTCTACTCAGATAAATATATCCTTTTTCTTCATCAGGCCCAGCTAAAGTTCAGCTCACTATTAAAGTATTCGTAGTACTTACCATCTGATAAACAGCATGCCCAGATTCACCCAGTACCTAAGTGGCAGGGAGTGGGGATGTGATTGCAGGCGCCCCAAGTGAGGCGTTTCAGAACTCCACACTGAAGAAGAAGTGTGGTTTGAACAGACCATAGCTTATAATTGTTTCGACTTTTTGGGTCATCATGAAAGTGAAAGTGAAGTTGCTCAGTAGCGTCCAACTCTTTACAAACCCATGGACTGTAGTCTGCCAGGCTCCTCTGTCCATGGAATTCTCCAGGCAAGAATACTGGAGTGGGTGGCCATTTCCTTCTCCAGGGGATCTTCCTGACCCGGGATAGAACCCAGGTCTCTTGCACTGCAGGCAGATTCTTTACCATCTGAGCCACCAGGGAATCATCATAATGTATTATAAAATTTCAAACATTCAGATGGCATGAAATTGCAATATTTACCAAAAGTGGGCATGAGTTTTTTTAAAGATTGCAAAACACTAGTCTATGCTCTTAGGGGAATTTAGAGATTTTTTTTCCCACACTCTGCTGAAGTTTTCTTCATACACTTATCATATCCCGCTTTACTGGACTGCAAACATCTCGGATGGGAGCAACTGACTGTGAGTTCCCTCTCCTTTGTGAAGACTCCCCCAGAGTCTTCACCCAGTGGACACTCTATAAACAGGTCATCCAATCTATTGTCTGACATGGTTTGTTTTCATTCTACTCCATCTAAATAAAGAACTGAAGGATCTGGGCTGCTTTTCAAACAAAAACAGGTGATTTGAAGGAAAGGAGAGGAGATCAATGGAAGAGAAGACAGCACAAGAAAATGTCACTAACTGGAACCCGCCATCTCGGGAAAGCTGGGCTAGAATTTAACCTTTTGAACTCTTTACTGAAAAATTATTCTGTTAGTTAATTCACAGCAGTGGCAGAACTGTTCTGGAACATTTAATCTTCCTAAGAAAACAAACCAGTGCCAAACCCCCTAAAGCACATCAAAAAGAAAGGAGTGCTGTTTAAGAGCCTACTGTGTGCGAGGTTCTAGTCCCACATTTTTTCAGAATCAATGCAATTCAAGCAACCAATTGGTTGTTTTTATCTCCTGTATTCATCAAAGCAAGATTTCCTTGTAGGCAGTACCTTGTTTGTCTAATTCTAGATTCTGTCTAGACCTGAAAGTTTAAGGAACTGTTTTCAGCTGAAACTAGCCATGCCTCCCAATTGCTGGGGTTTTCCAGAAATACTGTGCCTCGGAACAAAGTGTATTTCCTTAGATGATAAACTTCTGTATGTGTTTCCTGGGGGTGAGGGTGGGGTGGGGTGGGGTGGGGTAGGGTGGAAGGGAAGCCGCACAGGTTGAAAGGAAAAAAACAGGTCTTTGGGGAAAGAAACTGGAGTGATTCAGGCTGTCAAAACAAGAGTTCTAACTCCACTCTGTGGAACGCTGTGAATACTTGAGTCTTCCACGCCGAGTCTCTGTTCTCCAGCTTTCTCCAGACTCCAATCACAGCCCCTCAAAGGAAACTGAGTTTGAGTGTTCAAGCTTGGATTCAGCCCCTCATTCAAGGAAAAACTGACCGGAAGTGTCATTTCAATATCCATCTCCCATAAAAGACAGACTGCTCCTGGAAGAGAAAGCATCATGGAGGTTTATTCAGAACCACCGAAAGGTAGATCGGAAGAGTCATGTGATTATGTCGCTAACGCAGAAAGTAAGGTGTGCGGTGCTACAACAGTGGCTCGTCTGAGGTTAACACAGCCCCATCAGGGCGGACGCCGGCCAGGACTCAGGTGCCCTGCCGCCAGTGCCTCTTCGAAAGAACGGAGCAGACTCACTCGTCAGCGCGCACGCACACACACGCACATCAGCACGTCCAGGTCCACACAACGACGCGGACACTGAAACAAACCGAGTCCGGCCAAGCGGACAACAGACCAATCCACCTCTCCGGGCCCCCGCCTCCAGCTCCGGGTGCAGGGCTCGCCGCGGACCGGCAGAGGGCGCGCCGCCCCCAGGGAGGGGAGCGGCGGCCGCGCGGAGCCGGGCGGGCGAGGGGAGCCCCAGAAGCCGGACGCGCCCCTCCAGCTCGGCCACTCAGGGTGCAGGGCCCGGCCGAGGGGACGGGGAGGGTGAGGAGCGGACCCCCCTTGAGAGCCCGGGGAACACTCGGGCCGGAGGCTTCCTAGGAATTGCATCACGCTGCGCAACGCTGCGGCTCCTGGAGTCCTCCGGCGCAAAGTGTGTGTGTGTGTGTCTGTGTGTGAGTGTGTGTGTGTGTGTGTGTGTGTGTCTGTGCGCGCGCGTTGGGGGGAGGGGGAGGGGACTCAGACCGAGCCCGGGAGAGAAGGCGAGACGCGCCCGGGGAAAAAGCTCCCTGCACATGGAGACATTCCTTGCACCGAACTACACCGAGAAGCGAGCCCCCAGCACCGCCCCGCAGCTCCCCTCCCGGGGCAGAGTCCCCAGCTAGTGAGGATCCTCCCACCCCCGCCTCGACCACCCCCCAGAACCAGCCCTGCACCCTCCAGCGCGGCTCCAGCGCAGCCGCGAGCCTTCCCCGGGACGGCCCTGGCGGGGCGCCTAGAGCCCCAGTCGCATTGCTCCAGGAGAAAGGAGGGGGGCGGTGCATTTTGCCGGAGGAGGAGAAGGGGGGTGGGTGGTGGGGGAGAGAGAAAATTGCGCGGAGACCTGCCAAGCGCCACCGCCGCCGCCGCCGCCGCCTGTGAGCTCCGGCGGGCAGCCGGGCTGTCGGCTTCCCGGGGCATCTGGGTCCGGCGGGGCACAGCCCGGGCGCTTTCGAAGCCGCCGCCGCCGCCTCCGCGGCGAGTGCAGGCGGCTTCCCCCAGAGCCTGTGCGGCTCCGGCTCCTCGGGGGTGGAGAAGTGGGGGGTGGGGTTGTTGTTTGGGGGGAAGAAGGGGGAGGGGGCAACGCCGAGAGAGTCAGTGGTTTCCATGGTGATGGAGCTGAAAGTGCAGGAAATTTAAAGGCTTGGACCCTGCGAGACAGACAAACCGGTGCCAACGTGCGCGGACGCCGCCGCCGCCGCCGCCGCCGCCGCCGCTGGAGTCCGCCGGGCAGAGCCGGCCGCCGAGCCCCGAGCGGGCGGAGGGAAGTGCCCCGAGGACCGGCCCCGAGCCGCGGCGCTGCCCCGAGCGGCCGGACGACGAGCCGCGGGAGAAGGAGGCGGGGAGAGCGGCCAGTCCACGCGCCCCGCGCCGCCGCCGGCCCGGGAAGGCAGCGAGCAGCCGGCGCCCCCCGCGCCCGCGGTCGCCCTGGAGTGGTTTCGGATGCCCCGCCGCGGCCGCCTGCCCGCGTAGAGCCGGGAGGAGAGTGGCGGCCCGCTTGCGCGCCTCCTTTCCGCCCGGGTGGGAGCCGGCGCCGCGCGAAGGGCTCTGCGGGCGACTCATGCTGCCGGCCCTGCGCCTGCCCAGCCTCGGGTGAGCCGCCTCCGGAGAGACTGGGGAGCGCGGCGGCGCCGCCGGCTCGGCGTGCTCTCCTCCGGGGACGCGGGACGAAGCATTAGCCCCGGGCGCGCGCCGGAGGCATGGAGCGCTGCCCCAGCCTGGGGGTCACCCTCTACGCCCTGGTGGTGGTCCTGGGGCTGCGGGTGGCACCGGCCGGCGGCCAGCACTATCTCCACATCCGCCCGGCTCCCAGCGACAACCTGCCCCTGGTGGACCTCATCGAACACCCGGACCCTATCTTTGACCCCAAGGAGAAGGATCTGAACGAGACGCTGCTGCGCTCGCTGCTCGGGGGCCACTACGACCCGGGATTCATGGCCACCTCGCCCCCTGAGGACCGGCCGGGCGGGGGCGGGGTGGCGGCCGGGGGCGCCGAGGACCTAGCCGAGCTGGACCAGCTGCTGCGGCAGCGGCCGTCGGGGGCCATGCCGAGCGAGATCAAAGCGCTGGAGTTCTCCGAGGGCTTGGCCCCGGGCAAGAAGCAGCGCCTGAGCAAGAAGCTGAGGAGGAAGCTACAGATGTGGCTGTGGTCGCAGACCTTCTGCCCGGTGCTGTACGCGTGGAACGACCTGGGCAGCCGCTTCTGGCCGCGCTACGTGAAGGTGGGCAGCTGCTTCAGCAAGCGCTCCTGCTCGGTGCCCGAGGGCATGGTGTGCAAGCCGTCCAAGTCCGTGCACCTCACGGTGCTGCGGTGGCGCTGTCAGCGGCGCGGGGGCCAGCGCTGCGGCTGGATTCCCATCCAGTACCCCATCATTTCCGAGTGCAAGTGCTCCTGCTAGAGCTCAGGGCCCCCCGCCCGCACCCGGACACTTGATCGATCCCCACCGTCGCCCCCCGCACGGTCTCCAACCGGTTCCACCACCCTCTCGCGAGGGGATTCAATGAACTTTTTTTTTTTTTTTTTTTGCTACAGAGACCTAGCTTTCTGGTTCATGTAATGCACTGTTTAACTGTGTAGGAATGTATATCTGTGTGTATATACGGTCCCAGTTTTAATTTACTTATTAAAAGGTCAGTATTATACGTTAAAAGTTACCGGCTTCTACTGTATTTTTAAAAAAAATTTTAAGCAAAAGGAAAAAACGAACAGAGAAAAGAGAGACTTATTCTGGTTGTTGCTAATAATGTTAACCTGCTATTTATATTACAGTGCCCTTCGCATGGCGAAGCAGGGGAGGGGGGGGAAAGTTATTTTTTCTTAAAGTACAAAGAGAGGGGAGAACTTTTGTAGAGGGACTTTTAAAAAGCTATTTTCCATTCTTCGGAAAGTGTTTTGGTTTTCCTTGGACCTCGAAGAAGCTATAGAGTTCAATGTTATTTTACAGTTATTGTAAATATAGAGAACAAATGGAATGACTAATCATTGTAAATTAAGAGTATCTGCTATTTATTCTTTATAATATCCCGTGTAGTAAATGAGAAAGAAGTGCAGAGCAGGATTAAAGAAAACCACTAAAACCGACTGCGCTCCACACTGCGATTCTCTGTGTTGGTGATTGATGGGGGGTTGGGGGTGGGAGGGGCGGGTAGGGGGTGCCGCTGTGCTTACGCTGCCTGTTGGGAGAAGGGGCTCATCCCTTCTTCTGGGGTGATGGAAGTGACCGCTCAGTTTTTCGTGGGGGGGGGGGGGGCTATTCTCAAACTCCTCACTTGAGCATCACGTGGCCTCCTCCCAGTCTCCCAGCCTTTTCTCCCTCTGTCACCAAAGCTCGGGCCCATCGTGACCTCGACACCCAGCCGGCCCCCTGGAGCTGACCCCAGGCTGGGCCGAGGGGCGGGGGTGGGGGGGGGAGGGTGGGCGGCCGCTTTGTCCTGCCTGACAGGCCCTTCACAATGGGGACACGTGTCTTTCACACCTACCCTGGGGGCGGAGTGCCGCTGAAACTTGACCCCCGAGGAATGGGGGGGTGGAGGAGGGAGATCAGAGCGCGCCCACCCAGATCCCGCCACCCCTCCCGCTTCTCACCGCCCCCCCCCCCGCAACAACCCGCCCGCGTTAACCCTTTGCACTCCCGGAAGCGATGGGGAGGCGATCCCTTGGAATCGACACTCACAGCCTCCAGGGTCCTGCAGGTCTGAGGCCCCGAAATCCAGGCCCTCGGACAGAATTGCTGGAGGTAGCTGGGAGATTTGACACTCACCTCCTCCTCCCTCCCCTGAGACCTAAGGAGGGCTCAGAGAAGTCCGAATTTGGGTGAAAAGACGTCACCCCCGGGGATCTGCAGCTGGGCACCGCGTGTGCCCCCCTCTGGACTCTTACTCCACGTGGGGGTGGGAGAGGGAGGCGAAATCGGAGTCAGATCTTTGAGCGTGTGGGTGCTATAGGGGGCAACAGGCCTGTGACCTCTTAAAGGGACGTGCAAAACATGCCCCCCACACCACCCCTCGAGAAGCCAGCGCGTCCCTGCGCCTCACGCGCGTCCCTGCGCCTCAGCCCGCGGTGGCGCCCATCCGCGCCGCTCCACGTGGGCCGGCTTCCTGACACCGCTCAGCACTCCTTTTATTTATCTTGGACTCCGAAGTCGCTCTGCTGTGCTCCCTCCCCACCCCCTGGCCACCTCCCCGCGCCTCCCTCCCGGCGTCCCGCCCCCCAGGCCGGAGTCCCGGGGAATCTATGCTAATTATTTCAAACCTGCGCTAGTCCCCGGCGCAGCCGCCGAGCCCCCGGCCCCGCCCGCCCCGTCCCTCCAGCCGGGCGCTTTCTTCCCTCCCGACGCAGCCTCGGTGGCTCCTCGTTTCAATAGCCTGGCTCGGGAGCCGGACCCCCTCCCCGGCGCTGCCTCCGTCAGCCGTGGGACAGACGTTCGGGTATTCATTAACTGAGAGCAGAGGAATAACGGCATTATTCCCCCCAGAGAGGGCACCCTGCCCCCGCGACTATCTGAGGCTTCATTGTAAAAGGATTAAAAGTTAAAGACCTCCATCTTATGATTCTTTCATTTAATCTTCCTGGCGCCTGGGAGACATGCTCGATGGATGATGGCTTTTAAAATATTCCTAATGTCGGCTACCTTAAGACTCCAAGCCCGGCAAACAAACGTAATTTATTTCCAGAAGAAAGGGGATATTGAGATGTTTAAGTTTATGAACCGCCGTCCCCATGTATATTTGTTAAGTTCTGACAAATACCCAAATAATGTTAAAATCAGCCATTCATCACTTATGAATTTATGCAAAACTTTCTGTGCCCCGGGCCAATATTTTTTTAGACAGAATTTCTCTTGCACAGGGCGGGGGAGGTGGGGCGGGGGGGAAGGGGAGGGGGCTTACGGGGCGGGGGGAGCCGAAAGCAAGAATTTTCATGCCTGGTAAACACGCGAATTATGCGAAGAGAGTTATTCCCAGCTGGGCGGGCAGCCAAAACTCGGAGAGCGCGCCGAGGCCAGCGCCCCCGCCCCCACGCTGGCAATGTCATTGGATTACAATGCGAGGTCTTCCCCTCGCGACGCCCCCTCCTCCCTCCGCCCTCAGGCCCGCCTGCCCCTCCTCCCCACCCCTGCCCACTTGGAAAACCCGCTCGCAGCCGGCGAGCTTCTCGGCTTTCAGAGCGGGAGTCCGCGGGAGCTAGGAGGACCCGGGCTGCAGACGTGACCAGCAATAGACAGACCCCTGGACAGACAGACCCAAAGGGCAGACCCGCAGAGGTTCCAGACCAGCAGAGAAGATCCAGCAGAACCCAGCCAGCCCAAGAGAGCGAAGGCGGTGCTGGCTCCTGGAACCTTGTGACTAACGTGCAGCCGGTTACGTCTCCATTATTATTAATGTTGATAATACTAATAATAGCATCAACGCGGAAAGGAGTAGAGAGCTCTGGGCAGAGAGGCCAGAAACTGTCCTCTGCGGTCACCTCGTGCCTACCTCCTGTAAGAAGGAAAATTGATCTCAGTGTCTTCTGAGGCTTTGACAGCCCGTGTCTATGAATTTATGCAGCTGCTGAGGGACCACGCCCCCCCCCGCCCCCCAGAATGGAGATTTATCACTATTACTGATACAGACACTTCTACTTTTTCAAAATCCTGTGAGAGAATGGCAAGGTTTCCCAGCACCCTAGTCCCCTGGCCCTATTGCCCGAATTCACTCATCAACCCTCTTCTGCTATCAACTCTTCTCTTTTTTCCCTTCCTTCCCCCTTCCAGCACCCCCACACTTGAGCACAAGCACAAGGGAGGCCAAATGTCCTCGGAAAGCCAGCCCCCTTAGGGGAGGGCCCTCTGGCCCCTGGAGTCTGGGAATGGGATCTGGTTCCCTGTTGAGATGGAGAAGGCCAGGGGTCCATTATCAGTCTTGCTTCTGAGACTCCTGGGAAAGGGGCTTGAAGTTTGGTGGCAGCTGCAGGGGGAGGCTGGCTGTGCATTAAGAGCTCTTAGCTGTGCTGGACGTGGACAGCAGGCGGAGGGCCCAGCCCATACTGGTATTTTGAAGGGGTGATTCATCCTTTTTCTTTAATGCTCTTGGAATGCCCAAGCTGGAGGGGAGCTTAGATTCCAATGCCCACCCCTCGATTTACAGATGAGAAGACTGAGACCTCACCAGGGCTTGCTGAAGATCACACAGATTAATACAGCTGAGGGTGACTGGGTCTCCATGGTGCCTCTTCACTCTTCCCTTCCCCTCTCCCCAGTTTTTATGTATTGGTGGGGGAGGGGCGTGAGAGAGCCTTCTCTCCAATACTGCCATAATTGTAACTGATCGTCAGGAAGGTGATCAACCATCCTGTTGCATCTGTTCAGTGAACAGTTATTAATGGCTTGCCATGTGCCAAGAGCTGAGCTAGGCCCTTTATATACATTCTCATCTGAACTCTTTAGTTTCCAAATAAGGAAATTGGAGCTCAGAAAGTTGAAGCGTTTCACCCAAAGTGATACAGTCAGTGACATGGTGATGGCTCAAAAATCTGAGCTTATGCTAAAGCCTACACTTCCTCTAAATACCCCTCCCCCATTCAAGCAGACATCCACCTGGCTTGGAAGATCCCGCATGCAACATTACGTGCTGTCCAGGCTCAACTCAGGCTCTGCGAGGATCCATGCCTGGGACGCCACACAGGACATTTTTGTGTACCCTGTAAGGTGCCAGGACCTCTCTCACTCACCCCCTCCCCAAAACAAGGAGCTTACAATGCAGGAGAGGAGGTAAGAAAGAACCAGGTGTGCACTGAAAGAGGCGCTAAACAAACCAGCAAACAAACCTGGGCCGGAGCGAGGAGGCAGGCTCCCTGCTGGCCTGTGCAACCAGAGGAGGCATCTGAGTCACAAGGACAATTGATTGCGGACCTCTGAGGTGAGGCTATGAGAGGAAAGGGCATATTGCTGGAAAGACATATTGCTGGAAAAGTGTCTGCATTGGGAAACAGCTCAAACAAACGTCAGTATAGGATGGATCCACCCCAAGGGAGAGCAGACAGTAAGGTCTGAAAAGCAGGCTGAAGCCTAATGATGAAGAACCTTGAATGCCGACTAAGGGCACAAAACACTATTGCTCGGGCAAGAGGGAGCCATGAGGCACTCTCGAATAGGGCGGTGACGCCGTTAGCACCCTGCAGCAAAAGAACTATTCATTCACTCAGCAGTTTTTGAGCACTGTTGTGGTTATTGTGTGCATGCTAAATCGCTTCAGTGTGTCCAACTCTGCAACCCTAAGGCCCGCAGGCCTCCAGGCTCCTCTGTATGTGAGAGTCCCCAGGAGAGAATACTGGAGTATGTTGCCATTTCCTTTTCTAGGGGATCTTCCCAAGCCAGGGACCGAACCTGTGTCTCCTGCCTCTCCTGCACTGGCGGGTAGGTTCTTTACCACCAGTGCCACCCGGGAAGCCCATTTTGGTTATTACTGATAGGTAATGAGCTACACCCAAACTGACAGTCTTCGAACAACTGTTTTATTTTGGTCATGATTCTGTGGGCCAGGACCTTGGGAAGGCCTCAGCTGGGCAGTTCATCTCTGACACTCCTAGACTCAGCGGAATGCGGGAGGGTCCACTCCCAAATGGCTTCACATCTCTGGGGGCTGGGAGCTCCACTGGCCTGCTGACCAACACTTCTACAACTGACTTCTCCATGTGGCTTGGGTTTTCTCACAGCCTGGTGGCTTCAGAATAACTGGACTTTGTACATGGTAGCCCATGGCTCTAACAGAAGGTATTCCAAGAGATCTAAATGCAAGCTGCAAGACTTCTTACGAAATTGTCTCAAAAGTCCCAGAACCTTGTTTCTGCCACAGTCTATGGTTAAGCAAATGTCTAAGACCAGCACAGATTCCAAGGGAAGGGAATTAGACATCACTGCTCAATAGAAACAATAGCAACGAATCAGGGGCCGTCTTTAATCTACCATAATCACTTTCTATCGGCTAAGCTCTGTGTTGTATGCCCCAGACACAAAGATGAAAAGAGACTGTCATTTTCAAATTAAGTTTGGTGCCTGGGCCCAGGATGGATTGGAAGTGGGATAACAGCTCGGAAAATTTGTTAAGGAGGAGCTTGCCAAGGTCCAGAAAAACATCAGTTAAGAGTTGATACCTGAGGAACAGCAATGCCAGTGAACGAAAAGATCATTTGCCAGAGGCCTGGAGAGGACTTGGTGGCCGATTAAACGCGAGGACAGAGAGGAAGGTCAGAAAGACCTGATGTGTCTGGCCTGCAAGGGACCAGGCACAGACAAGGAACCTAAGATGGAAGCATTTCCTCCCACGCCATCCCTCTCCTACACACCCGTGCACACACACACACACACACACACACACACACACACGGAGATTCCAGGCTTGTCCAGAAGAGGGAGGAATCTGAGAAGCCTGGAGAATCTTTCAGTCTATCATTGAGAGGCGTGAGTGAATGAATGTTTGAGCAGTAAGGACAGAGCAAAAGAAAGAGGGCAGGGACAAACAGACATTCTGGGCTTGGGGAGCAGGAGGATTTCCCCCAGCAGACAGATGGGTCCTGATAGCACCAAAGGGAAAGTGAAAGTGAAGCCGCTCAGTCCAACTCTTTGCGACCCCGTGGACTGTAACCTACCAGGCTTCTCTGTCCATGGGACTCTCCAGGCAAGAATACTGGAGTGGGTTACCATTTCCTTCTCCAGGGGATCTTCCTGACCCAGGGATCGAACCCCGGTCTCCCGCATGGGAGGCAGACACTTTAACCAACTTGCATTTGGGGGTGATATGAAAAAAGGAGCACAGGCAAAGCCGGGAGAGGCCAAGGAGCAAAGAAGGTCCCGACACTCTGAGTGACGTGCCAGCCCGCGCTTCGCCTTGCTTATTTCATTTTCTCTGTGAAAGGAGGAGCGTTTACTGCCGTTATACAGATGAGGAAGGTAAGGCTCAGAAAGGTTACGGGACTGGCCCTAGGGCACATATCCAGCAGGTGGAAGCTCAAATCCAGGACTCTGATTTCCTGCGACATCGTGTCTCCCGCATTAGGGCTTCCCTGGCAAGAATGAAGCATCGCCCTTCTCTGCATCACACGAAGCCCTGAGCGCTTCACTTTCTTAAGGAAGGGGGTTCTTAACCTCTGGGGCTTAGAAGAGGGGTGTCCAGGTTGGGACGCAGGTCAGGCCCCTCTGTTAATCCTCTGCTGGCTCTCAGGACCTTTTCTTCACAGGATGCATCACAGTTTGTAGTTAGTATTTATGATGTGCAGTTAACTGTTTGTATTGTGTCTTTTTCTGGGAGTGGAGTCTGTTATTTTCACCAGACTCTAAGGTCAGTAACACAAAGGTTAAACCCTCTCCCAGTCCATGCAATTTTTAAGTGACAGAATTGTTGATTGTTAACTCATGCTTTTGGTCTCCACAACATCCAATACCATACCTGTCCTGGTGTGTGTTCAGTCAATCCCAGGTAAAATGCAGTGAACTGACTTGGGGTCTACAGGGAGTCAGTGTCGTTTCTTGAAGAAGGGAGGAAGTGGGGAGATTCAGAAAGGTAAAACAGTGGGCTGGAAGGCCATGCATGAGACTGCTACTGTCATCTGGCTCTGGAGGACGGTGTGATGGGAGGGCGGGGGGGTAGAAAAGGACAAAACCGAGGTGTTTTAAAGGAGAACGGAAATTAGATCCAGCCTGCCTCTTTGAATAAAAGAATTTTTCTGGAGCTGAAAGAAAGCTCTCCCTTCAAACTGCACAAACCCCCTTTCTTTTACCACAGCCCCAGCTTTCCCCATGCATGCAGCGCTCATCATATTCCCTACAGAGCCACTGTAGGCATCACGCATTTGAGACCCCTGGACTCAATATAAGGAGGGGACTGAGAGTCAAAAGCAAACGTCGAGTCTTTAAAATGAGAAAAAAGGAAGTGTTAAGGGAAGCCAGGTACAGAATTTGGGAAGAGGATCCAGATTTCAAGGATAGATAGAGCTGCGATATATAAACGGCTTCATCTGCCTGCAGAAACAGGCCTGTCAACTCCAGGTCAATGGACAAGTGTTCCAGGTCTAGTTACCTTGTAAGAGAACTAGGGGGTCAGAAGCAGAATTTTCAGATTTCTAGCTCAACCCTCCTTTTACAGTAGTTCTAAGTACAAAGAGTCTTAGAATTTTTAAGAGCATTTTCATATACATAGTTTTATGTGCAATGAGATGTGAAGCAAGGGAAGGAGATAGGTCTGTCTTGTGTCCCCAGGGCCTAACCTATAGCAGCATGTCACAGATATCGCCTGGAAGGATCGATGCGCACAGGCTTGTTTCACTGATAGGAGAGCTGAAGCTCACAGAAGCGGAAGAAAGGATGGATGCTCCCGGGGCTCATTCCAGGTGTTGGCAGCAGGGCGAGCTGGGGCCATCAGTAACGGGACTGCCGCTGCTGCTAAGGCGCTTCAGTCGTGTCCAGCTCAGTGCGACCCCATAGACAGCAGCCCACCAGGCTCCTCTGTTCCTGGGATTCTCCAGGCAAGAATACCGGAGTACAGTGCCATTTCCTGCTCTAATGCATGCATGCATGCTAAGTCGCTTCAGTCGTGTCTGACTCTGTGCGACCCTATGGACAGCAGCCCACCAGGCTCCTCTGTCCACAGAATTCTCCAGGCAAGAATACTGGAGTGGGGTGCCATTTCCTTCCCCATCAGTAACGGGGCATCCGGCTGCTGTTACTTCTCTCTGCTTGGAACTCAGCTCAGGAGACCAGCCACACATCTGTGGCCACGCAGCTGGTCTATGGAACGGGTGTAAGGATGATCAGGTGGTCCACACCTGCCAAGGCAAACAGGCCCTACAGTGGCTGGTTTTGGCAGCCTCTTCCCAGCCCATGTTGCAAAGGACTCCCAACTGGTATTCAACTTATGGAATTAAGGGGGAAAGATTAGTCAGGCAAGGGAAGTTGTCTTTCCCCCATTTTACAGACATGGATGCGTGGGGAAACAGGAGGCTTAGCGACTTTCCCGACCTTGCACACTCGCTGGGGGTGGCTCCAAGATCCAAACCGCACTCAGCTCTCTGCCGGGGGACGCAGAGGGGTTTTGTGCTCTCTGAGTTCATAATCCCAGCCAGTCTCCCTGATTCCACGCTCGCCCAGCTCCAATCCATTCTCCACGCTGTTGCCCAAGTGACCTTAAGACACACATGTGGTCTTGTCACTCCCCTGCTCAAAACTTCTCAGTGCCTTCTCATCACTCTCGGGGATAAAGGCCACAGTCCTTCCCAGGCCGAGGCCCCCGCCCCTGCCTCTGCGCCCCAGGCACACAGTCTCTCCAGCAGGTTCGCTCACATACGAGCTCCCCACGGTGCAGGGCCTCCGCCCCTGCTGCCCCTTCAACCCAGAGGTGCTCTCTTTGCAGCCAGCACCCCTAAACACCACCCTGCCCTTTAGAGCCCCTTCCTGCAGCAAGCAGGTCAGGGCCCTCTCTCCACGCTCCCTCGGCTCTCAGGACCTTTTCATCACAGGATAAGTCACAATCGGTAGTTAGTTGTGTTTTTTTCACATAATTTCACGTCTCTCTTTTCCTGGCTGTGCCGGGTCTTTGCTGCGGTGCGCAGGCCTCTCTCGTCTCGGCAAGCGGGGACTGCTCTGCGTGGCGGTGTGTGGCGTTCTCACCGCCCTGGCGTCTCTGGGTGTGAACCACAGGCTCTCGGGCACTCGGGTTTCTGTAGTTGTGCCTCAGCAGTCAGGGAGCTCACCCGTGTCTCCTGCATTGGCGGGCGGATTCTTCACCACTGAGCCACAGGGGAAACTCCAGCTAGTAGTTATAACTTGCCCTTCTTTTCTTACTCTGTCTCCTCCAATAGACTGTCACCTCCCTCCATTTTATTCATCATGGTATCCCTGGGCCCTGGTGCGGTTTGGAGCAGATACAGATGCTTATATATATATATAAATGATCACACTGAAAAAATGAAGAAGCAGTAACTGATCAGCTTCCTGGTATCAGCCATGTTCTGTCTGGGGCTCTGAGGATACCAGAGCTCAAAGTCCATCTCCAGTTAAATAGTGATCCAGGGAAAATTGAAGAATGTGCCCCAATGCGTGATATAGAGCCAGGAGCCAGGACTGTTCAGATGATGCTATCAGTTCTGGGGATTACAGCGACTCCCAGGCTACTGACGCCCAAGATCTCGGCTCACTGGAAGATGTGGGGAAGGATAAGTTGCCAGATACACTCTTTTACCAAATCAAGGACAATTCGAATAAAAGGAACTCCACCCTCAAAATACAGTTTCCATCAGGAGCTAGATAGCAGTGAGGGATTCCCTGGAGAAAATTTCAAGACTCTCGAGGCTTGGGTGGAAAAGTCACCTTTCCCCATATCCGAAATCCTTAAAAATCAGACAGATTGCCTTATCTGCTGGACAGTTAAAACTTGATCTTTCCCTGCCCAGGGAATAATAACATTATACAATGACTGACTCAGACCTAATGCTTTACAGTTTAAAACCACTTTCACATCCATTATCTGTTTCAGACCGCACAGGGGCGCACAGCCAGAATTTTTATTATCGTTTTAAAGATAAGGAAACTGAGGCTTGAAGAATACCTTGCCCTGGAGGCAAAAGCCTTTCTGCCTGAGATAGGAGCTTGATGTGGGGGTAGGGAGGGAACCTTGGATTTGGAAGTGAATACCAGCCTGGGTTTGAGTCCTGGTCTACAGCCCTGAGTTGTGGGCCTTAGTTATGAGACCTGACTTCCCTGAGATTTCATTTCCACACATCTGAAGCAGGCATAATGTCCACCTTTCCGGCCTGTTGGGGTTTCTAGGGGTTTCCAGGCAGGAACCTCCAGGTGAGGTGCAAGAGCCCAGTCAACGACAGTCCCCTTCCCTCAGGCCAATCTCAGGGTCAGGGCGGCACCCTCCTGAGTCAGGAGAAAAGGTGAACGTCCTGCCACGCAGAGCCAGTGACCGGCTCCCTTCCCAGGTCTCAATCTGGAGGGTCCACTCCCGGAGGAAAGAATCCAGCGGGTTCCTCTTTTCTCAGAAAAGGCTGCATATTTAGGGCCAGTTGTTTTTGTTGTTATTATAAGCCAGAGTGGGTAAGGAGGGAAACCCGTGGCCAAAGGCAAAGTAGAAAAAGGGTTACCTCGGGGTGAAGGGAAATTGGAAAGCCAGGGAATTTGTTTTATACAAACTCAGCCCTAGGTAAATTCACCCTCATTTCTTTGTTATTTGCAGGAATCACCCAGACACGACTTGCTTCTAGAAACAGTTTTGACTGATATCACTCTCACCTCGTTTCAGGGACAGAGACTCTCACAGCCAGCAAGGCCAAGGCCTCCTCAAGGGTCAATGTGCGGCATCAGGGGATGGAGAGCCACCGGAGGCGTCTGTCCACCTGGGACCACCCCCAGGGAAAGGAGAAAGCTGAGGCCCAATGACGGGAAGTGACACGGTCCAAGACCAAATCTCAAGTTGGAGACCCAGACAAACCGAGAAATCCTGAGGTGGGTGTGGGACCACCGGGAACTAAGCTGTGGACTCAAGTGCCCGCAGTTTGCCCACATCCCAAGGCCCCTGCCCAAGGGCTGGGCTCTGCTCTGTCTTCTGTCTTCCCTTCGGAGTCAGTACCATGGGGAGGCCCTGGGCTGTGACCCCTGCCCCCTGGGACCCATGGGGCCATGTCCAGTGTGATTCCCCTTTCTGGCTGGACCCGAGGAGACTGATGCTTCCCAGAGTTCTGGTCCACTCCCCTTTCTCCTTTCATAGGGGAAACTATGCCTGAGGGGGAAATCCCTCGCTTTCCCACAGTGGGGGCTACCACACCGGGGTGGCCAGCATCTTGATCTCTGCCCTGGACCATGCTTTTCTCCTGAGCTCTGAACCTGCCTTCCAGACTTCACACATCAAACACAAGTTCAAAGCGGAACCCTAACATTATTCCTAAGCCTTGCAATAAGTTTTTTCCTTCTTAAGTAATGTCCCCACCATTCACCCAAGTAGATGGTCAGAACAAAACAAACAAAAACAGTCACCCTGGTCTGCCTCTCGTGAGCATCCTCTCCCCCCAACAATCTACCAGCGCCTCTCGAATCACCTCGAAGTCTGTCCTCTTGCCCCCATGAGCTATAGCTCAGGCCCTCATCGTCTCTCGCCTTGGCCTTTGAACACCCTCACAGTCCATTTCTTCACCTCCAGCCTTGTCCCATCCTCAACCCTGCGACTTGCATCCCTATTTCCCTAGCACACACTCCAAACTTCCAGGGTCTCCCCTTTACTGTAAAACCATGGCTAACTTCCTTAGCATGGTGTCTTTTACAGTCTATGACCCCAACTTACCTTCCACAATAATCTGTCATTATCTTCTGCTCCACCCCACCCCCACCAACCAGCCAGAGCACCTTACTCATGGGGCTTGCCAGCCCTTTGATGCTTTCTGTCCACCTGAAGTGCCCCCTGCCTCACCCTCGCCCCATCACTTCGAATCAGGATTCCCACCTAGGAAAGACCCACTTATCCTTCAGGGCACAACCCACGCGGCACCTCCTCAGCCCTTGGCCAGGGTGGAATTGGCAAGCCACACGTTGCCCTCCCGCAGAGCTGATGATTAATAATAAGCATAAATAGATATTAACTGCCCGTAGGCAACAGGCACTGTCCCTAGGCACTTTGTGTGCACAATGTCTTTTAAACTCCAACAGAGATCCCAAGTGGCATTACTACTGACAGGTTCAGAGAGATTGGTGAACTACCCATGGACTCTTTGTTAGTGGCAAAATCATGGTGCAAAACCAGGATTCAAACTCCTGAACCCATGTTCCTTCCAATTTTGCATACCGCAGCTCACCTCGTTAGTCCAGCACTTACAAATGGGGGTGGACCCATATGTGGCTTCTCTGGGTTTCGAAGCCCCTGGAGGGCAACTGCTGTATTTGACTCTACCTTCTAACCATGTTATCCAAAAGAGTGCTTGGCACATATTAAGCATCTGATAAATATATGGTGAATGAGTAACCGAGCAACTGGATATGAGAAGGGGTTCTGGCTTTTTCTTTTTAAATCAGATCCAAACAGAATGTGTTGGTTTGTTTAATGCACATTGGTTAATTCCAACTTCAACTTAAGGAGATCTTTTGAAGACATAGGTAATGTGGGTTGTTAAAAGCAGGGACTTTGATGTTGACGCTAAGCTTTTTACCCCATCCCAGCTGTGTGACTGATAATATTAATGCCTTTGTAAGCTCTAAAAGCCTGAGCAAACACAAGTCTCTGTTATTAATATGTGCTTCTCCAAAGAGCACTCACCCTGTCCCCACCCAGACAGAGAAGGAAAACGGGGAGAGATAACCCCAGAGATTACTGGCATCTCACTGGAAAAGCCTGTGGACACCAGATAGGGATGCTGTTCTGTAAATGCTGCTGTCTTGTAAGGATTCAGCAGTGAGGAACAGAAGCCTATACCAGGAGCAACTGAGGTCAGAGTCGCATAAGCCCAGCGCCACAGGCACATTAGAGAGACCACGTGACTGCCATTGCTCCAGGCTTCTCGCGCTAGAGATGGGGAGACCCAGGTCCAGAGAGGTGCAGAGACTCGCCCAAAGTAACAAAGCTGATTAACGCTGGAGCTGGGATAGAACCTAGTGACGCCCATGACATGCCAGATTACCATCCCTCCAATATTCAAATCACTTTTCAAAATTAATTTACTTTTTATTGAAGGATAATTGCTTTACAGAATTTTGTTGTTTCCTGTCAAACCTCAGCATGAATCAGCCATAGGTGTACATATACCCCCTCCCTTTTGAACCTCTCCGCCCATCTCCCTCCCCATCCCACCCCTCTAGGTTGACACAGAGCCCCTGTTTGAGTTTCCTGAGCCATACAGCAAATTCCCGTGGGCTATCTATTTTACATATGGTAATATAAGTCTCCATGTTACTCTTTTCATACATCTCGCCCTCTCCCCATGTCTGTAAGTCTGTTCTCTAAGTCTGTTTCTCCACTGCTGCCCTGTAAATAAATTCTTTAGTACCATTTTTCTAGATTCTGTCTACATGTGTTAGAATACAATATTTATCTTTCTCTTTCTGACTCACTTCACTCTGTATAATAGATTCTAGGATCATCCACGTCAATAGAACTGACTCAAATGTGCTTCTTTTTATGGCTGAGTAATATTCCATTGTATATATATACCACACAAATCACTTTTTAAAACACTAGACATAATTATCTTTTTTCTGTGTTCCTGAACAAAGCAGTTAGTCAGCAGTTAGACCTCTTCACCCACAATGTCAAGGAGACCCTTCTAGCGTCTCCAGAGGCCTGGGAGCTTTGTGAGGTCGCGGGCGGGGGGTTGCTGAGGGGCCGGTGCCCAGGGTGTTTCCAAGACAAGCGCCCTCCTGCCTGCCAGGCACAGGCCAGCCACCGCCGCTCCTCCTCCGAATGTCTCCAAGTTGGGAAAGTCAGCCCAGCATCTGAGTCAGGTGAGCATGATGAGCAGAAAGAGCTTAAGTTTTAGAGTGTCAGAGCTCTGGATGGGCAGCCCACTTGGAGAACCTGATAGCTCAGCTGGTAAAGAATCTGCCCACAATGCGGGAGACGTGGGTTCAATCCCTGGGTCAGGTAGATCCCCTGGAGAAGGAAATGGCAACCCACTCTAGTATTGTGGCCTGGAGAATTCCATGGATGGAGGAGCCTGGCAGGCTATATAGTCCACGGGGTTTGCAAAGAGTCGGACACGACTGAGTGACTTGAAAGTGAAGGTCTCTCAATCGTGTCTGACTCTTTGTGACCCCATGGACTATACAGTCCGTGGAATTGTCCAGGCCACAATACTGGAGTGGGTAACCTCTCCCTTCTCAAGGGATCTTCCCAACCCAGGGATCAAACCCAGGTCTCCCACATTGCAGGCAGATTCTGTACCAGCTGAGCCACAAGGGAAGCCCAAGAATACTGGAGTGAGTAGCCTATCCCTTCTCCAGCAGATTTTCCCAACCCAGGAATCAAACTGGGGTCTCCTGCATTGCAGGCGGATTCTTTACCAACTGAGCTATGAGGGAAGCGACTGTCTACAAGGTTGCCAATCTTTCCCCATCCCCAGCAGAGGTGAAACCATGGTAATGCGATTCCCTCATTCATGGCAGGGGTTGCGCACTCACAGTGAATGAAGAACTTTCCTTCCCCACTGTCCGTCCTTGAGAAAACTCAGGGCCAGCAGCAGTCATCTTCTAGGCACTTGCCATGTGCCACAGCCTGTACTAACCCTCCCCATCCCAGAGGGAAGAGCTGGTACCACTGCTTGCAGATGAAAGGACTGGGACACACAGCAGCAACCGAAGGTTACTCAGTGAGGAGAAGGCAGATCCAGGGTTCATGCAGACCTTCTGACTTCACAGCCGGTTGTGCTGTCCTCCTTAACCCCCCATCTGCACAGTAGGAGTAGCACCACCTGCTGTGCAGGGGCATCTCCCTGCCATGCGGAGGCATCTCCTTGCCTCACAGGGGTATCTCCCTGCCTCGCAGGAGTATTACGAGGATGAGAGCAGGTAAGAAACATAGGTGCCCAGCACCATACCTGCCATATGTGGAGACTCCAGAAGAGCATTTGACGGGGTTGAGGCAAATGGCAAGGAAGAAGAAGGGGAGAGACAGGGGCCAGGATGCCGGGGCCTGTTCTGACCATGTGGCATCTTGAAGGGGGTCACCTCACTCAGGGAATGGGAATGTTGATGCACCTTGGACAACTTCAATCCAGTTGTTAAAATGTCTGTTCACTTCCAAAATGACTACCTTCTCCCTTTCTCCAGCTGTCTTGCAGGGGTGTGCAAGCATTCACATGCAGACGCATACGATACACATATCATGGCTTTTGTTTTTCTTCTGCTTCTTTGGCTTCCCTGCCTTTGGTAGCCATGGCAACACAACCCAGTAGCAATGCGTAGGTGGCATAGTTGCTATTTCTCCCATCCGCTTATCTTGCTGATCAAGACTGATCACATCAAACTCATTCAGAGGGCTGAAGTCTAGGGGCTTGGGGTGTTTTGCTCTGTCTCCATCTAGACAGAGGGTTGTTTTATCTGCTTGTTGTTTTAAAGTAGAGGTTCTCTAACCGTGTCCCCTTTGCTTCCTCCCTAGATGAGCCTTCCCCAGGCAAGGGTGCTGGTGATGCTACTTGGAGTCTTCAGCCCCTGTGGCAGGTAAGGAGGCTTGCTATTTCCAGCCTTTTGGGTCCCTGGATGAAAAATCTGAGCCCCGTCCTTGTAAGTCTGGAATTACAGAATGCACACCTTGCTCCAGTCCTCAGATGCTGGACCCCACGGCTCTCTTGACATCCTATCAAGTGAGGTAGGTTGCTCAGGGCCATCCTCTGCAGTTACCCGGCATGCAGGGGGCCACATACCACATCACACACAGCGTCTCACTCCGTCCTCCCATCTACCCGAGGCAGGCCTTGCATTACCGCCATTTTTTGAGACAAGGAGACTGAGTCTGTAAGAAAACACCAATCAGGTGTTCACAACCTCTTCATCTGAGGTCAAGTCTGAGTCCTTGGCCATCAGGCGACAGTTGATCCTGGACACCATTTAGATACTACTACGATGTGGTAATACTATGCCTGTGGAATTGATGTGGCAAGCATGTTGTTTAGAATTTGGAGGGACCTTAAAGATTAGGTCCATTTCACAGTGGAGGAAATGAAACCTTCTATCAGGTCTACCTGGTGGCTCAGATGGTAAAGAATCCTCCTGCAATGTGGGAGACCTGGGTTCGATCCCTGGGTTGAGCAGATCCCCAGGAGGAGGGCATGGCAACCCACTCTGGTATTCTTGCCTGGAGAATCCCCATGGACAGAGGTGCCTGGCAGGCTACAGTCCACGAGGTCTCAAAGAGTCAGATACAACTCAGCAACTAAGCACAGCACACAGCACACACGGCCGTTACTACTGAAGTCCAAAGAGGGGAAATGATATGCTCAAGGCCACACAGCTTGTATGAAGATAGGGTTGAAACTCCAATCTTAGCTCTTGCATGCATGCTGAGGTACATAATTTGCTATGTACCTGCTAAGCCAGGTGCTGGAGCTATAGAGAGGCAGCAAGACTGGTTTCCGACCTTGAGGTGGGCCAATGTTGTTGTGTGAGTTCTCGGTCCAGCCCGGGAGATTCGACAAGTCAAAGAATGAGTAAGAGTGAATTAGGCAAAATAGGGGGGCAAAGGGGAAGGGAGGAGGCATTCCTGGTACGGAGAATGGCATGACCACAGGCATGGGCAGCTGAAATAGCTCGGTGTAAAGTGGGAACCTTATACAGATCAGGGTGACATAGAGTGTCCGTGAGAAGGATGGGAAAATTAAAACTCTGGTCAATGTCAGGGGCCACGCAATAGAGGGCCTTGGAATCCACATTTGGGAATTTGGACTCTCTCCAAAGTCACTGGGAGATACTGGGAGCTCATGTGGCACGCACTATCATGTGCCACCACAGAAGGGTTCACTGGAAGCCAAGGACGTGTTCTGTATATCATGGAGAGGTAGATCGGGAGAAGAGGCCAATTCGAAAACTTGGCAATGTCTTGGCTCAAGATCAAGTAGTCTTTTGTCATAGAAAGATTAGGATGGAGAGGAGACGGTTCATGCAAGAAATTCTTGGGAGGTAAAATTGACAGGTCTTGGTGATTGATTGGCTACAGAGAGTGCAGAGAGGGGAGGAGTTGAGGATAACCCCAGTGTCCTTTTCATTACATAACCTTGATTACTGTCTGGAGCGTTCCCAGCCCAAGAACAAGGTACCTAAATGTCTAACATCATCCCGAGGTTGCTTGGAGACCAGACTCAGAACAAACAGAAAGAACAGTCAAAGGGCCATGCCTAATGTGTCTCTGCCACTAACAGGCAGAATGCCTTCAGGACTCTAATTTGCGGGGTTTGGTTCCTCCGTCTGAGATAGAGAACTGGCTTGGCCCACCTCTCAGGTGTCTTCCAGCCCTACTTACCTTCCTGCTGTGATTATCATGAAAGTCAAACCCCTCTATTCATTCATACCTACGGCGATATCCGTTACCACACTTCATGAGCCTACTCCCGTTCTAGGAGGTGTGGGAGTCCCAAGATGAACAAAGGCCAATGTCAGCTGTCATGGAAAGAGGATGGGGAGCTATAGACAAATAACAGGCAGTTCCAACATGAGTGATGGGATCAAAAAGCACTCATAAAGGCTCTTCACCCAGGTTGGGAGTAGAATAGGTCAGAAACTATTTCCCTAAGAACAAGATCCCTAAGTTGATATTGAAGGATAAATAGCCCGGCAAAGAAAGGGGAGAAATGTTCCAGGCAGCAGTAGCAACATTGTACAAAGGTCGGAAAGTAAGACAGCGCATGGTCAGCTCAGGGAATCGAAAATGATAACTGTACGTGGAAGTGTGTTGTGAACAGTCAAGTACTATGCCATCATCGTCATCCTGTTTATAAAGCTGGATCTGGCGAAACACGTCACAAGTGCAAGAATGCATTGCTCTTTTCCAAAGACCAAGTGGCACCTCCCTCCTCTGGAGTGTACTAGTGATACAGAGAGATATCTTTACTCAACAATTCTTTTACTATTCTCCATGACTCTTCCTCAAGGAAAGAATGTCAGAGGTATTATTCAATGCAGTTTCACCATCCATTAAAAAAAATCACTATCACCATTATACATAAAGAAACTGAGTGATTCAGCCAAGAGTGGAGAAACCCAAACTTGATACCTATCTCTCTGGCTCCAGGTCACCCTTTTTCCCACAACCCATGTAGACCTCCTGGTTACACAGAACATAGGGCCACATCCATCATTCTCAAAGACTTTAATAGCAGACTGCATTCCCAAAGTCAGGGTTCCTTTTCATTGATTACCTTGTAGGTAGGTCAGCTTAAGTCTCTTTAGTTAAGCCATCTCCAAATCACTCTGGGTGGAAGATAGGAATGGTTTTCGTCTGGGAAGGTTTCCTGTAGACAGCAAATCTTATCCATAATGGGCAGATTTCCTATGTTTAATCAAGGAAGGTGATATTTCTTATCTCTGAGGTTCTGGTTTTTTAATCTTTTGCATAAGCCAATGTTTGCTTAGAATTTGGAATCCATCTTATTTGAGGGCTTAATCCATGCAGTAAGGTGAAGGAGGAAGAGAATTGGAGCTGGGGGCCCAAGGTAGGGGCCTTCCTTAGCCGTTCCTTCTCTGCCTTGTGACCCAGAAGCAAATCACTCCACCATAGGCATGTCTGGGGTCCACACAAAACCTCGGTGTAAATCTCAATACTCCTTATGATTAGTTCTATAGACACTGCAAGTTATATCATTTCTGTGAGCCTTAGTTGCTCATCAAGAAAAATGGGAGCAATCCTTTATTCCCTTCAAGATAGGTAATGCTGGAATATCTATGTTGCTTAGCTGATATAAACAGCTGGGGGAATGTAAAACAGTTCCCTTTATGTTTCTCTGCCTCTCTGGATCACTTTCCTCATTCACAGAAGGGAGATAAAAATCTCTCCCCTGTATACCTCATTGGGCATCTGAAAAAATTCCACGCAGTCATGTTTGTGAAAGTTCTTGTAAACTCTAAGAGTTTATGACAATATGAGATATAATTTACTTTAAGTCATGAAGTGTTAGTCGCTCAGTCGTGTCCAACTCTTTGTAACCCCATGGACTGTAACCCACCAGGCTCCTCTGTCCATGGAATTTTCCAGGCAAGAATACTGGAGTGGGTTGCCATTTTCTACTCTAGGGGATCTTCCTGACCCAGAGATTGAACTCAGGTCTCTTGCAATGCAGGCAGATTCTTTACCATCCAAGACACCAGGAAAGCCCATAGAATATTGGAGTGGGTAGCCATTACCTTCTCCAAAGGATCTTCCTGACCCAAGGATCAAACCTGGTTCTCTTGCATTAGAAGTGTGAAGTCTTAGCCACTGGACCACCAGGGAAATCCCACTCTATCTAAGCAGCTATGCAAAACTCTCCACATATCTGTTTATTATTTTATGAGTGTCCTATAGAGTGGGTGTCATCATTTCCAGTTCCCATATAAGGAAGCCAGAGCCCAGAAGGTTAATCGCCTTTCCCAGATTGACAAGATAGTACTCGCTGGAGCAGAGATTAGAATCTGGTTGGTCTGACTCCAAAACCAGTGTTCTTCCTATGAGCCCTTGTTCCCATCGAGTCCAGGGGTTACAATCCTAGTCTCTGAAGTCAGGCTGCCTGCAGTCCCTTTTGAGGTCCATGTCACTGGAGGAGAGTTATTTTTCCTCTGCCTCAGTTACCTCATTTGTGAAAATAAATATTGGTAGTATCTAACTCTTGGGCATAAGATTCTTCATCTCATTTACTTCTAGTTTCTTCAACTTGAAAATGGGAAAATAACAATGATTATATTGTGCCAGGCTGGAGGCAAAGAGATCTTACTAACAACCTTTGTTACCGAATCTTAATTCTAGCTCTAAGATCTGGGCTGTTCCTTACTTGAGACTTATGTCTAACCTTCTCTGCGGAGCCTTCTGAGATCATTCAGGGGTAGTGTTTGGACTCCTCAACATGTTAACACTTGTTTGTATGTCATTGAATACATTTATATAAATATCTTTTGTGCCTTAACTGATAACTGTGAGATTCACAGCTTTCTGGAATCTAATAATAATAACTGTCATTTGCTGGGTAGCTGCCATATGCCTAAAATTGTACACTATGCCTTATGAAGTGAGCTTTTCTATTCCTATTATATAGAAGAGAAAACCGAGGCTCACAGAGGTTAGTTTGCCCACGAACACACAGCTGTTTGCACAGAATACACTAAAAAATGTTTGTCAAATGAATGAGTGACGTGTCCTCAAAACCACTAATAATTTAGTGAACAAAGCCCTTGTCACTTACGCTCTGACCCCACAGCATCTAGAATAGAACTGATTGGATAATGATACCAGACTCAGACTTGAACAGAGTAAAGGCCGAGATGTCTAAGGAGTTTCCAAGGCCTCCATCGAGTGGACACATTTTGTGAGTGGCTCAGCAGGGAGCACATAGGCAAGATTCACATCTGTCCATCTGCAAATGTTGGGCACTCAGAGCTCCATGGGGTTGCCAAGTGGCCACCTAAATTCTCATCTCTTTTAGGGACATTTGATTTGTTGATGATCTAAAGAGCCACAGCAGAAATTTATTCGCAAGGCTAAATCTCACCATCAGTTCCTATTTGCTATGAAAACTGGATTCTCAAAGGCCAGTTGCCATTGATACCATTGATCCTCAGTGTTCCAATAAACCACATTTTCAAAAACAAGCTAACACCCTCAGAGCACAATGATGCTTCTCACGGTCTCCACAGAACTTTTGCTTTCTCTGACACTTGGCACGCAAATGTGACATCAAGCAAGTGAGGAGGAAGAGAAAAGGGAGGGGACACAGAGACTAGGGCATGCAAGAAAGTCAACATCATTGCTTCATCCAGGTGTCCCACAAACATTTAATGGAGGCCTACCTGGCAAGGTGGGAGAGCCATTGTTCTTATTTTCTGGAAAAGGAAACTGAAGCTCAAAGAGATCTGTCAAGATGATTAAGATATGGTCCTTACCCTCAAAGAGACCCTGATTCAATAGAGGTGACAGACACAGAGGCCATGACCCATGACCCAAAAAGAGTGGCTGCAAAGTATTCAAGGTGTGTGGAAGAGAGTGCAATTATCTTAAGAAGGAAGGACTCCCTTTGGGAAGTATTTGCAAATTAGGTGAAGTCAAGCCTGACAGTGACATTTGACAATGACGTTTGACTCTGTTTCATTTCATGAGAATATCATATGCAACCCGATTCCTCCCACAAGTATGTGAGAGGGGTCCAGCACTTGGAGATTTATCTGTGTGATTTTAGACAAATGACTTCATACTTTTAAGCCCTAGTTTCTTTCTCAGCAGAATAGGAATTTGTTGTTCAGTCACTCAGTCATGTTCAACTCTTTGCGACCCCATGGACTGCAGCACGCCAAGCTTCCCTAACAATCACCAACCCCCAGAATTTGCTCAGACTCCTGTCCATTGAGTCGGTGATGCCATCCAACCATCTCACCCTCTGTCGTCCCCTTCTCCTCCTGCTTTCAATCTTTCCCAGCAACAGGATCTTTTCCCATGAGTCGGCTCTTCGTATCAGGTGGCCAAAGAATTGGAGCTTCAGCTTCAGCATCAGTTCTTCCCACGAACATTCAGAAAAGATTTCCTTCCGGGTTGAATAGGAATATGACCATCCTAACTTCTGTTAGGACTATTGTCACGATTATCGCTGTTTCCCTAGCTGATTTCTTAGATTGCTGGCGGGCTTGGGGGGATGGGTAGGGTCTTATAGAAGTAACATGCATCCCCAAGCACGGAATCCCCAAGGTCCTCCTGTTCGTGTGTAGAGAACTATATTGCTGTTTTTGTCAATGGCCTGTCCCTGGATTCCCCAGTGACCAGATACTCTATTGATTCCTCAGTAAATCAAATATATCCCAAAGATGAATCAGCCCCCAAGGACTTCCTTTTCCCTCACATGCCCCAGAAGAAGCAGGTCAGCCCCACGAGAATTTTGCAGACTCGACGTTCTCGACACTGGGGGTCACAGAGTCCGGGGCTGTCCTGGTCCCTGCAGCACAGCTGGCAGCGTTCCTGGCCTCTCACTCCTGGATGCCAGTACCCGCCTGCGGCTGCAGCGACCAGGATGCCTCCGGCCGTTGCCAAATGCCCACGGGGCTGGCTGTGCTGCCCCTGTTTCCCTGTCACAGGTGAGAAAACACCTGGGACCCAGAACCGGAAGGAACCGCCCACACTCCAGGAGCCTGAGCGCCGGGAGCTCTCCTCCACTTCCCGGGCTCCTCCCGCCTAGGACCACGGCGCCCTCCGCCAAACGAGGCGCTCCTTCTCGCTCCGCCTGGCCCCCTCCCCACCGCCGCGCGGGCAGCAGTGCCCTCTGCTCCCTCCGCCCTGCCCTGCCGTGGCCCCTTCCATTCGCCCTGTGGGAGGGGGTGGCCCACCGAATGCCAGGATGGGCACGCTGTCGCGGCAGGAAGGCGGACAGGACCACAGGGAGGAGAAAGCCCAGCCTCGGCCTTACCCCAGACTTCAGACTTCAGGGGGGAGGTGTGCTGTTACCACGCGGCAAACCCCCAAAATCAAAAACAAAAAGCCTGCTCAAACCAGATTCCTCCGTTGCTGTGTAAGGCAAGGCCTTGGCCAGCTCTATGCAACCTGGGCGAGTTGGGGTAGGAGGTAAGCAGCACAGAGAAGGGCATTCTGGTTCAGGGCCCCGTCCCCACCCCCAGGCCCCCCCCAGGGCCCCCTTGCATTCCTCCTGGAAGGCCCCTGAGGATGCACTAGAATAACCCCCTCGGTCCTCCTGCACTGCGCTCGCCTCGGCCGTCCCCTCTGCAGACGGCCGGCATACAGCCTGGTGCACGCTCAGGGGCGTGTAGCATTTTGTCTGAATAGGCCCCTATGTTCCCATAATTTATAGTGGTAAGTAATCTTATTTGCAAAGCAAGCCCTTACAGTTATAAAAAACAAGTTAATTGACTTGCATAAAAATCAAACATGTAAAAGTTTTCCATCTTAACACAAACAGCACACTGAGCCCATTTGTACAATAGCTACGATGCAGGGCGGCCCGCGTCTGGACTACCTAGGACCCGGCCTCTTTCATAACCCGAAATGGAATCTTAAACCCTGACAAGGCCACATACCGATGGGAGTTACTGAATTTAGAGGCAGTCACTCAACTAATTATACGACGTTTTATTTTTTTCCTTGTGTCAATAAACAAACTTGGGTCTGACTTCTGACACCGAGTCCTAGAAGCCAATTAAGAGGCGTTCCCAATATATTACAGGGTCTACAAACAAGGATGGCTTTTCTTGGAATCATGAACATCATGTTTCTTTTAATGAGTGTGAAAATATATGAGTTTCTTAATCACTGGCAACTCCGATGGCGTCTGAGACAGGGAAATCACTGACTCGCAGCTCAGGAATGAACAGGGGCCGGATTCTTGACGGGCTTTTTACGACAGGATCTTCTGCTGAGGGACTGCGGGGAAGAGAGCATTCAAGAAATGCTGCGTTTAGTTGGAACATGATAGTGGGCTGGTGGTGAAATCAGCGTCATCACCCCAGAAGAAGCAGAGAAAGGAGCCCACCGGATCTTGTGCAGAAAGTAAGGACCCCACCGTAGTGAAGTGGAGGAAAAGCCTGCAAGACGAACACTGCGAAGGGCTGTCATGCTGCCCCCTGACTACCCCCAGCCTCTGCAGGTAAAGGGAAAGGGGAGGGAAACTAATGTTTATTAAGCACTCATCATGTGCTATGTGCTTTTGCTTTCTGTATCCTATTTAGACCTCCAGAGAACCCTGCCAAGAAGATATCAGTTCAGTTCAGTTCAATCGCTCAGTCGTGTCCGACTCTTTGCAACCCCGTGGACTGCAGCATGCCAAGCCTCCCTGTCCATCACCAACTCCTGGAGTTTACTCAAACTCACGTCCATTGAGTCAGTGATACCATCCAACCATCTCATCCTCCGTCGTCCCCTTCTCCTCCCGCCTTCAGTCTTTCCCAGCATCAGGGTCTTTTCCAATGAGTCAGCTCTTCGCATCAGGTGGCCAAAGTATTGGAGCTTCAGCATCAGTCCTTCCAATGAATATTCAGGACTGATTTCCTTTAGTATTGACTGGTTGGATCTCCTTGCAGTCCAAGGAACTCTCAAGAGTCTTCTCCAACACCACAGTTCAAAAGCATCAATTCTTCGGTGCTCAGCTTTCTTTATAGTCCAACTCTCACACCCACACATGACTACTGGAAAAACCATAGCTTTGACTAGACAGACCTTTGTTGGCAAAGTAACATCTCTGCTTTTTTTAATATGCTGTCAAGGTTGGTCATAGCTTTTCTTCCAAGGAGCAAGTGTCTTTTAATTTCGTGGCTTCAGTTACCATCTGCAGTGATTTTGGAGCCCCCCCAAAATAAAGTCTGTCACTATTTCCACTGTTTTTCCATCTATTTGCCATGAAGTGATGGGACCAGTTTCCACGACCTTAGTTTTTTGAATGTTGAGTTTTAAGCCAACTTTTTCACTCTTTAGTTCCTCTTCACTTTCTGCCATAAGGGTGGTGTCATCTGCATATCTGAGGTTATTGATCTTTCTCCCGGCAATCTTGATTCCAGCTTGTGCTTTATCCAGCCCAGCGTTTCTCATGATGTACTCTGCATAAAAGTTAAATAAACAGGGTGACAATACACAGCCTTGACATACTCCTTTCCCTATTTGGGATCAGTCTGTTGTTCCATGTCCAGGTCTAACTGTTGCTTCTTGATCTGCATAGAGATTTCTCAGGAGGCAGGTGAGGTGTTCTGGTATGCCCATCTCTTTCAGAATTTTCCACAGTTTGTTGTGATCCTCACAGTCAAAGGCTTTGGCAGAGTCAATAAAGCAGAAGTAGATGTTTTTCCAGAACTCTTTTGCTTTTTCTATGGTCCAGCGATGTTGGCAATTTGATCTCAGTTTCCTTGCCTTTTCTAAATCCATCTTGAACACCTGAAAGTTCATGGTTCACATACTGTTGAAGCCTGGCTTGGAGAATTTTGCCAGTGTGTGAGGGGAGTACAATTGTGTAGTAGTTTGAACATTCTTTGGCATTGCCTTTCTTTGGGATTGGAATGAATACTGACCTTTTCCAGTCCTGTGACCACTGCTGAGTTTTCCAAATTTGCTGGCATATTGAGTGCAGCACTTTCACAGCATCATCTTTCAGGATTTGAAATAGCTCAACTGGAATTCCATCCCCTCCACTAGCTTTGTTCATAGTGATTCTTCCTAAGGCCCACTTGACTTCACATTCCAGGATGTCTGGCTCTAGGAAGATATAATTGCTTCTGTTTTACAGATGAGAATACCAAGGCCCAGAGACATGACGTGACTTGGCTAAGGTCACACAGCAAGTCAATGGCAGAGCCAAAGCCAGTTCTCATTCAGATCAATCATGTTAGTAGCCCACCACTCCGATGGGGTGAGAATAGCCTTCAGGAACCCAGGATCAGACATGATGTTTCCTCTCTGAAGAATGGCTCCATCTACCCACTCAGCAATATCAACACAGATGAGAAAAGTGCTGTGCATCCTGATGGGGGTGTTCCCAGAGGAGGAGCACGCGTGTGGTGGGGGCGGGGTGGGACGGACGGTCCGAAAACACTTAGAGAGTGACCCGTCTCTGGTGACTTCACATCCCCCAGTGATTCTAATTCTGAGACGGACAAGTGAGGAAAAAGCACCCAGGAAGACAGGCCAGCCTGAGCCCCGGTGCGAGGTTGTGAGCATAGTGTGAGCGCGGCCCTCGGGATCCCCACCTCGATGGGCGCGGGAGGACGTGCAGAGGGAGGCAGCCAGCGGAAGGGGGCGGGCAGGGTGGGTGCTCTGGACCACTCCCGGGGTGGGGCTTGTTCAGGGAAGGGGAGGGGCACCCGGTGTCTGAGCTCAGGTCCCAGGCTCTGTCGCAGCACAGTATGGGGTTCAGAGCAGGAGCTTCTCCCTGCTCCCTGCCCGCCCCCTTCCCCTGGGTGCCCCTCCCCTGCACATCCTCCCGTCCCCAGCAAGGTGGGGATCCCGTGGGCTGCACTCACTCCGCAAAACAGGATAATAAGAGTGTTGCCTGCTTAGAACAGCGCCACGCACGTCTGGAGACCAGTACACGTGAGATGCTGAAGATCCTCCTCTGGGGCCCTCCACCCGACACGCCGCCGCCTTGGACGCGTCTCCAGACCTCCCAGTAATGTGGATGTGTGGGCTCTTGGCGCAGAGTAGGGGCCGTCACTGCTGTTAACTCTGCTCTCTCGCCTTCACCATCTCTGGGACAGCTAGTGATCACGGCCTCCCCGAGCGAGCAGCCCGTCACCGCCACCATCCCGTCACAGCGACCTGTCCTGGCAGGCCGCGATGCCACCCAGGCAGACAAGACGAATGGACTTGCCACCCACGCGGAGTGGGCACCGGTGCGCGGGGCCTGGCTGCAGGCTCCGCCGGGCTCCCTCCCGGCCGCCATGGCTGCCCGTGTGCGTGGGCTCTGCCCAGTGGAGGTCCTGTTATTTATGTTTGGAAAATGCATTCAGGGCAGTTCCCAGAAGCACTTACAGAGCTCTTATTTAATTGCTACTTTATAAACTCGCTGCTCCAAAGACTGAGGGATTGATGGTCTCGCCTGGCACCTGGAGCAGCCCCGCTACAAATGCTTTTCCCAGAGCGGCCTGGGAACCCAGCTTCCAGGAGCCCCAGCCCCGTGCAGCTCTGGCCTGCAGCCAGCTCCGGAGGTCCCTGTGGGCCTCGTCACCCTAATCCCCAGCTTGGGGATGGCAGCAGCTGGCGGGCTGGTCACACATGCAATGCATACACGGAGACCTGCCGTCAGCTCAAGACCAAGAACTTTGGGGGTAGGGTACAGCTAAGAGAAGCCTTGTCGCTGACCTGCAGAAAGACCATGAGGATGCCCCAGGTCCCAGATATGGACAGCAGGGGCCAGGACTGCTGAGCCTGTCCCCCGACCGCCATCGAGGTCAGCAGGCCTGGGCTTGCAATGCCAGCTCCCTCCATTTCCGGGCTAGTTCTCTACACACCCTGAGCCTCAGCATCCTCTCCTGTAAAGTGTGGCTTGTCAATCCCATTTGTCAGCATCACTGAGAAAAATGAAACGGAATTGCGATGGTGCCTCTCCTGGAATGTAGAAGCAGACGATAAATAAATGGCATTTACTGGATTTCCACAGCCACAGAAATAAAGGGTCAAGTGTCTTCAGTGAGGTCCTCCTAGACTCAGCAAGTGTAAGCCTCCCATCCAGAAGAAACCCAGACCTTCGCAAGGATCTCTGCTTGCACAGTCACTTTACACAGCACCATACTAGAGTACCCTGCAGGTGGCAAAAAGCATGCTGTCTGCCTTCTCTCAAATTACCTTCCCTCCTGCCCGCCAGCATTTGGATGGTGAGCCTCACTCCACAGACGAGGCTCGTGGTAGAATGCAGGCAGGATGACTGTCGACAGCTTCTTCTCCAAGCCTTGCTCCCTTTCCTCCACACCCGCTCTGCCCTTAGTTAGCTCCAGGCCCATCTGTGCCTCCAAGATGGCCGCAACAACCCTGCCCTCCCGCACCCACAACCCCCAGGAGCAGGGCAGGGCTGCATGGCCCCTGGGGCACTGTGGGGACAACCAGGTCACGCAGACATTTCTGTGCCCCCTGTGTTCTCTCGGCTCACTCCCCATGGGAAGCAAGTTGCATGTCACGAACACTCAAGCCGCCCTATGGAAAGGTCCTTGTGGTGAGGATCCAGGACCTCCCACCCAAAGCCATATGAGTTCAACATCTCAGAATCGGTGGTCCAGCCCCACTCAAGACTTCCATCTCAGCCTGGCTGCAACTTCATGAGCGATCCGGAGCTGCAACCCTCCAGCCAAACCACTCCCAAATTCTGTGAGATAAGAAATATTTGCTCCTTTGACACAGAAAACAAACAGGGTCACCAAAAGATGAAGAGATGGGGGATAAATTGGGAATTTTGGATTAACAGAAACAAATTACTATGCATAAAATAGAAATACAGGACCTACTGTGTAGCACGGTGAACTATAATGTCTTAGAAAAGAACCTGAAAGAGTGTGTGTGTGTGTGTGTGTGTGTGTGTGTGTATGAAAAACCGAATCACTTTGCTCTGCACCTGAACCACTGTAGATCAGATACACCCAATAAAAAGTACTTGCTGCTTTAAGCTACTAACTGTGGGGGTAATTTGTTACCTGGCATTTGATTCATCTCACCCCTCCCCTGCTGCTGCTGGTGCTAAGTCGCTTCAGTAATGTCCGACTCTGTGCGACCCCATAGATGACAGCCCACCAGGCTCCCCGGTCCCTGGGACTCTCCAAGCAAGAATACTGGAGTGGGTTGCCATTTCCTTCTCCGATGCGTGAAAGTGAAAAGTGAAAGTGAAGTTGCTCAGTCGTGTCCGACTCTTCGCCACCCCATGGACTGCAGCCCACCAGGCTCCTCCATCCATGGGATTTTCCAGGCAAGAGGACTGGAGTGGGGTCCCATCGCCTTCTCCGACCCCTCCCCCATCCATGCCCTAACACTTACGCCCCTGCCTCTTTCTATCCTACACAACACACCCACTTATTTCAGACTGGATGAGTGTGGTGGTCACTGTGTGTACTTGCTCCCTTTGTTGGGTGTTTTCCTTCTATTACTCATCTGCAGTGTGTGTGTGTGTGTGCACTCCCCAGATACAGGCCACTCTACCACTACACTCTGCAGCCTCCTCAAATGAAGATCCGAATAACTAAGCTTTTCAAGAAATAGGTGTTTCGTAGAGATTCTAGCATTTCAAGACCAAGACTTCCTGGTCTTCTGCTTCTCTTTTCACCTCCCCTGTCTGTGTCCTCAGCTCAGACTCACATTACTTCCCACCTGGACCAGGTAAGAGCCTCCTTGCTAGGCGCCACCCACCCCCTGCCCCACCCCACCGCCCCCACCCCCCCCCCGCGCGCCAACTGTGCCTCTTTGTTTCCTCCATGCTACCATCATGCAAACACCATCTCATTTTTAAACTACCATCTGATTAAATCCCTTCACCCTGTCCCCACCACCTCACAAGAGACAGTTAGTCTCCACGGCACGCCTTTTGAACCTCCCTGCAATCCCACCCGCCATTCCTCCCCAGTGAGGTACCGACAGGCTCCTGACGTTCTTGCCTCTGCGCCTTGGCGCTGCCTGTGCCTTTTATGTGGAAGCACTTCCCAGCCTTGTCCACCTGGTAAACCTCTATTCAACCTTCAGAACCCAGGTCAGTCGTTGCTCCCTGGAGATCCGCGTCTCCAGGCAGACTTAGGTCCCCTCGGCACTCCTGGGTGTCTCTCTCAGATCACACTGAGCCCGTTGCTAGAATTGTGCACTGCTCTGTCTCCCCTGAGAGGCTGGAGACCCCTAGAGTTCCATCTGTTTTTGTTCTCTTGGCATCCGCTTCAAGGGCTTGGCACATAATAGCTACTCAGAGAAGATATATGGAGCCAGAAAATTTTTGTGGGCAGGGGGCAGTTTTCATTCTGTGAACTAGCATATATGAAGTTAGATGGTGCCGTATGAAGCATAGAGAAGACCCACCATAAATGTTAATGTTGGTGCCTTTTTCGCCTTTGCTTTACAAGCAGAGGAGCGGGCCTTGTTTGTTTGACTATGGCCCCTCAGTTTTTCATTTACACCCAGGAGTTCACAGGCTGGTCTGAGTTTTCAAGTACATTAAACTCTCCTTGAACTCTGTGGGCTGTTATCCCCCCATAGCCTCCGTTCCCGCCAGGTCTCCTGGAATCGTCGTGTTTTTCTTTTGGAAACCTTAACAGTGGGTTTCATAAAGCCATGTGACATTTACTTTTCCTGTCTTCAGAGAATCTCACTGAATTCATTCGTCCCTTCGCTTGCTATCTATGAGAACAGGAGTGAGAACATACACTCTGGAGCCTCGCTGTCCAGTTCCAATCTGGCAAGCTCTGAGACTGGCTTGTCTACACCCTTCTCTGCCACATCTGTAAAGTGGGGCTATACTGGGGGGCGGGGCAGGGTCTGCTGTGAAGACTCTGACACTGTGGATACACAGCAGGTGCTTAGTGACCACTGGTGTTCATTCATTCCACTGATCATTCTTTAGTGCCTGTGCAGGCCAGGCCCTGTGAGAGGTAGAGGAGAATAGGACAAGCTCCTCACACCCTGGAATTCACAAATCAGAGAGGGACGCAGGGAAAGAAGCATGCAATCACCAGTAATGCCGGTGAGTGCTCCAGGGGAGGGAGGCAGCCCCGCGGCTGTTTAGTGGGAGCAAAGAGGAAGACGTTTTTGCTAATAAGAGAGTTGAAAAGGCATGTGGAAAAGTGGCAGTTTACCAGGGACCCTGGGAGGGTCCCTGGGGCAAGGGAACCAGCACATGTCCAGGGCCAAGGGTGAGATAGCAAGCAGCATGTCTGAAAAGCTCAGCAGCTGACAGCAACTGAAACACCAGGGAGATGCTATTAGCTCCATGTTCCAGGTGAATTAACTGACATGGAACACACAAGTACATGATGCGGCGAGGTGACTGCACACAGCCTGCAGACTCGAGGACCTTAGGGAGCAAGCCACTCCCAGCAGCAGGCACCAGTAGAAATGGAGACATCTGCAGGCCTGCCGCCCTTCCATCTGCATCGCAGAAGGCTCACGCCGATGGTGACCAGCTTGCTGACTACTGCAGTGGCCCAGGCAGGATGGGCTGAACTATTAAGGAAGGAGGGGGACAAACGCAAAAGACATTCAGAGCAAAAGATAGCACGCTCTGTCCCCAGAAGGCCAGATATAAATATTTCAGCTATCGTGGGCCATGCGATCTAACGACTGCAACAGTTACATAAGCAGCCACAGACGATCTGAACACGAGCACTGCTTGTGTTTCGACAAACTTTATTACAACAGGAGGTTGCAGGCCACACGTGAGTCATAGGCTGTTTGCCAACTGCTGATTTGAAAGGTAGATGGACGGAAACTGACATCCAGAACTGCAGGGAGGAGGAGGAGGTCAAGAATCCCAGAGGGTCTTGAGGTCCAGTACCCTGCCTCTTTGCCAAGGTGGCCGAGTTATTTGTTTCCGAAATACGAAGATCAAGATTCCACAAGCTGCTCTGTATTCAAGAAGTTGTCCCCTACAACTGTCCCCTCCTGATGCCCCTTAGGACCGGCATGACCCCGCACTGATCTTTGGAGGGGTTGGAGAGCAAGCATGAAATACAGACCCGTGGGAAAGCCTTTCAGAGTGCCTGGCTCCCCATTTCCAGCCCAGACCCACCTCAGGCCTGTAGGAAAAGCTAGAGCAACCATAGCTCCGTGAAGTTCCCCGGCAGAGAGGGAAAGGGCTGGCCCAGAAGCCAGCACACACCCTCCAGGCAGCCTGTCTGGATCTAGTCCGTAAGATGACTGCTCGAAAATGGCACGTGAATCTAACTGGAAGTCGTAAGTACCAAGAAAGCTGGCTATTTTTAAAAACGTTGCACATAATTCTAATGTGAAGTGTCTACCACTGTATCTTTCTGCACTGCTGATAGCAGTAGAAACTGGTGCCAAACTCTCGAAGGGAGCTTTGGTTACAGCTTTCAGAATGTAAAACATCTCTTTAACTAGCATTTCCACTTCTAGGAATGTATCACCTGAAAGCACTTGCAAGGACCTATGCCTGGGGTTATCCATGTCATGGCATTTGCTGGGCCTTGAGTCTCCCTTAAAAGCAACCCAAACCCTCAGTGTGTTGGTGTTTGAAGAAGACAGGACTTTGGCAAGTGACTAGGTTTAGATGAGGTCATGAGGGTGATTCAGGTGACCATTATATCTACTACTGTGGGCAAGAATCCTTTAGAAGAAATGGAGTGGCCCTCATAGTCAACAAAAGAGTCCAAAATGCAGTATTTGGGTGCAATCTCAAAAATGACCAACGATCTCTGTTCATTTCCAAGGCAAATAATTCCATATCACAGTAATCCAAGTGTATGCTCCAACCAGTAATGCTGAAGAAGTTGAAGTTGAATGGTTCGATAAAGACCTACAAGACCTTCCAGAACTAACATCAAAAAGAGATGTCCTTTTCATCATAGGGGACAGGAATGCAAAAGTAGGAAGTCGAGAGATACCTGGAGTAACAGGCAAGTTGGCCTTGGAGTACAAAATGAAGCAGGGCAAAGGCTAACAGAGTTTTGCCAAGAGAACACACTGGTCATAGCAAACACCCTCTTCTGACAACACAAGAGAAGACGCTACACATGGACATCACAGATGATCAATCCTGAAATCAGATTGATTATATTCTTTGCATCCAAAGATGGAGAGGCTGTATACAGTCAGCAAAAACAAGACTGGGAGCTGCCTGTGACTCAGAACATGAATTCCTTCTTGCAAAATTCAGATTGAAACTGAAGAAAGGGAAAACCACTAGATCATTCAGGTATGACCTAAATCAAATCCCTTACAATTATGCAGTGGAAGTGACAAATAGATGCAAAGGATTACAGCTGATAGACAGAGTGCCTGAAAAACTATGACAGAAGTTCCTAACATCGTATAGGAGGAGGAAATCAAAACCATCCCCAAGAAAAAGAATTGCAAAAAGGCAAAACGGTTGTTGAGGAGGCCTTACAAAGAGCTGAGAAAAGAAGCAAAGTGAAAGGCAAAGGAGAAAAGGAAAGATATACCCATTTGAATGCAGATTTCCAGATACTAGCAAGGAGAGATAAGAAAACCTTCCTAAGTGAACAATGCAAAGAAATAGAGGAAAACAATAGAATGGGAAAGACTAGAGTTCTCTTCAAGAAAATTAGAGATACCAAGGGAACATTTCATGCAAAGATGTATTTGCATGAAGGGCAAAATAAAGGGCAGAATTTAGGACAGAAATGGTATGCACCAAACAGAAGTAGAAGATATTAGGAAGAGGTGGCAAGAATACACAAAAGAACTATCCCAAAAAGATCTTCATGACCCGGATAACCACGATGGTGTGATCACTCATCTAGAGCCAGACATCCTGGAATGTGAAGTCAAGTGGGCCTTAGGAAGCATCACTATGAACAAAGCTAGTAGAGGTGATGAAATTCCAGTTGAGCTGTTTCAAATCCTAAAAGATGAAGCTGTGAAAGTGCTACACTCAATATGCCAGCAGATTTGGAAAACTCAGCGGTGGCCACAGGACTGGAAAAGGTCAGTTTTCATTCTAGTACCAAAGAAGGGCAATGCCAAAGAATGCTCAAACTACTGCACAATTGCACTCATCTCACACACTAGCAGTCATGCTCAAAGTCCTCCAAGCTAGGCTGCAACAGTACATGAACTGAGAACTTCCAGAAATATCAATAACCTCAGATACACAGATGACACTACTCTTATGGCAGAAAGCAGAGAAGAACTAAAGAGCCTCTTGATGAAGGTGAAAGAGGAGGGTGAAAAACCTGTCTTAAAACTCAACATTCAAAAGACAAAGATCATAGCATCCAGTCTGATCACTTCATGGCAAATAGATGGGGAAAGAATGGAAACAGTGACAGGCTTTATTTTCTTGGGCCTCAGAATCACTGCAGATAGTGATTGCAGCCATGAAATTAAAAGACACTTCCTCCTTGGAGGAAAAGCTATGACCAACCTAGACAGTGTATTATCAAGCAGAGACATTACTTTGCCAATAAAGGTCCGTCTAGTCAAAGCTATGGTTTTTCCAGTGGTCATGTATGGCTGTCAGAGTTGGAATATAAAGAAAGCTGAGCACCGAAGAACTGATGCTTTTGAGCTGTGGTGTTGGAGAAGACTCTTGAGAGTCCCTTGGACTGCAAGGAGATCCAACCCATCCATCCTAAAGGAAATCAGTCCTGAATGTCCATTGGAAGGACTGATGCTGAAGCTGAAGGCCTGATACTTTGGCCACCTGATGCAAAGTACTGACTCATTAGAAAAGACCCTGATGCTGGGAATGACTGAGGGTGGGAGAAGGGGACGATGGAGGATGAGATGGTTGGATGGCATCACTGACTCAATGGACATGAGTTTGAGTAAACTCCGGGAGTTGGTGATAGACAGGGGGGCCTGGCGTGCTGCGTCCACGGGGTCGCAAAGAGTCGGACACAACTGAGCGACTGAACAAGGATAAGAGCGGGGCTCCTGTGGTGGGATCAGCGCCCTGGTTAGAGAAGAGACAGGAGAGGCTTGGCCCCTCCACGAGCACACTCCAGCAAGAAAGCCCTCACCAAGAACCAAACCTGCCAGCACCTTGCTCTTGGGCTTCCCAGTCTCCAGAAATGACGAAGCGAATTCTTGTTTAAGCCCTCACTCTATGGTATTATGTTACAGGTGCCCAAATTGACTAAGACACATCATGATAGCAGTTTTAAAATTTAAATGTTCATCAGTAGGGAAATGACCCAACTATGGTTCATTCATAGTATGGAATGCTATACAGCTGTTAAAAGTTTGAGCTACATTTATAGGAAGGGACCCAAATGGATCCTGATTCATAATTAAGTAAAAGAAAGTCACGATAAAATATGCAATTTCAGCTTTTTAAAAATAAGTATAAGGACCCACATAAATATATGCAGCATGGAGACAAGCCAGGAGGAGAGTGGACGCAAGCGAGGTATCTGGGGAGCAAAATATAAGGAGGTGACCCCCCCGTCACCCAGGCTCACGGAGGTATGGACACTGCCCCTGCACAAACCTGCGATCGGGCACCACCTTATGTTTCGCCCCCTGGGCACTTTGCTTCACCTTGGTCCCAATCCCGATGCATAGAAAAACGTTTGGGGCTCATACACAGATTACTTTTGGAGAGAAGTACTGAGGAGATGGCAGCAGAAAAATCTTCATTTTTGAGTTTACACCTTCTTGTAGTGCCCAATATTTTTCTACAAAAAACACATGAATTATTAAGTGGGATATTTTCCTTTTAAAAATTCTATCACTTTATCCCACTAATACATATAGATTTGCATTAGTTGAGTGATTTTTAAAAATGTATATCTGTATCAGTTCAGTTCAGTCACTGAACGGAGAGTTGTGTCCAACTCTTTTCGACCCCGTGGACTGCAGCACACCAGGCTTCCCTGTCCATGGAATTCTCCGAGCAAGAATACTGGAATGGGTTGCCATTTCCTTCTTCAGGGGATCTTCCCAACCCAGGGCCTGAACCCACGTCTCTTATGTCCCCTGCATTGGCAGGCGGGTTCTTCATCACTAGTGCCTGGAAACCCCCAGGTTCACCATAAGCACGTGTACCAACAGCTGCACCAAATAGGAGTTTCTTTTTCCCATGAAGCAAGAAGTCTGGTTCCATGTCATGTAATTTTGATATCAGCTACCATCAAAAACCATACCTCAAAAAAAAAAAAAGTCAGTGATCCTAGAGAGCGGGCATGCCAAGAGCTGCAGAGGTGAAACGGAAACGTGAAACACCCAAGTCTGAGCCCCAGCTCTGCCTCAGACTAGTCACTCAGGAAAACAAGCCCACTGGTTGTCCGGTGGTTAAGAAGCCACCTTCAATGCAAGGGATATGGGTTCGACCCCTGGTCGGGTAGCCAAGATCCCATGTACCATGGAGACAGCAAGGCCTGTGCGCCGCAGCAGAGGAGGCCTGCACACCGCCACAAAGAGCCAGTGCAGGCAAAAATAATATACACAAGGCCACGCGTATCTTTAAGGCACTCCTCAGTATCTTCATCTGCAAGATGGGAATTATAACATCTTCCTAAATGTTGGCTGAGAAGATGAGAGATGCAATGAAATGATACACGTGCCCTTAGCTACCACCGGTGAGCTCTCCCCAGGAGTTAGTTTCTCTTTTCTTGAGGCTTCCTGCGACTTCGTCAAAAGGTTTTATAAATTAAGTCCCATTTCTTCATCAACGTGCATGGTCATCTCAGAGCAGTTCTGCTTTTATTTCGCCTGGGTTATCAGTTGGCAGAAAAGCCACATTATAGTTTTGCCAGCCCCAGAATATGGCAGACTGGTTAAGTTTTCATAAGAGAATCCAGACATCACGCTTTGAAAACTAAAGAATACCATGAACACCTTTGGATTATCTGGTGCTTCGGCCTGCTTATTCTTTGGGAAGAGTCTGCTTGATTTCTCTCATCGTTCAGTGTGTAAATATACATCCAGAGATTCCTTTAGCAGAGATCCTAAAGGAAAAAGAGCTCCCAGGCAGACCTTAAACAGAAGAGTAAGGGGATGTGAGTGGCTTGTCTGGAGTCCTTTTTGAAATATGTCTTGTGTGCAGAGCACTACTCTAGATCCCAATGGGAAAAGCCGATGACCCATAGGCTGGGTCTGTGGTGCCCTTAGCCTTTTGAAGGGGAGATTTGTCATGTATGAGCAGAGAGATAAGCGCATTTCCTTGCGACCCCTTTACTGAGAGAGGACTTGGATGAAGAGTCAGTATATTGTGGCCGGAATGAGATGGAGAGCAGCTGAGGCAGAGGCCACAGTGAGGGAACAGCTCTGATCATTCTGTGGATGTGATGGAGGCTTTCATGCATGCTGGGATAGCATCCTGATTATACTTTGAGGAACTGTCTCCTCCTCCTGGAAACAGCTGAGGTTCCCAGCACTTGCTGTGATGGGCACGGACTGACCTGTTGAAGCCCCAGGCCCATTTGGGAAGCTGGCAGCATCCAGCAGTGGCTAACAGCCTAGGGCGGCCTCTTGTTTTCACTCTGTTATGTCTTGCAAATACTTTTTACATGTGTTGGAAGGTGAAAAAAAAAAGTTAAAAATTAATTCAGTTGAGACTTGAGGGTCTTTTTAATGAAGGTGTCCAGTTCTCCCCTGGTTCCTCCCTGGAACTTGATTTATAAGCAGTGTCCGAGACTGAATATGTAGAACATTCTTTCCAGCGGCAGCACTGCCTTTTCCAAACCTAGGTTTCCAGCCTCTCCTCTTATAAGCCCCCCCTTACTCCCTCCAGCAGAGGAATCTGTTACTTGTAGCCAAGGGATGCTAACAGGTGCCACGGTTGCTGCATGAGAAGGTGAGTGTGCGTGCCTCTCCGGAACTGTGTTTTGTATAACTTAAACTCCCAAATACCCTCTTGGACCTGTGAAAGCTGAAGCCCTCTCACTCTCATTCTGCACCCCCATTCCCAAACTCCCCTGAAGTCCTCTCGGGTCAGAAGACTGTGTTGGAGGCAGCCCTGAACCCTGACCTGCTCCTGAGAGATGCTCTGGCAATCTCAGGCTGGCTGCTGAGCACCCAAGGGAAAGAGAGGGAGACAGGAAAACTTGTCCAGAGCTTGGAGGCTAAGCTACGCATCAGTGCAAATCACAGACGAAGGTCTTAAGCAGGTCTAGCCTTTGAGGTAACAGGGGGCTTTTTTCACCAGGCAGTCCTCTGCTCTTGGCTCCACAATGGGAGGTCAGGAAGGAGTTCCCACCCATTCTTGGAGAAGCTACTCGACTCTAGAGCAACCAGGGACAGGCCCTATCAGGGTACTATAAGGAGATGAGCAATATAGCTGGTATTTACGATTGAAAACACATAAGGGCAAATATTTGGCTAAGTGTTTATTTGCTAGCGGAACTTTTTAAATGGTTGATTGGAGCCCAAGTGTCAATGTGGGGTGTTTGATTAAAAACAAACTGGGTAAGTGTTTCTCCGCAGCTGTGAACTTGGCAAGTTTCTGATTCTTCGGCTCTGGAACTCTCAGCGGGCTCCGTCCCCTGACGGCAGGCAGTGGGCAGGGAGCCCCGGCCGGGTGGCTCACTCTGTCCCTGCTGCTGGGAAGGCCAAGGGCTCATGTCCCCTTGTCAGAACTGGGTCCCACTGCACGGCGGGCACCGTGCAGTCTGGGGTGACCCGGGAACATTCCAGCCACCTCTGGGCATGATCTGTAACTGAGGCTTAATCTCTTCATCACAGTCATTTCGTGAGAATCAGCTCTGAGCATCACTCTGGGGATGACTAACTGTTTGCAAATCTTTCTTTTCCCCTCTCTCGTCTTTTCTCTCTCCAAGTGAAATTTCGTGCTTATGCAATGTATGTCTCTCGCTATTAACTCTGAACAGCTGGGGGCGGGGAAGGGTGGGACTATAGCTTTACTAAAAGGTCCTCAGCATACGTCTTCTCTCCCACAAAACAAACAAACAAACAAAAAAACCCTTGCATCTTCTGAGTTCTTCCCCTGTGCCTCACTCCATTTCGGGCTCTCCCTCCATCCATCTCAGTTCATCTTACTGTGTAGGAGACGGTCATCCCCATTTTACAGATGGGTAAATGGAGGCTCAACGGCATGCCCTGTTTTTCCTGAAGCCACACGGATAGGAGGTGGCGAACAAGATGTGAGCCTAGATGTGTCAGCCCCTATGGAGTCTCGCTTTTCACTCCCTCCTCCTGCGTTCACTCCCTTTACCCTACAGGCACCATGCTGGGTCCGCCAGAACAAGGAATAAGGGCCCGGGAAACCTGGGGGAGAAGACCCGCAGGAACATAACCCACTGCTCCCAACTCTCGGTCTTAGGAGAGACGGCCATCCATAGCTTGGGAAAGAAGACCCCTCCTGAGTGGCTGGCTCCCTATTTAGCAGGCCCCCGCAGGACACTGGATGGACACAGTTGGGAGTCAGCACCACCTGAAATGTATTCTGCTCAAGAAAATGGGTGAATAGCGAGGAGAAAACGTACACCCTCAGAAACGTGTCCTTTAACCCCTGGAACCACACATCCCTCCATCCCATATTCCAACTGTGCTTGAGAGGCCACAGATGTAGGTGCAAATCCTGCTGGGCACATGACGAGGAACAATTATGTACCGCTTTCTGCGCCTCAGTGACCCCATCTGTGAAATGGGGATCTTCATGCCGCCACACAGCATGATTGAATGTTGAATAGGAGGACATCCACCAAGAACTGGCTGGCACTGAGTGTCATCCCTAAAAGAGTTACACTCCCCCAGACTTCCTCTGAATCTTGTAGGAGTCCCTGTTTTCTAAGAGGACAAAGCCCACATCTCTGTTCTAAAGCAATTCCCACCCCACCCAACTGATGAAAGCCTGTCCTTTCCCCTCTCCACTCTGCAAATGGTAAGCAAACAAGACTGCTCATGATAGGTGGCCCTGGAGTTTGGCCAGATTCCTGAGAGTGAGAGAAAATGCCACACTAAATTTCCAGGAGACAGTCCCCAGAGAGAAACTCTCCCCGCCGCGGGCCCCCTGCCTTGCACCACCGGCCTGCCCTGAGCCCCATGGGCCGAGATGAGGGATGCGACGCCAGGGACTCGTCTCCTCACCACAGGCCTCGTAGGTGCCAAGGAGGCCCTCATCTCACAGAAGAGGGAAATTGAGGCTCTGAAAAAGGGAGCAGCTGAGCCAAAGCCACAGACGCAACAATTCAGGATGAATTCTCTATCTTCCAAAGCCAGGGCTCAGCCGCGTGTCAAGGAGGGGACTTTGAGAAGGCATAGTGGACGCTGCAAAAGGATGTTATACTTAGAAAAAAGGAGAGAAATCGCTGTTTAAAAATTATACAAATTACTAAAGTTAAACAAATGTTCCGTTGGGCATGAGTAAAAAGAAAATTAAGAAATATTCCCTTAGACACTGAGGGTGAGCAATCGACCCGGAATTATGTAAAAACCACTCTCCTTTTTTATGAAGAGGAGGTCTCTACCTCCCCTTCTGTCTACCTCCTCTTCACATTCACACAACTGTCCTGCAGCTCAAATCAGGAGTAGGGAGGGGGGTGTGTGTGTGTGTGCATGTGTGTGTGAATAAAACCTTGTAATGGAAATAATGACTCACATTTTTCTTTCTCCTGCCACTCATCTTTTATTTGAGCATCGCTGCATTTCTGTGTAGGATTGTAGGCCTGCTTTTCCACATGAAGAAGAAACAGTGAAAGAACAAAATTTTTCCAGGGTCCCACAGAAACTGAGCGTCAGAAAGAAGAAACCAGCCCAAGGATGTCTAAACACTTGAGGTCCACGCTTTTGCGGAGCTGTCCTTTTCCCACCCATTCTGCGGCCTGTCCTGGGTGTGGCCCTGGCCAGACTTTGACCCCAGATCTTCTGAATCGCCTACATTCTTCACAGAAGGACGTATTCAGCAGTGCAAATGTCCTGATTTTATAGGTGTGTGTGTGTGTGATATGCATACATAGGCAATACACAATGAAGTAAATTTTATATCCTATACGCACAGCTACATGGATGTGTTTACACATATGTGTGTATAAAAGACAGCTCTTGGGACTTCCTTGGTGGTCTACTGGCTAACACTCTGCACTCCGGCGCAGGGGGCCTGGGTTCGATCCCTGGTCAGGGAACTAGACCCCACATGCAGAAACTAAGAGTTTGCATGCCCCAACTAAGACCTGGCACAGCCAGATGAATAAATATTAAATAAAAGAGTCTTTATTAAAAAAAAAAAAGAAAAAAGCTCTTTTGGAACCCAAGAGAAGAAAAGAAGGAGGCAAAAAGAACAAAGAGTGTGGAAAGGAGGAATAGGGTGTGAAGGAGGAGGAGAACGAAAAGGAGATACAGTCAGAAAAATCAGAAGAGGAAGAGGAGAAGCGTGGGCGAGTCAAGGAACTGCCAGGAGAGGAGACGGAGAAGACGCAGAGGAAGGAGTCTCTTCCTGGCAGGATGAACGGCTGTGCCTCTCCGAGACCATTAGCTTACTGGCAGTTCTCAGGGTGCTCCTGGGGCTCAGGAAGTGTGGGTTCAGCCAGGAAGGTGCCTCGGAGCTCCTTTTGTCTCAGCACACTCTGAGACCCCCACCCAGGCCTACAGAATGACAGGGGACAGGCGGGCAGGCCTGAGGAAGATGGAAGGAGGGCTGTGTCAGGGCCAGCCCAAAGGACGCTGGGAAACTCCCTGCTCCTTGCCTCCTTCCTGGAGCCGGGAGGGCTTCCTCCTCCCCAGACGCCTAGTGGTCCACAGGCAGGTGTTCGAGCATCACCAGTTTCTCCCTAGGACCTGGCCTGAGGTCTGTCTTCCCCTCCCCGTCGGGGGCCTGGAGATGTACACAGCAACCTCCTTGTGCCTCAGTTTCCCCATCTGTATGTTGGCGTGGTAAGAATACCCATGCCATCAGCACTTGTGAGCGAGAAATGAATGTGCCCCGTCTGGACCCCCAGGGGGCCCAACAGCTAGTAGTGCTGATTGTTCTTGTACGCCTCTCGGCTGAAGCACCCCCTGGCTCCCACAGCTAACGCTCCTGTTAAACAAGTCTCCTGGACGGTCAGCCCACGGGCTGACCATACACTGAGCACCTGGTGTCTTAAACCCAGGGGAACCAGGAGTGAGATTTCTGGCAGTTGGGGGAGAGAGACTGTGTTCTTTCAGATGACATTTAGTTCACACCTACTATGTGCATGGGCTTGACAGTGCAATTGCAGCTAAGAGAAGCCTTCAATACTCATTCTTCAAATTTTCTTCTTTCTTCTTTTTGAAAAACTGTCTATGTGTCTGTCTATCTCTCTAGATGAACTGTCAGCTTCCTGAGGATGGGGGCTCTGCCTCGCTCCTTCTAAATTCCCACAGTGTTTGGCACGGAGTAGCTGCTTAATAAATATCTGGGAAATAAGCCAACAGGGAAACAATGAGTCCCCAGGAAGGGCCTCCTTGTGGAGGTGGGGAGGCCCCGCCACCTCCCATCCCCATCAGAGGCCACGAGCAGCCTCTTAGTCAAGTCAAAAGAACTGGAAACGTGGAGGTGGTAAGACTGGACCTGGGGTCCCCGTGTCTCCGTGCGGCCTACGGCTCAGAGCATCTGAGTTTATCTTGTCATCTTTCAGATGAAGCTTGGTCCCCTACCCCCTTGAGCTGCTGGAGGGATAGAACACAAGAATTAAACGGCAGCGCCCTCAAGCCTTCTCTGTACCTTTTCTCTGGACAACAGGACAGAGCTGAACCCCTTCGACTTCTCCAGTTAGCAACAAACTCCTCAAGCTAGGCTCATCCTGTAAGACATGTAGCACTCAGAAATCCACATGCAAGCTCTAGGAGTAGAGTGCTGAAGGTCAGTGGCATTTTACATAAAATAGAATTCTGGTGGCTGCTCTCCGTGCTCACCGTGTCTCAGTACACCTTCGTATCAGCTCTAAGGAGTAGGTGTCCAGAGCCCCATTTCGCAGATGAGGACATAGGGCTCTGAAGTTCCCACCTGATGGATGTGACTCATCCCTCCGTGGATGTGTCTGACTCTAAAGTATCTTCTCTCCTCCACCCCATGGCCTCTGTCCATAAATGTTGAAATAGCTGTTCATTCTCATCAGCAGCTTTAGTCAGAGGATGAGAAAATGGAAGCAAGGAATAGGGTGAGGGGAGGGGGAATTTGGGGAAAAGGAGGCCAAGAAGCCTTTTCCATTCTGAAATGAGTTAGAAACATTCCAATTCCATTTTTCACTGTCTATCGCATCCTAAGAACACAAAGACCTCAGCCAAACCCCTAACTGTTTAAAGAGTAACAGAACTCCAGATTAAATTAATATCCACATTCAAACAGTAGCTACCGTCGGGCAATTGCCAAGCTGTCTCTACCCTCATGAGAAAGGGAAGAAAGCAAGTACTAGCCAGGACCTTCGATCCGGAGAACAGAAACCAGATCCCAATGTGGTAGCGCCATGCGGGGGAGCCTCAGCACAATCAGACCTTTTCCCGTTTCACCCAAGTCAGCCCCTTTCTCACCGGACTCCCGCCTAACAGCTCCCCAAAGTGATCCAGGCATCAAGTCCACAACCTCGGTTTTCATCCACAGACCAGTCACCCTAGCTCGTTACAGCACCGGAGTGCGCTTTCCCATCAGGAGGGCAACGTTCGTTCACCCTGCCTTTCATCTGCCCAGGAAGGCAGCAAGGAACGGTGCTTGAGTCCTGAGACAGTGCCCACGCGTCTCCTCCCTGGGACAGAACCCAGGGAGCAGGGTGTCACTGAGCCAAGTGTGCAGAGTTCCAGGAGAGCAACCCAGAGGGTCTGCATCACCTCCAGCCGACAGGCCCCGAGAGGCAGCGCCGAAGAGCAGGGAGAGGGAGGGGCTGGGTTGCAGGAGATGAAACCAAGCCACCAGTAAGTGGAAGTGGGGGGAAAGCAACCCTAGATCTCCAGTTCTCCTGGGATGAGACGTCTCCCCCAAACGCCCTGGGCAGCCCCTCAGAGAGTTCAGCTACTGTGCACCAGGATGCCCCACCTCTGGTTCTGTGCGGGGTCAATGCAACAAAGAGCTGCTGCCCGTCTCCTCCCGAGCTGTGACCCCTTCAAGGACCCCTGGGAAAAACGACTGTGGCCTCAGTGCCAAGGAAAGCTGCCCTCCCGAGAAAACATTTTTAAAATACACAACATGAATCTTACAAAGAACGTTTTCTGCTTTCCTTTGCCCAGGCTGCTCAGAGACGAACTTACTAACCAATTTTAACAACTATGCAAGACTCCATGCTGTGCAGGTTGGTGAACTGACGCTGCCCTAGCTTCATATTTCTCTTCATCTCATTTTCTTTCTGCAGTGATTTCTTTAACGTATTGCATCGCATTTAGGGAGCTGGCTAATATCCTTCCTGGAACGAAAAGAAGCCTGTGGGACCTAATCAATCAGACATTAAATAAATAAATAAAATGCAAAAATTTGGTTTCATCTTCACACAAGCCTATTGGGAGAGTGATCATGGTCCTCACATTGGGGATGAGGACATTCCAGGCACAGAGAGTTTAAGTAAGTTACCCAAAGTCGCACGGCTAGTGAGGGACATCACTAGGAAGCTAACCCAAGTCATCCTGACCTTAAGTGTCAAGCTTAAAGTTTAACATTTAAAGTGTGTCCTCTTCCCACTGCTTACTGCCGCCAGAAAGCCCTGTCTCTATAAAGGCCCTCTGGCCTCTCCTGGCCTCCTGACCCAGGAGGTCTCAGGGCCTCAAGTCCTTCCAGAATCCATGAGCAGACCCACAGAACCGGCCGCTGCTCCCATTTCTCCCCCTCACCCAGGATTGGGTGAGAGAACACAGGTGCAGACCCCCTCTCCGCCCCCAGCCCAATCCTGGCCGGGCCCCATGCATCAGGGCTCGGCGCCTCCATTTTGAGCTGTGGGTTCGGGGAGGGGCGCCTAGTGCGTGTGGTACTGATTTGCACACACACCCCTGGGGCTTCACAGAACCCTTCCTTTCCAAGTCTGAGAAGCCAGGCGAGGCTTTTAAAAAAAAAAACACAACTCTCTCCCCACACCCCCACTCCCCTAGCCCTGCCCAGTCCACAACCCTCCCCGTCTCTGACAGCTTTTCTCTTTGAACCAGAGAACTAGACACTGCCAAGCGAAAATGTAACTCAAACCTCAAAGGGCGCAAAGGCGCTAGAAACTCGCAAGGCACGATTGCCCCAGAGATGCTGCTTTGCCCCCGGGGGGGGCTCCCTTGTAGCCAGGGGCCAGCACCGCTAGGGGTCCGGGTATTTTTAGCTGATAATGTAGGTGCCCTTGCGCCTGACTCCCCAGGGATGAGGGTGGCTTCTCTTTAGGGGTCAGGAAAGAGGCTGGGAGAGTCCAGAAGACCTTTGCATTTTGTCACTGCCTACCGTGTGCCCAGGACCTTTCAGGAGCATGCAGACCCTCACAGCCACCCAGGAAGGGCAGTGGGAGCTGGGCACCCTGCTGACCTATGACATCAGCAAGCAGCCTGTCAAGAGGTGAGGCTGGAACCCTCATTCAGGACCAAAGCCACGGCGCCAGAGACATGGGTTGCAAGGGACAGGTGCCTCGGGGTGCTGGCAGGGAAATGGGCACACACGCTTGTCCAGCCAGCTCCTCCTTGACAACGCCAACAGGCGAATGGTCTGCCAAGTGGAGCCTGTTGTCTGCAGACTTGCAGAGAGGAGTTGAGTGATGCAGGCAGGTGGGCATAGTCAGAAATGGCTTTCTCAAGGAGGCGAGTCCTGAGCCCCACTGGGAAGGAGGGAGCAGGGGCGACTGGAGGCTGCCTTCTACACACAGCCCTGTTTGTCCTCGGGTCTCTTTCCCCAAGACTGACCCTCTAACTGGCCCACACAAGGCAAACTGAAAATATCGGGCTCCATGTTCAAAAATTATTTTTCATAAGACAGACTCAGGAGAGCATTAAACCAAGCTCAGGGCCCCGTGCAACTGCTCTGGCTGTGTGCCCTGAAGCCAGCCCTCAACACCCGCTTTCTGTGCCCATTCAGAGGAGGGGAGCTGACCACACGTGCCTCTGTAGTCCAAGTGCAGCCCAGCAAGTCATCACCAGCTTCTCCTGATTCTTCATCCAGGCCTCACTCCGGAGATGCCTTGGCGTTGGCAAGTACCACCCCCAGTCTGATCCAAAGCCCACTCAATGAATGCCCATTCATTTAATTCCGTTGAAACAAGTGACACTCACTCACAATCCAGTGTGAATAACCAGCACCAGTTTAGACTGTGACCCTCCTACAGAGATTTTCATCTTCACAGGGATCAAAGCCTTAAGCTCAAGAAACACTTTTCACTTGGTGGCCTTCCAGGCATCAAAGAGTAGCTGGGGAGGCAGTGCTGGGGGCCAAAGGCAGAAAGCATTTACCAGCCCACTGTGGGTCAGGCCAGTCCCTCAGGAGAGATGGAGGGATGCACAGGAGACAGTGCTGGATCCCAGGGACCCTTCTGTCCTCTCACAGTGGTTCAAACACGCACTTAATTTTCATCACGCAGGGTTTGCTGGAGCAACTGAAGAACATTTGTGGTTAACTGATTGTAAGCTTTATGAGAATAGGGACCAAAGCTGTCTTGTTCCCCCAGAGCATAAGGCAACCAAATGAACCAGTACAGTTTATCCTGATAAACTGTAGGTGGATGGATAGAGGGACAGAGGAGTGGACAGCGGCTAAGTGGATGCATAGTTATCTATGTAGGTGGATGGCTGTGTCGGGCGGGTGGATAGGATGTTCAGAAGGGTGGGTGAGTGGTGGGTAGATGAATGAACTGATGGGGAGTGGATAGGTGGATGTATGGAAGGGTGGTGGACAGCTGGACTGGTGGATGGGTTAAGGGATGTACGGGTGGATAAATGGTGGGAAGGTGAGTGAAATGCTCAGTTCTGTAGTAGATACTTTTGTGTTTATGCCTTTTTATTTCCCAAGTGCTGCCTTAAATCCTCTGTAAACAAAGTGAGGTTTAAACAAGTAAACTATCTCTCACTAGCTCTGTGAGTTAAATATTATGCAAGATTATAGCTCCTCTAGCTCAGAAGCGGCCAACCAGGATCCCAGTCTCAGTTTGCCTGAGTTGACCCGAAGCTCTGTCCACAGCCCTGACATACTGAACAGGCTGAGCGTTTCTCCAGGGGCCACCTGCAGCCCTGCCTGCTGACCTTCAGCTCTGAAGGGGCCCCACGCCTTGCTCCCGCCTCAAGGGCGCAGGCACGTGCAACTTGTTTTCTGATATTTGCTAATTCATTCAGGCTCCCTGATGCATCACATTTCTTTTCTGGAATTTTCCAGCCAATACCTCCTGTTCTTCAGAGATGTCTGGGTCTGGGTCAGACAGGGCATGAAGACCATTTGACTGAAAACCAAATCACATGAAGGCAATATCGCAGTGAGCTGTCGGTCTAGCTCTTAGTCTTGATATTCCCCTGCCCTGCTTCACCCACCCTTTTCTTCAGCTCTGGAGGGCAGTCCCCTTTTGGAGGTCAGGGAACCCTAAGAGAATTTGCTGAAAGCTATTTATTTGGCCCCATGCCTCCAGTGTACATAAACACAAAATTACACACACAGGGACTCCCTTTGCAGAACCCCTGATCTTATTTACTGCTGGGGAACTCACTGTTTGGGGTGGGTCATCGCTTCATAGTCCAGGTATGTAGTATGTGAATGATTCAGATGGTCAATTCTGCTCCCATTTCTCTTTATCACTGTCAGATAATTAAACAATAAGATGTGTGTTACACGGGCTCTCCAAAGTTACATAAACTCTGACTCTGTCCTCTGAGAGTGTAGTAGGCAGTTTCTAAGAAGGCTCCCAAGGGTCCCCGCCTCTAGAACTCACTCCCGAGTCTAATTCCTCCCTCTTTTTTTTTATTGTTTTACTTTATTTCTTTGTGGTTCCTGCACCATGCTGCATGCAGGATCTTAGTTCCCTGACCAGGGATCAAACCCAAGCCTCCTGCAATGGGGGGTCTTAGCCACCGAACTACCAGGGAAGTCCCCCTTCTCTTTTTTAAAAAATTAACTTATCAAAGTATAGTTGACTTACAGTGTCGTGTTAATTCTTACTATACAGCAGAGTGATTCAGTTATACGTCTATATGCACATTCTGTTTTATATCCTTGTCCATTTTGATTTATCACAGGATACTGAACATAGTTTCCGTCCTATACGTTGCTCTCCCATTCTACGTTTAATAGTTTGCACCTGCTAATCCCACACTCCCAGCCTACCCCTCCCCCACTGCCCTCCCCCTTGGTGACACAAGTCTGTTCCCTACGCCTGTGAGCCCATTTCTGTTTCACAGAAAGTTCATTTGTGCCACATTTTAGATTCTGCCTATAAGTGATATCATATGGTATGTTCTCTCTCTGACTCACTTCACTTAGCATGTTCATCTCTAGGTCTGTCCCTGTCGCGACATATGGCATTATTCCATTCCTTTTTATGGCTTAGTGGTATTCCCTAATTGCCTACTGTTGAATGTGGGTTGGACCCAGTAACTCTCTTCAGTGGACAGAATCTGGATGTCCCTTCCAAGATGTTGTCTCAAAAGATCCTGGCTTCTGTCTTGTTTGGCCTCTTCAGCTCTCTTGCGAGCTTGCTTTAGGGATGTTATAAGCTGCCTTATGGAAAAGGGCAGCCTCTGGCCATCAGTCCGAGAGGAACTGAGGCCCTCAGTCCAACAGCCTGTGAGGACCCGAATCCTGCCAGCAACCTCTTGAGTGAGACTGGAAGCAGACCCCTCCTGCTGAGCCTTGAGTTGTGAGTAGCCCCAGCTGTAGCCCCAACAGCGGAGGGCCTGGGCCGGAAGGCTCAGCTAAGCCACACGCAGATGCTGGCTCCACAGAAACTGAGATAATGAGTGTGTGCTGCACCCGGCATTCAGTTTAAGGATCCTTTATTACACCTGCGTGGATAACTAATGTGGTTGTCTGACATCCTATTGAACAGCTGCTCCGTGACAATGACTCTAAGGAATAAGAGATGATGAATCAGATGCACTGTATGCCCTCTAGATACCCTCAGTCTGTGAGTCAGCTAGTAAAGCAGACCATTATGTCACCTAGATAAATATTATAATAAAGGCATTACCATTGGCAGAATAAACAAGCCATAAAAATCCGCTGGCCGAGGCGAGTCAGACGGCCAGACTCAAGGGGTGGTAGGGGGATGTACTCCACCCCCATGTTAGCAGGAGAGACTCTAAAGTCACAGGACAGAGGATATAAATATCGGGGGGATACGGAACTGGGCCCCCCAAAACACAATCTACCGCTATGAGAAGGCATCGAGGAAGTGTAAACGCACATTACTAAGCGAAAGAAGCCAGGCTGAGAAGGGTCTTTACTGTATGATTCCAACTCCAGGATGTTCTGAAAAAGGCCAAACTATGGAGACACTTAAAAAGATTAGGGTTTCAAAGGAAGAAGGGATGAATAGGCGGAACACAGGGGATTTTCAGGGCAGTGAAACTACTCTGTATGATATGATAATAATAAATGCTACATGGCATTCCCCATTTGACCCAAACCCATGGAATGTACATCAAGAGTGAGCCCTAATGCACACTGTGGATGCTGAGTGATAACCATGGGTCGATGCTGATGCATCAGTTGCAGGGAATGCGCCACTCTGGTGAGGGTGTTGACTGCAGGAGGCCACGCACGTGGTAGGACTGTGGCTACACAGGAAATCTCTGCCTTTCATTCAGTTTTGCTGTGAATCAAAACTGCTCTAAAAAAGTCTAAAAATACAACCTACTATAAAGGGCTATGGCGGTTTAGGAAAAAAACACATTTAATCAAGGCATAAAAAAGAGACTGAAAGGAAACATATCAAACGCTGACACTAGATGTTGGCAGATTGCATAGGATTCTTGTTTCCCTCTTTATGTCTTTCCCAGCTCCAAATATTCTGCAAAGAGCATGTTTACATTTCAAGAAAAAATGTTACAGAAAATATGAGACCAGTTCATAGAGCCTGAAGAAAGGAGAAGGTATTTTTGACTGAGAGGCCTCAGGAAGTGCCTGAAGGCAGGTGACATGGAGCTGGCACTGAAGGGCAAAGGAGCATCTGGATCCAGAAAAGAGAAGCCACCCGCTACGCCTAGAGCGAGACTTGCCTTAAAGTCATTGAGACAGTGAGCGCATCTTAAGGGGACGGCTGTGCAGCTAGGCCGGATACCCTGCTGGTTAACTGAGGACCAGTGGTGAACTCTGCTTGTGGAAGGTGGAGGTGGGGGGAGATGGGCATCACCTAAGGAGCCTAAAATGTCAGTGATCAAAGGGACTTCCAAAAACAGATCAGCCCCTTCATCTCATTTTCGGTCATGTTCAACCTAACAAAAACAGCAAATTTCATACGGCTCATCCTAATACCAAGAAGGGACCCCGAGGAGTGACTTTCCTCCCATCACAGAGACAATGAGAGACAAAGCCAGGGCACTTACAGTGGCTTTTAGCAAAGCAGAGACAGACTCGGGAAGCTCAGGCTTCCCCTCTGAGGAGCTCAGATAAGTATGGCCTTGATGAGGAGCTGACAACCTGGGAGGTTTTGACCATGTGTACACTGTCAGGCTCTCAGGAAAGAAAGTCCTGAATATAGCTCGCAGCATCATTCAAGCAGGTGCATCAGATTTGTCTTTAAAGTGAGACTTTCTGCAGAGAGGCGTGAGGTGATCATTGCTGGCAGACCCTCCAGAGCAGAGGCAGCAGCAGCTCATCCCCCTCTGTTGGTCCTGGCACAGTTCTAGGCACATGAGCGTGTTCAGTAATGTTTGCCGGGTCAACGCCCTGAGTCTCTGCACTTCCACCTTTCCCAGGCCAGGAGCCTTTAGCTCTTTGTCTCCTGCTCTTCCAGGGTCAGAAGAAGTCTCCCCAGTCTTGCTCTGTAGTTTTTACTTTTAGCTCAAGAGCTTTGGGTGGCAGGGGGTGGGGCAGGGGGAAGCACGGGCGGGAGCTGGACAGCCATCCAGAGACCCCGACGCTCAGGGGCGGCTCCACTGAACCACTTTCTGTATCGCAGTGAGAAAACACAAGTTTTTATAAGAAAAAAAGGGGGCAAATCCATCCCGATGCAGGGGGGATTTGGGAGTAAGCATTAGCCTCCTAAGAGGGTTCACAAGGTTATACTTAGTCTCTCTCTCACACACACACACTCACACACACACACACACACACACACGCCCAAGCACACACGCACACTCATTTTGCATCAAGCACCAGGTTGAGTAGGTCAGAAAGGAATGGTCCCATTGTTCCCTGTTTGCGCTTGTTTTTCAGGAGACTGCCCCAGAATGTCACTTCTCTACCCTTCCCCTACCTGAAAATGAGCTTAGAACTTGCCCTTGATTTTGCCCCAGGACCAGTCCAGCTCAGAATGCTCACAGCAGGGCTATTCAATGAGCACTAATCATTTCTTCCTATCTCCCCATGAGATTAGAATGCTCTGGGCTCTGGCTCCTGGTACAGCCTGACTGTGTTAGGCCCCGACACTCCCCGGCCACTGTGAAATACCCTGGAAAAAACAGGTTCTGGAAGAAAAGATCTCCTTAAAGCGCTGCTGCTTCAAACTTCTCTTTCACTGAAGGTCTTGGAGGTGGGGGCAGGGCGTATAGGGCCTGAGTCGACCTGCGGAACGGGGAGAGAATGCACATTCAGGAGACCTCTGCCCTCATGGAGGCTGCTGGTGGGGGCAATCCAAGGATGCCCATGAACATGCCTTCTTCTCCCCCTTGGTTGGTCCCCAGGCTAAAAGCCCAGCCATGCCCCAGGCCCAGCAGAGCCACAATTACCAAGTCTCCAAGCCTGTCCTGAAGACCACCTTCTTGGTTTCACCTGCTGATCAGCCGGGAAGAGGAGGCCGCTCACCTTAGTCACCTCTAGCCAAGCTTCAGGCTTGGGACCCCCTTGCCTCTCTCTCTTCCCAGCTCTTGTTTCCATCCAACCGAGCTCCTCCTGACCGGGGCCTGCAGAGAAGAGCCTGCTTCTGTGGCTCTTTCCAGCTGTCAGAGAGGCCAGCTAAGAATAACCACACCCAAAATAGTGCTTAGGATGATTTAGGTGTGGCTCAGCCCAGAGGCAGATGGATGGACCAGATGACCTTCTACTCCTGGGATCCCTCATTCATTAACAGAAATCTACTGATTTCTACTATGCGCCAGGTACAATGTTAGGTGCTGGGGATGCAATGGTGAATTAGATGCATGGCCCCTGCCCTCATGGAGATCTGAGCTTAATGAAAAACCTGTAGCCCACATCTACCCCCACCACCTCTCCTGCCCCAGTCGGAGTCAGTGGGTTTTGCCACTGTGCCGTGGCATCGTGTCCAGACCTCTGTCTACCTTGGAACACATGCTAAGTCACTCTGACATTGTGTCCAGACCTCTGTCTACCTTGGAACACATGCTAAGTCACTCTGACATCGTGTCCAGACCTCTGCCTACCTTGGAACACGTGCTAAGTCACTCCAGTCATGTCCGACTCTTTGCAACCCTGTGGACTGTAGCCTGCCAGGCTCCTCTGTCCATGGGATGCTCCAGGCAAGAATTCTGGAGCAGGTTGCTGTGCCCTCCTCCAGGGATCTTCCCAACCCAGAGATCGAACCCCTGTCTCTGACATCTCCTGCACTGGCAGGCAGGTTCCTTAGCACTAGCTGGGAACATTCTGTATTGTAATCACCCATCTCTTCAGTTGCTTCTTTACTAGATTCTGAATTCGGGAGACAAGAATCACTTCTATCCACAGAACTTAGCGTCCTGTGTGGCCCATTGTAGATGAGAATCAAGATTAGTTGAATAAGTGGATGGATGGATGAACGGATGGATGGATAGATGGATGGATCAAGTCCTTTACTTTGTGGAGATGTTAACAAATAGGAATTTTCTTCCACCTGCTTCTTTCTTTGGACTCTAGTTGGCTTGCCTCCATTATATCAATTTGGACCATAATAGAATTAAATATAAAACATCCTAAGTGAACATTTGAGGAGCAAAAGGATGCCAGAAGACAGCCTAACGCCGACGCTTCTCGCTCTCACACAGCCAGCCCCTTTCTTGCTGTGTGTAGACATGCCTTCAGTCCTGACACAGCTCCTAAGTCACTGCTGCCAACTCCTGGAGATGTTAGGTACGTTGAAGCTTATTTACCATCTATGAACTGGATAATCAAGCTTGGCCCGGAGAAGCGGGGATCAGGTTCTGATAGATCTGGTGAGATCGGATGATCAGGAATGAAACTTCTAAAACAAAGTGTTACATTGAACAAGCCTATCCTACCATAGCTAAGATCAAACAGTACTTTAAAATACATTAACATTGTCATTCAGATGCTAGTTAATGATCTTGTTCTATATACTGATTGATGAACTGTTTGCTCATCTCAACAAGAAGCCCCCAAGTTCTCAAGTCTCCCAGGGAATCCGAAAATTTCCAAATCTAGCTCTAGAGAGGGCCAGACACTGATCATGTCACCATCTCATGGAACCTACAGTTTATCACCAAGGTGATAAACCTCCACTCTTCCGGAGAGCATTCCAGACCCTGCATGAAACCTAAGGTGCAGTCACAGTAAACTCCTTACCAACGACTAGAACTTTTATTCTCTCCTTCCCTAAGAATGCCTATTCCCCCATCTCCACCTAGTTTAAATCTGCCCATTCTTGTGAAAACATGGAAAAAGGCTTACAATTCATGATTCATTTTTTAACAATGTACGTATGCTTGGTACGATAACATATGATATCAGCTATAACAACAAGCACCGTGGAGAAGCTGTACCCGGGAGGAAAGGCTAGCGAGAAACGCAGCAAGATGCCAACGCAATGTGTCTTTGTGGCATGGAACCATGACTGGTACTTCTTCTGTTTTCTAAATGGTTCCTGATAGAGTTCTGTGGTTTTTATCATGAGATCCTTATACTTGGCCAACATCTACTACAGGATGAGAATTAAGCCACTTTTAGTCATTATACCTAGAATACAGCCTGGTAGAAATGCTAACACCTCCAAGATGCCTTCCCTGACTACCCCCTCCCACTGTCCCCACAAGACACTGTATTTTCCCCTGTGGACCCTCCGGTCTTTCGTTAGCATCTCTATCAGAGGAATTACCAGGGTCTATATTGAATCACAGATGATTGTATACATGCCTGTCCAGCTTTGTGACAGAAAGACATTATTTTTAAATCAATAAATGAAAGAGCAGTTGTGTTTCCAGCCTACACGGGTTAGAACAAATAATATTATAATACGATATAAATTATTATATTCGCATTACTACTTTCAGTTTTTTAGATGACTCCTGTCCATTGCCTGCATCACTGACCAAATGATTTCAACTCCCAGACAGTCATTTGCAAGACCACAATGTAGGGGGCCTTCAGAGCTGGAACTGTCCAGATCATCTGACACATGTCGACCTTTAAAACAAGTAAAATCAAACCCTTAGGGAATTAATTTGCAGGAACTATGAAAACCAAGTCTTGGTTGCAAGCCATACACTATCTTTGGGATTTAAGCATTCAGCCAGTCGGATGAAGTATTACTAGCGCCACTGACGATGGGAAGAGGATGGGCCTTCCTCCCAGCCGAGACTGCAGAGTCACCCACCAGACTCACACAGGTACAGACTCACACAGGTGGAGGGTTATTTGTTTGAACTTGCAAAATGGATTTCTTAAATGTTTGAGCTAGTGCTAGAAGTGTTTTCAAAGTGCCTGCATACTCATCTTAAACACACACATTATTAAGGGATTTTATTTGACATTTAACAATTCTGTATATTAATATTCCCGTCTTTCCCCTAAATGGCCTAATCCATCTAAATCCATAGCATCAAAAGTCATTACACAGAAAGAACAAGATGTTGCCAGAGCCACTGTGGCCCGGCATTGAATTTGCGTGAGCTGAGATGATTCGGGCAGATTTATATCCTGTTATTTCCTGAACTCGGAGCAAAACTCACAGGTTCAAGACTTTGAAAGCATTTGTCTGAGCAGTCTCCCTTCATCACTGGGAAGGGGAGGGAGTTTCTGCCATCTGCTCCCGCAGCCTTGCCTTCCTTCACCTCTCTCTCCAGCTAGCTGGCTGTGTGAACCCTGGGGTGAATCCTAAGGCCCATGGCCACTGGGAAGAGGAGATCTTTACTTAATCTTCCTTCCCCTGGAAAATTTTCTTTCCCCTCTTCCCTGGTCCCCATGATACGGATAGAGATTTGGAGAGAGTGTAGGGGGCACTTCAGATTCTGAAATTACTACTTTGTTCTTCTCACTGGCAAATGACATAAAGGGCTGGGCCACAGTAGTGGTTTTTAATCATTTTTGAGTCACACACATCTATAAGAATCTGATGAAAGCCCTGCATTCTCTCCCTAGAGGAAGTCAGATATGTGCACACACGCAAAATTTCGCTTGCAAATAGAGGTGGTTCACATGGTGAATTACTCATGCATGGGTTCCCCAAGGATCTGTGAACCCCAGTTTAAGTATCACTGATCTAAATAACAATCCCTTGCACTTCCCTTTGATTTGCAGAGCATTTTTGAAACCTTTCTCTTGTTGGACAACTTAGTCAGGTAGGGATCCATTTCACTCCCATGTAAAATTGTCAACCTGGCTGAGAAATGTATTTTGACTTTCTGCTTGCAAATCTTAATTTTCACCTCCTTCTGATGGGAAATTGCACTTTGGAAATTGAAATTCTATTTGTTATATTTTTGTACTAATTTGTTAACACTAATTCCCTTTTTCTCCCCCCCTAAAAGCATGGAAAGCTCATGGACTGAATTCAGAAAGCCTGGGCTAGAATCTAGATCCCCTTGGCCCCTTTGTCTGAGGAAGGGCATGACAACGCCTATCTCCCACGGGTCAGAGGATTTCATGAGTCATGCCAGGAGTCTCGTCTGAGCCACACCCCCCAGCGGGACATGTCAATGTCTCCGAACACAGTCAGCGGACCTATTGTTTCCATAATACAAACTACAAAGAATCAAACCTACAAAATCTTCTAGACTAGTGGCGCTAAGCAGGAGATAGAGTGAGAACGTGTTGCAGGTAGTGGGAGTTTTTTGAAAAGATTTCTTAACTGCTGAGATAACAGTGATTCAGAGTGTCTATCCTGATGCTCATTTCCCAGCCGTCTGCCTTTGAATGGGAAGCTTTGAGGCCAAAGAAACCCAGTTGCTTCATTCATTATGTAGCTTGTTATTAATAAACGAAAACATGGATGCTGTCCTATGCAGGGCATGAACCCCGACCACCTCATAAACAGTGCCTAACAACTCTGCTCGAAGTAGCCGCTCCATCCCTCCTCACTGCACCCCCCCGCTTTCTGCCCAGCTGGGCTGGTGGTGGCTGTGTGCAGGGCTGGAATAACAAGCTGGCAGAGCAGCCAGCGTGAGCTCTTCCTGGCACCACTGGCCCCCAGACTGAGAGGGAGTAGGCAGGGCCGCAGCCCGCCTGTACAACTCTGCTGTGTTACTTAGGACAAGATGCCCACTCTGGGAGGACTGATGGAAAAAGGTGACTCCCCCATGCTGGCCCTGCATTACAGGCACAGACATGGCAGGCAGAAAAAGCTGGGTCAGCCCTTGCTCTTCCCCAGACGTGGTGCAATAGATACAGCAACCCCAGAGCAAGCCTCCCCTCAGGTCTCACTCAGTCCTTCTCGCAGAAGACTTAGGACTGAGGACGCAGAAACCCCAAACAATGGAGGGCAGATGGCTGACCTGGGATCAGACGCCGCCCACCCTGTTCTCCAGCCCTGCTCTCACTGACCATCGTTCATTTGATCAACAAATATTCAGCGAGTTCATTCTTTATGCCAGCGACAAGAGGCACATCCCTTAGGGTTTCACTGACTTCTTATAAAATCCCTGCAAGACATCAACTGCTATTCCCATTTAATAGGGAAGGAATCTGAAGCTCAGAGAGATAAGTTATTTGCTCCATGTCATACAGCTAATGAAATGCAGGGCTGGGATGCAAGCTCGCTTGTATCTGACTCCACAGTCTCAGCGGGCCCATCCAATGCCTTAGGTCAGTGGCTGTCAAATTTGGCTGCATGTCAGAATCACCCTGGGAGCTTTTAAATCATACCAGTACGCGGGCCTCACCCCAGAGATTTAGATTTAATTGGTCCAGGGTGGGATCAAGCGCCAGGGTTTTTGTTGTTGTTGTCATTATTTTAATCTTCCCTGGTGCTTCTAATCTGCACCCAGGATTAAGAACCACAGATTTTGGTGAATTACTCATCGTAGTCAAACTTAACTCATTTCCACCCAAATAGCTGAAATGACAGACCGTCAACCAGGGAGTGAGAGCTGATATAGCATCAGAAAAGATTCCCTATTCTAAAATGTAGCTACCCTCCCTGCCACACCTTTGGACCTTGAACTTTTCCAGGTTCCCCCCTTTTAATATTAAATAATACTTGTTATCCTGCTGCAGCTTAGTGGAGACTAGTCATTAACCAGGTAATACCAAGAAGAGGGTATTGAGAGAACACAAAATTGTGGTTACCCAAGGGGAAAGGGGGTGGGAGGAAGGATGAATTAGAAGGTTAGGATTAACATATACATACTACAACTACTGTATATAAAGCAGATAACCAACAAAGACCTACTGTACAGCGCAGGGAACTACTCTCAGTATTTTGTAATAATCCATAATGGAAGAGAATCAGATATATCTGAACCACTGTGCTTTATATCTGCAACTAATGTGATATTGTAAATCATCTATACTTCAATTATAAAAGAAGAATGGTGTATTGGGAGAAGACTGATGAGATAGGAGAACCCAGGAATAAGGAAAGTCACGAGAGAGGACATAGGCTAGGTTAAAAAATATTAATAATAGTCATAATGCATAATTACAATAGCTAAACTTACATTGGACTTCCCTGGTAGCTCAGACGGTAAAGCATCTGCCTACAATGCCGGAGACCTGGGTTCGATCCCTGGGCTCACTGCATTCCCGCTCTTGTTCTAAGTGCTTTATAAGAATTAACTCAGCCACTCTGTTGAGGTGAATGTATCTACCCTCCCTATTTTACAGATGAGGAAACTGAGGTCATTAAATAACTTGCCCAAGGCTTCCCAGGCAGACAGACTACGGCACATGCCCTTACTTTTGTCCACTTGAGTTTTCCCCAAGCCTAGGTCTGCTGGTGGCTTCCTTGCCCCACTCAGAGTCATTTTGCTAGGTCTGAGGACTGTGCCAGCCTCCTCTCTGCACAGCTGATCAGCCCTCCCATGCCCAGCCACTTCCCCTGGTCTGCTTAGCCCACTGTAGCCAAGGCAGTTAGCAGTGTGGGATGAGGGGAAGCTCCCTGGCCTGATGGTCATGCAGCCTGGGGTCTCCCTGCAGGCCTGCCCCTAAGTGGTTGCACATCCAGGTCAAAGGGCGACTTACGTCTCTGGACTTAAGTTGCCTTCTTTTAAAATGAAGGTTTTAAATTGAATCGTCTATAAAAGCTCTGAGAAGTCCTACATGAAGAAACCAGATTCACCAGGGTTTCCTGAATTCACAGGACCACTGTAGTAGACCGCATTATTGCTGCCAATTCCCCACGGTAGCCACACTCTGCTGTGACCTTGCAATCCCTGCCACTCGCGGTAGCATACATTCGTTTCTCTGCTTTCGGCAGAGATTTTGGCCAGGTGACTTCGCCCTGGCAGATTTTTGGCCAGGTCTAGCCAATAGGATGTTAACAGACACGATAGAGGGAAAGGCTTGAAATATGCTTATGCAGGTAAGCTTGCCCTCTTTTTTTTGGCCATCATCCTGAGGAGACCGTGCCCTGGGTGGCTGCCTGATCCCGGAAGAATAAGAGATGTGTGGAGCAGAGGCGCCTCCAGTTACCCCGCAGGACTGTGAGGAAAGTTAAAAATCAAAATGCCCTCATGTTTGCTAAGTCACTCAGTCGTGTCCAACTCTGGGCAACCCTATGGACTGTAGCCAGGCTCCTCTCTCCACGGGATTCTCCAGGCAAGAATACTGGACTGGGTTGCTATGCCCTCCTTTGGGGGATCTCCCTGACTCGGAGATTGAACTCACGTCCCTTACGTCTTCTGCATTGGCAAGCAGGTTCTTTATCACTATCCCAGTGCCACCTGGGAAACCCTAAAAATCTAAATAAATCATGATAAATATTATTATTAGTCACTGAGTTTGGGGTTGGTTTGTTACTCAGCATAATTGCAGCGTTAACTGACAGATACAACTACCAAACCTTTTTTTTTTTTTTCATTAACATCTATTAAATGCCCAATTGAATGTTCCAAGGAACGCATTTGGAAAAAAGTACTTCTCTAGGAACATCTGAGGCCAAGCTTTTTTTTTCTCAGTGTGCCTTCCTTAGCTTCACCGAGCAGAGTGCTCACTTTTTGTCTGGTGTTTAGTATAGGTCTCTGGTGGCTCAGAGGTTAAAGCATCTGCCTCCAATGTGGGAAACCTGGGTTCGATCCCTGGGTCGGGAAGATCCCCTGGAGAAGGAAATGGCAACCCACTCCAGTATTCTTGCCTGGAGAATCCCATGGACAGAGGAGCTTGGTAGGCTACAGTCCACAGGGTCACAAAGAGTCGGACACGACTGAGTGACTTCACTTTCTCATACCCCTGCACAAAGAAAAAGCTTCTTGAAGGCAAGGACTCTACACAGCCATCTTTCCATCCTCAAGGCCTGGCACATATACGTGCTTAGTAAGTGTTGGTTAAAGGGAAAGAACATCACCATAACTGTCTGGGCCAAGTTTGTGGACAAGGTGATCTCTAAGCATCCTTCCATCTTCAGCATCCTGGAGCTCCGCAGCCGAGCCCTCCTTCAGTAAGCCGCCCATGGGGACTGGGAGCCAGTGTCACACTCCTTGCCATCCTCCCCGCGTCTACTCTCGATTTCTGGCCTCATCTCCTCTATCAACTCAGCTCCCATTGGCTTCGCTGTTATTCAATGTTCGGAGAAGGCAATGGCACCCCACTCCAGTACTCTTGCCCGGAAAATCCCATCGGCAGAGGAGCCTGGTGGGCTGTAGTCCATGGGGTCGCGAAGAGTCGGACACGACTGAGTGACTTAACTTTTACTTTTCACTTTCATGCATTGGAGAAGGAAATGGCAACCCTCTCCAGTGTTCTTGCCTGGAGAATCCCAGGGACGGGGGAGCTTATTCAGTGTTGGCCATGGGGATGTTACAAAGATGGGCAGGTCACACACTCTACCCTGGAGAAGCTCAGAGACGCTGCCAGTCCCACTGATGTGGAAATTTGAGGCTCAAAGTTCAAAAGACATGAGACACACAGGGGGAGTCAGTCACCCACGAGTCCTAAGCAGGAGAGGGCAGGGTCGGCCTCATACCTGAGGCCTCTGAGAGCGCTGTACTGCTCTCTCACCCAGAGTCCAGATCATTGACTATCCCACCTTCAATGCAAATCTAAGAAAGTCTGTTCATGATAGCACTGAGCTTCTGACTAATTAAGTAAGCCCCCTGCCTCCCTTCCAGGCAACTCTAAAGGCTCCTCAAGGAAATTTGGGGATTTCCTAGAGGGGGCCAGGCTCCTGTCACTTAAGCAATATCCTTTCACACCCTCTAGTGGTTAGAGGGCATTCTGACATCCCGGAGGAGCGCGGTAACTCCCCTGCATGCATGCCTGTGTGCTCAGTCATGTTAACTCTTTGCGAACTCCCCAGGGCCTACCTACAAAGTGAGCCTGTCCTCTGGGAAATCGATTTGGCAATACATATCAAAAGCCATAAACACAGTCCTACCCTTTAACCCAGTAATTCCACTTCTGGGACTCCACTCCAAGGTGATAATCCAAAAATGGAGAAAGTCTGTTAGCACAATGATGCTCACTGCCTCATTGTTTAAGATATCTAAAATCAGCCAATATCCTAAGTAACAAAAAAAAAAAAGAAATTATTAAGCAAATTATGATCTATACACACGAAAGTGTCAGCATTGTGAGGTCAGTTTAAAAATGATGGAAAGTGGCAAGGTGAAATCGCTGGAGTATGAATACTGAAATCGGAGGGACCAGTCTAGTCTCCATCAGCAGGTGATCGTTGACACACTCAGGCTCGCTAAGCTCTCTGAGCCTCAGTTTCTCTATCTGTCAAAGGGAAGAACATGCTGCCTTGCAAGCTGGGCACCTCAAAGACTGTGTGTCGAGCCCTTGACACCATGCCTGGTGCAGAACAGAACATACAATCACTGGAGTTGCCGTTATTCTTATTACTAAGGTTTGAAATCATGTTACAACAGGGCAAATGCATCTGAAATCACGGTGAGCAAAAAAAAAAAAAAGAGCAAGACACAACACAAAATCGTATCTTTACTATCATTTCACTTATACAAAAAAGAAAAAAGATACAGGAGGAGAACTTTTTAAATTTTGTTTTTAATTGGAGTATAACTGCTGTACAATGTTGTGTAAGCTTCTGCCATTTAAGCACACGACTCAGCCACACGCACACACGTGCCCCCTCTCTCTTGAACCTCCACCCATCTCCCAATCCCATCCCACCCCTCCAGGTTGTCACAGAGTATTCGTTGAGCCCCCTGTATTACACAGCAACTTCCCGTTCGTTATCTCTGAAAGCTATACATGACATGCCGACAACGCTCCTGTTTTTGCTTTGTTTTTTTTCCCAGCGAACATTTCTTGAGTCGGACGTGCTCAGAACCAAGAATGCCTTAAAGACATTAAGATTAAAGAAAGCCCCCTGAGGAGGTCACCGTCTACTGGGTGAAACAGGCCCTAAGGGCAAGAGGACAGGGGGCCAGTGGGAGGGGGAGGGCTCGGACAGTTTCCCCAGGAGAACTTTACGGGGCTGCCCCGGAAGGTGCGCACATTTTCCCCTAGCCTTCCAAGGGCGGAAGCATCTTGTTAGGGCAGGGGGTGTAACTTCACGACACCCACCCAGCTTCACTCTAAGTAGCGTGATCGGAGGCGACCGAGGAAGACAGTTGAGAGGTCAGTGTAGTCCACGGGCACAGGCTTTCCCCGTCCCCGGCACCCAGCTCACCCCTGCGGACCCCCAGCCCTTCCCCCACAGGCAAAGGCCCGGCCTGAAAGCAGCATCACCAGCGGCGTCCAAACTGGCACCAGGCGAGTGAGCCGGAGCCACTGGTTTTCTCTCACTGCCTCAGCTACTTCAGATTTTACAGAAAAATCATGAGTGTCAACCAAAGTTTTGCATGTTTCATGACGTTTAATCTGCTGCCTGTCCTAGCAGTAGGGAAAGAGAGGCCTGCAAGTCCCTTCAGCCCTCCCCTGAGTATAAGAGGTGCAATCAGTAGTGTTGAGGGCTCTAGCCTGAGGTCCTGAGGTCCTGAGGTCCTGAAGCTGGGACACTCTACCTGCCTCTCGCCACAAAGGAGATGGTTGAAACCGCAGCCTCATCCAAAGAAAGCCCCGCTCTGGGCCAACAAGTGAGGTCAGAAGGGTCTCCCGAATTGCCCTTCTTTTCTTCTATGCTCACTTGACCTTCAGGTCTCCAGGGGATACAGGTAGGGCCTGGATGATCTGGAGCTCAGAGAATTCAGAGATCGCTGTAACTGCCAGTCTAATTCCCCGAAGCTCCCTCAGCCCTAAGTCCTTTCTGTCCACCTCCGGGAAGTAAGCTCTCTGTTGCGGTTCCCACTGCAGAACAAACCTCCCCAGGCCGAGTGTATTACCCGCAGATTCTCTCGGGGAGAAATGTACAAGGGGCACTGTGGAAGAGCTGACTCGTCCCCAACACGTCTAGGAGGACCCCGGCTGGGGAGACTCACGCTGGACCCGACTGGAAGGCTGGGGGCTGTTCCTCTTTCCGCCCAGTTACATTTTATGCCAAATCACAAGACACAGCCATTTTGAGCCACTGCTTCCGTGAAGAGTGAGCCACCCTTCTTTTCTCCCCTCTTCTTACAGCTCCCATCCCCAGAAGATTCTGGAACTGGTCCTGAGGGAACCGAGCCAGAAGCCTGAGGAGCCCTAGCATTTACTGAACTGATCCTGAGAATGGTCCACGTATCAAGTCAGGACATCCTCTCCCACCAGACTGCTCTCTTCTTTCTCCACATCCAGTAAAATGTTTTAGGAGGACACGATGACCTTTTTTTTAATCAACAGCCAAGAAGACTTAGTCCAAGGGCTGGTTGTCGGTCTCAAAATGTTCGGTCACTGTCTCTCTCATCAAGACAGAACAAAACATCCTAGTGAGTTCCTCTGGTGGGCTCCCGATGGATGCCAGGTATATAGGGGTTGCTTGACTCTTAACCCTGTGCAATAGGGGTTAAGTGAGAAGAGAGAATCCCTGAGGATGTGGTGACATCAACCCCTAAAGATGGGTTTGGTATATACCGCTCTGGAATCCCAAATTGGAAAGGAGCTGTTTGACACATACAAGTAGGCTCCATTCTAAGAAAAGGGGTTGGCAGTAATCCAAGGCTTAACAGCAAATTCTAAAAAATGCGAGTGCTTCCTCACTTTCTATCAAAGATGATGCTTTTATTAAAGGAACTTCCTTGATGGATTTAAGTGCTGGTTTATAGATCGGCAGCAACTAAGAGGAAGGAAAATACAAAACGAAAGACTGGGCCCGCAGCCAATCAAAGACCAATGGCAACTCAAGACAAACTTCGGAAGCTGTAACATCCAGCGCTGAAGTGGGATTTGCTTTTCACACATATACCCACGCACTTGAAGTGACACCTCCGGAGTCTAGTCAAGTCTTCCTATGACGTGGGCCCAAGGCTGCATTCCAGGCTTGGGGAGTAAGACGGACTAACGCGCAGAAACGACAGAACAAGGATGGCATGTTTACAGAACGCGGAGGAGACAGACATGCCTGGAGAAGAGGGTCAGGAAGCAGGAGGAAATAAAACTGGCCAGGTAGGGTGGGGCCGTTCTAGCAGGTTTGAAAGCTAAGCTGAGGCATTTGAACTTGAACTGTTAGACAAGAGAGAGCTCCTGAAAGGTTTTTCCTCCAGAAAGGCATGATCAGAGAGGAGTTTTAGGGACACCCATCCGGTATGGGCATAGGACAGAGCGGAGACCCAGACAGCAGTGAGCAGATGGTCACAGGCCTGAAACCGGGAGGATGGAGGCCCTGAACCAGAGGGAGGCAGAGCACCTGATGGAATGTTTCCACAAGAGAGACAATTTCTAAAGGAAAATGGCACACGTGTTTGTCAGGGCCCAGATGTGACTGCAAGTCTCCCATCTTTGGAAAGGTGATACTGCTAAGCTACTCCTTCAGAATCATCTCTTCTTGGACTTAAGTCCCATTTCAACACTTTCCAGCTTCAAAAAATTCATTTTCTCAAGATACGGAGTAGAGTAGGTTAAACCCGAGTCTGCTCAAGGTACAATCAAAGGTTAAAAGGAACCAGTAATTTTTTAAGCAAACTATGCCTCTTTAAGCCTCTAAGAGCAGAGTCATCTTTCAAACTTGGACCCTAAGGTGGCTATGTTCCAACGACACATCAAATCAAGTCCCCATACTTCTTTGGAGACTGCCTTCAGAGTCTGCTCTATATCCCTTTTAAACCCTACAATACCTTCTTTTGACAACATAATTAATTTTGTGAAAGGATAGCCACAGGTCAGTCTGGTAGGGAACAAGATGATCAGTCAGGCTGGGTAATGGCTCTTTGGGTTAGAACAGAAGAAACAGCTGAGACTTTGGGGGGAATGTATTGAGATGTGCGCGTGTTTTCTTATTATCTTTTAGAGCTCTGTCTTCTCTAGTGATGTCCCATTCTGCATTCACAGTACTCACTGGCACCTTTGCTCAGTTTGTCTTGACCAATATTTTTGTCAGTTTGTCTTAACTTGAAGTCTTTTCAAAAATCTGACTTGGAAGTACGACGCACAAAAGGAGAAGAAGATGCAGCCGCTCCCCTGTATCATTCATAGACTGACTGAGAGGGGGATTTCCTGCAGAAGTTAGTAGGTCTGCTCTGCTAACACTGAGACCCTCTGCAAAGGTATGTCATCCTTTCAATCAACATGACTAGAACGCAGGTGAGAATTAATGAGAAGATCCCCGCCTTCAAGGAAGCCATGAGCAAAGAACTACCTCCCGTGTTGACCACTTTTACAGAAATAACACTGATTTGTCTCTAACTCATACCTTTCATTTTCTCCGATTGCAGCCGGGACATTGCAGTCTCACGAAACAGCCGTGTGCTCGCCCCCATTTCCCAGATTCCCTTGCAGTTAGACTGTAAGCACATGACTAGTTCTGACCAATGGGACATGGGAGGAAGTATGCCATTTCCAGACCCGGTGATATAAGCTCCCAGTGTGGCCCTCCAGTTTCCTCTTTCCAGACTGCAGCGATCATACATCCCCCAGACAGGGACATCTGGGACCCTGAATCACCACCCAGAAGAGAAGTGCTCGGGAGATTCCCTCAACTCACACTGGAAAGTTCAGGGGGTGAGAGAGAGAAATCTTGGTAGGATGAAGCCACCGAGTGTGGGGCTTTATTTGTTACCACAACTGAGGCTTCTTGCCTAAAACTCTGAAATAACAACAGAGGATGGCAACATGGTGTAGTGGGAAGATCAGCGGCTTCAGAGTAGCCCCAACCTGGGAGAGGTTAGTGTCAGGCTTAGAGGCTGCTCATCAGAGTCATTTGCAGTCTACACATCTCCAATGAGACCAATAACATTCCTCTGACAGAACAGACTTACTGCTCCTGGAGACAGGAAATGAGAGCTGATAGCCTGCCTTGGACTATCCCCATGGCCAACTTGACCACAGACCGCCCGAGTTTTTGTACAGTAGAAAGGGTGTACCTTCCATCCCATCTGCTTCATCACATCCAGGAAGGACTTCCAAGAAAATAAATTATACTATTTCTTCCTTTAAAAAACAGACATAAGCGATGGCTCAATAAGCTTTCGCACATTTAGACAAAGTAATATTATTCAGCCCTGAAAAGCAATGAGCTATCAATCCAAGAGAAGACATGGGAGAAACTTAAATGCATATTACTACATGAAAGAAGCCAGTCTGAACAGAGCATGTACTGTATGACTCCAGCTTTATGACATTCTAGAAAAGGTAAAATTGTGGAAACAGTGAAAACATCAGTGGTTCCCAGGGGCGGGATGTTGGAGAGAGAGATGAATAGACAGAGCCCAAAGGATTTTTATGGCAGTGAAGATACTCTGCATGGTGTTATAATACAAGGATTTGGCAAATGTCATTTATACATTTGTCCAAAAGCATAGATTATACAACATTGAGAGTAAACGCTAAGACAAACCTATGGACTTCTGGTGATGATATTGTGTTGGTGTAAATTTATCGTCAGTGAAAAATGGACCACTCTATACATGCATCTAATGTATCCTGAAAGAGATGGGAATACCAGACCACCTGACCTGCCTCTTGAGAAATCTGTATGCAGGTCAGGAAGCAACAGTTAGAACTGGACATGGAACAACAGACAGGTTCCAAATAGGAAAAGGAGTACGTCAAGGCTGTATATTGTCACCCTGCTTATTTAACTTCTATGCAGAGTACATCATGAGAAACGCTGGGCTGGAAGAATCACAAACTGGAATCAAGGTTGCAGAGAGAAATATTAATAACCTCAGATATGCAGATGACACCACCCTTATGGCAGAAAGTGAAGAGGAACTAAAAAGCTTCTTGATGAAAGTGAAAGAGAAGAGTGAAAAAGTTGGCTTAAAGCTCAACATTCAGAAAACAAAGATCATGGCATCTGATCCCATCACTTCATGGGAAATAGATGGGGAAACAGTGGAAACAGTGGCTGACTTTATTTTTTTGGGCTCCAAAATCACTGCAGATGGTGACTGCAGCCATGAAATTAAAAGATGCTTGCACCTCAGAAGAAAAATTATGACCAACCTAGATAGCATATTAAAAAGCAGAGATATTACTTTGCCAACAAAGGTCCGTCTAGTCAAGGCTATGATTTTTCCAGTAGTTGTGTATGGATGTGAGAGTTGGACTGTGAAGAAAGCTGAGTGCTAAAGAATTGATGCTTTTGAACGGTGGTGTTGGAGAAGACTGTTGAGAGTCCCTTGGACTGCAAGGAGATCCAACCAGTCCATTCTAAAGGAGATCAGTCCTGAATATTCATTGGAAGGACTAATGTTGAAGCTGAAACTCCAATACTTTGGCCACCTGATGCAAAGAGTTGACTCATTGGAAAAGACCCTGATGCTGGGATAGATTGAGGGCAGGAGGAGAAGGGGACAACAGGAGATGGCTGGATGGCATCACTGACTCGATGGACATGGGTTTGAGTAAACTCTGGGAGTTGGTGATGGACAGGGAGGCCTGGCGTGCTGAAGACCATTGGGTCGCAAAGAGTCAGACACGTCTGAGTGACTGAACTGAACTGAACTGAATGTATCCTTGGTGAAAAATGCATCGATGATGTTGATAAGGAGGGATCAGGAGGGAGCCTCTCTGTGCATGTGTGGGGGCAGAGGGTACCTGGACAATCTCTATATCTTCCTCTCAGCTTTGTTGTAAACCTCAAACTGCTCTAAAAAATAAAGTGTTTATCAAGGTAGATGAGTATGACCTTTCTGTTACAAAATCAAACCAGAGTCAAAGGGGAAGGCTCTAGTAACCTTTCCCCACAGCTTGTGTTCTGCCTCCGCAGAGAAACCAGCCTGGATCCTCCTTCCAGCCTGCTCTATCCGTTTGCATACTTATGGAAGGAACATGGCTTCGCTTTCGGTTCTTAGTCTATATGTGGTCTCAAAACACGAATAAGCGAAACAGCAGGTACTCTTGTTCTGTCCTGGCTTTTGTTGTTTTTCTTTCTTGACTTCTTTTTTTTTTAAATTTACATTTATTTATTTCATTTGTAACTTTTGATATTTTTCAACACGTAGGGCCAACCTAATGCCTTTTTATTGCTACACAGTTCTTCTGTAGCATGAAGGTAGCATTATTTATATAATTATATGGGATGTTCTGCAGCTGTAATGAACATGCTCGAGCCACCGGCTGTGTACGTGGGCCAGCCTTTCTCTAGGGTGGGTACTTGCAAGGGGACTAACTGGGTCAAAGGGCACACATATCTTTAGTTTTAACAGACACTGCCAAACAGCTCTCCAAAGAGGCCATACCCACATATTTGCATCAATAGTAAATAAGTGTCTTTCATTTCTTCACCTTTTTTTTTTTTTTCTGATAGTGAGTGTGGGTGACTTACAGGTAGAATTATCTTAAGCTGGTAAACATGCTTATTGTCTGATTATGAGGTCATCTCATGCAATTGCCTGCTTGCAGACAAGGATGGACGTCCACATTGCCAGCAGCTTTCACCACTGTGCCCATTAGCCTGTAGGCTCTGACCCATCCAGACAGGCGTCTGTCAGTATTGACAGGAGATTTCTATCTTTTAGTGAACAGTGGCCTCCACTCTTCTCTGCATCTCTGAGAGTCCTAATGCCCAGGTCACATCACCCAGAGGAGGTGCTGAAGGCAAACAGCAGCGCCACGGGGCCCGCAGGGAGAGCAGCGCCCCCACCCCAGGGCCGCCAAACACTCTGCATCAGACAAGGAGGACGGGCAGCAGTACTCTAAAAAACCAAAATTAATGCAAAGGTCCAAGTTGAACAGAATATAAAAATTTCAAAGGAAGACACAGGCAGTATTGCTGATTTTTCCATTTTCCTCAGGCTTCAGTGTGTTCCGTACAGTAGTCATTTGTCGTTTGGAGTGGATCTGGGAGACACACACACACACACTGTAAAATCTTTGCCTGTGTGACTTCGGGAAATTTTCTGCAGCCTTCTGAGACCTGGTTTTGTCTTTTGTGAGTTGGCAAGGGTTAAAGCATAATCTGTACAATGGTGGGTTTTCAATAAACATCTGCCACCATGGGCACTGGGCTCCCCCGGTGGCACTAGTGGTAAAGAATCTGCCTGCAAATGGGGGAGAGAGGCATGGGTTCAGTCCCTGGTTTGGGAAGATCCCCTGAAGGAGGGTGTGCAATCCACTCCAGTACTGTTGCCTAGAGAATCCCATGGACAGAGGAGCCTGGCGGGCTACAGTCCCTTAGGTTGCAAAGAGTCAAACACGACTGAAGCAGCGCACACACACCATGGGAACTAAGCCCAGTACTAGGTGGGCTGTCATCTATCGGGTCGCACAGAGTCGGACACAACTGAAGCGACTTAGCAGCAGCAGCAGCAGTGCTATTACCAGGCGCCAAGACAACCTTGCTGGTTGCTGCTTCTGCTCTCATCCTCGAGCCTGATTTGGTCTCTCAACTTTTTCTTGGTGACCAAGTGGCCCGTATGTAGACTCCAGATTGCCAACAGGAAGAATGAATCTTACTGGGCACTGGCTTTGAACTTTGTCCTGCGATGGGCACTTTCATACAGTATGTCAGTTAATCCGCATAATAATTCTTTGAGAGGCACAGATGAGAAAACGGAAGCTCAGAGAGGTTAAGTGACTTGCCCAAGGTCACAGAGCGAGCCAGCGACTGAGCTGGGCTTTGGGCCAGGTCCCTTTATATACAAATGGACGGTCCAATGTTTATTGGTGTCAGCAGGATAAAGAAAGAGCCTGGTGAATACAGATCCTGTGGGCAAAGACTCCCTCAAATTCCCTGCCTGATCATCATCCAGACTCAAACAGCAGGTTCTGCTCCTGATTCGGCCCAGACCTACTGCCTTCAGAGGGTGTTGGTGTCTCTTACACAAGCCCCAGAGCCCTCATGATTCCCTCTCCTGAAGGCAGGCACCCACTGCCCCACCCTCTCTCCACTGCCTCCCAGCTCCCCACACAACGCAGCCCCAGCCAGATGACGCCAGGTAGATAATAACATGACCTGATTCTGTTCACCCTCCTCCTGGCCTGCTTCCGGGTCCATCACCTCTTTCTGCCCAGGCTCTGCAGGCTGGTCTGCACACAAACGAAGGCTGGGCGTGAGTGGGCCTTTTCAGAAACAGTTTGGCTTCTGTGCTTAGAGCCTTTGGAGACCTCTCTGGGCGCCCCAGCCACTCTGCTCTGCTGGGTCCAGGAGTTAAAGGCCCCTGACTAGGCCAAGCCAGGCCCCGGGTACCAGTTGGTTCCTGAGGAGGCGATATGGAGAAGGGAAGAGACTCCATTTCCAGAAGGCCACACCACTGTCAGATTCCCTCCCTAGAATCTGGCACTGTCTTCCCATCTGTCCTTCTCCCAGCTTCACTTCCCAAACAGTGTCTGTCATCACTGGGAGAGTCACCGCTGGCTGTCTCCATGAATCCACAGATCACCTTCCTGCCATCGCTGGGCAGGGGGCGGGGGTGTAGGCAGGGGTGGGAATCAATAACCCCATTTTCCATCACCTGCCCCCCTCTCCCCTTCGCCACCCAGGGCCAGGAGCCTTTGTGGGCCAAGTTTGCACCACATGCCATCTGCCCAACCTGCCAGAAGATCTTAGCATTGATATGCCCTCTAGTGGATTTTTAAAAACAAGAATCACACCCACGCTGAACAATGATCAATTAACTCTGGCCATGTCTACGGGGTCCCAGGGCCAAAGCTATGCCACTGAAGGTAGCCAGCCACCTGGCCAAGCAGAGCTTCTCCCCTGACCTATAGCCTGGGTGTTGCAGGTAATAATTGCCATTAACAAGAAGTATTCCCTCACGAACTGATGCTATTGGCCCAGCCAGAAGTGGGGTCCCTTCAGCCCACACCCCAGCCTTCTCCACTGCCTGGAGAGCCTACAACACTCAAAACTCACTGCAGAATCTGCTTTGCTTCAGTGCTTCTCCTGGTTACGCCCTGCCCTCATCCGGGAGAATGACCCTGCTTTAGGCTCAGGCTGTCCTCTTGCTAGCATCGCCCAGTCACGGCTTCCAGCAGTTTCTGTGTCAACCTGTGAGTTCCCTCTTCTCGTCTGTCTCAGGGTTTCTTACCCATGGCACCCCGGACATCTCAGTCCTGCTAATCCCTTGTTGCAGGGGGCGTCCCGTGCCCTGAGGGGTGTTCAGCACCTTCCTGGCCTCTACCTACTAGATGCTATAGCATCTTCCCATTTGCGACAACCCAAAGCATCTTCAGACAATGCCAAGCCTCTCTGGAGGGGAAAAGGGGAGGGAGAGAAAAAACCACCACCCACTGAAACTCACTAGCCTCTGGGCAGAACTTTTTGCGGATCTGGGCTGGGATCTGAGGGTGCCAGAAATACCCCTCTGCACCCATGTGACCAGGGATTAGTCCCCTCCGTCTTGGCGGCTGGGAGGCCAGGCCATTTAACCTCCATAGTGCCCTGTAAATGCACACCCTCCCAAGCAGGCTCACACCTTGGCTCAGGCGGCGGCATAAGGTGTGAGGCTGGGGGCTGAGGGGGGCAGGGCAGAGAGCGGGGTGCAGAGAGGATGCGAGGGGCAGCCGGGGCTGCAGAGGCTGGATCCATGCTCCATCAGGCACTGCCCCTGGCCGGCATTTTATTTCATCCTCAGAGGGCCCCCGTGATGCAGACCTCCCTACAGGCTAGGTTTGCGGGGGCGTGCTGTCTGCAGAGCGGCCATGGGGGAGAGCCGTCCATCCTCGTTTTAGAGATGAGGCCAGTCAGCTGTGCGGAGGGCCGGTCACCGAGGAGCCCACCCCGGCCCCTCTGGTCCGGCGCCGGGAGACGTGTTGCCAGAAAGTCAAGCACCCGAGCAGGGCGGGGGCGGCGGGGGTGGGGAGCGGCGTTCCCACAGGTGAGAAATCTGGGCGAGTCCTTGGCCTGGTTTCAGAATGCGCTTCAGGGGTGTCCCCACTGGGGCGCGGAGCGCAGGCGGCCTAGATTCCTTCTGTTCCTGTGACCCAGTTCCTCAGCGAACGCCCCGCGGCCGCTCCACGCAGACCCCCTGAGCCTGGGAGGCCTCACTCCCTGGAGGCAGGGCCGCCCTGCTGCCTGGCGTGTCCTCCGATCGCCCGCTCCTGGCTCTTCATGGAGCCAGCAGGCCGGCCTGGAGGCCGAGGAGAAGGCCGAGGCCTCCGCTCCCACGGCGGCGAGGCCGGGGAGCCCAGCGCTGGGCCGGGCGCGGGGCCTGCAGCGGCCCCCGCTCGGGAAGCAGGCCTGGGCCGGCACACCCCCTGTTTGGGGCAACCCTGCCCCTCTGCCCACCAGAGAGGCCCACCTGGCCCCTGCCCTCCCTCGGAGACGAGCGGAGCCAAAGGTTACTCAGGGCCACCCTTCCGTCCGGTCGCTGAGACAGAAATCAGCAACGGCGGAGCCCCTGTGCCCCCAGCCGCGAAGCAGAGGGGCAGCCCCAGGCTGTGGCTGATCACCCTCTGCCTTCCTTTGGCCCAAGGCTTTAAAAGCTGGGGCCAGAGCAGGCGGTACAGGAAACGGCCCTGAGCAGCCCACAGGGGGAGGCTCTCCGTCTGTCTAGCACGCTTTCTCTGCATTTGAGGAGCCACACACAGGCCGTGTCGATCGTCCAGCGTGGCTACGATGAAAGAAGACCGATTTCCAGGGAAGAGCAGACAGGCGCGGCTGTGACGTTTCCCGCATTCCGGCCTCCGTCTGGGCTTCCCATCGCTGGAGAATGAGAGCATCAGGGCTGGGGGCCACTCAGAGAAGGGAGCTGGGGAGGAGAGACTGCCTCCAGGCGTGCCCAGGTGAGCGGCGCCCGGCAGCCCCAGACTCTGGGGGTGAAGGGGCACAGAGGCCGTTCTTTCTCCTCTCCTGTGTATGCTCTGACAACCAGGCCGTCTGTACCGGAGAGCAGGGTGGGACCGGGTCCAGGGACAGGCTGCAAGAGAAACCAGGCAACTCTGCTCTGCAGACAAGTGTGGAAGGGTGTCCCTTCCAGTCGGAGTCAAAGGCCTGGAGCACTGGATCTCCTCCTCCTTGCAGGATGCCACCCACCTAGACAGGGCCCCAGCTGTGGGTATGTCCAGTCACCTCTGATGGCCTGCCAGGCAGTGGGGCTGAGGAGTTCGGCATACAGAGTCGGAATCACTTCAGCTTGAACCTAGGCTCCTCAACCCAACACATCCAGGTGGCTACAGATCGCCCATATGACCTTGGGCGTGGTGTTTAACCTCCTTCGCTCTCCTCTGTAAAAACCCTGCCTAAAGCATAAACTATTTAGATAACTCGATGAGGTGGTGTGTGTCAAAAGTAGGGGCTTAGACACCCCTTCTCCCAGCTCCATGCAGACCAGATAAAGACTGAGTAAAGAGGTGGGGAGGGTGTGAGGGTCAGGGAGCCCCCAACATCACAATATAATATCCCAGAGGGAGAAAAATGCTAACTCTAGGAAATGAGGTACAACTTATCAATAGTAGATGAAATTTACCCCCTCTTTTGAGGCTGTGCTGGTTAAAATCGCAGCTCAAGAGAGCATATGAAAATAATGGAAAACTCTGAGATAACAAACGCCACCCCCGGCAAGAACATCACTCACAAGGCCAGATGGTCTTGGCCCATCCGACCCCCTGACCATTGCTTTCCTTCTTTGCTGACATCCTGGCAACACACAGGTTTGTCTGAATAAGCCCTGAGCTCTAGGGAATGTGAAGGTGATTCCCAGTGTCCTAACTCTGACAAGGGGAAAAAAAACAACAGACCCCACCTCCCGCCAGCTCCCAACTTCCGCACACAGAGACCTAGGGTCCAGGGGACTTGCTGACAAAGGAATCAGGCTGTGACAAGAAAGAATTTAAGCCAGCACTGAAATACATACACATGGCAAAGAGTGTTTGCACCACCTGGCTTTCTGCTCACACCGCTGCCACAGCCCCTACCATCTGGAGGGTGGGGAGAGAGTATCCAGGAAAGGAAATCCTCGGTGGGAGAGTCTGAGAAGTACTCTGTAAGGTGAGCCTCGGCTCAGCCTTGGGGAGCAAGAGAGCCATTTCAAGAGGAGACAACCTAGTCAGGGGGACTCATCAAGGTCATTTGGGCAGCAGGCCCCAGCCCCTACTAAGTGCATGGGCTCTGGAGGCTGCTCATGTGAGCGAGGCATCACCCTGCCTGCCAGGAGCCTCCACTCCAGTGAAAATCACCTAGAGCTCACCTTAATGTCCTCTATGAAAACAAAGGCGGTGGCGGAGGGGAGTGTTCTCCAGGAGCAGGAGAGCCAGCAGTCACCCCCAGCCCTGATCTGTGTACAGCTATGTCTTTCTCCACATAATCAAGGTACACACAGCTCATAGTCTCTTGCTTTATTTTATTTCATTCTGCTTTTGCAATTAGTAGCTCAAGCTCTTTTTGCCTCAACAGAAAGAGTTTAGCATTTCTTTCTTGACACCTGAGCCCCGAGTTTCCTGAGAACACTGAATTTACTCAGCCCAGAGGACACAGTCCCCACCTAAATTTTCCAGCAGAGGAGCCGTCACTGTTAGCTTCTTCTGTCCTGGAGTGTGATCACTCCAGGATCACACTGAGGATGGGCCCATGGTGAGTGCCATGTGCTTGCTGGTCCAGGCCCCTGCCCACACCACCATGATGTCTGCGTGACCTCCAGGACAGTTCTTCACACTTCACACTCACTCCCTCCACAGCCCACCTTGCTGAGTCAGCCGCTCCCTGCACTGGGGAAGCTGGATCAGCGCAGGCCACAAGCTCTGGGGATGGGCCCTCTGCGAGAACCCTGAAGCCAAGGTGACCTAAGGCCCCGGGATAGACTCTCTGTTTTCTTTGAAAGGTTTTGTTTAGAGATCTTGTCACTTCTCTGGACGTTGGACTTGGTTAGAACCACTTTACTTTGAATTTAGGGGAACAGAGGATGGCATAACAGTCCTTTCTCTTCTCAGAATGCCATGGGAATCTTAGAAAATTAATCTGCCTTCTCTCAGCAATCAGATCTGCATAAAAGAAACCCCAGGTCCCTTTTTCACCCTGTTCGAGAACAATGGGTGTCCACTTGCTAATATCTGTAAGATGGGGGAGAGGACTTTGCATGCGTCTGTCCCCTAAATAATGATGGCTGAGCCAAGGTGATTTGCGGAACCTGGGGGTAGGTTTGGGAGGGGCTGACATAATTTCTGAACATCCCCACCTCTACTCGAAAAGAATTATACAACAGGATTATATAAAATTGTGATTTTTGTTGCCCCTAATTCTGTAAACCACCCCACCCCCTACCTCTAGCTAACTCTCCCAACCCTGCCCTTACCTCAGTGTAATATCTTCAGACCCCTCCTTTTAAAAAAAATACAAATTCCACCTCCCCTATTGTTCTGGAAGTAGTCGTCCAACCCATGACCAACTCCATAAGCAATTGTAAGAGTTTGCCAGGGCAGCCATAACAAAGAAGAGTCCGGCGGCTTAAACAGAAATCTATTTCCTCACAGTCCTAGAGGCTACAAGTCTACAAGAGGACACAAAATCAAGGTATATTGCCAGGGCTGGGTTCCTCGGAGACCTCTCTCCTTGGCTCGTAGGTTAGTATCCACCCCATGACCTCATCTTATCCTAATCACCTCTTTGGGGCCCCTATCTACAAATACAGTCTCCGTCTAAGGTACTAGGGGTTAAGACTTCAACTGAAGGGGGTATAATTCAGTCCATGGCAGTAATCTGTCCAAATGTCACTAGAGTGAAAATCCAGAAGGGCAGGGATTTGTACCTGGTACATGACAGGGGCTCAACAATTATTATTTGAATGAATGAATTCACCTACTGAGGTGCCTAGCACTTTGTACCCTGCAGTGCAGTGCGGTCGCTTCTGGGCTTAACTCACCTCCACCACGCGGAAGACGCTTTCGTGCCAGGCTCTTGTTTGCTCCACCTCAGTAGTCCTCACAGTCCCTAGGACCGGGCCTTCGTCACACACACCAGGACACGTTGGGAACCTGGGCAGCCCTTGGCTCCTTGGCTCGCTACTGGACACCTGCCTCTGAGCCATTCACTCAAGTCTCGGCTTCTCTCCCATGAAACTGACCCAACTGCTGCCTCACAGGGCCCTTTAGAGGTCTGGCTGAGATCAGTTTGTAAATATCTTTTGTAAACTCCAATGTGCTTTTACAAATGTTAGCTGTCACTCTCGGGTATTTTGTAGCAGGTGGTTTTCCCAGTTACTGTGGCTGCTTAATAAATTACTCTAACATTTAGTGTCTTGAAACAACAACAACGTGTATTTTGCTTACAAACCTGCAATCGGTCGGGACTCAGGAAGGGCAGTTCTCTCTGTTCCACTCGGTGTCGGCTGGAGCCGCTCCAGGGCTGGTGACCAAAAACACATGAAGACTTGATCACTCGCTCATAGCCCCGGCGGCTGATGCTGTCTGCCAGCTAAGATCTCAGTGAGGCTGTCAGCCATGTGATTCCCACGTGGCCTCTCCGTGTGGCCTAAGTTTCTGTGCAGCATGGTGCCTAGACTCCAAGTTGGAGCATCCCAAGACAGCCAGGCAGACCCATATTGCCTTTTACGACCCAGGCTAACAACACCTCTTCCTCCCTCTCAAGAAAGTGAAAGCCGCTCAGCCATGTCCAACTCTTTGTGACCCCATGGGCTATACCATGGAATTCTCCAGGCCAGAAAACTGGAGTGGATCGCCGTTCCCTTCTCCAGGGGATCTTCCCAACCCAGAGATCGAACCGGAGCCTCCTGCATTGCAGGTCGATTCTTCACCAACTGAGCTATCAGGGAATTCCCTCCCCTTCCTCTCTATTCTATTAATTGCATGCCCACTAAGTTGCTGTAGTCATGTCAGTCAAGTCCAACTCTTTGTGATCCCATGGACTTAGCCCTCGAGGCTCCTCTGTCCATGGGATTCTCTAGGCAAGAATACTGGAGTGGGTTGCCGTGTCCTCCTCCAAGGGATTTTCTTGACTCAGGGATCAAACCCGCGTCTCCTGCATTGCAGGCGGGTTCTTTACCGCTGAGTCACCAGGGAAGTCCATTCTATCATTTAGGCACTTGCAAAGGCTCCAGGGTAGGGGACATAGACTCTGTCTTTTGATGAGAAGTTCAATATTCTGGAAGAACGTATGGGCCTTTTGGGAGAGGCCCACATGGTCTGTGGCCATTTTGGGAGAATACCATCTGCCACGGCACTGGATGTATTTTTTGAATGAATGAAGAAACATCTTCTTATGGCCTTACAGCAATGCCCAAGGCTCCCACGGCTGTCTCGTACTGTGTATCTTTCCTAACTTGCCTGCTCGTTTAAAACTTACCCACTCCCATCCCAGTTTATCAGAGCCCCAGCCTTTTCAGATGAAATGTAGGGATAAGAGATGAATAGATAAACAATGCCTGACACTGGCTTAGCTAGGAAACACCTGTCAGGTTGTAGAAGGCTGTCCCTTTTCCGCAGCTAACACACCTAGAAGGCCCACACCTGGGAACCTCAGAGAGGGGAGTGGCCCCCCTGTTTCCCCATGCCATCTGCTTCTCCCTACACGCTGTCCCCACCATTTCCCTCCGCTAACTGGTGATGGGTAAGCTCCCCAGTCGACTGATGTGAACAGCTGAGTCATTGGAAAAGTCCCTGATGCTGGGAAAGATTGAGAGCAGGAGAAGAGGGCATCGGAGGATGAGATGGCCAGATGGCATTACTGATGCAATGGACATGAACGTGGGCACACTTTGGGAGTTGGTGAGGGACAGGGAGGCCTGGTGTGCTGCAGTCCATGGGGTCGCAAAGAGTCGGACACGACTGGGAGGCTGAAGCATGACAACAAAGCCCCCCAGGCTTGGAAGGGCCACTGTCTGGTCTGAACCAGTTCCCTGTGGACCCCGTATCTTTAGCTCGAGTCTCTTCATCCTGCCACAGTTCCAGAGGCTGGTCAGGGGAGCCTGGGAAATTCTGAGTAGTCCCCAAAGGCTCCTGAATGGTCAGTGCTCAGGGAGCACCCAGTTCACCGCAGGAAGTGTCCAAAGACCATTAACCCTGTCGCCCCAAACCGTGGCGTTTTCCGCACATCCCTTCTGATTCATCCGCATTTGTCCCCTGACTCACTGGGTCTGTGTTGTCCTTAACAGCATCCAGCAACAATGATGAAACACCAGCCTCTTTATTTTTTCATTATGTTCCCACTGGTCAGGAGAGTCCCACTTGGACCACAGCGCTCCAGGGGTAGTACCAGAAGAGGCTCTCCCTGTTACCTCTCTCTCTCTCTCTCTCTCTCTCTCTCATACACACACACACACACACACATAGACACACACACGCACATGCGCACACTATCTCTGGTGACTCTTCATGGCCTCCAAATAAAGCCCAAACTGTTCACTTGACTTACGAAGGGCTCTGAGGAACTTCCTGGTGTCCACCTTCATCTCCGGCCACTGTCCTGCTCACTTCCAGACAGGCTGAGCTTCCTTCAGATCCAAAAAGGCTCTGTGTTCTCTCCTGCATGGCCCTTGGTCACACTATTCCTCCACCCAGATCTTCCCTCTCCTTCCTCCACAGCCTGCAGCTCTCAGTTTAGAAGGCTGCACTCTCCCGGGCAGCCTTCCCTGGCACTTGGCGATGTCAGGCATCCCTGCCTCAGGCCTCTTCACACCCTGGAAGTCTCTCTCCCCTGGGCGCTGTCTCTGTGATTAGGCGGCTGATGTCTGCCTGCCTGCTGCCCACCGCAAGCTCCGCAAGGACAGGACGCGCCCACCTTGCTCCCCGCGGCGTGCCCAAGGCACAGCATCATGCTCGGCATACCGATCCAGGGGAGAGGGAGTGAGACGGGGAGAGAGGCCATCCCCGGTGGGGCAGCAACTTCTCTCTCCAGCTCTGAACCCCACCAGCAACACCCAATAGTGCCCCCAGTGCTGCCGGGGACGGGGAAGACCAGAAAGGACCAGCGAGGGGAAAGGAGGACGAGGATGTGGCGGGAAAGTGAAGCAGGAAGAGGGGCGTGTGTGGGGCACTCCGCTGCGCGTGGCCCCCAGGTGCACACCAGTGAGCTAGGAGGTGTTAAACCACAGAGCAACCAGGGCGCAGCTGAGAGGGTGTGCCATTCGACACTGTTTTTCTGTTAAAAGAGGTTTATTATGGAGTCCGATGAAAACCCCACACTGATCTTTAAGGAAATAAATGAGACTTCAGAGATATTGCGTGTGTTCATGGTGAGATCTTTGCACTTAACTCTGCCCTCTCCTTCCTCCACAGAGAGCCCTCATTTCAAGCGCTTGTCTTCTGGTTCTTTGGCTGAGAAGCTGAGACCACTGAGATGAGGCCTGGGCTTCCTCACAACACGGGGCCTGATTACAAGCCGGAGCATCCCACGAAAGCCAGGCAGGGCCTCATAGCGCCACTTTCTCTCTCCTCCATTGATAAGAAATCTCTGAGGCCCTTCTCGAGGGCATTTGAGAGCCAGACATTTGCAAAAGAGAGAATCAGGAGAGATCATTCTACTTTCAGATCTTACGTCATGTTTCTTGGCAATGCTGAGGACCTCAGTGCAGTTCAGTTCAGTTCAGTCGCTCAGTCGTGTCCGACTCTTTGTGACCCCATGAATCGCAGCACGCCAGGCCTCCCTGTCCATCACCAACCCCCAGAGTTCACTCAGATTCACGTCCATCGAGTCAGTGACGCCATCCAGCCATCTCATCCTCGGTCATCCCCTTCTCCTCCTGCCCCCAATCCCTCCCAGCATCAGAGTCTTTTCCAAGAGTCAACTCTTATGAGGTGGCCAAAGTACTGGAGTTTCAGCTTTAGCATCATTCCTTCCAAAGAAATCCCAGGGCTGATCTCCTTCACAATGGACTGGTTGGATCTCCTTGCAGTCCAAGGGACCCTCAAGAGTCTTCTCCAACACCACAGTTCAAAAGCACCAATTCTTCGGCACTCTGCCTTCTTCACAGTTCAACTCTCACATCCATACATGACCACAGGAAAAACCATAGCCTTGACTAGAAGGACCTTAGTGCAATTTAATAATTTCTTTTGTGACAAGCTCATGCCAAGTCTCAACTTTGCCAAGAGGCTGGTGGCTAACATGTATGTATCCTAAAACCAGACACACGCAGTGGATTATCTCCTCTAATATTCAACCGTAACCTCATGACTCCCACCATTTTCTAGATGAGAACAAACCGCAGGAGTTCAGAGAAGTCGAGTGAGTTGCTCAGTTACAGTGGCTAAGTGGGAGGGAGTGGGGAGGGGAAATGTACTAACACAGGGACTCAGCCCCAGAAAATGGCCCAGGATTTGTACTCTCTGCCCCCAAACTCTGTTGCCTGGAAGCTTTGGGCCCTTGTTGAATGCCTTTTCTATACCTAGCCGCTTGGGGCTTTCAGTCCCTCACCTGTGGCAACTCGTTCCATCAAGCTGCCAGCAAAAGTCACCTTTGCTTCCATGCTCGGAAAGCATTTCCTAGCCCTTTGGTTCAGTGGGTAATCACGCACACTTCCCTTTCCCTTCCAGTCACTCTTGGTCACACACTCAGGAATCACAGGACCCAGGTGACAAAGGGGAAGTGGAAACTCAGCTCCTCCTCCAGATACGACATGGTAAGATCACAGGGTAGGCAGCCTGCACCCGGAGCAGAAATGTACTCTTCCCTGCATCCACAGACAGGTCGCTCTCCCTAATTTCCTTGTCGCTTTCTCCCTCTCTCCACGATTATAGGCGACCCTCTCGTCTGCCTGGTGGACCAGAATGAATTACAACTGGAAACCTACAGCCCTAAACCAAGTCTTGGCCACTATTGACATTTGTGGAGATGACTCTTGGTTGTGGGAGATATCTTGTGCATTCAGGACGTCAGCAGCATCATTGGCCTCACAGAATAGGAGGCCAGTAGCATCCCTACCCCCTGCCTCCTAACCATCGAAAAAGCCTCCAGAAGTCGGCAAATGTTCCTCGGTGGACAAGATCACTCTCAGTTAGGAACCGCAGATCTAGACACAGAGGCCGCTTACACCAAGGAGCTCTCGAGGAAAGGCAAGTCCAAGAATGTAGCTGGTGACAGTGAGATTTCTTACCCTTGGATAGGATTGAGCACTTCAAGGCTTCCCCTTCTCGTCGTCACGTTCCTTTCCTTCACTGCATGTATCACAGCACCTCCACTGACACCCCCTAGTCTTGGAACATCATTCTGATTGTGTGTAGGACACGGGGTTTCATTACCCTACCCATGCACCTCACACCAACAGCTCTCAACCAACGACTGATGGGAGTTTGCAGATAAATGCTCCAGCTCCCTCGCCCCTTGGGGACGATAACTCTGTGCTTCCGTTTTACAGTTTCTCCAAATTTTCCCCACAGGATTAAGTTCTCAGCCACCCATAATGGTAGCCAGCTCACCACTGGTTCTCCGGCATTTAACCATGCCTGGCACTTGTTGGACACAATATTTCTTGGATGCCAGATGAGTGAATCAAATCTGAGAGGTTCCTGCCAGCTAGTCCAGCAAGCTACCTCAGGCCCAGAGAGGGAAGTGACTTGCTCAAAGCCACACGGGAAGTCACTATCAGAGCTCAAGGCAGAATCCAGCTGCCCTGGGTCTTTATACGACTGGGCGCTGCTTCCTGGCCAGCATGGCTGGAAGACAGGCGCGGGAGGGGGGATCTTCCTACTCTCTGGGTGATTCCAGGCACAAAACCAGCCAACTCCTCCTTGGTCTTCAGGATGAAGCTCAGCGTCTCCTGCGCCGAGAAGCCCTGTCTGACCCACCCCAGCAGGTTGGTCACTCTCTCCTTGCATCTCCAACCTCTGCCGCATGGATCGTCATCATAGCAGCTGCTCCAGGACATTAAATCTCTTTGCTCACATGACTCCGCTTCTGAAATCTGAGCTTCTTAAGAGTAAGCAACCACATGTCTGGGGTGTGTTCTCTTGTCTGCCTTACATTGTGTAGCGTAGAGTCTGACTAGGCACTCAACAAATGTCTGCAGAATTACTCTGCCGTTATGATCCTAGATGGTGCAGGATAATTTCCAAGTGCTATCAGAATTCCAGGCTTCCCACGTGGCTCAGTGGGAAAGAATCCGCCTGCCAATGCAGGAGATGTAGCTTGGATCTCTGGGCCAGGAAGATCTCCTGGAGAAGGCAATGGCAACCCACTCCAGTATTCTTGCCTGGAAAATCCCATGGACAGATGGTCTACAGTCCATGGGGTCACAAAAGAGTCCCACTTGACTTAGTAACTAAAACAAAACCAACAACCAGAATTCCAGGGCTCTCAGTGTCTTTCCAAACTCATTGTTTCTGAAATCATGCCTCTAACATTTAGTTGCAGAGAACTTTTGGAGGTGCTGCAAAAGAGAGATGGAAGAAACTGGAAAATAATATTTGTCAACATTTGTGGAGCATTTATTGCATACTAGGTATCCTTCGTGCAGCATCGCACTTACTGTTTAGATCAGCCCTTTGAGAAAGACATTGTTATCAGGCCCGGTTTATGATTGAAGGAACCGAGGCTTAGAGAGATGAATGTGTTTTGCCCAAGCTCATTCAGCAACACGAAGTGATGCCGGGAGAGAGACCAGACAGCCTGCCTTTGGAGCCGGAGCTCTTAGTTCTTTTAAGCCCTGTCTATCCTCAAGAAATTCACAAAGAGACGCAGCAAATAAAATGCAAATGTGTGAAAGTTCTTGCTTATCAGTTGATGTCACAGTCTCACTCTCAGGCGTATGAGCTTGTACAGGATACAAACCATAGCCTCTCCATGTTTGGTTCCTTCGTGGCCAGCCTTGTGCCAAACATACAGCAGATGCCAGATACACGTCAGAAGACCACGTGGGCGTACCCCTCCAGCCCATGGTGTGAGGAAATGCGATCAGACCAGGTGAGGGCTGCACGTGATGGTCTGCAGGCAGCATAAGGGGCAGGAAAGCCTCTGAGTGGGTTTGTCTACGCGTGTCGGCTGCCCTGACTCATCATGCAACCGGAACACATCAGTCGTGACACAGGTCAACCCTTCCCTTCCTCCAAGGAAGCTTCCTGACCGACCCTGTCTCCTCTCTTTACAGAGGAGAAAACTCTGAAGCCGAGAAGACTGCTAATCCTTGGCCCCTCGGGTTCTGCGTGTGGTGTACGTGGGAGCATATACGGTTTGCCCACTGCTTTTCCCATGTTCATTCCTTCACGGGAGCCCAAGACTGGACCAGCCTTCGAGATGCAAAAGATGTGTTAGTGATGGTCTTTCTGTTGACACACCCAGTGGAGGAGGCAGCAAAACATGTCCTCTGTTTATTGCCCCAAAGACACCCGTATATCGGGCTTATTCGCTAATCCAGCAGCCTGCGGGGTTATGTCCTGGTGTTGTCTTTCAAGAACTAGAATGGTTTCGGAGGCTGGGTTAACAGATGAGGACCTTTGAGAATCTTCAGAGAAAGCAGACACGTCTTATCATCAGGACTTTTGGGTTCTCAGCGTTGGGCTGACTGCAACATGCCTGATACTGAGTGCTGTTTTCCAGACAAGACGCCTCTCCCTGCTTGAACCCTGCTGCGGTGGGGCTGTCTCACGCTGGGCCATGCCCTCGGCTGGGGCCCATGAGCATGCTGGGATCAAGCAGCGTCCTTGTCTGCACGCTCCACAGGGCCCTCATCTCACTTTACCCCCAAATGTGAATTCTTAAGGATCAGGAGCTCTTTCTAATCACGTCTATCTCCTTGGCAGATAGCACATAGCAGATGCTCAATAAATGGCCAATGAATTAAATGACAATTATTCAGCTAAATCAGAGCCAAGGCAGTAGAAGGTGCTTTCCCTTGCATGTGGAGAGGTGGGGATTTATTGAATCTGGCACTGGATAGGGTGCCAGGTTATACAAGTGAACAGGAGCTACCCAGGCCCTGCCTTTGCAGAGTTAACAGTTTGGTGGGAACGTTGGACAAGTGAGCAGAAGCAGAGGCATCCAGCCCACCCAGGGAGGTGGAAACGCGGAAGGGAGTGTTTATTCCACCCTTCGGAGTTTTTGCGCCTTTGCTGTTTAGCAGTCGGGGGCAAGCCACCTCGACTCCATCACTCTTTGCCTTGGTCCCCACCCAGGTCAATAGCATCTGCTTTGAGGTGGACCATGTGAGGGTGGAGATAAAGCAGCTCTTTCTCACCAGAATGCATCTTGGTCAGTCAAGGACCAGCATAGGACCTAACAGCTGGGAAGGAATCTAGCGCCCAGCCCCACAAATGTGGCTGGCATAAGGCACTGAACCGGTGGGGTGTCCACACCCAGGCTGGTGCTTAACCTGTACACTTGGTGCTCAGACACCAAGGGTTAAGCTTGTGGAGAAACTCAACCTGGGTCTCCATTGACAAGCTGTGTGCCCAGCTCCAGGCTGTATCGGGTCACAGGAAACCACCCACAGGCTGGCCAAGCTCCGCCGTTATCTCCAGGGAGCACTTTGCTGTGAAGATGCCCTGGAGGCTAGCACAGGCCCTGTCTTTGCCACAGCAAGCCAGCCGGTTGGCTGGGCCGTGGGTTACAAAGAAACGGTCTAAAACAAACAAACGGCACCCTCCCAAGTTTGAGAGCTTGGCAAGAGGCCTGGACGAAGCACCCAAGCCACACGGATTTGAGTTGCAGAGTCCAAAGCCCACAGAATGTGTCTTGCGGGGGTGGGGTGTCAGCTTCATCTCAGGTCGTTCTTATCAGCCCTACATCACCCCTCGCTCTGAACCGAAATGCCTGTGGCCTGGGACAAACCTGAACCTGACCCCATACCACCCACTTCCCCTGAAGCCTCTGGCTACCTTCTCCTTTAAAAAAAGCAACAACAACACAACGCACCCCTCAGGAAGCGTTCCACGTGCTGCTGCCGTGGGGGCCCCCTGAATCACTGCCAGCCTCCACATTTCAAAGCGGAGCCGGAGGAGTGCCCGGTGATTCCCGGGTGCCAACACAGCTCACTCCCGAGCTCTGATCTATGGATTGTTTTGATTTCCCCCTTTGAACTCTTCCCACCCTGCTCCAGCGGCAGACAGAGATACTGAATTAAGCGACAGACACGTTGGAGACAATGAGCGCCAGGGGCCCCCGGCCCTCCCCCTGCGCCCCTCCCTTCTCCTCCCCGAAATGTGCAGACATCTGCGAGCTGGAGCCGGGCGCTGCAGTCCTAAAGAGGAGCTGGCAGGAGAGTGATGTACAGCCCGGGGCCCTCCCCAGTGACTGGCGTTAACCTCCAGCGGAGAGGCGCTCACCCCATTTCCGACCGAGCCCTTTGTTTCACACCAGTCAGCAGAGGTGCCTCAGCCCTGGCTGAAGATTTAACCAAATTATAATGAATGATGCTCAGCAGCTCTGCGCCCCTAATTAGAACAAGTCGCACAGACATATTGTCTCCCTGGTTTCCTCTGTCCCATTTCTCGCCCTCTGTTTTCTCTGCTCACGACACATGGGCCCCATTAAACATTCTCGTATTTAATGTGGTTCCCTTAAATTACTTCTCAAGTTTTCGAGTTCCATCTAGAATTGGATTTTGCTCTTTGGACTGTGGTTTTGATTTGGGGTTTTGTACATCTCGCCACCGCTCCTCTCCTCCACCTAGTGGAGACGGCGGGCACCACCCAGCAGAGGGTGCATCCAGGGCCCCCGCCAGTCAGGAGTGTTAACCAGGACCCTTGACTCACCCGAGACTTCTTTCGCCCTTCTCTTGAAAGAAAAAGAACTTAACCCAAACACACACTGATGTCCATTTTATGACCTTCGCCCCAATCGCTTCATCCCCATCACAAGGAGAGGGGGTGAAGACCTTCTAGCTATACCATAATTTATCCCGAAAGGAAGAGGGAAAAACGCCTTTCTTGGTTTGTCCTGAGGGGTCTGTAAAGAAAGAGCCTAGATTTGAATTCACTTCAGATGAGTGTGTGCCCAGTCACTCAGTCGTGTCCAACACTTCGCTACCCCATGGACCACGGCCCCCCAGGCTCCTCAGTCCATGGGATTCTCCAGGCAAGAATACTGGAGTGGGTTACCACGCCCTCCTCCAGGGGATCTTCCCCACCCAGGGACTGAATCCAAGTCTCCTGCATCTCCTGACTTGGCAGGCGAATTCTTTACTGCTGCGCCACCTGGGAAACCCCTCGCTGCAGAGGATCACGCCTCAGTTTCTGTAAATTCACATTCTGCAGAAAGGGAGTTTCCTCCTGTGCCAAAGCAGGAGAGAGAGCTCACACTTATGATGCAAGCTGGCAACAAGCACAGGTGTCGAAAGCATATCCCGGGCAGCTCAGTGAGCTGAAGTTTTATCATCCTGGAGCTCTGTATGTGTAAATGTTACCCTGGGTGTCCAGATATAGAAGCCCCAGCTATGTGTACCCAAGACGGAGATCTCTAGGGGGAGAGCTGAGAGGATCCCATCGACCACAGTGGCTGGCAGGGCACACAGGAAGACAGATCCCATGCCCCACACGTGCTGTCAAGCAGCAGTGTGGGGTTCTTTGGATTAGAACACTCTGAGTGAAACTTCTAAATTGGAAGGGGTTTTCAGGCCCCCTGCTCCCCCATCACCGCAATCCAGAAGCCTCTAACGCATGCCTGCCCATGCTCACGTCAAGCTCCACTGCCCAAGGGCAGCCCAGGGCATCTGAGAGCCGCTCCAGGGCCTGTCATGGAGAGAGGTGTTCATCTGTGTGACCTCTAGAAAGGCATTCAACCTCTCTCAAACTGCACTCATTGGACAGATACGTACCAAGGAATGTTCTAGGCACTGGGGATGCGTCACATACAATTTCTTAATCATTTTGAACAATTATCTTATCTATGACAAGGAAACGATGGCCCACCTCACAAATGAGCTCATGTTTGGGAAATTCATAAGTGGTCATGATTTCTCTTGACTACAGTGATCAGAAACGTTTTCTCTATGTGGAAGTGTAGCTTCCATATAAAGAGGTATTGGCTTCCCCGTATCTTCTCCCTCGGGTTTTGGTCCTACCTCAGAGAATGGACCAACTTCCTCCTCAATGACATGCATCCCTCTCACAGCTCCTCTTGTGTTTGCTTCTCCAGGCAGAATGCTTTCCCATCCTTCGAATTCTCCTCACATCAAATAATTTCTGGAACTTTCTCCACCTTAGCTAATCTCTGTTCCTGCATGCTCAGTCATGTTTGACTCTTTGTGGCCCCATGGACTGTAGCCCACCAGCCTCCTCTGTTAATGGGATTCTCCAGACAAGAATACTGGAGTGGGTTGCCATTTCCTGCTCCGGGGATCTTCCCGACCCAGGGATCGAACCCAGGTCTCCTTATCTCCTGCATTGCACATAGATTCTTCACCACTGAGCTATCAGGGAAGTCCTAGCTAGTCTCTGAGTACACTCTAATTAATGCACTTCTCACAGTCTGGTACCCCAGACTGAACATGATCCTCCAGGTGACGCCTGACCAAGAGCATAAAGAGACAACGCCCTGCCACCCCCCAGCCCGGAGGACTGGGTCTCCATTCATTCTTTCCTCTCCTGTTGTGTTGGCTGCTAGCGATCACATCACACTGTTGGCTTATTCTGAGCTGGTGGTCATTTAAAAGCCTCAGATATTTTTCACATGACTTCCTGCCAAGGCAGTCTCCCCCACTCTGCGTATTTGCCATTTTATTTTTTTTTCCCCACATAAAGGCCAGACTTTACATGGAGGCCTGTTAAATTGTGTCTTACTGTTTCTGACCCAGCATTCCAACTTGTCAGGACCACTCGGGGTCCTCATCCTGTCACCTCTGGTATTAACTCTCCCTCCCAGATTTGTGACATCTACACCTTTGATCAGTACGCCTCCTGAGTTTTCATCTAATGATAAATCAGACAGGATCAAGGGAGACCTTGGCACTCTGCAAGAAACCTCTCCGAAGGTTGACACCCAACGCCCGTGAGTGGAACACAGCCCCTCCAGGCAGTAAGGAGATGGAGCCTGAGCAGGGCTCCCTACACACCCACCCGGGGGGCCGCCTCGCGCTCCCCCTCTACGCAGCTGCCTCCACCTCTTGCTCCTCATCCTGAAACCTGCCTCCTTGTCGGTATTCAGCTCTCCAGGTCTTCTTGATGACCCTTCTTTTTATTTCTGCCACATCCTGGATCCGTCTGGTCCTCTCCCCTTCACCCAGTCTCTCTGGGCAACAGGCTCAGGGTTTGCTGGAACTTGTCCTGGCCTCCCGGGCTTTCTCACACAGTGTCAGACTCACCCTCAGCCAAGTTCAGATCAATTTGTGACTTCTCTCCACCACCCCGGCCGCGCTCAGCACATGGGCTGTGACATCCGTCCAATAGTCAACACTTTGGATTCAGCTGTTGAGCCAGCTGCAAATACACAAAACCACGACTCTCATCCAACCCACATTTCACCATCTTAGCCACAAGGAAACCATGAGAGAAGCTGTTAACCCTAAGCTGAAATCAAGACCTGCAATGTTTAGCGCATACACCTGATGCACAAACATAGTAACCTTATCAGAAGAGGAAATGAGGTTAGTTTGGAATAACTTGTGCTCAGTGAAGTCATTTTATTCTCAACTGGTCATTGCATTCCTTCCTAAATGCTCACCCACCATCTGCTCCTTAATCCATTCTGTTGTCAAGGATCTACCTCAAAATCATTTGTCCGGAGTTTCCAGAAACTATCTTTTTTCTCCTTTATGAAAATCAGAATAATCTCTGTGCAGTTCCTGATCCTGGCACCACCTTCTATTCTCCACAATCACTTAAAACTTACTGACAGTGGCTCCCAATCCCACCGGAAAGTTCTTTCCACACCTCGGGATATGAGTCACTGGGTCAGATACTTGGACCCATTTGAATCCTGCTTCTTGTCCCCTTCTAATCTAATCTCCTCATCTCCCTTGAGCTCCGAGCTGGTCAGAACTGCCTTGGGCTGCAGCGAGCAGAAAATCTAGGTTTCAACTGGCGTAAACAATAAGGAAAATAGATTACCTCATGAAAGGAAAAGTGCTAGGCAGAGAGGCCTTGGGACTGGTTACTTGAGTAGTTCGATGACCTCGTCAAGGACCCCTCTCTGCCCTTGTACTCTGCCATCCTCAGGCTGTCGATTCAGTTCCCTCGTGGTCAGAAGGTGGCTTTTCCGTTTCTAATATCCCAGGCAAACACAACAATGGGGAAGCAAGGACACTTTTTCAGAAATCTTAACAGAACCGTCCTCGCATATCGTTAGGCACAAGTCTGTTGCCCACCCTCAGAACAATCAGTGATGAAGGGCGTAGAACCACGCAACCATCCTGGACAACTCAGAATTTATCGCTCAGATGTGAAGGGGTGTTAACACTTTAAACACCAGCCATCTGCCAACAGAGAAGGAGGACGCAGCGACTGAGTTGGCAATTATATCTATAGACTTCAAACCTCTACATGTTGTTTTTCTCATTCTAGTTTAACATCCTTGAGAGAATTATATTTTCAACTCCTGTTTGATTTTCTCGGCCTTCTTATCTAACATTATTTCCTTTTGCCCAGTCAAAGGGTCTACACTTGCACTGCTTTTCTTTCACCAAACACAGCCTAAAGACTTTGTATTGTCCTTCTTCGAATGTCTCCTTCTTTAAAGATAAGTTCATTCTGAACCTTAACCTTGCTATCACTATTCCCACAAACTCACTCCACTCTTTGGTTCTCATCCTCAGGGTCCAGGGGTTGTACGTGTTTTTAAAGTCAGAATTCAACCTGGGGCAAGTTTCATGGCCCCAGTGTGGGGCCCTTTTTCCTCCTCATTGGGATCAGCTCTGACTGTATTGTTACAATGCTTTTCCCAGGAACATTCTATCTTCTTTCCTGACATCATCAGCTACTGGCCCAGACTTCTCTATGAATGTTCAAAATGTGCTACAGTGGACATCACTACGTCCAGGGGCCCTATTTTCTTTTGTGCAACTGCTTCTTACCCACCATCCTCAACCCAACCTCCACTGCTGGGTGAAAGAGTGACCCAGGCTGGGGCTACCATATATGTGTTCCGTCTTGCAGTGGTGATGGTTCCAGAGCAGCACATGGGGCCATCAAGGCCAACAGTGGATCTGGCTTGCATCGAAAAACAGAGACTGCCGGAGATAAAGAGCACCTTTCCACCTAGGCCATCAGTTCCGCTCAGGCGCTCAGCCGTGTCCGACTCTTTGCGACCCCACGAACCGCAGCGCGCCAGGCCTCCCTGTCCATCATCATCTCCCGGAGTTCACTCAGACTCACGTCCATCAAGTCAGTAATGCCATCCAGCCATCTCATCCTCGGTCGTCCCCTTCTCCTCCTGCCCCCAATCCCTCCCAGCATCAGAGTCTTTTCCAGTGAGTCAACTCTTCTCATGAGGCAGCCAAAGTACTGGAGTTTCAGCTTTAGCATCATTCCTTCCAAAGAAATCCCAGGGTTGATCTCCTTCACAATGGACTGGTTGGATCTCCTTGCAGTCCAAGGGACTCTCAGGAGTCTTCTCCAACACCACAGTTCAAAAGCATCAATTCTTTGGCCCTCAGCCTTCTTCACAATCCAACTCTCATATCCATACATGACCACTCGAAAAACCATAGCCTTGACTAGACGGACCTTAGTAATATCTCTGCTTTTGAATATGCTATCTAGGTTGGTCATAACTTTCCTTCCAAGGAGTAAGCATCTTTTAATTTCATGGCTGCAGTCACCATCTGCAGTGATTCTGGAGCCCCCCAAAATAAAGTCTGACACCATTTCCACTGTTTCCCCATCTATTTCCCATGAAGTGATGGGACCGGATGCCATGATCTTCGTTTTCTGAATGTTGAGCTTTAGGCCAACTTTTTCACTCTCCTCTTTCACTTTCATCAGGAGGCTCTTTAGCTCCTCTTTGGCAGTTGCCTTCCCACCTGTTGTTTGCAGATTGCAGTACTAAAACCGCGGGATGAGAGAAGGGAGACCTAAGTGGCCTTTGATAAGAATGAGAATAACTGTCTTATTCAAGCTCCTGATTACAGCGGTGCCTGAAGCTGCTCTGTCACGGGCTTCCCAGTCTCAAGGGCCAATTCACTCTCTTTTGCCTGATTGCCAGTGAAAGGGCCCTGCTTGATACATACGTTTACCCTCCTAACGTCAGGGGCACAGTTTGTGTCCAGCACCCTCGTCTTCGCTATCACAACCTCCAAGGTTACATCATCTCTTTCCTCCAAAGTTCCCACAATTTTCATTGTTATGGGAACAGTGAGCTCATTCCTCCCTGTACAAAATGCCAAGAGATACTGCTCTTCTCTGTCTCCTTTGTCTTTTCAGAGGTGTTATTGCCATACAAAGTGAAAAGACTTGCCAACCATCATGCTTTCAGGATAATAAGACCTTCATCTATAGCAGGGAGAGGGAAATGGCAACCCACCCCAGTGTTCTTGCCTGGAGAATCCCAGGGACGGGGGACCTGGTGGGCTGCCGTCTATGGAGTCGCACAGAGTCGGACACGACTGAAGCGACTCAGCAGCAGCAGCAGCAGCACCTGTAGCAGATGACTGGTGAATTGTAAGTCCTCATGATTTCTTCCCTATATTTGTGTGAGGGACCAGGCCTTTTTAAAAATACCACCTACATTTTCTGCTAGTCCAGGTCTTAGGGAACTGTTGACTGAAGTTCCGCCCACGTTGGCCAGTCACAATAATAACCACTTGCATGAATTGTTTCACAAGTAAGTCCTGGTAAAGAAACACGTTGCTGCTGCTGAAAACTAACCAAGAGAATTTGGGAGGGGCCAAAAGGAGGGCTTCCCTTGTGGCTCAACTGGTAAAGAATCTACCTGCAATGTGGGAGACCTGGGTTCAGTCCCTGGGTTGGGAAGATCCCCTGGAGAAGGGAAGGGCTACCCACTCTAGTATTCTGGCCTGGAGAATTCCATGGACTGTACGACAGTCCGTGGGGTTGCAAAGAGTCGGACATGACTGAAGGACTTTCACAAAAGGAGGAAGGAGACAGCAGTCCATATGTCTTACCAACCTCCCCAGATCCTTTATGCTGGAATCCATCTTGGCTGAGAGATGCATGCACCAGCAGGAAGGACCCTGAGTCAGGCCGAACATGGGCCAAGCAAGACAACTGGCCAGAGACAGCCCAGAAACCAACCCCATCACCATAAAACCTGAGACCATGAGCCAGTCTGTGGCTGAGCAGTTCTCTGGTCCCTTACCCTGCTGCTCGCTGCCAGACACCACTCTCCAATAAAGTCTTTTGTTTCATCAGCGCATGTCTCTCCTTGGACAATTCATTTCCAAGTTTAGACAAGGGGGCTTCCCTGGTGGCTCAGTGGTAAAGAAACCACGTGCCAATGCAGGAGATGCCGGTTCAAGCCCTGGATCGGAAAGATCCCCTGGAGAAGGCAAGGGCACCCACTCCAGTAATCTTGCCTGGAAAATTCCATGGGTGGAAGAGCCTGGTGGGCTACAGTACATGGGGTCACAAAGAGTCAGACACGACTGAGAGACTTCACTTTCTTTTTCTTTCTAGAGCCCTAATGTGGGTCCCCATTGCAGACCCCTTGTGTCTGGATTCTCACTCCATTCTCTCTGGGTTCAGTTCAGTTTAGTCACTGAGTCATGTCCGACTCTTTGTGACCCCATGGACTGCAGCACGCCAGGCCTCCCTGTCCATCACCAGCTCCTGGAGTTCACTCAAACTCATGTCCACTGAGTCAGTGATGCCATCCAACCACCTCATCCTCTGTCATCCCCTTCTCCTCCTGCCCTCAATCATTCCCTGCATCAAGGTCTTTTCAAATGAGCCACTTCATTGCATCAGGTGGCCAAAGTACTGGAGTTTCAGCTTCAGCATCAGTCCTTCCAATGAATATTCAGGACTGATTTCCTTTAGGATGGACGGGTTGGATCTCCTTGCAGTCCAAGGGACTTTCAACAGTCTTCTCCAACACCACAGTTCAAAAGCATCAATTCTTAGGCACTCAGATTTCTTCACAGTTCAACTCTCACATCCATACATGACTGCTGGAAAAACCATAGCCTTGACTAGATGGACCTTTATTGGCAAAGTAATGTTTCTGCTTTTGAATGTGCTATCTAGGTTGGTCATAACTTTTCTTCCAAGGAGTAAGCATATTTTAATGTCATGACTGCAGTCACCATCTGCAGTGATTTTGGAGCCCAAAAAATAAAGTCAGCCACTGTTTCCACTGTTTCCCCATCTATTTGCCATGAAGTGATGGGACCGGATGCTATGATCTTAGTTTTCTGAATGTTGAGCTTTAAGCCAGCTTTTTCACTCTCCTCTTTCACTTTCATCAAGAGGCTATTTAGTTCTTCTTCACTTTCTGCCACAAGGGTGGTGTCATCTGCATATGAGGTTATTGATCTTTCTCCCGGCAATCTTGATTCCAGCTTGTTCTTCTTCCAGCCCAGAGTTTCTCATGATTTATGCTGCATATAAGTTAAATAAGCAGAGTGACAATATACAGCCTTGACATACTCCTCTCCTGCTTTGGAACCTGTCTGTTGTTCCATGTCCAGTTCTAACTGTTGCTTCCTGACCTGCATACAGATTTCTCAAGAGGCAGGTCAGGTGGTCTGGTATTCCCATCTTTTTAAGAATTTTCCACAGTTTGTGGTGATCCACACAGTCAAAGGCTTTGGCATAGTCAATAAAGCAGAAGTAGATGTTTTTCTGGAATTCCTTGCTTTCTCTATGATCCAATGAATGTTAGCAATTTGATGTCTCATTCCTCTGCCTTTTCTAAATCCAGCTTGAACATCTGGAAGTTCACAGTTCAGGTACACTTGAAGCCTGGCTTGGAGAATTTTGAGCATTACTTCACCAGCATATGAGATGAGTGCAATTGCGCGGTAGTTTGAGCATTCTTTGGCATCGCCTTTCTTTGGGATTGGAATGAAAACATTATAGTGAAAATTAAATGAGATATTGCAAGTAAAATACTTTGATGATGACTACCAATAGAAAAAAGCAATATATATATATATATATATATATATATAAGCACCAATCTTTATCATTTTTTTAATTTCATTACCAAGTTTTCTACCCTGTTCACCCTCGAGTTCATTAATTTTCATGCTGTTTGCTTACGATGGGTAACTCCTCCCTGCCTGTGGAAGACTGCTCTCTCTCTTTTAAACCAGTTGCATCCTCCCACGGCTGGACAAGCGCCATCCCAACAGGTGTCCAGCTCTCGGAATTGCCTCTTCCCGTTTCACGTCAGGTCTGCCTTGCCGCTCCGCTGCATCTGCTGGGGCCCAGACTCCTGAGCATCTCTGCCTCCCTGTTTGTGTGTCTGTTTCCTGTGTCCTTTGCCTGAGAGACTGGCTATGAGCTTTTGCTCAGTTTATGGACCATCTTGCCGTTTTGTTTGCATTTCCCCTTGCCACATCACATAACCCAGGTTTAAAGCCAAGTTCTCACACAAGGCATTCCTGAGCACAGCAGAAACAACCCCAAAGGAACTTGGAACATGCTCCCTTCATCTACCCTGACTTGTTGCTGACTCTCTGCCTTCTACTCTCTTCCCAAATTTCCCCATGTCCCAGATTCTTGTTCTTAACTAGCCCAATGTGCAAAAGCTTTAGCTGATTTTTTTCTCCTTGCTGCATACTATATTCTTAATATTTCTAAAGAAGACTACCTTCAATCTCAAACTGCTTATATAGATATTTTCCTGAATTAAAACACCTTCTTTCACAAGAAGTTATGTCTAGTTCAAGACATAAGAATTTTTTATTCACTCATATATTTCATCGAATTTTATCTGATACTTTTTTCTCCCTCAGTTTAAAGTATTTTGATCAGTAGGCATGTCCCCTTCACATACATTCCTCTTGGTTTTTATGACCAGCATTCCAAACCCAGATCATCCTTCTGTTATCTTAAGCTGTAGGCTCAAATACCAAATCCTGTTTTTTATTTCTTCATTTTTTTTTTCCACTATCTGTAAGTGGCTCTGGTTGCAAAGAGCTGGACACAACTTGGTGACTAAACAGCAACAACAGAATGGTTCTGATTTCCTCTAGTTCTGAAAGCCCCAATTTCAAAACAGAAAAGAAGAGAGAAATAGAGATCCATACGCAGAGCGGTATTTCACAGGAACTTTAAGTCCATGAATTAAGATAAACTGAAAGTGGTCAGACGAGACAGCAAGAGTGAACATCGACATTTCAGGAATCAGTGAACTAAAATGGACCAAAATGGGCAAATTTAACTCAGATGACCATTATATCTACTACTGTGGGCAAGAATCCCTTAGAAGAAATGGAGTAGCCCTCATAGTCAACAAAAGACTCTGAAACGCAGTTCAGTTCAGTTCAGTCGCTCAGTCATGTCCGACTCTTTGTGACCCCATGAATCACAGCACGCCAAAAGCAGAGACATTACTTTGCCGACTAAGGTCCGTCTAGTCAAGGCTATGGTTTTTCCTGTGGTCATGTATGGATGTGAGAGTTGGGCTGTGAAGAAGGCTGAGCGCCGAAGAATTGATGCTTTTGAACTGTGGTGTTGGAAAAGACTCTTGAGAGTCCCTTGGACTGCAAGGAGATCCAACCAGTCCATTCTGAAGGAGATCAGGCCTGGGATGTCTTTGGAAGAAATGATGCTAAAGCTGAAACTCCAGTACTTTGGCCACCTCATGCGAAGAGTTGACTCATTGGAAAAGACTTTGATGCTGGGAGGGATTGGGAGCAGGAAGAGAAGGGGACGACCCAGGATGAGATGGCTGGATGGCATCACTGACTCGATGGACGTGAATCTGAGTGAACTCCAGAAGCTGGTGATGGACAGGGAGGCCTGGCTTGGGTGAAATCTCAAAAACGACAGAATGATCTCTGCTCATTTCCAAGGCAAATCACTGAATATCACAGTAATCCAAATCTATGCCCCAACCAAACTCCAGGAGTTGGTGGTGAACTGGGAAACTTGGTGGGCTGCAGTCCGTGGTGTTGCAAAGAGTCAAGCATGACCAAGCCACTGAAATGAACTGAACTGAACTGATGACACCTGTATCTTCAAGATGTTCAGTTTCTTACTCACAGTACCAAAAATCCCAATAGTTTTGGTGGCCCAGACACCTACTCACCCCATCAGTGATTTTCAGGGAATGGTTCGGATGGTTGTTGGCAAGTTCTTCATCATACCCGACACATAGGTCCTACACAGAATACTCGCCAATTAAGTCGTCAGCTCTGGGCTTCCCCTGCGGCTCAGCGATAAAGAATCTGCCTCAATCCAGGAAATACAGTAGATGCTGCTTCAAACCCTGGGTTTGGAAGATCCCCTGGAGGAGGGCATGGCAACCCACTCCAGGATCCTTGCCTGGAGAATCCCAGGGACAGAGGAGACTGCAGGCTACACCCCGTAGTGTCACAAAGACTCAGACATGACTGAAGTGGCTGTGCACACATGCTCACATGTAAGCTCCACTCTTGGAAAACGCCGCAGCAAGTCTCAGGGAAACAGTGCTCTTCACCGTGATGCATCTCTCTTCCCTTGGAACAGTAAGTCCAGCCTTCCCCTTGCTTATACTTGTAAGTGTGCTGGTGGGTGAGTCTTAAGTTGGGAATTTTTCAGAACACCTAGAATTGACTCGTTGATGCTATACGTGGGTTAAGATGCCCCGAATAAGAGGTAATCTGAGGCTGAACTGAGAGTGTAATCAGATTTCATCAAAGCAGATAGTAAAATGGGGCCAAGATCCAAATTACAGGGCCGATGGTGGGCCACAGATCATTAACAGGCATGCTCATTCAAAAGGAGTACCTTGGATCATTCTGGAGTGATGATGAAAGAGATGGCCAGGCTTAGAAAGAAATTAGGAATCTTAAGTCTGGAGGAGGAGGATCCAAGGATTGGACAAGGGTGCAGGGCCTCCAGTGGAGCCTCCCAGAGAACCTTATCAATCTCTTTGCTGCTGCCAGGGTGGATTCTAACTGGCTAACCATGATGTCATAGCTTCTGTAACCACAGGATGTCCCCCAGGGCCTATGTCAGCTGAGGGACCGTGGGCCTACAGAGAGCATTTCCAGGCCATTTCCTGCTTCTCTTTTTCCCCCTAGGTCCCCTGATTATACCATCTTGATTCTTGATCTTTTTTAGCAAAGTCCCAACCTGAGCCTAAAGTTATGTCTGTAACTAGAGACTTGGATGTGTCTCCAGGATGTTCTGGACATCCAGAAGTTCTGGACATCTAGGACTTCATCCTACTAGAAGTCTGTTTATCCACATGAGAAGCTGAGGGGGACTCCTAAGAAATAACTCACCCTAAGAGAACAGGGAAGGGGCAGAGACACACAGCCTAAACAAATCCTTATCCTCAGAGGAAAGCTGGTTCTATATTAAAAAAAAAAGAAAGAAAGAAAGTTGGTTCTGAAGGTGGCATAGCATCTGCTTCTGGGATTTGTCTCCTGGGCAGTCTCCCTCACAGCCACATTGCCTAGATCCTAGAAAAGGACAGACCGTGACTACAAAGAAGAAGAATTAATGTTGCTGAAATTCTGTATTGTCACAAAGCATAGCGAAAAGAGATCTCCCTTTCCTTATCATAGTGCAACACACAGCGGTAGTTTGCACACCCAGAGAGATGACTCAATGGAGGTATATGGTAGTGAACTTCAACATGGCTCCCAACGATTTCCTCATCTCCCGGAATTTGCCTTTTTGAATAGTCCCCTCCCATATCTTATCAGAGTGGGTCTGTGTGACCAACAGAATGTGGCAGAAGTTACAGCTTGTCACTTCCAAGGCTAAGAATCTTTGCAGCTCCCTCCTTGCCCTCTCTCTGAATCATTCATTCTGGGGAGAGCCAGGAGCCATGTTATCAGCACACTTTTGAAGCCCACTAGAGACATCCATGTTGTAAGAAGCTGAGGCCTACAAACAAGAGCCATGTGAATAGACATCTTGGAAGTGACTGCTCCAGCCCTGACCTAGAGACGGCAACCTCATGAAAGACCCGGAGCCAGAACCGTCCAGCTAAGCCATATCTGGATTCCTGGTCCTAAGGAACTGGTGGGATTCAAACACTGGTTCATCTGTGAAGTTTTGGGTAGTAGATAACTAACATCAATAGATAACTAACACAGAGTTCAGTACTGGAAGTGAGGGGTTGTTATAGTAAATATGTTTAAATGTGGGAGAGGCTTTAGAATTAAGCAAGAAGCAGAAGGTGGAACTACTTTGAAGAGAACGCTGGTGAAAACTTGACGTGCTTTGATGAAACTGTTTGTAGATGCGTGATGACCTCTAAGGAGTCTGCAGATGAGGGTATAAAGCAGAGTGAGAAAAATCTTACTGTAAAGTGGGAGAAAAGGGAAATCCTTCTTATATAGCGGTAGAAAGTTTAACAACACTATCACCTGCAGCTGGGCAGAAAGAAAACATACCTAAGGAAACGGGTCCAGCTAAGGGGTTTTATAAGCTATGTGTTAAAGGTGACACTTGGTCTCTTCTTGTTGCTTAAAATAAAATGTGAGAGAAAATAGATAGGCTAAAAGAAGGGCTGTTAACATGAAAGAGCTAGAACTTGATGGTCTTGAAATTTTCCATTGTCCCAAGATGGCAGACAATGTTAAAACTAAGAAGTGCCTTCTACACAATGATTAATTTCAGGGCCCTGTAAAAGAAACGTGTAGAAGGTGGAGCTAAGGGTCTGGCAGTAAAGCCCCTTATTGGGACCTCAGGAAGCTCTAAGGTAGTATCTCAGAAGGCTATTCAATCAAAAGAAAAATTCCTCTAAAAAACTTAAGTATGTGCCTTGCAGATACTCCCAGTTAAGGAATAGAGTCTCTGCTGCTGCTGCTGCTAAGTCACTTCAGTCATGTCCAACTCTGTGTGACCCCATAGACGGCAGCCCACCAGGCTCCTCAGTAGAGTCTCTAAGAAGTTTAAAAATATTGTCCTCCTATCATTTCAGCGTGAGTCCACTGGTTTATCTCAAAGAGATTTCTGGGTGTAGCCTTTTACTAATATATTGATCACAGAGACTTACAAAGTTTTCAAGAAAATTATATTTGTAGAAATACAGCCAACTGGGACTGAAAAGGATAGAAACATTGTGAAACATAAATGATCTTTGAACCTCTCTTCCCAAATTTCAGCAGCAAACAGGCTTGGAAACCCATACAGCTGCAAACAATACTACCCTTCCCAGGAAAGTGGGGCTAACTCACAGGAAGAAGCAAGACACCAGAGGGCAGGGCAGAGAGCAGGGAAGACTTGCTGGCATTCAGGAGTAAAATCGAGTCTTCAAGAATCCTCAACATCTGTCCAGCTGTATTTCAGACTTCAGTGGACTATGAGGGCTTTCTGCCTTCTGTTCTCTCCATTTGGAACAAACATCTCTATGATGGTTATCCGACGCCTGTCCCATCATTATTATATGTTGAGCGTGTACATTCACACGGCTTTGTGTTTTTGAGGAACTATATTTAAGGAGCTGAATTTAAGGAATTGTACCTGAGGACACTTATCAGCCCCTTATTTAGATAAAATTCAGGAACTGATACTGATGCTCTGATGGAATGGTACCTTGGAGGCCTTAGGTGGGAGTGAATGTATTTTGCACATGAGAACAAAAATAGTTAAAAACAGCAGGCTGAGTCTATTGACTTTTCAAAGTCTACAGATGTTTTACTCTTCTCTTCAATAGCTGGAAATAAACTTCCCTCCCCTCGAGTGTGAGCTGGACTTAGGAGCTCAGCTGTAAGGAATAGAATGGAGCAGAGGTGAGGACGCGCCCCTTTGAATGCTAGGTCCCAAAAGGCGCCCCCGCTTCCTGCTCGCCCTTCCCCTTTAGACCCTTTGCTCTGAGGAAAGCCAGATTCTGCGTTACAAAGACGCTCAGGCAACCTGTGGAGATGCCCACACGATAAGGAACTAAGGTCTCCTGCCAACACCCAGGTGAGTGGGCCATTTTGAAAGCATATACTCCCAGTCCAGCCTTCAGATGATATCCTAACTCTAACTCATGAGAGTCCCTGGACAAGATTTACCCAGCCAAGTCACTCCTGAATTCCTTACCCAGGAGAAAAGCTGTGAGATGATCACTGATGAATATAGCCCCTTAGCTTCCACCCCACAGACCTACACTGGACGGGCAGTATGCGAGAGAAATCAGTCTTTATCGTGCTCATGTGCCTGCGGATCATCTGCCTGTCTTCTTTGGAAAAAAGGCTACTCAGGTTTTCTGCCCATTGTAATCTGATCAGCTTGTTTGCCCTCTTGACACTGAGTTTGCATGAGCGGTCTATACACTTTGGATATTACCCCCTTATCAGCCACATCATATGCAAGCATTTTCTCCCATCCAGTAGGCTTCCTTTTCATTTTGTCAATGGTTGCCCTTGCTGTGCAAAAGCTTTCAAGTTTAATTAGGTTTCATTCTGTTTATTTTTACTTTTGTTTCCTTTGCCTTAGGAGATAGGTCTAAAAATTATTGCTTTGATTTATGTCAAAGAGTGTTCTGCCTATGTTTTCTTCTAGGAGTGTCATGGTTTCCAATCTTACATGTAGGTCTTAAATTTGGAATTTATTTTTGTATATGGTATGAAAAAATGTTCTAATTTCATTCTTTTACAGGTAGCTATTCAAATCTTTATTATTTTAAGCCACTGATATTTGAAGATTGCTTATAACGGCAGCCTAACCTAGTCTTGGCTAACTGAAACACTAGGCTTTACCTCATGTTAAAGTATAAATAAAACCCATATTCAGAAAAGTAGTGCAAAGTATCTATATTCCATAGGGGTCTCAGTGAGGTAATAATGATGCTTGGTTCTCTCCACATCTTGGATCTCTCAGGCTCTTGGAAAAGTCTGCTTAATGAGAATAAGGCTTATTCATTCCCAAGTTGAGTAGTCCTCAAATTCTAGTGAGACTAGACTGCCTGAGAGTTTGATATTATACAGTCCCAGGCCCCACTCCCAGAAAGCCAGCTTCTGGAGAAAGGTTTGGGAACTGGCCTAAAGCAAATTTTAATAAGAGTGCCAGGAGATTCTGATGCAATTTGAAAACTTCTGAGCAAGTACCTAGAAGACAACATGCTGAGGGACAGTAGCTGTCGGTAGGGCAAAGTCAAGGCCACAGCCTAGAGGCTAAGAGTGTGGATGTTCCACGCCTGTCTTAGACTAGGCCATTCCAGTCTCTCAGGAATCTTCCTGTTACTTTTACTGTATAAATAAAACTTCCTGGTTCAATACCCAGCTTAAAAACAACAACAACAACAGCAAAGAATGTGGGGACTGCAATCTAGCAGAAGTGGGTGAGAATCTAGCCTCTTAGTAACGGTGTGCTCCTGGGCAAGCCACTGCATTTCTCTTGCTTCCATCGCCATATCCATACAATGGGGATCCATTATTAATTTCCCTGAGATTATTCGGAGTAGTCAATTAAGTTATATATTTAAATTAAGTTATCTACTTAAATTAAGTTATATACTTAAATTACTAGAAGCGGTAACTGACGCATAATAAAACAGAAGACATCTTCCAATGCAGGGTGGCGTTAGCGAGAACACAAAGTAAGCAGTTAGAGAGTCGGGATCAGGTCCCACCAAGCGAGGATTAACTAAGACAAAGGCCTGTGTCTTACTTCATCCAGCTCCTGCTGTCTACTCCCTCTCGCAGCGAAGCTGCTGCAGTTCATACATACATGTTCCAACTAACAGGGGTTTCGTGGGTTTCCAGGTTTCCAAACCATGTAGAAACATACAGCATTCACAATGTTTTGCTCCTGAATCCATGTCGGTCTCTGACATTGTTCCATTAAATAGCATCACAAGGACATCCTACAGCACGCTAGGAAGTGAAGGGATCCTAGAGGCCCTCCAGTCTAACACCTCCCTATACCCATTTTACAGAAGAGAACACTGAGCTCCTCAAAGATGAACATGTGAGAAACGCCCCACGTTGTGAGTGGCCAGGCCAGGCCTCCAGCCCCGTTTCTTCAAGTCCCAGTCTTTCGCTTTTTCTTTCCTGCTGACCTGGTATTTCTCTATGCATTCGAAAAAAATAAAGACCACTGAGAAAGGGATCACTTTAATCAGCACAGAGGAAGCATGGGCCACGGTGAGACATAGGAGTGAGTGAGTTCCAGGCCGCTGCCTCTGCTAGGCTCCGAGTTCCCGATGCTCTTTGTCCTGGGGCCCATCCACGTGACACCCATCACTGCAGCGCTGGCTGGAGACCCTGCCCTGCTGACATTTTAAGGCCTGGGAGAGAGGTGGGGACCTCATGGAGAGAGCCTGTGCTCTGTGCCTGGAGAGAGGTTTAGGAATTTGTCTAAAGCAAATTTTAACAAGAGCTTTGGAAAATTCTGGGCAGGTATATAGTAGACAGCCCGCTGAGGGACAGGAGGGGTCCCTCCACTGGGACTTCATGGGGAAACTAACGGGAAAGATAGGAAAGCTCATCGGACTGAGAATGTAGTTCTGTTCTCGCCTCTGCTGCTGATCTGCCGTGTGACCGTGAGCCTCTCGCCCTCAGCCTCCCTGTGCCTCAGCTTCCTCAGTGATGTTAAAAGTGTTAACACCTGCCAGTCTGCCTAGTCCGTGTTCCAAGAAACCCAGAAGAGAGTCTAGTCTAACCTCCTAATTTGATTTACAAACAGCTCACCAATTCATTTGCATGAGATCTTGGACACACGTGAGACAATAGTGAAAGGTGGCTCATATATATTGGAGTCTAAGGATCAAGTTAAATGAAAATGGCCAGCCAGTCATACCCTATTTCCTAGAGTCCAGAGGCTGGAGATACCTTCATAGTATCCACCTTGGGATTCTTGAAAAGTGAAAGTCGCTCAGTCGTGTCCGACTCTGTGCCCTATGGACTATACAGTCCACGGAATTCTCCAGCCCAGAATACTGGAGAGGGCAGACTTTCTCTTCTCCAGGGGATCTTCCCAACCCAGGGAGCTGAACCCAGGTCTCCCGCACTGCAGGCGGATTCTCTACCAGCTGAGCCACAAGGGAAGCCCAAGATTACGGGTAGCCTATCCCCTCTCCAGTGGATCTTCCTGACCCAGGAATCAAACCGGGGTCTCCTGCTTCCCAGGTGGATTCTTGACCAACTGAGCTATCAGGGATTCTTAAAGACAGAGGGAAAATGCTTCCAATTCCTTGGTCAAGACAATTACATCAACAGATGTCCTGGATGGAGAGACCTAGACTGCAGAATGAGAGAAAGCCCATTCAGAACAGGGGCCCCAGGAGCCCTGACCCTGCACACCAAACTCCAGGGAGAGGCTGGGAGGAAGCTGTGACCAGGGCCGGAGCTTGCGGAAAAAGAAAAAGCAGACTGGTGGGCTCTGGAGATACGTCTTGAATATCCGGAACCATAGCTCGAGCAGGGCACTGGGCTCCAAGGACAGGCTGAGCGGAAGACTGGCGGGAGGGTAGGGGGAGCTTTGCTTTATTTTTGGATTTTGCCAAATCAAAAGAATTTGGGAAATGATGGAAACTGCTGTGCTGAAATGCAGACTCTGCCAGGTCAGCACAGGCCTGTTTATAAGTAATTCAATCTGAGGCGGGGAAGAGCTGCAGGCGCGCACGCACACACACAGTCACACACCCGTTCACACACACGTAACTTTAGCACAGGCCGCTGGCAGCGGGACGCCCGATCCTGGTGTTGATTCCTGAGACCGTGGTCAGCATGTGGGCTCCTGGCCGGTACTCAGTCATTCATCCATTCTCTCCAGCGTTTGCTGAGCGCTTGCAATGCATCAGGCACGTGATAAGCTCTGGGGATAACATGGGGAGCCCAGCAGAGGTGGGCTTACAGTCCAGCAGCCATACCACCGATGGGAATGCAGATCCCCCACCCTCCTGTCCCAGGCCCACATAGAGAGGCAGGCGCAGGGAGGGTGCGGGTGTAACCCAGGATGACATTGTTGGAGGGGAGCAAGGAGCTCTGCGGCAGAGGCCATCCACGCTTCCCGCTTTTGTTATCACTGAGGGAGCGGGCAGGGCTCCCCTGGGGGTGGGAAACGCCTTCCCTTGCCTCAGGGGAGCCATCATTACAGATCTAACCAGTCATGACCATCTCATTACCTTTGGCCTCAGCATATAGAGAAGAGAAGAAATGGCAACCCACTCCAGTATTCTTTCCTGGAGAATCCCATGGACAGAGGAGCCTGGCAGGCTATAGTTTATGGGGTCACAAAGAGTCGGACATTACTGAGCAACTTCACTCCACTTCAGCATAGAGACATGTGACCAAATCCCGGCTAAAGAGGCACAAGAACTCTCAAGGGGACGGGTTCCTTTCCCAAACAAAAAGACATAGCCCCTCTGCCCTTCCCCTTTCTTCCTGAGACAGGACCACATGCCTGGAGGTGAAGACACCATAGTAAAACCTAAGGCAACATGGCAACAGGCTAAGATGATGGGACTAAAAGAACGGGAGCGGCTGACATCACCCCAGAGCTGAACTGCCTTCCTTGGGACACTCACCGGGTGACAACAAACAAGAAATAAACAATACCACCAACACTTTATTTGCTAAAGCTGCTTGTAATTCGGTTTTGTGTCACTAGCAATGGAAAGCATTCCAGAAGAGTCCGAAAGAAGACGTTATCAGTATCATCATGGGACAGCCCTGGTGAGGATCCCAGACCTGGGAGGTCATTGTAAAGAGCCAGAGCCAGGAAGTGAGGAGCCAACTGGGTCCTGGCTTAAACAACGTGGCTCCTGGGCAGCCTGAATTCTGTCACGTACTGGGAGCTATGTACACGGGACCCACGTCTCCTCCCTGAGGAGGAGGGACTACAGCACCAGAACTCCTTTCTGAAGACTTACCAGATCTTTCCACCTCCAATTTCTGGCTCTTCAATCTAAGTTGGTACTCTAATAGCATTTGGAAGAGCTATGAAGATAAGATTTAAAATCCTGTGTGTGAGAGAAAGAGAACTGCATGAGAAGAAAGCTCCTATTTAAAAGCTGCCATTGTTTCGAGTCTCCTAAGAGGGGTACTCAACTGCCTGGGCTGGAATCTAGCTTCTCAGTAAGTGTGTGACATTAGGTTACATATCCCACACGTGCCTCACTCTTCTCATCTGTAACATGAGCTTCATATGATAACCTCTTCTTCACAGAGATAAAACCTGATGGCTCAGAGGTAAAGAGTCAGCCTGTAATTCAGGAGATGCAGGAGGCATGGTTTGGTCTATGCACTAGAAAGATCCCCTGGAGGAGGAAATGGCAACCCACTCCAGTATTCTTGTCTGGAAAACTCCATGGACAGAAGAGCCTGGCAGACTGTAGTAGTCCACGGGGTTGCAAAGAGTCGGACATGACTGAGTAGGCCTGTTTTGAGGATTAAATTAATTAATTCATCTTAAACTCTTAAAACAAGTGCCTAGCACAGAGTAAATCTTTGAGAGAGTTTAGCTAATATTGTTAATAATTTCATTGATCCTGAAATGGCTTCACATTTTTAGCACCTCTGAAATCCTGATGTATCTTTTAGAGGACAGCATGTCATAGATAATTGGAACCATTTTTTTTTTCTTTCTTCAAAATTCACTAACAATTTATTTTACAATCTATAGTATCCTATTTCAATGACATGGGAAACTATTATTGAAGCAGATCTTCTTGTGGTGAAAAGGACCACTTGAGTAGTCCCATAGGCAAAAGATGTGTAAAACAAGAAGGCACCTCACTGTCATCAAGAAAGGAATTTTGGAAATTTGTCAAAGTCCACTCTGCCCAATTATCTCTTGTTTGTGGAACTCAAAGGCTTCTAGTGAAGGGATGGGCAGATTTCAACATGGGAGGGACAAGCAGATCCAGACAGAGAACGATGCTGTTTTGGATTCAAGGTTATCCAAACATCTGAAGAATTGAGACTGCACAGTGAAGTCATCAGGCTTCCCAGGGTGGCTCAGCGGTAAAGAATCTCCTTGCCGATGCAGGGGATGCAGGAGACGAACATTCAGCCCCTGCTCAGGAAGATTCCCTGGAGAAGGCAATGGCAACCTACTCTAGTGTTTTGCCTGGCGAAATCCTGTGGACTGAGGAGCCTGGCGGGCTACAGTCCATGGGGTCACAAAGTGACAACAACAACAAAGGGAAGTCATCTGAGCAGAAAGAAGGGTCTCCCAAGAAGGCGCTGTCTGAAGGGAGGGGACCAGGGGGCTGTTACCCCAGAGCCAGAGCTGAGGCTGTCATGGAGGAAGTTACTCCCCCAGCTCACGCAGCAGAGGTGGACACAGGGCGGCGCACACTCCGCTCCCCTCTGGGAGGCACAGCTGCTTCTAACAGAAGCCCCGCGGGCCTGGGTCTGAACAATGAAGCTTGTGGAGAATTGCAGCTTATCTTGGGAGAGCAGGCGCAAGGGAGGAGAGACGGGTGCTCCTCCGGTGGGGAAACAAGCGCTATAGTCAATTTCAACTTGAATGACAAGAGTAGGATAGCCCAATTGTTAGCTTAAGCAGGTAGAGCAAGCCATATGAGCAAAACTGTTATTAATTAATAATAATCATTGATAAATGCTGGTGAGGGTGTAGAGAAAAGGGAATCTTCTTGCACTGTTGGTGGGAATGTAAACTGATACAACCACTATGGAAGACAGTTCAGTTCAGTCCAGTCACTCAGTCGTGTCCCACTCTCTGCGACCCCATGGACTGCAGCACGCCGGGCCTCCCTGTCCATCACCAACTCCTGGAGTTCACCCAAGCTCATGTCCATTGAGTTGGTGATGCCATCCAGCCATCTCATCCTCTGTCCCCTTCTCCTCCCGCCCTCTGTCTTTCCCAGCATCAGGGTCTTTTCCAATGAGTCAGTTCTTCACATCAGGTGGCCACAGTATTGGAATTTCAGCTTCAACATCAGTCCTTCCAATGGAAGGCAGTAGGGAGTCCTTAAACTCTAGGAATAAAACCACCACATGACCCAGCCATCCCACTACTAGGCATACACCCTGAGGAAACCAAAACTGAAAAACACATGTACCCCAATATTCAGTTCAGCACTATTTACGATAGCTAGGACATGGAAGCAACCTAGATGTCCGTCAACAGATGAATGGATAAAGAAGCCGTGGTACATACACACAGTGGAATACTACTCAGCCATAAAAAGGAACACATGGATTCCGTTCTAATGAGACAAATCAACCTAGGGCCTATTATACAGAGTGAAGTAAGTCAGAAAGAAAAATATGTATCTATATTTCTATATATATTATTATATTGTATTATATATATATTATGTTCTGAGAAGGCAATGGCAACCCACGCCAGTACTCTTGCCTGGAAAATCCCATGGATGGAGCTATATTGATTATTCTTCTATATATATCTTTCTATATATTATATATATGTTATATATATCTATCATATACTAATGCATATAAATGGAATCTAGAAAGTCAGTACTGATGAACCTATCTACAGGGCAGCCGGGGAGACACGGATATAGAGACAGGCTATGGACAAGGCTGGGGGGTGGGGAGGAGAGGGTGGGATGTACGGAGAGGGTAACATGGAAACATACACTACCTTATGTAAAATAGCCAGCCAACGGGAATTGGCCGTATGACCCAGGGAATTCAAACTGGGGCTTTGTAACAACCTAGAGGGGTGGGATGAGGAGATGGGAGGGAGGTTCAAGAGGGAGGGGACATAGGAATACCTATGCTGATTCATATCGGTGTTTGGCAGAAACCAACACAATATTGTAAAGCAGTTATCCTTCAATTTAAAATGCATAAATTTCATTTTTTTTTAAATTGTTGATAATATGACATTACTATTAGCAGCAGCCAACATATCACATGCCCACTAAATAAGAAGTGCTGGACTCTGCACAATATATCTACTCACAGCTGGTGAAGAGTAAATGTAAATGTGATCATGTGATTCATTTGACAAATGAGAAAATGAGACCCGAGAGCTCAACTCACTTTCCTACAGTCACACAGCTGGTGTGCCGCAGACTCAGTTTGTCTGAATCCAGAGCCTGAATCAACCATGACTGGTGACAGAAGGCGGAGTTTCTCTGAAGGGCAATGTACCAGTTGACTCCTGACTGTGCAGTGTGCTGGGGGCGGGGGGGGGACTTCCCCCCTTCCAGCAGGAGGCATCATCACCCCTTCCGCTTGCTAAGCACTGTCAAGGACTGGCTGCGGAGGTGGGCTCTGCTTCGGAGCTCCGTTCCCAGTGCTCCCGCTCGGCAGCCAGACCGTAACAAAATACCGCAGACCTCTGGCATGGACAGAAACGTATTTTCTCACAGTGCTGAAAGCTGAGAAGTCCAAGACCAAGCGCCAGCAGGGCTGGGTTTCTGGTGAGACTACCTCTTCCGGGCTTCCAGACTATGGCCTCCTTGGTCCTCACGACTGGGAGAGAGGGAGGGGCGGGGGAGACCGAGAGAAGAGACCTTCTCTTCTTCTTATAAGGCCATGGTTCTCTCAGATGAAGTTCCTACACTTATGACCTCATTTGACCTTAATTACCTCTAAATGGTCTTCCCAGGTGACTCAGTGGTAAAGAATCCGCCTGCAAATGCAGAAGACACAGGTTTGATCCCTGCGTTGGGAAGATCCTCCTGAGAAGCAAATGGCAACCCACTCCAGTCTTGTCTGGAGAATCCCATGGACAGAGGGGCCTGGCAGGCTACAGTGCTGCAGGTCATAAAAGAGTCAGACACGACTTAGTGATTAAACAACAGCAACAACCTCCTGAAGACTTTGTCTCCAAATGTGGTCATACTGGGGGTTAGGGCCTCCACAGCATGAATGGGGTGGAGGCACAAGTCAGTCCATAGCAAGAAGTTACCTTATTCTCATATTCCTTTTTATAAAATTGAAGTGTAGTTGATTTATGATATTGTATTCGTTTTAGGTGTATAGGAAAGTGTTTCTCATATTCTTTAAAAGAAGGAAGTTTTCCATGAACATCTACTCCCAGGTATTTTTAAGACCCCAGAAGTTTATTTTACTATTCTTTTAATCTTTGAAAAATTGTTGTTTTGTTTTCAATTTTTATTTTATTTTTATACAATTTTTAAAGGTTGCTTTCCATTGACAGTTATTAAAAAATATTGACTATATTCCCTGTGTTGTATACAATACATCCTTGAGTCTATCTTACACCCAATATACCTCAATATACCCAATACCTCCCAATCTTTCACCCTTACATGCCCTCCACTAGTAACAATTAGGTTGTCCTCTATATCTGTGAGCCTGCTTCTTTTATATTCACTGGTTTATCTTATCTTTGGAGAAGACTCTTGAGAGTTTTGAACAGCAAGGAGATCAAACCAGTCAGTCCTAAAGGAAATCAACTCTGAATATTCACTGGAAGGACTGTTGCTGAAGCTGAAGCTCCAATGTTTTGGGCACCTGATGCAAAGAGCCCACTCATTGGAAAAGACCCTGACACTGGGAAAGATGGAGGGCAGGAGGAAAAGGAGGTGGCAGAGGATGAGATGGTTAGATAGCATCACCAACTCAATGGACATGGATTTGAGCAAACTCCGGGAGACAGTAAAGGACAGGATAGCCAGGTACGCCGCAGTCCATGAAGTCACGAAGAGTTGAACACGACTGAGCAACTGAACAATTTATTTTTTTAGAGTCCGTGTATAAGTGATATCATATAGTATTTGTCTTTGTCTTCCAAGACACCAGAATTTTAGATCTGAGAAGAATCTTTGGGTAAATCAAGTACAAACTCCTCATTTCACAAATGAGCACATGCGACGCTGAGGTATTAGGAGACTTGCCCAGAGTCATACAGCCAGTTAATGGCAGCGCTGGACCCAGTCTCCTGATTCCAGTGGTGCAGCAGCATGTGGTGCCGAGCTTTAAAGGAATGATGATGGTGAGGACGATGGTTGGCACCCCTACTATGTGACAGCAGCTTCCCAGGTGGCTCAGCGGTAAAGAATCCCCCTGCCGAGGCAGGAGATGCAGGAGACATTGGTTTGATCCCCGGGTCGGTAAGATCCCCTGGCGGAGGGCATGGCGACCCACCCCAGTATTCTTGCTGGAGAATCTCATGGACAGAGGAGCCTGGTGGACTACAGTCCATGGGGTGGCTCAGAGTTGGGCACGAATGAAGCGACTGAGCTCACACACACACACTAAGTGACAGGCATTGTGTAGTTCACTTTACATACACCATCTTACTAACCTTCACAATAGCATGAATAAAGGGTATGACTGTCCACTAATACAGATGAAGGAACTGAGGCTCAGAGGTGAGGTACCTCACTCAAGCACACACAGCTAGTTTGGTGGGTGGCCGGAGGGTTTAAACCCAAGGTTGGGTCCAAAGTCCACAGTCTTCCAGTTTCAATTTCCATCAGGCAAGGGGGCACCCTCAGTGGGCCCAGGCTATGAGCCAAGATTTGGAGCCAAGGGAAGGTCATGGACATCCAGGATCAGCGCCGAGGATGCAAGGGTTGCTGGAAATGACGAAGTGAAAAGAAGGAGGGAACCAGGAGGCAAGCCTTGATGGCTTCCCAACGCGGCCACCAAATGGCTCAGGGAGCTCCAGGGCCTCCTCTTTTTCCCTAGGGAGTCAGGACGAGTTTTTTCCTTCACCTTCAAGCTTGACATCCCTTTATAGGTAAATCAGCCTTGCAGACAAACATGAACCGTGCCAGGCTGCCCTCCCTTCAGGCTGCAAAGGAAATGAAATTGGCATTCTGTAGTCCTCACCTGGCAGGCATCACCACGCAGCCCCAAGGGACTGGGCCAAGGCTGGGTGTCAGGCTGATGGGCTATTGTCTGGAGTCTTGAAGGGAAGGGGGTGCTGGGGCAGGTGGGGGAGGAAGCCAGCTCGCAGGAGAAAGGTGAGCGGCTGGCCCCGGCCCAAGAATGCCAGGGGCCCCTGGCTCCCGCTGCCTGGCCCTGCTTCCCTGGCGGGAACAATTCGTGGTGTTGTCAGGAAGTGACACTGAAACCCCGTTCCCCTGATACCTCCTTCAGCCTCTGGCAAAAGGAGGTTCCTGGAGGGAATATTTTTAGTTTGACAAATGAAAGCCTGGGACCGAGGACAGGAGGGATTAAGGGAGCTCTTCTCTGACACTCCTGGAGACGGGGAGATGATGAGTCAGATAGAGAGGGCTTAGGCACGACTTCTCAAGACATTCCTCAAGCATGAGCGCAGGCCAGCCGCGCCGATGGATTCCTCCCGCCCGCCGGCCGGCGTGCGGGGCGGGGGGCTGCTCGGGAGGGGCCCGGGAGCCGCTTCTCCCGGTCCTGTCTTTCCCGCCCAGTGGCACATCGCTGGACAGCAGCTCCGGGGATCAAAGCGCCGCCTGGGCTGGGCCGGCCCGGAGTCAGCAGGCGTGGGTTCGAGCTCAGCCCTCCTGGCTCGCTGGCGGTGACTCTGCGTGGCCTCCGTTCTCCCTGGATGCTTCAGTTTCCGCGTGTGTAGACCGAAAGCATTGCGATGCCTCAAAATGATCGTCATGAGGCTGTACTTCTGAAAAAAGCACGCACAGTGCTGTGGACACGTGATTCTGCTGAGGCTTTAACACCCCACGCACAGGTGTGCTGGAAACCTCACGGCAGAGTAACAAAACCAGGGTTTAACCCTCTCACCACCTCCGTTGGTAGACTTCATCACCCCGACTTTATAGACGAGGAAACTGAGGCTCAGAAGGGGGCGTGGCTTGCCCGGGGTCACAGAGCTAACAAGTGCTAGGTTGGCATCACCCTGACTCCAAAGCCCGTGTCCTGAATCCTTGCACCGGTGACTCCCTGGCTAGGCCTGGATCTGGCCGGAGCTCATCTCTTATCAGAAGCCGCAAGTGACAGCAAGATCAAGACAGCGCTCAGGGCCAGGCGCCAATCAGAGAGCCAGAAGGGAAGAACAGACTGCCAGCCAGAGGAGGGCCAGAGGAGGCAGGGACGGGAGCCCAGAGCAGGGCTCAGACGGGACTGCAGGTCGGAGGGGCAAGGGAAGGGCCCCGGGCCAGAGCCTGGGCCCTTGGCAGCATCAGCCAGGGGCTGGCGCTCCTGGCAACGCAGTGGGTTCTGGAAGAGGAGGTGCACTTAAAAGTCAGTCTGCGGACGCAGATGTAGAGAACAGACTAACGGACAAGGGCGGGGAGGAAAGGGACAGGGAGAGATGAATGGAGAGGGCAGCATGGATGCGTAGGCGCTAACACAATAGACAGCCAATGGGAATTTGCTGAATGAGTCAGCAAATTCAAACGGGGGCTCTGCAATAACCTAGACGGGTAGGAATGGGCGGGAGGTGGCAGGGAGATTCAAGAGGGAGGGGACATATGTGCACCTATGGTTAATTCATGCTGATGTTTGACAGAAATCAAGCCGATGTTGTAAACCAATCATCAATCAATTAAAAATAAATCTTCTTCTAAAAAGTCAAAATCTGCTCATTTGGTTGGAAGAGAGAATGAGGGAGCCATCAAATAGAGATTGGCTTATTTCTCCCTTTCCTGACAGCTGGGTTAGGTTAGGCTGGGTGCTCCCAGAGACTTGGTGCCAAGTCACTAAGTGAGCTCTAGTCTAACATGTAAAACTGTGCTAAGCAGCTCACCCCGAAGCCACCCCCATGGCCCACCTATTCAGTTTTCATTGGCCCACAAGTGAATTCCAGAATAAAGAGTAAGAGATCACCAGTGAGTGCTTTTGCTCAAGAAATGCTGATAGTAGTGACTTCACTGCTGAAATTAGTGGAGGTTTTTTTTTTTTTTCACTTATTAGCATCCTCCTCTTAAGTAAGTGATCTAAGTCCAGAGAATTCACTTTTTATCCTTCATGGAACTTGATTCAGCTGTTTTGTTTCAAAGAGAAAACAAAAAGGGTATCCCATACATCTGGTTATTTTCTTCTTTAGTTTGTCCTCAGGAAGAAAGGAAGGGAGGGAAGAGAGGGGGGAGTACCACTCACACCACAAACTCCACTCCTGATGAGCTCACGAGAAGAGAGGCACCCCTCCACCACCACCACCCAGCTGCGGCCCCAGCACCCCTGTGGGGCCCCAAGGTAACACAAGCCCATCGGAACAGGCCATGCCTTCGTGTTTGCGCCAGCCACTAAAAATGCTCAGGGATAATTTTGCACCTTTCCTTCAAGCCATGGGACCTTGGACAAGTCATCTAAACTCCATGAGCCTCAATTTCCTCATCTGTAAAATGGGATTAAAATACCACCTTGTCTCATATGGCAGTTGTGGAAATCTGCCAAGAGAGATATAGAGGTTTATGTAATGTATATAGTATTTATTGAGCACCTGTTACGTGCCAGGCACTGCTCTATACATATGTGTTTGAGTTTTTTCCAGGAAGGAGGTGTAGTCGACTTCTACACCTGGAAGCTGAGAAGGTCAAGAAAGCTTAACAAGGACACTCCTGAGATGGGGACCCTGACTTGTCCTTCCCAGATTCTGCAGCAGGCTGAGCTGTCTTTTAGTCAAGCTTCTTTGACTTTCTTTAATGTTAGGAATGCAACGGGTGGGTGCGGTAGGCGCTGCAGGACAATAGCGGAGATGGGGGCGGGGAGGGTGCTTATTGGCGGTACAGGACTTGGACCTCATGGGCGCTGGTGGTGGGAAACCACCACGAAACCCCCGCGCCACCAGGGACAGAGGGTTCTGTCTGCCTTTGTCGGCCACGCCGGGCTCCTCTCACGGTGTCTCACCTGCCAGGGCGCCCCCCACACCGCACGTGCTGTGCCCCTACTCTCAGCTGCCCCACCCACCCCTCCCATGCCTCTTCGCCATCCAGTAGCTTCTGCTTGCACAAGGCCAAGTGCTTGCCACATGGGGACATCTAGACTCCTTCCAGTTTCCTCCTGTGGTCTCAGACCGCAATCATTCTTTGCCCGCGGGATCTAGAGTTTGAAAGACTGAGACCTGGAACTCAGTCCTAGCACTGAACCACTGCTCTGTTTTGAACAAGGTGCCTCTCAGACCCTCGGATTCTTTTTCTGTAAGTGGTGATCCTAATACTATCAACTTCTTTGGGTTATCACTTCAGTTCAGTTCAGTCGCTCAGTCGTGTCCGACTCTTTGCAACCCCATGGACTGCAGCACGCCAAGCCTCCCTGTCCATCACCAGCTCCTGGAGTTTACTCAAACTCATGTCCATCGAGTCGGTGATGCCATCCAACCATCTCATCCTCTGTTGTCCCCTTCTCCTCCTGCCTTCAATCTTTCCCAGCATCAAGGTCTTTTCAAATGAATCTGTTCTTCATATCAGGTGGCCAAAGTATCGGAGTTACAGGTTCAACATCAGTCCTTCCAGTGAATATTCAGGACTGATCTCCTTTAGGATGGACTGGTTGGATCTCCTTGCTGTCCAAGGGACTCTCAAGAGTCTTCTCCACAGTTTTGAACACCACAGTTCAAAAGCATCGGTTCTTCGGTGCTCAGCTTTCTTTACAGTCCAACTCTCACATCCATACGTGACTACTGGAAAAACCATAGCTTTGACTACATGGACCTTGTTGGCAAGGTAATGTCTCTGCTTTTTAATACACCGTCTAGGTCGGTCATAGCTTTTCTTCCAAGACGCAAGCGTCTTTTAATTTCATGGCTGCAGCCACCATCTGCAGTGATTTTGGAGCCCCCAAAAATAAAGTCTGACATGGTTTCCACTGTTTCCTCATCTATTTGCCATGAAGTGATGGGACCAGATGCCATAATCTTTGTTTTGTGAATGTTGAGCTTTAAGCCAACTTTTTCACTCTCCTCTTTCACTTTCATCAAGAGGCTTTAGTTTTTCTTCACTTTCTGCCATAAGGGTGGTGTCATCTGCATATCTGAGGTTATTGATATTTCTCCCGGCAATCTTGATTCCAGTTCGTGCTTCATCCAGTCCTGCATTTCTCATGATGTACTCTGCTTATAAGTTAAATAAGCAGGGTGACAATATACAGCCTTGACATACTCCCGTCCCGATCTGGAAATAGTCCACTGTTCCATGTCCAGTTCTGTTGCTTCCTGACCTGCATACAGATTTCTCAGGAGGCAGGTCAGGTGGTCTGGTATTCCCATCTCTGTAAGAATTTTCCACAGTTTGTAGTGATCTACACAATCAAAGTCTTTGGCATAGGCAATAAAGCAGAAGTAGATGTTTTCCTGGAATTCCCTTGCTTTCTCTATGATCCAACAAATGTTGGCAATTTGATCTCTGGTTCCTCTGCCTTTTCTAAATCTAACTTGAACATCCGGAAGTTCATGGTTCATGTACTGTTGAAGCCTGGCTTGGAGAATTTTGAGCATTACTTTACTAGCACGTGAGACGAGTGTAATTGTGTGGTAGTTTGAATATTCTTTGGCATTGCCTTTCTTTGGGATTGGAATGAAAACTGACTTTTTCCAGTCCTGTGGCCACTGCTGAGTTTTCCAAATTTGCTGGCATATTGAGTGCATCACTTTCACAGCGTCATCTTTTAGGATTTGAAATAGCTCGACTTCTTTGGGTTATGACGCAGAATAAATTTTAAGATTTTTTTTTGACATGGATCATCTTTATTGAATTTGTTACAATACTGCTTCTGTTTTGGTTTTCTGGGCATGGGGGATCTTAACTCTCCGGTGAGGGATCAAACCTGCAACCCCGTGGACTGGAAGGCAAAGTCTCAACCACTGGACCACCAGGGAGGTCCTGATGCAAAGTAAATTAGATAATTAGGACAGAGCCAAAGACACAATAACCACTCAGACTCAGAGCTGTTATTATTGCTAGCGCTGTTATTACGACTGAGTTTGAAAGAGTTGTCTCAGATCCCATTTCTTTCACTTAAGAACATTTAACTGCAAACCACAATTCCACCAAGGGCACCCGGCCCCTCGCTCCTGGGGCTGGTGTAGGAGTCGAGGGGCCAGGGTGTGTGATCTCAGCCGGACTTGCTGTTTCTCCTTCTCTGCCTCACCCCAGTGGGTGTTCCCTTCCCATTTCCCTAGGAGGCCAGTCTCCTCCCTCTGCCTTTCTTCCAGAAGATCATATAGAGGGTTCAGCCCTTAGGGTCTAGACCCCATCACTGCCCAAAGATTCATCTCCAGGAAGTCACACAGTGGTGAGGCAGACAGGAATCTCAGAGGCCAGCTGACCTCATAGGGGGAGACTGAGACCCAGAGACCAGAGGCCAAAGACCCCACTGAAAGTGCCAGCCCAGGAGGGAGACCCTGCCTTTCCCCACACCCTAACCAGTGTTCAGGCCACACTTTATTTGCCCTCAGTTTGGGGGTTCCCTCTGTCCTAGTCAGCAAGCAGAGACATGTCTGTGCTCCCAGAATCGTCTGTGTAAAGAGGGAGGGGATATACGTACATCTATGGCTAATTCATGTTGATGTGAGGCAGAAATCAAACCAATATTGCAAAGCAATTATCCTTCAACTAAAAATAAATAAAATTTAAAGAAAGAATGGTAAAGGCCTTGGGACAAACCAGAGGGGAAGGGACACCACACCCAGAGATAGCAGGAGAGCCGCGGTAGCCAGCAGGCCACAGGCTGGCCGCGGGCCAGAACCGCAGTGACTCGGGAGGCACCGAGGCGGGGAGCCGTGCCGTCCTGTGAATGGCGGTGTCTGCGGGCCTTGAAAGTGAAAGGGGATTAGGCCAGTGCGCTGCACTGCCCCAGGGGCCCCAAGTCAGACCGCCTGCCCTGCCTGAGAAACGCCTGCCAAAGCGCCAACGTGAGAAATGAATTTTAAAATTTGATGTTATTAAAAACTATCAGCTCTGATTTCAAAGGCTGGCAAGCTTGCTTCTGAGCCAGCACCCACCCAGGCCCGGCTGACCTCACCACGACGGCTAACCCATGACATCAGAGCGGCCCCGGGCAGAGAGTCTGGTGAATTAGCACTCTCTAAAGAGAAGGAAGATGGAGTTACAAGCTCCCCAGTGAGGGAGAACTGGAGAATCCTTCCTGGCTTCGCTCAGATTCCCAACTGCTTATCAAAACGCACATGCCTGGAACTGCTGGGTCTTGAGAGCCAGCCTTTTGACTTTTGACTCAGGGTGGGCTCCAAGCCCCAGAGATGAGGCCAGTGGCTCCCAGGGGGAAGATGGATGGACCCTAGCCCCAGCATCGCCCCCTCCATCTCTGCCTCTGTGATTACCCTGCCACGCTGGTTCCAGCCGTACCACCTCCTAACTGTATGAAGACAATGTTCTGGCCTCCAGCCCTCCGGCCTCCCCAGCTTGAGCTGAACAACTAGAGGCTGCCCAGGTCCCAGCCCATTCTATTTACCTGGTCAGGGGCAGAACCTTGACACTGTTGCTTTGAAAGACCCCGGGAGACACAAAGGAGCGGGCAGGATGGAGAGTTCAGCCCATTCTTTGCACGTCGGCCTGGCCGTTCTCTCCAGGTCTGCCGCCCTCCCGAAGGGTGGACGCCGACTGCCTCCCCTGGGACGCAAGCTCCTCCACCGGCCCCCCGGGCCTCCCCCGCCTGCCCCATCTTCTTTCACTCTCCCTCATACTCTGGTCATTGGCACAGATCTTCGCATTCTAAATAAACCGCCTCTTCCAGCTTTCCAGCTCGGACCATTCCCTTTGCTTGGAAAGCCCAGCCCACCCTGCAGGCCTCCCACCCATGCATGGACATGCTTTTCATAACCTTCACAGCCCAACATCAGTATCACCCTGCGTCAGAAGACTCCCCTCAGGTCCATGCAGCATGAACTGGTTCCTGGTGATGACCGAAACCGATGCTTCAGTCGTACTAACCACAGGGTGGGTACCACACATTATCAAGGGTCCACACAGCCTGGTTCATTTTGTCCTCACCCAGCCTTTCAAAGCGGGTCCTATCACCACGCACATTTTTAGAGATGAGAAAACAGAGGCAGAGAGACAGGAGGTCACTTGCCCACGATCACACTAGTGCCCAGGGGGGCAGGAACCCTGGCTGTTGGGCCCGGATCCGCTGTGCTAGAGACCAGTTCGCCCCTCCTTCTGTTGCTATCCTTACAGGCCAGTCTCTCCCACTTGACACTGAGCTCCTCGAGTGCAGGAACTTGGTGTTATTATTGTAAACACTGTAATAATGTAATATTGTTATGATGATGATGAGTATTTAGTAGATTAGTACCCTGATAGAAATAGTAACAACTGCTCTACCGTATGGAGTATCCTCTCTGTGGACTGAGTGTTCATATACTGTCTTCAACAGCCACATTGAAATGTGAATCGTCTTCACCTTATAGACAAGTCATCTGATTTATCCATGAGGCTCTGTGAGGTTAAAGCTCAAGGTCACCCCCTGCCTCTACCCTCTGCTCTCCCTGCCTCCATTCGCCGGCGCATAGTCAAGATACAGTCAAGGCTTAGGCGTCTGATCAGTTAAATGGAATGTCTCATTTCTAGGCCTCGACCTTTGATTCTGAGGTTGCAGCTTAATCCAAATCACCCTCAGCTATCACGTGCCTACTATGTGCTGGGAACAGTGCTGCGGTTCCATCAGTACCAATTCATTCATTGCCCAAGCCCCAGGGGGCAGGGCCCACTGTTCGCCCCATTTTTTAGATGCCTCATGGGAGACCCACAGAGGTTGCACGCCATGCCCGACGTCACACAGCTGGCAAGGGGCAGAGCCAGGAGGGAGCCAAGGCGTATTCCACGTGCTCTGCTCCCAAACCCTCTTGTAGACATCTTCTGGGGACAGAAGCCCCCGGGGAAGGAGGAGGGCAGAGCTGGGAGGCACATTCCACCAGAGGCAACGTTCTCAGATGTTTCCACAGACTCCTCCGCCCCTGTAGGACCGGCTCATTGCCGAAGCACATGAGGGGACAGACCGTCCAGTTGCTCCCAGTGACATCTCGTCTCGGCTCCGTGCAGGCCCCTGCGCATTCCTGGTGACGTCAGCCAGCTGTGTGTCCTCGTCTCCAGGAGCAGGCTCTGTCGCAGTCCGGGGGGACCGGGCGGGGTGCGGAGGGGTGACACGCAGACAGGCCCCTCTCGGCGCCTGAAGGAATGCGTCCCGGCTAGGGCCTGCGGCCGGGTTCAGGGAGGGTCCCCAAGCAGGGTCACTTCCCAGTGATCCCAAGGTGAACGCTGAGGCTAGAGATGAAAAATCATCCAACTGAATAAATAAATCACCAAAGAGAGCAGCAGCCCCGGACTGCCGAGAAATTCAATCCTAAACGTAGAGAGGCTTGATAGGGGGTGGGGGCCAGAGGGCTGGGGGGGACTGAGGTTCTGAAAAGATTTAATTGGTGATTGGGCCCCAAGAATATGTAAATAGTCTCTCGGTTTCTGCCCTTTTAGGAGAAACAGATGCGCAAGACTCCAAGCGGAGTTCTCCTGTGAAAATCACTCAGACCCCGAGAATGCCATTTACAATGTGTATAACTTGATTGCTATCTCCTAGAAGGGAGGGCTCCCTATCTGAGGTTTTCTTTTACATTAGCCCCCTACCCTCATGCAAGATCCATTTTTCTGTACCCCCTCCCCCTTCCCCTCCTCCTAAGCCCTAGGTTAGATGCCTAAGACGGATGAGGACAGGACCTCAGAGTTCCATGCAGTGTTGGTCGGGGGAAGCTCCCCCAGGGTCGCCTATAGCTAAACCTTTAACTTCAAGATTATCTAAGTAACAATTTCCAAGTCCAGCCTCTGCTAAGAACCATCCAGTGACAAGCAATGGGTCCCCTGCTTCTCCTTAGGCAACCAATCCTATTAAGTTTGGACAACACTGACTCCCAAAATGTTTCCCCATATGTTGAACTAAATTTTGTTTCTCAAAAGTCAAGTCTTTTACTTCTGCTCCTTGGCACTACACAAAACCCGACGGGCCATGCTTCCCTTTCCAAGCCCTTCTAGAACCCCTCTGGGATTCTGAACTGTGAAAAAAAAAAAGAGAGAGAAAGAAGGTAGAGAGTCAAATGGAAGGAGTTTGCAGGGAGAAGTCAGGATGCTTGTGTCCTGGGCTCAGTTTTACTCCCTGACTCGCAGGGTCTCAGTTTCCTCATCTGTAAAATGGGAAGCTTGATGCCTGCCCTTTATCAGTGAGGTGAGGATAAGATGAGAAAAGGGAGATTCATGTATTTTGAAGGAAAAACAAACCTATTAAAGTGAGTCATAATTAAAAACACCAAACAAAGCCATGGAAGTGAAAGGGTTGGGAAGATTTCCTCCTCGCTCAGCAAGTCGAGAGAGGTGATGATCTCCAGAGTCCCTTCCAGCTCAGATGTGCCAGAGGTTTCACGAGGAGGAGCGCAGGATGGGAGCTTGCTAGTTCTGTTCAAACGCTGACCCATCTGTCTCTGGCCCGAGTGTCTCCTGTGAGCAGATACATATTTTAGAAGAGCAGAGAGAGGGGGATAGGACAACAGGGGAAAATGGGGAAAGGAGACTCATTTATTTAACCACCTAGCAAGTGTGTATCAAGATCCCAGTGCATGGGCCACAATGAACAGAGATGCAACAGTATATTCCTGACAGCAGAGGATTCACCAGTGACCCACAGGATGGTCCTACACAGTGTGGGAGGCTGCCCAATGCTGCCCCTCCCCTGAGATGTCCGCACACCGATCCCCTAAAGCTACCGCTTCCTTACTTCACACAGCAAGAGGGACTTTGTGGGTGTGACTGGAGTCCATAACCAGTCGTCCTATACCATCCTGGGGGACCCAACGGAGCCTTACAAGAGAGAGGCAGGGGCTCAGAGTCTGAGAAGAAGATGTCATGATGAAAAGCAGAAGTTGGAGTGATGTGGGACCGCGAGGCAAAGAGTGGGGACAGCCTCTAGAAGCTGGAAAAGGCAAGGAAATGGACCTTCTCCTAGGCCCTCCAGAAGGCCGACAGTCCAGCCAGCCCAGAAGCTCTGGAATTCTGACCTCCAGAACTGTAAGAGTATAACCTGTGTTAAGTTACTAAGTTCCTGGTGATTCATTAGAGAAGCAAAAGAAAACTAATATAATGGTTCCCAGGGAAAACTTTCTATGTCGATTTCTATACAATTGACTTTATCTGTATTAGAATACATGGATCACATTAATATGTGTGTGTGAGTATATATAATACATATATTCCCTGGTAGCTCAGCAGTACAGAATTCGCTTGCCATGCAGGAGACATGGGTTCGATTCTTAAGTCAGGAAGATCCCCAGGAGGAGGGCATGGCAACCCACTGGAGTATTCTTTGCCTGGGAAATCCCATGGACAGAGGAACCTGTCGAGCTCCTCTGAGAGCTCATGAGGTCACAAAGAGTCGGACATGACTGAGAGCCTAACATGCACGCGCACACACACACACACACACACACACACGCACAGAGTACAAGCGCTCCTAACCCACCATATATATATGAGAGATGGTAAGGGATAGGGAGGCTTGGCGTGCTGCAGTCCATGGGGTCACAAGCAGTCGGACATGACTTAGTGACTGGACAACAATACACACACACACACACACACACACACACACACACACACAGTATAAGAACATCTAACCCAAACTCAATCCCACCTCGAGGAATTGCACTTACTAGTCCCTCTGCCGAGAATGCTCTCCCCCCAGACCTTTACCTAGCTCCCTCCTTCTCAGCTCTGTTATCTCTGCTCAAGTTTCATTTCCTCAGAGCCTCCTTCTTTGACTGCTCTTTCTAAAATAGTGTCATGCTAAAGACAAACATCATATGATATCACTTATATGTGGAATTGAAAAGAAAAAAAAAGACAGAAATAAACTTATTTTCCAAGTAAAATGAGACACACAGATATAGAAAACAAACTTATGGTTAACAAAGGGGGAAAGAAAGGCAGGAGGAAGGATAAATTAATAGGCTGGGATTAACATATACATACTACTATATATAAAATAGATCATCAGCAAGGACCTACTGTACAGCACAAGGAACTCTATATTATGTGAAAACCTATAAGGGAAAAGAATCTTAAAAAGAATATATATACTATATGTATGTATACATCGAGGCTTCCCTGGTGTCTCAGATGGTAAAGAATCCGCCTGCAATGCAGGAAACCTGGGTTCAATTCCTGGATCAAGAAGATCCCCTGGAGGAGGAATGGAATAATGGAATAAATGGAATAATCCTGTATAGGTCACCACATAATCCTGAGCATAGTTCCCTGTGCTATGCAGTAGGTCCTTGTTGATTATCTATTTTACATACAGTAGTATGTGTATGCTAACCCCAGCTTCTTAGTCTATCCCTCCTCCCACCGTCCTTTTCCACTGCAGTGTTCTTGCCTAGAGATTCCAGGGACAGAGGAGCCTGGAGGGCTATAGTCCATGGGGTCGAAAAGAGCGGGACGTGACTGAGTGCTGAGCACTTTCACATTTCAAAGACGTATTTCATACGCACCCAGTTGCTTCAGTCATGTCAAACTCTGTAATCCCTTAGACCACGGCCCGCTAGGCTCCTCTGTCCTAGGGATTTTCCTGGCAAGGATACGGAGTGGGTGGCCATTTCTCCCTCCAGGGGATCTTCCCACCCAGGGATCGCACCCACGTCTCCTATGTCTCCCGCATTACAGGCAGGTGTTCACCTCTGAGCCAACAGGGAAGCCCCCGCGTATCATATATATATATATAGGCTGAGTCGCTTCAGTCGTGTCCGACTCTGCGACCCCATAGACGGCAGCCCACCAGGCTCCGGCGTCCCTGGGATTCTCCAGGCAAGAACACTGGGGTGGGCTGCCATTTCCGTCTCCAGTGCATGAAAGTGAAAAGTGAAAGTGAAGCCGCTGAGTCCTGTCTGACTCTTAGCGACCCCATGGACTGCAGCCCACCAGGCTCCTCCGTCCATGGGATTTTCCAGGCAAGAGTACTGGAGTGGAGTGCCATTGCCTTCTCCTATATATATATATATATATATATATATATATACACACACACACACACACACATATAGAAAGTGAATTGCTGTGCTGTACACCTGAAACTTACATGATACTGTAAATCAAATATATTTCAATTAAATAAATGTTTTAAATATCGTCATGTGTCCCACCACCAGGCCCCGGATGTTCCAGTGTTTCTAGACTGCAGGCTGCAATCCATCGGTAGATCGTAAGGTCAGTCTCAGTGACGCAGAACCAGTATATTTTTTAAATACAGTAGAAAAGCAGAGGAAATATGAGAACACATCATGTGTGGTAAATGTAAGCACTGTTTCACAACCTTTTTGTTCTATTCTCTGTGTGTGTGTGTGTGTGTGTGTGTACACATATAGGGCTGCAATGTAAAATAACTCACTATGCATCAAACATTTCAATCTAATTCACCACCCTGCTGAATTTTCTCCAGAGTTGATATCACCATCTGTGATTCTCTTGTATGTTATCTACACTCCATCTCCTCCACAGGCATGTGATCTCCATAAGGTAAAGACTTCACTGGCATTTTCTTTGCTGTGTCCCTGGCATCTTGAAGAGCCCGTTACCCCATAGGCATTATGATTTCATGCATATTATTGTTGAGAACAGGAGTAATGTTTTTCAAAAGTAAGTTAATTTAAAGGCTCAGAGAAAGGCACTAGGAATACAAGTAGAATCCAGTGAGGCGAAAATTATGAGGATGACACTGAAATAGTAAATTTGGGGAAGAAAAATAATGGGCTTACTCCCTGCTGCTGAGGGGCGTGAAGCTAGCTGGGGCAACATGCTGCAGAAGAGCCAAGGGACAGACGGGCCTCACTCCAGAACGCCGGGGGTCACCCCCACCTCCTTTCTCTCACCCTGGAGAATGCTGTGGCCAGGAACGCAGACGGTGAGCAGGCGAGGCTGCATGACAGTTTGGGGCATGTTGGTTTCCTTTCAATCCCAAAAGTCTGAAAGGCTTCACCCCAACTGTAGCCCACCTTTCCCCACCACCCCTCCCACCCTGCGCTCTTCTGTCCGGGAGCGTGGAGGCAGCACTTTACAGAGGAAGGGTGCCCAGCTCAGGAGTCAGGCAGAAATGGCTTCCGATGGACCTGTGTCTCCTGCTTATTCACCCGAAAACGAGCAGGTTTTTTTTAGCCTCTTGGAGCCTTCCTTTCCTTATCTGTAAAATGTGGAAATAAAATAACAGCTCTATAAAGAGCCCAGAAGAAAGCCGATTCTCAGTAAACGACGGTTCTCTTCCCTTCCCTCTTAAGGGATTTATGCCTTGTTCTTGTGGCTCAGCCTCTAACAGATGCCCCGAAGGTGAGGACCATTCAGAGGCCATCTGTGACAAGCTGCCGGGGAGCCCTCAAATGTCAGCTCCAAGCAGTCCAGGCCGGAGCCCCAGCAAGAAGACTGTGCCCTGAGGCGGAGGGCAGGGGACCCTTGGGCAGGGTAAGGGCATGCATGGAGGTCCCGGGAATGGTGACAGGCCCCTCCAGCACCCGTGTCCCTTCCGCACATCCCTCTCCCACTGAAGTATAACCTAGCCAGGACCACATGACGACGTTCATGGCTCTGGCCATTTTCGCTTTTGTAAACCCCTTCCTCCATCAACCAAAGATTTAAAGTCTTATTTTACCACTACAGTGGTATACAATGAATATATGAATATTACATAATAAAACATTTTATTTAGCCTAAAAGGTTTTCTTCTGATTTTTAAAAGAAATGCAAATATATTCAAGGGCCCCTAAAAATATTAGATACCCTGTGCCCGCCATGGCAAAGCATAAGTCAGTCCTAAGTCCAGCCTCTCACCACTCATCCTTAATGATGGAAATTCACTGCTTCCACAGGGTCACAGGCCATGGAGTTGAACTCTGGATTACTAGAAAGCACCTGTTTATAATGAGGGAAAAGGTGTGTCCCTTGAGCTTCCATTCTCCTTGGCCCCAACTTTAGCTGCTGGAACTACAGAGAACAAGCTAACTAGTACTTTCCCTGTGGCTTCCCTGGGGGCTCAGACAGTAAAGAATCCACCTGCAATTCAGGAGGCCTGGGGTGGGAAGATCCCTTGGAGAAGGGAACAGCAACCCACTCCAGTCTTCTGGCCTGGAGAATTCTGCGAACTGTACAGCCTACGGGGTGGCAAAGAGTCAGACACAACTGAGCAACTTTCACCTTCCCTGGAGGAGAACAGCCATCTCTAGTGGGTTGAATGGTGGCCCCAAAAAAACATGTCCACCTCCCAGCACATCCGAATTCTACCATATTTGAGAAAAGGGTCTCTGAAGATGAGTTAAAGATCTCCAGAAGACATCACCTCGGATTATCCAAGTGAGCCCCCAAACCAGTGACAAATCTTGTAAGAAACACACAGCGGGGAGACAAGAGAAGAGAAAGCAGTCAGAAACAGGAGGGCGCTTAGCTGCCTCAAGCCAAAGACTGGTGGGCGCCGTTAACGGCTGGAAGAAACGAGGGCGGACCCCCCGCTAGAGCCCCTGGAAGGAGCGCAGCCCTGCTCACACCCCGATTTTAGACCCCTGGCCTCCTGGACGGTGAGAGAAAGAACCGCTGCTGTGAGCCACTTCGTGTGTGGTCATTCGTTGCCGCAGCTCCTGGAGACTAATACCCTTCCGCTTGTGACGCTTCTGCGCCCCCAGCCACCCTGGGCTCTTATTCTTGGAGCTGTAGGAAAAACAAGGGTTTTCTTTCTATTTTTGTTGTCGTAGATAGAAAGGAAGGTGCCTTTAATCAGAACAACAGCAATCTGGGGAGATGGGCTCAGAGTTCCCCCCCACCACCAAAACCACCTCTAAAGATTCTGCTTGGCCATGAAAGCTTTCAAAGGGAAAACAGGGAAGCAAGCTCAGGGAAGCACCGAGATAGGGAGTCAGAGGCATCACCATCCCCTGCTGCCTGCAGGCTCTGCGACTCCTCTGTCTTTCTTTAGATGTTAGCTTAGAACAGGGCTTTCAAGTCTGGATCCTGATTCTGACTCTGCCAGTTGGCACCTGAGTGAAACAGGTAGGTTTCCTAGCCCCCCACCTAACTCATCTGTAAAGTGGGGACAAAAATATCTACCTTATCGGGCTGCTGTGAGGATCAAAAATAATAACTAGAAAATGTTTAGCTCATGCTTAACAGCAAAGGGAATAATCATTTCCCACTGGGCTCCAATGAGGGCCTGCAGGGCCCAGAACAGGCCTCTCCCTTGCTGAGACTCTGAAGCAGATTGGCCCCACACTTGTAGAGGAGACAGGATGCCTGGAAGCCCAAAGAAGCAGAAGACAGCCCTATCAGGGGAGAACCCCGGGAATATTCCTAACTAGGAGGTGGTGTTCATCTTGGGCTAAGGGCCTGGAGCATCCAGCTCAGTTCTCATACTCGGAAGAAATTTTGGATCCACTTTCTTCTGGAAAACCAAGAAAATACGGAATTCTTTCAAGATACTTCCTATTTGATTATCTGAAACAGAATATGGGGAAATGGGTGGAGGAGGAAGAAGCACACCTTTCTGAATGAGAGTAAGTCCTATAGAGAATTCTGGTCCACTAGCAGGCCATGGATGAGCAAGACTGATGTGAAGTGACCTTTTATGAGGCACCAGAGAAAGGTGTAAATATCAAGGAGTCGGACTTCCCTGGTGGTGCAGAGGATAAGAACCCACCTGCTAATGCAGGAGACACAGGTTCGACCCCTGGTCCGGGAGGATCCCACAGGCCGCCGAGAAGCTCAGACCAAGCACCACAGCTACTGAGCCCACGCTCTAGGGCTTGCAAGTCCAGGGCTGAGCCCATGCGCTGTAGCTCCTGAAGCCCACGTGCCCAGAGCCTGTGCTCCACAACAAGAGAAGCCTTCTGCGTGTGGCCACAAAGATCCAGGGCAACCAGAAACAGTAATAAACTCCTTATAAAAAGCACATCAAGGAGCCATGAGGAGTCCAGGAAGCTAGAGAAAGGAGTGCAGACATGGGAAGGGTAAGGACTGAGGAGCCCCTTACTGTGAGGGTTCGATCCCTGGGTCGGGAAGATCCCCTGGAAGAGGGGCTGACAATCCACTCCAGTGTTCTTGCCTGGAGAATCACATGGACGAAGGAGCCTGGCAGGCTACATTCCACAGGGTCGCAAAGAGTCAGACACGACTGAAGGGACTTCGCAGGCGCACACACACACCCGACTCCGGAGCCCTCACTCTGAACCATGAAGCTGGGTGTTCCCTCTTCCTCTACAAAACAAAGACAACTATACCTTCCTCATGGGCTGTTCTACATTCGACCATTCACAGAAGCTTCCATAATGGCCAATGTGACTGTTCCTCGGGCCAGTTTCTTGCCAGCCTCCTAGGACACTAACAGCTGAGCAGTCATTTGGTTAATGAGGTATTAATATTCCCATTCTGATAAGAATGTGCCAACCCTGTACCTCCTCTCATCCTATGAAGCCTTGTTCTTCACTGATTTTATTTCTGTGTATATGCAATCACAGCTGTCAATATAGACCAACATTCTCCCTGAAAAATGAGGAAAATAAAAAGGGGAGCTGACTTTTACATTCAGAAACAAGAGGATGCAAATGGTATTTTCCAGAGGTTACGTGAATTATCCCATAACTCCAAGGTGAACTGGCTTTTTCCAGCAAGAGGAAACCACTTTAGCAGGTGGTGGATAGCATCACTTCTCAAAGAAATGACATGGTGCTCTGCGCTGGTGCAGAGATGCCCACATCCTCCAAAGGTCTCCTGGCAGACCCTGGTTCCTGCAACTTTGCCCAGAGGCCTGACACTGGACAGAACCTTCCCGGAAGAGCTACCTCTAGCTACGCCAGGTAGAAGATGAAGGCTGCACAGTTCCTGTGCAACTCACAGGTCAGGCCAAGATCTTCCTGTACCCCAAGAACCCACAGAGCTGCAATCAAACAGACCCGGTTTCAAATTCTGGCCTTTGATTTATAACTTTGGGAACTTTATTCAAATCCTCTGAGGCTTCCAGATGGAGATGGCAACTTTGTTGAGAAGTTTTGGGACCCAAATGAGGTGGCTTAATGGATACAATGGCACCCCACTCCAGTACTCTTGCCTAGAAAATCCCATGGACGGAGGAGCCTGGTGGGCTGCAGTCCACGGAGTCGCTGAGGGTCAGACACGACTGAGCGACTTCACTTTCACTTTTCACTTTCATGCATTGGAGAAGGAAATGGCAACTCACTCCAGTGTTCTTGCCTGGAGAATCCCAGGGACGGGGGAGCCTGGTGGGCTGCCCTCTATGGGGTCGCATAGAGTCGGACGCAACTGAAGCGACTTAGCGATGGATACAAAGTTTAGGCAAATGGCAGAACTCAAAGACTGACAGGTCTCATTACAACAATAGAAGCTTCTCCCTTGAGAACTCCTGTTGTTGCTGTCCAGTCAGTAAGTTGTGTCCAACTCTTTACGCCCCATGGACTGCAGCACGCCAGGCTTCCCTGTCCTTCACTATCTCCTGGAGTTTGCTCACACTCATGTCCACTGAGTCAAGGATGCTATCTAAACATCTCATCCTCTGTCTTCTCCTTCTCCTCCTGCCCTCAGTCTTTCCCAGCATCAGGGTCTTTTCCAATGAGTCAACTCTTTGCATCACGTGGCCAAAGTATTGGAACTTCAGCTTCAGCATCAGTCCTTCCCAGGACTGATCTCCTTTAGGATGGACTGGTTGGGTCTCCTTGCAGTCCAAGGGACTCTCAAGAGTCTTCTCCAACACCACAGTTGAAAAGCATCAATTCTTTGCAGCTCAGCTTTCTTTATGGTCCAACTTTCAGATTCGTCCATGACTTCTGGAAAAACCATAGCTTCGACTGGATGGACCTTTGTCAACAATGTCTGTGCTTTTTAATATGCTATCTAGGTTTGTCATAGCTTTCTTCCCAAGGAGCAACCACCTTTTAATTTCAAGAAAGCAGTCATCATCTGCAGTGATTTCAGGGCCCAAGAAAATAAAATCTGTCACTGATTCCAGTTTTTCCCCTTCTATTTGTGATGAAGTGATGGGACCCTGTGCCCCAATCTTTGTTTTTTGAATGCTGAGTTTTAAGTCAACTTTTTCACTGTCTTCATCAAGAGGCTCTTTAGATCCTCTTAGCTTTCCGCCATAAGGGTGGTGTCATCTGCATATCTGAGGTTGTTGATATTTCTCCTGGAAATCTTGATTCCAGCTTGTGATTCATCCAGCCCAGCATTTTGCAAGATATTCTCTGCACAGTAGTTAAATAAACAGAGTCACAATATATAGCCTTGTCATACACTTTTGCTAATTTTCAACCAGTCAGTTGTTCCTTGTAAGGTCCTAATTGTTCCTTCTTGACCCACATATAGATTTCTCAGGAGATAGGTAAGGTGGTCTGGTATTCCTATCTCTTTAAGAATTCTCCACAGTTTGTTGTGATCCACACAGTCAAAGGCTTTAGTGAAGTCAATGAAGCAGAAGTAGATGTTTTTCTGGAACTCCCTTGCTTTCAATATGATCCAATGGATGTTGGCAATTTGATCTCTGGTTCCTCTGCCTTTTCTAAATCCAGCTTGTACATCTGGAAGGCCTCAGTTCACAGACTGCTGAAGCCTGGCTTGAAGGATTTTGAGCCTAACCTTACTAACATGCAAAATAAGTGCAACTGTGTGGTAGTCTGAACATCCTTTGGCATTACCATTCTTGGGGATTGGAATGAAAACTGACTTTTTCCAGTCTTGTGGCCACTGCTGAGTTTTCCATGTTTGCTGGCATATTGAGTGCAGCACTTTCACAGCATCATCTTTTAGGATTTGAAATAGCTCAACTGGAATTCCATCACCTCCAACAGCTTTGTTTGTAGTGATGCTTCCTAAGGCCCACTTGACTTCACACTCCAGGATGTCTGGCTCTAGGTGAGTGACCACACCATCATGGTTATCTGGGTCATTAAGACCTTTTTTGTACAGCTCTTCTATCCCCTGGAGGAGGGCATGGCAACTCACTCCAGCACTCTTGCCTAGAGAATCCCCATGGACAGAGGACTCTGACGGGCTACAGTTCATAAGATCGCAAGGAGTTGGACATGACTGAGCGACTAAGCACACCTGTGTATTCTTGCCACCCCTTCTTAAATCTTTCTGCTTCTATTAGGTCCTTACCATTTCTGTCCTTTATTGAGCCCATCCTTGCATGAAATCTTCCCTTAGTATCTCCAATTTTCTTGAAGAGATCTCTAGTCTTTCCCATCCTATTGTCTTCCTCTACTTCATTGCACTGTTCATTTAAGAAGGCCTTATCTCCTTGCTGTTCTCTGAACTCTGCATTCAGTTGGGTTTAGCTTTCCCTTTAACACTTCCCCAAATACGTTGGGCCAACAGCACCACCTGGTGGTCAGACCTAAGATCCGGCAAACCTGGCCTCCCTTTTAGGACTTGCTCAATGTGGGCAGAGATGTGCTGACATCACAAAAAAAAAAAAAAAATTATTTGCCTTCCAAAAAGGAAGCTAATTGAAAGAGACCTGCAGTCAGGAAAGGACCATATCTATTTATAATTCTTCCCCGATGGAATAAAAAATGGGCATAGTCAAGAAGGTGGACATTGGGTTCCGCCCACCTTATAAGACAAGACAAGCAAGACATTGTACTTTTCTGAGCCTCTGTACTTTCATCTATATAACAAAAACAATAGGTACCAAAAATGAAATTAATAAAGGTCCAGGTGACTGGCGTCTAGTACACACTCAAGGCAATTTTTAATATTTAAGAAGCAAATTCACGTGTCTAATCCCCTAAAGGTGTGTCTAGTCTTCGGACAACTGGGATATGTTTTTCCAAGAAGAAACAGCCAAACCCTCTCCTGGGCCAGGTTCAGTTCTCTCTACTTGCTTTGTTAACCTCTTCTCCAGGGGACACTACCTCAAAGGCTGATCTGCTTGAGAAGCACCCGCCAGAAGCTGGGGTTCTTGGAGGCTGCAGAAGGAAGCCCATTCATCCATTCACCCATTTAACAGAAGGGCAGAGCGCTGCAGGCTTCCCTGGTGGCTCAGCGGTAAAGAATCTGCCTGCTAATATAGGAGACGCAGGAGACGCGGGTTCAGTCCCTGGATCCTAGAGAAGGAAATGGCAACCCACGACACTATTCTTTCCTGTGAAATTCCGTGGGCAGAGGAGCCTGGCAGGCTCCAGCCCACCGTGTGGCAAAGAGTCAGACACAAGTGAATGTCTAAGCCTGCACACACGCACACACACTGAGCACTGGAGACCCAAAGATGATTTCGACAGGACTTCTGACCCCAAGGAGCTCGCTTGCTAACCGGGAGACAGACCAACAAGGAAATACTTAGGTGCAATGGATACTGTAATAGAGCTATGTGCTATTTAGGAAGGTAACACAGAGGAGGAGGTATCTCGCCCGAGAAGATTTGGATAGATTTAACAGTTACCCACCAACTGCTGGGTAAGAAGCACACGGTGAGGCCTTAGGGATACAAGGATGGATAAATCTCAACCCATGCCCCAAAGAGGCTGTGATGGACAGGCGTGGGTGAAGGACACAGACAGGCCATGCATGCAGTTTGGGACTACAGGCTGTGGGTCCAGGGAACTTGAAATGAAGGGACAAGCTGAGCCTTAAAGGCGGGACAGAGCAGGATCAGCTGGTGGCCTCTCCACACCCATCCACTGCGTCCCCTGAGCTGCTTCCCCTGCTTTGGGGTCAGGAAATGCACATATCATGTTTGATTCGACGCCATTTTTACAGTGTGCTTATCCTCCACTCTGGTCCCTTCTCCAAAGGTCCCAAGTAGGTGCGGACTGAAGCACATCACCCAGAACATCCCAGGCAAGCCCCCTCCCCACTCACCCTGCACTGGTACTGAGGGTCCTCTCCGAGGCCAGCTGCCCAGCAGCAGCCTGGCCCACCTTCCCTGGTGTCGAAGCCTTGGGTCTCTCCCAGCCGCCAAGTCGCCTGAGGTTCCAGGGTCCCTCTGACCTACTAACTGCTGGAGGCTGGATGGGAGGTACCACAGAGATACTGCAGGGCACGGGGGAACTGCCCTTAGGTTCCAAGGTCCCCTGCACTCCCATCCCGAGCCGTGAGCAGAACCCACCACCCAGGCACCCCCACTTCCCGAGTGCCTGCCGTGTCTGCTCCCCTACAGCGAGGGCACAGCAGGGCAGGGACAAGCTTGGGACCTGAGCGTTCACTGAAGTTCTGCCATCTTCTAGCTGGGAGGATTTGGACAGGTTACTTAGATTCTCTGGGCCATGATTTCTTCACGGATAAAGTGGAGAATAGTACCTACCTCAATGGGGCTATACAAAGTTCTCAGAGATGGCCTGACACACAGGAAGAGCTGCCAGTGCTTATTCAACAAGTGTGTGCCAGGCTTGGGCTGGACGCCAGGGATGGAGCCGCAGCCGTGGACCAAGCAGGCCAGGTCCTGGCCTCACTGTGTGTATGGTCTGCTGCGGGAGACGGACTGTTAACACTCAGGGTGGACACAAATGATTATATAGTCACCAACTGCAACGAGCACTCTGCAGAACATGGATAGTATGGATGCGGAGAAGAGAAGAAATCAGAGGAGGCACTGGAATGAGATCCAGGGGAGGGGGGGGAAGCATTTCAGCCAAGACCAAAAGGATGTGCGGGAATGAGGTGATGAGCTGAGAACAGCGAGCCAAGGCTCCCAGGGAGCCAAGAACGCTGTGCCCTCGGGAACTGGAAGGACTTGCACGGGGAGGTTGCAGCTGCAGGGCAGTGAACACAAGGGCGAGGCCCGGCGCTGAGGCTCGGAGCAAGCAGACGCCAGCGCCTCCGGGCCCCACGGGCCCCAAGAGAGCCTGGCCCTTGTGCTCCATCAGAGGGAAGCCACTGAGGTGCTTTGGGTGTGGGTATATCGTTCAGAGGCTATCTAATTGACATTTTCAAAGGATCACTCTGCTGATAACATTAAGAGGAGAATTGAGGACACCAGAAAGGAAGTGATTATAAATAGGGAAGGGGCGAGGGCCGGTGTGGGAGCATCAGGACTTGAGATCAACAGGAGCTGGTGATGGAATGGATGTGGGAGGTGGGGGAGAGCAAGGGGGAAGATGCCGTTTAACCGCGATGGGGAGACACAGGCAGGAACAGACCTTAGGCAAAGAGTCCTCTTTGGAGATGTCAGTTTCTCCTGGGGATCTGGAATGCCAAAGAAAGGGAGACTCACGAGCTACACGTTCGGGAGTGAGACCATAGAGGGTCTGTGTCAAGCGGTGAGGATGGAGAGAGTGAGAAGAGGCAGAGATGGGGGCTCGGGGCAGGGACCCCAGCACTCAGAAGGCAAGTAGAGGACCAAGAGCTCGCCAAGGAGACTGGGAAGGAACCACCCCGGAGGGAGGAGGAAAACCAGCAGAAACCATTGTTTCAGAAAGGAAGATGTGACCCACGGAGTCCATAGCTACTTCAGGGCTAAGAAAGATGAAGACGGAAAGGAACCACCGTGGATGGCCTTGCGTCGGCCGTTGCAAGGACAGCCTCGCCGAGCAGGGAGGCGGCTGCCTTACTGGGCCAGGCGCACGCAGGGGCAGCGTGTGCGGACATGGCTTTTTTATGGGCTTCACGCTGGCGGGTGGGGTGCGGAGTGAAAGAAGCAGCAGAGAGGGCGGTGGAGTCAAGGGATAGTTTTGGATCCCTTTAAAAAGTTGAAAAAATTGAGCAGCTGTGACAGGGCTGGCTGGGATGATCCAACAGGGAGGGCCAAAGGGCAACAAAGATGGAGAGAGGCGTCGAGAGGCGAAAGGGGGCCGCGGTGCAGAGCCTCTGCGGGCGGGGGAGCCTCGAAGGAGAGGATGCGGACGGACGGGGGTGGGGCTGTAAAGGGAATCAGAGGCGAGTTAGCACGCAGCTCTGTGCCAGAGCTATTCAATCCTTCCGCATTCAATCCTCAACCAAGTCCTGGGATGTCAGTTCTATTTCCCCATTACAGTCATCAAGGGGATTCCCAGCTGGCGCTACTAGTGAAGGGCCCGCCTGCTTATGCACGTAGACATACCAGACACAAGTTTGATCCCTGGGTTGGAAATATCCCTGGGTTGGAAAGATCCCTGGGGAAGGAAACGGTAACCTGCTCTAGTGTTCTTGTCTGGAGAATCCCATGGACAGAGGAGCCTGGTGGGCTATGATCCATAGGGTGGTAAAGAGTCAGATACGACCGAGTGACTTAGCAGCACATAGTACTGAGGGGGATGAAGCCTAGGAAAGCTGAGTCACTTGATCCAGCATCCTGTTCTTGAGCTGCCAAGCCAGATTCAAATCCTAATTTGTCCAACTCAAAGACTGTTCTCTTCAGCCGGTCGCCCTGAAAAGCTCCCAGAACAACCCTCATCACAGAGAGAGTGCTCATTAATAGCTGGGGTGTCGGTTCTAAGCAGAAGCTCACCACCAATCCAGCTTTGCTGATTTGAATCTCTTGGTAGCAGCAGAGCATGGAGTCCTAGGGAGTCGAGGGGGCTGATAAAGAGGGGGAGACTGAGAAGGGAGCAGGCAGAATTCCCTGGCGGTCTGGGGGTTAGGACTCTATGCTTCCACTGCAGGGGTCACAGGTTCAAACCCTGGTTGGGGAACCAAGATCTGCATGCCTCAGAGTGGTCCCCCAACCCCCACCAAAGAGAGAGAGAGAGGGGGTAAAGATAAGAAGAAACTGGGGTGGAAGGGCACGTAAGAAAGGAAGAGAAGGAAAGGTCAGTCTAGACTCAGGGGGAGGCAGACTCCCACACATGGTTCTCGGGGTTCGCCTCTTCATTCCTACCATGCCACTGCCTGTGTCCCCACATCTTTGGTCCAGACACCACACACCAGAATGTGGATGAACTGGAGCTCTTCTGGGTTCTCGATTTACTGGATGTCATGATTTGGGGATCCCCATCAAAGAGGGTGAGGCTCTAAATTCTGGACCAAGCCTGGCTCCATCACTTATTAGCTGTATAGCTGTCAACAAGTCACTTAACCTCTAAAACTGTGAAAGATGTACTGATGCATTTTCCTCTGGTATTTCCTGCTTCTAGGTCCCTTGTCCCCTGGGGCAACTGAGCTCTGCAGCGTCTATTTCTTCAGGGAAGGAAAAACCCACCTTGGAAGCCAAGAAAAAGCTTTTTGAGTTTCAAAAATGGACCCTAGGGGTCTCGGGACACAGAAATTACATGAAAAATCAGAACTAGGTTGCTTGATCTAAGACAGATCAAAAGACCCCTCATATAAAGAAGTAATGGTATGCATCTCACACTGGTCAGAATAGCCATCATTAAAAAGTCTACAAATAACAAATGCTGGAGAGGCTGTGGAGAAAAGGGAGCCCTCCTACAGCGTTGGTAGAAATGTACGTTGGTGCAGACACCACGGGAAACAGCATGGAGGTTCCTCTGAAAACGAAGAACAGAGCTGCCGCGTGAGGCAGCAACCCCACTTCTGGGCATATATCTGGGCAAAGCTATAGTTCAAAAGACCCGTGCATCTTCACAATAGCCAAGATGTGGAAGCAACCTACATGTCCATCAACAGATGGCTAAATAATGTGTGTATGTGTGTGCATGTGTGTGTGTGTGTGTACCACTCAGCCATAAAAAGAATGAAATAATGCCATTGGAAGCAACATGCAACTGCAGATTATCACACGGAGCGAAGCAAGTCAGAAAGAGAAAGATAAATACCATACGATATCACTTACATGTGGAATCTAAAATACGGCACGCGTGCAACCGTCTGTGAAACACAGACAGACTCACAGACGAGAGGACAGACCTGTGGTTGCCGAGGGGTGGCGGGGTGGAGGGGAATCTGGTGTTAGTAGATGCAAAGCATTACAGAACCGACAGACAGCAAGCCCCTGCTGTTCAGCACAGAGAACCATATTCAATCTCCTGGGATAAATCACAATGGAAAAGAATACAAAAAAGAATATATATATATATAACTGAGTCACTTTGCCGGAGAGCAAAAAATAATACAAAGGTGTAAATCAACTACAATAAAAAAGAAAAGAAAAAAGTAAGTAATGGCGTGGCAAGACAGGCTAGCTGTTTACCAAGCCCATCCCCCTTGGTCGGGGCATGCAGGTAGGCTACACCTGCCAGACACCTCTGCAGGGAAGCACAGCCAGGTAGCTGAGTCCTAGCACCCAGAGTGCTGTCAGCTGTGACACGGGGCACTTCCAGGCCCGGCCCAGAAACACCTTCCAAGCTCAGTTGTCGGATGCTCCTGCTCTGTCCCCGGCCTGAGGCCAACACACCAGCAACTCTGGAAGCCAACAGGCTACGGATGGAAGGGGACTGGAGAGCCACCTACTGATGAGACAAATCCATTTCAAGTTTCATGATGAATAAACTCCAGAGTTTAAACTATTATACAGTCATGGGATTGGCATCTAATGCTGCCCGTTACTACAAGTGTGGAAAAAGCCAGTGACGAACGCGCTTGGTTGTGCAGTAGAGATGGGGAAGCAACCAGCTCCTTCTATCCAGGCTTGTGGGATCGGGGGCAAGAGGGGGCCTGTGCCTCGATTTTTAGATGGAGCCATGCAGAGGTGGTGGCCGACCCACAGGGGAGCGGCTGTGTGGCATGTCCAGAAAAGGGGAACCCAACAGAGCCTCGCTGGGTTGGAAATAACCACAGTGCGTGGGAGAGGACAGTTCCTCGTATAGCCAAGAGAGGCACAGAAGTTAGCTGAGAGACAGCTAGAGCTCTTGCAATTAAGAATAAGAAGTGGCAGACACAGTAGTGACCAGAACATAGGACATCGCAGTGGAGACCTGCAAAGACTAGTCTGCCCCCGGAACTCAGACAGAAACTCGAGGAGTGCCGCAGGGCAGGGCAAGGCCCACAGGGAATGGAATCCACCAAGGATCAAATTGTGTCCTGCCAACATAACGGAGCTTGAAATAGAAATTTAAGTTGAATATTTGCACATCTGAGTTTGTAGACTGAGATTCTTACTTGCTGCTTCTCCATTAATGGAGCTGAAAACCCTCTTCTGCCTTCCTCATAAAGTGAAGAGAAGCAAAACCTAATAGCATTCCTCATAGAGAACTGTCCACCACCCTGAAGTATAACTTATCACTGTAGTCATCATTGTCTTCATGGTTAGTTTCAGCCAAAACTGATGGGGAAAGATCCCCAAGCATCCGGGAACTTTACAGCATGAAGGTCACGCTCTTCCGGCAGCCCCAGGGAGTGTCCCCTCCATCAACAAGGTCCAAATTGCCAGCCCTCTGGGTCCCCAACACACAGGCCCTAATCTTGAAGCAATGACTCCTTCTCTGTCCAACACCCTCCTCTCCTCCTTCAAGCAAAAGGAGTCCTGTTTCCTAGAGGCCATCGGGGGCGGACCGGCTGACTGCGCAGCAGATGACAAGTGAGAGGGGGGCTTTTGATGAAGGGACGGAGCTCAGGAATGCTGAAGGATGTCACCACCTCTCCCAGGTGAAAGCTGAGCCCAGGCCCTCCCTGCGTCTCCCCACAGTCACTTACATCCTCTACTATGTTCAGCCTTTAACGGAGACATTGCCTTATGGACGCAAACGTTATTTCCCATCCAGAATAACCGCTGATAATAATTGGCGCTTTTAGTGAGCATTCACCAGCTGGCAGACCCTGTACTAGAAATGTTGCTACCCTATTTCGTGTCCCTTTCACAGAAAAATTATTTTCATTTCAAAGGTGAAGTGCTTAAGACTCAGACTCAGTAAGCTATCCTAGGTCACACAGTTTGAATGTGACAAAAAGTCAGAATGCAAATCTGAGACCATCTGACTTCAGAGGCCAAGTCAGCTTACCCATCAAGCTACACAGCGTCCTGCCCTCTATTTATGACATTTTTTTGTGCATGTGCTAAGTCAATTCAGTCGTATCCAGCTCTTTGTGAGCCCACGGACTGTGGCTCGCCAGGCTCCTCCATCTGTGGGATTCTCCAGGCAAGATACTGGAGTGGGTTGCCATGCCCTCCTCCAGGGGATCTTCCCCACCCAGGGATCAAATCCGAGTCTCTCACGTCTCCTGCATTGGGAGGTGGGTTCTTTATCACTAGCACCACTCGGGAAGCCCTATGACATCACAGGCATCGGTGTTCTACGTGTGTAGGGAAGCTAATACTTTGAAACAGAAAATCTGTCATTATAAGTGATCACAGGCCATCTTCACTTGTTGCTGGTTGTTTAGTTGCTAAGTTGTGTCTGACGTCTCCTGCACTGGCAGGCGGATTCTTTACCACTGAGCCCCCAGGGAAGCCCCATTTTGCTTAGTACCATCTTAACTGAATTTCAATATCAAAACTGTGTCCTGACCTTTGCACATCTCAAGGGTCAGGGAACCATGCATTATCCTCATTGCCCTTATCAGTGTATCAGACTGCAACAATGCCGTGTAACAAACCTCCCCAAGCTCGGGGCATTTGTTTCCATCACTCAGCTCTATGAGTTGGTTGGGGCGGCTCTGAGTCAGGTTGTATCTCAGCTATGCTTGGCTCCAGGCTCAGGGCATTTGTTTCCATCACTCAGCTCTATGAGTTGGTTGGGGCGGCTCTGAGTCAGGTTGTAGCTCAGCTATGCTTGGCTCCAGGCTCGGGGCATTTGTTTCCGTCACTCTCAGCTCTGCGAGTTGGTTGGGGCAGCTCTGTGTCAGCTTGTAGCTCAGCTGCACTTGGCTCCAGGCTCCGGGATGAGCGCAGGCCTGTCTACATGTCCACAGGTTTTCTTGGGCCAGCAGCTACTGGGGCATGTTTTTCCTCGTGGCAGGTCCTAGGAGCACAAGAGACCACGTTGCAGAAGCGCATGAGAAACCTCTGACTTTAGTATCTCACGTCGGATGGCCAAGGTGACATCGGTGTGGGGAGGAAGTGACCTGCACCCGCAATAGGAGGGCGCTACAAAGGCACATGGCAAAGGGGATGGACAACCACCTTCAGGGTGAAATTTAAGACCCAGAGCCCGGTGGCCACAGTCAGCATCGGTATCGCCCTGACCAGCAGGCGTGCGCTTGGTGAAAGGATCAGGCTGGCAGAGAGCAGCCCTGATCTGGAGCCCTGCATGGGACACGTCAGCCCAGCAGATTTCTGGTGACCTCCTCTTCCCTCTGCCCCTTCCTACCTCCCAGGGGCATCTTTGCTCCTCTTCGCACACCTCCAGGCACCCTCCTTTCAACTCCCCATGTTTCCCTGGCCCTGAGTTTTGCAAAGCCAGTCAGGTCCTTGGCAAGATCCAACTGAGCCAGTTCAGTTCAGTCTCTCAGTCGTGTCCAACTCTTTGCGACCTCATGAATCGCAGCACACCAGGCCTCCCTGTCCATCACCAACTTCCGGAGTTCACTCAAACTCACGTCCATCGAGTCAGTGATGCCATCCAGCCATCTCATCCTCTGTCGTCCCCTTCTCCTCCTGCCCCAATCCCTCCCAACATCAGAGTCTTTTCTAATGAGTCAACTCTTTGCATGAGGTGGCCAAAGTACTGGAGTTTCAGCTTTAGCATCATTCCTTCCAAAGAAATCCCAGGGCTGATCTCCTTTAGAATGGACTGGTTGGATCTCCTTGCAGTCCAAGGGACTCTCAAGAGTCTTCTCCAACACCACAGTTCAAAAGCATCAATTCTTCGGCGCTCAGCCTTCTTCGCAGTCCAACTTCACATTCAACTGAGCCAAGAGACAGCTGAAGCAGAAATCAGAGTTCACTATGATAAACAAAACCCCTCAACTTTGAGCCACTTCCCAACTTGAACCTGACAACTCCCTCAAGCACACAGGGCTGGGAATGTTATCCAGGTTCCCACTGCACAGAGGAGGAACCCGAGGCCAGAGAAGTTACGCTCTTTGCTGAAAGGTCTCCTGGTAGTGGCCTGGCCCAGAACTTGAACCCAGGACTCTTCTCCCTGGGCCCTGGTAACGGGAGGGAGGGAAAGTCATCAAGTGCAAAGTCTTGAAAACAACCCAGGCTTGGGAAAGTCAGACTCGGTTGGAAAAAATGTCTGGGGGAAAGGTGTGTCCCACCCAGATCGCCTGCACACACTTCCCTCCGGAAGCCTGGTCTGCACGGCCATGCACACAGCCTAGCCTGCAGCAGCCCTGCGTGTGGACGTGGCCACAGACGTCCAGGCCGCAAGAATTCGGTGGCCTTCTGCGTGCCTTCAGGAGAGCCGATTTCCATCTTAATTCTAGGAACTGTATGAGTGTATTCATGCCTGCCCCTGAGCGCCGAGGAGACACGGTTTCCTCTGTCTCCAGGGAGTTTTCGTCCAGCCACCGACCCCCCCAACCCCGCCCCCCACCGTCCCTCCCCCCACCTTCTCCAGGCTGGAAGATAATCTCCCTATTCGATTGGTTTTTCAAATGGGATGAGAAATGTAAACAAAGTCCTCTCTGCGGTCTTTTCAGCTGCAAAGTGGCGTTGCTATGTTTTGGAGATGATAGTAAAAGAAGGACCTTTTTTTTTCTTTCAGTTAATGAATTGGCTGACATTATGATGTCAGAAGCACTGGAGCCAAAGGTGTTTTGCTAAAGGGAGTCTCCCCACAGCCCCCCCCTCCAGACGACACAGCACCCCCGGAGCCCATAGCACTTGGGACTGTTCACGCTGTTTACACACCCAGCTCCCCTGACTGCCTCTTTGTGGGAACTTGTTTACATGAATTTATTTTGGGAAAATTCCATTAGACGGGGACCAGGGTTTCTTCACAAATCATTGCCTCTCACTTGTGTCTTGATCAGATCTGGGCAGGCCACTCTCTTTGGAGCCCTGACTCCCTGAGCTTCTATTCGTGGGTGGGAGGGCTGGGGGAGGGGGAAGAGGACATAAAAGATAACGAAGTGGCCCGCGGGGATGGGCTTAGGAAAGAGAGGTCTGTCTGGCAGGATCCAAAGCACCGGGACTGCAAGAACAGGGGGTCCCCACTGGCTTGGGGCCTGCAGACGCACAAAGACAGTTTTTCAGAGTAGACATACACGGATTTGCACACCTCAGCGCCCTGTGCTAAGAAGCCAGAGCACACAGACAAACGTATGATGCTTCCTGACTTCAAGAAAGCCAGACTCTGAAGGAAGAAGGAGCACCAGGAAGAAGCAATGGAGTGGAGCTGGGGTCTTGGGTCCTTGTCCCACGCGGCAATCACTGAGCACGTCGATCCCCCTGTGAAGTCACGCCTGCTCTTCTGTTGAAGAATTCCAAGTACCAGATGCACCCACTTCGTTTCCACTGGTTTGACCTTACCTTGGCTCACAACGTACACAGGCCACACAGCTGCCTCCTCAGTGCCAGAGTAACCCTTCCTTGTTCCCTGAAGAAAGACTTACTGGGTCCCTACTAGATGCAAGGCCTCAGGGATTCGGAGATGCTGAGATACCGTCTTTGCTCTGCAGAAGCTCAGCCTGGGCCCTCGTGGAGAGGCGAAGGGAGTGGAGAACACAGAAAAGCCACCAAGTGGACATGCGCCCTCGGGTAAGGGAAGCTGGCTGCAGTTCCTGGTGTCCTCCAAGGAGGGTTGGAAGGAAGAGGCCAGTTCTGGTAGTAACTCAGCACCACTTGTGGGTGAAGGCACCCTAGACCACCATCTGCCCAGCAACCAGACAGACTTCTGACCTTGAAGACGGGTGAGGCTCATGGCCACAAAGCTCACAAAACAACCCTGGGCAGGTCTGCCTCCCATGGGCTTCCTCATCTCTAAGAGGAAGGGGCTGCACTGTTGAGTTCTGCAGCTGTGCTAGCCATGGAAAACTCTGGAAACAAAATCTCAAGCAGCACTAACGGCTCATACTTACTGAGCACTCACGACATACCAGGTACAGTTCTAAGTGTTCAACATGAATGCGTTTGCTCAGTTCTCACAGTACCCCTATAAGCTGGGTACTAGAACAGCAACCCCCTCCGGGGTTCTCGCCTGGAGAATCCCAGGGACGGCAGAGCCTGGTGGGCTGCCGTCTATGGGGTCGCACAGAGTCGGACACGACTGAAGCGACTTCTCAGCAGCAGGAGCAGCAGGGAAAGCAAATCTACCAAATATGAAGTGGTTTGCTTGAAGATCCAACATTTGAAGCGTATGTATACACAAAGCTACAGTGCCCTTTGCGGATGACAGGGTAGGTGTCCCTGGCCCCTGCAGAGCTGACTGTAGACTCTCAGGGTCAGGAATAAAAAGACTCTCCTTTGCTGGGGCTTCCCTGCCTCTCCAGTGTGTAAGAATCCGCCTTGTAATGAATGGGATGCGGGTTCGCGCCTTGATCAGTCAGGGAACTAAGATCTCGCGTGACACAGGGCAACTAAGTCCATGCGCTGCAACTACTGAGCTCACGCCACGACTACACAGAGGCCCACCAGCCACAGTTAAAAGACCGCTCCTACAACAGAAGATCCCAAGGGCCACAGCTGAGACCTTACGCAGCCCCAAACAAGATTTTTTTTTTTTTTTTTAAAAGAAAGACTCTGCTTTGCAGATGCTGACCCATCCCCCTCTAGGACCTTAAAAGGCGCCAGCAGAGTCCTATGAGTGGGGAGGCAGCGGGGCAGGGTAGAGGAAGCCTTCATTTCAGAGTCAAGAGCTCAGCTCACGGCCCAGCTTTGTCGCTCGCTGACTCAGCAAGTTACTTGAGCAAATTCCTTAAACTTTCCAGACCTTGCTTCCCTCACAGGGGTTGCATGAACACTAAATGAAAACATGGATTCAAAGCACCCACGACAGCATCTGTAGTGGATAGTAAAAAAAAAAAAAAAAAAATAGAGCAACTCTTGTTCTTATCCAGACGGGCGCAAGGGGCAGCAAAGGGGAGGCAAGCCGGGCACCGGGGTGGGCTAATCCTCGAGCTCCAGCCTGGCTATGTTTCAGGGACGGAGACCACCCGAGGGCTGACCTTAGTGGACTTTCCATTCTCCCACCACTCAGCACATTCCCACGCATACAGCAAGGGCTACTGGATGAATGAGAAGGACTTAGTGAATGGACAGGTGAAAGACGGATGCACGGATGGAGAGATGTTCCCGAATGGTCGGTTCTCCATAAAAAACTCCACCACGCCCAAGTACACGTCCCATTTCAACACCTCAGGGAACATGCCAGCCCTTGCCGCCTCCCTACGCTCCCAAAACCTGCGGCTCACCTTGCCAGGTATCTCCCTGTGGCGTCTCTGCTCAGCCCCCTCCACAATAACGCATTGTTGTTCTATCTGGTAGTTTTCGACTCTGGCCTTGCCTCGGAACGGCATCTTTTGGAGCCACCCTCAGCAGCCCGGGGGGCCAACCCCATCCCAGTTCTCAGCTATCCCCTCCACAACCCCGGTCTGTGCACAGAGCTTTCAAGTTGTTGGGGAGGAGGTAATATGCAGGCATTCATTCCCTGGAGCCCCAGTCCCTGGAGACCTGGGCTGGAACAGTGGCCCCTGTGTATCTGGGCATTCCATGGCCTGACTCCAGCCATGCACTGAGGTTGTTTCATGCACAGCCTTAAGCTCTGTGCCCTGCCCACTGAGGGACTGGGAGCAGGCCCAGCCTGAGGCTCTGTCGCCCTCCCTTGGCAGTGGCGAAAGGTGAAGAGAGAGCTCAGCCTCCAGCAGAATACCTGGAGCCACAACCCACTCATCCTTCTGGGGGCCCGTAACAGCCCCCCAGCTGTAATCAATCCAGGAGCAGCTGGCTTTCCTACAGCCAGGGTTGCCAGCCCAGCACACGGATGCACCACCAACACCATCAGAGCTCCTGCCCTCACCATCCCCAGTCCCAGAAAATTACCCAGGACTTGGAGCATCTTACCCTTCCCCTTGCAGGTGCAGTGTTACCGAGAAAACCTCCGGTCCAGGTTCTGGGGGATCACGCGTGTCCCCTTCCTAGTTTCACACCTCGTGGAGAAGGTCGAAAGGTAGGCATGACTCCTCTCCCAAGCCGGGGGAGGAGACGAGGCCGTCTTGAGGACGCGGGGTGTCAATCAACTTCTGTGTTCTTTTTACATCCAAAGCCTCAATTTCAGGAAGGAATGCCCCACATTTCAGCAGGGTTCCTGGTGGTAGGATGCTAATTAGCAATTCCAGGTTCAGTAGGAGAGGACCAGCTCTCCACCGGCCTGAGGGCCAAGTCATTCGGACTGACGCTGAGCTGGCTGGGGAGGGCAGTTTGGGAGCAGCTGGGTCTCCCCACGGAGCGTGTGGGGAGCACGTCCAGAGGCTGGTGGGTCTGTCGTGTGTGGCTCACTTCACCCTTCAGACACTGGCCTGTTTTGCCCAGAGCTTCACGCGGGGAACCCATGAGCCCTCGCAGTACGGCCTCCTCATGCAAACCACCTTTGGCTATTGGTTCCAGAAAAAAAAAAATAATGCACTTTATGGGGCAGATTGTAGAGGCCCTGTTCTGGAATCATGTCCATCCAGTGTGGCCTGGAGCCCATCTCTGGGATAAGCACAGCAGGCCCCTTCTCCTGCAAAGACATCAACACCACGCCCTCCTCCTTCCTGGCAAGACCCTCCTCACCCATCTTAGAGAAGAACAAGTTGGGACTTCCCTGATGGTCCAGTGGTGAGGATTCTGCACTTCCACTGCAAGGGGTACAGGTTCGATCCCCAGTCAGGGAACTAAGATCCTGCAAGTGTCACGGAACAACCTTAAAAAAAAAAAAAAAGGAAGAGGGAGCATCCTGAAAGATGCATCAGGTACCTGAACAAGTCAGGCGAAAGGTTAGTTCCCAAAGAGACTGTTAGCTACTCAGGTCACCAGACAATTAAAACTTCAGGGGTGTTTTCCCTTTCCACCTTTCTGAAGAAGAGAAAGCTGCTAAGGAAAACGAAATCCACTACAGAGAATTGCCTCTAAACTCTAATCTCACTGCATATGCGATTAGAGGATTACAGTGTGAGGAAAACATACAAACAGCCACCCCTGAGGGCGGATGGGAGGGGTCAAGTCTTGGAGAAAGTGCTCAGGAAATAACTGCAATAACCATTTTCATTCGAATGACGTTTATAATTACCGTGCTTCAAACATCATACAGATTAAAAGAGACCTTCTCAGGGCTCTGATTTATCCCTCAAAAGCAGGACCTGGTGCTGCAGAGACCTGGCCTGACATCCACAGGACACTCAATGAATTGCCACTCACAGCTGAGTGCAGAGTCCCTGACACGCAGCGCAGGAGGGCTCTTGTTTGTGGGTCTGCAGGCCCAGTCTCCAAAAGTGATGGGAGACGGGAAGATGGGGGGCGTGGGGTCAGGAGATGCCAGGCTCTGTGCGGGGGAGGGTGCCCACCCCCATTCATGACTTCAGACCCTGCCCTGAGACAGGAGGGTGAGCTTTGCCCTAGGCCAGGGTCTTACTGAGAACAAGACTATTAGCAGAGCATCTGGGCCCCCCCAGAGGAAGGAAGGCCAAGGAGAGGCCTTCAGCCTTGGGCCAGGACAAGAGAGGGGTCACCAGGCCTCCACCACCTCCACCAAAGAGCCAGGTTCTGGGGTGCTGACAACATCCTCTTCTTGATCCGGGTACTGGTGAAAAGGTTTTCAGATTCCTTGTTTAGCATTTATGCAGTTTTCTGCCTTTGATTAAGAGTTTGTGTTTTAAAGTCACCAAAAACAAAATCAAATGTCCTCCCCCACAGTCTCTGGGTTCTTCACAGCCCCTTTTTACTGGGCAGAGGGGAGCACCCAGGCAGCTGTTGCTATAAATTGCCCAGTTTAATCCAAGTCAGTGAAAGATTGGGTCAGGCAGGGAATGGCCCCCAAGGGATATTTCACGCTTTCACCACAAAACTCAGAATCTGACCTTCATTTGCTCTTTCATTCACCTCACAAGCTTATGTTCACCACACATTTCCACTCAGCATCCTCTAAACTGGACATCTCACACCTATTCCGAAACCTGTCTGACCTCTGAGTCACCATTTCCCCAGAGACAGACTCAAGAAGCTGAGCTAAGGGCTCTAGTTCCCCTCAGCTGTTTGAGGTTTACAACAACTGATGCATTACACTGTAATTTCTGCCCTGGAAAAGTCGCCAGACTCCATCCCTTCCCTTCCCTGAACTACCCCTGCCTCTTCCGGCCCCCGAACCCTGACAACAGCCTCCTCCTTGTATCACGGCCTGCAGCCCCCATACCTTCCAGATCAACCTCCCTGCACCCATCAGAGACAGTGTACGCATTCAGCACCAAAGAGGCCCTACTGCCTCTGAGACAAGGCCACAACAAGCCCCAGCTTCGCCAGCCAGGCCCTCCATGACCCAGACCCGCCTCCCTGGCCTCGCTGCTTTCAGCCCACCGACGGCAGGGGGCCACTCTCCACTCCGCACGCTCACCCGGCGCGTTTTGACTTCCGTGACTCCATTCACAGGACCTTCTCAAACCCACAGACTCTCCCCACTTCCCGATCCTTTGATGTCTCCCTCGGCCTCCAGGGCTCTGCTCAGAAGTGAACTCCTCTGAGAAGTCCGCCCTAATCCCCTGCTCAGATTTCAGAACCTCTTCACTCGGCAACTACTACATGCTGTCCAGACTTGACTACCATTCTGCCTCATCGCGTTGGGACCATCATCAGAAAAGCCAGCCGGCTCTCCCTTTGGAATGTTTCCAGAATCTGGGCATCCCCCTCCACCTCCAGGGCTGCACCTCGTGCAAAGCATCACATCTCTTGCTGGGATTCTTGCCCCTAACTGTTCTTTCTGCTTCCATTCGGGCCTCCCAATAAGATCTGTTGCTTACAGAGTGACACTCTGAATATGTCTCAGGCCACACTACACTTTGGCTCAAAGTCTTCCTCAGAATGAAGTCTAAAGTCTCTATCACGGCCTGGAAGTTTCTGTGGGATAGGCCCAGCAACCTCTTTGCAAGGTCCTGATTTTTTTTTTCCTCAACTATCTATAAATGTAAAAACCATGCTAAGCTTGTGTGCTACATATGAGGTGGCAAGCCAGATCTGCCCATGGGCTGTTAAGCGCTTACCCCCAACTTCAAGGCTGAACCAGCATCCTCCAGGTGAAGAAGGAAGAATGGGTTGGGGATAAGCATCAAAGTGACCCTGCAGAGTTAACAGCCTTTGAAAAGTCTTAAAAACATGTAAATTATATAGTCTATTTAGAAATGGAAAGAAGCTTAGTGTGAGAGTCAGGACTGGGGCAGGGTCTGGACTGAAAGAGGAGAAGATCAGAGGGGTCAAATGAGGAAGGACCTTTCAAATTACAGACCTCATATATGCTTTGAATTGTGTAAAGATGTGATCAGACCCTGATGCTGGGAAGGATTGAAGGCAGGAGGAGAAGGGGACGACAGAGGACGAGATGATTGGATGGCATCACTGACTCAATGGACATGAGTTTGAACAAACTCCAGGAGACAGTGAAGGACAGGGAAGCCCAGAGTGCTGCAGCCCATAGGGTTGAAAAGAGTTGGACTGGACTCGGTGACTGAACAAGGACAATGGTCAATCAGGCTTGCAGTTTAGGAACCTGTCTCAGGAAGGAAGAGAGAGGGGGGATGGGCCGCCTGGCTGAAAGGCAGAGGCTTTAGTGCAGGCAGGATCGTTCTGGATCCTGTTCACAAGCCTGCAAAAGCTACTGTTAAATATTCAGGCATTTTTGTAAGTCAGCAGTTGGACACATACGTTATTTTTAAGTTAGATTTTATATAGTTACAATGAAATAAATTACTTTTAAAACCAAGGTAGCCAGTACTCAAAACCTTATCACTTTATCATTATTTTATGACGTTTTACTATTATCTTCGCTCTTGCGGTTATTTACGCCTATGCCTTTATGGGGAAAGCTGCATAATGACGCCTATGCCTTTATGGGGAAAGCTGCATAATGACGAGCTACTGAGCATCTCTGCCCAGCTGTACCCTCCGGGGCCTGACGCGAGTAGCTTGAAAGTGGCTCTCTCTGTGGGAGTACTTACACCCCAGAAATGGACCAAAGCTACAAATCAGGACCCCCCACCTCACGCCCCCAGCTGTTAAACCTTAACCAGCGCCCTGCCTGGCCTAGGGCGGCGATGGTACCGGCATTAGGAAGGAGGGGCAAGGCCGGAGCCGGGGGATGGCTGGGATGAAATCACCTCCACCAGGTAGCTCTGGAGCGAGGAGGGAGAAGAAGGAGACGCTTCCACATCAGAGAAGGGTCTCTTTATCAAGAGCCCGCGGGGGAAACCCAAGCCCCGGCTCCACACTCTCGCTAACGGCCGGGGTCCGCAGCCGCAGGGCGAGCGCGGTGCGGCGGGAGGAAGCGAGCGCTCGCCCAGGGCCCCCGAGGGGGTCGGCCCGGCCCCTGCGCCCGCGTTTCCAGCTCCTACGCAGCTGCGCGCAGGGCTGTTTGCGCGCCCGCAGCGCCCGGCCAGCGGCCCGGCGTGCATTTATAAGCGCACGGCCCCGCAGACAGGTCTCACCGGCATCGTTTCGCACGGCCCCCTGGTGCCGCGGCCTGCGTCCCGACCTCTCGTCGGGGGCGGCCGCCGGTAATCGGCGCTGATGGGAACCGCGCTCTCCCGGCCAGAGGCACGCAGCCCGCCGCCCACCGCCAGCGCCGGCCTCCCTCCCGGCCCGGGGGCCGGGCCTTCCTGGTAGAGCTCTGGGGAGAGGCGGCTGTAAACACGCCGCGGGCTGACCCGCGCATGGAAATGACTCGCGGTCGGGCCTGGCGCCCGGCCACAGGCCTGCGGCCTCGCTGCCGCCAAGTATCTTTAGCAGGAGCCTCGGAACCGCGGGCCCCCTGCCCTGCCCGCTCACACCCCAGGGCCGAGCCTCGCCCTCGAGCGCGCGAGGAGGGCCCGGCTCCATCGCCCCCCGTGTCATCTGACAGTAAGCAAGGCTTCCGCTGCCTGGACGGGGCGCTCGTTCCCAGGATCTGGCTGCATTTACACGGAAGCAGCGGAGAAAGGGAGGCTGCAGAGGGCAAGGTCAGCGGAGACAGCCGGGGCTCTGGACACACCAGAGACTCCCGCCATCGGGCAGGAAGGGCCCCTGTGCCCGGGAGAGAGAAGATAAAGCCAGGGGAAGTGATGGCAAGACTGAGAGAAGAGGGTCGTGGGCCTAGAGCGGAAACCCACAGGTGCAGTTACAGGGTGAAGGAGCCGTCGTGGGAGGAGAGGAGGCCTCCAGACTAGAGGCAAAGGGAAGAGGGGATCCTGAAGACTGAGTCAGGCAGAGACCCTCCAGGAGCCCTCAGAGGCTGCAGAGGCGCCAGGCCCGGTTTCCCAAGGTCTCTGGAAGGCCTCCTTGAAGACACAGTCCAAACAGGACCACCCCGAGACCGTCTTGCAAGAATGCCAAGCCTTCATTTCTTCACCAAATTTCCAGGCCGCCCTTGGGCTGGGGTCTCGCGGCTGTGGGAAGGCGGCAGGTGAAGGAGACAGTGAAACTTCTCTTGGTCTCCATGACTGGTGGCCTCTGTTTTCTCTGAGACGCTGACACCGCCGGGGTTAACCCCTCGCTGAGACGGTGCGCAGGGCACGTGGCTGTTCTGCAGATCCGCCGCTGAAGCTCCCCTCTCTCTCTCTCTCTCTCCCCGGCCCTCTCCTGAGCACCTCCCTTCCCACTTTCTTCTCTCGCTGCCCACTCCGTGTGCCCATTGTCTACGATTCCAGGAGTTGGATTGTACTTTCTCGAGCTGAACCACCCTCAGCCTCCCTGTAGGTTCCACGTTTGCTCCCATGTCTGCCCTCCAGGGCTGGGCAGGTTTCGTAGACAAGAAAAGGACCATGGGGATGATGCTGGGGCTGCCGCTGATGATGCAAATATTACTCAGCTCTTATCTTGCACTGAGAAATCTGCAGCAGTTCCTTCAATATGAGGATCGCAACCTCACAGAATAGGTGCTTTAACCATCTCCATTTCAGAGACTGTGAAACTGAGACTTGGAGGCATTCAGTAACTCGTTCCACATTTCACAGTAAACGGGTGGCAGAATTAGGATTTGATTCAGAATGTGATCCAAAAGCCAGTTCTCTTAACCATGGGGACGCATTGATTTTTTTTTTTCTCTGTCTTCAATTTGTGCATGCATGCTGTCAATTCAGTCATGTCTGACTCTGTGCAACCCCAGGGACTGCAGCCCGCCAGGCTCCTCCGTCCATGGGGATTCTCCAGGCAAGAGTACTGGAGTGGGTTGTCATGCCCTCCTCCAGGGGATCTTCCCCACCCAGGGACTGAACCCAGGTATCCTGCATTGCAGGTGGATTCTTTACTGTCTGATCCACCAGAGAAGCCCAAAAATACAGGAGTGGGTAGCCTATCCCTTTTTCAGGGGAACTTCCTGACCCAGGAATCGAATAGGGGCCTCCTGCATTGCAGGCAGATTCTTTACCAGCTGAGCTACCGAGGAAGCCTTCCCAGAGTTGAGTAGAAGCCTTTCCCCACGTGCTTATCAACCTCCTTGAAGATCATCGTATCCAGCTCCTTCCTTTTGAAAAAGAATGCATTAACCCTGCCTGTCGGGCTTCCATCTTTCAGAGACCTGAGAGATTCAAGCACAAAACAGAGATAACGGAATCAGCTATGCAGAATATCTATTAGGTACCACGTCTGCCATCTCTATGATGTCACTTGCAGCTGCCCATTTGGGGATCCACCCTAAATCAACTTCCACCCCCCTCTTACTGCTCCTTCAACACATCTCCCCTCATGCTGTGCAGCGGGTCCTCGCTGCCTCCTTCAGGTTAGACATGCCCTCTGTCCGCCACTCCCCTGCCTCCACCCACAATAAACCCAGCTCAGATGCAAGCCTAAACCCTGCCCATTGTCACCACAGTAAACAGCCTGGACACGAAGCCCACCTCCCTCACTCCCCAGAAGGTTAATAAATCAGATTCAGACGCCTATTGTTCTGGACACAGTCAGAATCAATTGCAGGATTTTAAATCTCTCAGCACAGAGCAGCTGGCTGGCTACGAGAGGCCCCACTATGTCTCTGGGAAAACTTTGCCAGGGATGGAATGAGAAAGGGAAAAAGGATCAAATAATCAATAGCTATCGTGAGCTCTTGGCCCTCTCCACAAAGTTTCCTTCAGGAGGCAGGTCCCAACTTTATCCTGATTCTCACTTCATAAGGGAAGGAGGAGGGGCAGAAAGAGGCAGGTCCAGGTCCGCTGGACCCAGGCTTAACCCTCAGATGGGTGGGGTTGCTCCCCACCCACCTCTTAACCTCACCAATGCCTAATTCCATCTGCAAATGTTTGAATCTTTCAAAAGTGAGCACTCACAGCCTGAAGCCACAGGGTGAATTCTAGTTTATTATCCCAGCATTCCCAAGAAGAATTCATAGAAATCCTTGTATCTTAGACTAATTACCACTCACCACCCCCACCCCCTAGTCGTTGGTCTTTTTTTTTAATCCCTTACTCTCATGGGAGACATGGTGTGCCTGCCACTGCCGCCTGAGTGGCTGCTAGCATTTTCCCTAGCTGTTTATGTGGAAAATCATAAAAATATTTGGTGGCCAAGAAAAGAGAGGGGAAATGCTTTGGTGGTCTGATGCAACAGAAATGCTTTTTTGAGGGGGTAAAAAAAAGCTGGCTGTCTTATTCTAATCCAAAAGCATGCATAAACGCTGTATTGATTGAAAAGTACTAGGTGGAAGGCACATTTTTCTCAGAGACCTGCCCCCACTCCACTCCCTCAAAGCAGACAAAAGCACTATTGGCAGCTGGCAGAGGGTAAGTCACTTACAATCCAGCCACAAGGTTTGGGAAGAGCTGAAAGCAAAAATTCTTGTGGGCTGTACTCTACCCTGAGTCTGGTATTATGCTCCTGCCCTGGTGGCCTAATTCTCTTGGATGAAAGCGGAAGCAATGCTGATGATGGTGATAGCGATGATGATGGCAGAGGTGGCGAGGGTGATAATGATGGTCGTGGTGATGGTGGTGATGGTAGATGATGTCAGGAGTGGTGCTGATGGTGGTGATGATGGTGGTGATGATGTCAGGAGTGGTGAATGATGGTGGTGATTGTGGTGGTGGTGGTGGTGGTGGTGGTGATGGTTGTGATAGTGGTGGCATTGGTGGTGGTGGTGGTGATGGTGGTGGTGGTGGTGATGGTTACGATGGCGGTGATGGCGGTGGTGGTGGTGATGGTCGTGATAGTGGTGATGGTCATGGTGATGGTGGTCATGGTGATGGTGGTCATGGTGATGGTGGTGGTCTTGATAGTGGTGATGGTGATGGTGGTGGTGGTGACGATGGTGGTGGCCTTGATGGTGGTGGTGATGGTCTTGATAGTGGTGATGGTGGTGGTGGTGGTGGTGGTGTTGATGGTGGTGATGGTGGTGATGGTGGTGATGATGGTGGCACGGATGCTGTTGCTGCTGCAGCTGATGCTAATCAAAACCCATTTGTGCTACATTTCATAGTCATGAAGCCTCACCACAAATTCTCTCTCCTTTGCTGCTGGTAGTGATGTCCAGAGGGAGGTGAAGTAGGAATCATTATCACATTGCACCCATTTCACAGAGGAGGAAGAAAATGAAGCCCAGATCGTCAGTGTCTTGCCCAAGAACAAATTGTCAGTGGCAAAACTCAGATTCAAAGCCTGCTTTTTTATCATAATGCTTCAGACTCGAAACAGTGCTGCCTCATAAAAAGATCATCGAGCCACATAGCTCAAAACTTTCCACTGGCCACATTTTTTAAAGTAAGAAGAAACCGATGAAACTGATTTAATACAAGCAGACTCCGTTTTATTGCATTTCACTGTATTGCTCTTCATACGTGTTGCATATTTAATAAATTGAAAGTTTGTGGCAACCCTGCATTGAACAAGTCCGTCAGTGCCATTTTTCCAAGAGCATTTTGCTCACTTCATCTCACTGGATCACATTTTGGTAATTCTCACGATACTTCAAAGTTTTCCACTATTGTATTCATTATGGTGATCTGTGACACTACTATTGTCATTGTTTCAGAGCGCCATGAACAGCACCCAGATAAGGCGGTAAACTTAGCTGATAAATGTTACGCGCATTCTGACTATTTCACCGACCAGGTGACCCCCATCTCTCTCCCTCTCCTCAGGCCTCCCTATTCCCTGAGACCAACAATACTGAAATTAGGCCAATTAATAGCATCACATGCATATGTGCTAAGCTGTTTCAGTCATGTGCCACTCTTTGCAACCCCATGGACTGTAGCCCACCAGTCTCCTCTGTCCACGGGATTCTCCAGGCAAGAGTATTGGCGTGGGTTGCCATTTCCTCCTCGTAATGGTCTCTAAGTGCTCAAGTGAAAGGAAGAGTCACACATCTCACTTTACATCAAAAGTTAGGAATGATTACATTCAGTGAAGACGGAATGTCAAAACCAGAACAGGCCACAACCGAGGCCCCTTGTACCAGTTAGCCAAACTGTGATTACAAAGGAAAGTTCTTGAAGAAAATTAAAAGTGCTATTCCAGTGAACACATGAATGATAAGAAAGCAAAACAGCTCTGTTGTTGATATGGAGAAAGTTTTAGTGGTTTGGATAGAAGATCAAACCAACTGCAATATTCCCTTAAGCCAAAGCCTAATCCAGAGCAAGGGTCTAGCTCTCTTCAATTCTATGAAGTCTGAAAGAGGTGAGGAGGCTACACAAGAAAAGTTTGAAGCTACCAGAAGTTTGCTCATAACACTTAAAGGAAGGAGCCATCTCCATAATATAGAAGGGCAAGATAAAGCAGAAAGTGCTGATGTAGGACCTACAGCAGGTTATCCAGAAGATCTAGCCAAGATAATTGATAAAGGTGGCCGCACTAAGCAAATTAAATAGGATTCAACTGGAACACTATGCCATCTAGGACTTTCATAGCTAGAGAAGTTGATGTCTAGCTTCATAGCTACAAAGCACAGGCTGATTCTTAATAGGGGTTAATACAGCAGGTGACGTTAAGTTGAAACCAATACTCATGTATAATTCTAGAGTCCTAGGACCCTTAAAAATTATAGTAAATCTGCTTGTGTGCTATAAATGCAACAGCAAAGCCTGGATGACAGTACATCTGTATATAACACAGATTACTGAATATTTTGAAGAATACTGGAGTGGGTTGCCATGCCCTCCTCCAGGGGATCTTCTCAATCCAGAGACTGAACCTGCATCTCTTAAGCTTCCTGCATTAATAGGTGGGTTCTTTACCAGTAGCAACCCTCCGTACCTAGAGAGTCTGCCTGCAATGCAGGGAAACCGCCTGCAATGCAGGAGACCCAGGTTCGATCCCTGGGTTGGGAAGATCCCCTGGGGAAGAAAATGGCAGCCCATTCCAGTATTCTTGCCTGGAAAATCCCATGGACAGAGGGCTGGTGGGCTATAGTCCATGAGGTCACAAGAGTTGGACACAATGACTAAACCACCACCTCTCAATATTTTAAGCCCAGTATTGAGACCTACCGCTCAGAAAAAAATTCCTTTCAAAATATTACTACTCATTGACAATGCACACGATCACCCCAAAATTCTGATAAAGATGCACAATAAAACGTTGTTTTCATGCCTGCTAAGACAGCATCCATGCTGCAGTCCATGGATCAAGGATTAATTATCCCCTTTCAAGTCTCATTATTTAAGAAATTAATTTTTTAAGTCTATAGCTTTCTCTATATAGCCACAGGTGGATCTGGGTAAAGTAAATTGAAAATCTTCTGGAAAGGATTAACCATGCTAGGTATGCCATTAAGAAAATTCATGATTCATGGGAAAAGGTCAAAATATCAGCCTTAACAGGAGTTTGGAAGAAGTTGATTCCAACTCCAACGGATGACTTGGAGAGGTTCAAGACTTAAGTGGAGGAAGTAACTTCAGGTGTGGTAGAAATAGCAAGAGAACACGAATTAGAGCCTGAAGATGTGATAGAAGGACTGTCATCTCATGATAAAACTTTAATGAATAAGGAGGTGCTTTTTATGGATGAGCAAAGAAAGTGGTCTGGTGAGGATACTTGTGAAGACTGCGGAAATGACGACAAAGGATTTAGAATATTATACATACTTAGTTGGGCTTCCCTTGTAATTCAGTCAGTAAAGAATCTGCCTGCATTGCAGGAGGCCCCCAGGTTTGGTTCCTGGATTGGGAAGATCCGCTGGAGTAGGAAATGGCAACCCACTCCAGGATTCTTACCTGGTGAATCCCATGAAGAGAGGAGCCTGGCAGGCTGCAGTCCATGGGGTCATAAGAGTCAGACACGACTTAGCATGTGTCCACCATATACTTAATTGATAGAACAGTGGCAGAGTTTAAGAGGACTGATTCTAATTTTGAAAGATGCTCTACTGTGGGTAAAATATTATTAAGCAGGATTGTATGCTGTAGAGAAATTACTCAAGAAAGGAAGAATAAATCAACATGGCAAACTTCATTGTCGTATTTTAAGATATTGACACAGCTACTCCAGCCTTCAGCAATCACCAGCCTGACCCGTCAGCAGCCATCAACACTGAGGCAAGACCCTCCACCAGCAAAACGATTACTATTCACGGAAGGCTCCAACAACAGCTAGCAATTTTTAAGCACAAAATATTTGAATTGTTATGTACATTGTCTTTTTAGATATAATGCTTTTGTGCATCTAATAGACTATGGTATGGTGTTGCCAGTGGGAATTTGCTGTGTGACTCAGGGAACTGGAACTGGGGCTCTGAGCCTAAAGGAGTGGAATGGGATGAGATGAGAGGTAGGAGGGGGTACATGTACACTCACGGCTGATCCGTGGTGATGCATGGAGGGAACCAACACGATGGGGTAAAGCATTATCCTTCAGTTACAAGTAAATATTTTTTTAAGATTATGGTATAGTGTAAACATAAATTTTACATGCACAGGGAAACCAGAAACCTTGTGTGACTTGCTCTATTGTGGTGCTTGCTTTATTGCAGTGGTCCGGAACTGAACCCGCAATATCTCTGAGGTATGCCTGCACTGTACGTAACCCAATATATCCCAAACATTATCATTTCAACATATAATCAATGTAAAAATTAATAATGGGATATTTTGCATTCTTTGTTTTCATACTTGTATTCTGAACTTGGAGCACATTCTCATTTCATTGTGGCAAGTGGCTGCGTTATTGGCCAGCGAAAGTCTAGAATGATCCCGAACGGCTTTGATAACGGGGTGTGGTATTGAGAGAATCTCAGACACAAGGAAGCATGATTGCTGCTTGACTCGTCTTTATTCCTGAAGAGAAAACACTCTCATCCTGAGTTGAGCTCCCCATAGTCCGGCAGGGAAGGTGCAAACGTTATTTCAGTTCATTAACGGTATTTTTCTTTTTCTTATGCTCCCCCTCTTCTTTCTCTCCTTCTTGAGCAACAGCTGCTAAAACATCTCATCCAGGTATTAACACTGGGTTATTTGCAACTCATCTACAAGCAATCACGTGGTCTCTGCCATCTGAAGATTTTCTGACCTCCGACTGAATTACATATGGTGCTACACCAGGTACAGAGCAAAAACAATGATCCCTCAGAGAACACTGGCCACTTATCTGTGTGCTTCCCATTGGGGAGATATGGTTGGAGGAGAAAATGAAGGAGGAGGAAGTGAGAAATGGAAGGAAAGAGGGAGGAGAGTACTGGATTGAATAGTGACCCCCGAAATTCATATTCACCTGGAATCTCAAAATGTGACTTTATTTGAAAAAGGAAAAAAGTTCTTTGCACGTGTAATTCGTTAAAATGAGGTCAGACTGGCTTAGGGTGGGCCCGAGTTCATTGACTGGTATTCTTAGAAAAAAAGGGAAATTTGGACATAGACTCAGAAGACACAAGGAAAAACATCACGGGAAGACAGGGGCACAAATTGAGTGATGCGACTGCAAGCCAAAGGACGCCAAGGATAGCTGGCAGCCACCATAACCAGGAGAGAGCCGTGGACCAGAGTCTCCCTCAGGGCATCCAAAAGGAACCGCCCCTGCCAGCACCTCGACTTTGTGCTTCTGACCTCCCAAACCATCAGAGAATACATTTCTGCTGTTCTGAGTCATCCAGTTGGTGGTAATTCGCTATGGCTGCCCTGAAGTACTAATACAGAAAAGGAAGGCCAAGCCAGACATGCTCACGTGTGAAAATCACTAAAGAACAAATACAGGATCAGAAAGAACTTGCCGTTGAGAAAATCAGCTCTCCTCTCGCTCCTCCCTCTCTGATCACCCACTCTGGTCATTATACCTGAGTCTCAGGTTTGCCTTGAAGAGATTAAGCCTTAAAACGAGGGGTTCTTTGGAGAAATGTCTATTTAGTTCTTTGGCCCATTTTTTGATTGGGTCATTTATTTTTCTGGAATTGAGCTGCATAAGTTGCTTGTATATTTTTGAGATTAGTTGTTTGTCAGCTGCTTCATTTGCTAGAGAGGGTGGGATGATTTGGGAGAATGGCATTCTAACATGTATACTATCATGTAAGAATTGAATCGCCAGTCTATGTCTGACGCAGGATACGGCATGCTTGGGGTTGGTGCATGGGGATGACCCAGAAAGATGTTATGGGGAGGGAGGTGGGAGGGGGGTTCATGTTTGGGAATGCATGTAAGAATTAAAGATTTTAAAATTTAAAAAATAAAAAACTAAAAAAAAAAAAAAACGAGGGGTTCAAGAATTTCAAATATTGTCTGCCAAAAAAAGAAACTCTGGGCTTCCCTGGTAGCCCAGTTGGTAAAGACTCCGCCTGCCGTGCAGGAGACCCAGGTCCGATCCCTGGGTCAGGGAGATCACCTGGAGAAGGAAACGGCAACCCACTCCAGTATCCTTGCCTGGAAAATCCCATGGACAGAGGAGCCTAGAGGGCTACAGTCCCTGGGATCACAAGAGCTGGACACGACTGAGAGACTAAACCACCAAAAGAAAAAAGTCACTTATTCTATGTGATTGCTGAGGACAAGCTGAAGACCAAAGATCAAAAAGTATAGGAAAACAAATTTCAGCTCCACATGCAGAAATGTTAAATTGCAAGTGACCCATGGCAAGTGGGCTGCCTCACAGGATGAACTGGCCCTAGAGATATTAAGAGAGGCTATGGGGATTTCATCTTTCTGATATCATCCAAGGAAGTCCTGGTGGGATAGCAGAATAAACTGAATGATCAGAGAACACATTTCCATTAAAGTTGACCCTGCATAGATAAGGCTTTGTGTCTGCTGGGCCCCAACCTCCAGGAGACATGGCCCTGCTCCTGGCTTTGGCTGACCAGATTCTCACGTATTTTGACTAATATGGAGATTCTAATCAGAGAGATGCAGGGGCTAGCACGAATAACTTGGAACCATAGCAAGTCATGGGCACACGCAGGTTAAATGTATGGGGGAGCAGGAAATATGAGTAAACAAGAAAACCCAACAGAGAGGGGGAAAGCAGAAAGAAGCAGATTTCTGGTGTTTCCACATACTTATTTCTGCATATCAAATTACTCCAAAATTTAGTGGCTCAAAATGACAGCCATTTTATTATATAGCTTGAATGTCTGGATTAGGAATTTGTGCAGGGCTCAGCTGGGTGATTCTTCTGTTCTGCTTGGTATGGACAGAAGTCACTGTGCGGTCATCAGCTGGCAGATGGGCTGGAGCAGGAGTGTCTGAGATGATTTCCCTCCTGTGTCTGGCATCTTGGCAAGGAGGTGGAAGCCAGGCTCAGCTGGCACTATAAACCGGAGTGCCCAACTATAGGCTCCCAGCACGGCCTTTCAGGGTTATTGGCCTTCTCATAGGAGAGTCACCACTCCGTGAGTATTTCAGTGAACATGCCAGAAGCTCCCTGGCCTTTCATGGCCTAGCCTTAGAAGTCTCAGAGCAACATTTCTGCCACACTGCATTGGTTGAAGTGGTTGTAAGCACACCCACACTCAATACAGACCCCGCCACTTCATGTGAGGGAGGCGGTTAAAGGATTTATGGCCATGGTTTAGAGCCACCACCCCAGAGAGGAGAGAGACAGGGGGAGCCGCTTTCCAGTTTGCAGCTCTCATGAGAAAGCCTCATCCTTAGCAAGAGTCCTCTTTTCACTTAGTTAATTTGAGTGGGCGTCTAGGCCTTGCAACCAAAATAGTTCTACTTTGGGCTAAATTTTGTCCCTCAGAGTTTGATGCTGAAGTCCTAACCTCCAGTACCTCAGAATATGACTGTATTTGGAGATACGGTCTTTAAAGAGGTGATTAAATTAAAATGAGAGCTTTAAAATGGACCCTAATGCAACATGACTTGTCTCTTTATAAGAAGAGATCAGGACACAGAAACACCCAGAGGAAAGATCCCAGGAAGACACAGGGAAAAACGGCTGTCTGCAAGCCAAGGAGAGAGGCTTCTGAAGAAACTGACCCTTCCAATGTGTCGTCCCTGAACAACTAACCTCCAGAACTGGGAGAAAACAATTTCTATCTTTTAAGCCAGGCAGTCTGTGGTGTTTTATTGTGGCCACTTGAGCAGCCTCATGCAGAGCCTGACTAATCAAGTGTGCCCACTGTGGGTATCTTGGTACTAATACAAGCAGTGGGGAACCTGGGCCTGCAAGCCTACTGGTTGGAGCAGGATGGCCCCAGCCCAGGCAACGCCAGTGCTCAGCGAGAACACAAAGCATGCTGGGAGCCCAGGCCACTGCCTCTGCAGTGTGCGTCCCGTGGAATCAGGAGACACAGAACAGGCGACTCCTCTCTCCCGTCTCCCCTCCCAGCAAAGGAAAGCAATGACCCTGCAGTGCCACCATCAACACCTCACCCCCAGCCAAAGCAGCCGCCCTCCTCTTGTTCGCTCGCTTCCACGATGCCCACTGCGGATTCTCACTAAGACCTCTCTCTCCGGCTTGCTGACTTCCGTCCCTTCTTAAGCTGGCCTGAGGCCATGGATCCTCATTTAACTCGCTCGCTGGCTGTCACTGCCCATCGCTCACCACCTCGCTCCTCGGTCACATTGAATCCAGAGGGCCTTGCAGCTCTGTAGCCGAGCCCGCAGTGTTCCATCTCCCCACACCAGCTGCGTGGGCAGGTGCCAAAGGAAAGGCCGCGGAGAAGACCAGCCATCCCTCCACACGTCCCCACTGGCCATTCTCCCATCTCCCACAGCGCTTTCCAAGCCTCCCTCAGGCCCCTCCAGCCCCCAGCCTGGGAAGCTGACCTTGCCTCCTACTTTGCAGAGAAAATAGAGGCTGTCAGGACAGCATACCCTCACCTTCCTGCCATCCCCACCCACGTGCTCTGTATATTTGTGCTGCCCTTCCTGCGGCATGCAAGGGGTGTGCACCACCTGTCCAGGGCTAATCCCACCACCTGTGCCAAGATTCCACCCACCCCCACCTCCCTAAGTCCCTGTCCCACTGAGCAGCACCCCGTCTTTCCCGTGCCCTTCCTCCCACTGTGGGCATCTCAGTCTCAGCACAAATACTTGATCAGGACTCTTCTTCGCAGGGAAAAAAAAGAAAGTCCCCAACTTTGTTCTTGCCTTTAGTAACAGCTTATTTCCCTGCTAAATTCCTGGCTGAGAAATCTGAAAAGCAAGCTACTTTAAAATTTCTTATTTTTCATGCATGCATTTTAAAAGGGAAAATCTCTTAGGGTTTTTATTTCTATTAATAAAAGGGTATATGCTCACCGTTTATTTTCAAAAGAGTCTAATCATGCAAGAACATTTAAAAACCAACATGGGGCTCTCTTCTGTCAAGGAGAACTAGGCGCCATCTGTGGCTGTACCCACCACTCCCGCCATCCGTCTGGTCAGACACATGTACGTACCAAGCTCGGCACCGATAGGTTTATAGTTGACCAGCTTTTCTCACCACACAACAGGCTGTGAGTGTCTTTCCAAGTCAACAAATATGAGAGCGTACTGTTATTGATGCTGCTAGGATTCTGTTGCATGGACTTGCCACAGTTACTCAACCAGGATCCCTACTTTGGGCATTTCATTTGCAATTTACTGTCCCTTCTCAACCCTGCCAAGCCAAAGAGAAACGCCTTCCTGGTTTCTCCTTCCAACTGCAGCCCCCTGCTGCACCCTGCTGCACTAGTGAGCCACCTGGGAAGCCCAAGGAATACGGGCTGGGTCTGGAAGATCCCCTAGAAGAAGGCATGGCAACCCACTCCAGTATTCCTACCTGGAAGATCCCATGGACAGAGAAGCCTGGTGTGCTATAGATCATAGAGTCCCAAAGATCTGGACATGACTGAGTCGACTTAGAGCTCAACTAGTAAAATCACTCAGTCGTGTCCGACTCTTTGTGACCCCATGGACTGTAGCCTACCACGCTCCTCTGTTCATGAGATTTTCCAAGCAAGAGTACTGAAGAGGGTTGCCATTTCCTTCTCCAGAGGATCTTCCTGACCCAGGGATTAAACCCGGGTCTCCCACTTTGTAGGCAGACGCTTTACCATCTGAGCCACCAGGGAAGCCCTTTAGCACTCAAGCAGTACATATGTATATAAAGGAATATTACTCATCCATAAAAACGAATGAAATAATGCCATTTGCAGCAACATAGATAGACCTAGAGATTATCATACTAAGTAAGTCAGACAGAAAAAGACAAATACCCTATGGTCATTTACATGTGCAATCTAAAAGAAATTCTTTTTTAGCAATTATTTATAAAGCAAATAGACTCACGGACACAGAAAGCAAATTTATGGTTACCAAAGGGGAAAGAGGACAAGGAGAATATTGGGAATTTGGGATTAACATATACATACCACTATCTATAAAATAGACAACAGAGACCTACATCACACAAGGAACTATATCCAGTATTTTGTAATAACCTACAAGGGAAAAGAATCTGAAAAGAGTAAATATATGTATATATATTCAACTACATATAAACAATGTATATATAATTATACATAAGTACAAACAAAGCTAGTGGAGGTGATGGAATTCCAGTTGAGCTATTTCAAATCCTGAAAGATGATGCTGTGAAAGTGCTGCACTCAATATGCCAGAAAATTTGCAAAACTCAGCAGCAGCCACAGGACTGGAAAAGGTCAGTTTTCATTCCAATCCCAAAGAAAGGTAACACCAAAGAATGCTCAAACTACCGCACAATTGCACTCATCTCACATGCTAGTAAAGTAATGCTTAAAATTCTCCAAGCTAGGTTTCAGCAATATGTGAACTGTGAACTGCCAGATGTTCAAGCTGGATTTAGAAAAGGCAGAGGAACCAGAGATCAAACTGCCAACATCCGTTGGATCATCGAAAAAGCAAAAGAGTTCCAGGAAAATATCTATTTCTGCTTTATTGACTATGCCAAAGCCTTTGACTGTGTGGATCACAATAAACTGTGGAAAATTCTGAAAGAGATGGGAATACCAGACCACCTGACCTGCCTCTTGAGAAACCTGTATGCAGGTCAGGGAGCTACAGTTAGAACTGGACGTGGAACAACAGACTGGTTCCAAATAGGAAAAGGAGTACATCAAGACTGTATATTGTCACCTTGCTTATTTAACTTCTATGCAGAGTACATCATGAGAAATGCTGGGCTGGAGGAACCACAAGCTGGAATCAAGATAGAGAAATATCAGTAACCTCAGATATGCAGATGACACCACCCTTATGGCAGAAAGTGAAGAAGAACTAAAGAGCCTCCTGATGAAAGTGAGAGAGGAGAGTGAAAAAGTTGGCTTAAAGCTCAACATTCAGAAAACGAAGATCATGGCATCTGGTCCCATCACTTCATGGCAAATAGATGGGGAAACAGTGGCTGATTTTATTTTTCTGGGCTCCAAAATCACTGCAGATGGTGATAGCAGCCATGAAATTAAAAGATGCTTACTCCTTGGAAGGAAAGTTATGACCAACCTAGATAGTATATTCAAAAGCAGAGACATTACTTTGCCAACAAAGGTCCATCTAGTCAAGGCTATGGTTTTTCCTGTGGTCATGTATGGATGTGAGAGTTGGACTATAAAGAAAACTGAGTGCCGAAGAATTGATGCTTTGGAACTGTGATGTTGGAGAAGACTCTTGAGAGTCCCTTGGGCTGCAAGGAGATCCAACCAGTTCATCCTAAAGGAAATCAGTCCTGGGTGTTCACTGGAAGGACTGATGTTGAAGCTGAAACTCCAATACTTTGGCCACCTCATGCGAAGAGTTGACTCATTGGAAAAGACTGTGATGCTGGGACGGATTGGGGGCAGAAGGAGAAGGGGACGACCGAGGATGAGATGGCTAGATGGCATCACTGACTCGATGGACGTGGGTTTGGGTGGACTCCGGGAGTTGGTGATGGACAGGGAGGCCTGGCGTGCTCCGATTCATGGGGTCGCAAAGAGTCGGACATGACTGAGCCACTGAACTGAACTGATATAACTAAATCATTTTGCTGTACACTTGAGTCAAGTATAGTTGTCAATCAACTATACTTCAATTAAAAGACAAAAGTTAGAGGTTAGAATGTATTCGGTGCTTAGGCAATGATACCCCACAAGGTACCAAATAGGAAAAGAGAAATCACTTGAAGTCCTTAAAAAAGAGTGAGTTTAATGCAGAGAACCAGCTTTCTTGGTGATAAAACAGCAGAGAAGCCAAACAAGAACAATGAGAGAGCCCAGTTTAGTCCTCAGAGAAAGTCACTACCCCACCCCCAGCCAGAGCTGGGCAGACAAAGAGAGTGGGAATCATGGATTCTGGGCTCGTCCAGAAGCTGGAAACATGGTGGCCCTTTGCAGCAGGAGCAAGGAGCTGCTTGCAGAGACCGGACTCCAGGCAGAAAGAGGAGAAGTACTCTGGCTTCAACCCCACCCCGCCCATCAACCTCCCGCCAGCGCCTTTCATTGGCTGAACCTTGCTGGAAGCCAGATGTCACAGAAGCCCTGCACACGCAGCCTGCAAGGGTGGGCACCGAGCTGGCAGAGCAGGGGAAAGGTGCAGAGCAGACAAGGCGTGCTGGCCGGGGCCAACGTAGGTACCATTATCTCCATTTACACATAAAGAGACAGGCACAGAAAAGCTGAGCCACTTGCCCCATATCACACAGCGAGTCAGTAGCGAGGTGGGGGTCTGCACCCAGACCGCCTGGCTCTGGAACCCCCAGTCTGACCTGCAGCGCTCTAGCACCTTCCCCAGAGCCTCTGGTCTCGCAGCCAGTCGCTTCTCTGGCTTCCGTCCTTTCCCTCTTTTTATTTCTGCCTGGCACAGACACGGTACTGGCACACACACAGGGCTTTGGGGTCAGGCAGATGAACTCCATTCCAGCTCCACTACTGATTAGTTGGGTAAAGTCACTTAATCTATTCAGTCAGCACATGTTTATTCAGCACCGACGATATGCCGGTCCCAAGGGACCTAACCCCTTCGAGTCTCTGTTTCCTCATCCGGACGATGGGAATATGGTACACACTGGTCACGCAGATGCGCTGAGGCAACTGTCTTGCTATCTCATTATTACATTGTGTGTGCATGCTGAGTCGCTTCAGTCATTTCTGACTCTTTGTGACCCCATGGACTGCAGCCTGCCAGGCTCCTCTGTCCAGGGGATTCTCCAGGCAAGAATACTGGAGTGGGTTGCCATGCCCTCCCCAGGGGATCTTCCTGACCCAGGGATCAGTCTCACGTCTCTTACATCTCCTGCACTGGCGGCAGGTTCTTGAGCACTAACGCCACTGGGAAGTCCAGTATTACCTTTCTCCCCACCAATGCTGACTGCCCCTCTCCTCCATCTCTCCCACCTTCTTGCTCCCGCCAAAGCTTCAGGTGCTCTGCGCCAGGCCACTGTTCATCTTGGCTGGTGGCTCATAGAGCAGACATCAGAGCTAAGCCCCCAGAACAGCAACACCCCCAAGTCACTCGCCGCCCCCTCAGGCCAGCCCTGCGTCTCCCAGAGCCTCAGGGCCCCCATCTGGAAAGTGGACTGGGGGGTCACCCCATTTGTCCACAGGGAAGAGGCGGAGAGGGCGGAGGGCAGGAGAGCAAGAGGAAAGCTCTGCAAACGTGAAAAACATTTAATAACATGAGGTAAAACAGCAATGGCTTCAGGCAGCAGAATCTGGTGTTTGCTCACCTTCCCTGTTCCCGGGAGACCTGCTGCTTCTAGCTAGAAGGTCATCAAGAGCTCCCGGGCCCAACGCATGCAGGAATCCCTGGGTCAGGCAGAGCCACTGGGCCTGTTCTCAGCACAGGGAGGGTGTAGGGCCAGGCAGGCTAGTCTCTCACTCCACACCCACCCCCAACCCAGGAGCTTGCTTCAGGAGCAGCCTAGGGGCTCCCCATGCGGGCCCACCGAGTCCGTCCTGCTCACTTTCAGATCCTCTGTCTGCCGCACACAGACCCTGTGACCTCGGCAAGACCTGCTTTGCGGGGTCTGAGGCTTCATCCCTGCGGTATGGAGACAGAGGCACTTGGCAACAGCCACTTGGGGGGCGGCAGGGGCTGGAGGCACACTCAGCAGGGAGGTGCGAAGAGAGCCTGGTGAAGGGAGCTGCTGCTTCCCGGGGCGGAGGCAGTGCAGGAGCCGGAGAGACAGCAGGCACCCCTGCTAGGAGCCACTGCCGGACGCAGAGCCAGAGCAGGCAGGAGAGGGGAGAGACACGCCGGCCTCTCTCTTCCGGCCGCTGACGTCCCGCTCACCGATCAGACAAGCCCAGGCGAGGCTGCCCGTGAAAGCCCAGCCTCCCGGGCACAGCAGGAAGAGCAAAGAGGGGATCTGGAGGGGAGGACGCCGTCACCACCTCAGCAGCGTCACGGTTCCACCGGAAGAGGCAAAGGGCTGCGACCCGGGCACGTCTCCCTGTCAGCCCGTCTGCTGTCATCACCGTCAACTTCCTGTCATTCTGGCGTGACACTGCCTCCCGCCCTGTTCTGCCATCCCTTCTTCGCTCAGATGAAGGGAAGACCCTGGTCATCCCCTGTCTTCTGAGAGAGGAAATAACTGACAGAGATGACAACATTCAGCTCCATTCCGATGACCAAATTTCACCTCGGGTCTCAGTGCACAGGGGTGGGGGCTAGGGTGCAACGCACCGAAACCTCCTTGACTTCACCTTGGCCTGGCCTCCCGAAGATGGCCGGGCTTCCATCTTTAACATGCTCTTTGCCCCTCACAGTCAAGGAATCAAGGAAATGAATCAGGTCTATTGAGCCCAAATCGATTCTACTCACATACCCAGGGTAGCTCAGTGGTTTGGTGAAGAGCATTCATTCGCTTTGAAGCCAGCCAATCCCAGGCAAGCTGGTAGACTTCTCTGAGCCTCACTTTCCTCATTGCAAAAATAATCACGCGGCCCATCTCTGCGTTGCCGTGGGAATAGAAGGAGAAAGCAGGCACAGAGAAGCCTTCCATAACCCCGTCTTCCCCGGAACAACCCTGCAGCGCAGGTGTGGCAGACGAAGAAACGAGGCCCGTAATGACCAGGAAGGACCTTCTCATGGAGCCACATCAGCAAGCTCATCTCAAAGCGGAGGCCTCCCGCACCCCAGCCCATCCGAACAGCCCTGCCCGTTGACTTGTCCCCACCAGCCAACAGTCACTGCATTTTGAAAAAGCCAAAAACCCTTTCTTTCCACTTACTCTGAGAACCTGTTCTGCGCCTTTAGCTTTCTGATAATTATTGCTTTGATGTTATGGACAGATGGGAACCTGGGTGTACAGCCATCGGCTTCCATGCTCGCAGCTGTGCAGACAGGGCTGAAAGGCAGAGGGGGGAGGGGAGCCTCTGAACGGAGCGTGCACGTAAGGTGATGAAGTGGCTGACTACATCTAGTTCCTGGGCTTTTCCGCCACTGAAACTACCAGCGCTGGTATTGCAGTCAGGACCCCAGAAACCTCAGTCTCACCCCTGACCACCCCACCCACATAACCTGGAGCAGCTCATTCCTCCAGATCCTGCCCTCCGAATCTAGAACATGGGGTCTCTCCTCTCTTGCGGGGCTATGGGGTGAAGTCAAGCCACTCAGAAAGCTGGGGTCAATGCTGGAGGTGGTTCAGAAGGGAGCTTTGGAGTCCTGGCTTTGAGTCCTGACCTGAACTTTGCTCTGTGTGACCTTGGGCAAATTACTTCATCCCCTGGGCCTTAATATCCTCATCTGGGGAGTGAGGGCGATAATTCATACCTCAAGGTGTCCTGAGGAGCGTGGAGTGAGGTCACCCCAGGGGGGTCGCCACACAGGCCCGGAAGGGCTCAGAGAGCAGAGGGGCATTGAGGAGACAAGATGCATCAGAGCCAAAGTCACCCTCTCCTGCCATGCGGGGCGGGGGCGGGGGCAGGGGGGGGCGGGGGGTGCCCCGGAGAGCAGCCTCCCAGATCCTCAGACAAGGCTCCCGCCTGCCCGTCTCCCTGCCCCTCTCGGTCTGTGGTCCTCTTTTGACTTGGAAAAAAAAGAGAAGGGAAGGGAAGGAGAAGAAAGGGACAGAAGCACTCTTCCTCTGGAGCCCTTTGCCCTGAAACTAGCTGGAGAATGCCTGAGACAGTCCCTCCACACAGAGTATGTTGAGCCACTTTCTGGGCTTAGAAAAATATATTATTGTTTACCTAACGGTTCTTCTGCGAGAAATGGGTGTCTGCTCCTTTAAACAGAGAGCAGCGAGGCAGACAGAGCGGCTCCGGGGTTGTTTGCAGCCAGAGGAGGGGGAGACGCAGGACATCCTGTTGTTGAGCAGAGAAGACAGAGACAGACAGACAGACAGGGAGGAAAGGTCAGCACAGACCCTAGCAGGCGAACTCAGCTCATTTGTCCCCCCTATGGAGAAGTTGCCTTTTCAGAAAGAAAATATTCACTTTTTTTTTTTTTTGGCCTATATTTTCCTGTCCAACGCCAGATACTACTCGCTCTTGTAAGACAAGGGAACCCTCTCATAAGACAAGGGAACCCTCTCGTAAGACAAGGGAACCTTCCCCAAGTGGAGTGCCTTGTCAAGGTAAAGGAGGTCCTGCTGGTCTCAAGTCCTTGAACTTTGTGCCGAAGGTAGCACGCTGAGAGCTTTTCCAAACCCAGGACGCGGGAACAGGAATCAAGAAAAGCATATCTCGTTTGCTGAGGGGCTGTGACTATCGTATATTACCTCCAGTCCTCCCAAGACCTCTGCCGGGGAAGCTTGTGCATCGCCATTTTACAGATGCGGAAACTGAGGCTCAGGTAGATGAAGGGCATGCCTAAAGTCGGACAGATGCCCCAGGGGCGAGCAGGGGCGCCAAGCGCCCCCTTCAAGTCTCCAGGCTCCTCTTTTCAGAGCTCCACGCAGCCTCCTTTGTAAACACAGCCGCAGATCTGAGAGGGGCGCCAGAGGGGAGACAGAGACGGGGTGGACTTCTGGCTGTGCGGTTTACCAGCCTCGAGTTCAAACACTCCAGCAACCCCTTGGTTCCTAGGGTTCTCTGGCATCAAGAACAAGCCCAGGCTTGTAAACTCCCTGGGTATGTCTGATTCAACCACTACCATCCTCAGCAACGTAACAGAGCATTAAAAAAAAAAAAAAACTTTTAAGAAAGGTTTTATCAGTTGCCACATCAGACCGCGGACTCCCCCGCTTACATCTGGAAGGGGCTCCCAAGACCCTGCGGGACGCAGTCCCTACCTGCTCCTCCAGCCCCAGCTCCTCGCCCTCAGCCTTGCGCCCCACGCTCTGCCGCTCACAGCCCTCTCGGTTCCCCTGCCACCACACTGCCCTAAATAAGAGCCACAGCCTCAGACCAGCACCTGGGGCATGGCTGGAGACTCGGGAGTTCAGCCCCATGCCAGAGCCTGCCTTTCCAGAACAGCCCCGGGTACACGCTGCGTGAAGAGCTCCGCTCGTGCACGTCCAGTGTTTTCTGCCTCAGGGCCTTCGCACAAGCTGCTTCCTCCGTGTAAAGCAATCCCCTTTCCTCTTGGCCTAACTTGGCCCTACCCACCCTGAACTCAAAGGTCACTTCCTCAGGAAAGGCTCCCTTGACCCTCCAATAACATTATTCTCCCTTAAAGGCCCAGCTTCTTCTCTTTTCCAACGCTTTCTGCAGGGAGGTTGCTTATTGAATGTCTCTCTGTGAGGCTGAGGCCGCAGCTCGTCGGCTTAGCAGGAGGACGGAAGGAGCTACGCAAACAGCTGAACGAACAAACACGGCGCTATTTCTGGCGCTGCTTGGAGGTTCGCAGACGGACCCTCCTCTGGGGCATTCGGTCTCTTGCAGGCATTTTCATTCAGTTTCAGCAAATATTTACTAGGTGCTATTATGTATCCGTAGCTGGGGTCATGTGTCAAAGTGGATCCCTGGATTCAGAACAGTGATTCTGTTGTCTCCTTTAGGGCACAAGGTCAGGGGCTGAATGAAGCGAAGCCAAGAAATGTACATTCCTGGTGGTAACAACAAGGAACCCTTCCATGGAGGATAGGAAATTGATATTTCCTGGGCTCCACTTCTGGGCCAGGCGCCTACACAGCCTGCAAGCGTTTTATATATACATACACACACACACACAGTATACCATTTTATATATGCGAAATGTAAAGGACGAGAATTAGACAAGATAATTATGAGGAAGACAAGGGAGAAAGATTCACACTTTCACATATCGAGACATATTACAGATTTACAGTAATTAAATCCATGTGGTATTTGTGCAGAGACTGACAAATAGACCAATTTGAACAAAACAAAGAACCCAAAACAGACCCTCACATAAATGGAAACGCCTACACGCAGTTGTGACAGTATCCTTCAATGAGGAGAGGCTGAGTTGCCTCATAACTGGTGCTAGGCCAACTAGCTACTCACATGGAAAAATTAAAGTGAGATTGTTGACCCACTCTCCAAACAGAAATAAATTCCAGATGGATTAAGGACTCAATTTTTTTAAAGCTTTATATTTTTAAAGAGAAAATAGAGGAGGACACCTTTCTAATAATTGGCATACGGAAAGATCCTTAGAGCAGGATGGAAAAATAATAATCCAAGAAGTAAAAGATTAATGCATATGACGGAAGTAAATTTCAAAAGCTCTGTTCAACAAATAACACCATAAACAAAGTTAGAAGACAAGTCACAGAATAGATATTCAATTCACATGACTAGCACCCAGAGTATAGCCTATCAGCCTACATATCACTAAGAAACTGAACGAAAAAGGAAGAAGGAAGGAGAGAGGGCGGGAGGAAACAAGAAAGGGACATAGAGACAGAACAAAAGAAAGAAAAAAGGAAGCGGGAGTAGCAAAGAACTCGAAGTGTGATTTCCAAGAAGATAATCCCAGGTGAGCACTAAGTATATGAAAATACGGTCAGACACCTCAGTGATCAAGGAAATGCAAATCAAAGCGAGCCGTTCAACAGACGGCACAAATTAATACATCTGTCTACAAAGAGTGTTGATGGAGAGGTGGGACGACATGGATACACCCACCGCTGTGTTGGGATGACTTGATACAACAATTTTGAAATGGAATTTACTAATATTCCGTAAATTTGAGAGGGAAGATAAAAGCTGTACTTTATAAAAACAAGCCAAGAGTGGCTCAGCTGGTAAAGAATCCACCTGCAATGTGGGAGACCTGGGTTCGATCTCTGGGTTGGGAAGATCCCCTGGAGAAGGGAAAGGCTACCACTCCAGTATTCTGGCCTGGAAAATTCCATGGACTGTATAGTCCATGGGGTCGCAAAGAGTCGAACACGAGTGAGCAACTTTCACTTCCACTTTCAATAGCAAAACTGAAGGTGTCTCGATGGCATAATCGAACAATTTAACTCCTGGGTAGGAATCTTACAGAAATGCTTATACATAAGCATGAGCATTTATATGTAAAAGCATTCATAGTGGTATTGTTTACTAACAAGAAATGAAAGGAAATGATCTTTTCGAGAATAGGAGAATGGATCAACAAATTATGGCATTTATTTAAAGTGGACTTGTGTACTAGGAGGAGGGTAGAGTCACGGGAGGGAAGGAAAAAAGGATTGTGGCTTATATATCCTTATCCAACCAGTCCATCCTAAAGGACGTCGGTCCTGAATATTATTCATTAGAAGCACTGATGCTTGAGCTGAAGCTCCAGTACTTTGGCCACCTGGTGTGAAGAGACCCTGATGCTGGGAAAGATTGAAGGCAGGAGGAGAAGGGGATGACAGAGGATGAGATGGTTGGGTGGCATCACCATCTCAATGGACATGAGCCTGAGCATACTCCAGGAAGATAGTGAAGGACAGGGAAGCCTCACGTGCTGTAGTCCGTGAGGTCGGAAAGAGTCTGACAGGACTTAGCAACTGAACACCAACCACCCAGAAGCCAGCTCACGATCTTCCATAGCAGCCACCTAACTCCTCCAAAGTGGTTAAAACTTCATCTCCATCAGATCTTTCGTTGCAGGTAACAAATACTGACTGATTAAGAGAAAGAAATGCTTTGGAAAGTTACTGGGCTTGCCCCCAGACTCAAAGATGAGCATGGAAAGAAGCAGGAACCAGGTTTCTGGAACCTCCGTGTAGGAGCACATGGACCATTCCTCAGGCAAACTTTGCCCCTCTCAGCACTGTTGACATTGGCAGCCGCAGAGTCCCTTGTTCTAGGCGCTGTCCTGTGTGATGGAGGATGTTTAGCAGCCTCCCTGACCTCTCTACCCACTAGATGCTAATAACAGCCCTCCACTCGTGAAAATCAAAAATGCCTCCAGATACTGCCATCTGTTCCCTGGGGGGCAGAGTCACCCCTGGTCCTGAAGCTCTCTGAGCCGCAGCATCACAGGGGAGCTTATTAGAAGTACAAAACCTCAGGCCCTACCTAGACCTTCTGAATCAGATGCCCTGAGGGCAGGCCCCGTAATTTGCATTTTACAAGCCTTCTGGGTGATTCTGAGAGTTGCTTTGCCTGGCTTGGTCTTGGGATGCCCTCAAGTACAACCTCCCTCCATCCCTGTATGTGACCTCCCAAGACTCGGATACTGGGACCATGCATCTCCTTGTTGTTTATCAGTCGCTCAGCTGTGTCCAAATCGCTGCAACCCCATGGCCAGGCTCCTCTGTTTCTGGGATTTTTCAGGCAAGAATACTGGAGTGGGTTACCAGTTCCTTCTCCATGGGATCTTTCCAACCCAGGGACTGAACCCAGGTCTCCTATATTAGCAGGCGAATTTTTTACTGGTAAGCCACCAGGGAAGACCGTGTATCTCACTGGTCTAGATTAAATCTCATGCCCCTCTCTGGCAAGAAGAGACAGCTTCATACAGACCTACGTGGAATAGGGAAGAAGGCAGTTTCCCCAAAATTCAGAGGTGGATGCTGTTGTTTCCAGAGATGGAGAGGAGGGATTCTGGGCTGCCAGCTCCTTGACTCATCAGACATTAAGTTGTGTTCAGCCACTACGTCATGTCCAGCTGTTTGCGACCCCGTGGACTACAGCACGCCAGGCTTCCCTGTTTTTCATAAGCTCCAGAGTTTGCTCAGACTCATGTCCTTGAGTTGATGATGCCACCCAACCATCTCATCTTCTGTCGCCCTCTTCTCCTCCTGTCCTCAATCTTTCCCAGCATCAGGGTTCTTTCCAGTGAGTCAGATGTTTGCATCAGGTGGCCAAAGTATTGGAGCTTCAGCTTCAACATCAGTCCTTCCGGTGGTTATTCCAGGTTTGATCTCCTTTAGGATGGACTGGTTGGGTCTCCTTGCAGCCCAAGGGTCTCTCAAGAGTCTTCTCCAACACCACAGTTCTAAGTCATCAATTCCAGTGATTCCCTCTGGATCCCTTGAGTGCTTTGCTGGAATCTTTACTATCACTGATGGTGCTGTTGAGCTCCAGGTTGGCCTCTTATGGTCCCACGAAACTGTCCAGAAACACCGTGAACCCAAACTCCCGCAATGGGAAGCCCCAACTCACTCCCTAGTTCTGCTCCCTCCCAGCTGCATAACCTTAGGCCCGTGAGCTTCAGCTTCCTCACGAGCAAATGGGATAATAATCCTTATCCTACTGGACTGTTGTGAGGGTCAGATAAAATAATGGCAAGATGCGTTATAAATATTGATTATTATAGGAAAGGCACAGATTTGCAGCAGTGGACAGGGTGGATAATAAATTGCAAAGTCCTTTTCTCGGCATTTGGATAATTATCAAATGGCCTTTCCTGTGCCAGATGCCCCCATCTCTGGTTAAAACATCAGCCACATCCATTCTCCTGTCTCAGCAGCTGTATAGTGATACCTTATGCTCACATGACGTGTGGGCGCTTGCAAAGTGCTCTCTGATCCATCATCTCATTGGATTTGATCCTTACGACATCCCTGGGAGGGAAAGAGGACCAACATCTAAATACCCATTTCATAGACAAGGAAGTTGAGGGTCAGCATGATGAAAATTTGACCAAGATCACAGGACCAAGCCATAGTGGAACTGGGACCAAACGCCAGCCCTTTGAGAAAAGGAGATTTCACTGCCCTGTACTCTGATACCCAGGAAAGACAGCTAACTGTGATGAAACACAAAATTCAGCGAACTTTCATGAAGGAGTGAAAGTGAAAAGCAACGGTGAAAGTCGCTCAGTCGTGTCCGACTCTTTGCGACCCCACGGACTATACGGCCCATGGGATTCTCTAAGGCCAGGATACTGGAGTGGATAGCCTCTCCCTTCTCCAGGGCATCTTCCTCCTGCGCATTGTGCAAGGTTTATTAAGAAGAGGCGAGTCTTTTCAGAGTTCCTTTCCTGCCATTGGAATGTCTTGATCCTGAGTAGGTAGGTGGAGACCCTCTGGGGAGTTTTGTTTAGCAGCTCCGTGTTTTTTGTTTAATGTCCATTTATTTGGCTGTGCCGGGTCTTAGTTGCAGCATGTGGGATCTAGTTCCCTGACCAGAGATGGAACATCAGGTGCCCTGCGTTGAGAGTGTGGAGTCTTAGTCACTGACCACCGGAGAAGTCCCCAGCTCAGTGTTGTTAAAGGCGCTATGTCGACTGCAACTCAGGCACACCTAAACACAGCCTACGTCATCTCTCCACCTCTGCGCTGTCGCCTCTCAGGCAGCGTTCCTAGTCCTGGGAAGGAGCAACTAATCAGCTGAGCCGAGGAAGGGCATCTTTGCAGGGGCTGCCAGGGGTAGGAATAAGGTTCACCAGTGGGTAATGGATCTTCCTTCCCATGCCAGCCCATACGATCAAACACTACACAAAGGGAGGCTGAAGCAGACAGAGGGGCCTGAAGTCCAGCCCATCTCTACTCTCCAAGCCATGTGTCCTAGCCAAGGCTCATTAAGCCAAGCTTGGACTGTGATGCAGGCTCCAGTAACCCTGCAAGCACTTGTGAGGCTACGATCTGCCCTAGCATACATGGCAGCTCTGCTTCTCAGGGAAATGCAGAGGACGTGGCCGCACCGGGCTCCATTCCCTCATGGCAGCAACTGGAGGGGGCCCAGTCATGTAAGCTGCCGTCTTAGAGTGGACACACACAGTCCGCACCCCACAGTGCCCAGCTGGCCCGGCGCAAACAAGTGGTGACTCTTGTGTGTATCACCTGCCTGGCCCCCAAGGTGCTTGAGTTTATGACCCCTGTCCTAAACAATAAATGTTTTACATTGGTTTATCTAGGTAATTAGTTTCACAGTCTTTTCCTGCATGGCATTTTTTCTCTCCTCCCGCCCCCACAACCCCCGTTCCCAGCACTCCTGGTTAATCTATTTATTTTTACTCTATGTCTTCCCAAAAATACATACAATACAAGATTTTTTTTTTTTTTAAAAAAAAAAGGTCAGACTCCTGGTAATCTTTGGAATGTAGGAGGAGCACTTTCCCCACAAAGCTATATTAAGAAGTTTAATTATCATAATACTACTGTACAACAAATATATCAAACATTAAGTATGTACACTGCATATATACACTGAGAATTCCTGGGCAACCTCAGTCTATAAACCCATTCACCTCACCTACAACCTCAACAGACTCTTTATTTCTCTTCTTTGACCAGCATGGGAGACCCATGCTTCTAGAGAGCCTCCCACCTTTCCAGGGCCCATCACTCACGCTATGTTCTCAAGGCAGCAGGGAGAGCCTTTCTCAGCTCATCCCAAAGATGCTATCATTTCTCTCTTCTGTTGACTCAAACTCACTCCCAATTTTAGGCATTTTATTTTTCCAGTTCCCGTATTTCAGGAAGCCATGGGGCTCCAGGTTGCTCTTGCGGGCTGCCTCAGTCAGCTGCTGCTGCGTAACGAAGGCAAACACCACAGTGGCATACAACAGGAAGTATTTCTCACCCTACGCCTCAGGGTCAGTGGGGGTGGCTCTGCTTCAGACTGCAGGTCTTCGGGTCACCTGGGGCAGCTCTGCATAACCCCCATCTTCCTGGGCCCATGTCGTGCTTTTCTTGTGGCCACAGCAGAACCAGGACAGCAAGCTCAGCAGCACAAGCACCTTTCCAGTCTCTGCTCATGGCATATCCAGCAGCACCTCATTTGCCAGGACGAAATGACAAAGCCTAAAGTCAATGGTAGGCAAGCAGAGTTGCCCCATGGGGATGGACAGAAAGGGGAGAGAGGGAATTTTTACAGATGATGCCCTCCTTGTGCCATTTAGGTCACAAATTTTCATTCCTTCCCCACATGCAAAATACACTCACTCCATCCGGAAGACACTCTAATAGTCTTATCCAATCCTGACACGGACCTGGAAATCAAGAAACTTAAGACCTACATCACACCTCGCTGAGGCTCCTCTTGATCCACAGAAAAGCAAAAAGACAAGTTGTTTTTCCCATGTAACCCTAACACACAGTGGAGCGACAGGGTCAGAAACACTGCAGAAACACTCTCACCTGAACAGGGATTAATCTGGGAGTAAGGGGTGTTGCTTGACCTGGCCCCATGTCGCATACCTTCAGACTAGCTCCCTGGTCCTTTCTCCCCAGCTCTGCCCCGGGAGGTCCTCCCTGTCCATCAGTCAGGGCCACTGCTGAAGTGCCCATTATCCCCTTCTCCTCCCACCTTCAATCTTTCCCAGCATCAGGGTCTTTTCCAAGGAGTCGTTTCTTCACATCAGGTGGCCAAATACTGGAGTTTCACCTTCAGCAACAGTCCTTCCAATGAACATCCAGGACTGATTTCCTTTAGGATGAGCTGGTTGGATCTCCTTGCAGTCCAAGGGACTCTCAAGAGTCTTCTCCAACACCACAGCTCAAAAGCATCAATTCTTCGGCGCTCAGATTTCTTTATGGTCCAACTCTCACATCCATACATGAGTATTGGAAAAAACATTGCTTTGACTATACAGACCTTCATCAGCAAAGTAATGACTCTGCTTTTTAATATGCTGTCTAGATTTATCATAGCTTTTCTTCCAAGGAGCAAGTGTCTTTTAATTTCATGGCTGCAGTCACCATCTGATTTTCGAGCCCAAGAAAATAAAGTCTGTCACTGTTTCCATTGTTTCCCTGTCTATTTCCCATGAAGTGATGGGACTGGATGCTATGATCTTCGATTTTCGAATGTTGGATTTTAAGCCAGCTTTTTCACTCTCATCTTCCACTTTCAGCAAGACGATTTGGTTTTTCTTTGTTTTCTGCCTTAAGGGTGGTATCATCTGCATATGTAAGGTTTTTGATATTTCTCCTGGCAATCTTGATTCCAGCTTGGGCTTCATCCAGCCCGATATTTTTAATGATGTACTCTGTGTATAAGCTAAATAAGCAGGGTGATGATACCCAGCCTTGACTTACTCCTTTCCTGATTTGGAACCAGTCCATTGTTCCATGTCCAGTTCTAACTGTTGCTTCCTGACCTGCATATAGGTTTCTCAAGAGGCAGGTCAGGTGGTCTGGTATTCCCATCTCTTTCGGAATTTTCCAGTTTGTGTGATCCACACAGTCAAAGGCTTTGGCATAGTCAATAAAGCAGAAGTAGATGATTTTCTGGAACTCTCTTGCTTTCTCTATGATCTAATGGATGATGGCAATTTGATCTCTGGTTCCTCTACCTTTTCTAAAACCATCTTGAACATCTGGAAGTTCACAGTTCACATACTGTTGAAGCCTGGCTTGGAGAATTTTGAGCATTATTTCACTAGTGTGTGAGATGAGTGCGATTGTGTGGTAGTTTGAACATCCTTTGGCATTGCCTTTCTTTGGGATTGGAATGAAAACTGACCTTTTCCAGTCTTGTGGCCACTGCTGAATGTTCCAAATTTGCAGGCATGTTGAGCGAAGCATTTAAGAGCATCATCTTTTAGGACTTGAAGTAGCTCAGCTGGAATTCCATCACCTCCACTAGCTTTGTTTGTAGAAATGCTTCCTAAGGCCCACTTGACTTCGCATTCCAGGATGTCTGGCTCTAGGTGAGTGATCACACCATTGTGGTTATCAGGATCATGAAGGTCTTTTTTGTATAGTTCTTCTGTATATTCTTGCCAGCTCTTAATATCTTCTACTTCTGTTAGGTGCATACCATTTCTGTCCTAAATTCTGCCCTTTATTCTGCCCTTCATGCAAACACATCTTTGCATGAATTGTTCCCTTGGTATCTTTAACTTTCTTGAAGAGATCTCTAGTCTTTCCCATTCTGTTGTTGTCCTCTATTTCTTTGCATTGATCATTGAGGAAGGCTTTCTTATCTCTCCTTGTTATTCTTTGGAACTCCGCATTCAGATGGGCATATCTTTCCTTTTTTCCTTTGCCTTTTGCTTCTCTTCTTTTCTCAACTATTTGTAAGGCCTCCTCAAACAACCATTTTGCCTCTTTGCATTTCTTTTCCTTGGGGGTGGTCATGATCCCTGCCTCCTGTACAATGTCACGAACCTCTGTCCATAGGTCTTCAGACACTCTATCAGAGCAACCAGACCAGGGATCAAACCCATGTCCCCTGCATTGACAGGTGGATTCTTAACCAGTGGGTCACCAGGGAGGTCTAAACATCTTTATAATATCTATTATTTCTGTAGCACCCGTTCTACTCCTAGAAGAGATTGACTGAGAATCTCAACTCTTGCGGTCCATACCATGTTAGTGGGCTTTTCTGGCATATATTTCCCATTAATTTCCATGCCATCCTCTGTCCTGGGCCACCCTACATAAAGTTATAACCCTCCTGCTCCTGTCGTGTTTCCCCATGACATATTTCACGTATTTTCTGTTATGGTTTGTCTTCAACAAAAGGTCAGTTCCATAAGAACAGAGGACTTTTTCAGTCATTCACTGTTTCCAGTGCCTGCAAAATCTGTAGAATGGAATACATTCTTAAGAAATGGAATGACGAGCTTCCCTCGTGGCTCAGTGGTAAAGACGTTGCCCACCGATGCAGGTGACACGGGTTTGATCCCTGTTCCAGGGAGATCCCACGTGCCTCAGAGCAACGAAGCTGTGCACTGCAATTGTTGAGATTGTGCTCCAGAGCCTGTGTGCCCACACACCCTCAGACTATGCTCTGCCGCAAGAGAAGCCCACACATCGCGACCAGAGAGGAGACCCCTCTCCTCGGCCCCATAACTAGAGAAAAGCCTGTGCAGCCACAAAGACCCAGCACAGTCAACAATAACATTTTTAAAGTTAAAAAAAATAGAATGATGGGTGGCTGGATGGATGGAAGAAGGAATAAATGAATGAATCGATAAGCAAGTTCTGAATCCTTCGCTCGGAAGGGGCGTCATACTCTGGGCTTCCCCCACCACACCCCTGCAGGCTCCAGCTCTGGTGCAAGGCAAAACCTCGCCTTCTCTTTCTGATTCTGACCTGCCTTCTCTCCTTTAGGATTCCGCCCAACACGACAGGACTCCGTCAAACCCCCTCCGTCAACAGCTTAGCAAGAATCCCCCTAGATACTCAAGTTTTCTGAATATCTCATGGATTCTCCTGGGCTTGAAGGCCAAACTTCCACAAATAGCAGAGGATGATTAAAGCTCTAGTGGATGAACTAGAAGCAAGTCAGAATCAAAAAGCATAAGCTAAGGAAAGCGAGTGCAATTGAGCAAAAAGTGTCACTGAGCTTCCTGGTGACCAAGGCATAAAGGGAAAGAGGATAGGGGGCACCATTAAAAGATGTGTGCTAGTCTGCTAGGCAAGACCACCTTTTTTCCTGGGCACCATCAGGTACAGTAAGCAGAGTAAAATTCAGATAGAGAAGACTTCCCACAGTGAAGGCAACTTCCTGCAGACCCGTGAACTCAACAATGACCTTGAAATTAAAAACTAGGAGCTCCTGTGAGCTTCAGGAAAGGGCTTCATAGCCTGAGGGCAGCATCCTGTTTCCTGGAGGAGAGAGGAAGTCAGCATGGGGGAAGAGCAGAAGGTTAAAGCACCTTCCAAGAGAGAGAAACTCAAGATTTATCCAACTGCATTTTATTTTGTTTTTCAAGCTGCAAAAAGATGAGAACCACAGAGTAATCAGCTCCCTTAACTGGAGGGCAGGTAGATACAGCATTTTGCTAGCTCCTTGACTTACTAATTCGCTGGCTCACTGTGGGACCTTGGGGGTGATATTCGGTCTGAGAGCTGAGGGCTAATGTGGACATTTATTTCTTGAGGGTATTGGAAAGCCTAGATTCCGGTGCTCCCATGTGAGGCTTGGGGGATGGTCACGCCCAAGAGGCTGTAGCGTCCCGTCTGGAGGGGCCAGGTGTGTGCCGGAGAGGGAGCGTTATTGTGTTAGTAATAGAAAATGTTGGAGCAACAAGCTTTTTTGTAGTTGTTGAAATTCCTTTTCACCATATGGAGTGGGATTTGGTTCCTGGGATGACCAATGACCAAACTCATTGCTTTCTCATGACTTGTGTAAAACCGTGTTGACTTCTCCAGTCCCATAGTTTACGTTATTACACTTCCTTCTAAAAGCCTGGCTCCCAAGCTCCACGGCCTGCTTTGTCGGGAGAGGACAGAGAGATGCAGGCGTCATATTTATAGCATAGCCCTCCTTAGGAAAGCGAGCTGACTCAAATTCAGAGGAACTTGAACTCAACACTACCCTCCTCAGTTTGGCTCCCTTAGCCTTGAGGCAGAGGTGGGGGCTCAGAGAATCAGGACAGAAGAGTTTACTGGGCCCCAAAGATGGAGTAGTAAAAGCACCTTGGAGCGGATGCCACCAATACAAGAGGTCATTCTGTCCCCACCCGCCACCTGGATCCTGCCCGGTTCATGGCTGAGTGCCGAAGCCAAAATTTGGTCAAACTCTTTCCCGGATTCCCAGACGGGGCTTCCCTGTCCTGGGTTGCTGGCGTCTTCTCTACTTACTAAATGTGCTTTGTGATCTCAGGTAGTGGGAGGCAGAAAACCCACTGCTAAACAGGGAAGCAACTGAAAACCCCAAATGCCAACACGTCTGGTCGGGTACACGGCCATGCACTATCCCATTCATTCATTAATATCCCCATTCACAAATACCTGTCGCCAGCCTGCTACCTGCCGCAGCGACTCAGGGCTGCGGGGCTGGCAGCTTCGTTCAAAACTAGGGAGGAGAACCAACCAACCCTGGTCAGAGTGAAAAGAAGAAGGGAAAGCGCCTTCAGCCTCTGCCGGGCTGAGTATAGCCTGGAGCAGCCGGGGGTATCCTAAAGAGAGGCATGAAGAATGAGATGGAGCCAGGAGGTTAGTAAAGCAATTAAAGAATGAAATTAAGAACACTCTCAGCCTGGCCCCCCAGGAGGGTTAAGGATTAGGACAGAGCACAGAGAGCCTCATCTAAACCTCGCCTCAGAGACCATCCCCAGGATCCTGGGGGACTCGGGCGGCCTCCCTGCTGTGGGGCAGGCATCCTCGGCGACCACGGAAATCATCAAAGGCTCCAGCAGCAGGAATACCCCGGCCATTAGACAGTGGAAGACAGATTTCCTCTGAAATGTGCCTTTAAAGGCAGCTCATTTACCGTCCTGGGCCCCAGGAAAGCCCACAATAGGTACCATCCAGGAAAACCCGACTCGTGCAGATCAACACGGTCTAACGTAACGTAAGAACCATAGGTCAACCCAAGCAATGACTTCCTGCCTGCACAGGCCTATTGGGCCATGAAAGGGGGTCCTCCTGGAGAGACTGTGAAATCGCCTTCTCGCAAAGTTTGTAGCTTCTTGCTTCCTTCCTTAGGGCAGTGGATGGTGGGCCTGCCCAGGGGCAGGCAGAGAGAGGTGATAAATTCTCAAGCCTCTTCCTCCCATCCCAGGAAGCACTTTCCAATCTAAGAACTTAGGGTTCCCCAGCCTTTCTGGGTTTACAGTTGAGTCCAGAAAGCAGATCAGGACAGCAACTGTTTCAGACTCTCAAGGAGGTGGGCGGGACAGGTATAGGATGAAGCTTCACAGTTTACTTTTTTATCTTATTTTTCAGAGATAGGTCAACTCAACCGAGTAGCAGGCTCCAGATTTTCAAATACTAAATGAGAAATACTCTTAGCCTGAAAGCCATTTTACTATTTTAAGATGTGGGGTTTCTCCAGCTTTGTAACAGCTGTAGGGTGTGAAACAAAATCCATTCCTTTCCAGTCCCTGCGAAGCTCTAAAGCAGCAAAAGGTAAACCCAGATGGGGGTGGGGGGAGGAGAAGGTGAAGAGCGGGGGTTCCGGGGGGGGGGGGGGCCTAGGGGTGGGGCTAGGCCAGACATGGAGCAGAGCGCGTGTGTTCCTCAAGCTGTGGAACATTTCCTCAAACAGTAGGTGTGAACCCTCCGAGCTCCTGGGGAGCTATAGATTTTACACAAGCATCTGAGAGCTGTGGATGTACCCCTAACATTTGAATACAAACTCCCCAAGTGACATGGTTAGACACACACAAGCTGCGTCTCCCAGCAGCTGGACACTGACATCCTCCAGTACAAGGAAGAGAAAGGGGGTTGGGAGGCATGTTAGGAGGTGGTCCTTTCATCTGGGCCGTGTTGGGATCTGTGACGCCTTCTCCAGGATAATTCTTACTGGCTTTGCAAACACTATAATTGCCCCATCAGGGCAGCTGCCATGACCGATTTGGTTAAATGAGTCCGTGACTGTGATGACTAGGTACCGTGCACACTGCTCCGTGAGCTACAGGGTGGGCGCTGGGCTTCTGACGACGGTGGTCCTGATCGTGCCGACCTCTCCCTGCTACATCCCTGCCCTTGGTGCTCTTGAGAACTAGTCACTCACTCATTCAACTGGCCCTTCCTTGCTTTCAGTCAAAATTCACTGTGTTCCTCTCAAGAGCTAGAGGTGCAGCCACAACTGAGACAGCCCGCTGCCCTGCTCCCCATCACGTCGGAGGGACAGGAGACTTTCAAGCAAAGGAACAACCACAGACAGACACATAGGTAGGTAGATACAGAGAGAGAACTTTAAAATTTACTATAAATAGGTTAAAATGTATATGTGTGTGTGAATATGTATATATAGAGACAGTGGAAGACAGATTCCTGACCCATATACATATGGGTTGGGAAGATGAAGGAAATGGCAATCCACTCCAGTGTTCTTGCCTGGAGAATCCCATGGACAGAGGAGTCTGGTGAGCTACAGTCTATGAGGTTGCAAAGAGTTGGACTCAGCTGAAGCAACTTAGCATGCACGCACGCATATATGACTGCTGTGGGGCCCTAACGCTAGCTCAGGGGGGTGGGCAAAGCCTCCCTGTGACACTTAAGCTGAAACTTTTGCGCCCAGGAGCCAGCCCGCCGGTGAAGATGCAAGGAGGATGCTCCGGGCAGAAGGCCCAGCAGGCACCAAAGCCTCACGGCAGAAAGGAGCTTGCCGTGCTCAGGGAGCAGGAAGAAAGCAGCAGAGGAGGACACGGGGTGGGCAGAGCGCCGCAGAACCGTGTGGGTCCAGAGTCAGTGCCAGGAAGAGACGCTCACCGTGGGGGTCCAATCCTCAGCCGTGTAGCTGGGAAACAGAGGCTCACAGAGCAAGCCTGACTTGCTCAGGGTAACTCTGAGATTAAGACTACAGCTGGGACTGGTCCCCGGACCTGCGACAGTCTGGCCCACCTTTGTTCCGTGTGTCGCATGTCACAGCTTGCATGTATGTAGCACAGGCCTGCAGGACACTTGGTTGGGGAAAGGCAGATTGGGGGAAACCTAAGAGCTACAGGAGGTGGTGAAAGAAAGCCTAGATGTCATGTTAACCAGCTCTAGCCTCAGGCCCAGACTGCCCCTGACAAGACCAGTGACCTTGGGGACATCACTTAACCTTTCTGAGCCTCGACATTACCATCTGTACAGTGGACGCATCATGCAGACAATATGAGGGGCCCGTGACATCATTTTTCTGTAGCTGTCATACAGCCCTGGCCTGTGGCCGCCCCTCCCGGCCCCCCCTCCCCCCAGGCATAACCTTCTCGAACACTACATGCTTCTTCACATGCTCTGCTGAGTGCCCACTCTGTGACAGCACTGCGCCAGTCCCCAGGAGGACTGCAGGGGACAAAGCCACACGCAGTTGGCTAGCACCCGAGATAGGCCACCATTGACAAAACCACGTGGAATCCACGGTTGCGTCTGCAGGAAGCGTGGGGCAGCTTGCTGGGCTGTGAGAGACCATCCAGAGGAGGGGGGTCTGGCTAGTGAGGTAAGCAAAAGCCTCTCCGAGAAAGTCGAGCTTGGGAAGCAACGTGACCCGTGAGCTGGGGGTAACCAGGCAACGGAGAAGAGCAAAGCACAGCAAGTGCCAAGGTCCTGGGAGGCAGAGCATGGCAGATGTGAGCGACTGAAAGAAGCCGGAGTGTCCGTCAGAGGGCGGAGGCCCAGCAGCAGAGGAGGCTGGAGGTGGAGGAAGGAGCCAGACCACAGGAGCCTGGTGCCGAGACAAGGCGGGTGGGGTTTATCCTGAGAGTAACGGGAAGTCTTACAGGACATTTAAGCAATGATGCTTGGAACGAAACGATGTCACTGTCTCAAATGATTAATTGAATAAACATTTACTGGGCACCTTGATGGCTCAGTGGTAAAGAATCTTTCTGTCAATGCAGGAGACCCTGGTTCAATTCCTGGGTCAGGAAGATCCCCTGGAGAAGGGATAAGCCACCCACTTCAGTATTCTTGGGCTTCCTTTGTGACTCAGCTGGTAAAGAATCCACCTGCAATGTGGGAGACCTGAGTTCAATCTCTGTTTTGGGAAAATCCCCTGGAGAAGGGAAAAGCTTCCACTCCAGTATTCTGGCCTGGAGAATTCCATGGACTGTATGGTCCATGGGGTCCCAAAGAGTCGGACACGACTAAGTGACTTTCACTTTCACTTTGACAGCTCAGTGGTAAAGAATCCACCTGCTAATGTGGGAGACACAGATTCGATGCCTGGGTCAGGAAGATACCCTGGAAAGGAGAATGACTACTCCCTCCAGTATTCTTACCCAGAGAATTCCATAGATGGAGGAGCCTGGCGGGCTACAGTCCATGTGGTGGCAGAGAGTCTGATATGACTGAATGGCTAACGCACTTTGTATGTGCAAATTGCTATTCCAGGCACCATGAAGATAAGGAAGATAGCTTGGGCACTAAGGCTCTGAAGGAACAGTGAGGCAAATGGCTCACTGTAGAGGAGCCCTGGACTGGGTACGGAAGACATGGGTTCAAGTTCCAGCTTTGCCCTTTACTAAAGAGCCCAGAGCTCCTTGAGGAGAGTGACTAGGTTCGACCATCTTTTGGTCCCCAGCACCTGGCACACAGGAGGATGCATAAACAGAATAATCACATCACTTTGGATAATATCCATAAGGCCTAAGATTTGCTGAGGGCTTTATTGCCTTTTAAGACCTTTCATAGGACTTCCCTGGTTGGGGAACTAAGATCCCACAGGCTGAGCCGCAGAGCCCAAAAAACCCAGGAAAGACTTTTCACATACTGGATCTTATTTCATTCCCATGCCATCCCTGTGAGGTAGATTAAGGACCAACTGCATAATCTGTGAGCCCCAGTGCAAAATGAAAATATGGGCCTCTGCGTTTAAAAATTAATAAGAATTTCAATACAGCAGCAGCACAGCATTAAGCCAAGGCCAGGATTCTTGTAAGGGTGGAATCCTGTGTTACCGCACAAGCTACAGGTCCATGAAGCCAGCCCTGGGCATATTCTATTCTATCCATTTCACAGGTGAGGAGACGGAGGCTCAAGGGAAAGGGACTCTATGTCACTCCGCTGGCAACCAAAAGAGTGAGCCTCAAAAGAAATTCAGGCCCTCTGAGTCCAGGTCTGGTGTGCTTCCTGGTGACACAGCTGACTCGCTCCCGCTCTGGGTCACAGCTCTGCTCCAGGGTGTTCCTGGCAGGGAAGTTCTAAGCATTGTTTGAAAAGTGGGGTAGACAAGAAAAAGTGGAAGGCGATTGTTCATGCTGTTGCACAGAACACTTCAACAGGTCCCACGGCTCTCAGGCAAAGGGCCAGAGAGGGAGCCCTTTTACAGTCTGTTGCTGTTCAGTTGCTCAGAAATACACGAGGTACAAAGTGGCTTTTACCTGCTGCGCTGCAGGCAGAATTGACAGTTCAGAAAGACCACCCTCTAGTGACTCTCGGTGACCCCAGGGACTGCAGCACACCAGGCTTCCCTGTCCTTCCCAGTCTCCCAGAGTTTATTCAAACTCATGTACATTGAGTCAGTGATGCTATTCAACCATCTCTCCTCCTGCCCTCAATCTTTCCCAGCATCAGGGAATTTTCCAATGAGTTGGCTCTCGGCATCAGGTGGCCAAAGTATTGGCGCTTCAGCTTCAGTCCTTCCAATGAATATTCAAGGTTGATTTCCTTTAGGGTTGACTGGTTTGATCTCCTTGCAGTCCAAGGGACTCTTGAGAGTCTTCAGTTCAGTTGCTCAGTCGTGTCCGACTCTTTGCAACCCCATGAATCGCAGCACTTCTCGTCCATCACCAACTCCCAGAGTTCACTCAAACTCACGTCCATTGAGTCAGTGATGCCATCCAGCCATCTCATCCTCTGTCATCCCCTTCTCCTCCTGCCCCCAATCCCTCCCAGCATCACAGAGTCTTTTCCAATGAGTCAACTCTTCGCATGAGGTGGCCAAAGTACTGGAGCTTCAGCTTTAGCATCATTCCTTCCAAAGAACACCCAGGGCTGATCTCCTTTAGAATGGACTGGTTGGATCTCCTCGCAGTCCAAGGGACTCTCAGAGTCTTCTTCAACACCACAGTTCAAAAGCATCAATTCTTCGGTGCTCAGCCTTCTTCACAGTCCAACTCTCACATCCATACATGACCACAGGAAAAACCATAGCCTCTACTAGACGGACCTTTGTTGGCAAAGTAATATCTCTGCTTTTGAATATACTATCTAGGTTGATCATAACTTTTCTTCCAAGGAGTAAGTGTCTTTTCATTTCATGGCTGCAGTCACCATCTGCAGTGATTTTGGAGCCCAAAAAGATAAAGTCTGACACTGGTTCCATTGTTTCCCCATCTATTTCCCATGAAGTAATGGGGCCAGATGCCATGATCTTCGTTTTCTGAATGTTGAGCTTTAAGCCAACTTTTCCACTCTCCTCTTTCACTTTCATCAAGGGACTTTTTAGATCCTCTTCACTTTCTGCTATAAGGGTGGTGTCATCTGCATATCTGAGGTGATTGATATTTCTCCCACCAATCTTGATTCCAGCTTGTGCTTCTTCCAGCCCAGCGTTTCTCCTGATGTACTCTGCATAGAAGTTAAATAAGCAGGGTGACAACATACAGCCTTGACGTACTCCTTTTCCTATTTGGAACCAGTCTGTTGTTCCATGTCCAGTTCTAACTGTTGCTTCCTGACCTGCATACAGGTTTCTCAAGAGGCAGGTCAAGTGGTCTGGTATTCCCATCTCTTTCAGAATGATCTACACAGTCAAAGGCTTTGGCATAGTCAATGAAGCAGAAATAGATGTTTTTCTGGAACTCTCTTGCTTTTTCAATGATCCAGTGGATGTTGGCAATTTGATCTCTGGTTCCTCTACGTTTTCTAAAACCAGCTTGAACATCTGGAAGTTCACAGTTCACATATCACCAAAGCCTAGCTTGGAGAATTTTGAGCATTACTTTACTAGCATGTGAGATGAGTGCAATTGTGTGGTAGTTTGAGCATTCTTTGGCGTTGCCTTTCTTTGGGATTGGAATGAAAACTGACCTTTTCCAGTCCTGTGGCCACTGCTGAGTTTTCCAAATTTGCTATCTTGGCCCTGATTAAAAGTCTCCAGTTGCATCACCCACCCCTGCTCTCTCCTTCGAAATGTGCTTTCCAACCACACACACCTTCCTACAGTTTGCCAACTGGCCTTGCCCCCTCTTACTTCCAGGCCTTTGCTTGTACTGCTCTGTCAGCCCCAGATGCTGTGTTAGGAAGGATGAGTTCAAGGCAGCCGGCTGAGGAAGGGAGCAGGGCAGGATAAGAAAGGGCACCTAAGGCAGATAACTGCAGGCTGCCTCCTTAGAAAAACTAACCATGCATCCATCCATTTATCCATCCTTCCTTCCTTTCATCCCTCCATTCATCCCTCCATCCATCCACCCATATGTCCAATAAGTATCCACTGAGCCCTGTGTGCTATACATGAGGTATTCAGTTGGGCCCTGGGCATCCGGAGGTGAATTATCCGTCCCTCCCACCTGCAAGGAACTCACAGTTCAGTGGAAAGACAGACAAGCATTACCTATCGTGCAAATCCCCAGTTTCACAGCCTCCATGAATCCAGACTCCTTCCTCACAGTTTAAGCAGGTTCTTAGTTTCTTCCTCTTGATTCTGTCCCCATGCTTGTTCGTTAAGTGTCATCCCAATACGGCCTCGAGCCACTGGGCACAAAGCCCTCAGCCCCTTTACTAGCTCTCCGTAGGAAACGTAATCCCAGCGGCAATGTTCTGGATGTGGTGACGCTGTAGACCTGACAAGCTACGGCCTTCCACCATCTTCCTGGTTTGCCCTCAGGAACCCTCCACTTCACCAAAGCCCAGCGATTGGCACGGCCCCCTGCAAGGATGGTCCAGTCCTCACTCCCTACCCCGACACATCCCCGGGGCAGCCGGCCCCCAGAACCTGGTGAAGATGAGGTGCTCGCCTCACAGAAGGGAGGGTGACAATGAAGGAGGCGGCTCGCAGCAGCAGGACAAGCTCAAGGTGTCCAGAGAGGGTGGGGTTGCAGGAAAGGCTCCTGGAACAGGCGGATCAGATGAGGACATTTCCAGCGGGCAAGTGGAGAGGACAGAGAAGCCAGAGAGGGCACGGCGAGTCAGAGGCGACGAAAGTGGCTCAGCGGGGCAGGAGCACCAGGTGTGCGGAGATGAAGACAACTCCCGGGAGAGAGGCGGGCACGGTGAGGCCAGGAGGGGCGGGGGGCCGCTGAGGACCGTGGGCTTGAACCTCTGCTTGCAGAGCTGCTGAGAGAGCTGAAGCCAAGAGGCGAGACGCTGGTGAGAGAATTCCGAAAAATTACAGGGGCTGAGACACATGGGGTCACTCAGCCCCAACCCGGAGGCTGTGGGAGCCCCAAGTTCAGGGCCAAAGTCACGGCAAGGCAGCAGTGCGCCTTCCAGCCCAGGGGGCACTGGGTATGAGACCAGACAGAGCCATTCCTGGGGACAGGCCTTGTGATAAAAACAGGGAACAGGGCCCCAGGGAGGCTGCCCTTGTGTCCCCAGGGGTGGGGGAAGGCCACACCTACTCTGTTCTCCAACAGCTCCTCTTAAGCATCTGTCATCAGGCCAAAAACAAAGTCCGCAAGATTCGTGGACTGTCCAGACCTGGCAGAAGGAGTCACGCCAATTTTCAAATGTCCTCAGGTCTGCAAAACTTCAGAAGCACTTTTTTCCCCATGCTTTCTGCTCCTCTGCACACCCCACAGCTGCTTCACTCTAAAAGCCACATGGATTGTAAGGGAAACGGGATCAGTGTGGTCCTGGCGCCATCACACTTGAATCCTCCAACGGGCTGTCTTGTGAGAGACAGAGCGCTTCCCAGGCACCTTGGTGGGCTCCCTGAGCAGCTTGTTTTGAATCAGGAAATTGGATCTTGCCAGGACTTCATGTTCAAGTTCAATATTAATGTCAGAACCCACGAAATGTGAGTGAGTTCTAAATTTGGAAAACCATGTCCTTCCACCTCTCCCACAAAAGCATTCCTTCAGCTACTGGCAAATCCTCTCCTCGGTGTGGCTGTCCAGGGTTGGTTCTGAATGACTCTCAGGCTTCAAACTCTCGAGGTGCTCCCGCAGCAGATCGATAGAGCAATAACCCGCTTAGGAAGAACGCCCAGAGGGAATCCAACATCTAACCAGCTTCTGTCTTGGCAGAGCTGCTGCATTGAGTCTCGTTTCTGTTCAGGACGTCTGCCCTGACTTGAACTTTGACTCCCTACCCGCGTCCTTCCTGAACTGTTTACACTGTGAACATAACACCTAAAAAGATTTATTTAAAAAAAAAAAAGAGCTGACTGTCATTTTTAGAAAGGCAAGACACCCAACACATCCCACTCTGAGTAGATTTCTTTGACGGCTTGTGATGTTGCCTGAATGGTAAATATACCCTCAGACTCCAAGTAAATAGTCCAGGGCATGTAACTTGGGGATAAAAGAGGAAATTTTACACAAGGTGGCCGCAGAGGCCTTGTCATTTCCCAGAAAATTAGAGGGTCTTCCAGTGCCCCGTAAATTTATCACACGAGTATTCTTCCATGACTTCAGGAACAGATGGGGCCTGTTCTGATAATGTTTCCCAATCCCCATAGATAACATAGAGGGGAAGGGAGGCGGGGAGCGGCTGGGATGGCCTGCCGTTGTCCCCAGAATGGGGGTGGGGGGAAACCAGTGCCCTGGCCGGCAGGCAGCAGCCCACAGTCTGGGCCTCTGGTCTCTTGAAAAACACTTTGTTAGCACCATGGCCTTTTGCTTCTGAAGGGAGGCAGCAAGGAATCCGGGGGGAAAGTTCATCCCTGTATCTGGCAGCCCTTCCCTGAAGCAGCGAGCTGGTAAAGGATGGGCTGAAAGATCCTCAACTGTGGAGGAGGGGCTGGGATCCAGGAGCGGCCGCAAGGGGTCTTGAAATACATTCCTCTGCCTCGAGGGAGGGCCACAGGGATCCTGAAATCAGAGCAAGACTTCCCAGCTCCTGACCAACCAGTTGCCCACCAATCAGTGGAGATGGAGAAATGCAATCGCCTTCCAGGTGGCGAGTGCGGGCTCACTTTAAAAAGCAGTTTCCACCACTAATCATAATAGCTAATATTGACTGAGGGATTCCCAGGTGCCAGGCGCTGGGCTGATCACTCGGCCTGGGCTCACGCATCCACTCCCCTCCACGCTGCATGCGAGGGAAGGAAGAGGAGATGCAGAGACGTCAAGAGGTCAAGGTCCTGCCCAGCTCATTCTCATTTCCAGGTCTTGTCACTCACTTGTCCATTCAACATACTGACTGAGTGCTTACCAGTTATGTTACCACCATCCAGACTTTCGATCCAAATTTTGTAATTAGCCCGTGCATGCGTGCTAAGTCACTTCAGTCGTGTCTGACTCTTTGTGACCCCATGGACTGTAGCCCGGCAGGCTCCTCTGTCCATGAGATGCTCCCAGCAAGAATACTGGAGTGGGTTGCCAAGCCCTCCCCACTGCCTTTTCACACAGCTTTTCCATCGTTACCATGCCCTTAACAAGCATCTCTTTATGCTGCTGTTTTACCATGCAATGGTCATAGCAAACGCCCTCTTCCAACAACGCAAGAGAAGACTCTACACATGGACATCACCAGATGGTCAACACTGAAATCAGATTGATTATATTCTATGCAGCCAAAAATGGAGAAGCTCTATACAGTCAGCAAAAACAAGACCAGGAGCTGACTGTGGCTCAGATCATGAACTCCTTATTACCAAATTCAGACTTAAATTGAAGAAAGTAGGGAAAACTGCTAGACCATCCAGGTATGACCTAAATCAAATCCCTTATGATTATACAGTGGAAGTGAGAAATAGATTTAAGGGACTAGATCTGATAGATAGAGTGCCTGATGAACTATGGAATGAGGTTCGTGACACTGTACAGGAGACAGGGATCAAGACCATTCCCACGGAAAAGAAATGCAAAAAAGCAAAATGGCTGTCTGGGGAGGCCTTACAAATAGCTGTGAAAAGAAGAGAGGTGAAAAGCAGAGGAGAAAAGGAAAGATATAAGCATCTGAATGCAGAGTTCCAAAGAACAGCAAGAAGAGATAAGAAAGCCTTCTTCAGTGATCAATGCAAAGAAATAGAGGAAAAGAACAGAATGGGAAAGACTAGAGATCTCTCCAAGAAAGTTAGAGATACCAAGGGAACATTTCATGCAAAGATGGGCTCGATAAAGGACAGAAATGGTCTGGACCTAACGGAAGCAGAAGATATTAAGAAGAGGTGGCAAGAATACACAGAAGAACTATACAGAAAAGATCTTCATGACCCAGATAATCATGATGATGTGATCACTAATCTAGAGCCAGACATCCTGGAATGTGAAGTCAAGTGGGCCTTAGAAAGCATCACTACGAACAAAGCTAGTGGAGGTGATGGAATTACAATTGAGCTGTTTCAAATCCTGAAAGATGATGCTGTGAAAGTGCTGCACTCAATATGCCAGCAAATTTGCAAAACTCAGCAGTGGCCACAGGACTGGAAAAGGTCAGTTTTCATTCCAATCCCAAAGAAAGTCAATGCCAAAGAATGTTCAAACTACCTCGCAATTGCACTCATCTCACATGCTAGTAAAGTAATGCTCAAAATTCTCCAAGCCAGGCTTCAGCAATACGTGAATCGTGAACTCCCTGATGGTCAAGCTGGTTTTAGAAAAGGCAGAGGAACCAGAGATCAAATTGCCAACATCCGCTGGATCTTGGAAAAAGCAAGAGAGTTCCAGAAAAACATCTATTTCTGCTTTATTGACTATGCCAAAGCCTTTGACTGTGTGGATCACAATAAACTGTGGAAAATTCTGAAAGAGATGGGAATATCAGACCACCTAATCTGCCTCAGTTAGAAGCAACAGTTAGAACTGGACATGGAACAACAGACTGGTTCCAAATAGGAAAAGGAGTACGTCAAGGCTGTATATTGTCACCCTGCTTATTTAACTTATATGCAGAGTACATCATGAGAAACGCTGGACTGGAAGAAACACAAGCTGGAATCAAGATTGCCAGGAAAAATATCAATAACCTCACATATGCAGGTGACACCACCCTTATGGCAGAAAGTGAAGAGGAACTAAAAAGCCTCTTGACGAAAGTGAAAGAGCAGAGTGAACAAGTTGGCTTAAAGCTCAACATTCAGAAAACGAAGATCATGGCATCCGGTCCCATCACTTCATGGGAAATAGACGGGGAAACAGTGGAACCAGTGTCAGACTTTATTTTTTTGGGCTCCAAAATCACTGCAGATGGTGACTGCAGCCATGAAATTAAAAGACGCTTACTCCTTGGAAGAAAAGTTATGACCAACCTAGATAGTATACCAAAAGCAGAGACGTTACTTTGCCGACTAAGGTCCATCTAGTCAAGGCTATGGTTTTTCCTGTGGTCATGTATGGATGTGAGAGTTGGACTGTGAAGAAGGCTGAGTGCTGAAGAATTGATGCTTTTGAACTGTGGTGTTGGAGAAGACTCTTGGGAGTCCCTTGGACTGCAAGGAGATCCAATCAGTCCATTCTGAAGGAGATCAACCCTGGGATTTCTTTGGAAGGAATGATGCTAAAGCTGAAGCTCCAGTACTTTGGCCACCTCTTGAGAAGAGTTGAGTCATTGGAAAAGACTCTGATGCCTGGAGGGACTGGGGGCAGGGAGAAGGGGACGACAGAGGATGAGATGGCTGGATGGCATCACTGACTCGATGGACGTGGGTCTGAGTGAACTCCGGGAGTTGGTGATGGACAGGGAGGCCTGGCGTGCTGTGATTTATGGGGTTGCAAAGAGTCGGACACGACTGAAGTGACTTAGCAGTAGCAGCAGCAGAGAAATAAGAAACAGATATGATATTCTTCTTATTATTATCCTATTAAAGCACAGCCTAGGCATTCCAAGTGAATGCCGGAACCAAGATTCAAGCTCAGCTCTCACGAGGCCTACACCTAAACCCTTTCCACATAAACGTGACCCACCCTCTGGGCCCCATCTCCCCATCGTGGGCTGCTTTCATAAAAGACAGTAGCACAGAGCACCATGGAGCTCGGCAGTTATTCACGTGGCCTCTGGAGCCAGACAGCCTGGCTTCTAAATCCTGCCCCGGCCATGTACTGATTGATGACCTTGGGCAATGCCTCTGTTTCCTCATAAGCAAAAGGGAGATAATAAGAATACCTGCCTCATAGAATCAGAGAAGGCAATGGCAACCCCCTCCAGTACTCTTGCCTGGAAAATCCCAGGGACAGAGGAGCCTGTTGGGCTGCCGTCTATGGGGTCACACAGAGTCAGACACGATGACGCAACTTAGCAGCAGCAGCAGCCGCCTCATAGGCTTGTTGTGAAGATCAATGATTAATATTATTCTTATACTATATCATTAATATATATTATAATGTATATATTATATATTATATGTTATATATTATGGTAATATTATAATATTAATATATATTCTATATAATTTATATATATATATACTGATTGACAGCATTGGTGGTAGTTGAGTCATTAAATTGTGTCCAACTCTTGCAAGCCCATGTAATGTAGCCCACCAGGCTCCTCTGGCCATGGGATTTCCCAAACAAGAATACTGGAGGTTCCTTTCTGCCGTTTCCTTCTCCAATTATAATCGATATGTTATATAATGCTAATGTTTATTACACTGCACATTAATTTAATCTAGAGTACTGGTTAATATAGTATATTAATAGGAAGCTCTTACAACAGTGTCTCACACTTAAGAAATGCCATCTAATTGTTCATTGTTTTAATGTTACTATAGAGGCGTCTGAAAGCAAACAGGCTGGGAAGGAACAGCAGAATAGGGCAAAGAGCTCTAGCTGGGAATCCAGTTCAGTTCAGTTGCTCAGTTGTGTCCAACTCTTTGTGACCCTCTGGACTGCAGCACGCCAGGCTTCCCTGTCCGTCACCAATTCCCGGAGCTTATTCAAATTCATGTCCATTGAGTCGGTGGTGCCATCCAACCATCTCATTCTCTGTCGTCCCCTTCTCCTCCCGCCTTCAGTCTTTCCCAGCATCAGGGTCTTTTCCAATGAGTCAGTTATTCGCATCAGGTCGCCAAAGTATTAGAGCTTCAGCATCAGTCCTTCCAATGAATATTCAGGGTTGATTTCCCTTAGGATTAGGGGATCCAGGAGGGGGAAAACTGACCAGAACTGAGTCAGGAGATGCGGCTCTACTCTCCAATCTGCCGCTTACAACCTGTGCAGCCGGGAACAAACCTGTCAGTCTCCTCCTCTCCAGTTTCCGCGTCTGTCCGGTGGGAGGGAGTTAAACTTCTTTGGGTTGGGGAGGTTTGACAAAGACCCCGGAACTCCCTCATCGGACCCGAAACCTCTGGAGACTCCAATGAGTGCACCAGCCAGCGCCCCCACTTTGATTAAGATGAGTGAGAGAAGATGATCAGTTTGTCTCACTTAGAACCAGGCTGACCAACTCATCTCAGTTTCCCCGGGACTTCCTCAGTTCCAAAACCGAAAGTACCACATCCAAGAAACACAGTCCCAGGAAAATTAGGACAGCTCATCACACTAATTAGGTCAGCCTCTTTCAAAAAAATCTTATAATCTCATCCATCGTTCTCGAAATCTGGCCGCATAAGTAAGTTATCACCTTCAGATATTTTGTCGTAACTGTGTTCCAACTGTGGTGGTTTAATTGTTCAGTTGTGTCTGACTCTCTGCGACACCATGGACAGAGGAGCCTATCCCATCATGCTCCTCTGTCCATGGGATTCTCCAGGCAAGAATACTGGAGTGGGTAGTCATTTCCTTCTCCAGGGGATCTTCCTGACCCAGGAATTGAGCCCGGGTCTCCTGCACTGCGGGAGGACTCTTTTCCAACTGAGCTATGAGGGAAGCCCCAAAAAAGACACTGCTGAAATGCAGGATCGAACCAGGGACCTCTAGATCTTCAGTCTAAGGCTCTCCCAACTGAGCTATTTCGGTCATTCCAACCGTGAAATTATCAAATACGCATATTCTCTGGTGGTCTGATGGTTGAGAATCTGCCTTCCAATGCAGCGGATGTGGGTTCAATCCCTGGTCAGGGAATTAAGATCTCACATCTTAGTGGAGTGTAAGCTTGCATGCTGCACGCCAAAGCCAGGGAAATCCACACGCTGCAATGAAGAGCCCAGGCACACACACACGCACACACACACACGCACACATACACACGCACACATGCACACGCACACACTTTGTTTTACATTGCTACTGCAGCAATCAGGATAAGCCAGCTTAGCTGAAAGTCAGTCACTCAGTCGTGTCCGACTCTTTGCAACCCCACGGACTGTAGCCCACCAGGCTCTTCTGTCCACGGGATTCTCCAGGCCAGAATACTGGAGTGGGCTGCTGCTGCCTCCTCCAGGCGATCTTCCCCACCCAGGGATCAAACCTCCTGCATTGCCAGTGGATTCTTTACCGTCTGAACCACCAGGGGAGCCCTGAGGCGACAAATAACCCACCAAGTAGAGAGCTGGAAATACACAGGAATAGCCCTACCACTGTGAAAATAAATCAGCATTGTGGGCCATAAAAAGGGGGAAGGGGGATAAAAATCAATGAAAATAAAGCAAATGACACCAACTAGTGGGGTTGACTGAAGGTTCTGTCTGGCCCCACGTGTCTGCTCGCTTTTTGGTAAAAGGAAGGATTAGTAAGAAATTAAAACATCCTGTGATTCTTTTTTCCATACGCAGGATTGAAAATAAATGGATCACTTTGTGATTTTATCTTATTTAATAAGGTCCCCTGGAGAAGGAAATGGCAACCCCATTCTTGCCTGGAAAATCCCACGGACAGAGGAGCCTGGTGGGCTACAGTCCACGGGGTCGCGAAGAGTTGGACACAGCTGAGCAACTCAGCACACACAGTGTAGTCCATCTATCTATCTTTAGATAGTCCACCTATCTAAAAGTCACCTCCCACACCACCAGCGGAGGACATCAAATACGCTGGGAAAGACAGAATAAGAGAAAGCATAAACGCAAGGGCTGGCTCGTGCATTTAAATGGTCAGCTCTTCCAGAGGCACCCGTCCCCCCAAAGCAGCTTTCACCACGAGGTGCTCCCAAGTGTCAGAAGGGTCACCAGCTGGGAGGGGGCCCCCTCTCCAGCCTTTCCTTGGTCAGGAATTCCACCTTGCCTAGGGCAAGTACCAGGGGAGACAGAACGAGCACCCAAGAGAGGTCTGTTCCAACAAGATCAGGTGGGGAGGATTTCAGCAAAGCAAAGCGGTGGCAAAGGACGTGTGGCTTTAAGATCCCAACAAGGTTTAGGCGGGTCCCCGAGAAGATTAAGAAATGACTGTAAATTCCCATCGTGTGGTTGAAAGGGCCTATGTCACAGCTATTTCTTCCAAAGGAATGCATGCGTGCTGTCACTTCGGCTGCTGTCTGACTTTGTGACCATATGGATCATCGCCCACCAGGCGCCTCTGTCATGGGATTCCCGGCAAGGATGGGAAGTGAAGTGGGTCCTCCTCCAGGGGGTTGTCCTGGCCCGGGACATCAAACCCATGTCTCCTACATTGCAAGCCAAGTCTTTACCCCTGAGCCAACGGGGAAGCCCTCCAAAGCAATAGTACCAAAAATGGTTTGCCACCGAAGACTGGTTACCCAGACAGACGCCGGATGGAGCTGCAGGGGAGCCCCGCCTCACCGTCTGTAGTCTCCTCCGCTTCCCTGAGCACCCTTCTCCTTCTCCATTCCAGCCCTGACCCGCTTACTCGTCTGGGCGACCTCATCCATTCCATGGCTTTAAATCCCACCTATGCGGCTGATGACTCCCGTCTGCAACACTATCTGCTTGCACTCCGGACTCCAGAGCCTACCAGCTGCTCCCCACTTGGACGTCTCAACAGAGCCTTACATTCGATGTGTCCAAGTTGAACAGGCAGTCTGTTCTGCCCCTAACCCATTTCTCTTCCACCATCCGCTCCTTTGCTCAAACTCAAAAGCCAGGAGTCCGCTGTGATGTCTCTTCCTCCCCACACCCAGCCCTATCGATTTTACCACCTAAATGGTTGTAGAAGCGATCTTCTCCATCCCCACCCCTCCCACCGTCCCGCAGGCACCCACATCGCTCCCCCATCCAACTACGGAGTCTTCTAATCGGTCTCCCAGGGTCATCTTTGCTTCTCTCTAGTCCTTCCATCGGAGAAGGCGATGGCACCCCACTCCAGGACTCTTGCCTGGAAAATCCCACGGACAGAGGAGCCTGGTGGGCTGCAGTTCATGGGGTCTCGAAGAGTCGGACACGACTGAGCGACTTCACTTTCACTTTTCACTTTCCTGCATTGGAGAAGGAAATGGCAACCCACCCCAGTGTTACTTGCCTGGAGAATCCCAGGGACGGGGGAGCCTGGTGGGCTGCCGTCTGTGGGGTCGCACAGAGTCGGACACGACTGAAGCGACTTAGCAGCAGCAGCAGCAGCAGCAGCAACAGGGCTTCAGTCCACAGCACAGCTACAAGCATCATCTTTAATGGTAATCTTTTGACCTTGTTTGCCTTGCTTAAACCCTTCAGCTGCTTAAACCCTATAGGCTTTGCCTCTGAAACCATGGGTTAAATTCATTTCACCCGCCTTCACTGAGATTGTGTTAAGACTTGCAATACCCTCCAAGCACATGTAGCCTTGCTGTAGTTTTTCAGTTGCTCAGTCATGTCCGACTCTGTGTGGCCCCGTGGACTGCAGCACGCCAGGCCTCCCTGTGCTTCAGCATCTCCTGGCGCTTGCTCAGACTCCTGTCCATTGACTCAGTGACGCCATCCGACCGTCTCATCTTCTGTCGCCCTGCCCCCACCCTCAATCTTTCCCAGCATCAGGGTCTTTTCCAATGAGTCAGCTCTTTGCATCAGGTGGCCAAAGTATTGGAGCTTCAGCAATAATATGTAGCCTAAGCAATATCATGTTTGCTCGAGTTACTTTCCAGGAACTTGGAATCAGCTGCGTCTAATTCAAGCCGAGCTGGTTAAGACTGGGCAGGACCTCCCAGACTTCAACAAGGCGTGTGTGAGTGTCAGCTCAGTGACCTTTTGCCACCAGGGGCCTGGAAGGTCCCCCTTAGCACGTGCAGAAGCCTGTGAGCTAGTCACAACTGCTCCCCATCGCGGTCACCGCAGCGCCTTTCCCCTGCTCCCCCACACCTCACGCCACCCCGCTTCTCCGTTTGTTATCCCACAGATACCCTGGGTCTCTGGTCTTCAGGAAGGTAGATTGGAGATGTGTTCTCTCGTCCCCTCGCTCACTTGGCTGCCTTGCAAATAAACTCTCTCTTTGCTACAAACCTCTGCAGCCCAGCATTTGGCAAGCCAGCCAGAAGGTAAGACCAGACAGACATTCTGCCTGTGGTTTGCTGGCCCCTCGCCTGTATCAAAAGCAGCTGCCTGATCCATCTGTTCCAGGGACCATCCCCTAGATTTCCTGGCAAGGTTCCACTGACCTTCGGTGCTTAGCTTTCCTTTGTAGCAAAGAGATGGTTTGGGGACTTGGGGGTCTCGAAGTTTGGAAGACATTCTTTTGGAGAGTAATTGTGTTAAAGAAATGCACCTATGTCTAGATTGTTTCCGCAAGCCTCACCGAAAGGTGGGTTGGGGTCCAGCTGCCAGGTTGTTGGCAGGCAATATAAAAGGTTACTACTACTGAGGCAATCCATATCTGAGTTAAAGGCCCAGGGTTCTATAGAACCAGGACCCTAGTTCTTGGGTTTGTTGTTTGGTTCTTGTTTGTCTGTGTTTGATTGTCTTAACAGTTAAGAATTGGCTATTGGAGATTGAGCTTCTTGGTGACTGTAAGCAAGAACTCTTGGAAAGATTTTGTTGCTGCTACCACCTAGAAGCAAAGCTCCTTCAGTTTCAAGGAGAAGTGTTAATCCAATTTCCTCTTGCAGCCCTCCAGGCTGTATTCTCCAAGTTGAAGGACTTTAGATTACCCATCCATGGTAAAGAAAAAGATGGCATTAATCTTCTGTAACTCTGTATGGTCGCAACATCCTTCAGACTCAGAGCAAGGTGGCCTAAAAAAGGCTTCTTAAATTGCAGTATAACTCTACAGCTAGATTTATTTTGTAAATGGGAAGAAAAACGGGATAAAACATCATACATACAGTCTTGTTATTGTATCAAAATAAACCTGTGCAGAGAAGATGTAATCTTATAGTCCAACAGGAAAAGAAGGCAAATAAATTGGCTTCACTCGACGCTAAGGAAACTTGTTTGAACTGCTGTTGATCCAGCTGAACACTCCCAATGGCCCCTCCTCCCCCACACGAAGGTGTAGCTGCTCTTTCATTGCCAGCATCTGAGCCACAGCCTCAGGCCTGGCTGTCGAGAAATAAGAATGGTCTCCCCTCTCATACCCACTAGGGCACTGAATGTGACCAGGAAGCTACCAGACTCAGATGGGGCAAGATGCATCAAGGCAAGTCCCCGCTGAGTGAAGGGGCGTCAATGTTGAGACTAGGCGGCTGATGGGGTTGAAAAAGGGAAGTGGACCCAGATTAACTTCCAATTCATTGAACTGGAAGAGCAACATGACAATTTATAGAGATGACCCAAAGAAAATGGGAAAGATTTTCGATTTTTTTAGGGCGGGGGGCAACCCACAACCGAACCTGGACAGATAATCAAAACTCATTAGATACCCTCTTCACTTCAGAAGAATATAGAATGGTGATGGATAAAGCTAGGGAGGAGGCTGATGGCTTCACACGGAACCCCTGGCAACCTGCTATAGGCTGCAGCAAGCACAGCGGTACCAGCAGCGGATCCTAACTGGGACGGGAATGCTGGGCTACCAGCTGAACACTGTAGATGCTGCATTCTTGCAGGATTATGACAAGGGGCACCAAAACAAAGAAGCCTTAATAAAGTTCAGGACATAAAAGAGAAACCAAATGAAGATCGTTTGGGATTTCAGAAAAGGGTCTTTAAGCCCATAGGCAGTACATAGACAGAGAGCTGCAGTCCCAGAGAATTTAAAGATGGTTAATATGACTCATCAGTCAGAGTGACCCCCAATATACAGAAGAAACTGTAAGAGATAGAAGTGATGTCTATCACATGGACCCTGCTGCTGCTGCTGCTAAGTTGCTTCAGTCGTGTCCGACTCTGTGCGACCCCATAGACGGCAGCCCGCCAGGCTCCCCCATCCCTGGGATTCTCCAGGCAAGAACACTGGAGTGGGTTGCCATTTCCTTCTCCAGTGCATGAAAGTGAAAAGTGAAAGTGAAGCCACTCAGTCATGTCTGATTCTTCGAGAGCCCATGGATTGCAGCCCACCAGGCTCCTCCGTCCATGGGATTTTCCAGGCAAGAGTACTGGAGTGGGGTGCAGTTGCCTTCTCCACACATGGACCCTACTCTGTTCTTTTTCTGAGGTTCTGAAGGTTCTGTTTCCATTCAGACTCATGCAGCCAAAAATAAGACGGAAGCTAAGCTGAGAGCAGCACAAGCTTTATGCAATGCCCAGATACTGGAAAAGCAGGAGTCGGGTTCTCAAACCAGCTTCTCACCTTAAGCATGACGGATTTGCTTTCAGGATGTAAGAACAGTGGGGAGAGGAGGGACGCTAATTATGGTAGGCAGGCACATCAGTTCCCAGGGAGAGAGTGGGGTGCACCCCTTTTTGGTCTGTGGCTTCCACTCATGGCTGCTAGTAGGGGTGTCATTTTTTATGCTAATGTAGTCAAATCAGCTGAGAGTAAGACTTGGGGTCTGTTGGAGGTCAGACTCATTGCCACCTTGGTTTCAGCTGGTTCCATACAGTTTTCATTTTTTATGCTAATGTAGTCAAATCAGCGGAGAGTAAGACTTGGGGTCTGTTGGAGGTCAGATTCATTGCCACCTTGGTTTCAGCTGGTTCCGTACAGTTTTTGCTTTCCCTTTCCTATAGCTGGCTTTCTTTGTGTCCAAACTATATGATCTAAAGGTGTATGTTAGTTTCTGTTCGAGGGAGGGAGCTGATGGGTTTTGAGCAAGAGTCTGGTGGTGAGTTTGGTGGTAGCTCTGTTGACTCTGGGGCTTAAAGGATGCCTATGTCTTAGCTTGCTGAAACTGCCTTTAAAGTTTTTAATAGCAGAGACCAGGTTCAGGAGAAAAGGGGACAACAGAGGATAAGACAGGCCACTCTGCTGGGCAGCTGCCCTAACACAGGGGAGAAAAGGGCCAAGCTGAAGCTTTCACAGGGAACTCCGCAAGAGGGTTGCTTTTGTACCTGGACAAATAGATACAAAGTACAAGCCAGAGCAGGCTTGTATATTGCAGTCTCCTCTGTTCCAATCCTGGAAGAAAAAAAAAAAAAAAGCTTGCAACCATTCCAGAAGAATATACTGCAGGAGGAATTTCTTAAAGGAGGAAACAATGAACCTCTGGGCTAAAATCTTGGAAGATTAAAAATCCAGAAGACCAAATCCATCCTTGCTGGACTGGGCCATGTAAGGAACACAACAGAATATGGAGACCATGCTGCGGGAGAAAAACCGTGACCGAGATCATTCCAACCTTGACTTTTCTGAGTCAGCAAGGGAACCCCTAACAGATCTCAGGTTCTAACGGAAGCAAGCTGTAAGAAAGAAATTTGGGTGATCATTTTCGTCTGTAGCTTGGCAGTAGTGATGCTGGTAAGGTAAAATTCTTCTAAAGGAAATCTGAATCACTTGTCACACTACCAGAATGACTGTCCTCTTGTGTTTAAGCCTTCTCCACCCTCAAGCCCTTGTTGGGTCTAAGCCCCTGATCGGCAGGAAATAGCTGGAGCAATCATTGCCTCTCTTCCTCAAGGTTGAGGAATAATCCGGGAGGGCTGAAACCGTGGCTTAAACCCATCTCACCTGTCTTCACTCATCAAAGTTGTTTTAAGACTTGTATGTCCTCCAAGAAGAACATAGCCTAAACAGTAAGATGATTGCCCAACTTTTTTTCCCGGAACTTGGAGCCAGCTGTGTCTAATTCGAGCTGAGCTGGTTAAGACTAGATAGGACCACCAACCCTTCAGCTGAGTACGTGTGTGTCCACTCAGTGATCTTTTGATATCAGGGGCCCAAAAACTCCACTGTCAGAACACATAGGGGCCTGTGGCCTAGATAGACCAGAACCACATTACTCCACCTTATTCCAATCACCACTCCCCATGTCTGAGACTGCCTGCTTCTTTATTCATTAGCCTATAAATACCCTGAGCCCCTTGCCTTCAGGGTGGTGGGTTTACGGTTTGTTGTCATCTCCACCCTTGACTGCCTTGCGAATAAACCCTCGCAAGTCTCGGCATCTCGGCTCAGCATGCACCAGGCGAAAGGAACCCAGCTGGGTAGCAATGAAGCGTCGCGTCCTTGACACGGATATCAGGGCAGCGTGTGCCCTGCCTTCCGACCCATGCAGGCTCACCTCCACGCGTGCTCCCTGTCCTGGGAGCCCTTCTCCAGCCCCACGTGCTTCCCCCACCTTCTCCTCGGCATCGGGGTCTTGAACGAGCTAGGAACTGCCTAGCTCCTAGTGAGCTCCTGCCTAGCTCACTCCTCAACCCTCCACTTGGCACTCCTCTGGGGTCCCCAGGCCAAAGCAGGGCCCCCTGGCTCCCACGTAAAGCCCTAGGTGCGCTGGCCTCCTCCCTCCCAGCACACAGCATAGAGGTGCTCCCTGTCCACTAGCTGATGCCCACTAAGCTGCCCGCTCCTTGGACATAGGGGCCCACCAGTACCTCCCACCTAGCACAGTGCCCAGGGATACAGCCAGTACTCTGTGGATACTTGAAGACGAGTGATAATCCTGAGAGCTACCTGGGTGCCCTACCCTCATGCCTCTCAATGCCCTTTCTGAAGAAAACTCAACAGCACACACTCTGATTTTAGAGATCACAGACTCTGGTGACACCCCTGGGAAGCCTGACAAAAATGCAGCCGTGGGGGGTTCGCCCAGCCCTCAGGAAGGACCGAGGATGGGGTCAGGCTGCACCACACACAGGAAGAGCCTGAGCTGGTGCCGCCAGCGCGGGCTGTCCTGAGCCTTTGGTCTTGGGTTTCTCTTCCTAGAGTATTTATATCCATCCGGAGAAGCCGGCTGGTTTCATTAATTGTGAGCGTATGTCCACCCAAGGCAGCCATACGCTGAATATGTTGAATACCAGACCTTATATGGTCTGGTATCCCTTGTTGATTTATATACGAATCCATGACATGAAGGGGGCTCAGGCAGAAAGCCAAATGTTCACCCTCCCCTGTGATCTCAAAGGCGCGAGTTTGTTGGCATATTGCTTGTTTTTAATGGAATGACTCTCCTTTCAATGAAAAAAGATCATGGTAAGGCCCACAGACGTTTAATGACCAGCATAGGGACAGGCGTGCAGTTAAGAAGGCGGCAAAAAGTGCAGATTCCGTGTCCGGGTTTCAAATGAGAACCACTAACATGCAGCAGGTGTGAGTGCCCAGCACCTTCTACAGAGCCCGCCTGCCAAGAGAGGCAAGTTCGATCCCTGGGTGTGGAAGGTCCCCTGGAGAAGAATCTGGCAACTCACTCCAGTATTCTTGCCTGAAAAACCTCATGGACGGAGGAGCCTAGTAGACCACAGTCCAAAGGGTTGCAAAGAATCAGACCACAACTGAGCAACTGAACACACACATCCTCAACACAAACGTACCCCCTCATTCAATCCTCACAGCATCTGTACAAGGTAGGTGCTGCTGTTATGCCCTTTTTGGCAAATGAGCAAACCAAGGCCCAGAGAGATCACAGTGATGAGTCCTGTTAGTAAGTGGCAGGGCTGGAGTCTGAATCCAGGCAGCCTGGCCCCACAGTCCAGAGGAGTTGGGCCCCATGGGGATCCATTCGGTCCAAACCAAAGCTGAACCCAGGATCCTGCTTTTGGAGGACTCTGCCCCCTGCCCTGATTGGGTCTCTTCCCTCTTGAGGGCTATGGAGAAGCTACAGGCAGGGTGCTGGCCCCAAGGAACACACGTGTCTACAGTAGGACAAGTGAGCCAGTGTGATGTGCCATGCTATGGAACCAGGTGCCAGGCACTGGGCCATCCAAGTAGGCAGAGGCCCTGAAGCCCTAACCCCTGGTTCCCTCTCTGCTCTGAGGCTGCCATGTTCCACGGTGGTGGACAAGTCAGGTTCCTCTTGCGAGGCTCAGCTTCCAAATCCGTAAAGTGAAAATGCTGGTAACAGATGTGCTAGGTCCTGTCTCCCAGGATGGCTCAAGGACTGTGTGAGAGAAAGTGAGCAGAACGTTTAGGACAGAGAATGTCTCCAGTAAACATTGGTTCTGTGATTTCTAGCATGCGGTTCAGGACATCCCCAGTTCTTCACTCACAAACATGGACCAAGCACCTAGGAGACATCGTGCCAGGTGCTAGGACTACCTTAATATTTGCTTATTAGATAAAATCAGTAAAGAGAACTGTGATGTGGCAAGCCACACAGCCAGAGCTTTAGTTTCCCAATCTGTCCGTTGGGGCGACTACGGCTCCGGTGGGGAAAATGAGCTCCCTCCCTGGGCTCCTACCAAGGAGAAGAGAGCAGCGAGGCCTTCAAAGAGCACACTGGTCAGAGAGGCTGTGAAGTTAGGTGCACACGAGGGCCAGCGCGAGTGGGGACGTGAGGCCCGTGGAAGCCTCGGGTGCTTGCAGAGAAATCAAGACGGTGTGGAGAAGGAGGGTGAGGAGGCTGCAGCAAGGGGGCTGAGGGTGTCCCCTGCGGGTGCAGAAGCACCAGTCAGGGCCCAGCTTCAGGGCATCAGACACCGGGAGTCAGTGGGCTTGAGGAGGGGGGTCACCATCAGACAGGGATTGGGCTTCCAGGCAGGCAGCTCTGAAGTGGAGAAGTCTCCATCCAAAGTCTTCTTTATCTCCAGACTCAACCCAGGACAAAGGATAGCTAAACACTGAAGCTGGAGTCTGAGTGTGGGACTTTTTTTTTTTTTTTTTCCTGTTCGGTGCCCAGTTATTTGCCTGTTCGCCAGCCCTGGGATAAGACAGAATTTATGTCTCACCAAAGAGGCACCAAAAAAGTGAAGCAGACAGAGACACAGAAAGAGATGATTATGCAGAGCATTTTTTGTTTTGTTTTGCTTCAACGTGTCTCCTCACTAGAATGCTGCCGCAGTCTCCGGGGAGCGGTTCGCCCTCCAGAAAATATGACACTTTATTTCCTGCCCTTGTTTGTTAACACACCCCATTACCATCCATCTCAGCTTCATGTAACTGCCAGCCGGCATTAACGCCCTCCTCCTCGCCGAGGAAGAAAACAGAGAAGGGAGAATTCAGCAGATTTTGCCCCGTGGCACCCTCGGCGGCACCAAGATAACCAGAGCAGAAACCACAATTGGATTCTTAATTCCGTCAGCCCAGGAATGCGAAGGTCGGTCGGTTTAACCACCTCCTGCGTTTTCCGAAGAGAGTCGGCTCGTTATTTCGGTTGTCTGGGCTCCCTTCTTTGCTGCGGAGAAAGATACATTAATTAATTAATTTTTTTTTTCTTTTTTAACGTTGGGGCAGGAGATGTTGCAAACTGTCAGGAACTGTCAGTGGGCGCCGGCCCCATCAGGTAAAGCGGCCAGCGGCGGAGACACACTGACCCCCAGTGGCCGGCCGGGCCCTCGCAGCCGGGCGCCCCCGGCCCCCAGCCTCGCCCCGGCTGGGCGAGACCGCTCCTTCCCCGCGGCGTGTGAGCTGCAGGGTGGCCTCGCCGTGTCCCCCCACGGCTGCCCCCGGCGCAGACGCAGACAGCCGCACACAGGGAGACACACGCAGACCCGCGCGCACGCTGCCCCAATTCTCCTCTTCTCCGATTTCGCAGAGCATCCATCTCCCGAGAACCTTCACCGTGGGCGCTCTGGGCTTACAGAGAAGGCCTGTTTCTGCTGCTCCCGACGTGCATGGCTGTGAGAAAGGCCTCCGGGGGGCCCAGCAGGACCCAGGGCTGAAAGGGAGGGGAGGACCGGCCCTGTGGAAGGCTCCCGTGAACCAGGCCCTGGGCACCGGAGCCATAGTCGCCCCAAAGAACGGATTAGGAAACTAAAGCTCTGGCTGTGTGGCTTGCCCACATCACAGTTCTCTTTACTGATTTTTTTTAAATAAGCAAATATTCACATAAAACCTGTCAAGCAGTCATCTAGTGCTGTATCTATCTCCCAATTGACTAGACAGCATCTTTACTGCAGTCCTGTGAAGTACTATTACCTCCATTTCACAGATGAGGAAACTGAGGCCTAGAGAGGTTAAATCACTAGTGAGTGGTGGATCTGGTGTTCAGCCCCGCAGTCTGGCTTCACTGCACTCTGGCCGCTGCGAGGCAGCCTGTATCCTGGATACTTGTAAAGAGAAGACCAGCACTCCAAATCCCAGCTCTTTCCCTGAGGTCTTTTATCCCCCAAGGATAAAACGCTGCAGCTGCACAGGTGAGAGCTCACAGACCGTCTACAGAAACATAGTGGAGAAGGCCGCACTGAATCTCCTGGAAGTCAGGGACCATGCCATTCACCGTCAGAGCCCCAGAGCAGGCACATGGCGGGAGGGGTGCTCAGCCAGACTGGACCTTGAAAGAAGGTTCGTGAACCCTGAAAGAAGTTTCAGTGAAGGTGGGAGGCAGGTTACAAGGACTGCAAGAACCACCATGCTGAGGCAGAAAAGCACAGATCATGTTTCCCAATACTGTCCCCTGAAAAGGTATTTTCAGACCCACCCATGGTCTTCTGGGCCACAACCTGAGCGTGTGTGTGTGTGTGTGTGTGTGTTGGTCGCTCAGTTGTATCCAACTCCACGATCCCATAGATTCTAGCCCACCAGGTTCCTCTGTCGATGGAATTCTCCGGGCAAGAATACTGGAGGTGGTTGCCATTCCCTTCCCCAGGGGATCTTCCCAAGCAGGGATCAAACCCGTGTCTCCTGCATTTGCCGGTGGATTCTGGGAAGCCCTAAGCTAGACTGTAGTTGAGCGCCCCCTACTGCACATGCCAGTAATTAACATTTTCTAAAGTGTGTCCCCCTCCCACCTCTGAATTTATCTCATCTGAGCTTCACAGCAAGAGCCCATAAGATAATCAGCCCCACATTAAGCAAGAAAAACAGAGGCTCTTCCAAACGGGCTGACTTGTCCTGGGTTCCCAGCTAATACGTAGAGACCTGGCCACCCGGTTTCCGGCCTTCCAAAGCCCACGCCCCCACGTGCTGTCAGTATCAGGCAGGACCCTCACCGGGGAAAGCCCAGCCCCCACCCTGGCAGCCCTGTCGGTCTCCCACGGAGCCTTTTGAACTGGCCGACTGGGTCCAGTCTTGCCCCAGCCGTTCCCTCAGCCTGAGATGCGCTTCCTGTACGTGGATCTTCACTTGGTTGGCTCCTTCCTGTCATTCCGGTGTCAGCTCAAGTGTCCTCTCCTCCGAAAAGCCTTCCTTGTCCACCCAACCTAAAATAGCCTTCCAGTCACTGGCTATTGCGTCACTGTTTTGTCTTCTTCCCAGCAGTGATTCATCTCTGGTAATTTCATGTCCAGTCACTATTGTTAGTCTCATCTCATGTATAATGCAGGCTATCAGTTACACGGCACAAAGCTAACATGTGCCAGCAGAGCTTCAAGAGCTCTGCACACAGTAGGTCATTTAATCATCACGCTCTCCTTTCCTGTAGGTTCCATTATTATCCCCATTTTACAAAAGAGGAAGCTGAGACAGGGGAGGTTTGGTAACTTGTCCAAGATTCCACCTTTAGTGAGCACTGCTCTTGTCTACTACAAAGACATCAGCCTTCAACAGCAAAAACACAAGAGAATTCCCTGGTGGTTCAGTGGTTAGGACCTTCATGCTTTCACTGCTGTGTCCTGGGGTTTGATCCCTGATGGGGGAACTGAGATCCTGCAAGCCACCTGGCACAGCCAGAAGCAGCAACAATAGCAAAAAGAAAAGCAATTGAATTTTTAAATGCATAAAGGAGTTAAATAGAAATTTCTCCAAAGAAAACATACAAATGGCCCATAAGCATATGAACAGGTGCTTCATTAGTTGTTGGCTAAGTGGCTAAGTCACTTCAGTTGTGTCCGACTCTGTGTGACCCCACAGACAGCAGCCCACCAGGCTCCCCCGTCCCTGGGATTCTCCAGGCAAGAACACTGGAGTGGGTTGCCATTTCCCTCTCCAATGCATGAAAGTGAAAAGTGAAAGGGAAGTCGCAGTTGTGTCCGACTCCTAGTGACCCCATGGACTGCAGCCCACCAGGCTCCTCTGTCCGTGGGATTTTCCAGGCAAGAGTACTGGAGTGGGGTGCCATCGCCTTCTCTGTCATTAGTTGTTAGGAAAATGCAAATCAAACCTTAAGATAGTGCTGCACACGTGCTGGGAAGGCTATAGCCAAGTCAGCGCTCTGTTGTGACCTGGATGGGTGGGACGGGGGGGTGGGGTGGGCGAGAGATTCAAGAGGGACGGGAGATGTGTATAGATATAGCTGATTCACTTCGTTGTACAGCAGAAACTAACACACCAGTGTCAAGTAACTCTAGCCACTAAAAAGTAAAATTAAATTAAAAAAAAAATTTTAATGGGAAAAAAAATAGAAGGTATGTGTTGGCAAGGATGTGGAGGAATTGAAGCCCTCATATGTTGTTAAGGGGAGTGTAAAGTGGTGCAGCCACTATGGAAAACAGTTTGGTGATGTATGGTTGATGCCATACAACCCTGCAATTCTACATCCAAGTATATACCAAAAGAAATGGAAAACAGGGACTCAAAGAGAAACATATACGTGAATGTTCATAGTAGCACTATTCCCCATAACTAAAAGGTGGAAACGCCCGATGACTCATCAGCTGCTGAATGGCTGAACAAGATGTGGTCTGTCCATCCAGTGGAATATTATTCAGCCAGAAAAAGGAATCAAGGGCTGACATAAGCTACAGCAAGGATGACTTGTAAAAACATATACTTGGTGAAAAACGCCAGCCGCAAAAAGCCACGTATTGCATCGTTCGGTTTACATGAAATGTCAGGAATAGGTAAACCCTTGGAGTCAGAGGCCAGACTGGTGGCTGCTAAGGGGTGAGGGGAGGAACAAAGAGGTATCGACTGCCTAACGGTTGTAGAGTCTCATTCTGGGGGAAGAAAGTGTTCCTGAACCGGATAGTGATAATGGTTGCGCCACATGGTCAATGTACTACGTGCCACTAAACTTATACTTTTTAATGGTTAAAGTGGTGGTGTATATATGTCTGAATTTTAAGCTTTTTTTAAAAAGTTCAGACTCATCTGTCTTGTTCATTTATGGATCTCCAGGGCTTAGAATGTTAGGAAGCTCACAGTAGGTGCCCAAAATATGTTTGTTGGAGAAACAAATAGAAAGGAGCAGAGCCCAGGCCTCCCAGCTCCCAGTCATGAGTTCTTTCCACAACATCAGAAAGCTCTAACTCAGTGGTTCTTAACCTCTGGGCCATCCGGTTACCTGGAAGGCTCGCTGAAACACAGACTACAGGGCTTAAGCGCAGGACCTGAGAGTTTGCTTGTCTGACAAGTTCTGTACTGGCCCAGGGGCCACACTTTGAAGCCGCTGCCCTCTGCTGCCCGCTAAACCAGCAAGAGAAGAGGAACTCTGATGTGACCAGGAGAGAGGAAAGCCAGGGCTGATGCTTAATTCAAAGAGAAATAGATTTAAACCACAAATGCAGCTACGCAAAAAAAAAAAAAATCAGTTTTAATCAGTCGAAAAGTCTCTGAGGCAAAGACTTGTTTTCTATCAGCTGAGTTGACAGGTTTGGTGGGGAGTTTAACTGGACTGGAGGAGACTTACTATCTACCTCCTCAACTCAGACACATCTCTTGCTCCTCAGAAGTGAGGCCACACTGGCCTTCTGGAAGCTCCTAGAACAAAGCGGTTCCTTCCTTGGGGCCTTTGCACTTTCTGCTGCTTCTGCCTGCAACAACTCTGGCCCTCCCCATTCCCTCCCTTTCATCCCCACCTCCATCTCCTTTGTCTGACTGATTAGTTTACAATCCTTCCTACCCTGTAAGAAGGCTTCCCTGACGAGCTGCATTAGTTCAGGATCTTTAAGGAATTAAAAATCTATTAATTACTATCACATTGATATGATTAAAAATATTATAGTCATTTCAATTAATGCAAAAGTGCATTCAAAAAAGCAAACACCCTTTTATAATTTTTTTTCCAAACTAAGAACAGAAGAGAAATAGCCCCCAAATAGCCTTCTACCAAAAGGTGACAGCAATCATATTATTCCCTTTGAACACAGATGGGAGGCAAGAAGACCTCTGTTCAACACTGTTCTAGAAGTCCTAGATGTAGTGATAAGACAGGAAAAACTAACAAGAGTTATAGCTCTTGTAACAGAAGAAAGGGTATTGTCCTGAGCAGTAAGAGTTTCTACACAGAAAATGCAAGGGAACCTACAATATGCAAGGGCCATTTGTTTCTTCGTGTGGATGATTCTTTGTGGTGATAACTCCATTAGAATCGTGCCCTGGGCTCTCTTTTCACCCATCACCAAAGAATAACTTGTCAAGTTTGGAGAAAGAACTGGGCCCGCACAGACCAGCAGCCTCCTTTCTATCCTCTTGGGGAAACAGCCTGCCCGTAGGAACCTCTCATCCTCTCCCCCCGACCACCCTGTGATATCTGCGATGGCAAGACCAGCAGTCTTCCAGCTCTGTCTGCAACTGGGTACATTTAATGATGGAATAGGATATTAAAGAGCCTATTGTAGCCACAAATCTAATCCATATTTCCCAAACAATTTTGGGAAGAATTAAGGTGAGAGTTTGCACCTCTGTCTATCTGACTCCTGCAGACTCCTAACTTCTCAATTTGTTCTAAACTTGGTAGAGGAGCAAAGGTCATACATAGTAACCCTCTCAAAACCTGAAACTATTAGAATTAATAAGAGATATCAAAAAGGTATCTGGAAACAATATATAAAAATCAATATTACTCCTATATACAGCAGAATAACCAACTAGAAAACGTAATTTTTTTTTTTTTTTTTGGCTGTGCTGCACGGCAGCTGGCAGGGTCTTAGTTCAACCAGAGATCAAAGCCACACCCTTGGAAGTGAAAGTATGGAGTCCTACCATTGGACCACCAGGGAATTCCCGAGAAAATGTAATTTTAAGAAAATTCCAGTTATAATTTTAAAAGTCCTGCAAGGTGCCTAGGAATAATGCTGACAAAAAGTATGCACAATCTTCATAAAGAATATTATAAAATTGTAATGATGGATGCTAGAAAGAGGCCTAAAGAAAAGCTGAGATTGATCATGTTCACACACATGAAGGTTCAATAATGTAAAGATAGCAAATTTTTCTCAAGTAGGGGGGCAGCCTTTCTGTACCCTGTATTCCCCCAACCACTCTCTATCTCTTCTCTAAATAAGAAGTTTTAATACATACCAATAGTGTTAGTCACTCAGTCCTGTCTGATTCTGCAACCCCGTGGACTGTAACCCACCAGGCCCCTCTGTCTATGGAATTCTCCAGGCAAGAACACTGGAGTGGGTTGCCAATCTTCTTCAGGGGATCTTCCCAGCCCAGGGGTCGAACCCAGGTCTCCCGCATTGCAGGCAAATTCTTTACTGTCTGAGCTACCAGGGAAGCCCCAATATGTAAATAGAATTTATCTTGATTAATAAAGCAATGTCCAATAATTTTTTTTTAAATAGTAATGACTGCCTTTATGCAGTGCCACTTGATAAAGGAAAGGGCTTCCCAGATGGCATAGTGGTAAAGAATCCATCTGCCAAGCAGGAGCTGCAGGTTGAATCCCTGAGTCAGGAAGGTCTCCTACAGGAGGAAGTGGCAACCTACTCCAGTATTCTTGCCTGGACAATTCCATAGACAGAGGAGCCTGATGGGCTATGGTCCACAGGGTTGCAAAGAGTCAGACAGGACTGAGCAACTGAGCACTCACTCAATAAGGGAATAATCACAATAACTCTTGAACTAGGTGTTATTATCATTATTCCCATTTTATGGATGAGCTGAGACCCAGAGAAGTTATTCAACTTGCCCAAGGACACGCAGCCTGGCTCCAAGCCTGTTTTCTTTCTTTCTGTGGGTATTTTGCTTTTGTGTGTCTGTTCCTCTCTGGCTGTGTGCAGTTTTGTAGCTGCGCTGGGCCTTCGCTAGTTGTGCAGAGCAGAACTACCCTCCAGTCATGCTGTGCAGGCCTCATGTTGAGGTGGCCTCTCGGTGCGGAGCGTGGGGTCCAGGCACTTGGGTGTCAGTAGCTGTGGCTCATGAGCTTAGTTGCCCCAATGCACGTGGGATCTTCCTGGACCGGGGATTGAACCTGTGTCCCCTACACTGCAAGGGGGATCCTGAGCCCCTGGACCACCAGGGAAGCCCCAAGCCCGTTTGCTGAACTGCTGCTCCCTGCTGCAGTCAGGCTTTTCCTGGAGCACCCATGCTGTCACTCACCCGCCGTCTGTGAGGCGGAGAGGCCGACTTTGGAGTGAGCGCACTGTGAACCCAGAGCTCGAGCCCCTTCATCTGTGGCCTCAGAGACCGTGTGCCCCAACGAGCCTCCAGGGAGGAGGTTGAAAATCAGGGTCCGTCTGACCGAGGAAGAATTCCCTCTGATCCTAAGAGGAGCGTCTGCCCCTGAGATCTGAGCTGCGTCCAGGGTTCCTAGCCACTCAAAGAGACCCCTCTTTCTCTGATGGGACAGGAGACCTTGGCTCCCTCAGGGTCTGCTTTGCTTTGAATTCTGCTTCATTCCTCCTCATCTTTGGGACTCATCAGGGAAATCATCTTGCCTTCTGTCCCCCGCACTCATGTGCTCCTACTTCTTAGCAAACACCCCGAGACACAGGTGCTGAGGTGGCCTGCACAGGACTGCCCTGTCTGCCGCTGTGCCCCCATCCAAGTCTCTGTGTTAAATATCAGACCCGCGGAACGGGTCTGGTGCTCAGTGACACCTCTGCTAGGTGGGGGTGCAGTGGGGTCCCAGTAAAGACGCATCCTGAGCACTCAAGAAGCTCAGATGAAGCAATGACCTGACTGCGTAAGGCAGACGAATTTCAGGTTAAGGGCAGAGGAGCAGGGTTTGGGGGGCTCAGAGTAGTGAGGGGCTTCCTAGGATCAGATTCCAGCTCTGCGGGGACTTGAGCAAATAGTCTACGGTAGGCAGAACAATGCCTTCCCTCCAGGATGTACACATCTCAATCCCTGGAACCTGCAAGTCTGTTAGCTTAGGTGGCAATGGGGGAATCCATGTTGCTAATCAACTGACCTTATGATAGGGAGGTTGTCCAGGCTTATGTGAGTGAGCCCAGTGTAATCACAAAGGTACTTAAAAGTGGAAGAGTGAGGCAGGAGGACCACTCAGAATGATATGGTGAGAGAAGAGCTCCTTATTCCTGGCCTTGGAGACAGAGGGAAAAAGACACAAGGTGAGAGATGCAGGCAGACTCCAGAGCTGGGAAAGGCAAAGAGACAGATTCACCCCTCGAGGCTCCAGAGAGACTGACACTCTGACTTTACCCTCACGACACTCATGTTAGACTTCTGACCTGCAGAATGTAAAATAGCAAATTTGTCTTTTTTTTTTTTGGTTTTTTAAAATATAAATGTATTTATTTTAATTGGAGGTTAATTACTTTACAATATTGTATTGGTTTTGCCATACATCAACACAAATCCACCACAGGTATACACGTGTTCCCCGTCCTGAACCCCCCTCTCTCCTCCCTCCCTGTACAAATTTGTGTTAAAAGTTCTGGTCTTTTTCTTACAGAGAGGTAGAAAAATTAATACACCACCTAAATTCTGTAAACCTCAGTTTTCTCATCTATAAAGTGGGAATAATCACTACAATCACTGCCCAGTGTAGGTGTTGTCAACTGAAGAAAAAGGTACCACCTAAAGGTTTCAAGTGAAGTTTTATTCAGGGACCTTACTGAGAGCTATAGCCCGAGACACAGCCTCCCAGATTTGGGGAGAAGCCACGGTATACAGGACTTTTTTCTGGGGAGGCAGGGTGGAAACAAGGAATTCCCAGTGGTTAGGACGCAGCACTTTCACTGCCGTGGCCTGGGTTCAGTCCCTACTTGGGGAACTAAGACCCTGAAAGCCACATGGTATTGCTAGAAAAAAATAGAAGACTTGTAGGCAAACATCAAAAAATTACTGCTAATCACAAAAAAGCAGACATCTCAATGAATTTACTCAATGAATTAATGAATTAGTCAATGAATTAATGAATTTAATTGGAGGTTAATTACTTTACAATATTGTATTGGTTTTGCCATACATCAACATGAATCCACCACGGATATACACGTGTTCCCCATCCTGAACCCCTCTACCTCCTCCCTCCCCGTACAAATTTGTGCTATCTATGCGTGCTAAGTCGCTTCAGTCATCTCTGACTCTTGAGACCCCCATGGACTGTAGCCTGCCAGGCTTCTCTGTTCATGGGATTTTCCAGGGAAGACTCTGGTCTCTTACATCTCCTGAATTGGTAGGCAGATTCTTTACCACGGGTGCCACCTTTCCGTCTATGGCAGTTGCAACTCTGGACACATTGAAATAATTCCTTAAATAGGCATCTCTGTATCGAGGGCCAGTATCCTGTTTTCCTCTGTCCTGAATTGCCTTCAGGACACATGGTCAGGGGTAGCTGCAGTGGTTGATGGCTTGATGGTGGGCAACATTCACTGTTTACTGACACACAGGCAATATATTTTGCCTACAGTGTGATGATCAGATGAAGTAATGTATATAAAAATTCTTTGTGCAGGGTTCAGCCCATCATGGGCTTCCCAGCTGGCAAAGTGGGTAAAGAATCCACCTGCCAGTGCAGGAGACACAAGAGATGTGGGTTTGATCCATAGGTTGGGAAGATCCTCTCGAGTAGGAAATGGAAACCCACTCTTGCGTGGGAAATCCCATGGACCAAGGAGCCTGGCAGGCTGCAGTCCATGGGGTGGCAAAGAGCTGAACATGACTGAGCACGCACATGCCCAGCCCATTGTCGTTCAGTTGCTCGGTCATATCCAACTCTTTGCCACCCCATGGACGGCAGCACACCAGACTTCCCTGTCCTGCACTATCTCCCACAGTTTGCTCAAATTCATGTCCATTGAGTCAATGATGTCTTCCAACCATCTCATCCTCTGTCATCCCCTTCTCCTTCCCTCTATCTTTCCCAGCATCAGGGTCTTTTCCAATGAGTTGACTCTTCACATCAGGAGGCCAAATTTTGGAACTTCAGCTTCAGCATGAATATGCAGGGTTGATTTCCTTTAGGATGGACTAGTTGGATCTCCTTGCTGTCCAAGGGACTCTCAAGAGTCTTCTCTAGCACCACAGTTTGAAAGCATCGATTCTTTGGAGCTCAGCCTTCTTTATGGCCCAGCTCTCACATCTGTACATGACTACTGGAAAAACCATAGCTTTGACTAGACAGAACTTTAGTAGGTATAAAATAAATACAGTATCATTGTTGAGAAGCTCAGTAACTGTCTCCTGGAAAAGCCCTTCTGGGCTCCCTCGGCACAGACCCACCTCTGTAGCCCAGGCTGGACGAGCATCTCTCCTCATCCTTTCTGAGGATACCGCATTCTCCTTAGGACCACCCAGTCCACTTTCTGTCGCCCTCCCAATTTCTGCTTTTGTTGGTCTTTGATAGTCCAATCTCTGATTCTGGGGGTTGTGAGCAGGTGAGGGGCACTTACATACAGAAGCTGTGACCCACTTTCCACAAGAAACGTCCCCTTGGCTAGAAGGCCAGGGTGCGGACCTAGTACTAACTTATGGCCATATTCCCACAGCTGGTCTTGGACGAATAATCTCTTTACCAAAAAAGACAACCTTTGTGGAAAACTGCTGGGTGTTCATGTTTTTATCCATCGAACTCTTCTAAGAAGAGTGAATTTTCTGATGCCGGAGTCACAAGAGACAAATTTTCTGCTTCTCTTCTAGGAAATGAAAAGAGACACCAATGGGAAGTAGGTTTAACACCAGTATTTATTACAGCAGAAAAGCAGAGAAGACAAAAAGGCAATGACCAAAGCCCCTGCCGCCGGAGTGGTGTGTTTCACTGGGCTGAACAAGGCTTTCCCACTAACCTGTCTCCTGTTCTGGAGACCCCAGGTCCACCAGCCCCAGGAAAGATTCTCCTTCTACTTACCCTTCAAACTGGTAGGAAGGGACCATTAAAGGGGAGGGAGGGAAGAGCTCTGGTTGTGAGTTGTTCAGGTTAGTAAAGTGAAGCAGCATAAATATGTGCCGTTAGTCCTCAACATAATCTTGCTGTGCCCACAGTTCACAAGCCCTGGAGATCTCCACTCCACAAATGGGAAAGAAATGAAAGGAGCCTCATCGTGTTTCAATAGTATCCGGGCCTTTGCTCATCAAAGCACCTGCTGGAAAAGAACAAGAAGATGTTATGATGATGGTGTTGATAAAGAATGTGGTACGTATATACAATGGAATATCACTCAGCCACTGAAAAGAATGAAATAATGCCATTTTCAGCAACATGGATGGACCTAGAGATTGTCATACTAAGTGAAGTAAGTCAGACAGAGAAGGAGAAATATCATATGCTATCCCTTATATCACTACAAACAAAGCTAGTGGAGGTGATGGCATTCCAGTTGAGCTCTTTCAAATCCTGAAAGATGATGCTGTGAAAGTGCTGCACTCAATATGGCAGCAAATTTGGAAAACTCAGCAGTGGCCAGAGGACTGGAAAAGGTTTGTTTTCATTCCAATCTCAAAGAAAGGCAATGCCAAACAATGCTCAAACTACCACACAGTTGAACTCATCTCACACGCTAGTAAAGTAATACTCAAAATTCTCCAAGCCAGGCTTCAGCAATACGTGAACCATGAACTTCCAGATGTGTAAGCTGGTTTTAGAAAAGGCAGAGGAACCAGATATCAAAATGCCAGCATCCATTGGATCATCGAAAAAGCAAGAGAGTTCCAGGAAAACATCTATTTCTGCTTTATTGACTATGCCAAAGCCTTTGACTGTGTGAATCACAATAAACTGTAGAAAATTCTGAAAGAGATGGGAATCCCAGACTACCTGACCTGCCTCTTGAGAAACCTATATGCAGTTCAGGAAGCTACAGTTAGAACTGGACATGGTTCAGTCCTATTTGGAACAGACTGGTTCCAAATAGGAAAAGGAGTACGTCAAGGCTGTATATTGTCACCCTGCTTATTTAACTTATATGCAGAGTACATCATGAGAAAGCCTGGGCTGGATGAAGCACAAGCTGGAATCAAGATTGCCAGGAGAAATATCAATAACCTCAGATATGCAGATGACACCACCCATATGGCAGAAAGTGAAGAGGAACTAAAGAGCCTCTTGATGAAAGTGAAAGAGGAGAGTGAAACAGTTGGCTTAAAGCTCAGCATTCCGAAAACAAAGATCATGGCATCTGTTCCCATCACTTCATGAGAAATAGATGGGGAAACAGTGGAAACAGTGGTTGACTTTATTTTGGGGGGCTCCAAAATCACTGCAGATGGTGACTGCAGCCATGAAATTAAAAGACGCTTCCTCCTTGGAAGAAAAGTCATGACCAACCTAGATAGCATATTAAAAAGCAGAGACATTACTTTGCCAACAATGGTCCATCTAGTCAAGGCTATGGTTTTTCCTGTGGTCATGTGTGGATGTGAGAGTTGGACTATGAAGAAAGCTGAGGGCTGAAGAATTGATGCTTTTGAATAGTGGTGCTGGAGAAGACTCTTGGGAGTCCCTTGGACTGCAAGGAGATCCAACCAGTCCATCCGAAAGGAAATCAGTCCTGGGTGTTCATTGGAAAGAATGATGCTAAAGCTGAAACTCCAGTACTTTGGCCACCTCATGAGAAGAGTTGACTCATTGGAAAAGACTCTGATGCTGGGAGGGATTAGGGGCAGGAGGAGAAGGGGAGGACAGAGGATGAGATGGCTGGATGGCATCACCAACTCTATGGACATGAGTTTGGGTAAACTCCGGGAGTTGGTGATGGACAGGGAGGCCTGGCATGCTGCAATTCACAGGGTCGAAAAGAGTCGGACACGACTGAGCGACTGAACTGAACTGAAATGAACTGATCCCTTATATGAAGAATCTAAAAGGAAATTATACAAATGAACTTATTTACAAAATGGAAATAGAGTCACAAATTTAGAGAAGGAAATTATGGTTACTGGGGGGAAAATGTAGGGAAAGAATAGTTAGGGGGGGTTTAGATCCACAGTACACACTGCTATATTTAAAATGGATAACCAACAAGGACCTATTGTATAGCACAGGGAACTTTGCTCAACGTTACTGAGTGGCCTGGATGGAAAGGGAGTCTGGGGGAGAATGGATACATATATATGTATGGCTGACACCCTTTGCTGTCCACCTGAGACTATCACAACATTGTTAATTGGCTGTACTCCAATATAAAATTGAAAGTTTTTTTTTAATTTTAAGAAAATAATGTCAATGTCATGATGATGTTGACAAAGAAGTGGGGAAGAGGAGGAGGGCAGGGGAAACAGCTACCAAACTGTCATTTCCTGAACACTTCCTAGCAGGTGCCAGGGCAGTACTAATTTCCATGCCCTGACTTTTTAATGCTCTGAATAGCCATATGAGGGGCATGTTGCAAATGAGGAAGCTGAGAGATAAGTGAGGAATATTTTTTTCCAAAGCAGAGTCAGAGTGCTATATCCCCCCAGCTGCTTCCTGGTCTTCTGAAGCGTGGCACCCGTGGAATCCTGTGTTTTGCAGGAGCTGCCACCACAGCCACCAGAGGCGAGGCTGCTGCCCTGAGGCTCTCCAATCTGGAAGGCTCTCCTCTCACCTGGCCTGCACCAAAGCTGACAAGGGGTCCTGCTCTTAGAGTCAGTCACTACGTGCCCAGCTCTACACATCATCACTACCCCAACTCAGAGACTCAGAGAGGCTAGGGGACTTGCCCAAGATCACGGAGCAGAAACACAAGGGTGCCATACTCAGGTCCACCGGGTTCCAGAGTCCGAGGGCTTATGGAGCCCGCAAGCAAGCGCTTCTGACGCCGGAGGACAAAGGTCTTAGGTGCCAGTGGAGGGATGAGTTCTGGCAGAGGAAGGAAGCAGCTCAGAGCCTGGAGGGGCCAAAGCAGGATGTTAGCAGAGCCCCTAGACCTCAAAAACAGAACTCCTGTTCCTTTCCTCGGAGATGCTCCTCTCACCGTTCAGGAGGACCATGCCCCACCTACCCCTGAAACGCACACACAGGTCCCAGCAGTACAGCCCGCAGAAAGCGTGCAGGATCTGGGGCTCTCAGAAGATAGCCATATCAGCCACGGGCTGGCATGCGTTAGTAGCTCAATCACACTCAGTTAAATCCCCTATAAAACAGGATTAAGGGCTTTCCTGGTGGTCCAGTGGATAAGAACCTGCCTGCCAACGCGGGGGACACAGGTTCAGCAAACGGCCCGGGAAGATTTCACACGCTGCGAAGCCACTAAGCCCGTGTGCCACAGGTTCAGTGGAACCTGTGCCCTAGAGCTCAGAAGCCCCAAGTACTAAGCCTGAGTACCGCAACTCCTGAAGCCCGTGTGCCTAGAGCCTGTGCTCCGCAACAAGAGAAGCCAGTGCAATGAGAAGCCCGCCCACCGGAACGAAGAGTGGACCCTGATCGTTGCAGCTAGAGAAAGCCTGAGCGTCGCAGCGAAGACCCAGCACAACCAAAACTAAAAAAGGAAAAAAAAAAAAAAAAAAAAACAGGATTAAAAGTCATGCCCTGCAACGACCCAAGGATGTTAAGAGGACCAGATGAGAGGTTTGTGTAATAGCACCCTGAAGATTACAAAGAGCGATCCTCTGAACGGGATGTTCACGTGTCCACTTACAGTGGCACAAAATGAGCAACAAGGAAACAAGACGGCTGCTAACCACAGCTGATCAAGTGTCAGGTTGTACACTCTGTCCTGCTTACTCCACTCATGTGACAGCGGAGAAGTGAAACTCACCAGGCTTCACCTCTGAAGGGGTTTTGCTGTGTTATCTGGCAAGAATTGGAAAGGGAGCGAGGAGATGGATATGGATGGACAGCGAGGGAACCAGCAAGCAGCCCCTTGCAGGAACAGAGTTGCAGGGCGCGGGCGGGCTGAGAAGGCTGAGCCGTCGAGCTCAGGGGCACTGAAAGGGCAGAGCCAAAGGAGGAGGGAAGACTGGGCTGGCTGGGCAGGGTTCCGGGCTGGAAGATGGGGAGGCAGTAAAGAAGGCGCCGGTCCTAGGGAGTCTAGTGGTTAGGACTCCGCGCTCTCACTCCTGGGACCTGGGTGTGATCCTTGGTTGGGGAACTCAGATCGAGCAAAAAAATAAGTTTCTGATCCTGGTGACAGTGGTGACCCTTGTGATGTCCCCCGTCAAGCCCATGGATGTTGACCCCCCTCCCCCCAGGAAAGACCCAAGTCTCAACAAGCCACACTTCTCCAGATTTGTATTCCAGAGGGAATCTTTCTGGGTGGCAAACGAGGTCTCGTACCTCCCCTATTTGGGATCTCCAGGTGACTCAGTAGGAGTCAGGCCCCCCTACGTGTCCCCCGTGATCCTCTCCACCTAGTCCCCACCCACCTCTCACGCCTCGCTCCTCCCAATCTCCAACCCGTAACTAGCTGAGCTGCTGGTTCCTGTAGCGTCAGGTTCTGAAAGGCCCCCCGAGTCCTGCCTGCATTGCTCACTGCTGTCTCCCTGAAACAGAAGGCCTGGGAGAAGGAACATACCAGAGGCTGGTCCCGAGCCACTTAGATGGGATGGACCAGGTTCCTGTCACAGTGGGGTTTGCAGTGTGGGTTCAGCCAGTGCTCCAGGAACTGCTCCTCGGCACGGTGTTCCAGGAGGAGCAGATGGTGCATGTATTCCTGTGAAACAAACACACATTTCAGAGAGAAGCTTTTATCCATGGTGACGGCCGAGCCGCCCCTGTGCAGGGTACAGCTGTGCTTCTGAGATACAGGAGCAGAGCCAGGGAGGATAAAGTACCAGCAACCATAAGTGCTGAAAGGGTGTGTATCCATGGGGGCTCATGGGCACTGATGATGGAGAGTTACATACAACAACCACTTTCGAAAACAATCTGTTGCCTAGAATCCTGAAATGCCACTCTTTTTTATAGCCTAAAGCAGTGATTCTCAAATTTCATCAGGCATCAAGAAGCCCCCTAGAGGGCCTGTTAAAACCTACAGATTGGGACTTCCCTAGTGGTCTGGTGGCTAAGACTGCACGCTCCCAATGCAGGGGTCTCCATCCCTGGTCAGGGAACTAGATCTCACGTGCTACCACTGAAAAATATCCCACATGCTGCAACGAAAACCGAAATAAATAAATAAAAATAAAATTTTAAAAACCTATAGATTGCTGGGCCCCCACCTGCAGAGTTTCTGATTCAATGAGTCTGGGATACAGCTCCAGAATTTCCATTTCTAACAAGTATCCAGTTGTGAATGTCACTGGTCACTTTGAGAAAAAGAGAAGATAAGAATGTTTACAGTAGCAATAAATTTGTAGTAGCAAAATACTGGAAACAGGTGGAAACATTTCAAATATCCATTGATAGGAGGATGGATGAATAAATTACGGTAGGATCACAAAGCAGAATATTACGCAGCAGTGAAAATGTGATTATAATAACACACAGAAACATAGATGAGTCTTAGAAATAGCATGAGTGAAAAGAGAAACTCCAAGAAGACAATGTTTATAGTGTGGCATCATTTTAATGAAGCTGAAAACATGCATAACTTAATAATATACTAGTTATGGCACCACACATTTGTGATAAAATAATCTTTTTCAAAAGGTAAAGGATAACTATAAGAAAGTTGGAGTTGATATGCTATTGTCAAACAAAATGTTTTAAAGCCAAAAAAAATGTTACTGGGGATCTAGGGGCATTTGGTGAAAACAGCCTGGCAATTTCTTAAAATGCTGAATATAGCGTTAGTATACAAGCAGGCAATGGGAAAAATGAAAGGATATATTCACACAGAAGTGTGTACACAGATTTTCACAGCAGCATTATTCATCAAAGTCAAAAAGTAGAAACAACCCAAATGTCCATCAACCGATGAATGGATAAATAAAATACAAGGTATCCGCAGACAATGGAAATACTATATGGCCATTAAAAGGAATGACGCATGCTGCAATCTGGCTGAACCTCAAAAATACTATGCTAAGTTTGGAAAGCCACTCACAAAGGACCGCATGTTTGCGGCTTCATCTCTATGAAATGTGACTGGCTCTGCGTGTTGGTGTGTCCACAACAGAGGGCAGCTGGTTGTTTGGTACTGCCGGTCTCTGAGCAGCGTCTCCATCGATGGCCCCACGTGGCCGGGAGGCAGAGCGTCATCGTGCTCCAGGATCTCCTCCTCTGCCCGACGCTCCAGCCCCACCAGCCAGTCAAGCCTCAAGCCTAGCGGGTGCTCCCGGATCCCCCCCACCCCTTGCCCGTCGCCTCCGTGCAGCCGCAGTCCCCAGCCCTCCTGCACGGTTCCCTCCCCGGCGTCTGGGGAGCTCTCCCTGCCTCGAGCCTTACCTCCTTCCTCTCCACTCAACTCCAGGGGGAGGGTCGGGGAGAGGGGGGCGGCGCGTGGGGACTGTGCTTTTCACTTGTTTTTCCTTTCTCTTTTCTTTTTAATAGACGTGTTTCAGAGAAGTTTTGGTTTCACAGCAAAATGAAGCAAAAAATACAGTCATTTCCCATATACCCCACAGCTGCACGACCTCCCCCATTATCAAAACCTTGCCCCGGAGTGGTGCGTCTGCTGCAAGAGATGAACCTACGTCGACAGCGCGTCATCACCCAGAGTTTATGCTGCGGTCACTCTTGGTGGTGTCCATTCTATGGGTTTAGACACATGCATAATGACACGTATCCATCATTAGACTATCGTACAGAATACTTGCATTGCCCTATAATTCTTTCATGTTCTTCCTCTTCATCCCTCCCTCCCCTCTAACCCCTGAGAACAATCCATCTTTTTACTGTCTCAAAGGAAGGCAATGGCACCCCACTCCAGTACAGTTGCCTGGAAAATCCCATGGATGGAGGAGCCTGGTGGGCTGCAGTCCAGGGGGTCACTAGGAGTCGGACATGACTGAGCGACTTCACTTTCATTTTCCGCTTTCATGCATTGGAGAAGGAAGTGGTAACCCACTCCAGTATTCTTGCCTGGAACATCCCAGGGACTGGGGAGCCTGGTGGGCTGCCGTCTATGGGGTCGCACAGAGTCGGACACGACTGAAGTGACTTAGCAGCAGCAGCAGGTTTACCTTAGAAGTAGGAAAACATCTACTTCTGCTTCTTTAACTACACTGAAGCCTTTGACTGTGTGGATCATAAATAACAAACTGTAAAATTCTGAGAGAGATGGGAATACCAGACCACCTGACCTGCCTCTTAAGAAACCTATATGTAGGTCAGGAAGCAACAGTTAGAACTGGACATGGAACGTCAGACTGGTTCCAAATAGGAAAAGGAGTACGTCAAGGCTGCATATTGTCACCCTGCTTATTTAACTTCTATGCAGAGTACATCATGAGAAATGCTGGGATGAATAAACACAAGCTGGAATCCAGATTGCCAGGAGAAATATTAGTAACCTCAGATATGCAGATGACACCACCCTTATGGCAGAAAGTGAAGAGGAACTAAAAAGCCTCTTGAGGAAAGTGAAAGAGGAGAGTGAAAACGTTGGCTTAAAACTCAACATTCAAAAAACTAAGATCATGGGGTTGGGTCCAATCACTTCATGGCAAATAGATGGGGAAACAGTAGAAACAGTGGCAAACTTTATTCTATTGGGCTTCAAAATCACTGCAGATGGTGACTGCAGCCATGAAATTAAAAGACATTTGCTCCCTGGAAGAAATGCTATGACCAACCTAGACAGCATGTTCAAAAGCAGAGAATTACTTTGCAAACAAAGGTCCGTCCAGTCAAAGCTATGGCTTTTCCAGTGGTCATGTATGGATGTGAGATGTGGACCATAAAGAAAGCTGAGCACCAAAGAACTGATGCTTTTGAACTGTGGTGTTGGAGAAGACTCTTAAAGTCCCTTGGACAGCAGGGAGATCAAACCAATCAATCCTAAAGGAAATCAATACTGAATACTCATTAAAAGGACTGATGCTGAAGCTGAAGCTCCAATAGTTTGGCCACCTGATGCGAAGAACTGACTCATTAGAAAAGACCCTGATACTGGGAAAGATTGAAGTCAGAAGGGGAAGGGGACGACAGAGGATGAGATGGTTGGATGGCATCAGTGACTCAATGAACATGAGTTTGGGCAAGCTCCAGAAGATGGTGGAGGACAAGGAAGCCTGGTGTGCTGCAGTCCAGAGTCGGACACAACTGAGTGACTGAACAACAGCAACAACCATTTTAATGACAGAAAACAAAGAGGAACTCCAGAGCCTTTTGATGAAGGTGAAAGAGGAAGTGAAAAAGTTGGCCTAAAACTCAACATTCAAAAAAGTAAGATCATGGTATCCAGTCCCATCATTTTATGGCAAATAGATGGGTCAAAAATGGAAACAGTGACAGAGTTTACTTTGCTTGAGAGTCCCTTGGACTGCAAGGAGATCAAACTAGTCAATCTGAAATGAAATCAACCCTGGATATTCATTCATTGGAAGAACTGATGCTGAAGCTGAAGCTCCAATATTTTGGCCACCTGATGGGAAGAGCTGACTCATTAGAGAAGACACTGTTGCTGGGAAAGAGTGACGGCAGAAGGAGAAGGGGATGACAGAGGATGTCATCACCAACTCAATGTACGTGAGTTTGAGCAAATTCTGGGAGACAGTGAAGGACAGGGAAGCCTGGTGTGCTACTGTTCATGGGGTCCCAAAGAGTCGAACACAAGTTGGCAACTAAATAGCAACAATGTTTATCTTTTCCAGAATATCTTATCATTGGAGTCATACTGTGTGTAACCCTATCAGATGAGCATTTTTTACTTAGAAATATGCATTTTAGTTTCCTCCATAGTTTTTCATGGTTTAATAGCCCATTTCTTTTTAGAGCTCAATAATATTTCATTTTCTAGATATATCACAATTTATCCATTTACCTACTGAAGGGCATCTTGGTTGCTTCCGAGTGTTGACAATTATGAATAAAGCTGAGATAAATATCTATGTGCGTGTTTTTGTATTGAACATAAGTTTTCAACTCATTTGAGTAAATACCAAGAAGCACGATTCCTGGGTCATATGTTATGAGGATGCTTAGTTGTGAAGGAAAGACCTGGACTGCCTTTGAAAGTGGCTGTGCCGCTCTGGATTCCCACCAGCAGTGGATGAGAGCCCCTGTTGTCCTCCAGCCTTGCCAGCATTTGATCATGTCAGTGTTCTGGGTTTCGGCCATTCCAGCAGGCAGTCAGTGGTGTCTCATTATTTAATTTGCATTTTCTTGACGACATAGGAGACAAGCATCTTTTCAGATGCTTGTTTTTCAATCCATGTTCTTTGGTGACGTATCTGTTCAGGTCTTTTGCCAAGGTAGGTTTTTAAAATATGAATAATGAAAATGGCTTTATTGTTTTCATCCCAGGTGACACATATTACTGTTTTGAAATTATGTAAAAATTAAAAGTTACAAAGAAGACAGTGAAAAATCCCTGCTGTTGGTTTGGTTTGGTTTTGTCTATCTCTTCATTCTGCCGCAAAGTGACTTTTTAAAAATTTTATATGCAATTGCTTCCTCTCTTAAAATACTTGAATGGCTTCCACTGGGCTAAAGAAAATTCCTTAAAGTGGTTTGCAAGGTTGCTGGTGATCCTGCCTCACCCACTTCCTGATCCTCTTCCATCACCATCACCCGACACGAGCTTTGTGCTCCATCTTTCCCTGGATGGGCTATGCTTGCTCTGCTCTCTGATTTTAGGCTAGTCTCTCTGCCCAGAACACCCCTGTGCCTTCTCTTTTTCCTCAGTTGAGTTCAGTTGCTCAGTCTTGTCCCACTCTCTGTGACCCCATGGACTGCAGCACGACAGGCCTCCCTGTCCGTCACCAACTCCCAGAGTTTATTCAGACTCATGTCCATCACGTCAGTGATGCCATCCAACCATCTCATCCTCTGCTGTCCCCTTCTCCTCCTGCCTTCAATCTTTCCCGCCATCAGGGTCTTTTCCAATGAGTCAGTTCTTCACATCAGGTGGCCAAAGTGGAGTTTCAGCTTCAGCGTCAGTCCTTCCAATGAATATTCAGGACTGATTTCCTTTAGGATGGATTGGTCGGATCTCCTTGCAGTCCAAGGGACTCTCAAGAGTCTTCTCCAACACCACAGTTCAAAAGCTTCAATTTTTCGGCGCTCAGCTTTCTTTAGAGTCCAGCTCTCTCTCTCACCCCGATCTGACTTTTCAGCCCTCAGCTTAGATGTTACTTCCTCCAGGCAGCTTCTCAGATTCTCTGTGGCACCGCAGCTCTCTGGACTCCCTCCAGCACAGCTCTGGTCACTCAGCTTAGCAGTGACCTCTCCCTGAGAGCAGGGATTTAATTGGGCCTCATCGGACTTTTTAGTGAAGGTGCTGTGTATGTTGGCTCATGTGCTGGCACACAGACTTGATGTTTCCTTTCGAAAGAGAGAGAACTGACTTTCAATTTGATGGATATATGTTGTCGACATTGCCCTGAAATAAGGCTTGGTGCTGAAATTATGGGGTCGGGATCACTGCAAAGTATGCATCGAACAGTCCCTATGAGCACATGCAGATAACCCAAAGCTTCAGGCCATTAATCAGAGAAGTGGCATTTTGCCTTATACACATAGGTGGTAATATCTGTAGAAGATAATTTTGGCAGGTACAGATCTAAAAATCCTAAATCATGAAAACCCTCCAATGGCATTGACAAAGCTTTAACAGGCAGTCCAGTTTAGAACTCTTGAGTTTTTAAGTTTCAAGAAAATCCTCTAGGAAGTCTACATCCTAGATATTTTAGGTTTTTTTTTAAATTTCATGACTGTGCAAAAGAATGAATTATGAGGTGTCCAATATTCCTGAAATATTTTTTCTTTCCCCCAGGACTCGGGCAGTTTGAAACTGTTTTGATTACGTTATTGCTTTCATTTAACTCATCAAGATGCACCCTGTGTCCTGGGTGAGGAATCTCTGGGACAGCCGGGGAGGGGTTGGTTTCTGGGAGGGCTCCTTGTGGGACCTAACAAGGACTCCCCAGCAGCTTGCTGGACACGTTTGTGAGTTTGGGGCTCAGCCCTGCCCTGTCTTGCCCTGTCTTGCCCTGTCTGTGGAGTCTTTGGCCAGAAGAATAGTCACTGGGAGGAACAGGAAGGCAGCGTGGAGTCTTGTAAATAAGGGACAAGGACTTTTCAGCACATTGCTTTACTTATTCAGCTGTTCCATGTAATAACTCCCTGAAGGAAACCCGCATTGCTGTCTTCTCGCCTGTCTGTTTGCCAGGCACGTGGTGGAAGAGCTAAGAGGGTCAGGTCTGGGTCTGGATCCGGGGGCTAGTTCCACTCAAGACCTTACCACAACTGCTGCTTTCCATATCAGTCACTAAGTCATGTCCAACTCTTCTGCAAACCCATGGACTGTGGCCCACCAGGTTCTTCTGTCCATGGGATTTCCCAGGCAAGAATACTAGAGTGAGTTGCCATCTTCCTCTCCAGAGGATCTTCCCAACCCAGGAATCAAGCCTGCATCTCCTGTATTAGCAGGCAGACCCTTCACCATTCAGCCACCACGTGTCCAGCCTCAATTTGTCCGTCGGCAATATGGGGTTGCGCTAGCGCTCACTTCACTGCGTTTCCAGGATTGAACAAAATGATACAAATGAAGCTCTGTGCCAAATTCGTAATCATCTGCATTTTCCTTTCTAAACCCATTCTCAAGACTTCCCTGGCTGTCCAGGGGTTAAGGCGCTGGATTCCGATGCAGGGGGTGCAGTTTCCATCCATGATCAGAGAACTAAGATCTCTCATGCTTCGCGGTGCAACCATATATAAATAAATGAACCCATTCTCTCCCTTCCGTCACCTGGCCCTTGGCACTAAGAGGCTGACCTAGATGAACTGCAACACAGACGCTTCTGTCCTGCAGCTCCCAGTTGGGTTTGGAGGAGGAGGTGCCAGCAGAGACCTGGAGGCAGGAGGCGAGAGGTGGGGTCCATACAGACTCCCCCGGTACCTCCCCAAGCACTCCCGGCAGGTGGTCTGCATCGCTCCCCTGACGACCCAGCTTCTAGAGGTCTGCCCCTCCAGGTCTGCGGAACCGCACTCTTCCCTTCCACCCTCCTGCCTCAAGAGCCTCAGCCCTGCAGCCTTTATCATTTCTTGTCAGTTCCCCTTCATCCTGCGACACCTTTGTAAATAGTCCTTGACTAAGCCCTCCTCAGTTAATTTTGGTTGCTATTTGATATGGAAGACCTGAGCATGCCCTGAAGTTGTGGATAGAGCATCTCTCCCAGGAACTGGTCCACAGGAAACGTTCAATAAACGTTTGTTGAATAAAAGACTAAAGCTGTGGTCCTCAAAGCATGGTCTGTGCTCCCCTCACAGGTCCATGATGTCAAAACTACTTTTTGAATAATATTGAGACATTTGCTTTCTCACTGTGCACGTGCGTGTGTGCTCAATCACTCCGTCACGTCCAACTCTTTGTGACCCCAGGGACTGTAGCCTGCCAGGCCCCTCTGTCCATGGAATTTTCCAAGTAAGAATACTGAAGTGGGTTGCCCTTTCCTACTCCAGGGGATCTTTCCGACCCAAGGATCAAACCCACTTCTCCCTCATCTCCTGCAATGGCAGGCGGATTCTTTACCCCTGAGCCACTTGGGAAGCCCCCTCACTGTGGGTGAAACTGACGCCTCTGCAGGAGCAAAGGCACCCAGCTATCCTAGCGGTCACAGTGTCCATCACACACTCACAGCTAAAATAAATAATAAAAACAAGGCATGCTTAACAGGCCAGTTTCACTGAAACACTCCCTGGTAAAGCTGTAGAAAGTGGCCGAGAGGAAGCACACAAGCAGCACCTCCGCTGCCCAACAAAGTGCGACGATTTTGTCAAGAAACAGCACCTGGGGGAATGGAGGTGTCAAGGGTTACACTAGGTGTTTCACGAGCCTGTTTGGCAGGCATCTTTCCAAAAACGAATGCACTGAGCTTGTCACTTCCAGGAAAGCAACTGACAGCGCTTGTTACTAAATGATGAAATTTGAGCTTTCAAGGGGAAATTAGAACTTTGGGAAACTTACATCTGCAACGGTGGGTCTGCACCTCTTATAACTATATGCTTATTGGCATCCTTACTCATTTAATCCTTGTCCCTTTCAGCCAAACACCTATCTGGCTTTTTGATGAGTGACGAAGACATACCTAGTATATGACTTACTTCCTGACACGTAGTAGGACCTCAGTAAAACACACAGAAGAAATGTACAAACAAGTGAATGAGTAAGTGAAATGACTGTTCTTTCTCCATAATCTCACTAACTCCTCCTTGGGAGGTTCCTGGGTATCTGTGTCAATCTGCCCATTATAATGGCCCAGGCCAAATGTACATAAAAAGCATCCAAGAATGAAATATATATATATATTTCACACTCCTAAACAGAGGCTGAAATCATTGTTGAAGAAAAACAATACAGACACACACATAGAGAGAGAAAGAAACAAGCTCTGGTTTCCATGACATTTCACTATTTATTTAAAATGTTAGGGAAATGAATACGCCACAAAGGCCTAAAAGCAATCATTAGTCAAAGATGAAAAGCCAAACTGAAAATCTGCTGAAAACCACAAATTCAACAATTGTGCTGGCTAGGTTAGAAATGGCCCAGCATTAATGATAATCTCAAATGTTCCTGGATCAAGAAAGAAGGGGTAGATGGAAAATAAGTTTTCATTTTTTTTTTAATTTCTTTCTTCACAGGGAAGAAAAGCAAACAAAAACCAATATCTGTTTTCCGTGTCCAATGCCAACTGTAATGGTTTAAGTAAATAATTTCTCAGTAATTAGAGCAGAAATTGGAAGAGAAATTTATAACGGCACAGAAGAGGTGTGATAATGAAATTAAAAACCCACTGGAACCTGAGCTTAGCTGAGAATCATAAACTAGACAGTTAATCTATCAAGGTGGGATCTTTTTCCAAGAAGGCAAACTTCTTCCCATGACATTTGCATGGAATTAAAGACCCACTGACATTTGGATGAAGTATTTTGCTCCTTAGTGAAAGCAAGGTAATCATACAGGCAGTAGGGTGGCTCAGAGCTTAACTGCTCAGGGCCACCAGAAGGCTCAGTGCTAAAAGAAGGCAAGTCATTTATGTGCACAATTTGCCTCTCCGCCACTCTGAACTGGTTTTTGAGATCACAGGGCACGAAAGCGTAATGGAGTCACTACATACATTTGTCAAGGCGCCAAATATGAGAGCATATTTTACAAAGACTATTTACAATAAAGCTAATATGATTTATACTTGCCCAACAAGAACATTCCTTCAAGGGACACAGGCCAAAATGGAAAGCATATTCCCAGGGCACACAAATGCTTACGAATACAATCAAAAAGGACATAATTTTAGCTCAGATGTCATCTTTTTAGAGAATTTCCATGGTTCACCCCAGCAGTTGGCAATAATTTCTTTCCTAAAATTTGGAATGACTAAGAGAAATTTAATGAATTAAAGGAAGGCCAAGGGGAAGACGTCTTTGAAATAACCTCCAGGTTCTATGGTAGAGTTATGTCCTACAACACTTCTCCCCTGGAGAGAAGCAGAGAGAGGAAAGGAAATAAGTATCATGAGCATTTAGTAAATGTCAAACTCTGCTTGGTGCTGGGGGCCCAGAAGTGAAACAAATAGTCCATCTGCTCAAGCAGTTTAGAGCAGTCTAGTAAGAGAGAGAGGTTGGTTGTTTTTTGTTTTTCTAAGTCAGAAATAGCAAGTTTATGCTGTGAGTGCTAAGCCAGAGGGATGCTGTAATTCATGGTGGGAAGATGGGGACATCAGGAAATCCTCTTTAAAAAGGCGTCATTTCAGGTGAATCTCTGCAAATAAGTAGAGTTAACCAGGTAGGCAGGGGCAGAAGAAAAAAGCACAAAGGCGGGTCCTGTCAGAGAAGAGCTTCAAACACATCATCATTCCAGATAACATCTCCTCCTGCGTTTCCAGCGCCATTGAGTAGCACCCACGTGTCCACACAGACGCCCGCAAGTCAGTTTTGATCCCTCATCCTCCCTGACTGCATCCACTCCTCCCACCCCAGACACGGCCAACTGATCTACAAATTAAGATACCATAATCATGCTCCCCTCATGTCTTTACCATAAAACGTCCACTGGAACACTCTTGCAGGACAAGAGCATGAATTATCTTTTTAAACTTGTAGAAAGCAATGCGGAAATAAAAGCTTTAAAAATATTCATATACTTGGACCCAGTAATTTATTTTCTGGCAATATGTCCTTAGCAACTAATTCAAAATGTTAAAAATACTATAAGAACAAACTTGTAGACTGTTGTTTATAATAGAAAAAACAGTGGAAGAAGGAGCCCTCCTACACTGTAGGTGGCCATGTAAACTGGTGTAACCAGTATGGAGAACAATATAGAGGTTCCTTGAAAAACTAAAAGAGAGCTACCACCATATGGCCCAGCAATCCCACTCCTGAGCATATGTCTGGAGAAAACCATAATTATAAAAGATACATGCACCCTGAGGTTCATTTATCATAACCAAGACATGCAAGCAACCTAAATGTTCGACAGATGAAGGGATAAAGAAGAGGTAGTACCTGTGTACGACGCAGTATCTCTCAGCCATAAAAAGAAGTGAAGCAATGCCTTTTGCAGCACCGTGGATGGGCCTAGAGACTGTCATACTAAGTGAAGTAAGCCAGACAGAGGCATATATCATATGAGACGACTTACATTTCCAATCTAAAAGGATAATACACATGAACTTATTCACAAACCAGAAACTGATTCACAGACTTTGAAAGCACACTTATGATTACCAAAGGGGAAAAGTCAGGGAGGGATAAATTAGGAGTTTAGGATTAGCGTATACTTGCTGCTGCTCCTGTCGCTAAGTGACTTCAGTCGTGTCCGACTCTGTGTGACCCCACAGATGGCAGCCCACCAGGCTCCCCTGCCCCTGGGATTCTCCAGACAACAACACTGGAGTGGGTTGCCATTTCCTTCTCCAATGCAGGAAAGTGACAAGTGAAAGTGAAGTCGCTCAGTCGTGTCCAACCCTCAGCGACCCCATCAACTGCAGCCTTCCAGGCTCCTCCGTCCATGGGATTTTCCAGGCAAGCGTACTGGAGTGGGGTGCCATTGCCTTCTCTGTATACTTGCTACTATATATAAAATAGATAATCAACAAGGACCTACTGTATAGCACAAAGAACGCTACTCAATATTCTATAATAACCTATGTGAGGAAATAAACTGAAAACGAATGGCTATATGTATAACTGAACCACTTTGCTGTATACCGGAAACTAATACAACACTGTAAATAGACTATATTCCAATATAAAATAGAAATTAAATTTAAGGCACACTCCTTCTTTTCATTACAGTTGATGAACCAGAAAGCCACGTTGCTACAATTGAAACTTTTATTACTTACAGGATTGTTACTAAGACATCTCATGGAGAATTTGACTCCAGTGAATCTGAAGTTAGGAGACATTATCAGGTTTTCTTTGATTAAAAGAAAAACTTGAAGAAAAACAACCCACTCTGATTATTCCACCATTGTCAGAAAAGTTTAGAGTGAAAGGAATGTGGAATGCTTTAATGGTGACATCACTGAGACACGCAGGAAGGCATTGTACAAATTTTTGAACCAAGTTGCTGATCATCCAACTCTAACAGTTAATGAGGACTTTAAAGTTTTTCCTATTGCCCAAGCTTGGGAACTCTCTTCTCGCAAGAAGCAAGGGCCTAAATTACTCAGCAGGATGGGGCAGACAGAGCGGCTGCATTATCAATGAGAGGAGTTAAAAGTCGCCCCGAGGAATCCAAGGAAATGAATAACTTTGTTGAAATATTCAGCCAGAAAATAAATTTGATAGATTAAAATACCTCCGAGAATTTGCAAGAAAGAAAGGGAATATTTTGATGAAATGAAAGACTATGACCCAATTCATATTCTGTGGTCGGCATCAGAAGGAGATCTGGCTGATGCTCTGCAATGTGTTGCCAGCTGCGCTGACAAATGCTGTAAGGCCTCTGAAAACGATGTCTGGCCTCTCAGGGGCCCTGCTTCCTGTTGTATGTGAGGATGTGCTTTACAGTGAAATGTTAATGGGTGGCATGAAAAGAAGAGGCCAAAGTCAGGCAGAACTGGATTCCAGAGTCGAAGCTTTGACCTCCAGAAAGGCAGATACTGATCTCTTTACAGAAGAGATGGAAAACTGGGAGATAAAGTGGGGAACACGAATAAAACCCTGAAAGCAGATTGGGAAAGATGGAAACAAAACAATGCAAAATGATATCAAGCCAGCATTTACAAGCATGGCTGAGAAGAACACTCTCTATGACGAACAGTGGAAGTGAATTACCATTCATCTCCCGATGGTGTGTTTCCTCTGCTTAGCGCCTTGGTACATGGGAATCCTTGCTTACGTCATGCACAGATCTCCACTTGGAAGAAGCTTCTGAAGATAAATTGCAATTGCATTGAAGACTGCTATGTGATCTTCGGGAAACAGTGTCTGTGAAACAAAGTTACTCTTTCTAGATGGCCTGGGTCCTTTGCAAAGTGGATGAAAAGTGTTTCACACTATCTGGAAAAACAACTCAAAACTCAGGTGTTCCGGATCACTGATATAAATTTGGATATGCATCCAATTTGGACAGGCTTCCCTGATACCTCAGTTGGTAAAGAATCCGCCCGCAATGCAGGAGACCCTGGTTCGATTGCTGGGTCGGGAAGATCCCCTGAAGAAGGGATAGGCTACCCACTCCAGTATTCTTGGGCTTCGTTTGTGGTTCAGCTGGTAAAGAATCTGCCTGCAATGTGGGAGACCCAGGTTCAATCCCTGGGTTGGGAAGATCCCCTGGAGAAGGGAAAGGCAACCCACTCCAGTATTCTGGCCTGGAGAATTACATGGGATCTCAAAGAGTCAGACACGACTGAGTGACTTCCACTTCCAACTTGGCTATATTTATATAAATATTTAGCTTTGTTTTAAATATGTTCTTAAATTTGTATGCCAATAATTATACATAAAGAAGTTTTCTCTTAAATATTTGTCTGTGGAATATGTCATTTTAAATATATTGCAAAGATGCAGTTTTTAAAAAAAAGATTAATATGAAAATTAGATTTAAAAAGATAGTGGAAATGATTGAACAAAAGAGGGTGATTTACTATCATTATGGTTATAAAAAGCTATAATAATATGAAGAAATGTGTATAATATTAAGAGAAACAGATAAAAAAGCATGCAGTTGAGCTTCCTTTTAAAACCTTATTTATTCCCATTTTGAATGTTGTACATGCAAAGTCTGATAAGAACAAGTGTTGCCAAGAATACAAGGAACTAGGTATTTTTCTATACACTACTGATGGGAGTTGGTAAGGCAATTTGGCAGTACCCATTTCAATTGCAAGTACATAAACCCTCTGACTCCGAAGTTTCATTTCTTATCATTGAACTTGGCAAAATATACATGTGTACAAGGATATCATGATCAGAAATAACTACAACGCCCATTGTCTCAGGAAGAGTTAAATAAAATAAATAAGTTGTATCATGTCTTAGTCCAGTCAGGCTCTATAACCTGAAATTCCACAGACTGGGCAGCTCACCAACCACAGAAACTGACTTCTTCCAGCCCAGGAGGTGGAAGATCACAGATCAGGGTGGAAGCACGGGCGGACCTGGGCTGCCTGGCAGGCCAGACATCTCCTCGCATCCTCACGTGGCAGACGTGTCTGGGGAGATGTCCTGGGGCCTCTTGCATAAGGACACTAATCGCATTTACAATCCATGAGAGCAGAGCCCTTCCGATCTGAGTACCGCCCAAAAGCCCGTCAGTTGGGAGTTCAGATTTCAGTATATGACTGGAGGGGAGGGGAAGACACAAACACTCAGACCATAGCATAATACACTTAACCTACGCTTCAATTTAAAATGGACTAGAACAAGAAGTTTTACTTCTTGTAGAAGTAAAAGATAGTAGAGGAGTCACGAAATAAAGGCAACCCTGCTTTCCCCGTAGCCTAAACTACGGCAGTGAAGGGGCAGACAAGCGTGACACGTTGAAGGCTCGGAGAGGAGGCCAGCGTGAGCGCAGGGGTGGGGCGGGGAGAGGGATGCGACGCAGGCGGAGGTCAAGGAGGGAACAGGGAGCGGGCAGACCTCTAGGGCCTCGCAGGCCACTGTCGGACCACGGCCGTTTGGGGAGCGAGGCAGGAAGTCACTGGAAGGATTTAAGCAGAGGGAAAATGGGGTCTCGCTTACTTTTTTAAGAACTGACTCTCACTGCTCTGTTGAGAACAGAAGCCGAGGGGTCCAGAAAGGATGTGGCTCGGTCCACTCTAAGCACTCGGGTGGTGGCAGGGGAGGCTGAGAAGCGGTCAGATGCTGGATTTCAGGCTCACACAACTAGGAGGAGGTGGCCAGCCCCTTACCCCAAGGGGGAAGGCAAGGGCAGGGAGCAGTTAGGTCTGAGCTGCTGGCTAGATATTCTAGTGCAAACAGCCCAGCAGACAGTTGTATGAGGGAGCTCGTGCAGAGAGCCCAGGCTGGACTTAGGAGTGTGCAGAGGTGATATTTCAACTAGGGGACTATAAGAGGCAGAGAGCAGAGCCCTGGAATGCTCCAATGCTTAAAGGATTGTCGAGGGCTAAGAACCCAGCAAAGGAGACTGTGGCTGAGCAGCAGAAACCACAGAGCAGAGAGAGAAGCCAGGGGCCAGGTGTCCTGGAAAACAGGAATCCACTCAAGCAGAGAGCCCAGAGGGAAGCAAGAGGGATCCCTGTGTCGAAACAAAACAAGCGCCGGCTTGCTCCCAGTCCCCAGGATGCTGGGAGTAGATGCTAAGGGCTGCCCCTCCAGGACAGCACTTCTCCACTTAGATGTGCCCCTGGGGCCCCCAGCCTGAGGCTCAGGTCCGCCCTCATGTGTGGGGAGGAGCCTGAGGCTCTGCGTGTCTGGTGGGCTTCCAAGCGAAGCCCACCAGCCGGGCTGGGGACCACTTTTGGAGTTCTGAGAGTTCAGCCCCCAAACCCTGACCATCAGCAGAAGTGCAGTCGCAACTGCTGACACACTCCAGGGAAAGCGCAGGACTATCTTTCTCCAGCTTCTGCCCTTGCACCCCAAGCCCAGCCCTTCTGTCCACACAGCCCTGTCCCCCTCCGCTTCTCAGGCTGTTTCTCCTATCTGAGCATCTGGAGACTTCTAGCATGATGTCTTCATAACCTTCAGTCCTAAATCCTAGAGCCGAGTAAGTGAACTCAGCGAACACCCAGATGTCCCCAGAGGGGTTGTCCCCACGTGAATCCTAGCCCTCTAAGAGGGCCTGTCGCCTTCCTCTGACATCTAGAACCCAATTCCCCCGCTTCTCCGAAGATCTGGGGGCCGCGTTTCCCCATCACTCCAGCTTCCAGATCCGAGTGAGTCCCTCCCCGTTTCCTCAGCCACCTTCAGCCTGCACAGCACACACCTGCCCTCTGTCACTCCCCCAGAGAAACACTAACACGAGGTTGCTACGTAGAGCAGACTTTTCTGACGGGGTGAGGGCCACAGAGGGTGGTCACAGAGCAGAAAACGAGTTCAAACTCAACGCCAAGGCCATAAAATGAACGTGTCGGCTATTTCCCGCCACGAGAGCTCTGTCAGAGGTGGGCCTCTCTGACCTCCCCACCCAGCCCACCCCGACCCTCTCCCCATCCCCGCCTCTGGGGCTTCCACCCCTTCCTCCCTGGCTGCCTCCAGACACTCAGAACACTTCCGGCTTCCTTCCCCAGAGCTGGTCTCTTCCTCTTTCGCTCGGTCCTCACCTTCCTCCATCAAGGGTGCCAGCAAGGTGTTCCCACTCCTCTGAGGCAGAAGCCAGACCTCCTCACAAGGAGGGCCCCCAGTGATCTTTTCAAAGGCGTTATTCTGTCCTTCCCACCACACAGTCAGGACAGAGCGGCTGTTGCCGTGAGTCAGCAGGATACAGGCCGTCAAAGCAGTCCAGCCCCCGGGATGTGTGGGCAAAGCTTGTCTGAACCTGCTTCCAAAACACCTACCATCCCACAGAAGCCAACACCTGCCAATATTTGAGCCTAGTGTCAAGAATATAAACATTGCTTCATAGACGCTTCTGAGGAGAGATGACTATAAATCTGCCCATTTGCTTTCATTTTGAATTCTTGATCCCTCCCCAAAGCACCATCCATTTCCTCTCATCAGTGGCCTCTCTTCTCTCTGAAAGGGTTTTCTTATGCACAGTCAGATGGGAGAAACAAAATGAAATAACCCACCGGCCATCTCGGTAATTTTGAGCACATGAGTCTCCACGCTCAGCTCCCAAGGACAGACCCATGCTGCTCATCTCTCCCAGCCCACCTGTCCATCTCCAGGTTACATAACATGTCCAAAAACGTAATATCCCACGTTCTGTGGATAATGGGACCTGAAGGCCAGAGTTCAAGAGGCTGTGTCCTGAGCCTCTAAGTGGCTCCTGCACGCCAGCTTAACCCCCCCAGCTTCAAACTCCTTGTGGCTCCCACCCAGTACAGAATGAAAGTCCACTCCACTAGGACAGCCAGCGCCTCCCAACCTGGCCCCGAGAGGATCTTCCATGCTCATCACCTATCATCCCATGTATCCTAGACACTCAAGGTCAAAAGAGAGGAAACTGGAATCCAGACTGTCTGAAAAAACATTATCCTGCAATGCCTTTTCCAAAACACACACACACACCCTCATGCACACACACACTCACAGACCTACACTTCCTCATACACAAACAGTCATACACAAGCCCTCACACACACACATGCATAGTTATACACACACACACACACTCATGCACACACACACTCACAGACCTACACTTCCTCATACACATACAGTCATACACAAACCTTCACACACACACACCCATAGTTATACACACACATACCTTCACGCATACATACCCTCACATACCCTCACATTTATATCCTATACACACAGCCATACACAAATGCTCACACACACACGTATAGTCACACACACACCTTCATATATACACACCCTCAAGTACATATATATCCTATACACACACAGTCATACACAAACTCTCTCACACACACACACAATATCTGCCACCCTGAACACACAGAACCGTGTCTCCATCCCTAACAAAGGAGCATGTAGGTAAATCGTCTGCACAAAGAAAGAAGGAGGGTAGAAAGTGGTCTCGGCAAAAGGTAAAGAGCCACGAGGTGTGGTTTACGCAGCCAGAGGTGCATCTCATGGCCCCTGGTGACCTGCTGACAAACAGAGGTCACTGCACCCAGGACTCACATTCAACAGCGATGCAGGTTAAGACGGTGGTGACGTCCACCAGTTGCCCAGCTAAAAGGGGTGAATCGAAACGATAAGGCAACTAACTATAGCACAAGGAACTATATTCAATATCCTGTGATAAACCATAATGGAAAGTAGCACAGAAAGAAGAATATATATATGTATGTATGTAGGTATATATAACTGACTCACTTTGCTGTTCAGCACAAATCAACATTGTAAATCAACTATACTTCAACTAAAAAATACTGTAATTTTTTAAAAGGGCTGAGTTGCCCCTTTTTATACAACAGGTGGTCGGTCTTGCTCACCTTGCCCTCAGTAAACCCCTTGAAAGGAAAAGTCAGCAGCGAGACACAGAGGGGACCAAGGTGGAGACACAGGGGGGACCACGTCAGGCAGCGTGCGCAGGAGGCCGGGCACCTGGCAGCAGGGACAGCTCGAGGGCGCCTGGCGTTTGAGGGAGACCCCTACACAAGCCCCTCCAGGGGCTCCAGACAAGCCCCTCTGGTCCTTGCCAAGTCCAGGTCTGGCTGTGGGCTCTTCCTGTCAGTCGCTGACTGGCACCAAGAACATGGTCGCCCTGACGCTCTCTCCAGATTCTAGATTAGGAAGCCTGGGACGAACATTGTAGCCAGACTCTGGGCCAAACTCTGCATTTTACAGAGACAACTGCTACTCCAGGAAAAGGAAAGGACTCACCCCGAGTGGAAAGGCCATAGTCCAGAATGAGTCTGTACAGAACATAGCTTGGAATCACACTGTGGGGCGCTCTCGTCCCGCCTCGCCCACCCACACACTGTCTGCAAACTCCACATCCTTCAAGCTTCAGCTCAGTGGAGCCTCTTCCAGGAAGCCTTCCCAGCCTCCCTCCTCTTTCAGGTCAGAGCTCGAGGCCCTCTCCTCAGACCCTGTGTGCCAGATAACCTCATTAGATAACTGGAGTCAGGCTGGACGGCTCTGGTTCTTCCTTATCCATACCACAGACACATGCTTCTCAAGTGAAAGAAGAATGTCTAGTCTTCGGCCTCAGGTCCGGTGCTTGGCAGGGCACGGCGGACGTAGAGTGAAATTCGGAACCCATCTTGGGAAGCATGGAGACCTCTCTGCTCGACCACTCAACCCTCTCACACGCTCTCTCTCTCACCTGCCTCTAAGCAACTAAAACACCTACTCTCCAGACCACTCAGCTCAACCCTCAACTGCTTTCTAAACGTGCTCCCCACTGTTACCCGTGGCAGGCCTCCCCGGAGAAGGCCCGGGCTGGTGGTTCTGGGCTTCAGCTGCACACTGATGCCATCTGGGGGGGCCTCTACCCACTCCCCGATGTCACACCTCGGGCCACCCATCCCTGAGGGGTCCCAGGTGGCATATTTTTAACCTCCCTATTTGATTCCAGCACCTAGCCAAGGTGAAGAAACACGCTCCTAAGGAAAAGAAAAATGTGATTCTGGAAACTGTGTTGGTTCAGCCAGGACCGTGCGTGGGTGGAGGTAGTTGTGAGTGACAGTGCGAGAGACACACACAGCGAAAGAGGAAGAGGTTGTTCAGTTCTGTAGACAGGCTTCCTCACCCCCGGCGCTATTACAGCTCGGGCCAGATGAGTTTTGTTGCGGGAGCTTCTCTGTGCACTGTAGGATATTTAGCAGCGGTCTGGGCCTTAACCTGTTAGATGCCAAGAGTAAACCCTTCCCACAGCAGCTGCGACAACCCAAGAAGTCTCCAGACATCGGCAAATGACCCTGAGGCAGGGGAACAAAATCACCCCTATGTGAGAGCTACGGGTGCAAACTACGTACTAACTGTTTTGTTGCATATTTATAGGTCACAACAAGCACTTTTCTAAATTTGACTGAGTGGCTAAGGACTCTAGACACAGGTCAGTGTCTTGGTGAGGGACGCACAGGACTGCACCACACACAGGATGCGTAGGAAGTGGTGGGTGAGTCGAGACAGAATCACAGAAACTAGATTAGGCAAGTTCAAGGAGTTAAGATGAGTCAGTGGCGCGTGCGTGCATGCTAAGTCACTGCTGTCGTGTCCAGCTCTTTGCAATCCTATGGACTATAGCCCGCCAGACTCCTCTGTCCAAGGAATTCTCCAGGCAAGGATACTGAAGTGGGTCGCCATGCCCTGCTCCAGGCGATCTTCCCGACCCAGGGATCGACACCAGTCGTTTATATTTCCTGCACTGAAAGGCAAGTTTGTAATCACTAGCGCCCCCTGGGAAGCCCGAGTCGGTGGTCAAACCTAAGAAAGACGACCAAATTAACAAAACCCCAAAGCCAGATATTCCAGAAAATAGCAAAGCCGGAGGCAAGCGGAGGATTGTCACAGATGAAGGCTGATGATGACCAGGAGCTGGGAAGAGGGAAACAGTCAGAGAAGGAGCTCTGGGGCATTCTGGGCGTGGAAGAACCACAACAGGCCGTGTCTCAGGACAGAATCGCGCACGGTGCGTTGCTGGCCCAGGCGGAGGAAGGAAGCTGGAGGCAGGAAGCGGAGCCTAGCGCCCCGCCCGCCTGCTGCCGAAACCGCCTCCAGTCGGCACAGGGCCGCCCTCCCGCAATCAGAGCTCAGGGCAGATGCCGGCGGAGAAACCACTGGGCCCGCTCCGGAGCCGAGCACAGCCTATCTCCCGGGCACCTGTGGGGGCCTTGAACCAGCCCTGTGACCAGCCTCCCCCAGCCTCCGGGGCCCACGAGGAAGAGCCTCTGGAACGGCCCCTCCAGACAGCACCCCCAAAGCACAAAGAACCAGCTGGGGCCCTCCAGGGACCCTGGAGCCAGGCACCCTGCTCACCCTCCACCCTTCCCCTTCCCAAGCCCTATCCCCTGCGCCCACGTGGCCCCCTGCCTGGTACCGCCCTATCCCCTCACATTCCTCCTGAGCCCCTAGGGGTCTTCTGCTTATGCCCACCTCTGAGCGCCGGCAGACTCGGACTTCAGTCCCGGACCTCTTCTAAACGCTGTGCCCAAAGCCCGAGTCTGCACTCCCCCACTCAGATCATCCTCTGACTGTCCTCCGCTGAACCGAGAAGTCCAGGGTCCCCGCACCCTCCCTGCTCCCGCGTCTGCCCCCGCCAGCCCCGTCCCCCTGCACTCAGAGACTCCAGCCGCCTCTGGCTTCTCCCACCAAAAAGAACAAAGCCACATCCACCCTTCCCAGTCTGAAGCCCTCGCTTGGTTTCTAAGCGACTCTGGGAAACAGCGCTTTGCTGGCTTCTCTGTGTCTCCCACCTGCGGGGAGCAGAAACCCGGAGGACCGTCTGCAGCCTTGCTGCACCTCGTCCCTGGTACTTAGTACTCAGAGGAGTCTTACTGCTTGCTGAGTACTCTCTTAAGTGCCTTAGTATGAATTACCTTCTTCTGTTCTCACAAAGGAGCTGCTTTACGCTATTGTTTATAACAATGATATCATAGCAATATAAGTAGTACTATTTGTTACCCTCTTTTCACAGTTGAGAATATTGAATCGAGAGTACTGAGAAACGTGAGGGGACATCTTCAAAGTTCCATAGTTGGAAAATGGGGAGATTCACACTCAGACGGTTTCCCCACAGCCACCACTGCTCGGCCGGGCTCGGGAATGAGAGCCTTTTTTAAAGGGATTAATCCAGCGGCCCACTCGATTCCGCAGGGAGCGAAGCCAGTGCTGCTGCAGATCCTCGGGGCTTTGTCGCAGAGACACAGTGAACAGAGGTGAGTGTGGGGCTTGGCTGGAGTGGACACAGGGTGGGGACCAGCCTGGACCGCAGAGACAGCTTCACAGACATGCTGACTCTGCCGGGATCGCTGCTGCTTACCTTCACCTGTTGTTTAGTTGCTAAGTCGGGTCCAATTCTTTGCGACCCAATGGGACTGTAGTCCACCAGGCTCCTCCGTTCATGGGATTCTCCAGGCAAGAATACTGGAGTGGGTTGCCATTTCCTTCTCCAGGGGATCTTCCCAACCCAGGGATGGAACCAATGTCTCCTGCCTTGACAGGCGGATTCTTTACCACTGGGAAGCTGAGTGGGAATGTCAGCACTTCGGTCATGGGAAGGCGAGACAAGCCAGGGTGGCAGGGTCTTGTAGCACCCAGCACAAGTCACAAAATAAAGGCAGGAGAGGGGCTCCTGGTTCAGAAAAACTGGGCGGACACCAGGATCCTACAGGGCTGAGCCGAGGCCCCAGCCTGAAATCAGAGGCATGGGGCGAGCGCAGAAGCTGGTGGCAGCAGGGCAGAGATTCTGCCTTGCCCAGAATAGAGCATCGTCACTGGTCTGGGATGCTGGGCCAGCCTGCCTGGGGCCCAAGGCAAGAGGGAGAAGACCGGATTGACACCAGCCTCGGGGCACAGCTCCCGAGCCTCCCGTTCAGAGGAGCCACCCAACAGCCCACTTGGGATCCTGGACCCCCAGCGGGGGCTGCACTGTTTCCATTTAAAGCGTGTGTGAACAGCAGGGGAGTGGGGCTGGCGCCTCTGGGAGAGAACGGTGTGAGAAGAAGGTGATCACCCTGCACCTGAGGCTCTAGAGTCTCCATCTAATGTCCTGAACAAGCACTCCAGCCACCTCCCTCTCCCTTCAAACAGCCCAGAGCCTGCCTGGAACTCACCCGCATGGGCTCATCGGGGAATCCGGGTTTGCTCGGCCTGTCCTGGCGCCGGGATCTCAGGAGCTGCTTGGCCTGCTTTTCCGTCAGAATGGGAGAGGCCCCTGAAAAAGTCAGGAAGGACCTCGGGGACTCTCAGGCACCCCCATCCACGCGCCATCGCGCCGTCCAAGGCCAAGCATTTGCAAGTCCAATTTGGGTCCGCACACAAAAGTTCTTTCACAGAGACCTGTCTCAGAGGGCTTGGCTTTCCCAAAGGCTCAGAGAGGAATTTTTAATTGCCCCTAAGATGGCTAAGGCTGCATAACTAAGACGTATTTACCTACTGCGATGACCCAGTCCTCTAAAAGTGGCCATTACTTTAATGGATATGTTTCTTTAAACACATTTCCTTCAGGTTCCTGATCAGTGTGTTTCTTATCCCTCAGGGTTGCTTTGGTGAGATTCTTTCAAAGCCTCAACACACTAAATCAAGTTTAAATTGTTACTAGAAGGTTCCCCCATGACAAGAAGATTATGTTAAACTTGGGAAGCACCCACGATCCCTCAAAACAGATATTATAATTAAAGTAAATCAAATTTTGATAATCACACACAAACTCTAAAAGATATTATCATAATAAAAGTATATCAAGGGAATTCCCTGGTGGTTCAGTGGTTAGGACTTCCACTTTTACTGCAGGGAACTCCAGGTTCAATCCCTGGTCGGGGAACTAAGATCCCACAAGCCAGGCAGCACAGCACCCGCCCCCCAAAAAAGGTGAAAAAAATGTATGTCAAATTTTAAGATTGATCAGCATTTTTGAGAATTAGTATTCTAATACATTTAAAGATTAAAAAAAAATTTATCCCTTATGATAGCAATTCTGGGAGCCCACTCTTAAGGAAAAAAGAGCATTGACTTATTATGTATTAGATATTATTTGAAATTCTGAAAAAAATACTTTAAAAATATAAAATAGATTTATTCCAGTTTATCTTGTCAGCATAGAAATAGGTTTCGGGAGTTAATGCTCACCTGAGAAGAAAATCAGCAAGGTGAGAGACAGCGCAAGCACAAAGAACCCCTTCATCCTGCTGGGCCCTCTCTGCCTGTCGCAGAATGAATCCCCCCACAGAGAGCCAGCCTACTTGAAGGAAGCCACATCCGGCCCAAACGCTGTGTGTTCTTTGACTCACAGCGCTCACAGGATGATGCAAAACTCATCTGACTCGAAGTTTTTATTATGATCACCAAAATATTTTCCTCTGAATTCCTATAAATTTTCGTCCTGAGGAAGGAAATTATCCCTCTGTCAGATGCCTTTCAGAGCTTGAATTTGACAGAGCAACACGCAACAACCATTTCATTTAAACAGATACATAGACATCTTGGAGTGGCTTGTGTTTATCTGTAGCTTCTGTTCATGTTCCTATTGTTTCACTGAGGTTGAATCATCTCTTACATTTGCATATTTTATGACATGTTTCCAAAGCCCATTCACCAATCTAATTTGACCTCCCCAATAATTTCAGAGGTCGGCATGGAAATTAACCAGGAGCCTGATAAGGGGAAAATTTTTTTCAGCTGACTTTGGAGCCAGATAGACCAGGGTTCATGCCCGGGGTTTATGTCTTTCTAGCATTGTAACCTTCTATCAGTCACTTGCCCTCTCTCCTTTTTTAAAAGCGCGTTTTGTTATTGGTAGCTGTGCTGGGCTTTCCTTTTCTCCGTGCGGGCTTCTCACTGCAGTGACAGCCGTGGGGTCTCTTGCTGCAGAGCGTGCGCTCTAGGTGAGAGAGCTTCAGTAGCTGCCACTCGCAGGCTGGGCTCAGTAGTTGTATGTGTGGGGGAGAAGGAGGGGATCTCGTTGCTCTGCAGCATGTGGGATCTTCCAGGACTCACATTCGAACCGTGTCCCCTGCATTGGCAGGCAGATTCTTAACCGATGGACCACCAGGGAAGTCCTCACCTACCCTTTCTGAACTTCAGTTTCTTCGCCTGAACAAAAGAAATAACAATACCTACCACGTAGGGAATGAGCTGCATAGCTCATCTTCTTTTTATAAACAAGGAAGTGAGGTTCAGAGAGGTGAAATAATGTCCAAGTTCACACGTTACGCAGAAGTCCAGCCAAATTCTTCTGCCTTTAAAGCCCAGCACTCTTCCCATTATGCCCCCAGAAGGGCTCCGGCAATATGCTATCCATCCTACTATAAGCAGCCTCGCTCCATACTGAAGTATATTTTTTTAAAGATAATAAAATCTCAGTAAGCTAGTCCTTTTAAATCCAAATCACCAAATATATATTACATAAAATTTTTAAAATATTATAAAATACGTGTGTGGATGGTACTTGGCATTGATTGGGATAAAATTCTCAGTTCAGAGAAGGGATCTTATGTTTGTGTGGTTACTTTGCCCACTCAAAAGAAAACAGCCTCCTATCGGTAGTGGTCCAAGTTTATGCTAATTTGTGTAACTGATATTAAACCAAAGTGTTCTGCCCATTCTGTTGGTATAAAAATAGTCTGAACAGAGTATAAACAAAGGGAAAAAAACCCTGCATTGTTAGCAAAGTCACCTCGTATGTTAATTTGCTCAATATTGTATGTTTGGTTTTATGTACTCTGTTGCTATTAACATCCTTCTGTTTTCATACAGTTTTCAATAACTGTAATTATTGAGAAATTTTAGGAGCACTATTTTTGTCACACTAAACACCTTGGTTTTTTATGTGCATTGTCAAGCCTTTTATTCTTTTTATTCTTAGAGCAAACATTAGCTGCATTGTTATACCAAATAAATATCTTGGCCATCTCTGTGGGCCAAAAAAAAAAGTTTATACTTAGCTAGAAATTTCTATGTATCCAGTGTAAATTTACTATAAGTGAAAGTGAGTGAAGTCGCTCAGTCGTGTCCAACTCTTTGTGACCCCATGGTCTGTAGCCCACCAGGCTCCTCCATCCATGGGATTTTCCAGGCAAGAGTACTGGAGTGGGTTGCTATTTCCTTCTCCAGGGGATCTTCCCAACCCAGGGATCGAACCCAGGTCTCCCACATTGTAGGCAGATGCCTTACCGTCTGAGCCACCAGGGAAAAAGTATTTTTTAATTTGGCAACTATTTGCTTTATCAGCACTGACCAATAAAATCATAATGTGAGTCATAGATGCAAGCTACTAATACATAACTTACATTTTTTTTAGTAGCCACATTTTTATAGTAAAAAAAGATAATAATTTTTAATTATACTTAACATGAAATATCCAAAATATTATCTCAACAAGTAATCAAGATAAATAGTGAGATATTTCACATTCTTTTTTTTTTTTTGTACCACATATTTAACACTTGAACATTTCAAGTGCTCAGTAGCCACATGGGCCTGCTTTCTTCCATCTCTCTTGCCACCACCAGAATCTAAGCTACTATTACCTCTCACCCAGCTGCCTGTACCCATCTCCCAAGAGGTCTCCCAGCTTCCCTCCCTGTTTGCTTCAATCCATTCTCCATGTAGCAATAATGATAGTCTTCTTAAAACAGAAACACAAAATATAAATCGGGCCTCATCACTTCCCTGCTTAATAATCCTTCTTCACTGTCCCACTGTGCTCAGAACAGAATGAGAATCCCTACGATGCATTACAGGATGCTGTGTCATCGGGGACTGTGGTCCTTTCCAAACCCGGTCCAAGCACACACCTCCAGCTCATGCCAATCTAGCTACACTTCATTACTCCACAAGCCCTCTCCCACCCAGGACCTTTGCACACGCTCTGCTTCCCTGTTCCTGGATTTTTCTCAATCTCCAGGCGTCTGTTTGTAATTTCCCTTGCACAAGCAAGCACCAACCTATGTAATGAAGCTTCCCTGCCACGACTACAACTGTCCACCTCATAGCACTCCCTGTAAACAGGTAAATGTTGTCTTTGTTTACTTTTTAAAATCCGTCTCCTCCATTGGATTGTAAACTCTAAGTAAGCCTGGATTACTTTTCTAATTTAAAAAAAAAAAAAAAAAACAGAAAGAAGAGGGACCCTTGAGTGGACAGAAGTGCTACTGGAGAAAGGCTGTATCCCGCCCTGGGATACTGCTTCAAGGTCTCAGGTGAAAAGCCATCCGGGTGTGATACTGGCAGGTCATTCACATGCCTTTCAGGTGGGGCTCTGGGGATATCATCTCACAAAAGGGAACAATGGCAAAACTGAAAGAGCAAGATCGTCTTGGGAGTGTCATTCTGGTGGGGAGAATTTCCTTCTATTTGCCTATGATCATCTCCAGGGAAACTGGGAGCATCAGTTAGATGAGTCACCAGGGCTCACAGCAGAAGGCACAGTTCCCCCAAAATCCACAAGGTGGCAGAGTGGAGAGAAGAACCTGGGACAACCAAGGTCAGGGGAAGACACTCAAGGCCACCAAGGTTCACTATTCCATAAGCTGCCAACCACACCAGAGAATCCATGGGAGGTGGAGAGAGACGGCGCTGCAGTGCCTCAGACTGTTCTCCTACCTTTTAAACTGATCTGAAGGCCCTCATCAATCTGAGGCATGACAACATTTAAGAGTGGTTTCTCCAGTAGTCATCTATGGATGTGAGAGGTGGACCATAAAGAAAGCTGAGCGTCGAAGAAGGATGCTTTTGAACTGTGGTGCTGGAGAAGACTCTCGAGAGTCCCTTGGACTGCAGGAGATCCAACCAGTCAATCCTAAATCCTAAAGGAAATCAGTCCTGAATATTCATTGGAAGGACTGATGCTGAAGCTGAAGCTCCAATACTTTGGCCACCTGCTGCGAAGAACTGAGTCGTTGAAAACACCCTGATGGCAGGAAAAATTGGAGGCAGGAGGAGAAGGGGACGACAGAGGATGAGATGGTTGGATGGCATCACCGACTCAATGGACATGAGTTTGAGCAAGCTCTGGGAGCTGGTGATAGACAGGGAAGCCTGGCGTGCTGCAATCCATGGGGTCACAAAGAGTCAGACAGGACTGAGCGACTGAACTGACTGAAGAATATATAAAGGAAGAATAGGAAAAGGAAAGAGTTAGTCACTCAGTCGTGTCTGACTCTCTGCGACCCCATGAACTGTAGCCCTCCAGGCTCCTCTGTCCATGGGATTCTCCAGGCAAGAGTACTGGAGTGGGGTGCCATCTCCTCCTCCAGATCTTCCCAGCCCAGGGATTGAACCTGGGTCTCCCACATTGCAGGCAGATTCCTTACCATCTGAACCACCAGGGGAGCCCCAAAGGAAGGATACTACCACCCATATTCACAGCTGCTGCTGCTGCTGCGTCGCTTCAGTCGTGTCCAACTCTGGGCGAGCCCATAGACGGCAGCCCACCAGGCTCCCCCGTCTCTGGGATTCTCCAGGCAAGAACACTGGAGTGGGGTGCCATTGACCCCTGACATAATTGACATTTTCATTTGTATCGGTTTCCTATCTCTCTCTCTCTTTTTTAATAAGTTTGCATTGACTTATTTTGGGCTGTGCTGGGTCTTTGTTGCTCTATGGGCTTTCTCTAGCTGTGATGCGAGGGCTTCTCACCGTGGCTGCTTCTCTGGTTGCGGAGCCCAGGCTGTAGGGTGCATGGGCTTCAGGAGCAGCGGCTTCTGGGCTCTAGAGCACAGGCTAAATAGTTGCTCTGCGGCATGTGGGATCCTCCCGGGTCAGGGATCAATCGAACCTACGTCTCCTGCTTTGGCAGGCTGATTCCCCCACTGAGTCATCAGGGAAACCCTCCCATCTCTTTTAAAAAGAAATTCTTCAAAGTTTAAGGATCGGTGATGAAGCCAACATCCTCAAGCTCTCAACATAATCACACCGCATAGTGTTTCAATAGGGTAAGACAGTGATTTCAAATTCTGTGAGTTAAAGAAACTTCAGAAACAAGAGGACATCTTTCCTTTCTAACTACAGAAAGCTGCTGAACCGGCCCCAAGAGAATAATAATTCTCTTGTCCACATTCTTTAGGCCCAGAGCCAATTAAATAAATACTAACATTTCCTTTCATAGTTGTTTTCTTTTTAATTTCTCTTTTCTGTTTTCCTTTTTTTTTTTTTTTGCTCTTTCTTTTCCACTAGACTACAAACTCATGTACATAGGATTCTTGTACACTGTTCATAAAGTACCTCCATAAACTGCGTGTGTACCCACCCACATGTTAATTTACAGGCACACTACGTGAGATGTTCGGCGTGGGCTAGGTGGACTGAATTATTAGCATCAGGTTTTCACCATCGCCACTGCACATCTGTGCTCTTTACCATACGGCGCTGCAGTCCTGTCCCTTAACTTCAGGCCCGGCCGAGTGATGGGCTCTGGACAGTGGGAGGGTGGCAGACGTGGCACAAACAGAGGCAGGAAACGTATTTGTGTAGTTCCGTGTGCCCTCTTGCATTTTGCAGTCATTGCTGCAAAAAGAGCTTTCCCCAGACAGCTGCCGTCCTTCAAGCTTGGTCTCAGAATTAGTTCACATGGAAAGTGTCTCCACCGATGTGCAGCCGGCAGCAGACCCACCCAGCCCAGCCAGCCTTGCTCAGCTGCCCTCTAGCTACCACAGCCTGTAGCAGAGCCTCCCAATAATCTGCAGGCTCTTGAGACTGTGTGTGCTGTGCTTAGTTGCTCAGTCGTGTCCAACTATTTGTGAGCCATGGACTGTGGGCCGCCAGGCTCCTCCGTCCATAGGATTCTCCAGGCAAGAATACTGGAGTGGGTTGCCATGCCCTCCTCCAGGGGATCTTTCCAACCCAGGGATTGAACCCAGGTCTCCCTCATTGCAGACGCATTCTTTACCCACTGAGCCACCAGGAAATGATTGTTACTTCAAATCATGGAATTAGGGAGCGGGCTTCCCGGGTGGTGCTACTGGTAAAGAACTCACCCGCCAAAGCAGGAGACATAAGAGACGAGGGTTTGATCCCTGAGTCGGGAAGTTTGCACAAACGAGCTAGGAGCAGTTTGTTACGCAGCATTGCTCTGACAGCAGATAACTGATGCTGTTGTTATCCGGTCGCTAAGTCATGTCCAACCCTTTTCAACGCCATGGACTGTAGCACACCAGGCTCCTCTGTCCTTCACTATCTTCTGAAGTTTGCTCAAATTCATGTGCATTGCCTGAGTGATGCTATCCAACCTATCTTATCCTCTGCTGCCCTCTTCTCCTCCTGCCCTCCAATCTTTCCCAGCATCAGGGGCTTTTCCAATAAGTCAACTCTTCATATCAGATGGCCAGAGTACTGGAGCTTCAGCTTCAGCATCAGTCCTTCCAGTGAATATTCAGGGTTGATTTCCTTTTGGATTGACTGGTTTGATCTTGCCGTCTAAGGGACTCTCAAGAGTCTTCTGCAGCACCGCAACTTGAAAGCATCAATTCTTTCGTGCTCACCCTTCTTTACGGTCCAACTCTCACATCCATACATGACTACTGGAAAAATCATAGGTTTGACTGTAAGCACCTTTGTCAGAAAAGTAATGTCTCTGATTTTCAACATGCTGCCTAGGTTTGTCATAGCTTTCCTTCCAAGAAGCAATATCTTTCAATTTTGTGGCTGCAGTCACTGTCTGTAGAGATTTTGGAGCCCAGGGAAATAAAATTGGTCAGGGGTGTGATGGGATGGTCAGCATGTGCAAATCTGGGTGCTTTGAGGTCCAAGTTAATAATTGGGTGTGGCCAGAGCTTCATTCAAAAATGAATGAATACCTACTGTGTGGGCCGAGTGGTACAGCGGTCCCGACTGTGAGCTGTGGAGTCATCCATAGACCTGAGCTTGAATCCTGGCTCAGAAACACTGCCTGTGCTACGCTGAAGCTGTGTGACGCTGTACGCATTCCTGACTGTCCAAGTCACTGTCTGCTCACTATCTTAAAACAGGAATAGGGGATGGAGGTGGGAGAGGGGTTCAGGATGGGGAGCACATGTACACCCATGGCTGATCCATGTCAATGTATGGCAAAAACCACTACAATATTGTACAGTAACTAGCCTCCAATTAAATAAATTAATTTTTTTAAAAAAACAGGAATAATTATAATACAACTTACCTCTTAACATGTTTTAAGACTTTAAAGAGAAAGAATATGTCAAGAACTTGACAGATGTAACTAATACCTGGAAACCACTGTTATTACTGTTGTTATTATTATTCTTCCCCCTCCATGAAGTCACTGTTATTTATCTTTGTAAAACTTCCTCATTCTCAGACACGTGACAGAAAGGCTGTAAAAAAAAAAACTTAATGACCAAATGATGTCGAGATTAACCAAATACATATTAAATTAATTTTATATATTGTTGAAATAAAGTACATCTTTACTTAGAAAAGAAGATCTGGTTCCTTTTAAGCGGGAGCTGCTTTCCCCATCTCCTGCCTCTCCCCTGCTGTCTCTGCACCCCACGTCCTGGGTTTCTCTTCCCACAGCCTCAGGACTGCTGCGCAAACACACGCCTTCCTCTTTGAAGCAGCAATACAATGGCCTTGAACAGGACCCTTTCCAGGCGGGCTGTAAAATCTGCCCTGGGCCAGGACACTGGCTTCGACTTACATCTGCCCAGCAGGTAAGGACGGCCAAGGTCTCACCAGGTCCCTGGCTGACGGTGCCAGCGCCTCTCCAGCCTAACTAAACAGGAATGACCGCGGCCCTGGCAAAGGCAGGGGAATGTAAGACAATACAAATAAACACACGAGGGATGGCGCGTGGACTGACTGACTCGTGAAACCACCTCTAAGGCCTCTGTCATATTTCATTCAGGAAAAGGGCAACGCCTGGAACTAGAACAGAAAAGCTCCAATTCTCCTGGAGAAAAAAAATTACTGCAATATGTGCTGTTTTTCTCTGTGGGATTTCAGTTGGGATGACAAGCTTGAGGGCTAAAGAGACACTCTGGCTGTGGTTCTCAAATCTTAAGATGCCAAAGACTCACCAGGAGGGTCAGCAGACATCTGAGAAAGACTCTGATGTGGAAGATGAAGACGAAGCTACAGGAGAAAGCAACTTGGGGTAATCACAGACAAAAGAAAAGGAAACACACACGCAGAGTAGCCTTGGAGAGGTGGGAGAAAAATTTTGCTCCCAGGAGGTGTGAATAGGATGCTGTAGGAAAGGAACGTTCATTTTTAAAAAATCAACAGAAAAGTTCTTAGAAATTAAAAACTCAATAAAAAAGATTCAAGAATAAAGCTATGGAAGTCTTTTAGAATGTTTACAGAGAGGACTTTTATCCAACGGAGCTGTAAATTTATGTCCAAACAAAACTGCATTCAGATATTTCTAGGAGCTTTACTCATAACTGTCAAAACCTAGACGCTGCCAAGATGTCCTTCAGTAGGTTAAAGGGTAAATAAACTATAGTATCACATCCAGACAATTACTTAGCCCTAAATTTAAAGTGCTATTACTTAGCACTAAAAAAGAATAAGCTATCAAGACATGGAGGATGTATGGCAAAACCAATACAATATTGTAAAGTAATTAGTCTCCAATTAAAATACATTTAAAAAAAAGAAAAGACATGGAGGAAACTTAAATGCACATTACTACATGAAAGAAGCCAATTGAAAAGGCTACATATCCTTAGGATTCCAACTGTATTACAGTCTGGAAAAGGCAAAACTATGGAAACAGGGAAAGGATCAGTGGTTACCAGGGGTGAGGAACAGGCGGAACCCAGAGGATTTGTAGGGCAGTGAAACTGTCCTATGTTGGAACAATAATAATAGATACATGTCATCATACATTTGTCCAAACCCAGCGGATGCGCAGCACCAATGGTGAACTCTACTGCAAACTGCGGACTTTCAGTGATGATGCGGCGTCCAAGTAGGTTTATCGATTGTTGTAACAAATGCACCACTCTGGTGGGGGACGTTGATGATGAGGGAGGGTGTGCATGTGGGGCAACAGGGGATATAAGGGAATTTTCTGCACTTTCTGCTCCATTTTGCTGTGCATCTAAAACCGATCTAAAAAAATAAAGTCTATTTTAAAAAGAGAGAGAACGGTCTAGGAGGTCCAACATCCAGATAACAGAAGTTTCAAAAAAACACAGACAGTAAAGAGGAGGAAATCAACAAAGTAATTCCAACACTGAAGGACATGAGCTTCCAGACTGAAAGCGCCAGGCAAATCTGGCAAAACAGATGAAAACAGACGCATGCCAAGGCACATCTTTGTGAAATTTCAGAACACTGAAGAAAAAGAGAGGATTCTACAAGCTTCAGGAAAGCAAAAACAAGTCACATTCTAGGGATCACGAATAACATCAGACATCTAATGGTGTGGGTTAGCTGTGTAGTCCTGTCCAGTTCTTTGCAACCCCATGGACTGTAGCCCACCAGGCTCCTCTGTCCATGGAATTCTCCAGGCAAGAATACTAGAGTGGGTAGCCATTCCCTTCTCCAGGGGATCTTCCCAACCCAGGTATTGAACCGGTGTCTTCTGCTCTGGCAGGTGGATTCTTTACCTCCTGAGACGCCAGGGAGGCCCATCAGCAACACTCAGACATCTCTACAGCAACGCTGAAAGAAAGCAGAAATGGAGCACTGTCTTCAGTGGCGTGAAGGAAAATTTCTCCAACTTTGAATTGTACATGCAGATAAACAATCAGGTATAGAAGGCGGAATAAAGACATTTGTAGACATACAAGCACTCAAAAATATGCTTCCATGTACCTTTGCTCTCAAACCTACTGAAGGATGTGCTCCACAAACCACAGAGAACTCGCCAAGAAAGGGGAAGTCACAGGACCCAGGAAGCAGAAGATGCAGACAGGAGGGCAGTGAGGAGGATCCCAAGATGACCTCTGTGTTCTGACATGGAGGACAGGCCGTCCAGGTTGGCATCATGATATGGAGACACACTGAGGACAGGCAGCAGTAAGCCTGGGACAGACCATCTGTATCTTGTTTATCTTAATGACCATGCGTATTGCCTGGATCAGCTAAAGATATGCATTCCTCCCTGAGCAGCATTCTACCGGACCTTTTTCTAAGACCTTGGAGGAAGTCTTACAGAGCTGAGAAGCAAAACTAGAAAGCATCCCCTTCCCCAGCCATATTTTTCCAGATATTCAAACTACAGCCCGGCCCAGCTGACCCCCATGGGGATGAACAATCTTCCCAAGCCCACCCCCACTGATTTCTCCAGGTGGGATCTTCTCAGGGAGGAAACTGAGCCCAGATTCTGTCAGGACCCAGCTCAGTGTATCTTGTCGTCCTGGGAGCCCTCACGTATTACTGGCTTCACTGCTACTTCCTGACAGGGCCAGGCTTGGGCTTAAATAAAAGTATATTGTGTAGAGACACTTTCAGGAAGGGTAAAACTATAAAGAAAAGCAAGGAATGGAGAACACAAAAAACAGGATGACAGTTTCCTGATGGGGGAGGAGGCATAGCCATCAGGTGGGCACAGGAAAGGCTCTTAATGTTCCATACAGTAACCTACATGGCGGGTATACATGTGCTTATTATTTTTTTAACTGTGCGTATGGTTTATAAAAATCCTTTGTATGTGTGATATATACATTTCACAATTTAAACCAAACAAAAGTTTGGATAAATAAATAAAAGAATTATCTGGGGAGCTTGTTAAGAGGGTAGACTCCTAACTCCAGTACAATTCTGATCCAGGGATCTGATGACCTGGGAACCCACATTTTTAGATGATGCCAATGGAGGTGATTAAAGATCACACCTTGGGTTTCCCTGGAGGTCTGCTGGTTAAGAATCCACCTCACAATTCAAGGGACGCCGATTCGATCTTTGATCCAGGAAGATCCCACATGCCACAGGGCAACTGAGTCCGTGTGCCACAGGTACTGAAGCCTGCGTGCCCCGGAGCTTGTGCTCCACAACAAGAAGCCACTGAGCCACCAGGGGAGCCGCTTTGATCATTTGGATTGATGCTAACTTCAATACCAGACCACCTGACCCGCCTCTTGAGAAACCTGTATGCAGGTCAGGAAGCAACAGTTAGAACTGGACATGGAACAACAGACTGGTTCCAAATAGGAAAAGGAGTACGTCAAGGCTGTATATTGTCACCCTGCTTATTTAACTTCTATGCAGAGTACATCATGAGAAAGCCTGGGCTGGATGAAGCACAAGATTGGAATCAAGATCACTGGAATCAAGATTGCCGGGAGAAATATCAATAACCTCAGATATGCAGATGGCACCACTCTTATGGCAGAAAGTGAAGAGGAACTAAAGAGCCTCTTGATGAAAGTGAAAGAGGAGAGCGAAAAAGTTGGCTTAAAGCTCAACATTCAGAAAACAAAGATCATGGCATCTGGTCCCATCACTTCATGGCAAGTAGATGGGGAAACACAGTGGAAACAGTGGCTGACTTTATTTTGGGGGGCTTCAAAATCACTGCAGATGGTGATTGCAGCCATGAAATTAAAAGACGCTTACTCCTTGGAAGGAAAGTTATGACCAACCTAGACAGCAAGTTAAAAAGCAGAGGCATTACTTTGCCAACAAAGGTCCGTCTAGTCAAGACTATGGTTTTTCCAGTTGTCATGTATGGATGTGAGAGTTGGACTATGAAGAAAGCTGAGCACTGAAGACTTGATGCTTTTGAACTGTTGGAGAAGATTCTTGAGAGTCCCTTGGACAGCAAGGAGATCCAACCAGTCCATCCTAAAGGAGATCAGTCCTGGGTGTTCATTGGAAGGACTGATGTTGAAGCTGAAACTCCAGTACTTTGGCCACCTGATGCGAAGAGCTGACTCTTTGGAAAAGACCCTGATGCTGGGAAAGATTGCGGGCAGGAGGAGAAGGGGACGACAGAGGATGAGATGGTTGGATGGCATCACCGACTCAATGGACATGAGTTTGGGTGGCCTCTGGGAGTTGGTGATGGACAGGGAGGCCTGGCATGCTGCAGTTCATGGGCTCGCAAAGAGACGGACACGACTGAGTGACTGAACTGAACTTCAGTGATGAAGTTAAGGTGATATCAGTCCCAACACTGAGTTATGACATCAAGCATATTTCTCAACCTCTCCTTACCTTGGCTTTCCTCACCTTTAAAATGGGCATGATAAGTTCAGCATGGCCCCTGCTAAGTGCAAAGATGGAAGCTAAGGTGCTGTAAGTCATTAAAAAAAAGGCTACCAAATTCTCCTTGTTAGGCAAATTTCAACAGTCCCGGAACTCCAAGAGAGCTGGAGCTCCTCGCACAGTGCTTGGCACATAGAGAGCCCACAGCCAGTGTGCGTCTAATAAGCAACTAGTAAGAGCGCAGGCAACAGCCACCAATTTTTGACTTGGATTGTTCCCTTCAATCAGTACATAGCACACTCAAAACTGCCAGTTTTCTCCCTTTCTGTGTTCAAAAAACCAGGTTCCACCTTCTTTTGATAGTGAGGAGGGGTGAGGCTATAGGTCATAGAAAAATGTATACTGTGTAAATAAATCATTCATGCCAGAGCTCCCTGTGATCACAGGCTGCTGCCGCTGCTAAGTCGCTTCAGTCGTGTCCGACTCCATGAGATCCCATAGACGGCAGCCCACCAGGCTCCCCCGTCCCTGGGATTCTCCAGGCAAGAACACTGGAGTGGGTTGCCATGTCCTTCTCCAATGCATGAAAGTGAAAAGTGAAAGTGAAGTCTCTCATTTCGTGTCCGACTCGTAGAGACCCCATGGACTGCAGCCCACCAGGCTGCAGTTCAAGTTCAAGTTCAAGTTTAGTCGCTCAGTCGTGTCCGAATCGCAGCGCGCCAGGCCTCCCTGTCTATCACCAACTCCTGGAGTTCACTCAGACTCATGTCCATTGAGTCGGTGATGCCATCCAGCCATCTCATCCTCTGTCGTCCCCTACTCCTCCTGCCCCCAATCCCTCCCAGCATCAGAGTCTTTTCCAATGAGTCAACTCTTCACATGAGGTGGCCAAAGTACTGGAGCTTCAGCTTTAGCATCATTCCTTCCAAAGAAATCCCAGGGCTGATCTTCAGAATGGACTGGTTGGATCTCCTTGCAGTCCAAGGGACTCTCACGAGTCTTCTCCAACACCACAGTTCAAAAGCATCAATTCTTCGGCGCTCAGCCTTCTTCACAGTCCAACTCTCCGATCCATACATGACCGCAGGAAAAACCATATCCTTTGGAAGCCTCTAAAGCCCCTCTACTGTTCCTCCGCCCACTGTCCTCCCGAAGCCCCGCCCACGGGCCCGCCCTCAATCTAGCCCGGCCCCGCCCGGGAGGCCCCTCCCTGTCCACGAGGCCCCGCCCCGTCAGGCCCCGCGGCCTCGCGGTCACATCTCACACCTTCTCGCAGCCCCCGCGCTCCTGCCGAGGCCCCGTCCCCCGCCCACCCCCGATCTAACCCCTCCCCTTGTCGAGGCCCCGCCCCATCAGGCCCGGCGGCCTCGCGGTCGCGTCTCACACCTCCTCGCAGCCCCGGCGCTCCCGCCGAGGCCCCGCCCCCCGGTCTAGCGCCGCCCCGTCAGGCACCGCCCCGTCGGGCCCCGCGGCCTCGCGGGCGCACCTCATATCTCCTCGCAGCCCCGGCACTCCGGCTGAGGCCCCGCCCCATAACCGGTGGCCGCGGCGGTGCCGGCCTCTCCCGCGGAGTCCGCACACCCGGCGAGACTCGCGGCGACGCGAGGGCGACAGCAAGGCCGGAGGCCTGGGCCCCGGAGCCGAGCCCCCAGCCCCGCACGAGGTAGGCCGGGCGCGCGGGCGGGGAGGGCACCCTGGTCGCTGAGGCCGCGCGGTGGGCGGGCCCGTGGGGCCCTGACCCCCGAGGCGCGCGGGTGCCGGGCCTGGGTTAACGGCTGCGGGCGAGGCCCGTGCACCGCGGCGCACCAAGGCCGGGCGCCGCGCCGGCTTCCTCGTGGGGAGCGGCCTCCACAGTGGGGTCGCTCCCCTCCCCACGGCCTGGCGAGGACTGGGCGCGGGAGGGGAGCGTGACGGCCCCGGGCGCCGACCCTTCGGCTAGGCATGTCGGTGACCCTGAGGCTCCGGGGTCCGGCCGTGGGGAAGGCGGGGCGCGCGCGGCCACCTGGACAGACAGGGAGGGAGGCTGCAGGGGGACGGCGAGATCGTGGGGGACCCGCCCGCTTCTCTCCTAGTCAGACGCCGTCCTTGGAAAAGATGGAAGGCCAGGAGCGGCCGGCGCCCCCCGCCAGCCTATTTGCGGACGGGCACCTGGTCCTGTGGACGCTGTGTTCGGTGCTGCTGCCCGTGTTCATCACCTTCTGGTGCAGCGTCCAGCGGTCGCGCCGGCAGCTGCACCGCAGGGACATCTTCCGCAAGAGCAAGCACGGCTGGCGCGACACGGACCTGTTCAGCCAGCCCACCTACTGCTGTGTGTGCGCGCAGCACATCCTGCAGGGCGCCTTCTGCGACTGCTGTGGGCTGCGCGTGGACGAGGGCTGCCTCAAGAAGGCCGACAAGCGCTTCCCCTGCAAGGAGATCATGCTCAAGAGTGACAGCAAGGCCGTGGACGCCATGCCCCACCACTGGATCCGGGGAAACGTCCCCCTGTGCAGTTACTGTGTGGTTTGCAAGCAGCAGTGCGGCAACCAGCCCAAGCTCTGCGATTACAGGTACGGCTTCGGTGGGTCCTGATTGCCCCACAGTGCTTGGAGGGAGTCAGGCTTTTCAAAGTGGGTGTCAGCAGCCTGCTTTGATCGCCACAAAAGACCTCACCTGCCCACTTAGAGGAAACAAGTTAATATATAGCCCTGGAATGGTAGAACGAGGCAGCTTTGCAGTAGTTATTTGTCGAGTGCTTCTGGCCCACACTCCTTAGCCAGCCTGCCCTTTTTGGGTAATAAAACTTGGCTCTTAACTTTCATCCAGAGGTCTCTAAGTGCTGCAGACTTTACGGCCAATGTAGGTTATATTTTAACTTTTGCTAATTATTGATTAGCTCCATTTTGCATAAAGAAAAATGAAGTATGGACCAGTTAATTTTTCCCTAAAATTGCAAAACTGATTCATCCTGGGTTTTGTATTATGAATGTACAATGAAAACTAGTGTCCTTCCAGGGCAGCACTTCAGGTATCTCTTTTTAATATAGGTTTGGTGCTATAGTGCACACTCCAAAAGAACACTTAAAGGAATACTCCTTTTGCCAGATGGTCTTTCAGGACCTTTGGCATCTTAGCCAAGCGACTTTGATTAAGCCAAGAATATTTTAATAGCTTTTAAATACACATTTGTGTACTTAAATATTGTCTGAAAATAGGTGAAGCTGTTCTTTGCTTGTGTTACACATTGGTAATAAAAGGGGATGCTCCTCTGCAGATTATCTGTGCTAATTCATTTTACATGAGAGAATTTGATAGAGAATTTTACTCAGTGGTAAAATAGAATTGGCCTTCAGAATTTCTAACCTCCAGTACAGTCTTGTCTCTGCCTTAAGTCTGGACATCTTCACTGTGTTGGATTTTGTTTCTGACAAGTTGAAAAGTCCCTCGCCATGTTTAAGAACAGAAATAGAAAACTGGCATGAGATAGCAGGTTACTTTTTTTGTTTGTATTTTGTTTTTAAAAGTACTCTTTTTAAATTAGCATGAGCACTGTTATATCAACAATTATTTCTAACATCTTACACATCAGATTAAGACTTTTAAAATATACTTTCAACAACTACAGTTTTATAACCATTTTTACTTGATATCTTTCAAATTTAGGTGTCCTTTTGGCCTCAGTGAGAGCTCAGGTACCAGTATCTTTTTAAAAATTTTTCGTAATTCTCTTGCTAGTTAAACTTTTAGAGAATTGGGATTGGTTTAAATGAAGGCATGAATTAAGTATTATTTCCTTCCCTTCTTTTTGTCTGTGCAGAATTAGATTAAAATGATTTCTGTAAATATCTTAACTGCATTTCAGTTACTCCTTAGCAAATAATCACAGTGCTCTGATTCTCCAATTAAGTGACCTTTCTAGAAATACATATCTGATGGGGTCTGTGTTTAAAGCCCTTCCCTAACCCCCGTCACTTGCAGTGATGGTCTTTCAGTATAAACTCCAGATGCTTAACATGGTAGATAAGGTCCTTGTGCTCTCTGGACCATCCCTGCCCTTGTAGTCGTATCTACCACTGTCTGCATTAAGCTTGACGCACCAGCAACATCAGGCTGGTTGTGGTTTCCTTTAAATACCGACTTTTCACATTACCCTTCTTTTCCTCAAGGCTGAAGTATCCTCTCCCTGGCTACCTTCTTGGCATCCTTAATGACTATCTTGTGCCCTTTCCTCCAGGAATCCTTCCCTAATCTACTCATCCCTGCCCCTAATTTTTCCTTCTTGATGATGACATAATATCCTGTGTCAGTGGTTCTTGAAATAAGGTCCCCAGACTAGCAGCATCAGTATCACTCAGAAACTTGGTAGAAATGCAGATTCTAACACAGATTTAGATTAGCACACAGAATAAAAACCAGATATTTGCATCTAACACAAAATGAAATAAAAATATTTGCATTATTTGAGACATACTTAAACCAAAAAATTATTTGTTACCTACAATCCAGATTTAACTGAGCATCTTCTATTTTTCCTGGCAACGTTAGCCTCACCCCAGACCCAGTGGATCAGAAACTTAGGCTGGGAACCAATAATCTTTGCTTTAACAGGCCCTGCACGTGATTCTAAAGCTTAAGAATTACTGCTATATTTATGTACTTCTTAAACATGAGCCTCTGTCCTTAAAGACCTCCTTTTCCTCCTTAGCTTGTTCTCCGGGTTACTGAGCAGTCTCTCCCTAGCATGCTAGAACCCTTAACCCGTGGTAAAAATGGTTTCTTTACAATTTAGGAAATGTTTATTATTCCCAGAAGAAAGGGGCAGTGACCTGAAATATTAATAGTATGTATTCTGCAGTGCTCTGATTTATTTTAGCTGATCATTTTATGTAGGATTACAGTCTGCTGTGACCTTCTGCAGGAATGAGATATTTCAGATAAAGAAACTAAATATTTATAACCTTTAAACACAGACCAGACTGTCCTTCTTTGGATTTTATCCAGCCCTGGGGAGGGCTCCTTCTGTGACTGCCTCACATTCTTAGGAAGTCCAAGATTTCAAGTGAACCATGAAGACTATTCCATTAGATAGAATTTCAAAGGGCCATGTGATACCTGATTTTAAAACCTGCAACCCAGTTAAAAACTACAGAATAAGTGACAAAGGACTTTTAATTTGGCCCCATTGTCATTATTTAGGTTTCCCGTGCTAAGCGTCGGTTTTGTGCCAGGCGCCGTGTTGGGCCCTGTTTTCTCTGTAGCCGTCTCTCTTTTTTGTGTTTGCTGCTCCCACCTCGCCCATGGCAGAGCATGTTTGCACCTAGTATCCTCTCTTCTCTTGCCTCACGCTGCTTTTCTTTCTTCGCACCTCTCGTCTGACTAAAATAGGAAGTTGGGTTCTCTTTTTTAAGTATTCATTACGTTATTGAATAAAACTGTGTTCTGTCTCTTGTTAGGAAAACTTTTTGGTTTATATTATATTTCTATTTATAAAACACTTCTATTTATATCCTTTTCACTACACCCCACCCCCACATACATACCCACTGTGATTAATAATACAAAACTTCTGACTGTTAGAAAGCGATATTGGCAACTTTAGGCTTTGATCTTAACTTTTTGATTTTACATTCTATTGGTATGTGTTTATTCATTTCATTAATTATGTGAAACAATGAAAGAGAACAAGTTATCTTCTGGAGCAGAGGTGGGCCAACTTTTTCTATAAAGAGCCAAAGCTAAGCATTTCAGGCTTTGCAGAGCATATGGTCTGTCATAATTAACTCACTCTACCATCCATCATAGTGCAAAACCAGCAAGAGACATAAATGAATCTATATTCCAATAAAACATATTCCAAAATTAGGAGGCAGGTATGTTTGTAGTTTGTAGTTTGAACCCCATTCTAACATGAATTTCTTAGGTGACCATCTCAGTTTCACATATAATTCTGTTGCCTCTTCCAGCATACTGAGAACTGGTACCTTTTGGTAAAGTTACTAAGGGGCAACTTTAGAGAAACTAATAAGCAGTGTTGCCAGCAAGTGGTTTTTTTTGCCTTGTGAACTTTTTTTTAATAAGGCAGTCATACTCCTGCACAAAAATACTCATAGGGTCATGTTCTATGTGTTCATAAGATGATGAACATGATTATGATTCATGATGATATTTACTTGTCAAAACTCAAGAAATGTACGTATTTATAGATTTCATCATATATAAAATCAAAAGAAAAAATCTAAACAGTGATATGCCTGCTTGCTGAGGTATTTAGGAGATATTCTAATGTCTGCAATTTACTTTTGTGCACCAAAAAAAAAAAAGCCTTCCCAGGTAGCTCAGATGGTAAAGAAACCACCTGCAGTGCAGGAGACCCCGCGTTTGATCCCTGTGTTAGAAAAATCCCCTGGAGAAGGGAATGGCAACCCACTCCAGTATTCTTGCCTGGAGAATCCCATGGGTAGAGGAGCCTCACGGGCTACAGTCCATGGGTTCTCAGAGAGTCAGGCATGACTGAGGGGCTAAGCACGCATGAAATGGATAGACAGAAATGAAGCAAAGTAATTACAGTAAGTTACTAATGCTGGAATATGGGTGGTGGGCTTACCTGTGTTGCTGTTAAAAAATTTTTTTCTAATGCAAAACATTTGAAAAAGCAAGGAGACTACCCTTGTATTTTTGGAAATAGTTGCGGAAGTATTGAAAGGTGAAATTTCATTAATGTCCACAATTTTCTTTCCAAATGATTCATCAAAATATGAGTTTATTTTGAAAGAAAGAAAATATGAGAGAAAAATGTTAATTAAGGATCAGAGCTAAGGGTTGGTTTAAAAGTATTCATTTTGCTATTCTTTTGACATCTGTGTAAGGGTTTAAAATTTTTCAAAATAGGGAAAGAATAAAGATTATAAACAATCACTCAAAAAGATGATTGCTAAAACTAAAATACTAAAATGTTGCTATTAATGTCTTATTTTCCTATCAGATTTGAAATCTAGGTAAAGTAAAACACCGGTTAAAAAATATGTAAAGAGACCAGGTCCCAATTTTGATTATGGTATTTCTCAGGAAAAACAAGAGTGCTGCCTAAGGAATGAGTATGTTGGCTTTACTTTCACAGAGCAAAGGCTGATAATAGCCATCATCTTGGTTAAAACAGTCTTTTCTGAAATTTATGAGAATTTAGTGAATGATAAAGGTGTCACAAATCAATGGGATAGAAAAGATGACTTTATCAGTCATGCTTGGACAAGTGCTCTTTGAGAGGAAAACAGTTAACTCTTCATATCACGCTCTATACCAAAATAAACTCCAGATGGATTGAAGCAGGAATTGTTAGTTCATAGATAAGGTTCCAGGAAGCCTAACACTTTCATGAGATTCTCAGTGGAATCTGTAGCCCCAGAAGGTTAAGAAGCACAGGATTAAAGCTGAATTGTGAGGGGGAAAATAGCTATAGGCGAATGTTTATCTAATTTGGAAAGGTAAAGGTCTTCAAAGCTTGAAAACATTTAAATAAACCACAAAGGGAATATAAATCTGTCTAGCAAAAAATAAACTTAAGTAGATTAAAATAGTAAATTTAAGAGAAAACTGAAATATTTGCGGGAAATATGACAGAAAAGAAGTTGATATCCTACATCACTAACAGTTATTAAAACCTAGTAAAAGATAGGCTATGAATCAGTTCACAAAACAAGGTAGAAAAATTATTCAGCTTCATCTAGTGATCAAAGATCTCAAAATTAAAACAACGAAGTACTTTTCCACTCATCAAATTATCAAGGAAAAGTGTTGAGCGAGTATTAAATATGATGGACACCTTTGTGTGCTGGTTGATACCATTCTGGACAGACATCTCAAGAAACTTAGGAAAATGCATGCCTTTTGATTCAGTAATTTGACTTCTAAAGATTCCAGGGAAATAATCTCATTTATGTTTAAGGTTGTGCATCATGTTGTTTATACTTAGACAAACTATCTAAATTTTTTAAAAGGGGGAGGATTAAATGAATTATGTTATGTCCATGTGATGTGATATTATACATCTTTACAAGCTATGTTTTTAAAAAAAATACTTAATGGCATAGGACAGAACTCATGATACAATTTCCGAGGAAAAGTACCTCCAGACATATATACATTGTTACCCCTAACATTAAAAATAAATATATGAGGACTATAAAACTGAGATTAAATATATCAAAAAGAGTAACTAGCTCTAGATGACTTTTATGTCTTTCTATATTTTCTAAATTCTCAAGCATAAGAGGCCTCCCTGGTGGCCGGGAAAGAATCTGCCTGCAGTGCAGGAGACCTGGGTTTAATTGGCTGGATCGGGAAGATCTAGATTCTGGAATACCCACTTGCATGCCTTGCCTCCCATACCAGCAAATTTTACTCTGTCTTGAAAGTTGATAGCTTGGTGGGCTACAGTCCACGGGGTCGCAAAGAGTCGCACACGACTGAGCAACTTCATTTTCACTTTCACTTAAAAGAAAAAATCCTCCACTGATATGGTGAATTACTGCTTAATTTGATTTGTGCTTTGTTGCAGATTACTAGTTAAATTTGGGCTTCTGGTGGCTCAGCATATAGAATCCACCTGCAATGCAGGAGATGTGGGTTCAGTCCCTGGGGCAGGAAGATCCCCTGGAGAAGGGGAATGGCTACCAACTAGAGTATTCTTACCTGGAGAATTACATGGACAGAGGAATCTGGCAGGCTACAGACCATGGGGTCACAAAGTGTCAGACACTACTGAGCGACTAACACTTTTACTTTCAAGCCAATATCAACTAAAATACACTTTTAAAAATTTATTCAAGTAGTTTATGAATATATATTGATGTTTAGTAACTCAAACAATACAAAAGAACGTAGAGTAAAAAAATGAGTGTTCTCCTTCCTCAGTCCCACGTTTCTTCCCAGAGGAAACCGTTGTGAAATAATTCAGAGGGGTTTCCTTTCAGATTATTTTCAATAACAATACACTAGTTTAAAGTGTATAGTAGAACAGTAAGTGGAGGTAAAATACTTTGGCTATATAAGCAGTCAGTTGTAATTTCTCAAGCTTAGGTTGAAAGCAAGTGTTAACAAAGTCTGTGATGCAAGTTATTTTACATTTTCCCTCTAACAGATCATGCAGATAATTATAATTTCAGCAGTAATTAGGATTCTTGAGTTAATAGCAGTAATTACTTGACAAAACTGAACATCCAACCGGAAAAAAACAACCTTAAAATAGAAGTCCAAGAGAGTTGACCTTGGGGTGAAAGAGTTTGTATCCTCTTTTTTTTTTTTTTTAAGTTACAACCATTGTTTTCTGTTGGCCTGCTCTTATCTGTACAGTCAGATCTGCCTGATCCGTGAGCGGATTAAATACTTAGTAGATTAATAATAGAAACCTAAGACCTTTGCCAGTCTATTCTCATTTCATATATGATTTAAACAGAGAGACAAATTTGAACATAAATGTCTCTGCCTATAATTTAGATGTAAACATATAGATTTGTTTCATATTAACTGCCAATAAGAAATTGACTGTTTTGCTATCTTTGCTGAAGTGGTCACAGATGGTTATAAATCAGGAGGTTTTCAGACTGGACCTTGAGGAACTCTTCAAGTACTGGGGCCAGTGAGGTGTTTAAGCTGCAGGCCTCTAGGCCTAATGACCCTGTTCCAGCCAAAGCCCAAATACATAGTACAGAGAACCATTATTCTAGACCAGCTTTGCTTACATGGATTACATCTACTGATATTTACCACATTATAAATTAAAACTGAGAAACGGTTAAAATATTCACTTTAAAAATAATACTGGTAACAAAATATTTTGTGAAAATAGAGGAAAGTGACATCGTTTTATATTTTTGATGTGGAAGTCAGCTAGAGGCTTGTATCTCTTTCTGCATTCAGTCCATTGATTTGGCACATACCATAAAGCTTCCAGAAAATTCTACTGTATGCTTCTGATAGAAATGAAGGTGAAATAACATCTTATATTACTATTAAAATGGTTTCAACCTCAGAGACACCCTGAAATGATCTTCCCTAGACCACACTTTAAGAACTACTGTTAAACAAGTTTATTCAAAGTTTATTGCTCTATTTTGACTGTGTAGAAAGCAATTATAAATTTTTATTTGCCAGATTTTTTCATTGGTGATGAGATTACAATTTGTTTTTTTGACAAAAATGATTGGTTTACAGATTAGTATGATTATGGTTTCCAATTACTATCTGTTTTTTTTCCTTCCCTCAGGTGCATTTGGTGTCAGAAAACAGTACATGATGAGTGTATGAAAAATAGCTTAAGGAATGAAAAGTGTGATTTTGGAGAATTCAAAAACCTCATCATTCCACCAAGTTATTTAACCTCCATTAATCATATGCGTAAAGACAAAAAAACAGATTATGAAATGGTAATCAGAGTTTATTTTTCTTTACATAATTGACTTCCACAAGGTTATTTAAGTCAGTGTGAAACTCTGAGAACTGTGTGTGTTCGAAGAATCATTATGGTAAGCCATGATACCCTACCCACTTCCTAAAGATGTGCCATGAACTTTGGCACTTGAGTTCCGTCAGGTCTAAGGAGAAATTGGGATGTGTTATATTTTGGGCTTCCCTCATAGCTCAGTTGGTAGAGAATCTGCCTATAGTGCAGGAGACCCGGGTTCGATTCCCGGGTCAGGAAGATTCCCTGGAGAAGGAAATGGCAGCCCACTCTAGTATTCTTGCCTGGAAAATCCCATGGACAGAGGAGCCTAGACAACTTAGCGGCTAAACCACCACCACCATATTGTGAAAGTGAAAGTGTTAGTCACATGGACTGTACCCCCCAGCCCGCCAGGAGCCCTCCAGGCTCCTCTGTCCGTGGGATTTTCCAGGGAAGAATACTGGAGCAGGTAGCCATAAGTCCCAGGAACCTGTATTTGTTTTAAGTTTTCAGATGACTGATGAACAGCCAGGTTTGGGACTCATTATTGTCGGTAAAAAGAAAACAGATTTTTCCTCACACGTTGCTCTGAAGAGTGTTTTCCTTTGGAACCTCATATAGGGTACCTGGAGATAAGAATTTATGTTGCACATTAGATTCTGCCACAAATAATAGTGAACATTCCCACAAGGGAAGTCCAAAATAGACATTTTAAAATTTAAAAACATTATGTTTAATGTTATTGTGATACTTTTTAAAAAAATACGCAACCCCTTATGTCTCTGAATTCAGTCTGACCTCACAGGAGACTGAGGATCACCAAGTAAAACCAGGGAGCATCTTCACTAATGCTTATACCCACGAGGGGAAGGGGAGAGGAAAGAAGTGTTCAGGTTAGAGAAACAGGAATTTAACGTGATTTAGGGCTTTGTACAAATCTGGATTCTCGAGTCTATTTCTGAATACGCCATTCAAAAAAATCAAAAAGCTTGACAATGAGAGTACAGCCGGAAAAGCGCAGTCAGGGTTTAGAGAGGGGGGATGAGTGTCCCCCTGTGAAGGGCTGAGGTGCGCTGCCTGGGAGGCAGGACTGAACAGCGCAGTCAGGGTTTAGAGAGCGGGGATGAGTGTCCCTCCTGTGAAGGGCTGAGGTGCGCTGCCTGGGAGGCAGGACTAAACAGTGGTGCTTCAGGCGATTGGACACAGCAGTCAGATGGAGGAGCAAAGGAGATTAGTCCTTACTGCAGGAATCAAAAGTAGAAAGTTACTGAAAGGCAGGTTTTTAACTCAGTTTAAGTCGAAATTTTCTAGTAATTTGAGTTAGCAGTGGAATTCCTTGTTCAGTGAGTTCCTTCTTACATGAGTACCCAAGTGTATACTGGATAACTCATCTAGAATAATGTAGAAGAGATTTATATTAATATATTAAGCAGAAATTAAATTAATTCGTCTCTTTCCATTCTTAGAATTCTTTGATTTTTATATTGTACTTACTGGGATAGTTGATATTTCTCTCAGCAGATTTACAGCACTGTTGTTAATAAGTAATGAAAAACTACTCACTGTCTTTGAGATATTAAGGTCTTTTAACGCACATTGATTTTTTAGCTCGCCTCTAAACTTGGAAAGCAATGGACTCCATTAATAATTCTGGCCAACTCTCGTAGTGGAACTAACATGGGAGAAGGATTGCTGGGAGAATTCAGGATCCTCCTAAATCCCGTCCAGGTAACCGAAGAGGAGACCTTTCTTTCTGTAGTAATCTTTTCATTTCATTTGTACATTTTCCCTAAATTGTAATGGTTGTTAATGCTTTAAGCCAGTAATCACCTGGTTATAGGGAAGAATAATAATTATGAAAATAGTATTGAGCTGTCTGAATTTGTGGAGGAAGAGGGGTTCTCATGGTGGGGATGTAAACGGTGCAGCAACTTTAGCAACCACTTGGACACTTTCTTAAAAATTCAAACCTAAATTTCCCATACCATATAGCACTTATAGGAATCTACCCAACAGAAACGAAAACATATATCCCGCAAATACTTTTATGCAGATTTCCATAGCAGCATTTTTCGTGATAGCCCGTAAGTGAAAAGCCCATCAGTCACTGGCGGGATAAAAGGAAATGTGACGTACCCACACGAATGGAATATTCAGTGATAAAAAGGAATGCTAGTGCATACATACTACAAATTAGATGGCCCTCGAAACCATGTGAGTGAGAGGAGCACAGTGCCGGGGGTCAGTACCGCATAACTCCCTTCATACGATCTGTTCAGAGAGGGCAAATCTGTAGAGCCAGAGAGTACATCAGTGATGGCCTAAGACGAGGGCTGGAAATTAGGAGTGACTGATGGACACTTACTAATGGGAAATCTTACTGGAGCAGCGAAAATGTGCTAAACTGAATGATGCACAGCTCACTAAGCTTCCTAAAATTCATTTAGTTGTTGACTTTAAATCAGTGAATTTCATTATATGTAAGTTATACCTCAATTTTAAAAGTAAGAATAAAAGGTTCATGCCATTGAGACTGAGATGACTTGCTAGCAGCTTCTACTTTGAAAAACTAAACAACCCATTGTGCAGCAATCATTCTTTCCAATTTGTAATTTTCCCTTTCAACGTTGTACAACTTAAGAAAATATAAAAACAATTTTAAAAGGAAAGAGAAAGGGAAGTTCCCTGGGAGTTCAGTGGTTAGGACTTGGCATTTTCACTGCCATGGCCTGGGGTTCAACCCCTGGTTGGGGACCTAAGATCACACAAGCCTCGCAATCACCTGCTGTACCTCTACACAAATACATCAGTTGTTTTCATTCCTCCATGTTCTTTTCCATGAATTGTGCATGTGTTTATATACTGGCATTTCTTTAGAAGTAATCTAAGTTTGCATTTACCTAAAAGTGTATTCTCCCATGTTGCAACCTGCTGCTGCTGCTGCTGCTGCCAAGTCGCTTCAGTCGTGTGTCCGACTCTGTGCGACCCCAGAGACGGCAGCCCACCAGGCTCCCCCATGGGATTCTCCAGGCAAGAACACTGGAGTGGGTTGCCATTTCCTTCTCTGATGCATGAAAGTGAAAAGTGAAAGTGAAGTCGCTCAGTCATGTCCGACTCCTAGTGACCCCGTGGACTGCAGCCCACCAGGCTCCTCCGTGGGATTTGAAAAACTAAACCACCAGGGGTTGAACCCCAGGCTGATGGCAGTGACAATGCCAAGTCCTAACCACTGAACTCCCAGGGAACTTCCCTTTCCCTTTCCTTTTAAAATTATTTTCATATTTTCTTAAGTTGTACAACGTTGAAAGGGAAAATTACAAATTGGAAAGAATGATTGCTGCACAATGGGTTGTTTAGTTTTTCAGCTAAATCCCATCCATGGGATCTGCCAGGCAAGAGTACTGGAGTGGGTTGCCATTGCCTTCTCCAGTGTTGCAGCCCAGTCCTCATAATTATATATGTGATGACTAAGAAACCGTCAGGTGGATGTATCCATATTTATACAGTCTCCTGCTGATGGCAGTCGAGTTTGTCTCTACAATTGTATGATTATAAATAATGCTGCACTGAATATCTTTATACACAGTTTTTTCATCTTTTGAAATACTTTCCTAGATCATTTATAGAATTATAGGTATTATGGATCCTTCCATCTTTATGTCATTTCACTCATATTGCAAAATTGTTTTCCAGAAATGTGTACTACTTGCACTGATAATGGATTTTTTAAAGCCCGTACAGAATAGGCAGCACTAGTTAGAGGTGAACTTAGCACAGCCTGGCTTTAGGGAACATAAAGGTGGCAGTATTGTACAGTGGATAGAAGACAGGGTTCCACTTCTGTGTCAGCACTTCATTACCAGAGGAAGCGCAGGCAAGTTCTCTAGCCTCCCTGTGTCTCCATCTCCAGGAGACTGCTGTTTGCTCGTGCTTTTCAGGGGCCACCTCAGGGCTTCCCTGGTGGCTCAGCTGGTACAGAATCCGCCTGCCACATGGGAGACCTGGGTTCCATCCCTGGGTCAGGAAGACCCCCTGGAGAAGGGAAAGGCTACCCACTCCAGTATTCTGGTCTGGAGAATTCCATGGACTGTATAGTCCATGGGATCGCAAAGAGTTGGACACGACTGAGCGACTTTCACTCACTTCACTCAGGATGAGCCACAGTGACTATAGTCTGGTATACTGCCCAGCATAAAGATAAATGCCAGCGTTGTTATTTAAGCACATCTAGGTCCTCATCTAGAGGGAAATTATCCTCACAGGTGGGTGACAGTGTGGGGTAAAATAATTTTTTCCTTTTCTTTCACATTATAGGTTTTCGATGTTACTAAAACTCCCCCCATCAAAGCCCTACAACTTTGTACTCTTCTTCCCTATGACTCAGCTCGAGTGCTTGTCTGTGGAGGGGATGGGACTGTCGGCTGGGTCCTGGATGCCCTTGACGAAATGAAGATTAAGGTATCCGTCCTTAAGGTCTCCTTGCCTCTCACAGAAGCACTTCCAAGAAAGTTACACAGTATTTGTGGTTATATTTTTTATTATGCAGGTGAATATTAGAAGACCTTGCCAACCTTGAATATTGTGATTGAGCAGTTATTATTTGTATCTTTATTGCTTTGGGCTTTAAATTTTACCAAATATTATTACCCTCCAAATAGTCTGAAGAGAAAAATCTAAAATAATCTTCTGTATTGTAGGGACAAGAGAAATACATTCCACAAGTTGCAGTCTTGCCTCTGGGAACAGGCAATGATCTGTCCAATACCTTGGGGTGGGGAACAGGTTATGCGGGAGAAATCCCAGTTGCACAAGTCTTAAGAAACGTGATGGACGCAGATGGAATTAAACTAGATCGGTAAGTTATACTTGCCCTCAAAAGTGATGGCTTGAGCTTTGGGAACACTGCTTGACTTATGAACGAGGACTGGTGTAGCTATCAAGGTAACTGTGGTTCAAATGTAAAAGACTGGGCCAGTTGCACTCACGTGTGGACACTGGCGCTTCATCTTGCTGCTGCATATTGTGTCGTTGTGCAAGTCATAAGTTAGGTGACAAGTTAGGCTGAGCACTCCTCTCGAGATTTACGTAGCCACTTAAATGTGCTCATTTCCCAAAAGCTGTTTTAATGGAAGAACCGTATCTACCAGACATCCAGAGTTGATTGGTAATAATTATAATTAACTGACAGTTAATTTGTTAGTAATTACTGATATTTTTAAACCTGTTTTTTAGGTGGAAAGTTAAAGTAACAAATAAAGGATACTACAACTTAAGAAAACCCAAGGTATGTTTTAGGGCTGCAGTTGCTAGTGGTTTCAGCAGACATGACGGGGTGCTCCCACCGTGGCACTGCAGGGGGACGCAGCAACAGGCGCTTATCTCTGGGGAGCTGGTTATGGAGCAGGCTGCAGGTGTGCCTGGTTCTCCCCTGGTAGATCAGGCGGGAAAGATTTCAGGGGAAGTGACATGGGAGTTGGTCCTTAAAATGTAAGTATAATTTAGATCAACAGAGAAAGAAACAGAAGTCTCCCCAGGCAGAGGAAGTAGACTGGCGGCCGCCAGCTTGGTCAGCAAATGGCACATAATACGGAGGCAGCACAGCGACGGCAGATCTGTATTTTTAAAAAGATGCATTGGATTTTGGTTTTCTCAGAGTATGTGCCCAGGAGCGGGATTGCTGGACCACATGGTAGTGCTATTTTTAGTTTTTAAGGAGCCTCCATACTGGTCTCCACAGCAGCTCTATCAGTTCACATTCCTGCCAACAGTGCAGGGGGGTTCCCTTTTCTCTGCACCCTCTCCAGCATTTATTGTTTGTAGATTTTATGATGATGGTCGTTCTCACCAGTGGGAGATGATACCTCACTGCAGTTTTGGTCTGCATTTCTCTAATAATTAGTGACGTTAAGCATCTTTTCATGTGCCTCTTTGCCGTCTGTATTGTCTTCCTTGCAGAAAATCATAAGTAGAAAAGATACATGCCAGTGTTCATTACAGCACTGTTCACGTGGCAGGAGCCTGACGGCCCAGCGACAGGCGCGTCGTAAAGCAGATGTGGTGAATGCGTGCAGTGGGCATCATTTCAGTTCAGCCCCTCAGTCGCGCCTGACTCTGGCCCCACGGACTGCAGTGCACCAGGCTTGCCTGTCCATCACCAGCTTCCAGAGCTCACTCAAACTCATGTCCACTGAGTCGGTGATGCCACCCAGCCATCTCATCCCCTGTCATCCCCTTCAATCTTTCCCAGCATCGGGGTCTTTTCCAGTGAGTCAGTTCTTCACATCAGGTGGCCAAAGTATAGCAGCTTCAGCTTCAGCATCAGTCCTTCCAATGAATATTCAGGACTGATTGCCTTTAGGATTGACTCATTCAATCTCCTTGCAGTCCAAGACTCTCAAGAGTGTTCTCTAACACCATAGTACAAAAGCATCAATTCTTTGGTGCTCAGCTTTCTTTATGGTCCAACTCTCACATCCATATATGACCACTGAAAAAAACATAGTTTTGACTATACTGACCTTTGTCAACCAAGTAATCTCTCTGCTTCTTAATATGCTGTCTAAGTTGGTCATCACTTTTCTTCCAAGGAGCAAGCATCTTTGAACTTCATGGCTGCAGTCACCATCTGCAGTGATTTGGGAAACCACAAAAATAAAGTCTGTCACTGTTTCCATGTTCCCCCATCTATTTGCCATGAAGTGATGGGACCAGATGCCATGATCTTAGTTTTCTGAATGTTGAGTTTTAAGCCAACTTTTTCACTCTCTTCTTTCACTTTCATCAAGAGGCTCTGTAGTTCCTCTTCGCTTTCTGCCATTAGAATGTTGTCATCTGCATATCTGAGATTATTGATGTTTCTCCCTGCAGTCTTGATTCCAGCTTGTGCTTCATCCAGTTCAGCATTTTGCATGATGTACTCTGCGTATAAGCTAAATAAACAGGGTGACAATATACATCCTTGACGTACACCCTTCCAGATTTTGAACCAGTTTGTTGTTCCATGTTCAGTTCTAACTGTTGTTTCTTGACCTGCGTAGAGATTTCTCAGGAGGCAGATAAGATGGTCTGGTATTCCCATCTTTTGAAGAATTTTCCACAGTGTGTTGTGATCCACACAGTTAAAGGCTTTAGTATAGTCAGTGAAGTAGAAATAGATGTTTTTCTGGAATTCTCTTGCTTTTTCTATAATCCAATGGATGTTGGCAATTTGATCTCTGCTTCTTCTGCCTTTTCTAAATCCAGCCTGAACATCTGGAAGTTCATGGTTCACATACTGTTGAAGCCTCACTTGGAGAATTTCAAGCATTACTTTGCTAGTGTGTGATATGAGTGCAGTTGTGTGGTAGTTTGAACATTCTTTGGGATTGGAATGAAAACAAACCTTTTCCAGTTCCGTGGCCACTGCTGAGTTTTCCAAATTTGCTGGCATATTGAGTGTAGCACTTTCACAGCATCCTCTTTTAGGATTTGAAATAGTTTATCTGGAATTCCATCACCTCCACTAGCTTTGTTCATAGTGATGCTTCCTAAGGCCCACTTGACTTCACATTCCAGGATGTCTGGCTCTAGGTGAGTGATCACACCATCATGTTTATCTGGGTCATGAAGATCTTTTTTGTATAGTTCTTCTGTGTATTCTTGGCACCTCTTCTTAATATCTTCTGCTTCTATTAGGTCCATACCTTTTCTGTCCTTTATTGTGCCCATCTTTGCATGAAATGTTCCTTTGGTATCTCTAATTTTCTTGAAGAGATCTCTAGTCTTTTTCATTCTATTTTCCTCTATTTCTTTGCATTGATCACTGAGGAAGGCTTTCTTATCTCTCCTTGCTATTCTTTGGAAATCTGCATTCAGATGGGTATATTTTTCCTTTTCTCCCTTGCCTTCCACTTCTCTTATTTTTTCAGCTATTTGCAAGGTCTCCTCAGAGGAGATAAAAATGCCATTTTACCTTTTTGCATTTCTTCTTCTTGGGATAGTTTTGATCACCGTCTCCTGTACAATGTTGCGAACCTCCATCCATAGTTCTTCAGGCACTCTTTCTATACTCAGCCATAAAAAGGAATTATATTGGGTCATTTATAGAGATGTGAATGGCCCTAGAGTCTGTCATACATAGTGAAGTAAGTCAGAGAAAAACAAATATTGTATATTAATGCATGTATGTAGAATCTAGAAAAATGGTACTGATGAACCTTGCAGATCCTGATTTGCAAGTCAGGAGCAGAGATACAGACATAGAGAATGGACTTGGGGACACAACAAGGAAAGGAAGGGGTGGGATGAATCAAGAGATTAGCATTGACATATAGACACACTGCTGCTGCTGCTGCTAAGTCACTTTAGTCATGTCCGACTCTGTGCGACCCCATAGACGGCAGCCCACCAGGCTCTGCCGTCCCTGGGATTCTCCAGGCAAGAATACTGGAGTGGGTTGCCATTTCCTTCACCAGTGCGTGAAAGTGAAGTTGCTCAGTCATGTCCGACTCTTAGCGACCCCGTGGACTGCAGCCCACCAGGCTTCTCCGTCCATGGGATTTTCCAGGCAAGAGCACTGGAGTGGGGCACCATCGCCAGCTGCTGGGAAGCTTCTGCATAACACAGGGAGCTCAGTTTGGTGCTCTGTGGTGACCTAGACGGGTGGGGTGGGGGAGTGGCCACGGGGAGAGATGTCCGAGAGCAAAGGGACATGTGTATACATATAGCTGATTCTCTTGGTTGTACAGCAGAAACTAAGGTAACATTGTAAAGCAGCTAAACTCCAATTTAAAATTAGTAATATATAAAAACAAGAAAGAAAAAAATAAAAAGAAAAAATACTGGGGATAATGTGAAAATGGGTAAGAAACCTGCACTATGACAAAACAAAGGGAATCTTAGGAGGACTACATACTTCCTCACCATAACGCAGCACCTTCCTCGCTATGACTCAGCATTTCCAGACCATGACTCAGCACTTTCCCTGTTCAGAGACGTTTTAGAAGTAGTATTGATCGAGACTTAGCAACTGATTGCTATTAGGGGAAGCGGGAAAAAAAACTTTACTACGAGATTTCTAGTTTTTGTGACAGGGTGTGTGAAAATGACATTAACCAAAATAAGAAAAATAGGGTTTCAGGTGTGAATAGGAAGAAAATGCGTTAATATTCAGGGCATGTCAACCTTTAGTCTGTGACCCACTGAACAAGAAGTCAGAAATGCAGTCTATTGCTCAGGGGGAAGACCAAGTGCAGCTCGGTTGAGGAACCCAGGCTGGATTGGGAAGTAAGATAAACTGAGCAGGCACCAAGAGCCTAATGGAGACTGGAAAATTGAGAACCTGAGAAGTACTGGAAGTAACAAGCAAATATAATGAGAACACAGGATTGGAAAACCTGGGTGTAGAGTAGAACTGTTTAGATGTAGCATATTAACCAGAAATGGAAAGTGAAATTTTGTCTTAAAGAATCAGCCTTTAAACTGAAGCTTTATCTCTGGAAACATCACTGGATAGCATAAAATAGCTTATGTAAAAAGTAAGTGACTCAGTTTTCATAAAGAACATAAAGACTAAGGTTTATACATTGATTAAGTGACACAGGCATGGATGGAAGCATAATCTGCTGCTTACCCTTTTCCACAGGAATTCACAATGAACAACTATTTTTCTGTTGGACCTGATGCTCTCATGGCCCTCAATTTTCACGCGCACCGTGAGAAGGCCCCATCTCTGTTTTCTAGCAGAATTCTTAATAAGGTGTGTTGGATAAAATAGCATTTCCTGCTTATCACCTAAGGTACAGTAAAAATCAATAGTTCAATTATACCTAGCACTCTTTCAACTCGATTGAGATAGAACTAACTTACGGAAACATTTGCCTGCTCCATTTTGTGTAAGACTGTCAAATTCGATCCTTAAATGTATTTTATTGAAGTATTCTATAACCATGACAAAATTTTTTAACTGAGAGTTGCAGTGTTTTAGGGCATCTTTTGCTTAGATGCCTACTAAATGGAATATATGATAGCGTATCTTAAATGGCAACTAGAATTGGAAGTAAATTTAGGCAAGATGAATTTCTGATGAAGTCATTAGTGGAAAAATAGATTGAATAGGCCTGAAAAGACTCTAAAAGGCAAATGAGGTAAGAAGAGGAGCAGTTTGTTTACAACAGTTTTAACGGAGATCGTCTCTGGTTTCTAGTACAATTGATTCCTTTGGTGGAACATTTGTCTTGGAATTTTTTTTAATGACTTTTGGTGATTGAGCAATAGGATGTGACAGAGAAATGCTCGTTCTGTTTTACAATTATCTGCTGTTCCTGGTTCTGTTTTACAAATATTTGAAATTTACAAATAGCTCCCTTTTATTAATATAGTTACCAACACAATAGTGTTGCTGTTTATACAGTATGGTAATTAGCATCTCAATGCTTCCATCAACGTTTCTATATTCAAAAGTGATTATCAAATGTTTGCTAGATTTGCCTGTATTACTTCCATTAAGTAATGTTAAGTACTAGGAAAAGGTGAAGTTTTCTTCATAAGGTGTAGCTTTTTGGATAAACTGGGAGAAAACACCATTTAAGCACAAACCACCTAATCCTGCTGCTGCTGCTGCTTCTAAGTCGCTTCAGTCGTGTCCGACTCTGTGTGACCCCATAGACGGCAGCCCACCAGGCTCCCCCGTTCTTGGGATTCTCCAGGCAAGAACACTGGAGTGGGTTGCCATTTCCTCTTCCAGTGCATGAAGGTGAAAAGAGAAAGGCAAGTCGCTCAGTCGTGTCTGACTCTTAGTGACCCCATGGACTGCAGCCTACCAGGCTCCTCCGTCCATGGGATTTTCCAGGCAAGAGTACTGGAGTGGGGTGCCATTGCCCTCTCTGACCTAATGCTACATTCCCCTAAGGAAATGGGCTGAACTGTAGTAATAATGGCGCCTTCTCCCATCAGTCTGCAGGTAGTAATAATGGCGCCTTCTCCCATCAGTCTGCAGTCCACTCTGTGGATACACGACTCAGTCGTCACATCAGGGAGCTTTGGTTCAGTGTCTTTTTTCAGCTTACAGGGCTGGTTAGATTGCTTTAATATCATATTTTCTGTCCCTTTCTCATAGGCTGTTTACTTATTTTATGGAACCAAAGATTGTTTAGTGCAAGAATGTAAAGATTTGAATAAAAAAGTTGAGGTAAGCTTTTAAACTTTTAGGTGGTCTCTGGACTATGAACTTTTTTTAAACAAAAATGCTGAATTTTCTATTAACATATTTCGATAACACATATGGAGTATTTATTGTGTACCAGACACTTCTAAATGCTTTATACACATTTTCCCACTAAATTTTCACCACAGCCTGTAAGGCAGATACTACTATATTCCCATCACTCATGAAGCTATTTGAAATTAAATAACTTGCCCAGGTTCACAGAGTGCCCAGGGATACAGGTAACCAGCATTTAAACCCAGGTTTATGCAACTCCAGAGTCTGTGTAACTCTTATACTGAGCAGCGTCTGTTCATGCGTGATGACCAGTGTGAAGCTCTGTGACAACAGTGCCTGAGCCATGGACTCTCAGAGGAAGATGAAGCCCAAAGTTTAATTCCTGTTATGGTTGTGATGTATCTCTGTTATGTGCCGTGCAGCATGGCCAAAAAAGAGTAAGGAAAGAGCCCAACAATAAACAGCTTAGAGAAAGAGTGGAAAATGAGCAGAGAGGGAGGAGCCTGACTGCACACTCAGCGGGGAAAGCTGCTGCAGTTAGACAGACTCTGAGCTCACAGCACAGGTGGAAGGGTGAGGCTGGCTGTGAAGAATGTCCCCTTCTGCTCTATCCTATTTCCTTTTTCCTGGACTTTGATTACTTGGGTAGAGTGAAGCGTATGACATAGCACATATTTTTGTCTAATCATCTGTTTATACAAAAATCACCTGTGATACCACCCATTAAATGCCAGGCACAGTTTTAGGTACTAGACTTACAGTGACAGATCTCTCCCTGTCACTAAGTTTGCAGTCTGGAGAGAAGAAAGACATTTAAACCACACTGTACTATGGCATAAGAAATAATATAAGGAAAATACGAAGTCTTACAGGAATTACATACACAGAAGAACTGTACAAAAAAGATCTTAAAGACCCAGATAACCACAATGGTGTGATCGCTCATCTAGAGCCAGACATCCTGGAATGTGAAGTCAAGTGGGCCTTACAATACGAACAAAATTAGTGGAGGTGATGGAATTCCAGTGGAACTTTTTCAAATCCTAAAAGATGATGCTGTGAAAGTGCTGCACTCAGTATGCCAGCAAGTTTGGAAAACTCAGCAGTGACCACAGGACTAGAAAAGGTCAGTTTTCATTCCAATCCCAAAGAAGGGCAATGCCAAAGAATGTTCAGACTACCACATAATTGTATTCATCTCACATGCTAGCAAAGTAACGCTCAACATTGTCCAAGCCAGGCTTCAACAGTTCGTGAACCGTGAACTTCCAGATGTTCAGGCTGGATTTAGAAAAGGCAGAAGAAGCAGAGATCAAATTGCCAGCATCCATTGGATCATAGAAAAAGCAAGAGAGTTCCAGGAAAACATCTACTTCTGCTTTATTGACTATGCCAAAGCCTTTAACTGTGTGGATCACAACAAGTTGTGGAAAATTCTTCAAGAGATGGGTACACCAGACCACCTTACCTGCCTCCTGAGAAATAGGTATGCAGGTCAAGAAGCAACAATTAGAACTGGACATGGAACAACAGACTGATTCCAAATCGGGAAGGGAGTACGTCAAGGCTGTATATTGTCACCCTGCTTATTTACCTTCTATGCAGAGTACATGATGCAAAATGCCAAACTGGATGAAGCACAAGCTGGAATCAAGATTGCCAGGAGAAATATCAATAACCTCAGATACGCAGATGATACCCCACTTATGCCAGAACGTGAAGAACTAAAGAGCCTCTTGATAAAAGTGAAGGAGGAGAGTGAAAAAGTTGGCTTAAAACTCAACATTCAGAAAACTAAGATTATGGCATCCTGTTCCATCACTTCATGGCAGATAGATGGAGAAACAGTGGAAACAGAGACTTTATCTTTGGGGGGGCTCTAAAATCACTGCAGATGGTGACCGCAGCCATGAAATTAAAAGACGCTTGCTTCTTGGAAGAAAAGCAATGACCAACCTAGACCGCATACTAAAAAGCAGAGACATTAACTTTGCCAACAAAGGTCCGTCTAGTCAAAGCTATGGTTTTTCCAGTAGTCATGAATGGATGTTGGACTATAAAGAAAGCTGAGCACTGAAGAATTGATGCTTTTGAACTGTGGTGTTGGAGAAGACTCTTGAAAGTCCCTTGGACAGCAAGGAGATCCAACCAGTCCATCCTAAAGGAAATCAATCCTGAATCTTTATTGGAAGGACTGATGCTGAAGCTGAAACTCCAATACTTTGGCCACTTGATGCGAAGAACTGACTCATTGGAAAAGACCCTGATGCTGGGAAAGATTGAGGGCAGGAGAAGGGGACAACAGAAGATGAGATGGTTGGATGGCATCACCGACGCATTGGACTTGCATTTGATCAAGCTCTGGGAGTTGGTGATGGACAAGGAAGCCTGGCATGGTGCAGTCCATGGGCTTGCAAAGAGTTGAACATGACAGCGACTGAACTGAACTGAACTGTACATAACCCACAGACTGGAAACTGTCTAGGGAAAGTGACTGATGAGGAAGTCTTTCTGGAAGAAGTTAACAGACTGTAATCTGCAAATTAAAACTTAGCTAAATAAAGGAGATAAACATTATTCTGGGCTAAGAACAACATGGGCAAAGGCCCAGAGGCAGGAGAGAACATAGCATATTTGAGTGTGTTCAGGCTGGAGGGTAGCCTGCAGGAGAGACAGTGGTGAGAGCTGATGCTGGAGAACCAGGCAGACGCCAAGGTCACAGAGAAACTGGACTCGTGAACACTGAGTCCAGCCATTGAAGGGACGTAATCGGGATAAGTGTCAGTCTAACCAGCCTTTGAGAGGTGAGTAAGAGGCGAGCAAAGCTAGAGAAATGGTGGCTGCTGGACGAGGGTGCGGTCAGGAAAGAAGGCGAGGGACGGAGACTTAGAAGTAGCATCGATGGTTTTTAGTGCTTAATTGGTATGGAAGGTGAAGAGACAGAGGTCAAAGATAATTTCCAGGTTTCTAGTTGGGGGGTGAGGACAGCTGGTGCTAACCTTTCCTGGGAAAGTAGATGGCAGAGAAGATGCTTAACTCAGCTTTGGGCATGAGAGTTTTAGGAGCCATAGTCAATAGGAAATGTTTTGTGGGCAGTTGGATATACAGATCTAGCCCAGTTCACTTTCCTGCACCAACAACTTTCCTGCCATCAGCACAGAGATGGCAATTAGCAAGACAGAAGTGGCTCAGATTTCAATCCAGAGTGTGTAGAGAAGAGAAGGGAGCCCAGGACATGGTACATAGCTGTGTGAAATGCCTTCGATGTGAGGCTGGGAGTGGAGCTCTCAGAAGTGGCAGAGGGACGCCCAGAGAAGTAGTCTGGTTCCCAAAAAGCAAAGGAAGAGAATATTTCAGGGAAAGAGGAAGGGGTTGGCAGTGTGAGATGCTGCTAAAACAGCAAGTTAGATAAAGCCTGAAAAAATAATGGGATGTAAGAAAAAGGATGTCTTTGATTTTTAAAAAATTCACTGTTATGATTCATTTATTGCAACAAACATTGAACAAATGAGAAAGGCTAGGTTACCTGGGTAGGAAGCAGTCTTCCTGCCAGCTCTCACATGTATGTGAAAGTGGATAGGACTCTGAGTGGCTGTGTCTGAAAGTAGTGTGCCCTAAAGTAACTTACTCCTTGTACTTCTTTAAAGCTAGAGCTGGACGGTGAGCGAGTAGAACTGCCGAATCTGGAAGGCATCATCGTTCTGAATATCGGCTACTGGGGTGGCGGCTGCAGACTGTGGGAAGGGATGGGGGATGAGACTTACCCTCTAGCCAGGTATGCACACTTGCAAGCGGTTTCTCATGTCACTGGTTTCTTTAAAGCAGTCTGTTCTTTGTAGACTTTTCACATTTTTACCCCAGATTTTCCTCTTGTATACCTCATTAATATCAATAGTTAATAAGTTGATGGTCCACCTATGCTGAAAAGTAATTGTCCTATTGTGGCTGGTTTTATTTCACCACATCGCATAATCCATGTTTCCTTTGTCCAATTTTAGGCATGATGATGGTTTATTGGAAGTCGTCGGAGTATATGGGTCTTTCCACTGTGCTCAGATTCAAGTGAAACTGGCGAATCCTTTTCGAATAGGACAAGCACATACAGTGCGAGTAGGTGAAATATTGCTAAAATGGACTAATCTGTCCCATTTCTAAGCCATTGAGGTTTAGAAGATAATATGCTATAGCCTTCCCTAAACCAACATGTGGTTTACAACCCATGCGATCAGTCATCCTCTTCCCAGGCTGAATAGGATGGGGAAAGACAGGAAATATGGCCCTCGGTCCAGTTGAAGAAGTGAAGTGTTCAGTGAAAAAGAATCCCTTAAATAATTGAAGAATAAAATACATTCAGATTAATTTTCTAAGAGTGCATTGCTAAGAAATGTCCCTAAGAAGGGTTAAGGGACTCGAGATCTTATTAAGGAAGATTTTTCTGAGCTGTCTGGGGACTAACTCTCTTCTCATTTGTACCCGTAATTCTAGCTGATCTTGAAGTGCTCAATGATGCCAATGCAGGTCGATGGGGAGCCGTGGGCCCAGGGGCCCTGCGCCGTCACCATAACCCACAAGACACACGCACTGATGCTGTATTTCTCTGGAGAGCAAACGGATGACGACGCCTCTAGTGCTTCAGATCAAGAGGATACAAAGGAGACTGAGTAGATGGAGGAGGACGTGAGGACTTGTGTAGAATCCTCGCAGACAACTAGATACCCATTCATCCAAGAAAGAACTGTCAACTGGCTTAGTCTTCATTTCATCAGTAGTAGAGTGGCTATACATCTATGTACATAACATTCCAAAAACAGCCAGACCTCCGGGTGTTCACAAACGCCTGGCCTTTTTGCGGCAAACACTTAGACCGTCCAGCACGAGCAAAGTCAGAACGCTCCACGAAGGCTCCGTGTCTGCGGGTAGGCTCGCTGATGTACCGTCCAGCACGAGCAAAGTTCCAGAATGCTCCACGAAGGCTCCGTGTCTGCGGGTAGGCTTGCTGACGTGCGCACTCCCTCCTGGTCCTTATTCTTGAGCCACACGGTGGGTTGGACACGTATACCCAGCAAGGTGTGGGTGGAAAATCATTGCCATTTTAATGTGGAATGTGATGACACTGTAAATTTAAAAATGACTTGCTGTTTTGAAAGGAGATGGTTGGTGTTACACCAGCATGGTTCATGCTGGGCAGCCTCCTATAGCACGCCTCTTAAGACTTCTTGCAGCCCAGCACCAAGTGAACACATAAATATCTATTTCCAGGAAACCCTAAAAGGAGAAATGTAAAAGGAAGGCAACACTCGGATTTTTTGTTTTAAATTTTGTTTTAAGGACACTTTCAGTCTCCTACTGTTGTTTGGTTAACTCTGTTAATGACCGAGTTGAGCTGAAATCGGCCATCTTGTTATGCTCCAGAATAGCCGAAAGGGGACCACCTAGGCGAGTTGTAAAAGTCAACATTCAGAGCACTTTGCATTGAAAGTGACAAGTTTCAGGACTTTGCTGGCATTCTAGTGGTTAAGACTCCATGCTTCCACTGCGGAGGGTATGGGGTTCAACCCCAGGTCAGGGAACTAAGCTCTTGCAGAGTGGCAGTCAAAAAAAAAGTTACGAGTTTCAAATCGGACTGTTCACCAACTTCTCTTTTGGTTAAAAGACAGTGTCAACAATTCAAAAAAAATTTACCAGTCAGGCTAATTGCTCAGAACAAGTTCGGTATTGATTGATACATGTTAAAAATCTGGTGGTCTTACAGTAACAGGAGTATATCCAAAGTACTTAACAGAATTTCCCATGGGGAAATGGATATAGAATCCTCCGCTAAAATGTTTATATCATATTTATTTTTAAATGAGAGGTATATTTTTTTAACTTATTTATTTTCTTCACCGTGGTATACCTGTGTTTAGTGTTTACAATATGTTGCTTTATTTAATAAGTTAAGTTGATCATAAATTCTGCTAGTCACAGATAGAAATGTAGCCTAAGTAATAATTAAAACCCATACTTCTTCTGATAGATATATTATCTGGATACTCTCATTCTTCAGAAATATTCCGAGGGTGCTCCTCAGCTGCTCCCCAACCTGCTCCCTCAGGTTCCACAGCAAGGCCGCCCCAGGGGGCCCCCAGCCTGGTTATTTTTAGGACAGATGGCCCATTTGTGGATTTGGTGGTCTTTTATGCCATTAATCTGTGAAGAACTAGAATGTATCTTCCACCAAACACCATTAGCTCCCCTGAAAGATCTGTGAATGCATCTGTCGTCTATTACGAGTTGCCAGAAACTTAAATTTCAGTCACCTTCAGGCCCAGGCCATGTTTTGAAGGAACAACTAAGAAATGTATACAGTAGTGGTCAGTTACATTAGAATGCTTTTATTCTGCTTAAATTAATCTCTTCCAGATCTCAATGTGAGCAGCTAAATTCTAATATTGTAAGGTTCTGTGAGAAGATCTGTTTTCACCTACTCACACGCCATTCACAGAAGTTGCCTGTGGTGGTGGTTGGCAGAGTCTGCGGATTTTCCTTCATGGGCTGATCACGTTTTCAGTATAACGAGCTTCATTCATAATTTGTGGTCAAAATTGTTACCGATACCACATTTTACAAATACACTGTTAGATTCACTTTGCTTTAGGCCGTATTTTATCTATAATTCATAGTGCTAATTATGGAGTAAGCAAAGTAAATAGTTAATAGGGGTATCAGAATTAAAATAATCAAAATAACTATTTAGTTTTTTTTTATTTTTAAACCTGTATTCTAGCTATAATATTACATTGGATTTAGAACAGTCTTATAAAACAAACTGGTCTTTCATTTTCATAATCCGCTGAAGTTTGACCTTCATGAAGTTTATTTGCAAACCTCACTCACTCATTCGGACTTAGTGTTTTTAGGAAAGCCACTTCAGGATTCAGGTCATAAACCATATTTTGGAAAAATTCTCTGACTTTTCAGGCACGTTTGCCCAGCATTTCAAACAAATGTAGAGGCATGCACCTTGTTTTCAGTAAATACAATTTATAAGACTCATGCTTGCAAGTTATATATTAGGGTAGCAATTGTTGACATTACCAGAGAGTCCACACTTTACAAAAACTGATCTGCCATAAAATTTTTCCGTTCCATTTTAAACTATTCTGATTTTAAAATAGTCACTTCTTCTAAATTCTCAGGAAGAAATATGTGAAGCAGAGCTTGTATTCATGTCTGTTTTCAGACTTCTCCTTTTATTCTAATACAGTTCCTAGCCCCCTGCAGTCTTAGTAGGTTAGACACTGAATCCCTGGCAGCCTCTTAGGGATCCCATAAGTAGATGATGAGAATTTTCAGCGCGCTTTTTTGTTTAATGGAAATCAAACTGACTTGTGTTGTACACGTTGTCTGATGGTAAGATTACGTGATCTTAAAGGGGTTTTAGGTGTTCTGCAACTGTTAGCTGTGAACCCTTATTGTAGCTAACGTTTATAAAATTTTATAGTCAAAATTATTTATTTTTTTTTAGGATGTGTTAAAAACGTGTAGTATTTGCTTTTTGAAATATGTTTGCCTACCTAGAGCTGGACAATATACTGTGACTCAGAAATTGTAAACAGTCCTTTTTGCTGTAAAAATGACTACTACCAGCATGTCAAAAGAAAAGTCGTGTGCATTTGTAATATAAAGTAAAATTGTACTTAATGTATACTATGGAATTTTAAATTTGCACTGACCAAAAAATTTAAAGATGATATTAATTTACAGATACATGTGGATCCGAATACGTAATTTGTACTTGTTCAGCCGAAAAGGTCAATAGAACGGGTGATAATTTTATGTGGTTTTCCCTCAAGCTGATAATACTGAAACAAGAACCAGCACTTTATATTCAGACTTTTAAAAAAAAATTCTACCTAATTTGGGATAGGAACGTAGGTAGAGGTAGATTTATTTAAAATTTCTAGAAATTTAAAAAGAAAAAATAGTGCTGTTACTCTATCTCAATCTGAATGAAGGTCTGTCCTCAGCAACAAGACAGAAGAGGGTGTGGGGTTTTGCCTTTTAAAAGTATATCCCTGGCTTTCTCAGATTTTCCGCTGGAGGCTCATCTCCTGTTTCTCAGAATACGCTCTGCAGGCTGTCTGTAGTATCAGAATCAGCGTGGGAGCTGGCTGACAGTGTGGCTGCCTGAGCCCGGGAACCAGCCCTTGACTTCAGGAAGCTGGGTATCTGGAGATACGGGACGTCTGCTCCTCTGGTGCTTCTGATCAACTGACACGTTAAAGTTACTCATCTCTACCTCCTGTGTCCACCCGGGGCTTTTGCCCGATAGATACCATGCCGAACATTTGAATTAATTAGATACTCTTAAATTATTTTTCCTAAAGGAACTCTGAAAAACTTGTCATATCCTACCCAAATTGATAAGCTGTATTACATAAAAGTTGGTAGCCCCAGGTTTTCCTGTAGAGCTGTGTGGGTTTGGGGCTGTGATCCGTGGAGTCTTGGAGGACAGGCGGTGCTTCAGGGCTGGTGGAATGGACCTCTGGAGAGCCCCTGCTTTCTCCCCATGCTGGGCTGCTGCTTCAGATCAGATTTCAGTAGACAAAGCACTTCGTTTTTTCCAAAACAAAAATTCCACTATTTTCTTTCAAAGAGTTTGGAAGCCATTATAATGACTCTGTCAGCTGGTTAATTTTCTACTGATTTTTACATTAAAAAGAGTATTTTGGATGTCTCGGTTGCTGCTTGGAATATGGCCACTTGGCTACTTCTCACATTTTGAAGGCATTTTGTTGAATAGTAAAGCACTGATTTAGCCTATACTTCTGATTTTAGTAAAGTATAGAAATGGTCGTGTATTTAATTCATTTTAGTTTTGTAAATACACATTTACCCTCATGGCCCTGACAGTGCAGTCAGTGCATGAGGTTCACAGGTTTCAAAGAGGAATATTCTAAGGTTCTGGAGAAAGAATAAAAAAAGTCACCCTCTAATATGGACGTTCACTAAACTAAATGATTGAGGTTAGTCATCTACAGAAATGTCTGCAGAAAATGTCACCTAAAGGCTATAAATTTACATGTACTGCTGATGGTAGACCTGGGACACTTCCTCAGTCTCTGCAAACGTCCCCCAGGCCACTTCACCGCTAAAGGGAAATGTCAAGGCAGAATGCGCTTTACAAAGTAAACTACAGGAAGTCGCCATCTCGTGGTGCTTTGTGATGACTGACCCGAAACGTGGGGAGCTGGCAAGTTAGGTTGCTTTCCTTGTTGCTCTAACGTTGTCCAGGCAAGGGGACTTCCTGATCAGATGAGCCTGGGCTATTGAGCAAACTCCTACAGTAAGGGAGGGCACTTTGTCTACACCTGGGTGACGATGGCTCATGAGAACACTTGTTCTTAGTACTCCCGTTCTGGGCTCTGCCAGCACTCTCTCTCTCCAATTTGATCAACCAGAATGAGCCCAACAGATAAACTCTGAGTTTAATCCTGTTTTATGCAAGTTTAGAGCAGCCAGATCCGTGGCCCTGATTACTTGCAGGTGAACTGATGGAACTGGCTCTTGGGAACCCACAGTGTCAAGGATGAGCAGCTCGAGCAGCCAGCTGGTCCTGTGCACTTTCTACCCCCTTGGCCTCCGTACTGTGTCCCTATCACGAACGACCCTGTGTTAATTGCTTTCGTTGAGTCTATAATGTGGTCAATGCTTGACAGAAAAACATGAATTAAAGCATCTGATGTTGAAGATGTTTGCTTGTTTTTTAATAAAATGTAAAGCACAGCATTTGAAAAGTACCACTCTGTCTTGTTTTTTTGATACAACAATGAGAAAAAAACAAGTTTGAGTTAGTTTCACAGAAGATGGCACTTGTACAGCAGGACAGAGGTTACAGTGTGTGACAAGCCTGGGGTCAGATCCACCTGAATGGATAAAAAGATACATACTTAAGGACTAACTCAGGGCAGAGTAGAGCATTCAGTCAGTCAGTTCAGTCGCTCAGTCGTGTCCAACTCTTTGTGACCCCATGAATCACAGCAGGCCAGGCCTCCCTGTCCGTCACCAACTCCCAGAGTTCACTCAGACTCACGTCCATCAAGTCAGTGATGCCATCCAGCCATCTCATCCTCTGTCGTCCCCTTCTCCTCCTGCCCCCAATCCCCCCAGCATCAGAGTCTTTTCCAATGAGTCAGCTCTTCGCATGAGGTGGCCAAAGTACTGGAGTTTCAACTTTAGCATCATTCCTTCCAAAGAACACCCAGGGCTGATCTCCTTTAGAATGGACTGGTTGGATCTCCCTGCAGTCCAAGGGACTCTCAAGAGTCTTCTCCAACACCACAGTTCAAAAGCATCAATTCTTTGGTGCTCAGCTTCACAGTCCAACTCACATCCATACATGACTACTGGAAAAACCATAGCATTGACTAGACAGACCTTTGTTGGCAGAGTAATGTCTCTGCTTTTCAATATGCTATCTAGGTTGGACATAACTTTTCTTCCAAGGAGGAAGCGTCTTAATTTCATGGCGGCAGTCACCATCTGCAGTGATTTTGGAGCCCAAAAAGATAAAGTCTGACACTGTTTCCACTGTTTCCCCATCTATTTCCCATGAAGTGATGGGACCAGATGCCATATCTTCATTTTCTGAATGTTGAGCTTTAAGCCAACTTTTTCACCTTCCTCTTTCACTTTCATCAAGAGGCTTTTCAGTTCCTCTTCACTTTCTGCTATAAGGGTGGTGTCATCTGCATATCTGAGGTTATTGATATTTCTCCCGGCAATCCTGATTCCAGCTTGTGCTTCATCCAGCCCAGCGTTTCTCATGATGTACTCTGCATAGAAGTTAAATAAACAGGGTGACAACATACAGCCTTGATGTACTCCTTTTCCTATTTAGAACCAGTCTGTTGTTCCATGTCCAGTTCTAACTGTAGCTTCCTGACCTGCATATAGGCTTCTCAAGAAGCAGGTCAGGTGGTCTGGTATTCCCATCTCTCTCAGAATTTTCCACAGTTTATTGTGATCCACACAGTCAAAGGCTTTGGCATAGGCAATAAAGCAGAAGTAGATGTTTTTCTGGAACTCTCTTGCTTTTTCGATGATCCAATGGATGTTGGCAATTTGATCTCTGGTTCCTCTGCCTTTTCTAAAACAAGCTTGAACTTCTGGAAGTTCACAGTTCACATATTACTGAACCCTGGCTTGGAGAATTTTGAGCATTACTTTACTAGCATGTGAGATGAGTGCAATTGTGCAATAGTTTGAGCATTCTTTGGTATTGTCTTTCTTTGGGATTGGAATGAAAACTGACCTTTTCCAGTCCTGTGGCCACTGCTGAGTTTTCCAAATTTGCTGGCATATTGAGTGCAGCACTTTCACAGCATCATCTTTCAGGATTTGAAATAGCTCAACTGGAATTCCATCACCTCCACTAGCTTTGTTCGTAGTGATGCTTTCTAAGGCCCACTTGACTTCACATTCCAGGATGTCTGGCTCTATGTGAGCAATCACACCATCGTGGTTATCTTGGTCGTGAACATCTTTTTTGTACAGTTCTTCTGTGTATTCTTGCCACCTCTTCTTAATATCTTCTGCTTCTGTTAGGTCTAGACCATTTCTGTCCTTTACTGAGCCCATCTTTGCATGAAATCTTCCCTTGGTATCTCTAATTTTCTTGAAGAGATCTCTAGTCTTTCCCATTCTGTTGTTTTCCTCTATTTCTTTGCACTGATTGCTGAGGAAGGCTTTCTTATCTCTTCTTGCTGTTCTTTGGAACTCTGCATTCAGATGCTTATATATTTCCGTTTCTCCTTTGCTTTTCGCCTCTCTTCTTTTCACAGCTATTTGTAAGGCCTCCCCAGACAGCCATTTTGCTTTTTTGCATTTCTTTTCCATGGGGATGGTCTTGATCCCTGTCTCCTGTACAGTGTCACAAACCTCATTCCATAGTTCATCAGGCACTCTATCTATCAGATCTAGGCCCTTAAATCTATTTCTCACTTCCACTGTATAATCATAAGGGATTTGATTTAGGTCATACCTGAATGGTCTAGTGGTTTTCCCTACTTTCTTCAATTTGAGTCTGAATTTGGTAATAAGGAGTTCATGATCTGAGCCACAGACAGCTCCCAGTCTTGTTTTTGCTGACTGTATAGAGCTTCTCCATCTTTGGCTGCAAAGAATATAATCAATCTGATTTCAGTGTTGACCATCTGGTGATGTCCATGTGTAGAGTCTTCTCTGTGTTGTTGGAAGAGGGTGTTTGCTATGACCAGTGCATTCTCTTGACAAAATTATATTAGCCTTTGCCCTGCTTCATTCTGTATTCCAAGGCCAAATTTGCCTGTTGCTCCAGGTGTTTCTTGACTTCCTACTTTTGCATTCCAGTCCCCTATAATGAAAAGGACATCTTTTTGAGGTGTTAGTTCTAAAAGGTCTTGCAGGTCTTCATAGAACCATTCAACTTCAGCTTCTTCAGCGTTACTGGTTAGGACATAGTCTTGCATTACTGTGATATTGGATGGATTGCCTTGGAAACGAACAGAGATCATTCTGACATTTTTGAGATTGCATCAAGTACTGCATTCAGACTCTTTTGTTGACCATGATGGCTACTCCATTTCTTCTGAGGGATTCCTGCCCGCAGTAGTAGATATAACGGTCATCTGAGTTAAATTCGCCCATTCCAGTCCATTTTAGTTCGCTGATTCCTAGAATGTCGACGTTCACTCTTGCCATCTCTTATTTAACCACTTCCAATTTGCCTTAATTCATGGACCTGACATTCCAGGTTCCTATGCAATATTGCTCTTTACAGCATCTGACCTTGCTTCTATCACCAGTTACATCCACAACTGGGTATTGTTTTTGCTTTGGCTCCATCCCTTCATTCTTTCTGGAGTTATTTCTTCACTGAAATACTTACTTCAAGGAGTAAGCATCTTTTAATTTCATGGCAGCAGTCACCATCTGCAGTGATTTTGGAGCCCAAAATAATAAAGCCTGACACTGTTTCCACTGTTTCCCCATCTATTTCCCATGAAGTGATGGGATCAGATGCCATGATCTTCGTTTTCTGAATGTTGAGCTTTAAGCCAACTTTTTCACCCTCCTCTTTCACTTTCATCAAGAGGCTTTTCAGTTCCTCCTCACTTTCTGCTATAAGGGTGGTGTCATCTGCATATCTGAGGTTCTTGATATTTCTCCCGGCAATCTTGATTCCAGCTTGTGCTTCCTCCAGCCCAGCGTTTCTCATGATGTACTCTGCATAGAAGTTAAATAAGCAGGGTGACAATATACAGCCTTGATGTACTCCTTTCCCTATTTGGAACCAGTGTGTTGTTCCATGTCCCATTCTAACTGTTGTCTCCTGACCTGCATATAGGTTTCTCAAGAGGCAGGTCAGGTGGTCTGGTATTCCCATCTCTTTCAGAATTTTCCACAGTTTATTGTGATCCACACAGTCAAAGGCTTTGGCATAGTCAAGAAAGCAGAAATAGATGTTTTTCTGGAACTCTCTTGCTTTTTCGATGATCCAATGGATGTTGGCAATTTGATCTCTGGTTCCTCTGCCTTTTCTAAAACCAGCTTGAATGCTTATTAAATCAGAAGGGTGGTGACATTTTCTTTCACCTAATGACCTGGGGCACATCTTGTGCTTTTATTTATGGCTTTGTAGTTAAGGAAGCCCGCTTTGTTCCATGACGTTCTTATAGCTTTCTTGAGAGATCATTAACATAGAGTGGTCTCTCATAGCTTCCTGGATTTCTATCTATGGTTCCCTATTGGGACTTCTACAACTGTCTTTTTAACTATCGTATTATTCTACACTATCATAACGCCTGGACTCCCAGGGAACTCCTCACATTTTGACTTCTGAAATTACAGCTTGGGCACTTGAGTATCGTGCCACAGACTTTTATTTACCCTTATCTCATAACCCGAGGTGGACATTATGAACTTCATTTTACAGACTGATAACTCAGGGCTGGATGTTAATCCCAGGCCCTCATCCCTGCTGCTTTTTCATCATCAGCATCACAGCCAACAGTATTAAAAAAAGTGAATATAGGCACTTCCCTTTTGGCTTGGTTATAAGGAACTCTGCCTGCCAATTCAGGAGACACGAGTTCAATCCCCCACCCAGGAAGATCCCCCATGCCACAGAACAGCTGAGTCCATGCATCCCCACTATCGAGCCTGTGCTCTAGAGCCCAGTAGCCGGAACTACTGAGCCCATGTGCGCCAACTACGGAAGCCCGTGGGCCCAGAGCCCCTGCTCTGCAACAAGAGAAGCCAGAGCAGTGAGGAACCTGCACACCACAACTGGAGAGTGCCCCTGCTTTCTGCAAGTGAAGCCCTCACACATCAAAGACCCAGCACAGACAAAAACTAACACATAAAATTATTTTCATAAAGTTGAGTACAGGCAGATACACCATTGTGCTGGGGCTTCCCTTGTGGCTCAACTGGTAAAGGATCTGCCTGCAATGTGGGAGACCTTGGTTCGATTCCTGGGTTGGGAAGATCCGCTAGAGAAGGGATAGGCTACCCATTCCAGTATTCTTGGGCTTCCCTTGTGGCTCAGCATAAAGAATCCACCTGCAAGGTGGGAGATCTGGGTTCGATCCCTGGGTTGGGAAGATCCCGTGGAGAAGAGAATGGCTACCCACTCCAGTTATTTCGGCTTGGAGAATTCCATCGGCTGTATAGTCCATGGGGTCACAAAGAGTCGGACACGACTGAGCGACTTTCACTTTCACCATTGTGCTGGGCACAGTCCTCAAAGGGACTCCTCCAAACAAAGAAACAAGGATGCTACACATGGAAGGAATTAGATTTTTAAGGAGCTGAAGGGGGTGCATGGTGCCTATAGGTAGAAATTTAATTTGTGGGAACTAGAAAATAAAAATTTTGTATTACTTGTGAGTAGACAGAGATAAATTCATCTATGAGAAATCTGTGTACACTGAGCTTCTCGACGATAGGCTGCTCACCCTGGTCACCTTTGCACTCAAACTGATGACTATTTGCATGTCTTTGTGAAAATTCTATGAATTATGGAATACTTACTCAGCCTCCAGTTTCCAGCACAGGTGGGTACCCAGCAGTATTTGAATATATGAATTTGCTGATGGGCTGCACTCAGCAACCCAGGCAAACTGCAGGGCTGTGCGCTCGTGGGGCCCATGTGCGCTCGCGGGGCCCATGTGCGCTCGCGGGGCCCGTGTCTGCCCCTGCAGCCCGTGTCTGCCCCTGGAGCCCATGTCTGCTCTTGGAGCCCTTGTGTGCTCGCCGAGCCCCTGTGCGCTCCTGGAGCCTGTGTGTGCTCGTGGAACATGGCCGCATACATCTCAGGCTCCATTTTCTGGGAAATGCTCCAGCCAAAGCTCTGCCAAGGACCATGAACAGGAACAGAGTAGGCACCCCATATATGCCACTTTGGCATGAGTTTTAGTTTGGGCTGCTGCTGCTGCTGCTGCTGCTAAGTCGCTTCAGTCGTGTCCGAGTAGTCAAAAAGCCAGTAGATTCAAGAAAATGTCTTTACTTTTCCTGTGCATGCGTGCTAAGTCACTTCAGTCGTGTCCAATTCTTCACAACTCTATGGACTGCAGCCCACTGGGCTCCTCTGTCCACAATATTTTTTCAGGCAAGAATACTGGAGTGGGTTGCCATTTCCTCCTCCAGGGGATCTTCCCAACCCAGGGATCAAACTCACATCTCTTGTGTCTCCTTTGCTGGTAGGTTCTTTACCACTAGTGCCACCTGGGAAGCCCTTACATCCCCCCTCAGTCGCCTAAATTTAGGTTGGAAAGGAGCCTGTACCAAAAGGAGAGCTATTATTACCAGATATACCTTATTACCTAAGAAACTTATCAGCATAACAGGACATTTGTTTTTCAAGCATCTCCCCTGCCTTCCTCCAAATGGCCTTCTTCCCCTCTGTACCGCTGCCTCTTCCCTTAGCTCAGGATGTTACAGAAGCTTCAATTACCTGACTGTCTTTGGGACTTCATATCTTACTAGGCCCCATATGTACATAAGTTTGTGTGTGTTTCTGTTAATCTGTCTTTTATCAATTTAGTTATTAGACCAGCTGAAGACCCAAGAGGGAAAAATGTTCCTACTGCTACAGCCATGTTTCGGCACGTGACAATCCCTCCCTTGCAGTTGACTGGACCCAGGAAGCCCGTCTACCAACCGGCAAGCAGTCCGATTTTCCACTGGGCTTCATTTCCACAAAACGCTCTTGTAACCTTTACTTTTAAAATAACTGTATTTTATTTACTTACCTTTGGCTGCACTGGGCCTTCATTGCTTCGCGTGGGCTTTCTCTAGTTGCAGCAAGCAGCGGCCACTCTCGGTGGTGGTGCTCAGGCCTCTCATTGTGGTGGCTTCTCCCGATACAGAGCACAGGCTCTAGGGGTGTGGATATACTACGTGGGCTCTGTAGTTGTGGCGCTTGAGTTTAATGGGCAACCTTCCTGGACCAGGAATCAAACCCGTGTCCCTTGCATGGACAGGAGGATTCATACCCTCTGCCCCACCAGGGAAGTCCCTTTTGTAACCTTTAAAATCTGTCCTCCTCAAAATTTGACCCACAGACTATTTTAGACGATTTTCTTTCAATACACCAGGAAATAAGTGCAGAAACTGAGAGTTAAGAGTTTGAATTTGTATAGCTATCTTGATAACTGGCTATCGGATCTAATCCTAATAAAGACGTGTTTTTTATTATGTAGGTCCCTTTATGCCATTTTTCTCCTTATTATATTCTATAAAAATATTGATACATGATGCTGTTGCTCTAAAACTGGACTACCAGCTAGTTCTCCAGCAAAGATACATTTATACACAAGCAGTAGAGAACCGCAACTCAAGGTCTACAACCACGGGGAAGGCAAGGAACACACTTTTATTGGAGGCGGGGGAGGAAGTTGCGAGGGTTGTAGTCAACACAGACTCTGTGGCTTTGCAAAGGCTGAGTCCTCTCCAGGAAAGAAGAGGGATGTTTCTTCTTCCTCTTGGGCTCTGCTATCATCGCAGGGTCTGAGAGCTCTCCCTTCTTGTCTCTTGACTCTACTTAATTGGGGTTTCTCTTTATTAATATTTTACAGTGTACTGGAAATTTTTAAAAAGAAACTAAACATCTGCTATTTCACCACAAGTGGTTTAAGAAGCACTGTTTTAGCAAATAACTTGCTTTCTTCCTTCGGAGGGACTGAGCTGCAGTCACTTCCTGTTTCTTAGAAAAAAAAATAAGCTCTAACACAATGCAAGAGGCTCGCTTTAATTTGGTAAGAGCAGCAGTGACCTTTAGGATCTGACACCAAAGCTTGTGGACATGATTCAGGTAATGGCAATAGACGCTGGACGAATGAAACACCCAGACAACAGGGGCAAGAGATAAGACTAGTAAGAACCTGTTATTTGAAGAGGGGTAAGAAAGTAAGTAAACTGGAATATATTAACTAAGAACCATATGGTCTGGAATTAAGTAGCATAATCATTTATAGAGCATTTGATCATTTATAATGCAATTTTATATGAAGTATTTTCTTTATTCCTCACAAAACCCAACTGAAAAGGCAGAGCAGATAATAATTTCAATTTTCTAAGTGAGTAAGCTGCTCAAAATCCTTCAAGTTAGGCTTTAGCAGTATGTGAACCGGGGAACTTCCAGATGTACAAGCTGGATTTAGAAGAGGCAGAGGAACCAGAGATCAAATTGCCAACACCCGGTGGATCATAGTAAAAGCTAGAGAATTCCATAAAAACATCTACTTCTGCTTCACTGACTATGCTAAAACCTTTGACTGTGTGGATCACAACAAACTGGGAAATTCTTAAAGAGATGGGAATACCAGACCACCTTACCTGCCTCCTGAGAAGCCTGTATGCAGGTCAGGAAGCAACAGTTAGAACCAAAGGTAGAACAATGGACTGGTTCAAAACCGAGAAAGGAGTACATCAAGGCTGTATATTGTCACCCTATTTATTTAACATATATGCAGAGTACACCATGCAAAATGCCGGGCTGGATGCAGCACAAGCTTGAAGCAAGATTGCAGGAAGAAATATCAACAACCTCAGATATGGAGATGATATCACTCTTAACAGCAGAAAGTGAAGAGGATCTAAAGAAACTCTGGATGAGGGGGAAGGAGAAGAGTGAAAAAGCTGGCCTAAAACTCAACATTTAAAAAACTAAGATCACGGCATCTGGTCCCATCACATCATGGCAAACAGATGCGGAAAAAGTAGAGGCAGAGACTGATTTTCTTTTCTTGGGCTCCAAAATCACTGTGAACAGAGACAGCAGCCGTGAAATTAAGACGCTAGCTCCTTGGGAGAAAAGCTATGACAAACTTAGACAGTGTATTAAAAACCAGAGATATCACTTTGCTGACAAAGGTCCGTCTAGTCAAATCTATGATTTTTCGAAGGCTGAGTGCCAAAGAATTGATGCCTTTGCAATGTGATGCTGGCCAAGACTCTTGAGAGTCCCCTGGACTCTCAAGGAAATCAACTCGAGAGTTGATTAAAGGACATCAACCCTGAATACTCACTGGAAGGACTAATGCTGAAACTGAAGCTCCAATACTTTGGCACCTAATGCAAAGAGCTGACTCATTGGGAAAGATCCTGAGGCTGGGAAAGATTGAAGGAAAAAGAAGAGGGTGGCAGAGGATGAGATAGGTAACATCACTGACTCAATGGACATGAATCTGGGACAGCAAAGGACAGGGAGGCCTGGCGTGCTGCAATCAATGGAGTCGAAATGAGTCAGACACTACTTAGTGACTGAACAAGAGCAAAGTATACTCACAAACATTATGCAACTATCGCCACCACTCATCTCCAGAACCTTTGCATCATTCCAAACAAAAACTCCAAACCCATGCAACAACAGCTCCCCAGTTCTCACCTCTTCCAGTACCTGGTCAACTCTGTTCTACTTTTCGTCTCTATGAACGTGCCTATTCTAAGCACTTCCTTGAAGAGGAATCCATACATTATTTGTCCTCTTGTGCTGGCTTATTTTTACTTGGCATCATGTTTTCAAGGTTCTAAGATGAACTCGTATCCTCATCCATAAAAAAGATAGAGAATGGAGCCTACTTCACAGCGCTGCTGGAAGGGTTTAATCAGATAATGTGTATTATGATGTACAAACTCCTTGCTTCTCCTCCCATCTAAAAGTGAAATCGAGTTCCACTTACATGGTCTGACCTTAGTGACCTACTTGCACTGAAGACAAAGCAGCCAAAATGGGGCATAAGACGTGATATGACTTTTGCCTGGTTGTTGAGACACCTGCCCTTGGAACTCAGGCCTTTTTTCAGTCCTACACAGAGAAAGTCCACCTGCTGCCAGGGAAGGCCCCCTAGCATTAACTGTCGGATGTTGTGAGTGAGTCAGCCTGAAGGCAATTATAGCCCAGCCTTAAAGCCACCACCGGAGATGCCAAGTGAAGCAGAAATAAGCTGTTTCAATCAAACCTTATGCAAGTCGCAGTCGAGAGCAAAACTGGTATTGTTTTCAGCTCTATGTTTTTGTGCTTTTACATAGCAGTAAATAACCAGGACACATGTACAGCTGACAGCTGTTGATCCCATTTCCCTTTTTCATCTTTGTGCCCCAAAGAATAACCAAGTACTCAGAGAAGGTGTTCCCACCCCAACTCAGGGATAACCAACATGGAATCCCATTCTCTTGGCAGCTGTAGGTGGACATATGACCCAGTTCTGGCCAATCAATCTTATGGGGGAGATCTGCTTCTAGAAAAGACTCCCTGGCCCTTAAAAAGAGATACAGAGAGAAAGAGATGGTGGGATGCCTGCAACCACTGCAGTCATTTTCTAAACAGGAAGTTAGCAAAGCTGAGGACAAAGCTAACAGGGCAAGAAAGGCAAGACCACTGAGAAGGTGGAAAGACCCAATCACTACAAAGTTAAGCAACTGACTCAGCCAATCCTGGAATTTCCCTTCCTTGGAATAACTTGGTATGTGAGATGAAAATGTTTCTTTTTATTTTTTCCTATATTTTTTTGAAGGATAATTGCTTTACAGAATTTTGTTGTTTCCTGTCAAAACTCAACATGAATCAGCCATCAGTTCAGTTCAGTTCAGTTGCTCAGTCGTGTCCGACTCTGCGACCCCATGAATCGCAGCATGCCAGGCCTCCCTGTCCATCACCAACTCCCGGAGTTCACTCAGACTCACGTCCATCGAGTCAGTGATGCCATCCAGCCATCTCATCCTCTGTTGTCCCCTTCTCCTCCTGCCCTCAATCCCTCCCAGCATCAGAGTCTTTTCCAATGAGTGAACTCTTTGCATGAGGTGGCCAAAGTAATGGAGTTTCAGCTTTAGCATCATTCCTTCCAAAGAGAATCAGCCATAGGTATATATCCATCCCCTCCCTTTAGAACCTCCCTCCATCTCCCTCTCCATCCCACCCCTCTAGGTTGCTACAGAGCCCTGTTTGTTTCCTGAGCCATTCAGGAAATTCCCGTTTGAGCAAATTCCCATTGGCTATCTATTTACATACAGTAATGTAAGTTTCCATGTTACTCTCTCCATACATCTCACCCTCTCCTCCCCTCTCCCCATGTCCATAAGTCTATCCTCTATGTCTGTTTCTCCACTGCTGCCCTGTAAATTTTTCAGTACCATTTTTCTAGATTCCATATATGTGCGTTAGAATACGATATTTATCTTTCTCTTTCTGACTCACTTCACTCTGTATAATAGATCTAGGTTCATCCACCTCATCAGAACTAACTCAAATGCATTCCTTTTTATGGCTGAGTAATACTCCATTGTGAATATGTACCATGACTTCTTTATCCATTCATCTGTCGATGGACATCTAGGTGGCTTCCATGTTCTAGCTATTGTAAACAGTGCTGCAATGAACAATGGGATACATGTGTCTTTTTCAATTTTGCTTTCCTCAGGGTGTATGCCTAGGAGTGGGATTGCTGGGTCATATGGTGGTTTTATTCCTATTTTTTAAAGGAATCTCCATACCATCTTCCATATGGCTGTATCAATTTACATTCCCATCAACAGTGCAAGAGCGTTCCCTTTTCTCCACAACCTCCAGCATTTATTGTTTGCAGACTTTTTGATGATGGCCATTCTGACCAGTGTGAGGTAATATCTCATTGAGGTTTTGATTTGCATTTCTCTCATGATGAGTGATGTTGAGCATCTTTTCACGTGTTTGCTAGCCATCTGTATGTCTTCTTTGGAGAAATGTCTGCTTAGGCCTTTTTCCCACTTTTTGATTGGGTTGTTTGTTTTTCTGGTATTGAGTTTTATGAGCTGCTTATATATTTTGGAAATTAATCCTTTGTCAGTTGTTTCATTTGCTATTATTTTCTCCTATTCTGAGGGCTGTCTTTTCACCTTGCTTACAGTTTCCTTTGCTGTGCAAAAGCTTTTAAGTTTAATCAGGTCCCACTTATTTACTTCTGTTTTTATTTCCGTTACTCTAGGAGGTGGGTCATAGAGGATCTCACTTTGATTTACAACATCAAGTGTTCTGCCGATGTTTTCCTCTAAGAGTTTTACAGTTTCTGGTCTTACATTTAGGTCTTTAATGCATTTTGAGTTTATCTTTGTGAATGGTGTTAGGAAGTGCTCTAATTTCATTCTTTTACATGTAGCTGTCCAGTTTTCCCAGCACCATTTATTGAAGAGGCTGTCTTTGCCCCATTGTATATTCTTTCCTCCATTATAAAAAATAAGGTACCCATGGGCACGTGGGTTTATTTCTGGGCTTTCTCTCTTGTTCCATTGGTCTATATTTCTGTTTCTGTACCACTGCCAAACTGTCTTGATGACTGCTGCTCTGTAGTATAATCTGAAATCAGGAAGGTTGATTCCTCCAGCTCCATTCTTCTTTCTCTAGACTGCTTTGGCTATTTGGGGTCTTTTGTGTTTCCATATGAATTGTGAAATTTTTTGTTCTAGTTCTGTGAAAAATGCCATTGGTAATTTCACAGGGATCACATTGAATCTGTAGATTGCATTTGGTAGTATAGTCATTTTCACAATATTGATTCTTCCTACCCAGGAACATGGTATATCTCTCCAAATCGTCTTTGATTTCTTTCATCAGTGTCTATAATTTTTTGTCTCCTCAGGTAAGTTTATTCCTAGATATTTAATTCTTTTTGTTGCAATGGTGAATGGGACTGATTCTTTAATTTCTTTATGATTTTTCATTGTTAGTATATAGAAATGCAAATGACTTCTGTGTATTGATTTTGTATCCTGCAATTTTGCTAAATTCACTGATTAGATCTAGTAATTTTTTGATACTATCTTTATGGTTTTCTATGTACAGTATCATGTCATCTTCAAACAGTGAGAGCTTTACTTCTTGTTTTCTAATTTGGATTCCTTTTATTTCCTTTTCTTCTCTTGATTGATGGAGCTAGGACTTCTAGAACTATGTTGAATAATACTGGTGAAAGTGGACATTCTTGCCTTGTTCTTGATCTTAGGGGGAAGGCTTTCAGTTTTTCATCATTGAGAATAATCTTTGCTGTAGGCTTATCATATACGGCCTTTACTGTCTTGAGGTAGGTTCCTTCTCTGCCCATTTTTTGAAGAATTTTAATCATAAATGGGTGCTGAATTTTGTCAAAGGCTTTTTGTGCATCTATTGAGATGATCGTATGTTTTTTATCTTTCAATTTGTTAATATGATATATCACATTGATTAATTTGCATATATTGAAGAATCCTTGCATTCCGGGAGTAAACCCAACTTGATCATGGTGTATGAGCTTTCTGATGTGTAGCTGAATTCAGTTTGCTAATATTTTGTTGAGATTTTTTGCATCTATGTCCATCAGTGATATTGGCCCGCAGTTTTCATTTTTTGTGTTGTCTGGTTTTAGTATCAGGATGATGGTGGCCTTGTAGAATGAGTTTGGAAGTGTTTCTTCCTCTGCAATTTTCTGAAAGTGTTTTAGAAGGATAGGCATTAGTTCTCTAAATGTTTGATAGAATTCTCCTGTGAAGCCATCTGGTCCTGGGGTTTTGTTTTTAGGGAGATTTTTGATCATAGCTTCAATTTCAGTGCTTGTCATTGGGTTGTTCATGATTTCTATTTCTTCCTGGTTCAGTCTCGGAAGATTGAACTTTTCTAAGAATCTGTCCCTTTCTTCCAGGTTATCCATTTTATTGCCATATATTTGTTCATAATAGTCTCTTATAATTCTTCATATTTCTGCATTGTGTGTTGTGACCTCTCCGTTTTCATTCCTAATTTTGCTGTTTGATTCTTTTTTCCGTGATGAGTCTGGCTAAAAGTTTGTCTATTTGTTCATCTTCTCAAAGAACCAGTTTTTAGCTTTATTAATCTTTACTATTGTTTCTTTCTTTTTCATAATGTTTCTGCTCGGATCTTTATGATTTCTTTCCTTCTACTAATTTTCGGGGTTTTTTTTGTTGTTGTTCTTTTTCTTTCCAGTTGTTTCAGGTGTAAAGTTAGGTCATCTATTTGATGTTTTTCTTGTTTCATGAGGTGGGATTGTATTGCTATAAACGTCCCTCTTAGAACTGCTTTTGCTGCACCCCATAGGTTTTGAGTTGTCATGTTTTCATGGTCATTTCTTTCTAGAAGTTTTTTTATTTCCCTTTTGATTTCTTCAGTAACCTGTTGGTTATTTAGAAACATGTTGTTGAATCTAGATGTGTCTGTGTTTTGTACAGCTTTCTACTTGTAATTGATATCTAGTCTCATAGTGTTGTGGTTGGAGAAGATGCTTGATACCATTTCAATTTTCTTAAATTTATTGAGGTTTAATTTGTGACCCAAGATGTGGTCTATCCTGGAGCATGTTCCATGTGTCCTTGAGAAGGTGCACTCTTCTGCATTTGGATGGAATGTCCTGAAGATATCAGTGAGATCCGCCTCATTTAATGTATCATGTAAGACATGTGTTTCCTTCTTAATTTTGTTTTGATGATCTGTCCATTGGTGTGAGTGGGGTCACCTACTATTATTGTGTTATTGTTAATTTCTCCTTTCATGTCTATGTTAGTGTATTGAGGTGCTCTTATGTTGGGTGTAGAGATGTTTATGATGTTATGACTTCCTCTTGGATTGATCCCTTGATCATTATGTAGTGTCCTTCCTTATCTCTTGTAATCTTCTTTATCTTAAGGTCTATTTTGTCTGATATGAGGACTGCTACTCAAGCTTTCTTTTGCTTCCCATTTGCATGGGATATATTTTTCCATCCTCTCAGTCTGTATGTGTCTTTAGGTCTGAAGTAGGTTTCTTGTAGACAGAACATATATGTGTCTTGTTTTTGTATCCATTCAGTGAGTCTGTGTCTTTTGGTTGGAGCATATAATCCATTTACATTTAAAGTAATTATTGATATATATGTTCCTATTGCCATTTTCTTAATTGTTTGGGGTTGATTTTGTAGTTCTTTTTTCTTCTCTTGTATTTCTTGACTTTATAAGTCCATTTAACATTTGTTGTAAAGCTGGTTTGGTGGTACTGAATCTCTTAACTTTTGCATGTCTGAAAAGCTTTTTATTTCTCTACCAATTTTGAATGAGATCCTTGCCGGGTACAGTAATCTTGGTTGTAGATTTTTCCCTTTCAGTACTTTAAATATATCTTGCCATTCCCTTTTGGCCCGCAGTTTCTGCTGAAAGATCAGCGGTTAAGCCTTTGTGGTTTCCCTTGTGTGTTACTTGTTGCTTCTCCCTTGCTGCCTTTAATATTCTTTCTTTGTGCTTAGTCTTTGTTATTTTGATTAGTATGTGTCTTGGTATGTTTCTCCTTGGGTTTATCCTGTGTGGGACTGTTTGTGCTCTTGGACCTGACTATTTCCTTTCTCCATGTTGGGGAAATTTTCAACTACAATCTCTTCAAAAATTTTCTCATAGCCTTTTTTTCTGTTCTTCTGGGACCCCTATAATTTGAATGTTGATGTGTTTGATATTATACCGGAGGTCTCTGAGACTGTCCTCAGCTCAGTTCTTTTCATTCTTTTTTACTTTATTCTGCTCTTCAGAAGTTATTCCCAGCATTTTATCCTCCAGCTCACTGACTGGTTCTTCTGCTTCAGATATTCTGTTATTGATTCCTTTGAGAGTATTTTTAATTTCAGTAATTGTGTTGGTTGTCTCTGTATGTTTATTCTTTAATTTTCCAGGTCTATGTTAATTGATTCTTGCCTTTTCTCCATTCTGTTTTCAAGGTTTTTGATCATCTTTACTATCATCATTCTGAATTCTTTTTCAGGTAATTTGCTTATTTCCTCTTCATTCATTTGGACTTCTGTGTTTCTAGTTTGATCCTTTATTTGCATAGTATTTCTCTGCCTTTTCATTATTTTTTTTAAAACTTACTATGTTTGAGGTCTCCTTTTCCCAGGTTTCAAGGTTGAATTTTTTCTTCCTTTGGGTTTCTGCCCTCCTAAGGTTGGTCCAGTGGTTTGTGTAAGCTTCCTATAGGATGAGATTTGTGCTGAGGTTTTGTTTGTTTGTTTTTCCTCTGATGGGCAAGGCTGAGTGAGGTAGTAGTCCTGCCCGCTAATGATTTGGTTTGTATTTTTGTTTACTTTGTTGTTTAGATGAGGCGTCCTGCAGAGGGTGTTACTGGTGGTTGGGTGATGGTCTTGCATTCAAGTGGTTTCCTTTCTGCGAGTTCTCACTATTTGATACTCCCTAGGGCTAGTTGACTTCCCTGGTGGCTCAGATGGTAAAGCATCTGTCTACAATGCAGGAGACCTGGGTTCGATCCCTGGGTCGGGAAGATCTGCTGGAGAAGGAAATGGCAATCCACTCCAGTGCTATTGCCTGGAAAATCCCATGGACAGAGGAGCCTGATAGGTTACAGTCCATGGGGTCGCAAAGAGTCGGACACAACTGAGCTACTTCACTTCACTAGGGCTAGCTGAGCGACTTCACTTTCACTTTCATGCACTGGAGAAGGAAATCCACTCCAGCGTTCTTGCCTGGAGAATCCCAGGGACGGGGGAGCCTAGTGGGCTGCCGTCTACGGGGTCGCACAGAGTCAGACATGACTGAAGCCACTTAGCAGCAGGGCTGGCTCTCTGGTAGACTCTCTTGTAGTCTAGGGTCTTGGAGTCAGTGCTCCCACTCCAAAGGCTCAGGGCTTGATCTCTTGTAGAAACAAAGATTCCACAGTGGTTTGTTATGGCATTAAGTGAGGTTAAAACAAATATCCAAAAATGAGAAACCAAAGATTAACCTCAGAAAAACGGCAGTTACAAAATCAGGCAAATAATAATTAAAATAATGGAATATACATGTATACATATACACCCATCAGCAAAGTTAAAACAGTCCAACAAAAATAAAGTACAATCCATTGACCTGGTGAACAAAGGAAATTAAAAAAATCATATTTACCAGTTAAGAACAAAACTAACTAAAGCACAAAGTGGAAAACAAAACTAAAGCAACGAAAACAAAACTAGCAAATATGTTGAGAGGAAGGAGAGAAAGAAAAGAAAGAAAGAACAGACATGCAAAGTTAAATAGAAGTAGATGAAGAAGATTTATATACATTAAAGATTAACCGCGAGGGGAAAAGATCAGTAGGAAAAGCAAACAAAGGAATAAATGCTAAATTAAATGTTTATTAAATGTTATTAAATGTTTATTAAATTAAATGTTAAATAAAAAATTCAAATTTAAAAAAAGAGAAAAGAAAGAAAGAAAAAAAAGAAAAAAGGAAAACTCCCCAGAACTGCACAAGCCCAACATAGAGGCAGAGGTTTATAACAACAATAAAAAGTGTGACTGGGGGAAAAAAAACCCTCAGAAGCTGAATTAGATTTCATAGTGCCAGTAAAATCAACAACTACAACAGAGGGAGGAAAAGGGGTGGGGGGGGGGGTGGAGGGGTGGAGAGAGAAAAAAATCCAAAAGAATCTACAGAACAAGCCAAAACATAAGAATAATAAATGTTTTAAGAGACCTTTCCCTCGCTGGGTGTCACAGTCCACCTCACCTCCGTGGGATGCCCTCCAACACTGTGCGGATCTCTGGACCCACTGTGGGGGCAGCTCAGATCCTAATCTGGTCCTGCTCCTGTGTGTTCCTGCCTCCCATGTTCACAGCTCTCAGAACTAGTACATTTTCTTTTGTGGCAGCTCTCAATGTCCTTTTATATATTCCATAGACACAGTCTGCCTAGTTGATCATGTGGATTTAACCTGCAGCTTGTACAGCTGGTGGGAAGATTCTGGGTCTTCTTCCTTAGTCACACTGCCTCTGGGTTTCAATTGTGGTTTTATTTCCGCCTCTGCATGGGGGTCGTCCACTGAGCTTTGCTCCTGAGGCTGCCCTGGAGAACTTGGGTTTCCCGGTGAGGGCCAGGTGTGGAGGTGGTGCAGCTGCTTGGGTCGCAGGGGTTCCAGAAGCACCAGGTACTCAGGGGGGTTGGTGGCTAGGCCAGAAGGGAATATTGTGCTCTAGAAGGGTGCAGCGACCAGTGATCGGCCCGTACGCTCCAGGATTCTTGCCTGGAGAACCCCTCCTGACAGAGAAGCCGGGCAGGCCACAGTCTACAGGGTCGCAGAGTCAGACACGACTGAAGCGACACTCTGCGTGTAGACGGAAGACATTTTTTGTCTGTGGCAGCTCTGCCCCAGTGAGGCCTGAGTGTGGAGGTGGCGCAGCTGCTTGGCTTGCGGGGACCCTGGGGTGCCAGGTTGTACAGGGACACGCACTGCCTCCGCCCCAGGAGTTATGGCCCTACCAGAGTCTTTTTCGAGCCTCTTGTAGCTGGGGATCAGGAGGTCTCTTTGGCCACTCTTTCTCTGCAGCTCCACCCATTCAGGCACTTAGAGGGCTCCCTTGCCCGGGGTCCTTCTCTGTTGTTCGGTGCAGCAGGCACACAGAGGGGCCCCCTGGCTGGGGTCCTGCTCTATAGACCAGTACATCAGGCACTAAAGGGGCACCCTGGGTGGGGTCCTCTATAATTCAGTGCATTAGGCGATTGACGGCCCAGCCTCTCTATTGTTCAGCAGTGGATGCTGGCCTCTGGGGAGAGAGAGGCTATGGTGATGGCTCCACCCCCTACGCGTGACTCAGCAATACTGCCTTGCTTCCACGGCTCCCTGTCTTCCCTCCACAGGCATTTCCCACCACAGTCTCCTCCCTCACATCCCCTCGATCCGTCTCTCCACAGCCAACAGCAGCGCTCATCCTGGGATTGCTCCACAATCCCCAAACGCCAGCTCCCAGCCACGGAACCTTCCACAGGACCTGTGTCCCTGCCCAGGGTCTGTATGGCTGCGGCAAGGACTCTCTGTATCTCACTCCATTGAGGACACCACAGATCAGCTGTTTCACTCTCAACCTTGAGTGTTTCTCCTCTGACTCAAGACAATTGCCCTGATGTGGGGATGGGACCCCTGCTTCTGTTCCCGCACCCTCAGGGACAAGTCCGGTCCCACTAACACTCCTGTCTTTCCCCCTGGCTCCTTCGTCCTATCGAGCTTTGCGTGGTTCTATAGGTTCTTTTCCATTGGTCAGGCACTCCTGTCTGCTCTCAGACAGGAGTTCTACATGCACCTCTGTGTCTGAAGGTGTTTTCCTGATGTATCTGGGGAGAGAGATGGACTCCACGTCCACCTACACTCTGCCATCTTCCTTATTTTATTAAAGTTGGATTTTCTGCTCATTGCTTCCAAAAGCAACATCCTGATATGTCTATCAAGTGCGGTGCATTACAAGGAACGTAAGAACGCAGTAAGCAGAAATAAATACCAGCAATGAGGATGATGATGATGATGAAGAAAGAGGGTGAATTCTTGGAAACCAGAATACTCAGGTGAGAAGAGCAAAAACTGTGGAGTTTGAGGAGAACACTCTACTTTACGGGAGAGTAGCTAGGGAGAATCAACAATGGACAAAGTGACAAATACCCGGAATGGGAAGAAGTGAAGCATAAGGAAAGCCAAGGAGACGAGATCACAGGTTATCTCTCAGTTTCTGGAAGTTCGCATTACACTATTTTGCTTTCACGAAATACCCACCTAAGTCCCTGTGTTCAACCACTTGGAGACATCTGAAGAGAATCTTCACTCTTATGAAAAAAAGTTACTGCCATATTAATGCACTAATGTAGGACTTTTGTAAAAGCAAAGTGATCTCACTGGAACTATTATTTTAACTTATTTTCTATTAGAGTATAACCAATTAACAATATTTAATAGTTTCAGGTGGACAGCAAAGGGACTCAGCAATACATACACATGTATCCATTCTCCCCTAAACTTCCCCACCCCACCCACTCAACCAGGCTGTCTCATAACGTTGAGCAGAGTTCTTTGTTCTATACAGTAAGTCCTTGTTGGTTATCCATTTTAAGTACAGCAGTGTACACATGTCCATGCCAAACTCTGTAAGTATCCCTTCCGCCCATCCGTCTCCAATGGCAACCATAAGCGTTGCCAAATCTAAGCCTGTGAGTCTGTATCTTAACTGGAACTAATTGAAAGCTGGGGATACTCTTTACTTTATGCCATAATACGTGTGCTCTACTTTTCACAGATGTAAGTGTTGGACCATAAAGAAGGCTGAGTGCTGAAGAATGGATGCTCTTGAACTGTGCTGCTGGAAAAGACTCTTAAGAGTCCCCTGGACTGCAAGGAGATCCAACCAGTCAATCCTAAATCCTAAAGGAAATCAGGCCTGAATATTCATTGGAAGGACTGATGCTGAAGCTGAAGCTCCCAACACTTTGGCCACCTGATGCGAAGAGCTGACTCACCAGAAAAGACCCTGATGCTGGGAAAGATTGAGGGCAGGAGGAGAGGGGGATGACAGAGGATGAGATGGCTGGATGGCATCACTGATTCAATGGACATGAATTTGAGCAACTCCGGGAGACAGTGAAGGACAGGGAGGCCTGGTGCGCTGCAGTCCATGGGGTCACAAAGAGTCAGACACGACTGAGTGACTGAACAACTACTACTACTTTCAGACGCAGGGGAAACCTCTATCAATACCAAGGGCTGATTCCACCATACGAATCTTGCAGGTCCTCTTGCAGTCCTATCAGTGGAGGCCTCAACGGGGACAAATATGACACGCAAAAGCCCAGCTGGATGTCTGTGCTGATGCCCCCTGAGGTGTTCTTTTAGATCGATGATTCTCAAAGTACGGTTCCCAGATCAGCAGCATCAGCAACACCAATGAACTTGCCAGAAGTATAAATTCTGAGGTCAGAAACTCACAGATGGAGCCCAGGAATCTGTGGTTGCTGTTCAGCCTTTTAGTCGTGTCTGACTCTTTGCGACCCCATGGACGGCAGCACGCCAGGCTTCCCTGTCCTTCACTGTCTCCCAGAGCTTGCTCAAATTCATGTCCATTGAGTCAATGATGCCATCCAACTATCTCATCTTCTGTCACCTCCTTCTCCTCCGGCCCTCAATCTTTCCCAGCAACAGAGTCTTTTCCAATGAGTTGGCTCTTTGCATCAGGTGGTCAAAGAGGGAGATTCAGCATCAGCATCAGTCCGTCCAGTGAATATTCAGGGTTGATTTCCTTCAGTATTTACTGATTTGATCTCCTTGCAGTCTAAGGGACTCTCGAAAGGCAGTTCAAAAGCATCAATTCTTCAGCACTCAGCCTTCTATATGGTCCAACTCTCACACTGATACCTGATTAGTAGAAAAACCATAGTTTTGACTGTACAGATCTTTGTTAGCAAAGGGATGTCTCTGCTTTTTAATATGCTGTCTAGGTTTGTCATAGTTTTTCTTCCAAAGAGTAAGCATCTTTTAATTTCATCACTGCAGTCACCATCCAAAGTGATTTTGGAGCCCAAGAAAATAAAATCTGACACTGTTTCCATTTTTTCCCCCCATCCATTTGCCAAGAAGTGATGGGACCAGATGCCATGATCTTCATTTTTTAAATGATGAGCTTTAAACCAGCTTTTTCACTCTCCTCTTTCACTTTCATCAAGAGGCTCTGTAGCTCCTCTTCGCTTTCTGCCATTAGGATGATGTCATCTGCATATCTGAGGTTACTGGTATTTCTCCCTGCAATCTTGATTCCAGCTTGTGCTTCATCCAGCCCAGCATCTCAGGACGTACTCTGCATATTAGTTAAATAAGCAAGGTGACAATATACAGTCTTGATGTACTCCTTTCCCAATTTTGAACCAGTTTCTTGTTCCATGTCAGTTCTTTCTTGACCTGCATACAGGTTTCTCAACTGGCAGGTAAGGTAGTTCTGCAGTCCCATCTCTTTAAGAATTTTCCACAATTTGTTGTGATCCATACAGACCAAGGCTTTAGCATAGTCAATGAAGCAGATGTTTTTCTGGCATTCCCTTGCTTTTTCTATGGACGGATGTTGGCAGTTTGATCTCTGCTTCCTCTGCCTTTTCTAAACCCACCTTGTAGATCTGGACTTTCCCCAGCTCACATACTGCTGAAGCCTAGCTTGAAGGATTTTGAGCATTACCTTGCTAGCATGTGAGATGAGTGCAACTGTGCAGTAGTTTGAGCATTCTTTGGCATTGCCTTTCTTTGGAATTGGAATGAAACTGACCTTTTCCAGTCCCGTGGCCATTGCTGAGTGTTCCAAATTTGCTGGCATATTGACTGCAGCATTTTAACAGAGTCATCTTTTAGGATTAGCAATAGCTCATCTGGAATTCCATCACTTCTAAAATGCTTCCTAAGGCCCACTTGACTTCACTCTAGACTGTCTGGCTCTAGGTGAGTAACCATATCATCATGGGGGTCCGGTTGATCCAGACTTTTTTTGTATAGTTCTGTGTAATCTTACTTCTTAATAGCTTCTGCTTCTGTTAGGTCCATACTGTTTCTGTCCTTTATTGTTGCCCATCTTTGCACGAAATGTTCCCTTGGTATCTCTAATTTTCTTGAAGAGATTCTAGTCTTTCCCATTCTATTATTTTCCTCTATTTCTTTGCATTATTCACTTAAGCAGGTTTTCTTATCTCTCCTTGCTACTCTTTGGTACTTTGCATTCAGACGGGTATATCTTTCCTTTTCTCCTTTGCCTTTAGTTTCTCTTCTTTTCTCAGCTATTTGGAAGGCCTCTTCAGTCAATCATTTTGCCTTTTTGCAATTCTCTTTCTTGGGGGATGGTTCTGATCACCACCTCTTGTACAGTGTTGATGAAATGGGAATCCAAGTTCTTGTTCATGAAGCTGAAGGATGAACTTTAAGAACACGCAAACACTCAACGTAACAAGCAAATAGGATTTATTAAAGAGAAGGCAAGTACAAAACTCTCAGCATAGACACTGAGATGGGGTAAAGAGTCCCCCAAAGGTGGGACTTACAACTATTTATATCTTTACCACTATTAATCTGTACATTTTTGGTTGGCTCCTTTCCTTAAAATAGGTCATTTTTAACCAATCAGTTTAAAGGTCAATTTAATATCTTTATGGCTTCTCTCGATTGAATAAATGCCCCCTGGCCATTTTACAATGGAACAGATGTATGGGCTAAAGATTAGTGATCACCAGTTGTTTTTCCCTCAGGCATATGGAACAGAAGTTAATTACAGCCTTTCCCTGGATCTGAGTGATGATAATTTATCAGACAAAGGACACATTCCAGGAATTCAGGACAAGGGGTATAGCTTTAGGTTAATGGTGTGAGATGTTTATTGAAAACAAGACTGAGGTCTCAGAGTCCTACACTGAAGGCTTAGCAATTTCTACCTCATTACAGACCTCTGTCCATGGTTCTTCAGACACTTAGTCTATCAGATCTAATCTCTTCAATCTATCCCACTGTATAATCATAAGGGATTGAATTAGGTGATACCTGAATGGCCTTTCAACAGTACAGGAACCGTGAACTTCCAGATGTTCAAGCTGGATTTAGAAAAGGCAAAGGAACCAGAGATCATATTGCCAACATCTGTTGGATCACTGAAAAAGAGAGCTCCAGAAAAACATCTACTGTTGCTTTATTGACTATGCCAAAGCCTTTGACTATGTGGATCACAACAAACAGGAAAATTCTTAAAGAGATAGAAATATCAGACCACCTCACCTGCCTCTTGAGAAATCTGTATGCAGGTCAGGAAGCAACGGTTAGAACTGGACATGAAACAACAGAGTGGTTCCAAATAGGGAAAGGAGTACATCAAGGCTGTATATCATCACCCTGCTTATTTAACTTTATATGCAGAGTACATCATGAGAAATGCTGGACTGGATGAAGCACAAGCTGGAGTCAATACTGCCAGGAGAAGTATCAATAACCTCAGATATGCAGATGACACCACTCTTATGGAAGAAAGTGAAGAGGAGCTAAAAAGCCTCTTGATGAAAGTGAAAGAGGAGAATGAAAAAGTTGGCCTAAAGCTCAACATTCAGAAAACTAAGATCATGGCATCTGGTCCCATCACTTCATGGCAAATAGATGGGGAAACAGTGGAGACAGTGACAGACTTTATTTTGGGGGGCTCCAACATCACTGCAGATGGTGACTGCATTCACGATATTAAAAGACGCTTACTCCCTGGAAGAAAAGTTATAACCAACTTAGACAGCATATTCAAAAGCAGAGACATTACTTTGCCAACAAAGGTCCATCTAGTCAAAGCTATGGTTTTTCCAGTGGTCACGTATGGACGTGAGAGTTGGACCATAGAGAATGCTGAGTGCCGAAGAATTGATGCTTTTGAAGTGTAGTGTTGGAGAAGACTCTTGAGAGTCCCTTGGACTGCAGGGAGATCCAACCAGTCCATCCTAAAGGAGATCAGTCCTGGGTATTCATTGGAGGGACTGATGCTGAAGCTGGAACTCCAATACTTTGGCCACCTGATGCAAAGAACTGACTCACTGCAAAAGACCCTGATGCTGGGAAAGACTGAAGGCAGGAGGAGAAGGGGATGACAGAGGATGAGATGGCTGGAGGGCACCACCAACTCGATGGACATGAGTATGAGTAAACGCCGGGAGTTGATGATGGACAGGGAAGCCTGGCGTGCGGCAGTCCATGGGGTCGTGAAGAGTCAGACACGATTGAGTGACTGAATGGTCTAGCGGTTTTTCCTGCTTTCCTCAACTTAAGTCTGAATTTGGCAATAAGGAGTTCATTATCTGAGCCACAGTCACCTCCAGATATTGTTTTTGCTGACTGTGTAGAGCTGTGCTCCCCCCTTACCTTACGTTCTTCATAGCAGGTCTCCCTTAACTAATACTTTGCGTACTGTCTGTATCCTCTGCTAGAGTGTAGGATCCACGAAAGCAGGGGTTTGGGGCTTGTTGGTTGTTTTTTTTTCATTGTGTCTCCAGCATGAGAACAATGCCTGGCACATAACAGGAACTCAAAAAATGCTCATGGAATAAGTCACCTGTCCATGAGGCCACTGTAGCAACAGGAGCATTGTTTCAAGGCGGGTGGTGGGCCAGCGTTCTAGGTGAGGAAGCACTGGTGAACCGGAGCCGTACCTGGGGGAGGGCGGGGACAGGACAGGTCTTATGGAGGCGACACAGCACGACCCTGCCTGCTGGGTGCAAGTCCTCTCTGTGTCCACTGTTCCTATTGGTAGGCAATAGGTTTCATTCAGCCTCCTTGACCTTCCCTGAGTTCCAAAGGGCAGATTCAAACAGTTGCTAATCAGGGAAGAGAAGAAATACAGAAACAAAGGAGGAGCAGTCAATAAATAATAGCACAGCCTCGGGGCAGGGTCCTGATTCCTCCTGAAGAATACACGTAACAGAATCTTTGAGTTCTTCTGCAGAAACAAAGGTCTCTACCAAGGTGGAGGACAGTTACTTCTCAATACCTCACCACCAACCAATCAGAAGAAAGTCACACACCCTGCAGCCCTTACCCCAAAATTTGCCTATAAGAAAACCTTCTCCCAAACCATCAGGGACGTCAAGATTTTCAAGCACAAGCCACCCTTTCTCCTTTCTTGACACTGCCATAAACCTTTCTCTGCTCCAGACTCTGACGTTTCAGTTTATTGGGCTTCACTGTAACAGGGAAAAGCAAAATCTGACTCTGTGTTGGCTCTGTTTCTCTTGAGTTTTTTCTCATTGCTTTTGTTATTACAATCACACGTGATGGCCTGCCCCAGGAAATGTGCCCCTCTGTCTGAACGTTAAACTAAAGTGACTTTGTTTATCTCAGAGAGACAATCTGACCCTGCCCATCCGTGAAACAGCTACAGAAAAAAATAAATTAACACATCCCCTCCCTGATGCTGGTCAAGTCAGGAGATGTTTTATAATATTAATTGTCATTTTACTTCACATTCTCATCTCGTCTTCCTTTCTGTTCTATAAAAGAAACTGGCATCCAGACCCCAATAAAATGGTTTCTGGGGGAACACTAGTCCTCCCCCTTCTCGGTCTGCCAGCTTCTCAAATACAGTTGTATTTCTTGCCTCAACACTTCACCTCATGATTTATTGGCCTGTTGTGCAGTGAGCAGAACAAGCTTGGACTCGGTAACATCACTGTGCATCAGGCACGTGAACTTGTGTTCAGTAACAGAGGAGCAGCTGTCCTACGTGGAGCAGCTGAAGATGAACCATGACCTGGGAGGCAGACCCTTGTGTCAGGGGAAGCACACTGACTGAAACCGCCCACCCTGGCTAGGCACCAGAGTAACCACTGCATGAGTTGTTTCACGACAGGAGGTCCTGGTAAGGAACACGGAACTAATAAGCCACCCACTATGGGAAGAGTTCAGGAAAGGTCAAAAGGAGACACCACGTGTCCAACCCCCTCCCAGAATCCTCCTCGCTGGCATCCATCTTGGCTGAGCAATGCGTGCACCACCAGGGAGGGCTCTGAGTCAGAATGATTGGTCAGAGACAACCCGGAAACTAATCCCATCACCATAAAACCCAAGACTGCGAGCCACGTGGGAGAGCTCTTCTCCTGGGTTCCCTTACCCTCCTGCTCTCCACCCGGGGGCCCTTTCCCAATAAAATCTCTTGCCTTGTCAGCACATGTGTCTCCTCAGACAATTCATTTCCGAGTGTTAGATAAGAGCCCACTTTCGGGCCCTGGAAGGGGTCCCCCTTCTTGCAACACCTGGGCTACAAGAGATTTAGCAAGTTAGTGCAATTTTTCATTAAATATTGGTGCTTTGTTAAAAAGTATAGTGGCAGAGGGCTTCCCTGGTGGTGCAGTGGGTAAGCATCTGCCTGCCAACGTAACGGCACAAGTTAGATCTCTAAACCAAGGAGACTCTGCATGCCAAGGAGCAACTAAGGCCATGTGCCACGGCCACTGAGCTGTGCTCTACAGCCGACAAGCCACAACTATTAAGCTCCGTAGCAAGGGAAGCCACTGCAATGCGAAGCTCACACACTGCAACGAAGAGCAGCCACCACTCACAGCAACTAGAGAAAGCCTATGCAAAGCGATGAAGACACAGCACAGTCAAAAACGAAGAAAGAAATAATCTTTTTTAAAGAAAGAAATGTAACAGCATTATTGGCAGCATACATGCATGCTGAGTTGCTTCAGTCGTGTCCAACTCTGCAACCCCATGGACCGTAGCCTGCCAGGTTCCTCTGTCCATGGGATTCTCCAGGCAAAAAGACTGGAGTGGGTTGCCATGCAGCACAGAGAAAAGGGAAAGATTAAAAATACACAAGAGAAAAGATGACTGCGGAACAGAATTCCAACCTCTACTTTTCAATTTCTCTTAGTCTCCATCTTGACATAAAATTAGGAATTATCACGTCTATTACTCTTTCTTTTCCTCATGGTAGGTAGCAGCTAAGATTTCCTAAAAGTGTTCAAGAGTACCCAATACCACCGTAGTTTCTGATAATTGGCTACCTTTCAGAAAGGTGACAAAGGAAAGGTCACTGTGTGCCACTGTTCGAATTTGCTAAGCAAATCTGACTTGAGGCGTATTAAACAGCTAGACGTAAAGAATCGTGAGTCATTATGAATCATTAAGGGTTAGAGATACAAAACAGAAACCACTCCACCTAACAGGTGGGGCTCCTATTAACAGAGCAAAGGGCTGCTCACAGAGCGGCACAAAATTGTGCAGCACCCACAGCAGGAAATAAATGCAGCTTTTTTGTTTACACTTCATGGAATTGTTTTGAGATGACGTTACTGGCATCTATTTCTGACTAAAGATAGCTGGCACTTCCTACACCATTAGAAAATTTAGATCTACAGTTTTTAAAACATAACTTTCCAAAAAGGGAACACAGCATAGATTGCATTCAGCCTTTTCTTTAAGTGTTGTATAAAGAGATGTCATCTTTTACAGATAAGCAGTGACTGTTTTATAAAGTGGGAATAAATTTGTGAGCTTTTTTTTTTTTAAGTAGGTTCTGTTAAAAGAAACATTGATTTGGCATGGCATTTGAAGAATTTAGTTTTTGTGCTCTAAATAGGTGACTGCTACTGCTGCTGCTAAGTCGCTTCAGTCGTGTCCGACTCTGTGCGACCCCATAGATGGCAGCCCACCAGGCTCTGCCGTCCCTGGGATTCTCCAGGCAAGAACACTGGAGTGGGTTGCCATGTCCTTCCCCAATAAAAAGGTGACACTCTTCTTTTTATAACTTCAAGGGTTATTGTATCTGATAATCCCAGTGGCATCAGAGGGTGATTAATAATCTAATAATATTCATGGATATCGGTATTAAAAGTCAAATGCCATTTGTATGTGTATATGGATCTTTTACACAAAGATAAATGTAAAGTTGCAAACTGAGTGATTATATACATATATATTTATATATATATAAACATTCCCTTATACTCAAAATGATAATATTTTCAAAGACCAATACTAAATTATTACAGGTGTTGGCAAGCTGAAACCAGTATGTAAATGAAACAGGAAGGAAGGGGGCATGGCCTAACCTTTCAAAGAATGACACAGCCATTGAGTATGTGCTGAAAACTGGTTAGAACCAACTAGGTTCTGGTTGGCAGAATATATCACTTTCAGTGGACCTTGAGCCTCATCATATGGTCATCATAATATATTAGCATGTGTTACGTGATACACTCATCAGCACCTTGTCCGTTTTGAGGCCAACTATCAAAGACCAAAAAGTGGGTGGTGGCCCAGTTCCTGCAAATATCCACCCATTCCTCCAAATAGTTGGAATCATCCTCCCACTTATTAGCCTATGAAATTACCCAGCCCATGAAAACTAACCATGCCATACTCCGAGGCTCTCTCTCACCTTCTAAGATGGCCCACACACTGTGGTGTGTTTTTCTCTCTCAATAAATCCACTTCTTACCGATCACTTTGTCTCTCACTGAATTCTTTCTGTGATGAGACATCAAGAACCTCAGATTCATAAAGCCCTGACACCAGGTGTGATCTCAGTTAAAAGACTGTGGGTTCAACCCCCAACCTGGGTTTTGGCCAGGTTAAAGTCCCAGTATGAGTCACATGGTTTCATTTGTTTTCAAGGAGAAAGAAGTGATTCAGAGGATTATGATAGATTTTTTTTCCCCAGAGATGACCATAGCATTATTTCTCATTCTACGTTAAATGCTCCATTACGTTAAACGTAAATGGTCTCAGCATGCCAATTGAAAGCTGACTGTCAGATCTGCAAGACCCAAATACACGCTGTCTATAAGAAATACACTTTAAATATGACGACACAGGTTAAAAGCAAAAGAATGAAAAAAAGAGACATCACACTAACTTTAATCAAAACAAAACTAGACTGACTATATTAATATCACAAAAAGTGGCTTTCAGAGCAAAAACTGGTAGCAGTGTAAAAAGGGTCAGTTCATAAAGAGGTCAAATCACCAAAAGGACATAAAAATCCTAAGTATTTATACACTTGGTAAGGCAGCTTCAAGCAGACCCAGGTTCAATTCCTGGGTTGGAAAGACCCCCTGGAGAAGGAAACGGCAACCCACTCCAGTATTCTTGCCTGGAGAATCCCATGGACAGAGGAGCCTGGCAGGCTCCTGGGGTTCCAAGAGTCAGACATGACTGAGCAACTAAGCAGAAGGCAACTTCAAATTACACAGAATGAAGACTGATAGGACTTCAAGGAAAGATAGATGCATTCAAAGTTTCAGAGGGTTTAACACCCTTCTCCCACTGCCTCATACGTAGACACAAATCAATAAGCATATGAAAGACCCGAGATCTCCCTGGTGACCCAGTGGCTAAGACTTCATGCTCCCAATGCAGGGGGCCCGAGTTCGATCCCTGGTCGGGGTACTAGATCCCACATGCCGCAACTAAGGTAAGAGCCCACGTGCTGCAACTGAGAGACCCCACATGCCACAGCTAAGACCCAGCACAGCCAAATCCACTTTTTTAAAGAGCATAAACGACCTAAACATTTATCAACCCACTTGACCAGCTGACACAGAACCCTCCACCCAACAACAGCAGCATACACATTATTTTCTTTTTTTAATTTATTGAAGTATAATTGATCTACGTTACACCAATCTCTGCTGCAAGCAAAATGACTCAGTTATACAGCATATGAACATTCTTTTTACATTCTTCTCTATTGAGGTTTATCCCAGCACGTTGAATATAGTTCTCTGTGCTATATAGTAGGACCTTGTTGTCCATCCATTCTCTCTATCACAGTTGGCATCTACTAACCCCAAACTCCCAGTCCATCCCGTCCCCAGTCCCCTCGGCCACCACAAGCCTGTCCTCTATGTCTGTGAGTCTGTTTCTATTCTGCAGACAGGTTCATTTGTGCCATATTTTAGATAACACATATAAGTTATGTCACATGGTATGTGTCTCTTTTTGACTTCGCTTAGTGAGATCAGCTCTAGTTGAACGCATGTTGCTACAAACCCCATTTTTCATTTTTAACGACGGAGTAGCATCCCACTGCTCCACCTATTCCTATCCATCTCTCTGCCGATGAACTTTTAGGTTGTTCCCACGACTTGGCTATTGTGAGCAGTGCTGCTATGAACACAGGGGAACATGTATCTTTTTAAAGTTTTGTCCAGACACATGCCTAGGAGTGGGACTGCTGGACCCTACGGTAATTCTATAGTATTTTCAGTTTTCCTAGGAACCGCCACACTCTTTTCCGCTGTGACTGCACCAACTTAGATTCCCACCAGCAGTGTAGGAGGGTTTCCTTTTCTCCACACCCTCTCCAGCATTTGTTATTTATAGACTTTTTAAAGATGGTCATTCTGACTGGTGTCAGATGGTACCTCACTGTAGTTTTGATTTGCATTTCTCTAATAATTAGTGATGTTGAGCATCCTTTCATGTGCATATTGACCATCTGTATGTCTTCCTTGGAGAATTATCTATTTAGGTCTTCTGCTCTTTTTAGATTGGATGGTATTTTGCTGTTGTTGCTCCTGTATGAGTTGTTGGTCTACTTTAGAAATTAAGCCCTGTCTGTGCACCATTTGCAAATATTTTCTCCCATTCCATAGGTGTCTTTCTGTTTTGTTTTCTTTATGGTTTCCTTTGCTGTGTACACGTTATTTTATTTATAATCTCATGGCTGGCCTCTCTGATGACCAGCCCCGATCCTGGGTCATCTCACCTCTTAGCATAAGCTCAGATGTGATAAGAGGGGCTGGTGAATTACAAGGACATTCCCATTGCCGAGGGCAATTCCAAGGATTTAGAATCTCCCCACCAGGAACAAGAGACAACAGCCAGTCAAGTTATCATACAACAACCTCAAATCCACACCTCCCACAACTCCCTCCCCTCTTCAAACAAGGATAAAATCCGGGCCCACTGCTGGCTAGTTTTGGTTCATTGTTTTTAAGTTTTTATTATTATAGGAATTTTCAAACAGCGACAACAGTAGAAAGAATAATATTTCACTCATATTTCCACCACTGTTTCCTTGATTACTCTTTTCACTCATACCCCTCCCCTACCTCCCTACCCTCATCTTCAGATTATCCCGAAGCAAAGCCCAGAAGGACATTTGGCTGAGAATTCATGGCAAGCTTCCTGAGGGGCTGCCCCACCCATGCAGCCTCAAGTAGGCTCCAGGTCTGCTGAAATCTAGCAGGCAGCTGAGTGGGGGCTACCCAGAGGCCCTTGGGTACCTCATTTGCTGACTCCTGCATGACAGTTAAGGAACACTTTCTACACACACTGGAAAGTGTGCAAGAGCACCCAACACCACCGCTTTATTGCATTCAAAGCTCCTAAGGCACGTAAGCCAGCCTTGGTCCTGGTATTTCTCATGCCTTTCAAAGGAACAGTGTCTACAACACTGATTATGTCCTAAAGAATCAATGCACAAAAATACAAGCTCAAGAATACAGGCTTAAATACTCCTAATTAAAATCAATGCAGGGTCAGACAGAATAAGGTAAGAAATAATGTATCGGTATTATTTTCTAGATCACAGACCCATCTCAGAATAATTAAAACAGGCAAACCAATCAATCAGTCTTTGAACAACAAAAACTTGACCCCGATCTTTGATTTATCATGCCAGAGTGGCAGAGACAGTCCCTGCTACCTAGGTTGGGAGAACACTTTTTATGTTTATCTGGGAAGTTCTGACCCTCCCCCAGGGTACCAGGGGGCATCTACAAGGTACCTCCTCCAAGATGGGATGGCAAGAGCAGTGAGTGGATTCATCCAACACCTGCCCATCTGACTTGCTCTGCAAAATGGGAAGTCAAATTAATGCAAAGTTCCCCCAAGTCTAAGACTTGACCACTGGGTACCAGCCCTGCAAGGTGAGAGGGGACATGAAGTCTCACCACTGGACACAGTATGGTTTGAGACAGCGAGGGCATGCTCCTCAATTCACGTCTCCAAGGCACCCACATAAGCCTCAGCTTGGGTTACCTGCTTGCCTCTCATCACAAGAGGGGCTCAGGCTCCTCCGTCCTGAGCTGGACGATGCACTATCAGGGAAGCGCCACCCCCGGCTGCCCTCATTTCTAGAGGAGAGCCCAAGCAGGACCTGTGGTTTAATCTTGGGCACTCTCCTCAACCCAGCTGTTCCCCAAGTATGAACTGGCTCTGAACAAGGCTTTTGTTTCAGGAGATCAATGAAGGTGCTTTGAACCATCTGCAAAAGCAGAGAAGAATCACCAAAGAACTTTTCTTCCCAGTAGCAAAGGAAGAAAATCTTCAAACACCCACAGTTCAACTATTGCAGGGGACCTTCCCTACAAAGATGAGTGCTCTCCCAAGGAAGTGAAAGTTCGTGTTGGAAGGTGACACAGATCAACACTTCCGCCGGCAATATCAAGTGCTCTGGGCTTAACTAGAATGCCCTGAAGACCCAGCACAAGACCAAAGATGAGCTGACATAACATCAAACATCTATATGGGAAGGCCTGGGGTGCCTGTCTCCAGTGGCATCGCCCTTTTCAGACCATGAGTAAGGAGCCTGACTTCAGCTCCCCTGCTGGGAAAGCCCAGAGCAGGACTCATTTCTTCACAGGCTGTTACATTTTTCCCACTTTGGGGATGAAAACTTACATCCTGATAAGGATGTAAGGAGCTCAGGAAATTCCAGCCATCCACTCCCTCCAGCCCTCAGTGGACTGAGGCTATTTCCACTGCACAGAAACACTGCAGGAAAAAATAGCCCCTTTTACTTGAGCCTGGCAGCTGGCTTCCTCCTTGGTTTCAGTCTTTCTGACCCTTCTCCTGGTCAATTCCTACATCTGCATTTGGCTCAAGTGAGGAAGAGAGTAGAAGGGTTCAGGCCTCTCTGACTCACAAGAGGACCAGCGCTGGGTTGAACAGGAATGTTGCTGCTACCCATGGATCTGAGAGCAGGCCCTTCTGGCCACAGGCAGGCACCCAAGCAGGTGACTGGGGTGGTCATGGAGGCAGCCGCGCCGGGCCTGTCTGCGTGGCAGCAGGCTTAGCTAACCGTTCAGCTCTGCTGGCCACGGTGGGGTGTCCGCCAGCTAGGGCAGGGTCTCACGGTCCTGGAGGAAGGAGGCTAGCACTGAGGAGAGCCAGTCAGAAGGCGAGACGCTCTGATGAGAGCAAAGCTGCCGACTGCTAACACCCTCTTGCCTAGGGGGACCGCTGCCCCACAGCCTGTGCGACCGGAAGGTTCTTGGGCCGCAGTCAAAGCCAAAGGCATCTGCGGAAATGCCTTTCATAATACACAGGCGTTGGTGAGGCTTCTGGTCATGTGGGGACCAGGTCATGCTGACCCTGAATCACAAAGTCAGCACAGACTGATCCAGATCATGGTTTGAAACCTTAGACCGGAAGCATTCCTGTTGGGACTCAACATTTTAAAACCGTGGATGGGGTGATGAGGTGCAGGACAGGAAGGGACAACAGAGGGCAAAAGGACATGCTTCTTTGGGAAACTCCGGTCTGGGTGGAGACCTGCTGTGGGTCGCTTCCCTCGAGCACAGAAAATAACCAGAAGTCTGAGCATTCATCCCAACTCCCACACGGAGGCAGTGGAGGGGAATGAAATTCACTGACTTTGGCTTTTTTTTTTTTTTAATCTACAGACCTGAATAGCTCTACAAAGAGTCATCAGAACTCCAAGATTTGAAGGCTACTTCGGAGAAGAAAGAAGCAGGCACCAGAGGCCTGAGGAATAACCCACAGGGGTTACAGATTATGTCCAGCAGGAAAGAGGCGCTTGTGACATTGACTCCCTGGAGACCCGCCCAGCCGCCTGGATCTACCAGGACCGAGGGGGGCATCCGGCTGGAGAGGCACCAGGAAGTGGGAGGCTTCCTGACCCACAAGGCAAACACCCCACCCCTGTCCCTGGCCAACCCTGACTTCTCATGCCATCTGCCCAGCCTCCCGCCCTCCGCAGCTCCCCTCCCATCCCTTTGGCCCTGGGGGACCTAGGGCAACTCCCCAGGGGTCCCAGCTGCAGCACCCTCCCGGGGGGACCTGGGGAAGCGCGTGGGCGGTCCGGCCGAGCATCCGTGGCCGGCCTACTTGGAGGAGCAGATGGAGAGCATGGCACCCGTGGAGAAGAGCCAGAAGGCGGGGTACACGGCCTCGGTGAAGTCCACCTTGTACTTGTACAACAGGTGGACCTTGTCAGCCGCGGCGAAGAAGAGCACGAAGCCGTGATCGCAGTTGAGAAGCACCCCCACCCGCGTGGCCTTGGTGGACGGCAGGGTCTTCTCCACGTTGTTGTGCCAGGCGGAGATCTTGGTGTTGAACCACTCCACACACCAGGACGCGCTGTTGCGGCCAAGCCGGCTCTCGGGGCCCTGCCGCTCCATGCTGCCGTAGCAGACGCCCACCCCGCAGAAGTTGTTCTTCTGAAGCTCCACCTCCCAGTAGTGAATCCCTTTCTTGTAGCAGTGCAGCCCCAGGACCTGCGAGCAGTATGTGAACCGCTGGGGATGCGGCCGGTAGTTCAGGGACGTTTCCGCCACGGACGCGACGGTGTAGTTCTCGGACAGGGCCACCTTGCTGTGGGCGGTGTTGTAGTCCAGGACAACCTTAACCACATCTGAGGAAGCATCAAGGAGTCAATCAGAGGCGCTCCGAGCACTCCCACCTTGCCTCCTTTCTCTAGCTGGTAATATTTATTCATTTGTTCTTCCCATCCATTCAACCACCCTTCCAGCCCATTCATTCTGTCCAGCTCGTCAGACATCTGTCCACCTCTCTAACTGCCAATCAAGCCATCTGTGTGTCTATCAGTCACCCATCTGTCTCTTTATTCCTCCACCCAAAACCACCTACAGAGCCCCTGGCTTATGCCAGGCTCTATACAGGACGCGCAGCCATGAACCAGATGTGGGGCCTGGCCTCGTGGAGTTCCCACTCCCAGAAGTAAGGCAAGCACATCAGCAGCGACAACAGTGAGGACTCCCTGCTCCACTGACGGGCAGGCACTCTGCTGGAGGGACACAGCCATGGGGGTAACGGGCCAAGGGAGGGGAGAGCACCGAGGAACACGTACTTCAGGGGTGGGCTGGAATCTGAGCCAAGCGAAAGGGAGATGAGAATTAAACAGGAGAGCAGGGGAGGGAGAAAGGCTGCGAGAGACAGTGAAGGCAGGCATGGAGTCACGAGGATGACGGACGTGCTGGGAACAGGGAAGCCCGGGCAGCTGGGAACACAGAGGCTGCAGCGAGAGAAGAGGGACCTCTGAAGCCACCAGTGCCGAGCCAAAGGGTCTCGACTTTAACTGGGGGCAGCGGGCAGTCAACTGAGGTCTGCCAAGCATAGCAATGACCTGAATAGAATCCTTGATTAGGACATAAGCCTGGCCTCCACCTCCTCCCTAGGATAGGTGCTCCTCCCTAGCCCTCCCTGCCCTTCCACTCACAGAGGTCCCTGGACCAATGATAGAGAGCTGGGCAGACAGGGAAAATCCTGAGCTTAGAAATTTGGGAAGCTAGAGACCAGGGTTCTCTGCCACCCCCTGGCTCAGGGAAAGACACTTTGCACCTGGCCCTGGGCCTCCCCCAGGGCAAAATGAATGGCCTGGGAAAATGTCCTCTGAATACCCTAAGTCCCTAGAACTCCTTTCCTCTGCTTAAACAGCTGTACCGCAGAGTGCAGGGCTCTCCACAGACATGTGGCTCAGCACTGCCCCCAGCAGCCTGGCATCAATCACGGGGGTTGGGGGCAGGGGAGGCCTTTCCCAGCCAGGAAGCTCCAGGGAGGCCGGCCCTGATACCAGGTACCACAGTTCCAGCAACGGGTGAACCATGCCCACTGCACCAGAACCACGCCCACAGCTCCAGCAATGGGTGAGCCACGCCCACTGTGCCAGAACCACACCCACAGCTCCAGCCATGGGTGAACCACGCCCACTGCGCCAGAACCACGCCCACAGCTCCAGCAATGGGTGAGCCACGCCCACTGCGCCAGAACCACGCCCACAGCTCCAGCAATGGGTGAGCCACGCCCACTGTGCCAGAACCACACCCACAGCTCCAGCAATGGGTGAGCCACGCCCACTGCGCCAAAACCACGCCCACAGCAGCTGTGGGAAAAGGAGGGCCAGAGCATACTTTGCAGAGAGAGGTTTCTGCAGCTGCAAGGAAGTGACCACCAGCGGAGGGTGCTCCGTGGGTGAAGCTATGGGTGGCCCGAGGCCTGGCCTGGAGGAAGGAACTGCCACCACTTCCAGGCTGGAAGCCACAGAGGAGCAGTAAGGGCACCCTCCAAGGGGCAGGCTGACCACGCCAGACAGAGGCAAGGACAAGCAAGGCAGCAGCTACTCACACTCCAGGAGCTCCGGCCTGGACTTGCTTAGGAAGTTCTCCAGCACCTTGGCGTTGAGAGATGCTGAGGTCGGTGGCACGGCAGGGGCTTTGGCTGCACCTGGAGGAGGAACAGAAAACCATTTCCTTGTCCAATGCATGAAAATGAAAAGTGCTGCTTTTCACTCCTGCTCATTCCCGCTCGAAACAAATTCAGAGCATTCCACTGTCCACGGCCCACCAGAACTCACCCTCCTGGCCAGGTTGTTTGAGATTCACTAAGTGTTCCGAGGATCCAAAGGTGACAGGCTTGTTGAGTAAGGCAGAGGCTGGGATAAGGAAGAGAGGTGAGTTGGGAAACGACAGAGTGACCTGATGGCCTGGAATCCCTCCCACACTATTTCTCAAGAGCTGCCTCCACAAACACACACCTGGACCACCAGGGTGACATGAAAGAGTCCAGACAGGGGAACATGCATCATACTGGTCTCATGCATGTCCACTTATCCTCACGCCCAAGCCCAGACCCAGCGGCCAGCACAAGTCACAGTTATGGAGCCCATGCCCATCTCAGACCCTCCCCCAACACACACCAGCCCACAGCTCAGCTTTCCTTGCTGGCATTTAGTTCTGCACGTGGGTACTCAAGGAGCTAAAAGATGCAGAAATGCATAACTTACCAGGTTTCTTGGGCTTCTTCTCTTCTTCTGAAAAACAAAATTTTCAGAATTAAAATGTTTCAAAGCACAACACAACCATACTTTCAAACACCATAATAATAATCGCTACATGAAGGTGACCCATACAAATAGAGCTAGTACATTTTACGTTGAAAAATATAAGGGGGTCAATAGGTAAATTAATCTACGGTCCTACATCATGGTTTTGGCGGTGAGGGGCTAATAAGGAACATGAATGGATTTCCTGGTGAAATGGAAATCTTTATCCCAATTTGCGTAATGGTAACACAGATGTATCGGAGAAGGCAATGGCACCCCACTCCAGTACTCTTGCCTGGAAAATCCCACGGACAGAGGAGCCTGGTGGGCTACAGTCCATGGGGTCGCTAAGAGTCAGACACGACTGGGCAACTTCACTTTCACTTTTCACTTTCATGCATTGGAGAAGGAAATGGCAACCCACTCCAGTGTTCTTGTCTGGAGAATCCCAGGGACGGGGGAGCCTGGTGGGCTGCCATCTATGGGGTCGCACAGAGTTGGACACAACTGAAGCGACTTAGCAGCAGCAGCAGCAACACAGATGTATGCGTTTGTTAACCTAACTGTCCTTTTAAGATCTGGACATTTTACTGTAGGTAAATCATATCTCTACAAAAGAAAAAAATGCAAAAACACACACACAAAAAAACCCACATAGAAAGCCAGCCAAAAAAAAAAAAAAAACATGCTTGCCAGATATCACAATAGTCTTTATAAAGTATCTGCAGTGTATATCTATGGGGACTGAGTTTAGCTAAAACAACTATCCTCGAAGCATGCACCCCAAGCCAGCAGCGTCAGCGTCACCTGGGCAGCTGTAAGGAATGCAAATTCCCAGGCCCCCTCAGACCAGCTGAAACTAACAGTCTGGGTTACAAGCCACTGGACTCTGATGTGTGCTCAAGTTTGGAGGGCCGGAAGATTTCGGGTTCGCTCTTCACTACCACAACTGAAATGAAAAGGGGAGTCCTGGATCTCATCCCCGCTGGCCTGAGGACCCTGCATGTTCCAGACCAGCCCCACTGGACCCACCCACGGCCCCACATGGCCCCCGGCCGCCCCTTCCTCTCACTCAGAGCCCTGTTTCTCGGGGGTCATTTTCACTCTCCCCTTCTCCCCACCTGTGTCTCACCACCCCCCACCACTCCCACTGGACCAGCATTTGGGAGGACTCCAGGCTGTGACCTCGGCTGTGGGCACAGGGCTCCCTCCCAGTGACCACGGGAGCCTCCCCCACACTGTGACGAGTCCATCCACGAGCAGCCTGATGCCAGCATCCTCGGCTCGCACACGCAGAGCGGGCTTGTGGAAGGGGGCAGTGGGAGGGAGGCTCTCTGGGCCCGAGCCTTGAGAAGGACACAGGCTAACAGTGCGTGTCACCCCGTCTTCACGCGGGGCACCCTGCACATGTCAGGCTCCCCTGAAGGCCCCCTCCTCCCCTGCCCCAGGCATGCCAGCCCCTGACTACACTCCACTCCGAAAGCACTAAATACTAACAACAAGCAAACAACAACAAAAACTAGCGCAGAGCTCTCTCACCCCTCACCCACCACGGCGGCGAGCAGCCCTCCCCCGTCCTCACTGGCTCTTTCGGTCCACAGTCTGATGGCGTTTATTGCTGTGGTCCAGTCGCTCAGTTCTGTCCCACTCTGTGACCCCATGAGCTGCAGCACACCAGGCTCCTCTGTCCTTCACCGTCTCTCGGAGTTTGCTCAGATTCATGTCCAGTAAGTCGGTGATGCTTTCTAACCATCTCATCCTCTGCTGCCCCCTTCTCCTCCTGCCCTCAATCTTCCCCAGCATCAGGGTCTTTTCCAGTGAGTCGGCTCTTCACTTCGTGCAGCCACAGTGCTGGAGTCTCAGCTCAGCATCAGGGACGTACGCCTGGCCTTTAGAGCTTTCACCATCAGTGACCCACATAAACGTCACCCAACAGTCCCATGAGGTCAACGCCACTATGGTCTGCGTTCGACAGATGAGGAACCTGAGGACCATTCTGCACCCAGCCCCCATCTCAACAAGGGCTCCAACATCCCCAAGTGAAAGCGAAAGTGACGGTCACTCGGTCACGGCCGACTCTTTGAGACCCCACGGACTGTAGCCCCCCAGGCTCCTCTGTCCATGGAATTCTCTCAGCAAGAATAGTGGAGTGGGTTACCGTGCCCTTTTCCAGGGGATCTCCCCAACCCAGGAGTCGAACCTAGGTCTCCTGCACGGCAGGCAGATTAGGTGCCATCTGAGCCATCAGCCCATTACCCCCAAAGTGGAGGACAAAAACTGATCTTTAGGGACTCAGGAAGAGGCAAGGAAGGAAAAATCTTGTTCTTTTTATGGATCACAGCACCATATGTAAACAGTCACACCATATGTGGGGTATTAAGCTTCACGTACGGGGTGACTAGGAAAATTCTGTCTAAAAGGGCTTGAGGGGTAAAAGCAGAGGGTAATGACGGAGAAGAGGCTGAGAGGCTCCGGGAGGGCTGACTTGCATCCCACCCGGGACCGAAAAGAGACGGCCTCTGCTCGGGGTGCTACCCCCCAGGCCGGAACTTGGCATCACGTTAAGTATTTCTCGAGACGAACCAGCTTTGGCCACCCTGCCGTCCCAAGCAGTGGGACTGTCCAGCGCTGACGGCTGGTCCTCCCAGGAGCCCTGCAACCTCCCCACATCAGGGTCAGTCGGTACTTGCCCCCAGGCGCTTCCGGGCCTCCCAGGACCTGGGGTGGGCCGGGCCCCCCGGGAGGAGCCGTAACACCCTTTGGTGCCTCAGCCTGAGCGCTGATGCCCACGGCTGCCACCGCCCACGGGGAGGGAGGTGCGACTACTTACTCACAACCTTCTTCACAGGCCGGTGGGGCTTCGGTGTGTGTGGTGCACAGGGTCCTCCAGCGTCCCCTGGGCCAAAGGAGGAGAGGTTAGTTTAGGCGGCTCTTCCACACCCAGCCGAGGAGCCAGCCTCACGGTAGAAGGGCAGCGAGCTGCAGGGAGGTTACAAAGGTGATCCCCACCAGCCTTCCCCGCTGACCGCTTACAAGCACTAGAAACGAGGCAATAGAAACACAAGTTTGGTGTGTTCCCTCTCTTCTCTGCCTTAAAATGTAGCTGGGGTGGAGTCTTTTCTCTGCCAGCACCCAGCTCTATGACCGCTGACCTGTCTGTGAGCTGTGCTTGCTCGCCCGAACCGTGGGGAAGACCCCTCACCCAGGGAGTGAGACCAAGGTGCCTGCTGTGTCCAGGAGGTTCCTTTCCCCCAGGAGTCTCTCACCACTCTGTCCCCAGGCCAGCGACCACGGGTGCAACAGGAAAACAAACACGCGGGGCTAACGCACCAAATTAGCTTTCCCCGTGGCCACGGCCGTGGCACACCGGTTGCAGGCTCTTCGGCAGGGCCATTCGGCCAACCAGGCTGGGACTCAGGCCTGCTCCCTGGATTACAGACCGAAGACCCAGTGTGTGCTGGGCTCTGTGCCAGGCACTGGGGACAGTACTGGACGAAAAACAGACCCAGCCCCTGCTCTCACGGATCACAATCTGGCAGGGGAGACGGAGGGCGATGGCAAGGAGGAGCAAAACGACAGGCGCGAAGGCACTTCCCAGCTGGTCCAGTGGTTAAGCATCCACCCTGCAAAGCAGGGGACACGGGTTCAAGCCCTGGCTGGGGAACTAAGACCCCACAGGCCTTAGGGCAACTAAACCTGTGAGCCTGGGCACTCCAGGGCCTGCAAGCCACAACTAGAGGGCCCATGTGCCTCAATGCAGGAGCCCGCATGATGCAACCAAGACCCGAGGCAGCTACATAAATATATAATTTCTTTTAAACGACAGGTGCAAAAAGGGCCCCAAGGAAGGATAAGGACCTGGGACCTTGTCTGAAGAGCCGGAGTGGCAACAGGGAAAGTTTGCTGAGAAAAGTTAACGTTTTAACTGATCTCCAAGGGAGGCAGGAGTCACCTGGTGGAGTCTGAGCCCTCTAGGTGTGTGTGTGGTGGTGGGGGGGGGGGGCGGTGGGGGTGGGGGGGGGTAGGGGTGGGGGGGGGTAGGGGTGGGGGGGGTAGGGGTGGGTGGGATGTACAAAGACCCTGTGGCAGGGATGTTAACATTTTTGAAGGACTGAGTATAAAGGGATGTATTGGGGGGAGGGGGCCGCTTCAGGGCTGGAGAGGTGGACGGGGCCTGATCAGGCAGGGGCTTAACAGCCAGAGTCAAGAGTGTGGTCTGCAATCTAAACAAAGGAAATTCTCCAAAGAGGAGGCAGGGGAGAGGGTGCCAGGAGAGCAGACTGTCACCCTGAGGCACTCTCTCCAGCTGCGACAGGAGCAGCCGCAGAGACGCTCATTAGGAAGTTGCCGCAGGTGATTCAGCGGAGAGCAGGCATGTGGTGGCTGCAGTGAAACGAGCTGAGTCCAGAGATATTTAAGAAGCGAAATCTGACAATGGGCTGGATATAAGCAGAAGGACACGGGGTGGTGGTTGTTTAGTTGCTAAGTCGTGTCCAACTCTTTTGCAACCCCATGGACTGTACCCTGCCGGGCTCCTCTATCCATCGGATTCTCCAGGCAAGGGTACTGAAGCGTTGCCATTTCTTTCTCAGGGGATCTTCCCAACCCAGGGATCAAACCCACGTCTCCTGCTTGGCAGGTAGATTCTTTACCACTGAGCCACCTGGGAGGCCCCAAGGTAGGGGGTATCAAGAAAGAATTTCATGTTTCTCTGACCTCCAAACTAGCCACTTCCTTACCAAACAACACTGACAACCCAGAATCCATTCAGCCCATCTGAGCCAGCCTCAGACTCAGACCAAATAAAAGCCTATCCAGAAAGGACCTTCATAACACCTGGCCACGAAAGACATTTTAGGAAGGGTGGCTACAGTCTCAGGATGAGGTGAAGACTGCCCACTGCCTCCTGGATGAGGGCAGTGGTCTTGTAACATCTGAAGCTCAAGCCCCAGTCCTCCAGAGCAGGACTTCCCTTCCCCAACAGCAGAGGGGACCCATCCCGTTTCCAGAACCCCCAGTGGAAAGCCAGGGAGGCTGCCGATGGTTACCTGGGACGGTGAGCTCCTCGAGCTTCTTGTCCTGGGGCTGTCTGAGGGACCGCTTCAGCTCATTCTTGAGGTCGGAGGTGCCCTGATAGACCTCCTTAATCAGCTCGTGGTTCAGCTCCACCTTGGGGACGAAGACTGGCTTCGTGGTGATTCCCTGCAGCTTTGTCGCTTTCTGCAATGAGCCAGGGGGTTAGTTCAGGCAGGTCTGGCAAAGCAAGGGCCCAGGCTCAGGCCTCATGAACCCTGGAAGGAGCGTCCCCGTGCCCATGGGCACTAAGCCTAATCAGCCTCTCAAAAGTGGCTGGGGGTTGAAGTGCCACTCTAAGACACAGTCCTCTGGAGGTGGGAGAGCCCTCACCTTACACAGGGAAAAACTGCAGTCAAGAAATGACAGGTGTCCTGCCAGGACCTCTGCCGATTAGTAGCAAGGACACAGCTGGGAGCCAGGCCTCCTAACCCATGGATAATGCTCTTTCCACCACCATCACCCCTCAAAGACCAGCTCTGAATGCACGTTCTGAAAACAGAACAGGAAGGCCTGGAGGGCTGCAGGATTCCGCCACACATCCAATGCAGGAGAAGAATCTTACAGAAGGTCTCCCAAGCTTGGAGACCAAATCACATCATATGGTCTCAAGAGGCCCAGATGTGGACTCAGAATCCTTCTGGGAGAGCTCGAGGCAGCTAGATCAACAAACAGGAGTGAGCACGTGGGAAGAAAATGCCATCCCGGCCAGGCGTGGTGAGAAGACCCTGCACACGGGAGACAAGGTTCCTGGGCACTCCTGTGCCTCCCCAGGACCTGAATGTGGAATCTGGGCCTTTGAGGTGTCAAAGCAGCATGCCACCCAGTCAGCAGGGCTCCCGGAGACACCCGTCGCGTGCCCGGCACTCTCCTGTGCACACTGGGAGGGTGAAGGGCCCCTCCTGAAAGGCGCAGACAGCCTTCGAAACAGACAAGGAAACAAGCACGTCTAGACTGAGGTTGTCAAGGGAGAGAGCAGAGGCAGGTCACGTGCTCCGGATCACCAGCAGTGGGAAAACAATGGGATCCCAGAAGATGGGGGAACTGGGGCTGCCCTGGACAAATGACAGGGTTTACGAGGCAGAGGCCAGTCTCAGAGTCCCCTGCCCACGCTCAGGGCCTCTGAGGAGCACCCTGCTGGGGTCAGAGCCCCAGGCATATGCTGGGGGTGGCTCACAAGAGATAAGACTGCTGGCAAAGGCAGGCAGGTCACCGAGGGCCCTACGGGCCACGCCGAGAACACAAAGGCAGAAAGGGTGTCCGTGCTGTAGAAAGATACTTCTGGGGACCATGCAGAGGTGGGATGGGGGGAAGAAGGTGGCAGCCTAGTGCAGGCAGCATCCCACGATGGACCGCAAGCCTCCTGACTGCCCTGGGCACACACGCTGCACATCCTCCCCCCAGGTTAAGGGCAGGACAGTGAGTGTGAAAGGGTATCACTCCTGCCACTTCGTCGCAGTACACGGGAACCCTGCAGGAGTACTGCGCATGTAAGTGAGATCCCAATCTGTTCATTTTGCCTTCTGCAGAAAGATGATTCTTCTGGGTGGGCCTCACCAAATCAGGTAAAAGTCCTTAAAACAGAAAGTGGGTCTTCCCGGAAGGAGAAATTCTCTGCTGGTTCTGAGGAAACCAGCTGCCCAGTCGAAAGAGGACCACATGCTGAGGAATCGTGGCAGCCTCTAGGAACCTCAAGGACACAGGGCTCTCAAGCTTGCACCGCGAGGGACTGAACTCTGCCAACAAGCATGAGAGCTTCCCCAGAAGGAAGCGGCAACCGCCTCCAGCATTCTTCTCTGGGAAATCCCACAGAGGGAAAGGCCTGGCGGGCTACTGTCCCTGGGGTTGCCAGAGGGTCAGACACAACTTAGCAACCAGGAACAACAACGACAGAATATCCGTTCTTAAACAAGAGAGTCAGACGCCCTATTTATAAGTTATTAGAACCCACAGGTACCAAACACACTGGACCCCAACAAAGGAGAATTAGGCTTTTTTCTAAGGCGGAGAGAAATACATGTCCTGGGGGAGATGTCCAAGGGACACAGGTATTCTGTGTTTGTCAGACAGGCAAAGGAGAGACATCAAAGGGCAGAAAACACTGAAAAATGGGTCTTGAGCTAAAACTTCCCTGAAGTTTGTGGTTTTCTGGGAGTATGAAGCCCTCCGAATGAAGAGTTTAAGCTGTACACAGAGATGGAGTTCAATCAGGATCAGATATCAACAATGACCTTGCTTATTCCAAGTGATTTGACCAGACACAGGCTGAAGAGAGCTTAAGCTGCAAAGGAATCAGTAACATTGTCACCGGAGAAGGTGATGGCACCCCACTCCAGTCCTCTTGCCTGGAAAATCCCATGGACGGAGGAGCCTGGTGGGCTGCAGTCCATGGGGTCGCTAAGAGTCGGACACGACTGAGCGACTTCACTTTCACTTTTCACTTTCATGCATTGGAGAAGGAAATGGCAACCCACTCCAGTGTTCTTGCCTGGAGAATCCCAGGGACGGGGGAGCCTGGTGGGCTGCCGTCTATGGGGTCACACAGAGTCGGACACGACTGAAGCGACTTAGCAGCAGCAGCAGCAGCAGCAGCAACGTTATCACTAAGATTCTGATAGATGTGAATAACAGGAAGAACTCTGGGGCAATCCAGAAGAATAAAAAGTGGGAAAGAGGCTGAATGGATACACACTGCTGACTGTTTTGACTGAATCTCATCCCATTTCAGAGAAACAAATCTCTTTTAATACAGAAAAATTACACAGTGAAAAAAAAAAAAAAAAGCATGTCAGCTTAGAAGACAACCCTGAGCTCCAAAAGGAACATACAGCCTGGTGAGACCACAGCCTAAGCCACACAGAGTGTGAGGTAATGGACAGCTTTTCTTCTAAGCCACGTAGTTTGCGGTAAGTGGTCACAAACCGTAGAAAACTAATACAGCCTGTGTGTCTCAGGGATGCTTCCAAAACCCCTTACCGCCCCAACCCCTTGAGAGTCCCGCTCCACACTGTAATGCGAGGCAGAAAGAGGATTCAGCAACACGCTCATCATGACTCACCTCCAGAAACTCAAACTCGTCCCCCTTAGTCAGGGCGAGCTCAACCTCCTCCTTTAGGGTCTGGATCTCGCTCCTCTTCTTGAGGATGATCTGGTAAATGCTGTCGAACTTGCTGGTGACCCTCTTCTCCTCTTCCTTTATCTTCCTTGTGGCGCTGGCCTCGGAGGCATCGATGAGAGCCTTCATCTCCAGGTATTCCTGTCTCAGCTGGTCCATCTTCCTATGTGCAGCCTCCTGAGAGGCCAGGACAAGAGGGCACCCGTTAGACGGGCCGAAGGGCTGGGCCCGACACGCGGAGCACCGCAAGCTCTCACCTGGGCTTCACGGAAACTCAGACGGGTGCAACCACTTTGGAGAGCAATCTGGCAAGATCAGTGAATTTCAAGGTGTTCATACCCTATGACCTAAATCCTAGAGGAAATCAACCCTGAATATTCATTGGAAGGGCTGTTGCTGAAGCTCAAATACTCTGGCCTCCTGATGTGAAAAGCTGACTCACTTGAAAAGAACCTGATGCTGGAGAAGATTGAGGGCAGGAGGAAAAGGGGATGACAGAGGCTTGGACGGCATCATCAACTCAGCGGACGTGAGTTTAAGCGGACTCTGGGAGATAGTGAAGGACAGGGAGACCTGGCGTGCTGCAGTCCATGGAGCTGCAAAGAGCTGGACATGACTGAGCAACTGAACACCACCATCACCACCACCACCTTCGGACCCAGCAACTGAGTCCAAAGAATGTACTCTAGAAAAGGACTGCTCCAGAGACACCCAAGAATGCTCTAAGCAGCACTGTTTGAAGAGCAAAATCAAGGAAACAACCTGAATGTCAGTCACTAGAAGACTGACAATTATTCCCTGGGATGGAATATTAAACTATGATAAGGGAAAAACAACTTATAGAAGACACGCAGTGAGATGCACCGTACCCAAGACTTAGAAACAGAGAGAACGGCGCGTGCGTGCTCAGCCACTTCAGTCGTGGCCAACTCTCTGTGTCCCCATGGACTCTCCGTGGCTTCCGGAAGAGAGGACGAGGGATACAGAAAGGGGAAAGCAAAGCCAGGGCTATATTCTCCTTGGCAATGTTTTATTTCTTAAGCTAGAAAGCGGTTCATGAGTAACTTTTTTTCAAGGGTATGAAGCTGCCCTAGACAATTCCCTCTAGAACCGCACTAGACGCAGCTGCAGGCCCTTGAACTACGGCCAGTCCAAGCTAAGGTGTGAGACAGAGTGACCTAAGAAGAGTATGGAACATCTCATTAATACCTTACATTGACCAAAATAACACTTTGGATATACTGAGTTAAATAAAATACCTTAACAGACCTAGTCTCATGCACTATTCAGATTAAAGTTATATATAAGGTCCACTTTGTATTTCTACTGGACAGCACTGCTCTAGAAGCTGCAGTTTCCCTTTACAGGTTGGGTCACCTCATCAGCTCAGAATCAAACTTGACAAAGAGAAACACACACAAGAGGGCCAGGGAGATTGGAATTCAATTTTTTTTTTTTTTGGCCACACCATGCGACATTCAGGATCTTAGTTTTCCCACCAGGGATTTGAACCCAAGCCTCCTCCAGCGGAAGCTCAGAGTCTTCATCACTGGGCCACCAGGAATTCCTGAGAATTCGATTCATTTCTTAAACCAGTACCTGACCCTGCCCCTTTCAATGTGACCATCAATGTCCCCGAACACTCATCCTCTTCTCCCCCGTCAGTAAGAAAACACCCCTGGGTTCAGATGGGCACACGGCTGCCCAGCCACAGACTACATCTCCCAGCGTCCCCTGCAGCTGGTCAGGTGACTACGCTGCAGCCAAAGCAACGCGAACACAAGTAACAAGCGCAACACTCTCCCCCCTTGTCACCCCTCCTCACAGGCTACAGCAAAGATCTAACGGTGACCCAGTGGCAGCTAGAGACGGGGGAAGGGCAGGAAGAAGACGAGGGCCTGGAGCCTGATGGGTCACAGGCCGCAGACCATCCCACAGCCCGCCTGGCTCGGGTCCAGCCCTGAGCCGTCGCAGAGAGGAACATACATAGCGATCTTACTGAAGCCTCTGATTCCGAGGGGTATCTCTGCTCCAAGAACTTAGCCTGCCCGCCAATCAATACAGGCATTCTCACGTGCAATCTTTCACTTAAGCCTCGAGCTCACCTTCGGAAAGAGGCTCTGGAAGAAGATGGAAAAACTAAGGCTCAGAGATTTGCCAACAGGACCACAGTATCACAGGCTAGGATTCTAATCTAGATCTCATCTAATCTAACCACAGCTGTGGCAGTGAAACCAGATGCTGCCCCTCCAGAAAGGATGCTTAAAAATCAAACCTCCTCTCAACGTAAAAGCACTGTAACCTTATAAAAATTATGAACCTGGAGGGGAAAAACCTCTATAATTCTGCCACTCCAACACCTGCACTACTATTCCCTGACTATATTTCCTCCCAATCTTTTCTCCTACACTTTCTGTAATGGGCTTAATGGGGGCTCCCCAAAAGTTACATCCGTGTTCCAGAACCTGGAAACGCGACTTTACTGAGAAAAGGAGTCTCTGTGGATGTAACCAAGGTAGAAACCTGGAGCCAAGATGATCCGGGCTTACCCAGGTGGTTCTAAATCCACTAGCAAGTGTCCTTATTAGCGACAAAGAGCAGACACAGAGGGAGGAGGCAATGTGAAGATGGGGGCAGGGACTGCAGTGATGTGGGCACAAGGCAAGGAACGCCTGAAGTCACCAGAAGCTGGAGAGGCGGGGACAGACCCCTCCTCGGGACCTTCGGAAGCAGCGTGGCCCTGTCGACACTTTGGATTTGGACTGCGGGCCTCCTGGCGGCCATTTTACAGATGATAAAACTGAGGCAGAGGGGAGAGCACAGGGGTCAAGTTCACAAAGATAGAACAAGCTGAGACGGCGGCTTCAGTAAGTGGCAGATGCGGTCGTTCAAACCAAGCCTGTGCCTGCAACCAACCCGAGAACTGAACTGTGAGAGACTACATTTCTCGGAACCTGCGTGTGTGGTAATCTGTTACAGTAGTCCTAGAAGACAAACACACTTTTTACAAACAAGAAGGTGCAGGAACTTCCCTGGGGGCCTGGTGGTTAAGACTGCTTCAAATGCAGGGGACAAGGGTTCCGTCCCTGGCTGGGGAACAAAAGTTCCTCCACGCTGCGTGCAGCGCAGCCGGAAACCAAACAGACAGATGCAGCTTTTGCTTTCTTTTCTCTCCCACTTAAACCGTAGCTACTTTTATGGTGCTATGTTTTAACCTTAATTTTCAGTGATTCCTCCCACTCAGGTTGGACTCGTAGTCTATTAAGAATCTCTCTGGGCATGTAGATTTTTGCATGTTTTGTTGAATTCTGACTGTGCGTGGACCCAACAGGAGCCGTTTGGATGCCAGAGCTGAGCCCGCCTCCCCGGAGGGGCGGGGCGCCCCGTCACTCACCTGCACCTCCTGCTGCCTGGCTCTCACGTCCTCCAGCGCTCTTGATGCCCCATTGATCTGGCCGTACATGACAGTCAGTTTTTGCCTCAACTTGTTCTGCAGAGAAAACGAACCGGGTAAGAACACACCTTGTCCCAGCCCCCCAGAAGCACCCAACACCAGGGACCCACAGCTGTTTCCACCACCCCAAGTCTCGCCTGCTTGCAGCTTTCTGACGCATGCTCGTGTTTACTGCCTCCATCCTTTCAGGGGGACAGCACAGTGAAGAAGTTATAAGGATAGGACTTGGAGCTGGACAGAGCAGACTCAGTTCTCAGCTGTCCAACTGTCTCTCACCTGTTTCTCTGGTCAGGAAATAGACACAGCTGTTCCTACCCTGCAGGGCTAGAAGGACAATTAACTGAAGCAGTGTCAGTCCTCAGCCTAGTGCCTGGATCTTAGCAAGGACAAACGTCCTTAGCAAATATCAGCTTGGATTACTACGAGCTTCTTCACTAGAACCCATTTTACAGATGATGAAACTGAGGCAGAGAGGAAAGCAAGGGGGCCAAGCTCACCCAGACAGAATGAGCTGAGATAGCCGCTTCAGTAAGTGGCAAATGGAGTTGTTCACACCAAGCCTCCCACTACAAACAACCAACAAGCAGACAATATACTGGGGGAGGAGGGACCTACTGAAAACCAGTGGGGGGCTAACAGAGAAAGGCAGAACCATACAGTTAAAATCCAGAAAGAAACCCAAAGAGATGAGCCTGGCATCTGGGGTTCTCCCAGGGCCATCTGCCAGTTCCGGAACACAGCTGGGAGAGCCTCTGTGCGCCTCAGAGAGGCAGGGAGACAAAAACCAAAGTCCAAGGCTCACCTGATAAGCCCCACAGACAAAAGCCCTCCAAGGGCTACACCCTGGAATAAGGACGAACCGGCGGCAAACCAGCTCAGTCCCTGAAACTGAACTAGGGTGATTCAGAATCGCTAGGCCCCAGGTCACGTTCCGATGCAAAAGTAAATTAGGCGCCAAGGCAGCTAATGCCACCCGAAGCCTCTGAGTATTTTCGTAAATTTTCATAATCACCAGCTGACTTGCACCCAACTCAGGCAAAATGCTGCGGCGTAGAAACGGGTAGGAAAATCACCACCACCTCCACCGTAATAACGGCAGCTAGTGTTGGTCGTGAACTACTCCAAGTCAGACACTGTTCTAGTGCTTTCCACATATTAACTTTGTAAAGCTAAAAACAACACTAGGAGGTAGGGGATTATCCGCCCTTTACAATATGATGTCACTGAAGCAGAATAATTAAGGGGCTTACCTAAGCCACATCATTATTAACTAGTGTTACAAGATGCTGGCATTACAATAACAGACTTATGTCCAAACTGAGCACACAGGAAATTCTAGGGGAAAAAAATGCACGTCCCTTAACTAGCTGGCTCAACAATACTCTGGCCTTCCCTTCCTCTCCTCTGACTCTCCCAGGTCACTGACCTTCACTCCAGATTTGAATAACCCAGTGACAGTCACATGGAAAGGCTGGAAGCACAAACCAAGGCCATACTAACTCAGCCCTGAAAGCCCGAGTCACTGATGGTGCTTCAGATGTGACTTCTGTGACAATAACCTCTGACCCAGCCTCTAGCAGTGGCCAAGATAAACTGCGGCCAAAGGCAGAAGGCCAGCCCTGGGCACATGCAGCCTCACAGGTCTCAGACCTGGAAGAGATCTCAGGACTCCTGGGGGCTGCCAACTGTTTCCAAGACCCACTCTCAGTGGTCTTTCTTATAGCTGTTCAGTCTCCCAGTCGTGTCTGACTCTTTACAACCCCACGGACTGCAACACACCAGGCCTCCCTGTCCCTCACCATTCTTGAAAGATTTTACACATATTGATCAAATGCATACAACAGTCCCTGTTGGTACACAGGGGCCCACATGGCTATAGACCAAAGGAAAGCCACCCAAGGCCTTTGAGCGCAGCTAATCAAGGACAGGGAACTTTTCAAAGTTCTGAGCATCGCTTTACAGACTAGGGACTTCGGTCCTCCAAGTAGGCACCAGAGTCCTGAGTCCACCCTACACCAGTGATCAAACCCAGCTGGGCTGGCTCTGCCGCCAGTACTGACCAGCAGCAGGGCTGGAAAAGGAGATAGGTTAAAGCAGGAGTTCCCAACCCTGGGCTGTAGGCCGGTACTCGTCCAAGGCCTGCCACGAACCGGGCCGCAGAGCAGGAGGTGAGCAGTAGGCGAGCAAGCGAGGCTTCATCTGCCGCTCCCCACACTGCCTGAACCACCTCTCCCCGTCTTTCATGAAACCAGTCCCTGCTGCCTGCCAAAAAGGTGGGGGGCCGCAGGGTTAAAGGACACAGCAGGCCAGAAGAATGGAGGGCAGGCAAGGCTTGTTAAAAGGATTAGAAAGCCGAGCGTGTATGGCACACAGATAACCTGGGCGCAGATTTCAGCCCCAGGCCCTGGAGATCGAGCGGAAGCTGTGGCTCCAGACCAGACCACAAAGGGCCCTTCTGCCCCTCACTGCCTTCTGCCCCCTGGATAAGAACTGCTAGCAGCCCTTCTGAGCAGATCTAGGCTGCCCAAGTCCTCAGGCCCACACAACCTGAGAAGAAAATCTGGGCAGTCTAACACCCTCCATGCAGCAACTCTCCTCAGGGAATTTCTGAGTAACAGAAATGATAGCAGCAGCTCTATGGAGCACTAGTGAGCTATAAAAATGCCATGCATGGGGAATTCCCTGGTGGTCCAGTGGCTAAGAATCCGCCTTCCAATGCAAGAGACACAGGTTCAATCTCTGCTCAGGGAGCTAAGATCTCATATGCCAAGGAGCAACTAATCCCACGCGCCACAACTAGAGAAGCTGTGCGCCGCAACTAAGACCATCAGGGCCAAAACTTAAAATAAGTTTTTTTTTAAAAAGCAACTCTGATCTCTGTCAACTGAAAAAGAAAAAAAAAAACCCACAACCTAAAAGCTAAGAAGTGAAGTGTTAGTTGCTCAGTCGTGTCTGATTCTTTGCAACCCCATGGACTGTGGCTTGCCAGGCTCCTCTGTCCTTGGAATTCTCCAGGCCAGAATACTGGAGTGGGTAGCCATTCCCTTCTGCAGGGGATCTGTCTGACCCCAGGATTGAACCTGAGTCTCCCACATTGCAGGCAGATTGACAGCTGTGTTTAAAACAAATAAACAAAACCCGCCATTTATGGATCACCTCATTAATCCTCCCAACCACCTCCTCAGATAGGCAGCATTATTGGGCCCTTTGATGGGTTCCCAGCCAGGAAGCAGAGCCAGAATTCAAACCCAGGTCTCAACATTCAGCTCTGGTCAGAATCCGAGTCAACCAGCTGGGCCCTGGGGCCTGCCTAAGAAGCACTTCCCAAACAGCTCAGCCCCCTGGAGCCTCCTGGCCACTCTTGGATGTGCAGACGGAATGCTATTAATCCCGTTTTAGGGATGAAGACGCTGACCCTCAAGAGAAATGTAATGACTTGCCCTGAACCACAGCTGATGTACGCAGAGCAGGCCTCCAGGCTCTGAAGGCCAGGCAGGTTCTTTCCTGTAACAGGTGGAGACCCAAGTGGGCTGGGCCTGAGACAGTTGTACCTCGCTGGTCAATGTCAGGCAAGGCCTGAGGGACTCAGGGAAGCAGGCCGCAGGAACCCAGCTCGGCCTGGACACGCAGGCGAGGCAGGGAGGGTCCTGCCCAGGCCAGAGCAGCACCTGCCCCCGGGCCGTGGAGCCACTGCAAAGCTCCCCAGGCCTCACATCTCCTTAGACAGCACGAGGACAGCCCCGGTTTTCCCTGAGAGCCTGGGAGAGAGAAAAGAACCCAGGCCTCACCCTGAAGTTTGACTGAAGCAAGGAAAGGGAGTGGGCCTACACCTGTTCAGCCTCTGCCTCCATTCCAGATGGGAAATCAGGGTCCTCGAACCACTGAAAACATCTCAGACCAAGAAGGGCCCTGAGGAATCCACCTGATCCCCCTCCTCACATTGCTGATGAGGACCGACCCCAGGCAACCACTGAAACCATCTCAGACCAAGAAGGGCCCTGATCCCCCTCCTCACATTGCTGATGAGGACCAGCCCCGTGCTTTAAAGGAGCTCAGGCAGGAGAAAGGGCACAGCAAGCGTGCAGCTGGGCCTCCTGTCCAGGGCTTCCTGGGACCCTGCCCACCCTCCCCCTCACAGTGGTAGGTCCTCCTCGGTCACCAGAAGTCTCTGGCTCACAAAGACTTTATCTCACATGACCTCAGGAATGTCCTGTGCTCTGAATTCCAGGACTTGGTTTTGAGGCTGGTCCACCAGAAGAAACAGCAACAATGGTGTCCGACCAGCTGGCCAAGGCTCAATGACCACTTGGCCACTTGGGTTAACTCAAGTGAAATGAACTTCTCTGAATGTCCATTTCCTACTTCCTCAGCTGTAAACAACTCATTATACCCACCACCTGGGAGCTAGGGGAACTTAAGAGAACGTAGGTAACCTCTAGCCCTCATATTGATGTTCAAAACCCTCTACTAAACATGTCAGATCACTGCTAAAGTGAAAGTGTAGTCACTCGGCCGTGTCCCACTCTTTGAGACATCAGGGACTGTGGCCCGCCAGGCTCCTCTGTCCATGCAATTCTCCAGGCAAGAACACTGGAGTGGGTTGCCATTCCCTTCTCCAGGGGATCTTCCCGACCCAGGGATAGAAGCGGAGTCTCCAGCATAGCAGGCAGATTCTCTACCGTCTGAGCCACAAGCGACCCCCAGACAACTGCTAGGCTTAATGCAAACAACATATCACCTGCGTCTTAAGTAGTTCCCTCTGTAAAATGGGTGAGTGGGGTGAGCCACGAATATGAGGGCTGTATGTTCTCACGGCCCCTTCTACCAGGACACTGGCTGTACCCCTGGCCCCATCTCAGGCACAGCAAGGCCTGAGGATGCCCCTCCACCGCCCCCACGGGATCCGCCTGGTCGGCCACACTGCCCACAGCGGGGCCCTGTGCGCCACCCCGCCGGCCTAGGCTGCCTCTCGGCGCCCCCGCCCGCCGCCCCCTACCTCCAGGTCGGTGCTGGCCTCGTTGAGGGGCGCAGGCGAGCAGGTCTTGTGGTCCACCACGCAGACATGGCAGATACACTCGCTGTGCTGGGGGCAGAAGAAGTCCCGCAGGCGGTTGTGGCGGGCGCACTTGCGGCGCATCAGGTCGCGGACGGGCGGCTGCAGCGGGTGGTCCTGGAAGGCGGGGCTGTCCAGGTGCGGCCGCAGGTGCTCCTGGCAGAAGGAGGCCATGCACACCAGGCACGTCTTGACGGCGGTGGCCTGCAGGCAGTGGTCGCAGGCCACCTGGCCGGCCGCGCTGGGGGCGGCGGCGCGGGTGGGCGGCGTCCAGCCGTCGGCGGCGAGCGCGGGCCGGGCCTGCTCGGCCTGCAGGAACTGCTCCACCACGGCGCACAGCACCGTGTTCTTGCGCAGCTGCGGCCGCGCGGGGAAGCCGCTGCGGCACTGCGGGCAGAGGTACGGCGCGCCCTGGACGGCCCACGTCTCGTCCAGGCACGCGCCGCAGAAGTTGTGGCCGCACGGCGTGGTGACCGGGTCCTTGAAGGGCTCCAGGCAGATGGAGCACGACAGCTCCTCGGCCAGCGGGCACAGCTCCGCCATGGTGCGTCTGCGGCGCCCGACGGGACGTGCGGGGAAACGGCGGCGCAGTGGCCCCGAGGCCGCCGAGGAAACGAAACCGAGCGGCGGGGCGGGGCCCCCGGGCTTCCAGGAAGTCACGTGGGGCGGGCGGGGCGCGCCGGGTGGGGGCGCCCCGGGGTCCCCGCGGTCCCGGCCGCCGCGCTCGGCCCAGGCGACGGGCGCGGGGCGCCGCACCCTGGGCGTTCAGACCGGCCTCCCGGCCCCAGGGCGGTTCCCGCGGCCGCGCGGCGAGGAGTGAACCCCGGCTCCCGAGCGCGCCGGAGCCCCGGGCGGGCGCGCCTGCGCGGGTCCCTACCCTCGGGGAGCCCGGCCGGACGCCAGGCGGGCTTATCGGACGGACCTGTGGAAACACCTACAGCAAGGGCTTCCCGGGTGGCCCGCCACTCTCTGCCTTTTTAAAATTTTATTTCATCCTTCCTTTCGTTTCCCTGGTGCTGGGCCCTGGCGTCTGGGCAACACGATCTCCGCAGGCTGAGGCTTCCTCTTGGCGATTTCTTTCCGCGCCCGGCGATGTAACACGCTTTCCCCTCTACGCCCCGCCCCGGCTTCTAGTTTCCTGGAGTTTGGAGATACCCTAGTCTCATAAAAATCTGTCTCATACGTCCCCACTTTCACGCGCGCCTGTGCACGCACACAAATATAATTTTGAGACATTGTTCTCAAAATTGTTTATTTAGTTGCTTTCTAATTGTAGCTTTGTTTCCCCGGCTGCTCTAGCCTCGGTGCAGGACAAGTGTGTGTGCAGTAGGGGAGACGTGTTCAAGAGAGGAGATGCGGGCGAAAGGAAACGTAGTGCTATGGGGGGAGTGAACTGGAGTTTACTTTGGGGACAGGGTGGGCACCAAAAAGGGGGGAAAGGCGGATTCTAATTCTGACCACTACCATTTATCCGTACCTCTGGGTGCTAGGCGAGTCGTAGATAGCCTTATAATCTCCCATAATCCTTGTTAGCACTACAGGAGGGACGTCATTATGCCCATTTTATAGATGAGGGTCACATACTTCATACAAAAGAGGACTGGGATACTAGCTCAAGACTGCTTTATTCAACATCCTAATTCCAGCTTTCTCTATTGCTCCAGGACTATTTACCCCATGTCTTCTCTTGCATATTACGATGTTATTTGCATGAGAAAAAGAAGACTGAAGAAGGTAGGAAATTTACATTTATTTATTTAGCCTCTAAATCCTTGAGGTATAAACACCTTATGGTACAGATGAGAAAGCTGAGGCTTAGAGAAACTAAATAACTTGTCTAAGGTAATGATTATTGGTATCCAGACTATGATTCCAAAAACCAAGTGTGTCCTACTATAAAATGTTGTCCCCCACGGGGAGCATTTTCCAGGAAATAAACATTATGAAATTCCCTCTGACCTAGCTCTTGTGGGTGAGGTGACCTGACTCATGCCAGAATGCTTGTAGACCTCTCCTTCCAGGAAGAGAAGTTTAGAAAGGCTGATTAGTTAGTGAATAACATTAGGAGGGACATGCGTTATTATCAAATTCCATGCAGTGGCTGTTTACTAAGACCTACCTAAATACATTCCATTATGGAGAGAGAATATACTTTGTATTATTTCAATCATTTAAATTTATTGAGACCCAGATGTGGTCTATCTTGTTATTGGTTGCTATTTGCGTAGTTTCTCTTTTTCTGTCCTTTTATTTTCAACCTATTTGTGTCTTTGAATCTAAAGTGTGGTTCTTGTGGACTGTATATGGTGAGATCACTTTTTTGTGTGTGTGATCCTGCCGATCTCTGCCTTTTAATTGGAGCATCTGACCCATTTACATTAAATTCCTAAGAAAGTGAAGTCACTCAGTCGTGTCCGACTCTTTGGGACCCCATGGACTGTAGCCCATCAGGCTCCTCCGTCCATGGGATTTTCCAGGCAAGAATACTGCAGTGGGTTGCCATTTCCTTCTCCAGGAGATCTTCCCCACCCAGGGATCAAACCCAGGTCTCCCACATCATAGACAGACGCTTTACTGTCTGAGCCACCACGGAAGTCTCTAAAGTCCTAAGATAGGATTTATATCTGCCATTCATATCTGCCATTCACTACCTATTTTTATGTCGTATATCTTTTGTACTTCAGTATCTCCATTACCGGGTTTCCCTGGTGGCTCAGCCACAAAGAACCCACCTGCCAGTGCAGGAGATGCGGGTTGGATCCCTGGGTCGGGAAGATCCCCTAGAAAAGGAAATGGCAACGCCCTCGAGTGTTCCTGCCTGGGAAATCCCATGGCAGATAAGCCAGATAAGCCTGGTGAGCTACGATCCATGAGTCACAGAAGAGTTGGACATGACTTAGCAGCTAAACAACGTCCCAATCACTGTGTTAAATACTCTCAAGTAGACTGTTCTATTCTTTTGTTATTTCCTCCAGTATTCTTTCCTCCCTCCTCCTCTCTCCTCTCCCTTAGGAATTTCCATCATGTGTATGTTGAAGAGCTTGTTCAAGTCTCACGGGTCTTTGAGCCTGTATTCATTATTCTTTTTCTTCTCTGCTTCACCGACTGGCTTGTCTCAATTAATCTATGTCCGGATTCATGAATTCTTTCTTCTGCCTGCTCAAGTCTGATATTGAGTCTCTCTAGTGAATTTTTCATTGCAGTTATTGTACTTTCCAAAACCAGAATTTTGATCTGGTTCTTTTTAAGAAATAATAATAATTTCTGTTTCCATACTGATACAGTAAAGAGACATCACTCTCATGCTTTATTTCTTTAGACATAATTTCCTAATGTTCTTGGGATGTATTTTGCATAACTGATTTTAAAGAATTTGTTTAGAACGTGCAACATCCATGCTTACTCAGGGACAGTTTCTGGTTTTTTTTTTTTCCTTATATAGGCCATGTCTTCTTTGTTTGTGTCATCAACTTTTTGTTCAGAACTGGACATGGACATTTAAAATAATACAGTGTGGCTCTGTGGACACCAGATTTGCCCATTCCCAGGGTTTGTTGCTGTGGCCATTTGTCATCGTTATTTGTTTAGTGACTTTTCTGAATTAATTCTGTAAAGTCTGTATTCTTTGTCATGTGTAGCTGTAAACTCTGCTTGTTTAGCTTCGTAATCAGCCAACAATTAGATATGAAATTCCTTAAGTGCCTGAAACCAATCCCCGTGTTTTCTAAGGAGTTATTTGCAGACCATTACTTTTTTAGACTACCATGGAACTAGGGTGGGGATATTGGGAAAAGGTCAAGTTAAAACCCCACAAAACTTGCTATTCTTACCAAGATTCAGCCACTTTCTTTGAGTAAGCATTTTTCTGAATTGTTGCAAGCTTTTTGCTAATTTATGGAGTGCTAACAACGTTTATCCTGAGAATGTTTCCTAGTTTTCTTTTATAGAGGCAGAATTTTCAGAGGTCTTTGTTTCTACCATATAATGTCAGTAGAATCTGTGGCAGCAACCCCTCTTTCATTCCTGATATAAATAATCTGTGTTTTCTTTCTTTTTTCTTGGTTCCTCCATCTACTCGATTATTAATTTATTAATTTTTTCAGAGAACCAGCTCTCTTTTTCTGGCTTTAATTTTCTCTACTTGCTGTTTTTTTTCTTGATTTCTTCTCATAGCTACTATTTCCTCCTGTTTACTTTTGGTTTCGTTTGCTCTTCTTTTTCAAGTTTATGAAGCTGGAACATCAGATCATTATTGTCTAACTTTCTTTTCTAATATAAATGTTTATCAGTCTCCCTCTATGCACTGGTCTAGTTATATTCCACAAGTTTTGGTGTGTGTTTTCATTGTTATTTCATTCAAAATATTTTCTAATTTCCTTTGTAATCTCTTCTTTGTTATTGTAGTTTCTTTGTAATTACGTATAAGGATATGGCTTCATTTCCCGATATCTAGCGCTTTCCTGGATATCTTGTTATTAATTTCTAATTTAATTCCATCTTAGTCAGCTCTGTTACTTACGATGTTTGTCTTTTGAAATATGGAGAGACTGACAGGATGTTAATTTCTTCTATGTGATGATGAACTTGTCTGTCTATTTCTCACTTTGTATTTGCCCCTCCCACCATGTATTCTGAAACTTTGTCATTAGGTACTGTTACGCATTGAATTGTGTCCTTACAAAATATATGTTGAAGTCCTAACCCTTGGTGTCTATTTGGAAATAGGGTTTTGCAGCTGTAATCAATTAAGATGGGGTCATTAGGGTGGCTCTAATTTGGCATGATGTAGGAAAATGCCATGTGAAGACAAACTCAGATGACACTGAGGGCAGAGACAACTGCTGTAGCCGAAAGCCGAGGGACACCAGAGATCGCTGGAAAATCACCATAAGCTGGGAAGAGGCAAGAAGGGAGCCTCTCTTACAGATACTGGAGGAAGCATGGTCCTCTGATACCTTGATCTCGGACGTTCAGCGTCTAAAACTGTGAGTGAATAAATTTTTCTTCTAAGTTTGTGGTACTTTGTAATGGCAACCCTAAGAAATTAATACGAGTACCTACACATTAAGAATTTTATATGTTTTGTGGTATTTAACCCCTTGAAAGTCCATATTTATGTCTCATAATAATCTTTCTCTTAAAATCTACTTTGTTGGGACTTCTCTGCTGGGGATGTGGGTTCAATTCCTGGTCCGGAAACTTAGATCCCACATATGGTGGAGCAGCTAAGCCCATGCACGACACCTACTGAGTCCACACGCCACCACGGTGCATCCATGCACTGCAGCAGAAGGCCTGCATGACGCAACGAAGATCTTGCATCCACAACCAAGACCCGGTGCAACCAAATGAATAAGTGATGATACATCATCTAAAAACCAAAACAAAAATCCACTTTGTCCAATATCAATATAGTCAAATAGTTTTCTTATCTTCCTACCTGTATGGAATAGATTTCTAACCTGTTAATTTCTGTTTCTCTGTGTCTTTGTATTCAAAGTATGTCTTGTAGATTGAACACAGTTGGGTCTTCCTTTTACATCGAGTCTGACAGTCTCAGCCTTTGAATTCGAGTGTTTAGTCCATTTGAATTTAACGTGCTTATTGACTTGAAATGTACCAAAATGTTCCTTGTATTTGGTTGGTTCTTTGGGTTTTCTCTGTTTTTCCTCTTTGCTAGTCTTCTTTTGGAGTACTCAAAGATGCTGTGCATTTCTTTTTCGTTTCTCTTTTGGCCTTTTGCTTATACTTTTGTTTTTGTACTCTTTAATTTTATATTCAAGTATAATTGGTTGACAATGTTGGGTTAGTTTCAGTGTACAGCAAAGTGATTCACTTATACATGTATCTGTCATTTTTCAAGTCATTTTCCCATTTAGGTTGTTGCATAACGTTGACCAGACATAACACAGCACATTCCCTGTGCTATATACAGTAGGTCCTTGTTGGTTATCCATTTTAAATTTAACAGTGTGTACATGTCACTCCCAAACTCCCTAACTATTCCTTCTTTTTATCATATTTCTAATGGTTATTCTGAGGATTTTAATATGCAGCCTTAATTTATCACAGTCTATTTATAGTGAATATGTTAGAATGAATAGATACATAAAATGTGACAGTCTTATTACATTAAAATTTTGTTGACCACTTCTTTTGCTATTGTTGTCATGTAAGAGCCTGACATGACTTATCGACCGAGTACACATTCATTTTACATACACATACCTAATAACCCCACACCACTGTGAAAGTCATTAAACAAGGAAGTCATTAGACTAGGGTGACTCCCATGCTTTGGCAGCCAACGTAAGCAAGCCACAACTTAAGCCAGAGTCAATTTCTGTAAATACCTCAAGGTGAAGAAATCAACCCTTGAGAGCAGCCAATCACAAACTCAGCTAACTAGACTTTCCCGAATAATGCAACTGCCCAAACTAAAACCAGTTAAGCGACCCCCTTGCTTGGCTCCTGTGTCTGCCCTGTGGGAGCCTTTCCCTTCGTCCCTGCTGGCAGAGTGAGTGCCCTCTAACCACTTTCAGGTTGGCACTGCCTGATTTAAATCGTTTTCTCCAATGAACTCTTCACAAGTTTAATGTTCCTCAGCTAATCTTTTAACAGTGTTATATTATTACATTTACTTTAAGCAATCACCTCTCAAAGGAAAATACAGTTACACATGAAAGAAAGATCTATTCTCCACGTATTTACCATTTCCGGTACTCTCCCTCCTTCTGACGGCAAGTTCACTTCAGCATATCCTGCAGTGCAGAACTGCTGGCAATTCTTTCATCTTTTATTGATCTGAAAGTGTCTTTTTTTCATCTTCACTTTTAATGGGTAGTTTCACAGAATATATAATTGTTGATTGACTTTCCTTTCAACACTTTAAAGATGCCGTTCTGTTCTCTTCGGCCTCTGTTGTTTCTGATGAGACATCAACTTTCGTTTGTCCTGGGGCCCCCCTGCTGTTCTGGTTCAGTTGCTGACTTATGTCTGACTCTTTGTGACCCATTGGACTGCAGCACACCAGGCTTCCCTGTCCTTCACTATCTCCCAGAGTTTGCTTAGGCTCATGTCCACTGAGTCAGTGATGCCATCCAACCAACTCATTCTCTGTCACCCCCCTTCTCCTCCCACCTTCAATCTTTCCCAGCATCAGGGTCTTTTCCAATGAGTCTGCTCTTTGCATCAGGTGCCCAAAGTATTGGAGTTTCAGCTTTAGCATCAGTCCTTCCAGTGAATATACAGGACTGATTTCCTTTAGGATGGACTGGTTGGATCTCCTTGCAGTCCAAGGGGCTCCCAAGAGTCTTCTCCAACACCACACTTCAAAAGCATCAATTCTTTGGCATTCAGTTTTCTTTAGAGTCCAACTCTCACATCTGTACATGACTACTGGAAAAACCATGGCTTTGACTAGACAGGCTTTTGTCATCAAAATGAAGCCTCTGCTTTTGAATATGCTCTCTAGGTTTGTCATAGCTTTTCTTCCAAGGAGCAAGCGTCTTTCAATTTCATGGCTGCAGCCACTGTCCACAGTGATTTTGGAGCCCAAGAAAATTAAGTTTGTCACTGTTTTCATTTTTCCCTCATCAATTTGCCATGAAATGATGGGACTGGATGCCATGATCTTAATTTTTTGAGTGTTGAATTTTAAGCCAACTTTTTTCACTCTTCTCTTTCACCTTCATCAGGAAGTTCTTTAGTTCCTCTTCACTTTCTGCCATTAGGGTGGTGTCATCTGCATATCTGAGATTATTGATATTTCTCCCAGCAATCTTGATTCCAGCTTGTGATTCATCCACCCCAGCATTTCGCTTGATGTACTCTGCACATAAGTTCAATAAGTAGGGTGGCAATATACAGCCTTGACGTACTCCTTTCCCAATTTTGAACCAGTCTGTTGTTCCATGTCCAGTTCTAACTGTTGCTTTTTGACCTGCATACAGATTTCTCAGGAGGCAGATAAGGTGGTATGGTATTCCAACCTCTTTAAGAATTTTCCACGGTTTGTTGAATGTTTTTTACTTCCTCTGATGAGTTTTGAGATTATCTCTTTAACTGTGGTTTTCAGCGTTTTAACTATGATGTGCCTAAGTGTCTTTTTTAAAAAATATCTTGCTTGGGTTTTGCTAGTTATAGCTTCTGGTGAATGGTGTCAGATTCATGATCTCTGAAGCAGAGAATTTAGCTTCGGGACCAGAGACACAGCTTCAGGCACTCAGAACTTCGGAAAAAGTTTTATTACAGTGAAAAAGAGAGAAAGCTTCTGCCATAGACATCAGAAAGGGGCAGAGAGTGCCCTACTCACTAGTCTTATCCAGGCCTTATATACTTTTTTCAGTTGGTTACTAACAAAAGAAAGGTCTTGCCAGACCCACTCCTACAACATACATTTTAAGATAATAAGATTAGTCAGAAGGTTCTTGTTAAGAAGGAGAAATATGTCCTTGAGCAAGATAAAATTGTTGTTTTATAATCATTAGTACAGAATTTAAGGAAAAACATACCCTTGCACAAGATGAGTTGTTTTGTTGTATAATCATTAACTCTGGGCTTAAAGAAAGTTGGTCTTAGAAGAAATAGATTGTTGCAACTAACAACTCAGAGCTTTAGAAAAAAAGTCTCATGTAACCAAGTCAAGGAATGTAGAAAAAAAGTTTATCCCTTTTCTCCTTGAGGGCCCAAGATCCCTTTCTCCTCCTCGAGGGCCCTAGACTCCTTATCAACCTACATAAGAATTGACTCTCTCACTAGGCTTCTTGGGTTTGTACCTTGTTCTCTTTTTCCAAATTTGGGCAATTTTTTCAGTTTCTGTTACTTCCAGTTTTGGGCCTCATTTCCTGTCTCCAGTTTAATACATGTTAGCTTGCTTGATATTGTCCTGTAGGTTACTGAGGCTTTGTGAATCTTTTTAAGTCTCATTTTCTTCCTCTTCTCTAGCTAGTATTGTTTCTATTGACCTGATTTTAGGGTTTGCCAGTCCTTTCTTCTGAAGTCTTTAACTTGCTGTCCCAGGTGGCGCTGGTGGTAACGAATTTGCTTGCCAATGCAGGAGACACATGGGATGTGGGTTCAGTGCTCGGCAGTAGGAAATGGCACCCCACTCCAGTACTCTTGCCTGGAAAATTCCATGGACAGAGGAGCCTGGTGGGCTATAGTCAATGAGGCTGCAAAGAGTCAGACACCACTGAGTGACTAAGAGGAGGCGGGAGGGAGCCAGAGGTGGACATTTCTCATGTCTTTTTCAATATCAGATTCTTTCAGAACATTTTGTTTCTGATGTTTTTGATGCTGTTTTCTAATGGGGCTGTAAGCTTAGTTCCAGTCCACCATTTCGGTAATCCAGCAACACCCTGTCTCCTGTTTTTTTCCCACTCTATCTTCTAATCCTAAACACGGATTAGGATCAAGAGAATAAGGAGACAAGCTGCAGGATGTGAGAAAATACTGGTAAAACATGGACCCAATGAAAGACTATTTTTCAAAATATACAAAGAACTCATAAAACTCAACAATAAGAAAACAAACAACCCAAATAAAAAAATGGACCAAAGACCTGAACAAAAACTTTATCAAAGAAGATATGTACATGGCAAATAAGTATATGAAAAGATGCTCCACATGATACGTCCTCAAGGAAATGCAAATTAAACCAACAAGATACTAGTTTACATCAATCAGAAAGGCCAAAATCTAAAATTTTGACAACACCCTCCAGGAACTCTCAGTCATTGCTGATGGGAATACAAAAATGGAACAGCTATTTTAGAAATCAGTTTGACAGTTTCTTACAGAAGTGACATACTCAATACGCAATTCAGCAATCATGCTCATTAGTATTTACCCAAAGGAACTGAAAATCGGTATCCACACAAAAACCTATACGCAGATATTTATGGCCACTTTATTCATAAATGCCACAACTTGGAAACAGTCAAGATGTCCTTCAGTAGGCAAATGGGTAAATAAACTTTGGTGCATCCAGACTATGGAATATTATTCAGTACTAAAAAGAAGTGAGCTGTCAAGACATGGAAGAAACTTAAATGTACATTATTAAATGAAAGAAGTCAATCTGAAAAGGCTAAATACTATATGATTCCAACTATATGACATTCTGAAAGTGAAAGTCACTCAGTCATGTCTGACTCTTTGTGACCCTATGGACTATACAGTCTGTGGAATTCTTTAGGCCAGAATGCTGGAGTTGTTGGCCATTCCCTTCTCCATGGGATCTTCCCAAGCCAGGGACCGAACTCAGGTCTCCCACATTGCAGGCGGATTCTTTACCAGCTGAGCCACCAGAGAAGTCCAAGAATACTGGAGTGGGTAGCCTATTGCTTCTTCAACAGATCTTCCTGCCCCAGGAATCGAACCAGGGTCTCCTGCATTGCAGGCAGATTCTTTACCAGCTGGGCTACCAGGGACATTCTGGATATGTCCCTGATATGACATTCTGGATCAGGCAAGATATATGGAGACAGTAAAAAGATCAGTGGTTTCCAGATTTTTAAGGCAATGAAACGGAAACCATTCACCTCATATTGGGACTTAAACCCATGTGCCGGGATTCAAACCCAGCCAAAACCCAGTTTGGGACTCTTACCCATGTGGGTGGGACTTCCTGGCCAAAAGCCATAGTGTTCTGGTTGAAATCATACACCTGGTTTCAAGCCCTAATGAAAGTCAGGTTCTTTTTTTGTTTTGATTGTGCAGGGTATCCTTTGCTGCATGCGAGCATTCTCTAGTTGCGCTGAGCAGGCTACTCTTGGTTGCCTTGTGCAGGCTTCTGTGGCAGTGGATTCTCTTGTTGGAGCACAGGCTCTGGGCACATGAGCTTCAGTAGCGGCAGCTCACAGTAGTGGTGGTCCATGAGCTGGACTTCGGTCATTGTGACCCATGAGCGTTAGCTGCTCCGTGGCACATAGAAGCATCCCAGACCGGGGGTTAGACTCATGCCCTCTGCATTGGCAGGCAGGTTCCCATCCACTGTACCACATGAGCAGTCCAAAGCTCAGGTTCTGGATGTCTCATCACAGAAAGAATTCAGTGAGAGACAAAGTGATAGGTAATAAGTGGATTTATTTAGCGAGAAACACACTCCAAACAGTGTGGGCCATGTCAGAAGATAAGAGTGGCCTCAAAATGTGGTGTGGTTAGTTTTTATGGGCTGGGTAATTTCATAGGCTAATGAGTGGGAAAATTATTCCAACTATTTTGGGGAAAGGGCAGAGATTACCCAGAGAAGGCAATGGCACCCCGCTCCAGTGCTCTTGCCTGGAAAATCCCATGGATGGAGGAGCCTGGTGGGCTGTAGTGCATGGGGTCGCTAAGAGTCGGACACAACTGAGCGACTTCACTTTCACTTCTCACTTTCATGCATTGGAGAAGGACAGGGCAACCCACTCTAGTGTTCTTGCCTGGAGAATCCCAGGGACGGGGGAGCCTGGTGGGCTGCCGTCTATGGGGTCGCACAGAGTCGGACACAACTGAAAAGACTTAGACTTAGCAGCAGCAGAGATTACCAGGAATTGGGCCCCGCCCACTTCTTCGATCTTTGATAGTTGGCCTGGGAACTGTCGCAGTACCTGTGGGTGTGTCACGTAGCTCTGCTGTGTTACAGTGAGCATATGCTGAAGGTCAAGGGCTAGCCAAGTGGACTTGTCTGCCATCTTGGACCCATCTGATTCTAATCAGTTTATGTTGTGTCCTAAGGCTATGTCATTCTTTCAAATGTTATGTCCTACCCTCTTCTCTCCTATTTCAACACTAGGCTGTGATACCATTAATGGTCTATTTTGATAAATTAATTAGGAGTCAAAGTGGTGCTGGATTAAGCAAATGCTAGAGGAGTATGTCAAGGCTGTATATTGTCACCCTGCTTATTTAACTTATACGCAGAGTACATCATGTGAAATGCTAGGTTGGATGAAGCACAAGCTGGAATCAAGATTGCCAGGAGAAATATCAATAACCTCAGATATGCAGATGACACCACCCTTATGGAAGAAAGTGAAGAAGAACTAAAGAGCCTCTTGATGAAAGTGAAAGAGGAGAGTGAAAAAGCTGGCTTAACACTCAACATTCAGAAAACTAAGATCCTGGCCTCTGGTCCCATCACTTCATGGGAAATAGATGGGGAAACAATGGAAACAGTGACAGACTTTATTTTGGGGGGCTCCAAAATCACTGCAGGTGGTGACTACAGCCATGAAATTAAGAGACACTTGCTTCTTGGAAGAAAAGCAATGACCAGCCTAGACAGCTTATTAAAAAGCAGAGACATTACTCTGCCAACAAAAGTCCATGTAGTCAAAGCTACAGTTTTTCCAGTGGTCATGTATGGATGTGAGAGTGGGACCATAAAGAAAGCTGAGCACCGAAGAATTGATGCTTTTGAACTGTGGTGTTGGAGAAGACTCTTGAGAGTCCCTTGGACTGCAAAGAGATCAAATCAGTCCATCCTAAAGGAAATCAGTCCTGAATATTCATTGGAAGGACTGATGTTGAAGCTGAAACTCCAATACTTTGACCATCTGATGCAAAGAACTAACTCCTGGGAAAAGACCCTGATGCTGGGAAAGACTGAAGGCAGGAGGAGAAGCAGACAAGAGAGGATGAGATGGTTGGAGGGCATCACAGACTCGATGGACATGAGTTTGAGCAAGCTCTGGGAGTTGGTGATGGACAGGGGAGACTGGCGTGTTGCAGTCCATGAGGTCGCAAAGAGTCGGACATGACTGAGTGACTGAACTGAACTGAACTGAGAGGGAAAGCCAACTAAAGGAATTGTAACAGGCTTAGGGAAACTTTCAGTAGAGTGTGCGGTTTGCATTGATTATCTAAAATTAGATAGCTTGTATCGGAGAAGGCAATAGCACCCCACTCCAGTACCCTTGCCTGGAAAATCCCATGGACGGAGGAGCCTGGTAGGCTGTAGTCCATGGGGTTGTGAAGAATCGGATACGATTGAGCAACTTCACTTTCACTTTTCACTTTCATGCATTGGAGAAGGAAATGGCAACCCACTCCAGTGTTCTTGCCTGGAGAATCCGAGGGACAGGGGAGCCTGGTAGGCTGCCGTCTATGGGGTCGCACAGAGTCAGACACGACTGAAGAGACTTAGCAGACAGCTTATATATACCTAGCACATTAGCGCGTTCTCTTAATTGGACTCTCAGAGGAAGTAATGGTTCTAAGAATTCAAAACCTCAAATAATTGCTTAACAATAAACAAACACGATGGCCATTTTGGAGGCCAGGGGTTTATCATCCTCAGTAGTCTGCCTGAGACTACTTTTATAAATTAGTTTTATTTCACGAGCCGCAACAAGAGAAGCCACCATAATGCGAAGCCTTTAGAGTATTTAGAGTAGCCCCCACCGCATTTAGAGTGGCCCCCACCTTCCGCAGCTGGGAAATCCTGTGTATAGCAACGGAGCCAAAAATGAATTAATTAAAAAGAAAGAAAATGTAATCTAGGGCTGATCTTTTTGGTTTAAGGAAATTGCTTTAACCAGGACTTACGCCTGAGTGGAGGCCGGTTCACAGCTACAGAAAGGTGAGCTGGAGATCCTGAGCAGAGCTGAGTTTCCCTGAAAAACAGTTTCAGATAAAGGGGAAATTGAGTGCCTGGTGTTCTATGTCCTAGCACTGTGGGTCTTTAATCCTAGCTGTGCACCAGAATGACCTTGGAGCTTTGAACAACACAGAAGCGCAGTCCCGCAGGGGATTCTAATGTATCCCCAAAGATGGGGACCACTTGCCCAGAGCATGAGGACGTTTCAGGTAGCAAAACCCAAAGTAGTTTCGACCGATCTCTGGCCACAGCCACAGTTATTAGTTAGCTGCGCTTACTGGATCTGACTGTGACTGATGGAAAATCCTGGTGAACGTGGAGAAAAAATGCACTCACAGGCAGTGAAACCTGCTGCACCAGATTGTGGAAACTTAGCCAATGAGTCTTGGAGGACCCCTGCCCACAGGAATACCTGAGCCCTTGCATCCTGGGCGCCATGGGCATTTTCTGTGACTTGGATTTATGGAGGCTGATTAGCCATTCTAGCTCACCCAGGCTAGCCAGGTCACAGGGCTCTTGGTGCTAACACTAGAAAGGTCCCAGGCAAATGGTTGAGTTGGTCACCCCAGTGGTTTGGCCTCTTCTCTGTAGGATCCAAGAGGGAAGGGGGTGACTTGGCCAATGGAGTCAGGCCTGAGGCTGAGAGGGGGACGTTTACTGGTGGCTACCTCTCTAGCTGGGCTGTCAGAGGCCGCGTCCTCTCCCCCTACCTCTGTTCCAGTCTCCCTGAGACATTCCTGTATCTGTTCTGGATTCCAGCCAGGGCTCAGTCGGAGCCTGGGAGCCTCTGGGGTCTGGGAGAAAGTGGAACTTCCCCCAAACTCTAAAGATCTGCTCTGTTGACCTCCGTAGGACCGTGACTTTCCTCCAGAGTCAGGACGTGGGGCTTTGAGACTCACTGCCTTTTGCCTGGAGCCTTTGTTCTTGAAAGTCAGGTGGGTCACTCCTGGGGGAGAAATGAGACAGGCTGGGACCTGGGACCCTTTGCTGCAGTGCTCTTGCACCTGGAAAAACATCCCCTTCTTGAGCAACAGAATGCAAAGAAACTGTAAGAATAACAGAAAACAAAGAAACTCTGTAAGGGTTTCCCTGGGGACTCAGATGGTGAATAATCTGCCTGCAATGCAGGAGACCCAGGTTCGATTCCTGGGTTGGAAAGATCCCCAGGAGAAGGGAATGGCAACCCACTCCAGTGTTGTTTCCGGGAGAATTCCATGGGCTACAGTCCATGACCCTTATGGCAGAAAATGAAGAGGAACTAAAAAGCCTCTTGATGAAAGTGAAAGTGGAGAGTGAAAAAGTTGGCCTAAAGCTCAACATTCAGAAAATGAAGATCATGGCATCTGGTCCCATCACTTCATGGCAAATAGATGGGGAAACAGTGGAAACAGTGTCAGACTTTATTTTGGGGGGCTCCAAAATCACTGCAGATGGTGATTGCAGCCATGAAATCAAAAGACACTTACTCCTTGGAAGAAAAGTTATGACCAACCTAGATAGTATATTCAAAAGCAGAGACATTACTTTGCCGACTAAGGTCCGTCTAGTCAAGGCTATGGTTCTTCCAGTAGTCATGTATGGATGTGAGAGTTGGACTGTGAAGAAGGCTGAGCGCCGAAGAATTGATGCTTTTGAACTGTGGTGCTGGAGAAGACTCTTGAGAGTTCCTTGGTCTGCAAGGAGATCAGTCCTGGGTGTTCTTTGGAAGGACTGATGCTAAAGCTGAAACTCCAGTACTTTGGCCACCTCATGTGAAGAGTTGACTCATTGGAAAAGACTCTGATGCTGGGAGGGATTGGGGGCAGGAGGAGAAGGGGACGACAGAGGATGAGATGGCTGGATGGCATCACGGACTCGATGGACGTGAGTCTGAGTGAACTCTGGGAGTTGGTGATGGACAGGGAGGCCTGGCGTGCTGCGATTCATGGGGTCGCAGAGTCAGACACAACTGAGCGACTGAACTGAACTGAACTCAACAGTCCACGGAGTCACAAAGATTCGGACATGACTGAGTGACTAACACTTTCACTTTCATAAGGGACTGAAAATAACAGTGTGCGTGAACAGCTGGAGGAAATTATGGACAACAAAATACAAAAAGGCCCAAACACAACTCCACTTCTGAGGAGCTGGGAGCAAAAGCACGGCGCCCTGAGTAAAAGCAGGGTACTGCTCTCGCCCTCTGCGCACTACATGACAGGTCACCCCTGCAGCCCGGACACATCCCTACCCTCACCCCATACACGGAACCAGCTCACCCCTGCTTGGCGAGTGAGCAAGGGAACCTGTGACTTGTTCTCACTCTCTCCTGCTGCAGCAGGAGCCCCAATGAAGCCTTGCCTGAAAAAAAATTAGTTGTATTTCTATGCATTTTACCCCCAAGGATATTCATTGTGTCCTTGGAAACCATCTTAACATCTAGTTAGCCATTCATTGTGGACTTAGAAACAAAACGTCTGTAGAGGACTGCTTAATTAAGTCAATTAATACATCCATGTGATGTGATAGTCTACAGATCTTCACAAAGATGTTGTGTAATATTGAAGGACATGGGAGAATAAGATTAATACTTTCAAAATAACATTTTTTGTTTGTTTTTGAGATGATTGTGTTTTTATTATAGCTTTAATTCCTTTAGGAAAACAGTTTACTAAAATGTTTTATTAAAAATCATAAAACATTTGGTGAAAACATATATTTAACCTTGTTTCCCCATCTTTTTTTTTTTTTCTGTTGAGGAACCCCAAGGACACACCATTATTTTGTTTCTGTTATATTTTCTTATATTCTTTTTTGTGTTCTATCCATTGTTCTAGAAGTTGTTAGCCATTATATAGCAACATCATTTGGGAATATTGGTTAAACAGCTATTTGTACGTAGCGATTTTATATTTCTAGATACTAATGTTTTTCTTTCTTTTTTGCAGTACAGTTGATTTATAATGTGTTAATTTCTACTGTTCAGCAGTGACTTGGTTATACATATATATATATATATATATATATACACACATATATACATATGTATATATATACAGAGTCCCTTGGACTGCAAGAAGATCCAACCAGTCCATCCTAAAGATCAGTCCTGGGTGTTCGTTGGAAGGACTGATGTTGAAGCTGAAACTCCAATACTTTGGCCACCTGATGCGAAGAGCTGACTCATTTGAAAAGACCCCGATGTTCGGAATTATTGAATGCAGGAGGAGAAGGGGACGACAGAGGATGATATGGTTGGATGGCATCACCGACCTTTGAATAAACTCTGGGAGTTGGTGATGGACAGGGAGGCCTGGCATGCTGCGGTTCATGGAGTCGCAAAGAGTCAGACACGACTGAGCGACTGAACTGAACTGAATACACACACACACACATACACATACATTCCTTTTTAATCTTCTTTTCCATTGTGGTTTATCAGTTATCAAATATAGTTCCCTGTGCTATATATAATAACAGGAGGACCTTGTTCTTCATCCATCCTATACGTAATCGCTTGCACCATGATAACATTTTTAAAACAAAGCAGCTTGCAAAAAATATATACAATTTGATGCTAGTTTTATTTAAATGTATTTGTGTGTAGAAAGAGGGTGCACATCAAACTGTTGAGATGTTTGTCGGTAAGTGTATTATGGGCATTTTTTTCCTGTTTTCTATATTATTACAAACAACGCATATATTGCTTTTAAGGAGAAAAATGTATAGTTTTTAAAATGAGTCATATGAACAAAAAGGAGTTAATGTTAAAAATAGGGAAGATTGTTCATGAAATTAAGCAAAATTTTATTAAAGTGGAATCATAGTAATCTTCTCATAATGTGCCCCCCACCCTGTAAAAAGTATTAAGTGGACAACATTTTCTATATTTGACCCTCCTTCTGTAGGAAATGGCCAGCATGCCTCTTAAATACCAGAAGCTTTTTATCCATTTTTGAAGGAATCCTTATAGCTCTGTGTTCTGCCTCTTTCTTCAGATGACAGAGGGAGGCTTGGAGCAGTTAAGTGACGTGTCCACTTTCCTCTGACTTTTCTAATTACTTTTATCTCTTTATTTGGCTGTGCCGGGACTTAGTTGTAGCATGCAGGATCTTCGATCTTCCTCCCAGTGAGCCAGATCTTTTAGTTGTGGCACGCGAACCCTTGGTTGCAGCGGGTAGGATCTGGTTTCCAGGCCTGGGCTCGAACCTGGGCCCTGTGCCTTGGGAGTGCAGAGTCTTAGCCACTGGACCAACGGGAAAGTCCCAAGTTCCTATGACTTTTACATGAGACATCTGATAAAATAAGCAAAACTCCTACATTATAAGATTCTGAAAAACACACTCAAGTGGCTTAAGATCCTTGTCAGTATAGCATAGACACCAACACTGACTCTGGAGCTCAGCATAGCTGATTTCAAATCCCAACTCGGCCTCTTATTCTGTGACTTCTGGGCAAATTACTTGGCTTTCTGGTCCCTCTGCATGTCAGCTATAAAAGGGAGGCAACACGATTTAGGGTTTCTGTGAGGATTAAATGAATAAAGCACTTAAAACAATAAGAACGCAGTAACTGACATGTCAGCTGGAGTGCAATGTCACGTCCATCCTCTTCCATGCTAGGAGCCAGATCGTTGCTCAGCTGCAGCGCTGTGACTGGAAAGCAGGGCTCCAACTGTGCTGAGCTACTGTTCTTAGCTCCCGTCTGCAGGGAGCGCTCAATAGCTTAAATCGCCACGCCTCTGAGGGTGTGCGTGCATGCGTGCGTGTTGCATGTTTATGTCTGTGTGTTTGTGTTCAGTTGCGTGGTCATGTCTGACTCTCTGTGACCCCATGGACTGCCAGACTCCTCTGTCCATGGAATTTTCCAGGCAAAAATACTGGAGTGGGTTGCCGTTTTCTTCCCCAGGGGATCTTCCCAACCCAGAGATCGAACCAGAGTCTCCTGTATCCAGCCACCTGATGGCTGGAGCGTTAATAGATCCCTTAGTTAAATGAGCCAAAGGAGATTCTCGAAAGTTGGAGTTTTTCATCTGAGGTCCTTGGATTCCCCACTGTTAACAAGATATATAAAACTGTGTTTGTGGCTGTCCTACACACAGACCCACACAGTAACATCAGGGATGTTACCTTATAGTTGTACCTCATTTGAAAACAGAGATGGTATCTCCACTTTATCCACCAAACTTGTCTGTTTCCAGAAATTAAATCTGGAATTAAAAATAGTAGATTAGCTATACTTTTATTGCTTTCATTACTGTAATTACTTGAGTGGCATTCTCAAGACTGCTGCCCAAAGGAGATTCTAAGAGAGTTGGCAACAGGCAGCTTTAATGCAGTAAATGTTTGAAAATCCAAGGCTTTTGTAAGACAACATTTGTTTAAAAAAAAATGGGAGGTGGGATGAGGTTACCTATATTTCTTCTATTTTTGTATTATTGTTAAAAAATTTAATATGACCAGGTATGACACAATAAGACATTTGAATTTATACTGAAGGGAGAAAAAAATTGCACTGATCATTATCATAAAGAAGTTTAAAACAAAAGCACCAAAACCCTTATTCATGTTGCACACAGAGCAGCGCATTCTACTTATCTGCTAATAGGCCCAAAACACATTCTTGTATTCAATTATGCTTGGCTTTTTTTACTTATTGATTTTACAAGAGCATATTCTTAACCGAAAGGGATTCCACTCCAAACCTTTTCAGTTCAGTTCAGTTCAGTTGCTCAGTCGTGTCTGACTCTTTGCGACCCCATGAACCGTGACATGCCAGGCCTCCCTATCCATCACCTGCTGGGGTCCAGCCCGGGTGGATCCAGGGAATTCGAAGCGGGGACAGAGTCAGGGTCTGGGAAAGGACTATTTAATTAGAAATATAAAGAGAGATTAGGAAAGAACAGTATAGTAGGAAAATTTAGTGGAGAAAAGAGGCTGAATAACTTGGTTTACGTGGAGAACTAATAAAACCTTGAGACAAGAGGTTTGCACCATCTACGTTAAGCCACTGGCACCCGTTTGAATAGTGCAGGTAAGTAGACTTGGTGAGCCTCCGTGCTCCAGATGGGAATTCAGCCTGAAAAGGAGAGGGAGGGAGAGGGAGAAAGAGAGAGAGACATGGGGGGAGCCAGATTTCCAAGAAACCAGTTCGAGAAGCTGGTCTGAGAAACTGGTCCATCCTTTATTGTTCGGAAAGGCTTTTTATACTTTTGATTGTACATAGAGATCAATGGATAATACAAAATTATGCAGCATCAGTAGCCCTGACTCTTATTGAGACCAGGCTTTCTCTCTGCATACCTAGCTGTATATACAAGTCTTAGGTGATTTACATCATCTTCTCGTCAGAAGGCCAATTAACATTTATAGCCCTTTTCTGATAAGGGTAATAGTGTTGTTCTTCCCAAAGTCTGGTGCCACTCTCAGAAAGCACTAAATAAAGTTACACTCTTACATAGTAAGGACACAACAATTTATAACAATGAAAGAGGAGTACAGTGATTTATAACAAAGAGAAAATTCATTAACTCAAAAGTCTAGTGTTGCTAACATCAAAACTACTATATTCCTATTTCTGCATCCGGATTACATTGATTAATATCCTCCCAGGTGCCTAAAAGATAAAGGATATGGAGGCCTGGCAGCAAACATTAACTCAACAATGGAACCCTTCACCAAACTAATTCTTAGCTCTAAAAGGCTCTATATCTTTAAGATGTTTTAAGCTTCATGCCTCTTGCAGTTGGGGGGCGGTAAACAATCACAAGTTGTAAAAGTCTCCAACTGTCAGGCAAGTTAGAGGGCCATCAGAGGGGTTTAAGCCGAGACATTCTTTTTACGCCCAGGAGACTGTTAACTAGAGCTCTAAGTTAACTCTTTCCAGAGAAAGGTGGTTGGGGATAGCCCCTGTAATGTCAGAAGAGTATAGTATAGCAGACAGTAAATAGATTTTGGTTTCGGGGTAGATGCTCAGGCAGAGGACCCCTTGAGACCTGACTCGCCTTGCCCATCAGGTCTCTCCACATGACCTTGTCATGGGTGGGATCTCCCGTGCTGGCTCCCGGTAATCACCAACTCCCGGAGTCCACTCAAACCCACGTCCATTGAGTCGGTAATGCCATCCAACCATCTCATCCTCTGTCGTCCCCTTCTCCTCTCACCCTCAACCTTTCCTTTTCAAATGAGTCAGCTCTTTGCATCAGGTGGCCAAAGTACTAGAATTTCAGCTTCAACATCAGTCCTTCCAGTGAACACCCAGAACTGATCTCCTTTAGGATGGACTGGTTGGATCTCCTTGCAGCCCATGGGACTCTCAAGAGTCTTCTCCAACACCACAGTTCAAAAGCATCAATTCTTCAGTGCTCAGCTTTCTTTATAGTCCAACTCTCACATCCATACATGACCACAGGAAAAACCATAGCCTTGACTAGACGGGCCTTTGTTGGCAAAGTAGTGTCTTATCAAGCATTTACTATGTGCCAGGGCCTGTGTTAAATGCTTTACATGCATTATTATCTCATTCAATCCTCACTACTACGAATTCAATCCTCAATACTCCTAATAATAGGAGTATTATCTCATACTCCTATTGGTGGTTACGGTGATGAGGAAATTGAGGTTCAGAAAAGTTAGAAAACTTGTCTTATGGGAAAATGACAACGAAGAGAATAAGACAGAACTATTCCTGGTTCATCAGATTCTAGTGCCCATGGTCTAACCACAGGCATCTCTGTTATTTCACCACCTCTGAACCTGCTGTTTTAGGGTAAAATGAAGTTTGGGCTTCGTCATTCCAAAGGTGGCTTCTAGCTTTGACATTTTATGACCCTACAATGATCAAAGATCCGGTGCTTAGATTCCAGGAAACACTCACAGTTCAGACCAGAGCTTCAGTTCTCCCTTGAGTCCACTGGGACGTGGAAGAGATGATGTTCTCCTGGCTGATCCATTCCCAGCAAGGTGCCCAGACTGTGTAAAGAGCGGGTGTTAGCTACAACCCCACTCTCATTTAGGCAGTGAATCTTTTGAATGCACATTTTAAAGCAGGATACATAAATATAACTTGAAAAGTGAAATGAATCAATCAACCATGAAGAATGCTGTTCAGTCATTCAGTCGTATCCAACTCTTTGCAACCCCATGAACTGCAGCACGCCAGGCTCCCCTGTCCATCAACATCTCCCAAAGCTTCCTCAAACGCATGTCCGTTGAGTTGGTTTTCCTCTATTTCTTTGCATTGATCACAGAGGGAAACTTTCTTAGCTCTCCTTGCTATTCTTTGGAACTCTGCCTTCAAATGGGTGTATCTTTCCTTTTCTCCTTTGCCTATAGCTTCTTTTCTTTTCTCAGCTATTTGTAAGGCCTCCTCAGACAACCATTTTGCCTTTTTGCATTTTTTTTCCTGGGGATGGTCTTGATCACTGCCTCCTGTACAATGTAATGAACCTCCGTCCATACTTCTTCAGATGTAATCCCTTGAATCTATTTCTCACTTCCACTGTATAATTGTAAGGGATTTGATTTAGGTCATACCTGAATGGTCTTGTTGTTTTCCCTACTTTCTTCAACTTAAGCCTAAATTTTGCAATAATGAGTTCATGATCTGAGCCACAGTCAGCTCCCAGTCTTGTTTTTTCTGACTGTATAGGGCTTCTCCATCTTTGGCTGCAAAGAATATAATCAATCTGATTTTGGTATTGACCATCTGGTGATGTCCATGTGTAGAGTCTTCTCTTATGTTGTTGGAAGAGGGTGTTTGCTATGACCAGTGCGTTCTCTCAGCAAAACTCTGTTAGCCTTTGCCCTGCTTCATTTTGTACTCCAAGGTAAAATTTGACTGTTACTCTAGGTATCTCTTGACTTCCTGCTTTTGCATTCCAGTCCCCTCCAATGAAAAAGACATCTTTTTGGGGTGTTAGTTCTAGAAGGTCTTGTAAGTCTGCATAGAACTGTTCAACTTCAGCTGCATTACTGGTTGGGGCATAGACTTGGATTAAGTGATATTGAATGGCTTGTCTTGGAAGCAAACAGAGAGAGATTGCACCCAGGTACTACATTTTGAACTCTTTCGTTGACTATGAGGGCTACTCCATTTCTTCTAAGGGATTCTTGCCCACAGTAGTAGATATAATGGTCATCTGAATTAAATTCGCCTATTCCAGTCCATTTTAGTTCACTGATTCCTAATGTGTCAGTGTTCACTCTTACCATCTCCAGTTTGACCACTTCTAATTTGCCTTGATTCATGGACCTAACAAACAACAGAATGGGAAAGACTAGAGATCTCTTCAAGAAAATTAGAGATACCAAGGGAACATTCCATGCAAAGATGGGCTCAATAAAGGACAGAAATGGTATGAATCTAACAGAAGTGTAACATATTAAGAAGGGATGGCAAGAATACACAGAAGAACTGTACAAAAAAATATCTTCATGACCGAGATAACCACGATGGTGTGGTCACTCACCTAGAGCCAGATATCCTGGAAGGTTAAGTCAAGTGGACTGTCAGAAGCATCACTATGAACAAAGCTAGTGGAGGTGATGGAATTCCAGTTGAGCTATTTCATATCCTAAAAGATGATGCTGTCAAAGTGCTGCACTCAATATGCCAGCAAATTTGGAAAGCTCAGCAGTGACCACAGGACTGGAAAAAATCCATTTTCATTCCAATCCCAAAGAAATGCAATGCCAAAGAATGCTCAAACTACTGCACAATTACACTCATCTCACATGCTAGCAAAGTAATGCTCAAAATTCTCCAAGCCAGGCTTTAACAGTACATGAACCAGAAATTTCCAGATGTTCAGGCTGGATTTAGAAAAGGCAGAGGAATCAGAGATCAAATTGCCAACATCCCTTGGATCACAGAACAAGCAAGAGAATACCAGAGAAACATCTACTTCTGCTTTATTGATTACACCAAAGCCTTTGACTACGTAGATCACAAGAAACTGTGGAAAATTCTTAAAGAGATGGGAATACCAGACCACCTCACCTGCCTCCTGAGAAATCTGTATGCAGGTCAAGAAACAACAGTTAGAACTGGACACAGAACAAAGAACCAATTCCAAATCAGGAAAGGAGTATGTCAAGTATGTATATTGTCACCCTGCTTATTTAACTTATATACAGAGTCAGTCAGTCAGTTCAGTCAGTTCAGTTTCTCAGTCATGTCCGACTCTTTGCAACTCCATGAATCGCAGCACGCCAGGCCTCCCTGTCCATCACCAACTCCCGGAGTTCACTCAGACTCACGTCCATCGAGTCAGTGATGCCATCCAGCCATCTCATCCTCTGTCGTCCCCTTCTCCTCCTGCCCCCAATTCCTCCCAGCATCAGAGTCTTTTCCAATGAGTCAACTCTTTGCATGAGGTGGCCAAAGTACTGGAGTTTCAGCTTCAGCATCATTCCTTCCAAAGAAATCCCAGGGCTGATCTCCTTCAGAATGGACTGGTTGGATCTCCTTGCAGTCCAAGGGACTCTCAAGAGTCTTCTGCAACATCACTGTTCAAAAGCATCAATTCTTTGGCGCTCAGCCTTCTTCACAGTCCAACTCTCACATCCATACAGGACCACAGGAAAAACAATAGCCTTGACTAGACAGACCTTTGTTGGCAAAGTAATGTCTCTGCTTTTGAATGTGCTATCTAAGTTGGTCATAACTTTTCTTCCAAGGAGGAAGCATCTTTTAATTTCATGGCTGCAATCACCATCTGCAGTGATTTTGGAGCCCCCAAAAATTAAGTCTGACACTGTTTCCACTGTTTCCCCATCTATCTCCCATGAAGTGATGGGACCGGATGCCATGATCTTCATTTTCTGAATGTTGAGCTTTAAGCCAACTTTTTCACTCTCTACTTTCACTTTCATCAAGAGGCTTTTTACATCATGTTAAATGCCAGGCTGGATGAAGCACAAGCTGGAATCAAGATTGCCAGGAGAAATATCAATAACCTCAGATATGCAGATGACACCAACCTTATGGCAGAAAGTGAAGAGGAACTAAAGAGCCTGTTGATGAAAATGAAAGAGGAGAGTGAAAAGGCTGGCTTAAAAGTCAACACTCAAAAAACGAAGATCATGGCATCTGGTCCCATCACTTCATGGCAAATAGATGGGGAAACAGTGGAAACAGTGACAGACTTTATTTGGGGGGACTCCAAAATCACTGCAGATGGTGATTGCAGCTATAAAATTAAAAGACGCTTGCTCTTTGGACAAAAAACTATGACCAACCTAGACAGCATATTAAAAAGCAGAGACATTACTTTGCCAACAAGAGTCCGTCTAGTCAAGGGTATGGTTTTCCCAGGAATCATGTATGGATGTGAGAGTTGTACTATGAAGAAAGCTGAGTGCCGAAGAACTGATGTTTTTGAACTGTGGTGTTGGAGAAGATTCTTGAGAGTCCCTTGGACTGCAAGGAGATCCAACCAGTCCATCCTAAAGGAAATCAGTTCTGAATATTCATTGGAAGGACTGATGCTGAAGCTGAAACTCCAATACTTCGGCCACCTGATGTGAAGAACTGACTCATTGGAAAAGACCCTGATGCAGGGAAAGATGCAGCTGGGAGGAGAAGGGGATGACAGAGGATGAGATGGTTGGTTGGCATCACCAACTCAATGGACATGAGTTAGAGCAAGCTCCAGGAAATGGTGAAGGACAGGGAAGCCTGGGGTGCTGCAGTTCATGGGGTCACAAAGAGTCGGACACGACTGAGCGACTGAACTGACTAAGTCGGTGCCCCCATCCAAACATCTCATCCTGTGTCATCCCCTTCTCCTCCCACCTTCAATCTTCCTAGCATCAGGGTCTTTTCTAAATCAGGCAGCCAAAGTATTGGAGCTTCACCGTCAGCATCAGTCCTTCTAATGAAATTTCAGGGCTGATTTCCTTTAGGATGGACTGGTTGGATCTCCTTGCAGTCCACGGGACTCTCAAAAGCATCTTCTCCAACACTACAGTTGAAGAATACCCAATGCTAATACTCGTTAGTGACTTTTCTTTCTGAAGGTTGAGTTGGTGTTTATTTTTACGTATTTATGTTTAGGGGACCTGCATGGAGATCTTAGTTCCCCAACCAGAGATTGAATCCATGACGCCTGCCATGGAAGCATGGAGTCTTAAGCACTGGACCCGCAGAGAAGTTGGAGTTTATTCTTATTATTATTGGCCACTCAATATGCCTGTGGGATGCAAGTTCTCCGACCAGGGATCAACCTAAGCCATGGGTCCTGGACACTGAGGGCGCCGAGCCCTAAACACTGCACCACCAGGGATTTCCCCCAGAGTTTACTTGATCAATCCGTTTCTGTACAGTCATATTAAAGTCTTAAGGATAGACCAATACTTTCTGAATGCCACGTTTTACAAACATTACTTTGACCTTTCATTACAAATCTAAAGATGGATTGGTCTCACTCTACAAACAAAGACACTCACCCTTTGTCACCTAGCTCAGACTTCAAAGCCCATTTTCTTTCCACTGTAACTTTCCTCGGCAGTTCTCAAGTGCAGCCTGTTAAAGCCCTGCAGGTAGGTCCTTTAGACACTTTCAGGGGTGCTGTGAGGTCAGAACTCCTAAGACGGCACTTGTCCTTTCACATGTTGATGTTTGCAAAGATGGTGCAAAAGCAACCCACTGCTGCGCCTGAGCACCAATCTAGCCAGTGGTGTCCTCGGTTTCTTACGCACAGTGTGGGGCGGGGGGAGGGGAGGAAGACAGTTGCACTTAAGAACATCCTTGGTGCAGCAGGGACAATTGTTATTAAATCGTGACCCTTAAAGGCTTCATACCATAGTATAGCGGGGTTGTCCAAAGGAAAACCACGTGTGTAACTGGTTGCCTTGTGAGCTGGACTGCCCCATTTTTCATGGAACACCATTATTACTTGAAATGATTACTGATAGAAAACCAGTGGTCATGCAGACACGGGTACTGCCAGACATTGTCTAGACAATGAATGAAGTGACCTTCTCTTTCAAGACGAATAATTGGGTGGGTGGGTGTGTTAATTGCCAATGAAAAAAAATTTGAGCTTTCAAGCAACAATTACAATTTTGGAAAACTTGTTTCTGGTAATAGTGAGCTGATACCTTCCCAATACTAAAAGACCTTTCTGGTGAGATCAGACATTTGGCAGTATTAATAAATGTAACTTTAACATTCTGCATAATTAAATGTGTCAGGATTTGAAAGATGGTGGATTTCTAGCAACCCTCCCAGCAAGGTCTGATCACAAACCCCAGGGGTAGGGGTGTTATCTCAGCCCCATGGGTTGTGGCCACCCGTCATAACTCCTATTACCGTATTTTTAAGAGTTCTGTTTCCTAATAGCCAGTTCCTCATGACTCCAGCCCTTGCTATAGTTAGTAATTCTCTGGTTGAATGACTGTGTTCTCTCTCTCCTGATTGGATCGAGACTAGCACAGTTGGCCCTGCAAGCAAAAGCTGAGAACAGTCACCAGGGAAGAAAACCAAACCACAACAGTCACTGCTGAGAAGCGAAGGGAGCGAGGAGAGGGGCACGGTTCACCGTCCTCCTCATCTGTGTCAACAGCAACAGCCCCCAAGGGGAGGGGGTGCAGTTTGAAAAGAAAGTTGGAATAGCTGCTTTTAGATATAAATAAGAATTGAAAATTAAACCAAATAGTACCTACATCTCCAGCAAGCTATTTTTTTCACCTGTGAAGAGTGTGATGTCATCCCTTCAAACAGTTACGAGTAGGAAGTGAATGACCCACCCAATTGAGGTTTGAAAGTAACTAAAAAAGAATTCAACAGGCGATGAATTGACCATCACAGTGTCCACGATGAGGACAGCAGAGAGGAGATCAATCATATCAGTGACGGTGGGGGGGGAACTGGAGAGCTTGAAGCTTTCAAAGTAGGCGGGAAAGATGCAGCATGAAACTGGGCCAAGTCTGGGTCTTTTTATACACAGCTGGACACCTGAGGGCTCAGGCAGTTTAGAACTTAACTGTGGGGACTACCCTCGTGCTCCAGCGGGTGAGAATCTGCCTCCCAAGACAAGGAACATGGGTTCAATCCCTGGTTGGGGAACTAACATCCCGCACGCGGCAACTAAAGAGGCCCGGGCACCACAACTGGAGAAGCTCTAACACACAGCACAAATAGAGAAAGCCGGCACACACCACACCTAGAGAAGCTCCACACACAACCAGAGAAAGCGCACACGTGCCAAAATAAGAGAAGCTCCCACACACAACCAGAGAAAGCCGCACACACCACACCAAGAGAAGCTCCCACAGACGACAGGAGAAAGGCCACACACACCACACCAAGAGAAGCTCCCACACACAACCAGGGAAAGCCCATACACACCACACCAAGAGAAGCTCCCACACACAACCAGAGAAAGCTTGCACACACACCTAGACAATCTCCCACACACAACCAGAGGAAGCTCACACACCACACCAAGAGAAGCTCCCACACACAATCAGAGAGAGCCTGCACACACCACACCAACAGAAGCTCCCACACACAACCAGAGAAAGCGCACACACGCACCTAGAGAAGCTCCCACACACATCCAGAGAAAGCACACACACCACACCTAGAGAAGCTCCCACACACGACCAGAGAAAGCCCCCACACACCACACCTAGAGAAGCTCCCACACACAACCAGAGAAAGGCCACACACATCACAGCTAGAGAAGCTCCCACACACAACCAGAGAAAGCCCACACACACCACACCTAGAGAAGCTCCCACACACAACCAGAGAAAGCCCACACACACCACACCTAGAGAAGCTCCCACACACAACCAGAGAAAGCCCACACACACCACACCTAGAGAAGCTCCCACACACAAACAGAGAAAGCCCGCACACACACCTAGAGAATCTCCCACACACGACCAGAGACAGCTCACACACACCACACCTAGAGAAGCTCTCACACACAACAAGAGAGAGCCCACACACACCACACCAAGAGAAGCTCCCAAACACAACCAGAGAAAGGCCACACACATCACACCAAGAGAAGCTCCCACACACAACCAGAGAAAGCCTGCACACACCACACCTAGAGAAGCTCCCACACACAAACAGAGAAAGCCAGCACACACACATAGAGAATCTCCCACACACAACCAGAGAAAGCTCAAACACACCACACCTAGAGAAGCTCCCACACACGACCAGAGAAAGCCCACACACACCACACCAAGAGAAGCTCCCACACACGACCAGAGAATGCCCACACACACCACACCTAGAGAAGCTCCCACACACAACCAGAGAAAGCCCCCACACACCACAACTAGAGAAGCTCCCACACACAACCAAGAAAGCCCACACACACCATACCAACAGAAGCTCCCACACACAACCACAGAAAGCCCACACACACCACACCTAGAGAAGCCCCACACACAACCAGAGAAAGCCCAGACACACCACACCTAGAGAACCTCCCACACACAACCAGAGAAAGCCCACACATACCACACCTTGAGAAGCTCCCACACACAACCAGAGAAAGCCCACATGCACACACCTAGAGAAGCTCCCACACACAACCAGGGAAAGCCTGGACACACCATACCAACAGAAGCTCCAACACACAACCAGAGAAAGCGCACACACGCATCTAGAGAACCTCCCACACAAAACTGAGAAAGCCCACCTACACACCTAGAGAAGCTCCCACACACAATCAGAGAAAGCCTGCACAAACCACAAAAACAGAAGCTCCCACACACAACCAGAGAAAGCGCAAACACGCATCTAGAGGAGCTCCCACACAACCAGGGAAAGCACACACACACCACACCAAGAGAAGCTCCCACACACACACCTAGAGAAGCTCCCACACACAACCAGAGAATCTCCTGCACACAACCAGAGAAAGCCCACACATGCCACACCAAGAGAAGCTCCCACACACAACCAGAGAGAGCCCACACACACCACACCTAGAGAAGCTCCCACACACAACCAGAGAAAGCCCACACACAACACAACTAGAGAAGCTCCCACACACAACCAGAGAAAGGCCACACACACCACACCTAGAGAAGCTCCCACACACAACCAGAGAAAGCCTACACATACCACACCTAGACAAGCTCCCAAATGCAAACAGAGAAAGCCCGCACACACACCTAGAGAATCTCCCACACACGAGCAGAGAAAGCTCACACACACCACCCCTAGACAAGCTCCCACACACAACCAGGGAGAGCCCACACACACTACACCAACAGAAGCTCCCACACACAAGCAGAGAAAGCTCACACACAGCACACCAAGAGAAGCTCCCACACACGACCACAGAGAGCCTGCATACACCACAGCTAGAGAAGCTCCCACACACAACCAGAGAAAGCCCACACACACCACACCAACAGAAGCTCCCACACACAACCAGAGAAAGCCCACACACACCACACCTAGAGAAGCTCCCACACACAAGCAGAGAAAGTCCACACACACCGCACCTAGAGAAGCTCCCACACACAACCAAAGAAATCCCACACACACCACACCTAGAGAAGCTCCCACACACAAGCAGAGAAAGCCCACACACACCACACCAAGAGATGCTCCCACACACAACCAGAGAAAGCCCACACACACCACACCTAGAAGAGCTCCCACAAACAAGCAGAGAAAGTCCACACACACCGCACCTAGAGAAGCTCCCACACACAACCAAAGAAATCCCACACACACCACACCAAGAGATGCTCCCACACACAACCAGAGAAAGCCCACACACACCACACCTAGAGAAGCTCCCACAAACAACCAGAGAAAGCCCACACACACCACACCAACAGAAGCTCCCACACACAACCAGAGAAAGGCCACACACACCACACCTAGAGAAGCTCCCACAAACAACCAGAGAAAGCCCACACACACCACACCAACAGAAGCTCCCACACACAACCAGAGGAAGGCCACACACACCACACCTAGAGAAGCTCCCACACACAACCAGAGAAAGCCCACACATACCACACCTTGAGAAGCTCCCACACACAACCAGAGAAAGCCCACACGCACACACCTAGAGAAGCTCCCACACACAACCAGGGAAAGCCTGGACACACCACACCGACAGAAGCTCCAACACACAACCAGAGAAAGCGCACACACGCATCTAGAGAACCTCCCACACAAAACTGAGATGGCCACCTACACACCTAGAGAAGCTCCCAAACACAACCAGAGAAAGGCCACACACACCACACCAAGAGAAGCTCCCACACACAACCAGAGAAAGCCTGCACACACCACACCTAGAGAAGCTCCCAAACACAAACAGAGAAAGCCAGCACACACACATAGAGAATCTCCCACACACAACAAGAGAAAGCTCAAACACACCACACCTAGAGAAGCTCCCACACACGACCAGAGAAAGCCCACACACACCACACCAAGAGAAGTTCCCACACACGACCAGAGAATGCCCACACACACCACACCTAGAGAAGCTCCCACACACAACCAGAGAAAGCCCCCACACACCACAACTAGAGAAGCTCCCACTGACAACCAAGAAAGCCCACACACCATACCAACAGAAGCTCCCACACACAACCACAGAAAGCACACACACACCACACCTAGAGAAGCTCCCACACACAACCAGAGAAAGCCCAGACACACCACACCTAGAGAACCTCCCACACACAACCAGAGAAAGCCCCCACACACCACACCTAGAGAAGCTCCCACACAACCAGAGAAAGCCCACACACACACACCTAGAGAAGCTCCTACACAAAACCAGAGAAAGCCCATACCCACCACACCTTGAGAAGCTCCCAGAAACAACCAGAGAAAGCCCACACATACCACACCAACAGAAGCTCCCACACACAACCAGAGGAAGGCCACACACACCACACCTAGTGAAGCTCCCACACACAACCAGAGAAAGGCCACACACACCACACCTAGAGAAGCTCCCACACACAACCAGAGAAAGCCGACACATACCACACCTAGACAAGCTCCCAAATGCAAACAGAGAAAGCCCGCACACACACCTAGTGAATCTCCCACACACGAGCAGAGAAAGCTCACACACACCACACCTAGACAAGCTCCCACACACAACCAGGGAGAGCCCACACACACTACACCAAGAGAAGCTCCCACACACAAGCAGAGAAAGCTCACACACAGCACACCAAGAGAAGCTCCCAGACACGACCACAGGGAGCCTGCATACACCACAGCTAGAGAAGCTGCCACACACAACGAGAGAAAGCCCACACACACCACACCAACAGAAGCTCCCACACACAACCAGAGAAAGCCCACACACACCACACCTAGAGAAGCTCACACACACATCCGAGAAAGCCGACACACACACCTAGAGCAGTTCCCACACACAACTAGAGAGAGCCCACACACACACCTAGAGAAGCTCCCACACACAACAAGAGAAAGGCAACGCACACCACACGAAGAGAATTTCCTACACACAAGCAGACAAAGCCCACACACACACACCAAGACAAGCTCCCACACACAAGCAGAGAGAGCCCACACATACCACACCTAGAAAGCTCCCAAACACAACCAGAGAAAGGCCACACACACCACACCAAGAGAAGCTTCCACACACAACCAGAGAAAGCCTGCACACATCACACCTAGACAAGATTCCAAACACAAACAGAGAAAGCCCCCACACACACCTAGAGAATCTCGCACACACAAGCAGAGAAAGCTCACACACACCACACCTAGAGAAGCTCCCACACATGACCAGAGAAAGCCCACACACACCACACCAAGAGATGCTCCCACACACAACCAGAGGAAGGCCACACACACCGCACCTAGAGAAGCTCCCACACACAACCAAAGAAATTCCACACACACCACACCAAGAGATGCTCCCACACACAACCAGAGAAAGCCCACACACACCACACCTAGAGAAGCTCCAACACACAACCAGAGGAAGGCCACACACACCGCACCTAGAGAAGCTCCCACACACAACCAGAGAAAGCCCACACACACCACACCAACAGAAGCTCCCACACACAACCAGAGGAAGGCCACACACACCGCACCTAGAGAAGCTCCCACACACAACCAGAGAAAGCCCACACATACCACACCTTGAGAAGCTCCCACACACAACCAGAGAAAGCCCACACACACACACCTAGAGAAGCTCCCACACACAACCAGGGAAAGCCTGGACACACCACACCAACAGAAGCTCCAACACACAACCAGAGAAAGCGCACACACGCATCTAGAGAACCTCCCACACACAACTGAGAAAGCCCACCTACACACCTAGAGAAGCTCCCACACACAATCAGAGAAAGCCTGCACAAACCACACAAACAGAACCTCCCAAACACAACCAGAGAAAGCGCAAACACGCATCTAGAGGAGCTCCCACACAACCAGGGAAAGCACACACACACCACACCAAGAGAAGCTCCCACACACAACCAGAGAGAGCCCACACACACCACACCAAGAGAAGCTCCCACACACAACCAGAGAGAGCCCACACACACCACACCGAGAGAAGCTCCCACACACAACCAGAGAAAGCCCACACACACCACAACTAGAGAAGCTCCCACACACAACCAGAGAAAGGCCACACACACCACACCTAGAGAAGCTCCCACACACAACCAGAGAAAGCCTACACATACCACACCTAGACAAGCTCCCAAATGCAAACAAAGAAACCCACACACACACCTAGGAATCTCCCACACACGAGCAGAGAAAGCTCACACACACCACACCTAGACAAGCTCCCACACACAACCAGGGAGAGCCCACACACACCACAGCAACAGAAGCTCCCACACACAACCAGAGAAAGCCCACACACACCACACCTAGAGAAGCTCACACACACATCCAAGAAAGCCTACACACACACCTAGAGCAGTTCCCACACACAACCAGAGAGAGCCCACACACACACCTAGAGAAGCTCCCACACACAACCAAAGAGAGCCCACACACACTCACCTAGAGAAGCTCCCACACACAACAAGAGAAAGGCAACACACACCACACGAAGAGAATTTCCTACACACAAGCAGACAAAGCCCACACACACACACCAAGACAAGCTCCCACACACAACCAGAGAGAGCCCACACACACCACACCTGAAAGCTCCCAAACACAACCAGAGAAAGGCCACACACACCACACCAAGAGAAGCTTCCACACACAACCAGAGAAAGCCTGCACACATCACACCTAGAGAAGCTTCCAAACACAAACAGAGAAAGCCCCCACACACACCTAGAGAATCTCGCACACACAAGCAGAGAAAGCTCTCACACACCACACCTAGAGAAGCTCCCACACATGACCAGTGAAAGCCCACACACACCACACCAAGAGATGCTCCCAAACACTACCAGAGAAAGTGCACACACACCGCACCTAGAGAAGCTCCCACACACAACGAAAGAAATTCCACACACACCACACCAAGAGATGCTCCCACACACAACCAGAGAAAGCCCACACACACCACACCTAGACAAGCTCCCACACACAACCAAAGAAATCCCACACACACCACACCAACAGAAGCTCCCACACACAACCAGAGGAAGGCCACACACACCACACCTAGAGAAGCTCCCACAAACAACCAGAGAAAGCCCACACACACCACACCAACAGAAGCTCCCACACACAACCAGAGGAAGGACACACACACCACACCTAGAGAAGCTCCCACACACAACCAGAGAAAGCCCACACATACCACACCTTGAGAAGCTCCCACACACAACCAGAGAAAGCCCACACACACACACCTAGAGAAGCTCCCACACACAACCAGGGAAAGCCTGGACACACCACACCAACAGAAGCTCCAACAGACAACCAGAGAAAGCGCACACACGCATCTAGAGAACCTCCCACACACAACTGAGAAAGCCCGCACACACCACACCTAGGGAAGCTCCACACACAACCAGAGAAAGCCCACACACACCACACCTAGAGAAGCCCCACACACAAGCAGAGAAAGCCCACACACACCGCACCTAGAGAAGCTCCCACACACAACCAAAGAAATCCCACACACACCACACCAAGAGATGCCCCCACACACAACCAGAGAAAGCCCACACACACCACACCTAGAGAAGCTCCCACACACAAGCAGAGAAAGCCCACACACCGCACCTAGAGAAGCTCCCACACACAACCAAAGAAATCCCACACAAACCACACCAAGAGATGCTCCCACACACAAGCAGAGAAAGCCCACACACACCACACCTAGAGAAGCTCCCACACACAAACAGAGAAAGCCCGCATATACCATACCAAGGGAAGCTCCCAGCACAACCAGAGAAAGCCTGCACACACCACACCAAGAGAAGCTCCCACACACAATCAGAGAGAGCCAACACACACCACACTTAGAGAAGCTCCCACACACAACAAGAGAAAGCCTGCACACACCACACCTAGAGAAGCTCCCAAACAGAAAAAGAGAAAGCCCGCACACACACCTAGAGAATCTCCAACACACAATCAGAGAAAGTTCACACACACCACAACTAGAGAAGCTCCCACACACGACCAGAGAAAGCTCACACACAGCACACCAAGAGAAGCTCCCAAACACAACCACTGAAAGCCCGCACACACCACACCAACAGAAGCTCCCACACACAACCAGAGAAAGCGCACACACGCATCAAGAGAAGCTCCCACACACAACCAAGAAAGCCCACATACACACCTAGAGAAGCTCCCACACACAACCAGAGAAAGCCTGCACACACCACACCAACAGAAGCTCCAACACACAACCAGAGAAGGCACACACACGCATCAAGAGAAGCTCCCACACACAACCGAGAAAGCCCACATACACACCTAGAGAAGCTCCCACACACAACCAGAGAAAGCCTGCACACACCACACCAACAGAAGCTCCCACACACAACCAGAGAAAGCGCACACACGCATCTAGAGAAGGTCCCACGCACAACCAGGGAAAGCCCACACACAACACACCAAGAGAAGCTCCCACACACACACCTAGAGAAGCTCCCACACACAACCAGAGAAAGCCTACACACACACATCAACAAGCTCGCACACACAACCAGAGAGAGCACACACATACCACACCTAGAGAAGCTCCCAAACACAACCAGGGAAAGGCCACACACACCACACTAAGAGAAGCTCCCACACACAACCAGAGAAATCACACACACACCACACCTAGAGAAGCTCCCACACACAACCAGAGAAAGCCCACACACACCATACCTAGAGAAGCTCCCACACACAACCAGAGAAAGCCCACACACAGAATACCTTGAGAAGCTAACACACACAACCAGAGAAATGCCACACACACCACACCAACAGAAGCTACCACACACAACCATAGAAAGCCCACACACACGCACCTAGAGAAGCTCCCACACACGAGTAGAGAAAGCCTGCACACACCACACCAACAGAAGCTCCAACACACAACCAGAGAAAGCGCACACACGCATCAAGAGAAGCTCCCACACACAACCGAGAAAGCCCACATACACACATAGAGAAGCTCCCACACACAACCAGAGAAAGCCTGCACACACCACACCAACAGAAGCTCCAACACACAACCAGAGTAAGCGCACACACGCATCTAAAGAAGCTCCCACACACAACCAGGGAAAGCCCACACACACCACACCAAGAGAAGCTCCCACACACACACCTAGAGAAGCTCCCACACACAACAAGAGAAAGGCTACACACACCACACCTAGAGAAGCTCCTAACTAGAACCAGAGAAAGCCCGCACACACACCTAGAGAATCTCCCACACACAACCAGAGAAAGCTCACACACACCACAACTAGAGAAGCTCCCACACATGACCAGAGAAAGCTCACACACAGCACACCAAGAGAAGCTCCCACACACAACCAGAGAAAGCCCGCACACACCACACCTAGAGAAGCTCCCACACACAACCAGAGAAAGCCCACACACACCACACCAAAGGAAGCTCCCACACACAACCAGAGAAAGCCCACACACAACCAGAGAGTGCCTACACACACACACCTAGAGAAGCTCCCACACACAACCAGAGGGAGCCCACACACACACACCTAGAGAAGTTCCAACACACAACCAGAGAAAGGCCACACACACCAAACCAAGAGAAGCTCCCACACACAACCAGAGAAAGCCGACAACACACACCAAAAAGCTCGCACACACAACCAGAGAGAGCCAATACACACCACACCTAGAGAAGCTCCCAAACACTACCAGAGAAAGGCCACACACACCACACCAAGAGAAGCTCCCACACACAACCAGAGAAAGCCTGCACACACCAACCTAGAGAAGTTCCCAAACACGAACAGAGAAAGCCCGCACACACACCTAGAGAATCTCCCACAAACAACCAGAGAAAGCTCACACACCCCACACCTAGAGAAGCCCCCACACACGACCAGAGAAAGCCCACACACACCACACCAAGAGAAGCTCCCACACACAACCAGAGAAAGCCCACCCACACCACACCTAGAGAAGCTCCACACACAACCAGAGAAAGCCCACACACACCACACCTAGAGAAGCTCCCACACACAACCAGAGAAAGCCCACACACACCACACCAACAGAAGCTCCCACACACAACCAGAGAGAGCCCACACACAACCAGAGAGTGCCCACACACACACACCTAGAGAAGCTCCCACACACAACCAGAGGGAGCCCACACACACACACCTAGAGAAGCTCCAACACACAACCAGAGAAAGGCCACACACACCACACCAAGAGAAACTCCCACACACAACCAGAGAAAGCCTGCACTCACCAACATAGAGAAGTTCCCAAACACGAACAGAGAAAGGCCGCACACACACCTAGAGAATCTCCCACACACAACCAGAGAAAGCTCACACACACCACACTTAGAGAAGCCCCCACACACGACCAGAGAAAGCCAGCACACACACCTAGAGAATCTCCCACATACAACCAGAGAATCTCCCACAAACAACGAGAGAAAGCCCACACACCACACTAAGAAAAGCTCCCACACACAACCAGAGAGAGCCCACAACACCACACCTAGAGAAGCTCCCACACACAAACAGAGAAAGCCCGCATATACCACACCAGGAGAAACTCCCACACACAACCAAAGAAAGCCAGCACACACCACACCTAGAGAAGCTCCCAAAGAGAAAAAGAGAAAGCCCGCACACACACCTAGAGAATCTCCAACACACAACAAGAGAAAGTTCACACAAACCACAACTAGAGAAGCTCCCACACACGACCAGAGAAAGCTCACACACAGCATACCAAGAGAAGCTCCCACACACAACCAGTGAAACCCCGCACACACCACAAATAGAGAAGCTCCCACACACAACAAGAGAAAGCCCACAAACACCACACCAACAGAAGATCCCACACAGAACCAGAGAGCGCCCACACACAACCAGAGAGTGCCCACACACACACACCTAGAGAAGCTCCCACACACAACCAGAGGGAGCCCACACACACACACCTAGAGAAGCTCCAACACACAACCAGAGAAAGGCCACACACACCAAACCAAGAGAAGCTCCCACACACAACCAGAGAAAGCCAACACACACACCAACAAGCTCGCACACACAACCAGAGAGAGCCCACACACACCACACCTAGAGAAGCTCCCAAACACAACCAGAGAAAGGCCACACACACCACACTAAGAGAAGCTCCCGCACAAAACCAGAGAAAGCCCACACACACCACACCTAGAGAAGCTCCCACACACAAGCAGAGAAAGCCCACACACAGAATACCTTGAGAAGCTAACACACACAACGAGAGAAACGCCACACACACTACACCAACAGAAGCTCCCACACACAACCATAGAAAGACCACACACACACACCTAGAGAAGCTCCAACACACAACCAGAGAAAGCCTGCACAAACCACACCTAGAAAAGCTCCCACACACAACAAGAGAAAGCCCACACACACCACACCAACAGAAGCTCCCATACCCAACCACAGAGAGCCCACACACAACCAGAGAGTGCCCACACACACACACCTAGAGAAGCTCCCACACACAACAAGAGGGAGCCCACACACACACACATAGAGAAGCTCCAACACACAACCAGATAAAGGCCACACACACCAAACCAAGAGAAGCTCCCACAGACAACCAGAGAAAGCCGACACACACACACCAACAAGCTCGCACACACAACCAGAGAGAGCCCACACACACCACACCTAGAGAAGCTCCCAAACACAACCAGAGAAAGGCCACACACACCACACTAAGAGAAGCTCCCACACACAACCAGAGAAAGCCCACACACACCACACCTAGAGAAGCTCCCACACACAACCAGAGAAAGCCCACACACACCATACCTAGAGAAGCTCCCACACACAACCAGAGAAAGCCCACACACAGAATACCTTGAGAAGCTAACACACACAACCAGAGAAACGCCACACACACCACACCAACAGAAGCTCCCACACACAACCATAGAAAGCCCACACACACGCACCTAGAGAAGCTCCCACACACGACCAGAGAAAGCCTGCACACACCACACCAACAGAAGCTCCAACACACAACCAGAGAAAGCGCACACACGCATCAAGAGAAGCTCCCACACACAACCGAGAAAGCCCACATAGACACCTAGAGAAGCTCCCACACACAACCAGAGAAAGCCTGCACACACCCCACCAACAGAAGCTCCCACACACAACCAGAGAAAGCGCACACACGCATCTAGAGAAGCTCCCACACACAACCAGGGAAAGCCCACATACTCCACACCAAGAGAAGCTCCCACACACACACCTAGAGAAGCTCCCACACACAACCAGAGAAAGGCTACACACACCTCTAGAGAAGATCCCAAACACAGAGAAAGCCAGCACACACACCTAGAGAATCTCCTACATACAACCAGATAATCTCCCACAAACAACCAGAGAAAGCCCACACACCACACTAAGAGAAGCTCCCACACACAACCAGAGAGAGCCCACACACACCACACCTAGAGAAGCTCCCACACACAAACAGAGAAAGCCCGCATATACCACACCAAGAGAAGCTCCCACACACAACCAGAGAAAGCCTGCACAAACCACACCTAGAGAAGCTCCCACACACAACAAGAGAAAGCCTGCACACACCACACCTAGAGAAGCTCCCAAACAGAAAAAGAGAAAGCCCGCACACACACCTATAGAATCTCCAACACACAACCAGAGAAAGTTCACACACACCACAACTAGAGAAGCTCCCACACACGACCAGAGAAAGCTCACACACAGCACACCAAGAGAAGCTCCCACACACAACCAGTGAAAGCCCGCACACACCACAACTAGAGAAGCTCCCACACACAACAAGAGAAAGCCCACACACACCACACCAACAAAAGCTCCCACACACAACCAGAGAGAGCCCACACACAACCAGAGAGTGCCCACACACACACACCTAGAGAAGCTCCCACAAACAACCAGAGGGAGCCCACACACACACACCAACAAGCTCGCACACACAACCAGAGAGAACACACACACACCACACCTAGAGAAGCTCCCAAACACAACCAGAGAAAGGCCGCACACACCACACTAAGAGAAGCTCCCGCACAAAACCAGAGAAAGCCCACAGACACCACACCTAGAGAAGCTCCCACACACAACCAGAGAAAGCCCACACACACCATACCTAGAGAAGCTCCCACACACAACCAGAGAAAGCCCACACACAGAATACCTTGAGAAGCTAACTCACACAACCAGAGAATCGCAACACACACCACACCAACAGAAGCTCCCACACACAACCATAGAAAGCCCACACACACGCACCTCGAGAAGCTCCCACACACGACCAGAGAAAGCCTGCACACACCACACCAACAGAAGCTCCAACACACAACCAGAGAAAGCGCACACACGCATCAAGAGAAGCTCCTACACACAACCGAGAAAGCCCACATACACACCTACAGAAGCTCCCACACACAACCAGAGAAAGCCTGCACACACCACACCAACAGAAGCTCCCACACACAACCAGAGTAAGCGCACACACACATCTAAAGCAGCTCCCACACACAACCAGGGAAAGCCCACACACACCACACCAAGAGAAGCTCCCACACACACACCTAGAGAAGCTCTCACACACAACCAGAGAAAGGCTACACACACCTCTAGAGAAGATCCGAAACACAGAGAAAGCCAGCACACACACCTAGAGAATCTCCCACATACAACCAGAGAATCTCCCACACACAACCAGAGAAAGCCCACACACCACACCAAGAGAAGCTCCCACACACAACCAGAGAGAGTCCACACACACCACACCTAGAGAAGCTTCCAAACACAAACAGAGAAAGCCCGCTTATACCACACCAAGAGAAGCTCCCACACACAACCAGAGAAAGCCTGCACACATCACACCTAGAGAAGCTCCCACACACAACCAGAGAGAGCCAATACACACCACACCTAGAGAAGCTCCCACACACAACCAGAGAAAGCCCGCACACACACCTAGAGAATCTCCCACACACGACCTGAGAAAGCTCACACACAGCACACCAAGAAAAGCTCCCACACACAACCAGAGAAAGCCCGCACACACCACACCTAGAGAAGCTCCCACACACAACCAGAGAAAGCCCACACACACCACACAAACAGAAGCTCCCACACACAACCAGAGAGAGCCCACACACAACCAGAGAGTGCCCACACACACACACCTAGAGAAGCTCCCACACACAACCAGAGGGAGCCCACACACACACACCTAGAGAAGCTTCAACACACAACCAGAGAAACGCCACACACACCAAACCAAGAGAAGCTCCCACACACAACCAGAGAAGGCCGACACACACACACCAACAAGCTCGCACACACAACCAGAGAGAGCCCACACACACCACACCTAGAGAAGCTCCCAAACACTACCAGAGAAAGGCCACACACACCACACCAAGAGAAGCTCCCACACACAAGCAGAGAAAGCCTGCACACACCAACCTAGAGAAGTTCCCAAACACGAACAGAGAGAGCCCGCACACACACATAGAGAATCTCCCACACACAACCAGAGAAAGCTCACACACACCACACCTAGAGAAGCCCCCATACACGACCAGAGAAAGCCCACACACACCACACCAAGAGAAGCTCCCACACACGACCAGAGAAAGCCCATACACACCACACCTAGAGAAGCTCCCACACACAACCAGAGAAAGACCACACAAACCACACCAACAGAAACTCCCACACACACCAGAGAAAGCCCCCACACACCACACCTAGAGAAGCTCCCACAGACAACCAGAGAGAGCTCACAGACACCACACCTAGAGAACCTCCCACACAGAACTAGAGTAAGCCCACACACACAACACCTTGAGAAGCTCCCACACACAACCAGAGAAAGCCCACACACACCACACCTAGAGAAGCTCCCACACACAACCATAGAAAGGCCACACACACCACACCTAGAGAAGCTCCCACACACAACCAGAGAAAGCCCACACACACCACACCTAGAGAAGCTCCGACACACAACCAGAGAAATCTCACACACACCACACCTAGAGAAGCTCACAAACACAAACAGAGAAAACCCGCACACACGTAGAGAATATCCCACACACGAACAGAGAAACCTCACACACACCACACCTAGAGAAGCTCCCACACACAACCAGAGAAAGCTCACACACAGCACACCAAGAGAAGCTCCTACACACGATCAGAGAGAGCCCGCATACACCACACCAAGAGAAGCTCCCACACACAACCGAGAAAGCCCACACACACACCTAGAGCAGCTCCCACACACAAACCTAGAGAAGCTCCCACACAAAACCAAAGAGAGCCCACACACACACACCTAGAGAAGCTCCCACACACAACAAGAGAAAGGCTACACACACCACACCAAGAGAAGCTCCCACACATACCCAGAGAAAGCCCACACACACACACCAAGACAAGCTCCCACACACAACCAGAGAGAGCCCACACACACACACCTAGAGAAGCTCCCAAACACAACCAGAGAAAGGCCACACACACCACACCAAGAGAAGCTCCCACACACAATCAGAGAAAGCCTGCACACACCACACCTAGAAAAGCTCCCAAAGACTGTCAGAGAAAGCCCGCACACACACCTAGAGAATCTCCCACACACAATCAGAGAAAGCTCACATACGCCACACCTAGAGAAGCTCCCACACACGACCAGAGAAAGCCCACACACACCACACCAAGAGAAGCTACCACACACGACCAGAGAAAGCCCACACACACCACACCTAGAGAAGCTACCACACACAACCAGAGAAAGCCCACACACACTACACCTAGAGAAGCTCCCACAGACAACCAAAGAAAGACCACACACACCACACCTAGAGAAGCACCCACACACAACGAGAGAAAGCCCACACACACCACATATTGAGAAGCTCCCACACACAACCAGAGAAAGCCCACACACACCACACCTAGAGAAGCTGCCACACACAACCAGAGAAAGCCCGCAGACACACCTTGAGAATCTTCCACACACAACCAGAAAAGCCCACACACACCACAGCTAGAGAAGCTCCACACACGGCCAGAGAGCGCCCACACACACCACACCAAGAGAACCTCCCACACACGACCCAAGAAAGCCCACACACACCACACCTAGAGAAGATCCCACACACAACCAGAGAAAGCACACACACACCACACCACAGAACCTCCCACACAAAACCAGAGAAAGCCCGCACACACCACACCTAGAGAAGCTCCCACACACAACCAGAGAAAGCCCACACACAGAACACCTTGGGAAGCTAACACACACAACCAGAGAAACGCCACACACACCACACCAACCGAAGCTCCCACACACAACCATAAAAGCCCACACACACGCACCTAGAGAGGCTCACACACACGACCAGAGAAAGCCTGCACACACCACACCAACAGAAGCTCCAACGCACAACCAGAGAAAGCGCACACCCGCATCTAGAGAAGCTCCCACACACAACCGAGAAAGCCCACATACACACCTAGAGAAGCTCCCACACACAACCAGAGAAAGCCTGCACACAACACACCTAGGGAAGCTCCCACACAGAACCAGAGAAAGCCTGCACACACCACACCAACAGAAGCTCCCACACACAACCAGAGAAAGCTCACACAGAGCACATCAAGAGGAGCTCCCACATACAACCAGAAAAGCCCACACACACCACACCTAGAGAAGATCCCACACACAACCAGAGAAAGCCCACACACACCACACCTAGAGAAGCTCCCACACACAAGCAGAGAAAGGACACACACACCACACATAGAGAAGCTCCCACACACAACCAGAGAAAGCCCACACACACCACACCTAGAGAAGCTCCGACACACAACCAGAGAAAGCTCACACACACCACACCTAGAGAAGCTCACAAACACAAACAGAGAAAGCCCGCACACACCTAGAGAATCTCCCACAAACGAACAGAGAAAGCTCACACACACCACACCAAGAGAAGCTCCCACACACCAACAGAGAAAGCTCACACACAGCACACAAAGAGAAGCCCCCACACACGACCAGAGAGAACCCGCATACACCACACCAAGAGAAGTTCCCACACAACCAGAGAAAGCCCACACACACCACACCAACAGAAGCTCCCACACACAACCAGAGAGAGCCCACACACAAACACCTAGTGAAGCTCACACACACAACCGAGAAAGCCCACACACACACCTAGAGAAGTTACCACAGACAACTAGAGAGAGCCCACACACACACACCTAGAGAAGCTCCCACACACCACCAAAGAGAGCCCACAAACACACACCTAGAGAAGCTCCCACACACCACCAAAGAGAGCCCACACACACACACCTAGAGAAGCTCCCACACACAACCAGAGAAAGCCCACACACACCCACCAAGACAAGCTCCCACACACAACGAGAGAGAGCCCACATACACCACACCTAGAGGAGCTCCCACACACAACCAGAGAAAGCCTGCACACACCACACTTAGAAAAGCTCCCAAACACAAACAGAGAAATCCCGCACACACATCTAGAGAATCTCCCACACACAACCAGAGAAATCTCACACACATCACACCAAGAGAAGCTACCACACACGACCAGAGAAAGCCCACACACACCACACCTAGAGAAGCTCCCACACACAAACAGAGAAAGCCCATACACACCACAGCTAGAGAAGCTTCCACACACAACCAAAGAAAGCCCACACACACCTCATCTTGAGAAGCTCCCACACACAACCAGAGAAAGCCCACACACACCACACCTAGAGAAGCTCCCACACACAACCAGAGAAAGCCCACACACACCACACCTAGAGAAGCTCCCACACATAACCAGAGAAAGGCCACAGACACCACACCTAGAGATCCTCCCACACAGAACGAGAGAAAGCGCACACACACCACAACTAGAGAAGCTCCCACACACAACCAGAGAAAGCCTGCACACACCACACCTAGAGAAGCTCCCAAACACAAAAAGAGAAAGACCGCACACGCTCCTAGAGAATCTCCTACACACAACCAGAGAAAGCTCACAAACAGCACACCTAGAGAAGCTCCCACACAGGACCAGAGAAAGCTCACACACAGCACACCAAGAGAATCTCCCACACACAACCAGAGAAAGCCTGCACACAACACACCTAGGGAAGCTCCCACACAGAACGAAGAAAGCCTGCACACACCACACCAACAGAAGCTCCCACACACAACCAGAGAAAGCTCACACAGAGCACATCAAGAGGAGCTCCCACATACAACCAGAAAAGCCCACACACACCACACCTAGAGAAGATCCCACACACAACCAGAGAAAGCCCACACACACCACACCTAGAGAAGCTCCCACACACAAGCAGAGAAAGGACACACACACCACACATAGAGAAGCTCCCACACACAACCAGAGAAAGCCCACACACACCACACCTAGAGAAGCTCCGACACACAACCAGAGAAAGCTCACACACACCACACCTAGAGAAGCTCACAAACACAAACAGAGAAAGCCCGCACACACCTAGAGAATCTCCCACAAACGAACAGAGAAAGCTCACACACACCACACCAAGAGAAGCTCCCACACACCAACAGAGAAAGCTCACACACAGCACACAAAGAGAAGCCCCCACACACGACCAGAGAGAACCCGCATACACCACACCAAGAGAAGTTCCCACACAACCAGAGAAAGCCCACACACACCACACCAACAGAAGCTCCCACACACAACCAGAGAGAGCCCACACACAAACACCTAGTGAAGCTCACACACACAACCGAGAAAGCCCACACACACACCTAGAGAAGTTACCACAGACAACTAGAGAGAGCCCACACACACACACCTAGAGAAGCTCCCACACACCACCAAAGAGAGCCCACAAACACACACCTAGAGAAGCTCCCACACACCACCAAAGAGAGCCCACACACACACACCTAAAGAAGCTCCCACACACAACCAGAGAAAGCCCACACACACCCACCAAGACAAGCTCCCACACACAACGAGAGAGAGCCCACATACACCACACCTAGAGGAGCTCCCACACACAACCAGAGAAAGCCTGCACACACCACACTTAGAAAAGCTCCCAAACACAAACAGAGAAATCCCGCACACACACCTAGAGAATCTCACACACACCACCAGAGAAATCTCACACACATCACACCAAGAGAAGCTACCACACACGACCAGAGAAAGCCCACACACACCACACCTAGAGAAGCTCCCACACACAACCAGAGAAAGGCCACAGACACCACACCTAGAGATCCTCCCACACAGAACGAGAGAAAGCGCACACACACCACAACTAGAGAAGCGCCCACACACAACCAGAGAAAGCCCACACACCCCACACCTAGAGAAGCTCCCACACACAACCAGAGAAAGGCCACACACACCACACCTAGAGAAGCTCCCACACACAACCAGAGAAGGACCACACACACCACACCTAGAGAAGCTCCCAAACACAAACAGAGAAAGCCCGCACACACACCTAGAGTATCTCCCACACACGACCAGAGAAAGCCCACACACACTACACCTAGAGAAGCTTCCACACACAACCAGAGAAAGCCCACACCCTCCACACCTTGGGAAGCTCCCACACACAACCAGAGAAAGCCCACACACACCACACTTAGAGAAGCTCCCACACACAACCAGAGAAAGCCCACACCTACCACACCTTGAGAAGCTCCCACACACAACCAGAGATAGCCCACACACACCACAACAACAGAAGCTCCCACACACAAACCTAGAGAAGCTCCCACACACAACCAAAGAGAGCGCACAAACACACACCTAGAAAAGCTCCCACACACAACACGAGAAAGGCCACACACACCACACCAAGGGAAGCTCCCACACACAACCAGAGAAAGCCCACACACACACACCAAGACAAGCTCCCACACACAACCAGAGAGAGCCCACACACATCACACCTAGAGAAGCTCCCAATCACAACCAGAGAAAGGCCACACACACCACACCAAGAGAAGCTCCCACACACAACCAGAGAAAGCCTGCACACACCACACTAGAGAAGCTCCCAAAAACAAACAGAGAAAGGCCGCACACACACCTAGAGAATCTCCCACACACAACCAGAGACAGCTCACACACACCACACCTAGAGAAGCTCCCACACACGACCAGAGAAAGACCACACACACCACACCAGGAGAAGCTCCCACAGACAACCAGAGAAAGCCCACACACACCACACCTTGAGAAGCTCCCACAAGCAATCAGAGAAAGCACACACACACCGCACCTAGAGAAGCTCTCACACACAACCAGTGAAAGCCCACAGACACCACACCTAGAGAAGCTCCCACACACGACAAGAGAGAACCCGCATACACCACACCAAGAGAAGATCCCACACTACCGGAGAAAGCCCACACACACCACACAAACAGAAGCTCCCACACACAACCAGAGAGAGCCCACACACAAACACCTAGTGAAGCTCACACACACAACCGAGAAGACCCACACACACACCTAGAGCAGTTTCCACACACAACTAGAGAGAGCGCACACACACACACGTAGAGAAGCTCCCACACACAACCAAAGAGAGCCCACACACACACACCTAGAGAAGCTCCCACACACAACAAGAGAAAGGCCAGACACACCACAGAAACAGAAGCTCCCACACACAACCAGAGAAAGCCTGCACACACCACACTTAGAAAAGCTTCCAAACACAAACAGAGAAATCCCGCACACACACCTAGAGAATCTCCCACACACAACCAGAGAAAGCTCACACACACCACACCTAGAGAAGCTCCCAAACACAACCAGAAAAAGGCCACACACACCACACCAAGAGAAGCACCCACACACAACCAGAGAGAGCCCACACACACCACACCTAGAGAATTCCCACACACAACCAGAGAAAGCCTGCACACACCACAACAACAGAAGCTCCCACACACAGCCAGAGAAAGCGCACACAGGCATCGAGAGAAGCTCCCACACACAACCAGAGAAAGGCCACACACACCACACCTAGAGAAGCTCCCACACACAACCAGAGAAGGACCACACACACCACACCTAGAGAAGCTCCCAAACACAAACAGAGAAAGCCCGCACACACACCTAGAGAATCTCCCACACACGACCAGAGAAAGCCCACACACACCACACCTAAAGAAGCTCCAACACACAACCAGAGAAAGCCCACACACACCACACCTAGAGAAGCTTCCACACACAACCAGAGAAAGCCCACACCCTCCACACCTTGGGAAGCTCCCACACACAACCAGAGAAAGCCCACACACACCACACTTAGAGAAGCTCCCACACACAACCAGAGAAAGCCCACACCTACCACACCTTGAGAAGCTCCCACACACAACCAGAGATAGCCCACACACACCACAACAACAGAAGCTCCCACACACAACCAGAGAGAGCCCACACACACACACCAAGAGAAGCTCACACACACAACCGAGAAAGCCCACACACACACCTAGAGCAGCTCCCACACACAAACCTAGAGAAGCTCCCACACACAACCAAAGAGAGCGCACAAACACACACCTAGAGAAGCTCCCACACACAACAAGAGAAAGGCCACACACACCACACCAAGGGAAGCTCCCACACACAACCAGAGAGAGCCCACACACATCACACCTAGAGAAGCTCCCAATCACAACCAGAGAAAGGCCACACACACCACACCAAGAGAAGCTCCCACACACAACCAGAGAAAGCCTGCACACACCACACTAGAGAAGCTCCCAAAAACAAACAGAGAAAGGCCGCACACACACCTAGAGAATCTCCCACACACAACCAGAGACAGCTCACACACACCACACCTAGAGAAGCTCCCACACACGACCAGAGAAAGACCACACACACCACACCAGGAGAAGCTCCCACAGACAACCAGAGAAAGCCCACACACACCACACCTTGAGAAGCTCCCACAAGCAATCAGAGAAAGCACACACACACCACACCTAGAGAAGCTCTCACACACAACCAGTGAAAGCCCACAGACACCACACCTAGAGAAGCTCCCACACACGACAAGAGAGAACCCGCATACACCACACCAAGAGAAGATCCCACACTACCGGAGAAAGCCCACACACACCACACAAACAGAAGCTCCCACACACAACCAGAGAGAGCCCACACACAAACACCTAGTGAAGCTCACACACACAACCGAGAAGACCCACACACACACCTAGAGCAGTTTCCACACACAACTAGAGAGAGCGCACACACACACACGTAGAGAAGCTCCCACACACAACCAAAGAGAGCCCACACACACACACCTAGAGAAGCTCCCACACACAACAAGAGAAAGGCCAGACACACCACAGAAACAGAAGCTCCCACACACAACCAGAGAAAGCCTGCACACACCACACTTAGAAAAGCTTCCAAACACAAACAGAGAAATCCCGCACACACACCTAGAGAATCTCCCACACACAACCAGAGAAAGCTCACACACACCACACCTAGAGAAGCTCCCAAACACAACCAGAAAAAGGCCACACACACCACACCAAGAGAAGCACCCACACACAACCAGAGAGAGCCCACACACACCACACCTAGAGAATTCCCACACACAACCAGAGAAAGCCTGCACACACCACAACAACAGAAGCTCCCACACACAGCCAGAGAAAGCGCACACAGGCATCGAGAGAAGCTCCCACACACAACCAGGGAAAGCCCACACACACCACATGAAGAGAAGCTCCCACACACACCTAGAGAAGCTCCCACACACAATCAGAGAAAGGCTACACACACCTCTAGAGAAGCTCCCCAACACAGAGAAAGCCCGCACAAACACCTAGAGACTCTCCCACATACAACCAGAGAAAGCCCACACACACCACACCAAGAGAAGCTCCCACACACAACCAGAGAGAGCCCACACACACCACACCAAGAAAAGCTCCCACACACAACCAGAGAAAGGCCACACACACCACACCAGGAGAAGCTGCCCCATACAAACAGAGAAAGCCCGCACACACCACATCAAGAGAATCTCCCACACACAACCAGAGAAAGCCTGCACACACCACAGCTAGAGAAGCTCCCACACACAATCAGATAGAGCCCCTACACAACACACTTAGAGAAGCTCCCACACACAACCAGAGAAAGCCTGCACACACCACACCTAGAGAAGCTCCCAAACACAAAAAGAGAAAGACCGCACACGCACCTAGAGAATCTCCTACACACAACCAGAGAAAGCTCACACACAGCACACCTAGAGAAGCTCCCACACACAAGCAGAGAAAGCCCACACACACCACACGTTGAGAAGCTCCCACACACAACTGAGAAAGCCCACACACACACAACTAGAGAAGCTCCCAAACACAACGAGAGAAAGCCTGCACACACCACACCAACAGAAGCTCCCACACACAACCAGAGAAAGCGCACACACGCATCTAGAGAAGCTCCCACACACAACAGAGAAAGCCCGCATACACACCTAGAGAAGCTGCCACACACGAGAAAGCCCACACACACACCTAGAGAATCTCCCACACACAACCAGAGAAAGCTCACACACACCACACCTAGAGAAGCTCCCACATACGACCAGAGAAAGCCCACACACACCATACCAAGAGAAGCTCCCACACACAACCAGAGAAAGCCCACAGACACAACCAGAGAAAGCCCTCACACACCACACCTAGAGCAGCTCCCACACACAACCAGAGAAATCCCGCACAATCCACACCTTGAGAAGCTCCGAAACACAACTAGAGAAAGCCCACACACACACACCTAGAGAAGCTCCCACACACAACCAGAGAAAGCCTGCACACACCACACCAACAGAACTTCCCACACAACCAGAGAAAGTGCATCCACGCACCTAGAGAAGCTTCCACACACAACCAAGGAAAGCCCGCACACCACACCAGAGAAGCTCCCACATACAACCAGAGAAAGCCCACACACACCACACCTTGAGAAGCTCCCACACACTACCAGAGAAAGCCCACACACACACCTAGAGCAGCTCCCACACGCCACCAAGAAAGCCCACACACACAACCAGAGAAAGCCCACACACACCACACCTAGAGAAGGTCCCACCCACAACCAGAGAAAGCCCGCACTCACCAAACCTAGAGAAGCTCCCAAACACAACTAGAGAAAGCCCACAGACACCACACCTAGAGAAGCTCCCACACACAACCAGAGAAAGGCCACACACACCACACCTAGAGAAGCTCCCACACACAACCAGAGAAAGGCCACACACACCACACCTAGAGAAGCTCACAAACACAAACAGAGAAAGCCCGCACACACACCTAGAGAATCTCCCACACACGAGCAGAGAAAGCTCACACAGACCACACCTAGAGAAGCTCCCACACACAACCAGAGAGAGCCCACGCACACCACACCAAGAGAAGTTCCCACACACAACCAGAGAAAGCCTGCACACACCACACCAACAGAAGCTCCCACACACAACCAGAGAAAATGCACACACGCACCTAGAGAAGCTCCCACACACAACCAGAGAAAGCCCGCACACACACATAGAGAATCTCCCACACACCACCAGAGAAAGCTCAAACACACCACACCTAGAGAAGCTCCCACACACAACCAGCGAAAGCTCACACACAGCACATCATGAGAAGCTCCCACACACGACCAGAGCAAGCCCACACACACCACACCTTGAGAAGCTCCCACACACAACCAGAAAAAGCCCACACACACCACTCCTAGAGAAGCTCCCACACACAGCCAGAGAAAACCCACACACACCACACCTTGAGAAGCTCCCACACACAACCAGAGAAAGCCCACACACACAAACCAAGAGAAGCTCCCACACACAACCAGAGAAAGCCCACACACACCAAGAGAAGCTCCCACACACAACTGAGAAAGCCCACACACACAACCAGAGAAAGCCCACACACACCACACCTTGAGAACCTCCCGCACGCAACCAGAGAAAGCCCACACACACACACCTATAGAAGCTCCCACACACAACCAGAGAAAGCCTGCACACACCACACCAACAGAAGCTCCCACACACAACGAGAGAAAGCGCACACACGCATCTAGAGAATCTCCCACACACAACCAGGGAAAGCCCACACACAACACACCGAGAAGCTCCCACACACAACCAGAGAGAGCCCACACACACCATACCTTGACAAGCTCCCACACACAACCAGAGAAAGCCTACACACACACCTAGAGAAGCTCCCACACACAACCAGAGAGAGCCCACACACACCACACATAGAGAGGCTCCCACACACAACCAGAGAATGCCTGCACACACCACACCAACAGAAGTTCCCACACACAACCAGAGAAAGCGCACACACGCATCTAGAGAAGCTCCAACACACAACCAGGGAAAGCCCACACACACCACACCTAGAGAGGCTCCCACACACAACCAGAGAGAGCCCACACACCACACCAGAGAAGCTCTGACACATTACCAGAGAAAGCCCGCACACACCACACCCATAGAAGCTCCCACACACAACCAGAGAAAGCCCTCACACACACCTTGAGAAACTCCCAAACACAACCAGAGAAAGCCCCCACACACACACCTAGAGAAGCTGCCACACACAACCAGAGAAAGCCTGCACACACCACACCAACAGAAGTTCCCACACACAACCAGAGAAAGCGCACCCACGCATCTAGAGAAGCTCTACACACAACCAGGGAAAGCCTGCACACACCACACCAACAGAAGTTCCCACACACAACCAGAGAAAGCGCACACACGCATCTAGAGAAGCTCCAACACACAACCAGGGAAAGCCCACACACACCACACCTAGAGAGGCTCCCACACACAACCAGAGAGAGCCCACACACCACACCAGAGAAGCTCTGACACATTACCAGAGAAAGCCCGCACACACCACACCCATAGAAGCTCCCACACACAACCAGAGAAAGCCCTCACACACACCTTGAGAAACTCCCAAACACAACCAGAGAAAGCCCCCACACACACACCTAGAGAAGCTGCCACACACAACCAGAGAAAGCCTGCACACACCACACCAACAGAAGTTCCCACACACAACCAGAGAAAGCGCACCCACGCATCTAGAGAAGCTCCCACACACAACCAAGGAAAGCCCGCACACCACACCAGAGAAGCTCCCACAGACAACCAGAGAAAGCCCACACACACCACACCTTGAGAAGCTCCCACACACTACCAGAGAAAGCCCACACACACACCTAGAGTAGCTCCCACACGCCACCGAGAAAGCCCACACACACAACCAGAGAAAGCCCACACACACCACACCTAGAGAAGGTCCCACACACAACCAGAGAAAGCCCGCACACACCACACCTAGAGAAGCTCCCACACACAACCAGAGAAAGCCCACACACACCACACCTAGAGAAGCTCCCACACACAACCAGAGAAAGGCCACACACACCACACCTTGAGAAGCTCCCACACACTACCAGAGAAAGCCCACACACACACCTAGAGTAGCTCCCACACGCCACCGAGAAAGCCCACACACACAACCAGAGAAAGCCCACACACACCACACCTAGAGAAGGTCCCACACACAACCAGAGAAAGCCCGCACACACCACACCTAGAGAAGCTCCCACACACAACCAGAGAAAGCCCACACACACCACACCTAGAGAAGCTCCCACACACAACCAGAGAAAGGCCACACACACCACACCTAGAGAAGCTCCCACACACAACCAGGAAAGGCCACACACACCACACCAGAGAAGCTCCCACACACAACCAGAGAAAGCCCGCACACACCACACCTAGAGAAGCTCCCACACACAACCAGAGAAAGCCCACACACACCACACCTAGAGAAGCTGCCACACACAACCAGAGAAAGCCCACACACACCACACCTAGAGAAGCTCCCACACACAACCAGAGAAAGCCCGCACACACCACACCTAGAGAAGCGCCCACACACAACCAGAGAAAGCCCACACACACCACACCTAGAGAAGCTGCCACACACAACCAGAGAAAGCCCACACACACCACACCTAGAGAAGCTCCCACACACAACCAGAGAAAGCCCACACACACCACACTTAGAGAAGCTCCCAAACACAAACGGAGAAAGCCCGCACACACACCTAGAGAATCTCCCACACACGACCAGAGAAAGCTCACACACACCGCACCTAGAGAAGCTCCCACACACAACCAGAGAGAGCCCACACACACCACACCAACAGAAGCTCCCACACACAACTAGAGAGAGCCCACACACAAACACCTATAGAAGCTCACACACACAACCGAGAAAGCCCACACACACACCTAGAGCAGTTTCCACACACAACCAGAGAGAGCCGACACACACACACCTAGAGAAGCTCCCACACACAACCAAAGAGAGCCCACGCACACCACACCAAGAGAAGCTCCCACACACAACCAGAGAAAGCCCACACACACCACACCTAGAGAAGCTCCCACACACAACCAGAGAAAGCCCACACACACCACACCTAGAGAAGCTCCCACACACAACCAGAGAAAGCCCACACACACCACACCTAGAGAAGCTCCCACACACAACCAGAGAAAGCCCACACACACCACACCTAGAGAAGCTCCTACACACAACCAGAGAGAGCCCACACACCACACCAGAGAAGCTCCGACACATTACCAGAGAAAGCCCGCACACACCACACCTAGAGAAGCTCCCACACACAACCAGAGAAAGCCCGCACACACCACACCTTGAGAAGCTCCCAAACACAACCAGAGAAAGCCCACACACACACACCTAGAGAAGCTCCCACACACAACCAGAGAAAGCCTGCACACACCACACCAACAGAAGTTCCCACACACAACCAGAGAAAGCGCACCCACGCATCTAGAGAAGCTCCCACACACAACCAAGGAAAGCCCGCACACCACACCAGAGAAGCTCCCACACACAACCAGAGAAAGCCCTCACACCACACCTTGAGAAGCTCCCACACACTACCAGAGAAAGCCCACACACACACCTAGAGCAGCTCCCACACGCCACCGAGAAAGCCCACACACACAACCAGAGAAAGCCCACACACCACACCTAGAGAAGGTCCCACACACAACCAGAGAAAGCCCGCACACACCACACCAAGCAGCTCCCACACACAACCAGAGAAAGCCCACACACCACACTAGAGAAGCTCCAACACATAACCAGAGAAAGCCCACACACCACACCTAGAGAACCTCGACACACAACCAGAGAAAGCCCTCACACACCACACCTAGAGAAGCTTCCACATACAAACAGCGAAAGCCCGCACACAACAAGACCCAGCAGAGCAGCACAGCCAGAAAAAGAAAGAATTTACCATTTTTTATTATTCACAGTAGCCCAGAAGTGGAACAACCTAAGGGTCCCTCCATGAAATAATGGATAAAGAAATCTGGTAGTACATAGAGTGGAGTATTATTCAGCCTCGAAAACAAGAAGGCAATCCTGCCTTATGTGACAACACAGATGTACCAAAGGGCATGGTCATATTAAGTGAAGTAAACCAGTCCAGAGGGACAAATACCGCAGGACTCCACTTACATACGGGGTCTAGAATAATCACATAGAAGCAAACGGTGGTTGCCAGAGACAGGCGGTATGGGAAACAGGGCATTGTTACTCAGTGGGTGTGAAGGTTGTTAGGAGAGATGAATGCATTCTAGAGCTCTGTTGTACAGCAAAGTGAGCAATATTATATTGTGCACTTAAAAACTGTGTTAAGAGGGTAGGCCTTATGCCGTGTTCTTACAAAAACAAAACCAAACAAAGGGGAATGGGAAACTTTTGGCAGTGATATTTTTTTAACATTTTTAATTGGAGGATAATTGCTTTACAATGTTGTGTTGGCTTCTGCCGTACAACATGAATCTGTGGTGACAGATACTTATTACCTTGATTGTAGTGATGGTTTCAGAATTGTGTGCATGTCTAAACTCATCAAATTGAACACATTAAAGATGTGCAGTTTTGGTATATAAGTTATACCTCAATAAAGCTGTTTTCTTTAAAAAAATTTTAATCCAAACCGAAAATATATATAAAAATTTGATTTTTTAAAAAGAGAACTTAATTAACTTAATGGTAAGTGGACAGCCTGAAGATGGACAAAACTGGGTCGTGGGGCCAGAAAGGCAATTAGCCAGAAGATTCAAATGCGCTCCCAAGGATAAAGGCAGCAGGGGAGCGAGCACTCAGGCCAAGACGGAGCCGCTTTAGGGACGGCCGTCATCCTGCTCTGGAATGACACTAGGCTCTCCGTCTTCTGTTGGGTGGTCTTTGGCAAGTTCTTCAATACCGAATTGACAAGAGTTAGCTGAGTTCCTATTTGAGCCCAGAGAATAATCCTAGAATAATACTGACTAGCATCAAGAACTGCGCTTCTGGGACTTCCCTGCTAGAGCAATGGTAGAGAGTCTACTTTGCAATGCAGAGGGTGTGGGTCCGACCCCTATCGGGGAACTAAGATCCCGCATGCCGCAGAGCAACTGAGCCCAAACGCCCCAAGTACTGAGCCTGTGTACTCCGGAGCCCCCGTGCTGCCGCTAGAGTCCGAATACTGCGGGGAAGACTCCTCACGATGCAACTAAGCCAGTAAAGATTAAAAATCACACCACTGTGCTTCTGGACCACCAGCCAAGGGGCAGTGAGGCAGATTCGGTCCTCAGCATGGAAGCTTTGCCTGTTTTCACCTCTCCTCTCTCACTCCTAGAATAATTGTTTACAGTTTCCACGTGTGGCAATTACAGCTGTACATGATGCACACTTGGCTATATGCAAATTGTTTCTTTCATAAAGCAAACTGAAATTTACTGAATGTGGTACACTATTTCTCTATCCTATTTTCCAAACTGCAGGTAATGACCCCCTACATTGATACCATGACTCTGGTGGACTGCTATTCACTTAGAAAACCACCACCATAGAGGACAAGATGACTCGTGAACTAATTATAATCCAAAGAAAAGACATCCTGAGGTCTTTTTTATTTTTAAACTGAGGTCTAGTTGGCACATAACATTAGTTTCAGGAGTATAATATATTCAATACTTACATACATTGCACCAGAAAAAGTCTAGTCACCAGACAGCAACATTTTTTTCTTGTGATGAGAACCTATAAGATCTACTGTCTGAACAACTTTCAAATGCAGTATGCAATACAGTATTATTATCTATACCATAGTGTATATTGTACCCCCAGGACTTATTTCATAACTTGAAGTTTATACTTCTGACCTTCTTTACCATTTTGCCCACCTTCAGCCCATGCCACTGACAACCACCAATCTGTTCTTTGTATCCGTTTCGAAATTCGATAGGTGAGATCATATAGTATGTGTCTTTGTCTGATTTAAGTCATTTAGCATAATGCCCTCAAGATCCATCCATATTATCACAAAGGCAAGATCTGATTCTTATGCTGCTGCTGCTGCTGCTGCTAAGCCGCTTCAGTCACGTCCAACTCTGTGCGACCCCATAGACAGCAGCCCACCAGGCTCCCCCGTCCCTGGGATTCTCCAGGCAAGAGCACTGGAGTGGGTTGCCATTTCCTTCTCCAATGCATGACAGTGAAAAGTCAAAGTGAAGTCACTCAGTCGTGTCCAACTCTTCGCAACCCCATGGACTGCAGCCTACCAGGCTCCTCCGTCCATGGGATTTTCCAGGCGAGAGCACTGGAGTGGGTGCCATTATGGCTGACTATGTATACACACACACACCACTTCATCCGTTCATCCGTTCTTCACCCATCCATGGATATCAATGACTCCATAGCTTGACTACTGTAAATGATGTTGCAATGAATATGGGAATACAGCAATCTTTTTAAGTCAGTGTTTTTGTTTTCTTCGGGTAAATACCCAGAAGTGAAATTGCTGGATCATATGATACTTTTATTCTTAATTTAAAAAAACATCGGGGGGCGCCTCCATACTGTTCTCCATAGCAAATCTACATTCCCACCAATGGCGCACAGGGGTTTCCTTTTCTCCATGCCCTCTCCAACAGCGATTATTTCTTGTCTTTCTGGTAAGAGCCACCCTAACAGGTGTGAGGTGATGTCTCGCTGTGGTTTTGGTCTCCCTGATGATAGTGGTGCTGAGCACTGTTTTCAAGCACGCGTTGGCCTTTACTATTTATCTTGTTTTCCAAGCCTGGAAAGAAAGCATGCTCACACCAGGACCCCAATACCAGGATGGCATCGTTCACGTTAATCTCTCTCTTTCTGGAGTCATGTTTCTTGTCTAAAAATCAGTAAATACCAATTCTGATGCACATCAATGTCATGCAACTTAGAGGCAGACAACATTTCCTTTGATCCAGTTGCTCCCAGAGCTAATGAACTCCACTGAACTAAGCCTTGCGACATCACAGTCTTTAGTCAAGGCAGACCTTCTTGTCACAGAGAATTTTAATCTTCTGCATCACTATAAAACAAGGTGGCGATCTGCAAAACTCGAACATGATGACTCAGCACAGAAGCTTAGTTCAATATGATTTTATTTAAAAATCTGCAAAGCCAAAGGAGGGGTCTGATGTTTTGTTAAAACAATTTTCACAGTATATATTTCAGCCTTTTTTAGCTTTGTGTTGAATAATAACAGAAAAGGAAGTTTCTGTTCAAGACCCTCACTCCAGCACAGCACACTTAGCCAGGCGCCCGGGATCGAGTGGCTGGGCGGGTCACCCTGGCCTGAGCTCACAGTGAATCCTCCCCCTCAAGTAGAGCCCTAGTTCTTCCCCAAGCACACAGACTTATTTTCACTGCTCTCCACAGGCCCTGAGAATCCTTAAAAGTTGAGAAAAGTGTGAAAGGATTCCTTAACTCATTGCCTGTAACAAACCCAGCTACTGGTTAACTGCTGACAATCACAAGTATAAACACTTGAAATGTATAAGATGTTCCACGTTGAATGGAACAACTTAAATTTTAAAAAATTAAGTCAAGTAACATGCTTTCATGTTTTAAAACGTTACTTAATAAAACTTACTGAGACAAGATATACAGCACTTTCTGTATTTGGTATTACAAACTCCTACTGACGATAAGCTACTTGATGGTTGAAAAAAATAAAAAAGAGAAGAAACCGTACGTATTGTTTTATAAACGATGCCTGAAGGAATGTCATGTTGTAAATTCTGTTACTAAGATTAAGCCTGGGGAGAAAAAAAGATCTACAAAAGCAACACCCATGTGCTTTTAAATGGTGAGGTAGACTTTTTCCTATGCAGCAAATGGAAGATAACCGAAAATGCATACAGCTCACAAATCTTCTTTAAAAAAAAAACCGTTCAGGTTATAGTCACTTTCACAAATAAGACATTTATAAACCACGAGGTGGAGAGGTCAAACTCGGGGAAGCTCCACACTTTATGTGTTACTCGGAGATTCGATAATCAATCTTGGATCAATCAACTCTCTCCAAAAAACGGTTATCTGAGGAAAAACAGAAAATATTCAGTTTAGAGACGTCATTTTGAGGTCATATGAATTTTAGTCAGTTAAAAACTTCAATTTCCATTTGTGAAGAATGCTTGAGGACTGGAGGTAATTTGAGTCCCAGTAAATTCAGTTCAACTAGGGTAGAAGGCCTTGTTTACCTAGAACACAGCTAAATTTTATATTAAATATATTTCATCTTCCTTTGATTTAGAGCATGGGCTGGGGCTGGGTGGTACCAGCTGGTTACCAAGGGGTCAGAAGGATTTGCCCAACCAGTCTCTATGGACAAGCAGTCTGCAGACTTCTTGGGAGGCAGATACGGCCCAGAGGGTTATCACTAGATTGCCCATGCCCTTTCATGCAGCTCTATGGTTCTTTTCCTGTGCTGCCTAAAAACAGAGGAGCTATTTCGCATTTTACCAAGAGAAAGCAAAGCTAACGAAGGCCATGTGGATGAATAATGAGAGCCATCTAGTGTCCAAAAACGTAATTACAGGCCCTACTTCAGGCCTCAGTTTAATAAGGCCTCCCTCCAAGAGGAAAGCCTCCAACATTTAATTTTCCAGTGTAGTTTCCAAGAATACATTTCAACAAAAAAGTGGGACTGCATATATTGCAAATAAAGAAGTACAGGATACGGGGCCAAATCTGCAGAGCCTACCACAGATCCTAAAAATGTGCTTTTGGAGTAAATCCCTGAGTGTCATCTATCCTAAAGACAAAGCAAAACATACAGTCTGGTTAGGGTTTCCACAAGTTTACATTTCAGATAAAACGTGACTGTGCAATAGTAAAACTTCAGAATAATATCATAACATTTCAAATATAAACACCTTAAGAAGCGGTTTCTTAAATATAAATTCTATTCACTTCAATGCTACCATACTCTAACGAGGCAGCCATTCCAGCATCTCTGGAAGTCTGGCTGCCAACAAAGCTCTAAACCATATACTTCCTAAAATGGCAATTTAAGGACTTAAAATCAGAAGACAGATTCATCACTGTGTCATTCTTCAAAAGTATCTGCACTGTTCTACGTCAGAATCACGGTAACTCTTGGGAGGTAGTAGTGACTGTAAGGAGACACAGTGGAGACTTCTGGAGATCCCCGCCTCCCCCCCACCCCCACCCCCCCCCGCCCCGCAAGGCCGGGATCCTCTCTGATTTTATGCAAGCAGTGCAGGAAGCCGCAGCGTGTCACCCTCCAGACCGCCAGCAGCCAGTCAAGCGAATGGACGACCACGCAATCCCAGAAGAGAAGCACGCCTACCCTCTTTTCCTGCGTCACAGCGTACTCCACTACCTCAGCTCCATTTTCGTTGTGATAAACCAAATCAAATTTCCCAGGTTCTTTCATGGCTGAAACCAGACGGTAGGAAGGAGAGACAATAAGTCATTTCCCAGTAGTGAAAAAGTTCCTCTACAGGGAATTCGTATCATTAGAAAAACCACCACAAACAAACTGCCCGTTGATGTGGAGGCTGGTGCACAGAGGAAAGCATAGAGTGCTCAGTGACAGGAGATGCTCTGAAGCCTGTGCCAACAGACAGGGGCTTCTCAGGCACTCCCCAGTGACAATCCGCCCTTCCCAGAAAAGAAGTGAGCTGATACACTAGCAATCCCAGAAAAGAGTGTGTAACCACAAGATAATCCCCAACACCCCCAGAACCGGTTTGTTTCAACAAGAGAAGGCAACGTGAATTCTGCAAAATTCTTATATCTTGCTGTGTCCGCAGACATTGTACATGCTTCCCTGGTAACACAGCAGTCCTCATTTTACATGGTAGGGTGGGGCTCTAGAAATGACCACACAAGCTGAAATCATGCAAAACAATCTTAATCAATGGGGAAACTGATGACTGTCTCACGGTTAAAATGTTTTGTCAAAACATTCAAACCTTTACTGTATAGGGAAATGAAAACACAGTAAAACTGCCATTTATGTAGGACACTGACCCAACTTAAAACAGAAACAATGAGAATCAGTGACAGAACCGTGACTGTTCTGTGTCCACACACACCCAGGTGGTTTGGACAGCGCTCGCCCCCTTGCCATCCAGCCACAGTGCAGAGCGAGGACCTTGCCCACGCCTGGCACAGCCGCCACACTCCTTTCCGTTTGAGTCCACTTTCAGCAAGATATCCTTTGAGTTTTTAACGTTATGAAATAGATCTGAGAGTTTCTTTCTCTCAGTTTTGCTCAGTTTTTTGCTGATGTAATTCCTAGGACATCCTTATTCCTTTCATCATGACCGCTCTCCTCGCTGATGTCAAGAAGTGCACAGGAAGCGCAAAGCCAGCATTTCCACAGTGAGCTCCTTCTTCTACGAGCTCACTTAAATTCAGTGTGGATGTGACTTTTAGGGCTATCCCTTTCTGTTTCTTTGTCACTCCTTCACTGCTGTTGGCCAAGTCCCTATTCAATTATCCACTTTTGTAAAGCGACACGTGGGTTTATGACTGAGACAAGGAGGCACCACAACCATACCCTGTGCTACGGTGTGGGAACTGAGTAACAGATGCACCGCGGCCAGCGCCAAAACACTCTGAAAGAAGCAGGGTGACTAGTCCCTGACCATAATGGGCACCTGCTACTGTGCAGTGGTCTGTGTGGGCTGGAGAGCTGGCAGTACTTCACACACTCACTCACAGCTAACAGGGGCCTCCCTGGTGGTCCAGTGGCTAAGACTCCACGCTCGCAATGCAGGGGGCCCAGGTGTGAGCCCTGGTCAGGGAACTAGAACCCACACGCTACAACGGGAGATCTACAACTCAGACCTAGTGCAGTCAAAGAAAGAAACAAATACTTTTAAAAAGGAGAGTTAATATACCAAGGACACTGGAGACTGGTTCTATTTAACAAAACCATGGTAACTTGAATTCATGTATATTAGAACTATGCAAAGTGAGGACTACCTGTATTTCTGCTACAAAACAGATCAGGTGCTTCTTGATGCTCCCAAAAAGAAAAGTTCTAATTGGATATCATCAGTGTCAATCACCTGACAAGAAGTGACCAGGCTGTGTCCACAGAATTTGACCACAGACAAACCTCTGTCCAACATTCCTAAGGAGGATTTCTTCAAATGAAATCTAATCAGAAGAGAGCTGGAAAACCAGTGTAAGGTTTTTTGTTTATGTTTTTTCTGGGTGCCCTCACACCTTGCAGGATCTTAGTTCCCCAACCAGGGATTGAACCTGAGCCCCAGCAGAGAAAGCGTCAGATCCTAACCACTGGACCACCAGGGAATCCCCTGAAAAATCTTTTTGAATGATTCCTGCATACTACAGTCTTGACTCTTTTACTATCTTATTTAAACATGAACAGAAAATTAATTCCTTAGTCTGCTAAAGAAAAAGGGATCGCCTCTAATCTCTGGGCAGGGACCCCTGCAAACACAACCCAAGTTAAGCCATACACAATAAAAGCCCTGTTATTCCAGGGTTTCAGAACCAAAAATGGGTGGGGTGATTCAGGCATAAAGCAGGGAACCATTTAAAATAATGCATGAGAGTGTGGCTACACTTATCTATTTCAGAATTTTTATTTTGATTTAACACAGAGAAGTATGTTCATTTGCCAGCCTTTTCAAACAGAGCTAGTAGGTCTTATGAGTCACTGACTGGAGCTGTCTTTCTTTTATAAACTTTATCCCTAATGCATATATGCAATTTCCAGGTTTTGAGTTTTGAGGGGTTTTGTTTGGTTTTATTTTCTGGTTATGCCACGCAGCATGGAGGATCTTAGTTTCCCACCAGGGATCAAACCCACACCCTCTGCACTGGGAGCATGGAGTCTTAACCACTGGACCACCAGGAAAAGTCCCGAGGTTTTTTGATTTTTGTCTTTCAAGTGGATGCAAGAATATAAAACTAGCAACACAATTTAAGTGCAGAATCTTCTCACATTTTTATCAAATTCCTCCCAAACTCTTATAGCTAACCCATCACATATAATTCAAAAGCAAAATTTTCAGCAACGATCCTGAGTTATCATTCAATTTAGGTCTCATAGACATAACTTTTTTTGCCATCAATTTTCATTAATTGATGTAATTTTATGAAATTACATGGTTACAGTAATAAGAACAACGTGTCTAACAGTTTGGGGAACAACGCCAACAGCTCTCAGCAGACAGCAACCGCACTAGCGGAAGCGCAGGGCGGCCCACCCCCAGGCCCTGCGCGCGGACAGAGGCAGCAGAGGGCCCCGTAGCCACGGCGGCCAAGGAGGACGGCGGCGCCTGAGCTAGAAGCTGTTCACAAGCCCGTGCGGACGTGAAGAGCCTACGCTTTCAAATATCTTTCTAGAAGACTCACCAGGTAAGGATGAAAGAATTTCTATGTCTACTTGCTGGGTCTCCGGGTTATGGCTTAATATTCTTCCTTCCTTTCAAAATAAAAGTCCAAGTCAAAAATCACCATGTGAAATAGGATGAATGTACTAAAACCACTTAGAAATAGTTAAGATGGTGAGTTTTCTGTGAATTTCATTTCAACAAAATTTTTTAAAATGAGTCGACATGTATCTGAAACATGACTCCCACAGCAAGCCCCATTTCTCTGGTTTAAATTATCGCTGGTGCAGGCTCCACACGGCTAGGAACAGCCCCAGAGCCCACAGCCTCTAGTCACCCAAACTAGCCGGCCCTGCAACCCCGAGGAGGCCCGGACGGAAGCTGCTCACCCTTGCCCTGCCTCCCGGCCACAGCCAGACGCTGGCGCCTGGAGGCCTGCCTGGCGTGGCATCTCCTTTCTCTTGGGAAATGTAACTAATAAATTCCTCTCTTCAGTAGCACTGACTCTGCTGTGTTATCGCTCGTCACCTCCATAAATTAAAGTCCCATGGATAGATATTAGACAGGGTTGGGGGTTGGGGAGACTACATTCTTTGAAGATAGCTTTGACTTTTAAAGACAAGCTTAATGAATAAAGCTAATGATCTAGGTGGATAACAGCATTTGACATCAAAGCAAAACAGTAACACTGATGTTCACTCTTGAAATGGTTTGGAAAGTAACTTCAGAAAAGTCCTAAAAATACTGGAAACAAAGTAGCAAACAGCTTTCCAAAATAATAACTCTAATGACCAACATCTATTTAATATGCATTTAAAAAATCTATATCATGTTGATGTATGGCAAAACGAATACAGTATTATAAAGTAAAATAAAGTAATATTTTTTAAAAATCTACATCATCTATAATCAATGATTGATACAGCTTGTGGGACATATAAATTCTATGTTTATTTCCATTTCCTCACATACTGCAGAATTAAATTAATCATCTGTAGTAGGGTGAAAAACATCCTGGTCTCCCCAAGACAGGTCCATTTATGCTTCCCTTCAGTATAAATTATCAATACAGTAGTAATCCTTTTCATTTGCAAGTGTTCTGATGTAGATGGTAAGTTATGTGGTCACCTATATTAAGGGACTAAGATGAAAAGATGGAAATACACCAAACACCCAGAACTAACCAACCAAATTTCTTCATGAACTGATTCTTCTTCTAGCCTGCTTTTGAACAAAGATTCTTACCAAGATTTTAAAAGACTTCCAAGGTATCAACTCAGATTAATTCATTGTTGTGCCTTATCTATACCACTATGTTAGCATATCAATTATTTCCTTTAAAAATGGGCTCACATTCTGAATCTCACATCAAAATAAGAAAGTATGCATTTTAACAAGATTTTAACACAATTTTGAATGGGTAAGAAAGGGAAGAAAACATGTAATTCTATAGTCCTACTGAGTCACACTTTTACTGAACTGTGATGAAGTTCATATGCCAGTATGAAGTCCCACACAAATATTAAATGAGGAAATTCCACGGATAATATTTGTGAATTACCTGTGGTTAACTGGTAAGGCAAAAGAAACCATATTAGATCATAGTAACCAATAGGAACGCCAGGCTGGCTGAAGCACGGCTGGAATTAAGATTGCCGGGAGAAATATCAACAACCTCACATATGCAGATGACACCACCCTTATGGAAAGTGAAAAGGAACTAAAGAGCCTCCTGATGAAAGTGAAAGAGGAGAGTGAAGAAGTTGGCTTAAACTCAACATTCAGAAAACAAAGATCATGGCATCTGGTCCCATCACTTCATGGGAAATAGATGGGGAAACAGTGGAAACAGTGTCAGACTTTATTTGGGGGGGCTCCAAAATCACTGCAGATGGTGATTGCAGCCATGAAATTAAAAGACGCTTACACCTTGGAAGAAAAGCTATGACCAACCTATACAGCATATTAAAAAGCAGAGACATTACTTTGCCAACAAAGGTCCATCTAGTCAAAGCTGTGGTTTTTCCAGTAGTCATGTATGGATATGAGAGTTAGACTGTAAAGAAAGCTGAGTGCCAAAGAATTGATGCTTTTGAACTGCGCTGTTCAAGAAGACTCTTGAGAGTCCCTTGGACTGCAAGATCAAACCAATCCGTCCTAAAGGAAACCAGTCCTGAATATTTATTGGAAGGACTGATGCTGAAGCTGCAACTCCAATACTTTGGCCACCTGATACAAAGAGCTGACTCATTGGAAAAGACCCTGATGCTGGGAAAGATTAAAGGCAGAAGGGGACAAGAAGGGGTATGAGATGGTTGGATGGCATCACCAACTCATGGGACATGAGTCTGAGCAAGCTCCAGGAGTTGATGATGGACAGGGAAGCCTGGCATACTGCAGTCCATGGGACTGCAGAGTCAGACACGACTGAGCGACGGAACTGACTGAACCAATAGGAAATCATAAATATATGAAATAGATTCCCATGCCGAAAATAATCAAATTTTCTGGCTGAGTCTGTGCATGCGTGCTCACGCAGCAGGCTCCACTGTCCACGGGATTCTCCAGGCAAGAATACTGGAGTGGATTTCCATCTCCTACTCCAGGGGATCTTCCCGACCCAGGGATTGAACCCATATCACCTGCATCTCCTACGCCGGCAGATAGATTCTTTACCACTGAGCCATCTGGGAAGCCCTTTGACTGAGAGCTATTTTATTTCCTTTCAAAGATGAGGATCATGGGGAGGGATATTCAAATAACTCTGTGTATCTAAGCTGATTAGAAAAAACTGAGTAAAAAAAAAATTTGTCATTCTCACTCTATATTCCTCCTAGGTATTATAACACGGAGAGACTTCAAACTGATATCATTAAAAAGTTTACATTTTGATAATATTTTTATTTTCTACTTTACAGCACTGTTTACTCCATAAAAATCTGTTATTTAGCAGTATTAAACATGACTTTAGCTTCTTTAATGTACTGACATTTGATTATTTGTAAATAAAGACCCTTACCTTGTAGTCAGAGACATCAGGAGAGTAATTGGATGTTAGTTCCAAAAGCTAAAAAAGAAGGAAAAAAACTCACAAATACAGATACCCCGTGTTTCCTTTTCCTTACTCCTAAGAAAACAAAACATGCCGTGTTCGGGTGCTTACTCCACCACTCAGGAAGCCCTACCAAGAGCCTGTAGCAAAACAGGGGTTCAAGTAGGAAAGGTTCTTTGGGGGGTTTTGGGAGGTTTGGAGGTGACATGTAGAGCCTTTTTTTATTGAGCACTTGCTGTGTTCCAGACATCAGGCTGAGCTATTTTTATTCACTCAGAAAAGAATTACTGGGCACCTACCACATGGCAAGAGAACATGAAAGATATGATTCAGGAAGAGTTTTTATAAATAAGTTAGTTTAATAATCCATTAAATTTTATTAACATAAATTACATTAACTTATAGGTACAAATATAACCTAATGTGCTAATGACTAAGTTTACCGGGACGAGGAATGAACTCTTTTGCTGCTAACTGCTGTTGTTTTTAAATACATACCTTGAATGCGATCTTCTCTCCGACTTGAGGGGCGGCTGCTAACAGTGGTAGGAGACTGTAGTCCTTCCTGTGTGTCTCCATGGGGTTCTGAAAAACAGTATGAGTCACCAGACTGTGTTACTGGTGAGAAAATGTGAACCCCGACATCTGCTCCAGACACACAGCACGAGGGAACGGGAAGACATGCGCTCACAGCAGTACTTACCTGGATGATGGTAGATGAGTTTGTTACCATTTCATTCAACTGCTGTTGCTTCTGATAGTCGGCGTTTCTATTTAAAACATAGGGAACAGCATGCCCTCGTCCTCGACCTCTGCCCCGCATACCCCGCCCCCTCGCTCCCTTCCAGGAAAGAAGGTCCTCTCCTCTACCCCAGCCTCTTCCCAAACTGGCGGGGAGAGTCACATTGGGAGGAGGGCAGAGGACTGTTTGGGTCCGACCGCCACTGTTTGGGTCCGACTGCTTCCATCCAGAGGCGTTTGGAGCCTGTGATGATGGCCCTGGACAATTTCTTCCTACAAAGAGGCCTACAGTCTTTAAGAACTCCGCAGTACACTCGGGGGTCCTTTTTGGCATCACGCATTGATCGTCTGACTCTGAACTCGAGTCTGAACTGGAAGACGATGTTCTGGAGGTCTTGCCCTTGACAGGGACAGAGGTAAAACCAGTTTTTGGAGCCACTTTGTTTGCAGCTGTGGTTTTCACGGAGGATCCGTCCTTTGACACGTCCGTCGAGATTTTCTCTGAGGAGTGTCTGACCTCCAAGATGACGTTGCTGAGGCCATCACTGGTTGATTCGTGGTAAGACTCAGACTCCGAGGAGGAATCGGGACTGTCTTTTGTACGGACGACCATGCCACCTTTCCTGTTGGCTTTCACAAGGCTGTTTCTAGCAGGAAGAGCTTTAGGGCTGCACTTCTGGAGGGTCCACTCTTTCACAGACTGTGCTTTAGAAGACTTGGGAGTCTTGGCATGTTTTTTATATTCACGTTTCTCCTTCTTCTTTGGCGATTTTTTTTCAGTCTCTCCATCATCAACCTCCACTGCATCACACGTGGCTTTGTTTTTCCTCTTGTTTTTTTTACTCACACTCTGGTCTGTGGCGGCTTTCGGTTCTAAATCCAAGGTCTTCTCACTGTTATTGTTCTCATGCCTCTTCCAAAGCTTCTTTGAATTTCTGTAATCCAGTTCAGTTTCTTCATCTTCGTCCAACTTAAATGCCCGCTTCTTTGCTTTTCTAGGTAATAAACGAGTACTATCCCCATTACTAACTGTTACAGGACTCTCAGCAATTCCTCTCTCTTCTAATTTAACTCTGTTAAAAGAACAAGAGAGAAAGCTTTAGTAATTCATAAGCATGTCTCCAGGGCATAGTTATACGCTAACATGATTACATCAGGCAATGAAAAAAAGGTCAAATCACTTCAAGATAAAAGACTCTCTTTAACAAAATGATCTATAGCGTCACTTATGGTCAACTTTCAAACAACCAGTTTTATTTACTGATCATCTACTGCATCCTAAAATCAGATTTTTTTTTCACCTAAACACCATCGTGAAGTAGGTTTCTTTTCATTTTAAAACTGATCACAAAATTACAGTTCATACAATTAACTGCCCAGGACCCACAGCCAGTAAGTCACGGAAATGTAACTCAAGCTTGTTTCTCTAATTCCAAAGTTCACAACCTTTCCACTATGTTATGTGCCTACCCTAAATGGTGACAATGCTGATTACCCATTTTGCTTTTAGTTGTGAGCTATTTTTTAAAATCAGATTTCATTTTTATTTTGTTTGAATTTAGGAAAACACTGAACATGTTTTAAACTGTACTGACAGCCATTATAAAATTCTATAACATTTGGTGATTATTAATTTCATGTTGTCAACCTGGCTTCCCTGAGAGCTCAGTTGGTAAAGAATCTGCCTGCAATGCAGGAGACCCCGGTTCAATTCCTGGGTCAGGAAGATCCCCTAGAGAAGGGACAGGCTACCCACTCCAGTATTCCTGGGGTTCCCTCTTGGCTCAGCTGGTAAAGAATCCACCTGCAGTGTGGGAGAACTGGGTTCGATCCCTGGGTTGGAAAGATCTGCTGGAAAAGGGAACGGCTGCCCACTCCAGTATTCTGGCCTGGAGAACTACATGAACTATACATAGTCCATGGGGTCGCAAAGAGTCAGACATGACTGACTTTCACTTTCCATCTGACCAGGCCCTGGGGTACCCAGATAGTCGGTTAAACATTGTTCTGGGTGTGTCTGTGGGCGTGTTTCAGAATGCGATTAACATCTGAATTTGTACACTAAATAGACTGACTGCCTTTGTGACCAGGCGTGTCTGCTAAGCCGCTTCAGTCGTGTCCAACTCTTCGTGACCCTGTGGACTGTAGCCCACCAGGCAGCCATGTCCCTGGGATTCTCCAAGCAAGAATACTGGAATGGGTTGCTGTGCCCTCCTCCAGGGGATCTTCCCAACCCAGGGATCAAACTCCCATCTCTTAGTCTCCTGCAATGGGAGGCGGATTCTTCACCACTAGTGCCACTGGGAAGCCCACCTTTGTGAGCAGACGTCCCAGTGTGAATGAGACTCAGACTAAAAGGCTGAGCAAGAGGGAATTCCCACCCCCTGCCTACCTTTGAGCTGGGACATCAGAAGAACTTCTCTTCATTTAGACTAGGAATCAGACTGAAATATACCATCAGCTCTCCTGGTTCTCAGGCCTTTGCACTTGGGCTGGAAGTTTATCATCAGCTTTCCCGGGTCTCCAGATTGCCAACTGCAATCTTGGGACTCCTCAGTCTCCATAATCTCATGAGCCAAGTCCTTATTGAAAACCTCATTTCTACATCTACAGCTACAGCCACGTCTGTGTCAGCTCGAATTCTTTCTGTTTCTCTGGAGAACTCCAATACCCAGTTCATCCAACAGCACTTCACTGTAGTAAAGGAATTCTGTTCCTCCATGGACTGGCGACAGTTAATTCTAATATGCAAAGCCAGAGTGACAGAGACCTGAGTGAGCGTCACCAATGTCAAGCACGCAGTGGGTGTTTAAAAACGCCTGCTAAAAACAAACATTATTCTTGCAACATATTTACATCCAGGTGTACCTTTCACCAAGTACTTTTAGTGACCAGGGAACAAGCCGACAATCAGATTTGAAAATAAAGTACAACCAGTGAGTAATAAAACAGATTATAGGCATTCTTAAATTTTTGAAGGTACATTAATCCTATGGATTTATCTCAATGTGGTAGTTGAAAAAAATCCTCAGTTACCCTTCAGGATACACAAATATACAGACACATACACATAAAGATAAAATAAAAGCTATTGATGCCAGAAGGAGGACACAGAGAGAAATAAAACTCTGAAATAGCAGGGACTTCCATAATAAAAACTCATTACCTGCTGTCCTCAGCTGTGGATGTCGGCACCTAGGAGCAAGGAAGTAACCCTCAAGCTGGCAAAAGCCAGTCTGGGACACTGCGAATCTAAGAACTAGTGAGGAACTGCAGGGTACGGAACTTTCCGTAACCTCTTTCATCAGTTTGTTTTCACGTGTAGCGATGCAATGATTCGGGCTTCAGTTCTGAGATGCTGATGAGTACCAAACTTCTCATCACACTTTGAAAATAGATGCAGGAAATCCACACACCTATGGACACCTTATCTTTGACAAAGGAGGCAAAAAAAATATCACGGAGAAAAGACAATCTCTTCAACAAGTGGTGCTGGGAAAAGTGGTCAACTACATGTAAACGAATGGAATGGGGACACTTTCTAACACCATACACAAAAATAAACTAAAAATGGATTAAGGACCTAAATGTAAGACCAGAAACTATAAAACTCTTACAGGAAAACATAGGCAGAACACTCTGTGACATAAATCACAGCAAGATGCTACATGACCCACCTCCTGGAGTAATGGAAAGAAAAAAATAAACACATGGGACCCAGCTGAACTTAAAAGCTTTTGCACAACGAAAGAAACTATAAGCAAGGTGAAAAGACAGACCTCAGAGTGGGAGAAAATAACAGAAAACGAAACAACTGACAAAGAATTAATCTCCAAAATATACATGCAGCTCAATACCAGAAAAACCAACAACCCAACCAAAAAGTGGGCAAAAGACCAAAACAGACATTTCTCCAAAGAAGACACACAGATGGCTAACAAATACATGAAAAGATGCTCAACATCACTCATTATTAGAGAAATGCAAATCAAAACCACAATGAGGTATCATCTCAGACCGGTCAGAATGAGCATCATCAAAAAGTCTATACACAATAAATGCTGGAGAGGGTATAGAGAAAAGGGAACGCTCTTACATCATTGGTGGGAATGCAAACTGGTACAGCCACTATGGTGAACAGTGTAGAGATTCCTTAAAAAAAAACAAACAAACTGGGAATACAACTGCCATACAACCCAGCAATCCCACTGCTGAGGATACAACCCGAGGAAACCAGAATTGAAAGAGACACGTGTACCCCAATGTTCATCGCAGCACTGTTTACAATAGCCAGGACATGGAAACAGCCTAGATGTCCACTGGCAGACGAGTGGATAAGGAACCTGTCATACATACCACAGTGGAATATTACTCAGCTATAAAAAGGAACACATTTGAGTCAGTTCAAATGAAGTGGATGAACTTGGAGCCTATTATTCAGAGTGAAGTCAGTCAGAAAGAGAAAGACAAATACTGTATATTAACGCATATTATGGAATTTAGGAAGATGGTACCAGTGATCCTACATGCAGGGCAGCACGGAGACACAGAGGTAAAGAGCAGACTTTTGGACTCAGCGGGAGGAGGAGAGGGTGGGATGATTTGAGGGAATAGCACTGAACCATGCATATTGCCGTATGTAAAATAGATGCCCAGTGCAAGTCCAATGCATGAAGAAGGGCACGCAAAGCCGGTGCTTTGGGACAACCTAGAGGGATAGGGTGAGGAGGGAAGTGGGAGGGGGGGTTCAAGGTGGAGGGGGAACACATGTATGAGACACGTGTTCCATATACCTGTGGCCGATTCAAACTGATGTATGGCCAAAACCATCATAATACTGCAACTACCCTCCAATTAAAATAAGTAAGTGAATGAAAAGGACACAGATGTCAGACTTTCTGTTCAGTCACTGCGGCTCATTAGCTCACTGGAACGCCGCACGCGCTGCACCCACTGCGGGCAGGACCCCGGCTTTCAGAGGAGCCTTCCAGAGCAGCTTGAGCGACACCTCACGCGTTCTCAAGACCAAGGGTCTGCGGGTGCTCGACCTGTGACTGCTGCAGCCTCGCCATCTGTGGCTGCTGAAGACAATTCCAGTTTGGAACATACTAAGGCTGAGAAGCTCAGTGCCAACCAGGGAACGAGAAACGGCTCACTTGCCCGGTGGTGGACGCTTCTCTGGCAATGCTATTCATTTCTCCACTTGGATCACAGACAACAAATGTAACCGTCTGCTCACAAACAAAAGTGAATGAAGCTGTCCTTTTACAAAGAACAGTGAGCGACCTGTACAATGAGCAGTGAAGGCAGACGGCCTGTATAGTTTACCTGTCTAATTCCAAGAAATTTTTAAGACTCCCTGTTCACTCAAACTCTTTGCAGGGCAAACTGGGTAAAATGTATTAAAATGTAAGGTAGTCGCTTTAAATCTGCAAGTTCACTTTGAGGATTCTATCATATAGAAATAGAGAAGACATGATCATTTGTACTGCCTGACACCTCCCCACTCCCCCTAGTCATTGCCTGCCAAGGCCAAAGTGACTGAATTCAAATCTTCTTCTGCCTTTGGCTAAAAGTTTAAAGTATCATTATTTCAACTTATCTCATCTGTGAAAATCAGGGTAATAATATAGTACTCAAATGAGCTACCATATATGTTTAGAGCAGTGCTGGGCTACGAGCAAGAGCTATCCAAATGTTAGTTCCAATTTTTATTAATACAATGAATGTATTAATAAAATGAATGTCTTCTGAGGACAGGAGTTGGTGGGTTTTTAATGAACTTGTCCCATCAAATGGAGGTGAAATTCAAAAAAGTGGGTGTAAGCAGGAATCTGCAATCTCTTGGGGCCCCATGTGTCCCCCGCATCACCACCTACAGAGAAGTAAGTTGTCTGAGCAAGGGCACACAGTTAATGAGCCACAGAGCCAAAATTCGAATCCAGAGCTCTGAATTCAGACCCTGATCTCTTCATCATTCTGCTCTCCGTCACTCTTACCTGTCACACAATATTGAACAAAGGTAACCCACACACTCTTGGCATAAATACAGACCTGTACAACTTTTCTGGAGGCCAACCTGACAGTACTTATCAGATTTTAACATTTGACCAAGTAGTACCCCTTCTAGGAATGATCTTACTGAGTCACTGCTCACGTACACAAAGATACTGAAGAATATTCACCACAGCAGTATGTACAGGGAAAACCCAAGGGCATTAGACAAGCATGCTCCTCGATATGACAGAGAGGCGCGCCTGGCATTCTATATTCCTCAAACCATCGGCATGCCACAAAATGAGATTTAGCATCAAGAGACCCAGAGCTGCACAAGGAGCAGCAGCCTTAATGGCAAGGACCTTCTCTGGCATCCAAGATTTCCGGAAACCGGACTGCTCTCAGTCTGGCTCAAACACTGTCTTCTTCATGCTCACTGCCAGCCTCACAGACATGTCAGAGGGCTTGGCTGGCCATCCAAGGAGCTACTGATCACAGCACCATGAGATGAGAACTCGTCTCTAATGTTCTGTATTTAATAATAAGCATCAAATGTCACAGGGTCAAAGAGTGACCGAGGAGAGCAGGCACTTTCTCACAGAATGACTCTTCAACGGAGAGCTCTCACCTCACCTGGTCGCTCTCCAAGCCAGGGGCCGCCGGCAGGCCCCTGTGAAGCTCCCTTCAGGGAGTGTAGTAGGCTAAATTGTGTCCCCTTAAAATTCTTCTACGAAGCCCTAACCCAGAGTACTCTAATGTGACTGTATTTAGAGACGAGCCTTTGAAGAGGTAATAAAATTAAGGTAAGGCCGTTAGAGTGGGCCCTAGTCCACTGTGACTGGTGTCCTGATGAGAGAGAGAGTTTGGACACATAAGGAAACATCAGTCACGCGCCTTTTTGTGACAACAGAGAAAAGGTCATGTGAAGACACAGTGAGAGAGATACCCACGAGCCAAGGACAGAGGCCTCAGTAAAAACCGAAACTTGCCAACATCTTAATCTTAGATTTTCAGGCTCCATAATAGTGAGAGAGACCTTCCGGTTGCTTAAGCCTGTGGTATTTCATCAGAGTGGCCCTCGCAGACTAACGGGGCTCCAGGCAAACGGGAGTGCATCCTCTTCCCAGGGGGGATGGAGACCGTCTTCAGGAGGCCACTGTCAGCAGCCTGGGGGCACAGCAGTCAGCTTCTGGGGGTTCAAACGAAGGGGCTGTGAGGAAGCGACCGCGCCAGACAAGTGTAGAGATGCTCTTGAGCCTCCAGGGTTAATTTCTCAGGATTCCCACAACCAGGCTCCACGTTCCCTCGTGAGAATTCTCTAAGCACTCCTGGCAATCCCAACAAAGCCCTTCTGCTGGTCACACTCATCTATTCGCCAAGTTAGTATTGCTTCTGTCTCCACAACTATACAGGGCCATCCAACATTTCCCTACCTCCCCTTCAGTTACTGCTGAATTCCCTGATCATTTGGGTTCCATCATGATTTCTCCTTTCTCCTTTTTGCACTTAGCAGCAAAACGTGGAATAACGACCCAGTCCACATGGCACAAGAAGATAGTATACAGAAACACAAAACTATTTTGCTCTACTCCAAAAATATTAGGTACCGTGGAGAAAAGAGATTGTGTTCTTCTGTAGCTCTGAAGAAAAGTGAGTCTGAGGAAGACAAGCAAATGACTGGGGACATGAAGTCGCAAAAACATACAGGACTTTTCCAAATTCAACTTTTTCCTACGGTCCGCCCCATTCACCACTGAAGCCAGCTGCCGAGATATTTTTGACATACGCGACTGTGCATCTGGTGTTTAGGAAGAAGTCTGCCTGCCATCGGTGCTGTATTTATTTCCTATAACAGCTTTCATAGTTTGCTTTTGACATTGCTAACTTCATTATAAAGAGTTTAATTTTCAGATGATTAAATGAAGTACAACTGCAATTAGCTATCAGCAAGTTATTAATTCATGAAGCAGGAGAGAGATCAGAAAGTAAGCATAACAGGACAGGATGCAATATTTATAATAAATAGTCCCTGAATTGCAGAAAGAATAGAATGAATAAAAAAGGAAAACAACTTTTTTTGAAACCTGGACTATTTCAAATTGTCATTGGAAATAGCTAAACGTTATTAGTAAATCATAGTGTTCCTGCTTTTATAAGAAAGGCAGAAAGATACATACATGCACTCAAAGATACAGCAACTGTTCCAAATTAAATTCCCTGATGCTATTAAAAAATCATATGAATCTGACATACTCTGGGAAAAAGAATATTCAACATTCAGCAAGCAGAAGGAAGTAGCCTGGTTCACAGCTCTATTTTTTTTTTTCACTGTAAATGAAGCTTTTAAAAAGAGGCCTTGATTTTGTACATACAAAATTAATACACAGAAATCACTTGCATTCCTATATTATAACAGTGAAAGATCAGAAAGAGAAATTAAGGAATCAGTTCCATTTACTACTGCAACAAAAATAATAAAATACCTAGGAATATACCTACCTAAGGAGACAAAAGAACACTGGAAGACACTGATGAAAGGAATCACAGATGACGCAGGCAGATGGAGAGACGCTCCATGTCCCTAGACTAGAAGAGTCACTATTGGGAAAGTGACTGCACCGCCAAATGCAACCTACAGATCCAGTGCTGTCCCTACCAAACTACAAGCGGCGTTTTCACAGAACGAGAACGAAAAAATCGCACAGTTCATATGGAAACACAAACGCTCCCAAATGACCAAACTTGAGAAAGAAGAATGGAGCTGGAGGAATCAACCTTCCTGACTTCAGACTACACTACAAATCTACAGTCATCAAGACAGTGTGGAACTGGCACAAAAACAGGACTATAGACCAATGGAACAAGACAGAAAGCCCAGAACAAACCCATGCACCTATGGGTACCCTGTTTTTGACAAAAGAGGCAAGAATACACAATGGGGCAAAGATAGTCTTTTCAATAAGTGCTGCTGGGAAAACTGGACAACTACATGTAAAAGAATGAAATTACAATACTTCCTAAAACACCATACACAAAGATAAACTCAAAATGGATTAGAAACCTAAACGTTTCAGACCAGAAACTATAAAACTCTTAGAGGAAAACATAGGGAGAATATTCAATGACATATATCACAGCAAGATCCGATATGACCAACCTCCTGGAGTAATGGAAAGGAAAACAAAAATAAACAAATGGGACCCAATTAAACTTAAAAGTGTTTGCACAGCAAAGGAAACTACAAACAAGGTGAACACTCAACGCTGAGAATGGGAGAAAATAAGAGCAACTGAAACAACAGACAAAGGATTAATTTCTAAAATACACAAGCAGCTCATACAACTCAATACCAGAAAAACAAACAACCCAATCAAAAAGTGGGCAAAAGACCTAAGCAGACATCTCTCCAAAGAAGCCTCACAGATGGCTAACACACACATAAAAAGATGCTCAACATCACTCATTATTAGAGAAATGCTAATCAAAACTATAATGAGATATCACCTCACACTGGTCAGAATGGCCGTCATCAAAATATCTACAAACAATAAATGCTGGACAGGGTGTGGAGAAGAGAGAAACCTCTTGCACTGCTGGTGGGAATATAAACTGATACAGCCACTATGGAAGATGGTATGGAGAGTCCTTTAAAAACTAGGAATAAAACCACCCTATGACCCAGCAATCCCATCACTAGGCATAAACCCTGAGGAAACCAAAACTGAAAAACACACATGTATCCTGATATTGGCTGCAGTACTATTTACAACAGCAAGGACACGGAAGCAACCTAGATTTCATCTACAGACACACAAGGGGCTGTTACTCAGCCATAGAAAGGAACGCATCTGAGTCAGCTCTAAAGAGGCGGATGAACTGGAGCCTATTATACAGAGTGAAGTAAGTCAGACAGACAGAGACAAATATATATGAACGCAAATACATGGAATCTACAAAGATGGTACTGATGAACCTATTTGCAGGGCAGCAATGGAGACAGAGATATAGAGAACAGACTTACGCACACGTGGGGTGGGGGAAGAAGGAGAAGATGGGAGGCATGGAGAGAGGAACATGGAAACATACACACTACAGACAGCCAGGGGGAATTTGCTGTATGGCAAGGAACTCAAACTGGGGCTCTGTAACAACCTAGAGGGGTAAGATGCGAGTGAGGTGGGAGGGGGATTCAAGAGGGAGGGGACAGAGGCATACCTATTGTTGATTCATGTTGATATTTGGCAGAAACCAACACGATATTGTAAAGCAATCATCCTCCACTTTAAAATAAATAAATCTAAAATTTTAAAAAAAAGAAGCCCTAAATAAATCACTCCAATATATGAATTTGAACTGAAACTGTTAGGGGAAGCACACTGATTGAAACTGCCCACCCTGGCCAGGCACCATAATAACCATCTGCATGAGTTGTTTTAGGACAGGAGGTCCTGGTAAGGAACAGGGAACTAATAAGCCTCTTGATGAACGTGAAAGAGGAGAGTGGAAAAATTGGCTTAAAGCTCAACATTCAGAAAACGAAGATCATGGCATCTGGTCCCATCACTTCATGGGAAATAGATGGGGAAACAGTGTCAGACTTTATTATTTTTGGGCTCCAAAATCACTGCAGATGGTGACTGCAGCCATGAAATTAAAAGACACTTACTCCTTGGAAGAAAAGTTATGACCATCCTAGATAGCATATTCAAAAGCAGAGATATTACTTTGGCAACAAAGGTCCGTCTAGTTAAGGCTATGGTTTTTCCTGTGGTCATGTATGGCTGTGAGAGTTGGACTGTGAAGGAAGCTGAGCGCCAAAAAATTGATGCTTTTGAACTGTGATGTTGGAGAAGGCTCTTGAGGGTCCCTTGGACTCCAAGGAGATCCAACCAGTCCATTCTGAAGGAGATCAGTCCTGGGTGTTCATTGGAAGGATTGACGCTGAAGCTGAAACTCCAGTACTTTGGCCACCTCATGCGAAGAGTTGACTCACTGGAAAAGACCCTCATGCTGGGAGGGTTTGGGGGCAGGAGGAGAAGGGGACGACAGAGGATGAGATGGCTGGATGGCATCATGGACTCGATGGACATGAGTTTGGGTGAACTGCGGGAGTTGGTGATGGACAGGGAGGCCTGGCGTGCTGCGATTCATGGGGTCGCAAAGAGTCGGACACGACTGAGCGACTGAACTGAACCAGAAGAGTCTGGGAAAGGTCAAAAGGAGACACCACCTGTCTACCCACCTCCCAGAATCCTTCTCTCTGGTATCCGTCTTCGCTGAACAAGGCTGCACCACCAGGAAGGGCTCTGAGTCAGAATGATTGGCTAAGGACAACCCAGAAACTAATCCCATTACCATTAAACCTGAGCCTGCAAGCCATGAGACAGAGCTGTTCTCCTGGGTTCCCTTACCCTACTGCTCTCCACCGGGTGCCCTTTCTCAATAAAAACTCTTGCCTGGTCAGCGCAGGTGTCTCCTCCAACAATTCATTTCCTACTGTTAGACAAGAGCCCAGTTTCGGGCCCTGGAAGGGGTCCCCCTTCCTGCAACAAAACGACTGTCTTACCATTTTACTGAGACATATGAGCCACACGTGAGCAATTTACACAAGACTGCACCTTCACACTCATATCAGTGTCTGTCTGTCTCTTTTTTTTTAAGTTTCCAAAAGCGTATTTACAACTTTGGTTTCCCAAGTCAAAGCCAAAAGGTTACAAACACCTATTTAACCGAACCCAAGTGAGACAGAGAACTGGGCCGCCAGGCGGTCCGGCAGGCGCTCCGAGGCCGGGGAGACCGCACCTGGTGACGAAGCCACGCCTGTTGGGCGCCCGCTGGGGCCCGCGAGCCGCCGGGGCAAGGCCGAGCCCGAGGCAGGCCCGCGCCGCGCACCTAACGACGGGGCGCGGCTGAGCAAGCGCTCGGCAAACCGAGGCTGGACGGGACGCCGAGGCTGGACGGGACGCGGGCCCCGCCCAGACAGCGGGCCGGGGCTTGTCCGCGGCCGGGCCCCCGCGCCCCACGGGGCGGCCGGAGGCCCCCGGGCTCCCGGCAGGCCGCTCGCCGCCCCCCGCGCAGCCGGCCGCGCGGCCTCCGCGCCGGCGGCGCCCCGGCGTGTGCGCAGGCGCGCCCGCCCCCCGCGCCGCGCCGCCCGCGCACCTGAGGCAGTCGTTGTCTCGTACCAGGCGCGCGCTCTCGGCGGGGGGCAGGAGCGCCCCCTCCAAGTAGAGGCCCAGGAGGGCCCCGGAACTGAAGCCGAAGCGCTGGCGGATCAGGCTGATGAGGTCCGTGACGACGCGGCATCCGTTCAGGTCGATGAGAAGCCAGAAAGACGTGCAGTGCGGGGCGCCGGGCGGCGGGTAATCGAATTGAAGCCGTAGCCTAACCGTCTCGGAGGCTGCCATCTTGCTCGATGCGCAACGGAAGCCGAGAGACTCGACCGGGCGACCGAGAGGCGTGCTCGGGGCCCGCCCCCGGCAGCCTACGAGCGTGTGCCCCCTATTGGTGGGAGCGGCTGCGACGGAACGTTGTGAGGGCACCGCGGCGCGGAGCGGGTTCCATTCAGGACAGCGCGCCGGCAGAGGACAGCAGATAGGCGTTTACACCTTTTCTCCTGCGCGCTAGGTACGGTCCGCGTTCAGTCAACTGTCTAGACAAACCCTGCTCAGCAGTGCTCTTTTTCTAAGATATTTGCTCATATACGTAAAATAACACAATCTATTCCGGATTGAGTTGTTATCATTTCTAGTGGGACATGGTTCATCAAAATAGCATGAAACACCACACACTTTGTCACATAATTATTAAACAGGAAAAATAAAATGGGCATGGCAATATAGCTGTGAATAAATGCAGCCGTGTGTGTGTGTTTTTAATCTGAATCTTTTGAATGAATATTACTAAATAAGACAGAGCTCGCCATCAATTTTGGACCTATGTTTTTGGTTTGTTTTTATAGATGTCAATCCCTGAGAAAACTTGCTGACTTATATAAATAGATAAGTATGGAGGGACTTATGTTACTGGCAGTATCAGTCAGTTCCTTAAACTTCCAAGGTACATGCTAAACTCACCTACAGATCATGCTTTAAAAAGTATTCCATTAGCCCATCAACAGAAAATAGGATTAAAGACTTAGTGAATATGACCCAGCCCATCAAAACTATACCCAGGTTTCCCCTCAGTCAGCCTTTCCCATCAGGAAACTTCCAGTAAGCTCTCCATCAGAGGCAAGACAGAATGAAAACCACAATCACAGAAAACTAATCAAACTGATCACATGGATCACAGCCTTGTCTAACTCAATGAAAGTATGAGCCATGGTGTGCAGGGCCATCCAAGATGGATGGGTCAGGGTGGAGACGTTTCCTTTTAAAACGTGGCCAACTGGACAAGGCAATAGAAAAACACTTCAGTAGTCTTGCCTGGAAAACTCCATGAAGGGTATGAAAAGGCAAAAAGATACGACACTGAAAGATGAACTCCCCAGGTCGGTAGGTGCCCAATATGCTACTGGAGATCAGTGGAGAAATAACTCCAGAAAGAATGAAGAGACGGAGCAAAAGTGAAAACAACACTCAGTGGTGCATGTGACTGGTGATGGAAGTAAGTCCAATGCAGTAAAGAGCAATATTGTGCAGGAACCTGGAATTTTAGATCCATGAATCCAGGCAAATTCAGTTCAGTTCAGTTCAGTCACTCAGTCCTGTCCCACTCTTTGCGACCCCATGAATTGCAGCACACCAGGCCTCCCTGTCCATCACCATCTCCTGGAGTTCATTAAAAGACATCATTTGAGTCAGTGATGCCATCCAGCCATCTGATCCTCGGTCGTCCACAACTCCTCCTGCCCCCAATCCCTCCCAGCATCACAGTTTTTCCAATGAGTCAACTCTTCGCATGAGGTGGCCAAAGTACTGGAGTTTCAGCTTTAGCATCATTCCTTCCAAAGAACACCCAGCGCTGATCTCCTTCAGAATGGACTGGTTGGATCTCCTTGCAGTCCAAGGACTCTCAAGAGTCTTCTCCAACACCACAGTTCAAAAGCATCACTTTTTGGCACTCAGCTTTCTTCATGGTCCAACTCTCACATCCATACATGACCAATGGAAAAACCATAACCTTGACTAAACAGACCTTTGTTGACAAAGTAATGTCTCTGCTTTTCCATATGCTATCTAGGTTGGACATAACTTTTCTTTCAAGGAGTAAGCGTCTTTTAATTTCATGGCTGCAATCACCATCTGCAGTGATTTTGGAGCCCCCCAAAATAAAGCCTGACACTGTTTCCACTGTTTCCCCCATCTGTTTCCCATGAAGTGATGGGACCAGATGCCATGATCTTCGTTTTCTGAATGTTGAGCTTTAAGCCAACTTTTTCACTCCTCTCTCTCACTTTCATCAAGAGGCTTTTTGGCTCCTCTTCACTTTCTGCCATATGGGTGGTGTCATCTGCATATCTGAGGTTATTGATATTTCTCCCAGCAATCTTGATTCCAGCTTGTGCTTCTTCCAGCCCAGCGTTTCTCATGATGTACTCTGCATAGAAGTTAAATAAGCAGGGTGACAATATACAGCCTTAAAGTACTCCTTTTCCTATTTGGAACCAGTTTCTTGTTCCATGTCCAGTTCTAACTGTTGCTTCCTGACCTGCATACAGGTTTCTCAAGAGGCAGGTCAGGTGGTCTGGTATTCCCATCTCTTTCAGAATTCTCCACAGTGCATTGTGATCCACACAGTCAAAGGCGTTGGCATAGTCAATAAAGCAGAAGTAGATGTTTTTCTGGAACTCTCTTGCTTTTTCCATGATCCAGTGGATGTTGGCAATTTGATCTCTGGTTCCTCTGCCTTTTCTAAAACCAGCTTGAACATCTGGAAGTTCCCGGTTCACGTATTGCTGAAGCCTGGCTTGGAGAATTTTGAGCATTACTTTACTAGCATGTGAGATGAGTGCAATTGTGCAATAGTTTGAGCATTCTTTGGCATTGCTTTCTTTGGGATTGGAATGAAAACTGACCTTTTCCAGTCCTGTGGCCACTGCTGAGTTTTCCAAATTTGCTGGCATATTGCGTGCAGCACTTTCACAGCATCATCTTTCAGGATTTGAAATAGCTCAACTGGAATTCCATCACCTCCACTAGTTTTGTTCGTAGTGATGCTTTCTAAGGCTCATTTGACTTCATATTCCAGGATGTCTGGCTCTAGATGAGTGATCACACCATCATGATTATCTGGGTCGTGAAGATCTGTTTTGTACAGTTCTTCTGTGTATTCTTGCCACCTCTTTTTAATATCTTCTGCTTCTGTTGGGTCCAGACCATTTCTGTCATTTACTGAGCCCATCTTTGCATGAAATGTTCCCTTGGTATCTCTAATTTTCTTGAAGAGATCTCTAGTCTTTCCCATTCTGTTGTTTTCCTCTATTTCTTTGCATTGATCTCTGAGGAAGGCTTTATCTCTTCTTGCTATTCTTTGGAACTCTGCAGTCAGATGCTTATATCTTTCCTTTTCTCCTTTGCTTTTTGCTTCTCTTCTTTTCACAGCTATTTGTAAGGCCTCCCCAGACAGCCATTTTGCTTTTTTGCATTTCTTTTCTATGGGGATGGTCTTGATCCCTGTCTCCTGTACAATGTCACGAACCACAGTCCATAGTTCATCAGGCACTCTATGTATCAGATCTAGGCCCTTAAATCTATTTCTCACTTCCACTGTATAATCATAAAGGATTTGATTTAGGTCATACCTGAGTGGTCTAGTGGTTTTCCCTACTTTCTTCAATTTAAGTCTGAATTGGTAATAAGGGGCTCATGATCTGAGCCACAGTCAGCTCTCGGTCTTGTTTTTGTTGACTGTATAGAGCTTCTCCATCTTTGGCTGCAAAGAATATAATCAATCTGATTTCAGTGTTAACCATCTGGTGATGATCTATGTGTAGAGTCTTCTCTTGTGTTGTTGGAAGAGGGTGTTTGCTATGACCAGTGCATTTTCTTGGCAAAACTCTATTAGTCTTTGCCCTGCTTCATTCCGCATTCCAAGGCCAAATTTGCCTGTTCCTCCAGGTGTTTCTTGACTTCCTACTTTTGCATTCCAGTCCACTAAAATGAAAAGGACATCTTTTTGGGGTGTTAGTTCTAAAAGGCCTTGTAGGTCTTCATAGAACCGTTCAACTTCAGCTTCTTCAGCGTTACTGGTTGGGGCATAGACTTGGATTACTGTGATATTGAGTGGTTTGCCTTGGAAATGAACAGAGATCATTCTGTCGTTTTTGAGATTGCATCCAAGTACTGCATTTCGGACTCTTTTGTTGACCATGGCGGCTACTCTATTTCTTTTAAGGGATTCCTGCCCACAGTAGTAGATATAATGGTCATCTGAGTTAAATTCACCCATTCCAGTCTATTTTTGTTTGCCGATTCCTAGAATGTCGACATTCACTCTTGCCATCTCCTGTTTGACCACTTCCAATTTCCCTTGATTCATGGACCTGACATTCCAGGTTCCTATGCAATATTGCTCTTTACAGCACTGGACCTTGCTTCTATCACCAGTCACATCCACAGCTGGGTATTGTTTTTGCTTTGGCTCCACCCCTTCATTCTTTCTGGAGTTATTTCTCCACTGATCTCCAGTAGCGCGTTGGGCACCTACTGACCTGGGGAGTTCCTCTTTCAGTATCCTATCATTTTGCCTTTTCATATTGTTCATGGGGTTCTCAAGGCAAGAATCCTGAAGTGGTTTGCCATTCCCTTCTCCAGTGGACCACATTCTGTCAGACCTCTCCACCATGACCTGCCCGTCTTGGGTTGCCCTGTGGGCATGGCTTAGTTTCATTGAGTGAGACAAGGCTGTGGTCCTAGTGTGATTAGATTGACTAGTTTTCTGTGAGTATGGTTTCAGTAATTTTGAGCATTACTTTACTAGCATGTGAGATGAGTGCACAATTGCTTATTTAACTTCTATGCAGAGTACATCATGAGAAACGCTGGACTGGAAGAAACACAAGCTGGAATCAAGATTGCTGGGAGAAAGATCAATAACCTCAGATACGCAGATGACACCACCTTTATGGCAGAAAGTGAAGAGGAACTAAAAAGCCTCTTGATGAAAGTGGAAGAGGAGAGTGAAAAATTTGGCTTAAAGCTCAATATTCAGAAAACGAAGATCATGGCATCTGGTCCCATCACTTCATGGGAAATAGATGGGGAAACAGTGGAAACAGTGTCAGACTTCATTTTTTGGGCTCCAAAATCACTGCAGATGGTGATTGCAGCCATGAAATTAAAAGACACTTACTCCTTGGAAGAAAAGTAATGACCAACCTGGATAGTATATTCAAAAGCAGACACATTTACTTTGCTGACTAAGGTCCATCTAGTCAAAGCTATGGTTTCCCTGTGGTCATGTATGGATGTGAGAGTTGGACTGTGAAGAAGGCTGAGCGCCAAAGAATTGATGCTTTTGAACTGTGGTGTTGGAGAAGACTGTTGAGAGTCCCTTACACTGGAAGGAGATCCAACCAGTCCATCCTAAAGGAGATCAGTCCTGGGATTTCTTTGGAAGGAATGATGCTAAAGCTGAAACTCCAGTACTTTGGCCACCTCATGCGAAGAGCTGACTCATTGGAAAAGACTGTGATGCTGGGAGGGATTGGGGGCAGGAGGAGAAGGGGACGACAGAGGATGAGATGGCTGGATGGAATCACTGACTCAATGGATGTGAGTCTGAGTGAACTCCGGGAGTTGGTCATGGACAGGGAGGCATTGTGTCCTCAATTCATGGGATTGCAAAGAGGCAGAGATGACTGAGCAACTGAACTGAAGTGATACCTGAATGGTTTAGTGGTTTTCTTACTTTCTTCTATTTAAGTCTGAATTTGACAATAAGGAGTTCATGATCTGAGACACAGTCATCTCCCAGTCTTCTTTTTGCTGACTGCATAGAGCTTCTCCATCTTTGGCTGTAAAGACATATTCTTATATATCAATCTGATTTCAGCATTGACCATCTGGTGATGTCCACATGTAGAGTCTTCTCTTGGTTGTTGGAAGAGGGTGTTTGCTATGACCAGTGCGATCTCTTGGCAAAACTTTGTTAGCCTTTGCCCTGCCTCATTTTGTACTCCAAGACCAAACTTGCCTGTCATTCCAGGTATCTCTTGACTTCCTACCTTTGCATTCCAGTCCCCTCCAATGAAAAGGACATCTTTTATGGGTGTTAGTCCTAGAAGGTCTTGTAGGTCTTCATAGAACTGTTCAACTTCAGCTTCTTCAGCATTACTGGTTGGGGCATAGACTTGGATTACTGTGATATTGAATGGCTTATCTTGGAAAGAAACAGAGATCATCTTTCATTTTTGAGATTGCACCCAAATACTGCATTTGACTTTTTTGTTAACTATGAAGGCTACTGCATTTCTTCTAAGGGATTCTTGCCCACGGTAGTAGATATAATGGTCATCTGAATGAAATTCACCCATTCCAGTCCATTTTAGTCCACCATTTCCTAAAATGTCAATGTTCACTCTTGCCATCTCCTGTTTGGCCACTTCTGAGTTGCCCGTGCGGGCGGCTGTGACGGCACACAAGCGTGGCCGAGAGGAGCTACCCCACGTTTGAGGTCGGGGCAGAAGCTGGGAGGACCCCATGCCCGAGGGGCAGTGGCCAAGAGGAGCTACCCCACGCCCGAGGCCAGGGGCGGTGGCCGAGAGGAGCTACCCCACGTCCAAGGAACGGGGGCTGCGCAGGCGCAGGAGGGCCAAGAGGAGCTACTCCACGTCCAAGGTCAGGAGGGGCAGCAGTGAGGACATACCCCTCGTCCAAGGTAAGGAACAGCAGCTGTGCTTTGCTTGGAGGAGCCATGATGAGATACCCCATGTCCAAGGTAAGAGAAACCCAAGTAAGATGGTAGGTGTTGCAAGAGGGCATCAGAGGGCAGACACACTGAAACCATACTCACAGAAAACTAGTCAATCTAATCACACTAGGACCACAGCCTTGTCTCACTCAATGAAACTAAGCCATGCCCGCAGGGCAACCCAAGACGGGCAGGTCATGGTGGAGAGGTCTGACAGAATGTGGTCCACTGGAGAAGGGAATGGCAAACCACTTCAGGATTCTTGCCTTGAGAACCCCATGAACAATATGAAAAGGCAAAATGATAGGATACTGAAAGAGGAACTCCCCAGGTCAGTAGGTGCCCAACGCGCTACTGGAGATCAGTGGAGAAATAACTCCAGAAAGAATGAAGGGGTGGAGCCAAAGCAAAAACAATACCCAGCTGTGGATGTGACTGGTGATAGAAGCAAGGTCCAGTGCTGTAAAGAGCAATATTGCATAGGAACCTGGAATGTCAGGTCCATGAATCAAGGGAAATTGGAAGTGGTCAAACAGGAGATGGCAAGAGTGAATGTCGACATTCTAGGAATCGGCAAACAAAAATAGACTGGAATGGGTGAATTTAACTCAGATGACCATTATATCTACTACTGTGGGCAGGAATCCCTTAAAAGAAATAGAGTAGCCGCCATGGTCAACAAAAGAGTCCGAAATGCAGTACTTGGATGCAATCTCAAAAACGACAGAATGATCTCTGTTCGTTTCCAAGGCAAACCACTCAATATCACAGTAATCCAAGTCTATGCCCCAACCAGTAACGCTGAAGAAGCTGAAGTTGAACGGGTCTATGAAGACCTACAAGGCCTTTTAGAACTAACACCCCAAAAAGATGTCCTTTTCATTTTAGTGGACTGGAATGCAAAAGTAGGAAGTCAAGAAACACCTGGAGGAACAGGCAAATTTGGCCTTGGAATGCAGAATGAAGCAGGGCAAAGACTAATAGAGTTTTGCCAAGAAAATGCACTGGTCATAGCAAACACCCTCTTCCAACAACACAAGAGAAGACTCTACACATGGACATCACCAGATGGTTAACACGGAAATCAGTTCAGTTCAGTCACTCAGTCATGTCCGACTCTTTGCGACCCCATGAATCGCAGCACACCAGGCCTCCCTGTCCATCACCAACTCCCGGAGTTCACTCAGACTCACGTCCATTGAGTCTGTGATGCCATCCAGCCATCTCACCCTCTGTCATCCCCTTCTCCTCCTGCCTCCAATCCCTCCCAGCATCACAGTCTTTTCCAATGAATGAACTCTTCCCATGAGGTGGCCAAAGTACTGGAGTTTCAGCTTTAGCGTCATTCCTTCCAAAGAAATCCCAGGGTTGATCTCCTTCAGAATGGACTGGTTGGATCTCCTTGCAGTTCAAGGGACCCTCAAGAGTCTTCTCCAACACCACAGTTCAAAAGCATCAATTCTTTGGCGCTCAGCCTTCTTCACAGTCCAACTCTCACATCCATACATGACCACAGGAAAAACCATAGCCTTGACTAAACGGACCTTAGTCGGCAAAGTCATGTCTCTGCTTTTGAATATGCTATCTAGGTTGGTCATAACTTTCCTTCCAAGGAGTAAGTGTCTTTTAATTTCATGGCTGCAATCACCATCTGCAGTGATTTTGGAGCCCAAAAAATGAAGTCTGACACTGTTTCCACTGTTTCCCCATCTATTTCCCATGGAGTGATGGGACCAGATGCCACGATCTTAGTTTTCTGAATGTTGAGCTTTAAGCCAACTTTTTCACTCTCCTCTTTTACTTTCATCAAGAGGCTTTTTAGTTCCTCTTCACTTTCTGCCATAAGGGTGGTGTCATCTGCATCTCTGAGGTTATTGATATTTTCCTGGCAATCTTGATTCCAGCTTGTGTTTCTTCCAGCCCAGCATTTCTCATGATGTACTCTGCATAGAAGTTAAATAAGCAGGGTGACAATATACAGCCTTGACATACTCCTTTTCCTATTTGGAACCAGTCTGTTGTTCCATGTCCAGTCCTAACTGTTGCTTCCTGACCTGCATACAGGTTTCTCAAGAGGCAGGTCAGGTGGTCTGGTATTCCCATCTCTTTCAGAATTTTCCACAGTGTATTGTGATCTACACAGTCAAAGGCTTTGGCATAGTCAAGAAAGCAGAAATAGATGTTTTTCTGGAACTCTCTTGCTTTCTCCATGATCCAGCAGATGTTGGCAATTTGATCTCTGGTTCCTCTGCCTTTTCTAAAACCAGCTTGAACATCAGGAATTTCACTGCTCATGTATTGCTGAAGCCTGGCTTGGAGAATTTTGAGCATTACTTTACTAGCATGTGAGATGAGTGCAATTGTGCAGTAGTTTGAGCATTCTTTGGCATTGCCTTTCTTTGGAATTGGAATGAAAACTGACCTTTTCCAGTCCTGTGGCCACTGCTGAGTTTTCCAAATTTGCTGGCATATTGCGTGCAGCACTTTCACAGCATCATCTTTCAGGATTTGAAACAGCTCAACTGGAATTCCATCACCTCCACTAGCTTTGTTCGTAGCGATGCTTTCCAAGGCCCACTGGACTTCACATTCCAGGATGTCTCAGATTGATTTTATTCTTTGCAGCCAAAGATGGAGAAGCTCTATACAGTCAGCAAAAACAAGACCAGGAGCTAACTGTGGCTTAGACCATGAACTCCTTATTACCAAATTCAGACTTAAATTGAAGAAAGCAGGGAAAACCTCTAGACCACTCAGGTATGACCTAAATCAAATCCCTTATGATTATACAGTGGAAGTGAGAAATAGATTTAAGGGCATAGATCTGATAGATAGAGTGCCTGATAAACTATGGACTGTGGTTTGTGACGTTGTACAGGAGACAGGGATCAAGACCATCCCCATGGAAAAGAAATGCAAAAAAGCCAAATGGCTGTCTGGGGAGGCCTTACAAATAGCTGTGAAAAGAAGAGAGGTGAAAAGAAGAGAGGTGAAAAGCAATGGAGAAAAGCAAATATATAAGCATCTGAATGCAGAGTTCCAAAGAATAGCAAGCAGAGATAAGAAAGCCTTCTTCAGCAATCAGTGCAAAGAAATAGAGGAAAAGAACAGAATGGGAAAGACTAGAGATCTCTTCAAGAAAATTAGAGATACCAAGGGAACATTTCATGCAAAGATAGGCTCAGTAAATGACAGAAATGGTCTGGACCCAACAGAAGCAGAAGATATTAAGAAGAGGTGGCAAGAATACACAGAAGAACTGTACAAAACAGATCTTCACGACCCAGATAATCACGATGGTGTGATCACTCATCTAGAGCCAGACATCCTGGAATATGAAGTCAAGTGGGCCTTAGAAAGCATCACTATGAACAAAGCTAGTGGAGGTGATGGAATTCCAGTTGAGCTATTTCAAATCCTGAAAGATGATGCTGTGAAAGTGCTGCACTCAATATGCCAGCAAATTTAGAAAACTCAGCAGTGGCCACAGGACTGGAAAAGGTCAGTTTTCATTCCAATCCCTAAGAAAGGCAATGCCAAAGAATGTTCAAACCATTCAGGTATAACTTAAGTCAAATCCCTTATGACTATGTTAGGTAGTTAGAATAGGAAACAGGAGTCCAAAATGGCGGTGGCTAAAAGACAGGGAAGGGAAAAGCCTGAGAAAATAGAACAAAGGAAGGTCAAAGGAAGGTCAGAGTATTGTAGTGAGGACATCAGGCAGAACAGCAATTTACATAGGACAGGGCCAGGGGGAGAAAAAAAAACAAACATAAAAAGAGGAGCCCTCCCCTCTTCAGGGTGTGGGCCACTGCTGAGGGCAAGGGTTCAGGCCATGGAATGCAGCCTGGCTAGGTTTTGCCTGCGGGGTGAATTCATATGCTGATGATGGGGAGGCTCATCCCAACCACTGGGGAACCACCCACTCCTCCATCTTTAGACAGTGCCTTAGAGCAGCCCTGCCACCTCTGGATGTGTCTTTTGGCTTATAGATTGGGGATTCAGGTTTGCTTGAATTGGACTCGTCATCTTGGACCCAATCCGTTTTAATCAGTTTACATTATGCCCTTGCTCTATGTCATTCTGTCAAAGGTTGTGCTCTGCCCCCTTCCCTCCTGTTTCATGCTCTTTTCCTCAGCCCCATCCGGGCCCACAATGCTGCCTCTGCAATCTTCTGGAGGGGCAACCAGAAGATCGCTGGCCCCTCGGAGGGAAATACTGTGCGATATCCAACCCCTCTAGACATTCAGGCCTTCATCTTCCATGTTCCTACAACATGTACACCACCAGCATCTCCCAGGGGACCCGCTAGGGCGGGCAACGGGCACACAATGCCTGTCCATCGGTCGGCATCCCCTCAAAGGCAACTGGGCTTCCAGGGATAATGTCTGCCACTTTGGGAGTTAGCCCTGCAGGCCGTTTGAGCCCAAACCCTTACCACCCTTCTCCTAAAGTTACAAACATACCCCTGGATCAAATCTCCACTCCACTTTTATGGAACATCTGGTCTGTTGCCTCTTAACAATTTGTTCTTAAGCCAATTTCTAACTCCTACAATCAGGACCCTGTTCCCTTGTAGGCTCCACCCAGGCTATTATTAACATACCTTAATGCCCCAACACACCAGATAACCTCTCCTTTGTCATTACTCATGTTATCACCTAAAGTGGGTCTATGACAACGAAACTTACCATTGGAGACACCCTAGCCTGCTCTTGTGGAGGACTAGGGGAAGAAATCAGTGACTTGCAGTCTCTTAGGGCCATAAGAGGACAAGGCTTGTGACTGTTTCACTGTTTCCCAGCCTCAGAGCACAGGCTTGGATTGCTTTACATCATGGTATCTATTCCCTCCATGGTGGACCAACCAGCAATGAGTTAAGATTACAACCCCTTAATCCTACCCAGCACTGGTCATGCTGGAGACCTTGGGGATGCCCAACTCCAGCCCGGGGGTCCCAGGAGGTCAACCTGCCTTAACCTGCCTAGGGATCTTGGTCCTGGTCCTCAAAAGGTTGTCATGCCTCAACCTGCTCAGGGATCTGCCAGTCCAGGGGTCCCAGGAAGCCGTCATGCCTCGACCTGCCTGGGGATTCGATCTCTAGGAGGCTATCACGCCTTAGCCTGCCCGGGGATCTGCACCCTGACCCAGGGACGCCTGGCTCTCTGGCTGCAACAGTGACTGGGTAGAATAAGCTTCAGAAAGACTCACTCTTAAGGAAGTCCACCCATGGAAATATAAGGAAGCCTATTACTTATGGGACTGTGCCTAGTCTCAGCAATAACTCAGGAGCCCGACGAGAACCCCATTGCCTTTCTGGAAAGGCTAAAAGAGGCCCTCCTAAAGTTTACCAATCTGGACTTAGACTCTTACGAGGGACAGGTGATTTTAAAGGACAAATTCCTGTCCCAATGTGTGTCAGATATCAGAATTAAGTTACAACAGCTAGAGCAGCCAAACCCTGCTTCCTCTTTAGATGAGATGGTCCACACAGCCACCAATACTTTTTTATAACAGAAAACAGGAGAAGGAGGCCAAGGCCCAGGAAAGGGAGAAAAGGAAAGAGACAAGGCATGCCCAGATGCTGGCCACCCAGCAAGGGAGCCCTATGGCAAACCCCGAGTCCTTGAAGGACAAGGCACAAGGCAAATGACTAACCTGTAGACAGGAGGGGCATTGAGCCAAAGAGTGTCCAAACCATGATAAGTCTCCTAAAACAGCTTGCTACAAATGCCATCAACTGGGACATTGGGTGGCACTCTGCCCTTGGGACCCAAGAACCTCAAGGTCAAGTGCGAAGCCTTCCTTCACGATGGTTCAACAGGAACGAAGCGGCCCGCTCCAGCCAGCCCGCCTGTCACAGATAACCATCACGGGGCTGGAGCCAAGGGTGCAACTGGATGTGGCCAGTAGGTCCGAATTTCTTGGTTGACACGGAGGCTACCTACTCTGTCTTGATCTTCTACTCCGGAGCCTTCTCCTCCCACACCTGTACCATTTTGGGTGCTACAGGAAAAATAACTACTAAAAGATTCACCCAAGCACTTCTTTGTTGCTGGGATGGACAAATATTTTCCTACCAGTTTCTGGTGGTCCCTGAGTGTCCAACTCCCTTATTGGGAAGAGACATACTTACTAAACTGGGGACCACCCTTGTGATGGGAAGCTTTTCAGCCCCTAGAGCCCTATAGCTTCTGGTTACTACTGAAGAACCCATTATACTTTCTCCAATAGAGAGGGACCAAAAACTATGGGAGGGCAAAATTAACCCCCAGGCATGGGACCAGGGGATTCCTGGATGAGCCCACCAAGCTGAACTGGTCATCACTGTCCTCCAAGATCCCATTCGGTTTCCTAACGGGAAACAATATCTCCTCAGAAGAGAGGCTTGGGAGGGACTATAGCCTTTAATAAATAAATTCCTTGTTTGTGGGCTACTGGTCCCCACCAATTTGCCATGTAACACCCCAATCCTCTCAGTAAAGAAAAAGGACAGAATCTGGTTAATGGTTCAAGATTTCCAGATCATCAACAAAGCTGTAGTCCCCCTCCATCCCACAGTACCCAATCCCTAGGTAATCTTGGGAGAAACCCCACCCAGTGCCAAGTGGTTCACAGTCTTGGACCTCAAAGATGCTTTTTTTTTTTTTGCATACCATTGGCTAAAGAATCCCAATATCTTTTTGCCTTTGAGTGGAAGGCCCCAGGAGAAAAACACCAACAGATGACTTGGACACTATTACCTCAGGGATTCAGAGATAGCTCCCACCTGTTTGGATAGGCCCTTAGCCGGGATCTCCTAGAACTGGACATAGATGACCTACTAATCTGCTCTCCAGATGAGAAAAGTGCCTAACAACATGCAATTCAGGTTCTAAACTTCTTGGCAGAAAGGGGGTATAAAGTCTCCCGTGCTAAGGCACAGATGGTCGAGACAAAGGTCACTTACCTGGGAGTTCAGATTACACACGGGTCCAGGAGGCTGTCCTCTGATCGGGTACAAGAAATCCTCCAGTTGTCCTCCCCCACAACTCAAAAACAATTGCGAGCTTTCCTGGGGCTAACTGGGTAGTGTAGAATCTGGATACCCAACTATAGTCTAATTGCCCAGCCCTTATATGAAAGCTTAAAGGGACAGGATGATTCAATCCCACTGATGTGGGGAACTCCTCCAAAGAAGGCAGAGGCTACACTAAAACAGGCCTTAACTCAGGCACCTGCCTTGAGGTTGCCAGACCCAGAAAAAGCATTCCAACTTTACGTCCATGAAAGAGAGGGAGTAGCCTTGGGAGTGTTAACTCAAAAGTTGGGATCTGAGTCCAGCCTGTAGTTTACTTATCCAAGAGGCTCAATCCAATGACCCGAGGCTGGCCACCCCCTGCCTTCGAAATATTGCGGCTATTGCAATCATGATAGAATATGCTTTAACTCTCCTTTGGGGGCAAACTAACTATTTTTACCAGCCACCAAGTGAAACAATGCCTAAATGGGAGAAGCCATTTATGGATGTCTGATCAAAGAATCCTTAGATATCAAGTAATGCTGATGGAAAACCCAGGCCTCAGTATATCCCCTTGTGAGGTTCTTAACCCAGCCACCCTCCTGCCTACCCCCAAGGGCTCTCTCCCCTTTCACTGTTGCCTAGAAATCTTGGACCACTGGACAAAACCCCGAGAGGGATTGTCAGAAGATCCTCTGACCAATCCTGAGGAAATCTGGTACACTGATGGAAGCAGCTTTGTCTTGGATGGAAAAAGAAGAGCCGGGTATGCAGTAGTCTCCAATTTTGAGACCATAGAGGCTAAGCCTCTGCCACCAGGTACTTCAGCCCAATTAGCTGAGCTCATAGCCCTGACTCAAGCTTTAGAGCTGGGAAAAGGAAAAAGAATAGCCATTTACACTGACTCCAAGTATGCCTTTCTGGTGCTACATACACATGCAGCTATCTGAAACTAAAGGGGCCGCTTGACCACCGAAGAGTCCTCAATCAAATATGGTGATCAAATTCTTCGACTCTTGGAGACAGTCCATCTGCCCACTGAGGTTTCAGTCTCCCACTGTAAAGGACACTGAAAAGGGAGCACGGAAGTGGCACGAGGGAACCAAGCAGCTGATCAGGCAGCTAAGAGAGCAGCATTACAGAACCATGACCTAATAGGGGTTGCCACCTTAGTTCCACAGACTAATTTGCTAGAAACTCCTTCCTATACTGAAGGTGAGACTCTTAAAGCCAAGAGCGAGGGCTTTCAAGATCATATGGGGTGGCTCCAAAAGGAGGGACTCCTTTTTCTGCCTGGGAACCTCCAAAGGAAGTTGGTTAATTCCTTACATGCCACCACTCATTTAGGGCAAAAGGCCCTCCAAAGATTACTAGAAAGGTCCTTCAGAGGAACAGGCCTCCAAACAACTATCAGACAGGTGGTCTCCTCTTGTCCCACTTGCCAATTAAACAACCCCCAAGGAGCTTGAAGACCCCAGCTGGCCCAGCCCATCCAACGACGTGGGACCTACCCAGGAGAGGACTGGCAGGTGGACTTCACCCAGATGCCAGTTTCTCAAGGGTATAAATACCTATTAGTCATGATAGATGCATTCACAGGATGGATTGAACGCTTTCCCACCCGGACTGAGAAGGCTGAGGAGGTGATATAAAAACTGCTTCATGAAATCATTCCAAGATTTGGTCTGCCCAGGTCATTACAAAGTGACAATGGGACATCATTTACTTCCAAGGTCACCCAAGGTGTCTCTAAAGCACTGAGCATTGCTTATTATCTCCATTGTGCCTGGAGGCCTCAATCTTCGGGAAAAGTAGAAAGAGCCGATTAATTCTTAAAATCAACGACAAAAAAGATAACCCAGGAGACCTCCCTGGGATGGAAGGAGGCTTTACCAATAGCTCTCCTCTGCACCCGCATTGCCCCTAAGGAACAGTTTGGTCTTAGCCCTTATGAGATGCTATACAGGAGATCTTTTGTTTATGTCAATGACCTCTTCCTAGATCCAGAGGTTCAGACCTTCCAGTCTTACACCATGGCCATTGGGCAATTCCAACAGGGTATACGCTTGTGGGGTATAAACCAGGACCCCAAAGATTCTAAGGAGTCACCACTATATGCTCCAGGGACTCAAGTCCTAATTAAAGTCTGAACAGATGGGTCCCCAGAAGCTCAACTCCAGCCCACATGGAAGGGCCCCTACCCTGTAATACTTTCTACCCCCACAGCAGTCAAGGTGCCAGGACACGACTCCTGGATTCACTACTCACGAGTCAAGCCGTAAAAAAAACCAGAAGAAGACACTCAATACACCTGTGAGCCCCTGGGAGATCTCAGATACCAATTCAGGCTACAAATGAGTGCCGTTCTAATGAACACCCCCAAAATCAATACACCTGTGAGCCCCTGGGAGAGCTCAGATACCTATTCAGAAGTACAAATGAGTGCCATCCTAATGAACACCCACAAAATCTAGTTTCTGGGGGTAAGGTTTCTCAGAATAGCTCTAAAGAGCCAACACAGCTTGGTAGGGACCGTACTCCAAAACAGGCAGGAAATAAATCTTCTGATCCCCAAACAAGGAGGGACTTGAGCCATCCTGGAGCTGGGAATTTGAAATTGGCTAATGCCCCACTAGTCCTTGTTATACCGTATTGATGCTGCTTATGATTATTCCGTGTATTATCAATTGTCTAACCTGTTTTGTCTCTGCCCAGGTCGACAAGCTACAACACACAGTGCCAGTTCAACAAAGATATAAAACTCCAGCCGACCACGGAAAACATCACACACCCTTAGGTGGACACCGCTATAAGGACTCTGAGGCCTGAGGCTAGCAAGAGGGGGAGGCCCAATAACCGCTCGCCGTCCCAGTTCAGCAGGAAATAAGCAGAAAGACCTCGACGCCCCTATTCCCAAAGAGTTGGGCCTCCCATCTCTTGAGGGGGAAGGTTAGGTAGTTAGAATAGGAAACAGGAGTCCAGAATGGAAGTGGCTAAAAGACAAGGAAGGGAAAAGCCCACAAAACTGGAACAAAGAAATGACAAAGGAAGGTCCGAGGACCAGAGTGAGGACCTCAGGAAGAACAAACAGCACCCCTGGCTAGCCAGGGGGAGGAAAAACGTATAAAAGGGGGAGCCAAAGGGCCATGGCGCCCTCTCCCGCGCGTGCTGGAGCGCTCCCCCACTCTCTTCTCTTCACGTCTTTGGGTCGGCATGTCCTCACGCCTCGAGAATGGATTATCCTGTTATTTTCTTAAAAAAAAAAAAAAATAGAGCTGTAACACGGAGCGGTAACACTGATTTGTCTGAGAGCTATAGCACCATCTGTCCAAGACCCAGAAGCTGTGACGCGCCGAGGGCTTTAACGTCTGTCACTCCAAATCTTTGTTGTGATGAGACAGAACCCAGGAGCATACACTCGCCTGACAATGACACCGTGTAAGTGACAGATTCAAGGAATTAGATCTGATAGAGTGCCTGAAGAACTCTAGACAGAGGTTCATGACCTTGTACAGGAGGCAGTGATCAAGACTGTCCCCAAGAAAAAGAAATGCAAAAAGGCAAAATGGTTGACTGAGAAGGCCTTACAAATAGCTGGGGAAAAAAGAGGAGTGAAAGGCAAAGGGGAAAAGGAAAGATATACTCATCTGAATGCAGAGTTCCAAAAACTAGCAAGGAGAGGCAAGAAAGCCTTCCTCAGTGATCAATGCAAAGAAACAGAGGAAAACAACAGAATGGGAAAGACTAGAGACCTCTTCAGGAAAACTAGAGAGACCAAGGGAACATTTCATGCAAAGATGGGCTCAATAAAGGACAGAAAATGTATGGACCTAACAGAACCAGAAGATATTAAACAGAGGTGGCAAGAATACACAGAAGAACTATACAAAACAGATTTTCATGACCCAGATAATGACGATGGTGTGATCACTCACCTAGAGCCAGACATCCTGGAAGGCAAAGTCAAGTGGGCCTTAGGAAGCATCACTATGAACAAGGCTAGTGGAGGTAATGGAATTCCAGTTGAGCTATTTAAAACCCTAAATGATGATGTTGTTAAAATGCTGCACTCGGTATGCCAGCAAATTGGAAAACTCAGCAGTGGCCACAGGACTGGAAAAGGTCCATTTTCATTCTAGTCCCAAAGAAGGCAAATGCCAAAGAATGTTCAAACTACTGCGCAATTGTACTCATCTCACACACTAGCAAAGTAATACTCAAAATTCTCCAAGCCAGGCTTCAACAATAGGTGAACCATGAACTTTCAGATGTTCAAGCTGGATTTAGAAAAGGCAGAGGAACCAGAGATCAAATTGCCGACATCCATTGGATCATTGAAAAGGCAAGAAAATTCCAGAAAAACATCTACTTGTGCCTTATTGATTCCACCAAAGCTTGTGACTGTGTAGATCATAAGAAACTGTGGAAAATTCTTAAAGAGATGGGAATACCAGATCACCTTACCTGCCTCTTGAGAAATCTGTGTGCAGGTCAAGAAGAAACAGTAAGAACTGGACATGGAACAACAGACTGTTTCCAAATTGGGAAAAGAGTTCGCCAAGGCTGTATATTGTCACCCTGCTTATTTAACTCATATGCACAATACATCACATGAAATACCAAGCTGGATGAAGCCAAAGGTGGAATCAAGATTGCCAGAAGAAATATCAATAAACTCAGATATGTAGATGACATCACCCTTATGGCAGAAAGTGAAGAGGAACTGAGGAACTTCTTGATGAAGGTGAAAGGGGAGAGTGAAAAATCTGGCTTAAAACTCAACATTCGGAAGATTAAGATCATGGCATCTGGTCGCATCACTTCATGGCAAATAGATGGGGAAACAGTGGAAACAGTGACAGACGTTATTTTCTTGAGCTGCAAAATCACTGCAGATGGTGACTGCAGCCATGAAATTAAAAGACATTTGCTCCTTGGAAGAAAAGTTATGACCAACCTAGACAGCATAATAAATAAAATGCAGAGACATTACTTTGCCAGCAAAGGTCAGTCTAGTCAAAGCTATGGTTTTTCCAGTAGTTACGTATGGATGTGAGAGTTGGATCATAAAGAAAGCTGAGCGCAAAAGAATTGATGCTTTGGAACTCTGGTATTGGAGAAGACTCTTGAGAGTCCCCTGGATAGCAAGCAGATCCAACCAGTTCATCCTAAAGGAAATCAGTCCTGAATATTCATTGGAAGGACTGATGCTGAAGCTGAAATTCCAATACTTGGGCCACTTGATGCAAAGTACTGACTCACTGGAAAGGACCCTGATGCTGGGAAAGATTGAAGGCAGGAGGAGAAGGGGATAACAGAGGATGAGATGGTTGGATGGCATCAGGGACTCAATGGACATGAGTTTGAGCAAGCTCCAGGAGTTGGTGATGGACAGGGAAGCCTGGCGTGCTGCAGTCCATAGGGTTGCTTAGAGCCGGACACGATTGAGCGACTGAGATCAGTCAACAATTCAGTTAGGTTAAATACCGTTAAGAACACAGAATTGGGAATTACCTGACTTGGAAAGAAAGTGTTTACCCAGTCATTAGAATTGCTCACTTTCTCAACATCTGGGAATGCACTACTAAGACTTAAGTGATTAATATACCACTTGCTCTTGCATTTAGAGGGTGCCTGGTCTAAGGAGTTAAGATGAAGGGTAAAAATGACAATTCCATAAAAATGAAGATATGATCAAAGACCCGTGTATTGATGACTGGTGAATAGAGAGATAAATGATTCTGAACTATTACATATAGGTTTGTTAGCAATTTAATCGTATATATGGATATGCGTGTTACTTCTGAATATTTTTTTTGCTATAAATTCTGTAAAATACCTGCTCTAGAACTTTTTTCCACTTTTTTCAATGAAATGTATTTCAATATATTAAGCAAAAGAAGACTTGAGTAGCCAAACAAAATTTATCGTCTCTCTGGGGCTTCCCTGGTGGCTCAGATGGTAAAGAATCTACCTGCAATGCAGGAGACGACCTAGGTTCCATCCCTGGGTCAGATCCCCTGGAGAAGGGAATGACTACCCACTCCATTATTCTTGAAAAATCCCATGGACAGAGGAGCCTGATGGGCTACAGTCCATAGGATCGCAAAGAGTTGGACATGGCTGAGCAAATAAGCACTTGTAATTAATTCCAAGTTGTATTGAAACATTGCATTCCAATTATGTTTATAAACATTCCACTATTTCCCTATCTATCTCCCACGAAGTGATGGGACCAGATGCCATGATCTTTGTTTTCTGAATGTTGAGCTTTAAGCCAACTTTTTCACTCTCCTCTTTCACTTTCATCAAGAGGCTTTTTAGTTCCTCTTCACTTTCTGCCATAAGGGTGGTGTCATCTGCATCTCTGAGGTTATTGATATTTCTCCCAGCAATCTTGATTCCAGCTTTTCTTCCAACCCAGCGTTTCTCATGATGTACTCTGCATAGAAGTTAAATAAGCAGGGTGACATTATACAGCCTTGACGTACTCCTTTTCCTATTTGGCACCAGTCTGTTGTTCCATATCCAGTTCTAACTGTTGCTTCCTGACCTGCATACAGGTTTCTCAAGAGGCAGGTCAGGTGGTCTGGTATTCCCATCTCTTTCAGAATTTTCCACAGTGTATTGTGATCCACACAGTCAAAGGCTTTGGCATAGTCAAGAAAGCAGAAATAGATGTTTTTCTGGAACTCTCTTGCTTTCTCCATGATCCAGCAGAAGTTGGCAATTTGATCTCTGGTTCCTCTGCCTTTTCTAAAACCAGCTTAAACATCTGGAAGTTCACAGTTCATGTATTGCTGAAGCCCGGCTTGGAGAATTTTGAGCATTACTTTACTAGTGTGTGAAATGAGTGCAATTGTGCGGTAGTTTGAGCATTCTTTGGCATTGCCTTTCTTTGGGATTGGAATGAAAACTGACCTTTCCCATCACTTCATGGGAAATAGATGGGGAAACAGTGGAAACAGTGTCAGATTTTATTTTTTGGGTTCCAAAATCACTGCAGATGGTGATTGCAGCCATAAAATCAAAAGACGCTTACTCCTTGGAAGGAAAGTTATGACCAACCTAGATAGTATATTCAAAAGCAGAGACATTACTTTGCCGACTAAGGTCCGTCTAGTCAAGGCTATGGTTTTTCCTGTGGTTATGTATGGATATGAGAGTTGGACTGTGAAGAAATCTGAGTGCCAAAGAATTGATGCTTTTGAACTGTGGTGTTGGAGAAGACTCTTGAGAGTCCCTTGGACTGCAAGGAGATCCAACCAGTCCATTCTGAAGGAGATCAGTCCTGGGATTTCTTGGAAGGAATGATGCTAAAGCTGAAACTCCAATACTTTGGCCACCTCATGCGAAGAGTTGACTCATTGGAAAAGACTCTGACGCTGGGAGGGACTGGGGGCAGGAGGAGAAGGGGACGACAGAGGATGAGATGGCTGGATGGCATCACCAACTCGATGGGCGTGAGTTTGAGTGAACTCCTGGAGTTGGTGTTGGACAGGGTGGCCTGGCGTGCTGCGATTCACGGGGTCACAAAGAGTCGGACACGACTGAGCGACTGAACTGAACTGAACTGAAACATTGATTTGATAGAATTGGAATAGTATATCAACTTCTAAGAAAGAAGAGTTACTCCCAATACAGTGAAGCTGTTTTCTCAAATTCAGGCAGTACTATCTTTCATGTATCAATGCTGTTATGTGCTTGATTTACAGCAGAATCCACTACATGTTTCCCTAAAGTTAGTCTAAGTTTAATATTCGATGCTGAAAAAAGAAAACAAGTATAGTGTGCGCTGTTAGGCTATGCAGATAGGGTCAGGGGGGAGAAAGACACTTTTCCTTGGGGAGGAAAGAAATAAAGAGTGCACAGGCTCATTGTCAGGGAATGACTTTAGGAAGGTGTCCCAGTGAAAAAGGGAGATGAACTGAATTTTCTTAAAAGCACGCATCCTTTTAGGGGTACAACACTGACTGAAACCGCCCATCCTGGTCAGGCACCATAGTAACCGTTTGCATGAGTTGTTTTAGGACAAAAGACCCTGGTAAAGAACATGGAGCTAACAAGCCACCACCCACCAGAAGAGATCAGGAAAGGTCAAAAAATCCTCCTCGCTGCCATCCATCTTGGCTGAGCAATACGTGCACCACCAGGAAGGGCTCTGAGTCAGAAGGATTGGTCAGAGACAACCCGGAAACCAATCCCATCACCATAAAATCTGAAACTGCGAACCACGTGGCAGAGCTGTTCTCCTGGGTTCCCTTACCCTGCTGCTCTCCACCCACGCACTCCTTCCCAATAAAATCTCTCACTTTGTCAGCCCAAGTGTCTCCTCGGATCATTCATTTCCGAGTGTTAGATAAAGCCCAGTTTCGGGCCCTGGAAGTGGTCCCCCTTCCTGCAGCATACCTACGTCTGGTTAGTGTGTTATACCCCTTAGGACACTCCTCAGGACTCCAGTCTGAAACTTTGAGGCATTTTTCAGCCATGATTTCTTTGGGTACTTTTCCAGTCTCTCTTTCTAGGACTCCAATGACTTAAATGTTAGAACTCTTGATTATAGTCCAACAGGTCTTTGTGGCTCTTTTTTTTTTTTTTTCCTCAGTTCAGATTGGGTACTTTATATTGTTCTTTTAATCCACTGATTATTTCCTCTGTCACCTCCATTCTGCTGTGGAATCCTTCCACTGAGCTTCTTATTTTGGTAATTGTATTTTTCAGTTCTAAAATTTTATTTTAGTGACAACCTAGAGCAAATGGACAACTTTCTAGAAACATACAGCCCACCAAAACTGAATCAAGAAGAAACAGGTGATTTGAACAGACCAGTCCCTAGAGGTGAAAGTGCATCTGTAATAATAATTTTTTTAAACTCCTAACAAAAGTCCAGACCAGGTGGTTTCACAGGCCAATTCTACCAAACAAACAAAAAAGAACTTACGCCAATTCTTCTCAAACTTTTCCAAAAGACTGAAGAGGAGGGAATACTCTCAAAGACAGTCTGTGAAGCCACCATCAATCTGATACCAAAACTAGAAAAGATACCACCAAAAAAAGAAAATTATAGGCTAATATTTTTGATGAATATAGATGTAAAAATTCTCAACAAAATATTAGCAAATCAAATCCAACAATTCACAAAAAAGATCATATACTATGAACAAGTGGAATTCATCCCAAATTCACAAGGGTGGTTCAACATTTGGAAATCAATCAATGTTACACACCACATTAACAAAAGTCAAAAACTAAGTGATCATCTCAATAGATGCAGAAAAAGCATTTGACTAAATTCAACATCCATTCATGATTAAAAAAAAAACCTCTTACCAAAGTGGGACCAGAGGGAACATATCTCAACATAATAAAAACTATTTATGACAAACCCACAACTGGTATATTACTCAGCTGTGAAAACCTAAAAACCTTCCTGCTAAAATCTGGACCGAGACTAGAATGTCCACTCTCACCACTTCTATTCAGCGTGGTATTTGCCGGGAGCCAGCACACGAGATCCCACCCATGACAAGGTCATGAGAAGACCTGACAAGCAAGGCAGATCAGGACTCCAGAGATTTAGAAAAGCTGCCCCGGCGCTCACCTTAAAGATGATACCTATCTTTCTGATGCTTACTATACTAGTTCAGTTCAGTTCAGTTCAGTCGCCAACTCGACTGCTCCCTAATTTCTGTGACACAGGCAGAAGGCCTTCCCTGATCTCTTTCCAAACAAAATCAACTTAAAACTTTAATCAGTATGTCTCCAGGACAGTGGCCTCCTATAAGATTATCCGGGATGAAAAGACTATTTCAATCTAAACCCCTTTTTGCTAGCATTTTAGTTTGTTTGACAAATGTGTTAATGCTCTTGGTACTAATGCACATGACTGTTCACAACACCTTAATCATAAACAGCATAAAGAACCTGAACACACAAAAGGCCCTAATAGGCACAGAGCACTGCGGGGGGTGAGGAAGCCCTATTCAGTTCAGTTCAGTTCAGTTCAGTCGCTCAGTCGTGTCCGACTCTTTGCGACCCCATGAATCACAGCACGCCAGGCCTCCCTGTCCATCACCAACTCCCAGAGTTCACCAGATTCACGTCCATTGAGTCGGTGATGCCATCCAGCCATCTCATCCTCTGTCGTCCCCTTCCCCTCCTGCCCGCAATCCCTCCCAGCATCAGAGTCTTTTCCAATGAGTCAACTCTTCGCATGAGGTGGCCAAAGTACTGGAGTTTCAGCTTTAGCATCATTCCTTCCAAAGAAATCCCAGGACTGATCTCCTTCAGAATGGACTGGTTGGATCTCCTTGCAGTCCAAGGGACTCTCAAGAGTCTTCTCCAACACCACAGTTCAAAAGCATCAGTTCTTTGGTGCTCAGCCTTCTTCACAGTCCAACTCTCACATCCATACATGACCACAGGAAAAACCATAGCCTTGACTAGACGGACCTTAGTCGGCAAAGTAATGTCTCTGCTTTTGAATATGCTATCTAGGGTGGTCATAACTTTCCTTCCAAGGAGTAAGTGACTTTTAATTTCATGGCTGCAATCACCATCTGCAGTGATTTTGGAGCCCCCAAAAATAAAGTCTGACATTGTTTCCACTGTTTCCCCATCTATTTCCCAGGAAGTGATGGGACCGGATGCCATGATCTTAGTTTTCTGAATGCTGAGCTTTAAGCCAACTTTTTCACTTTCCTCTTTCACTTTCATCAAGAGGCTTTTTAGATCCTCTTCACTTTCTGCCACAAGGGTGGTGTCATCTGCATATCTGAGGTTTTGATATTTTCCCGGCAATCTTGATTCAGCTTGTGCTTCATCCAGCCCAGCGTTTCTCATGATGTACTCTGCATAGAAGTTAAATAAGCAGGGTGACGTACTCCTTTTCCTATTTGGAACCAGTCTGTTGTTCCATGTCCAGTTCTAACTGTTGCTTCCTGACCTGCATACAGGTTTCTCAAGAGGCAGGTCAGGTGGTCTGGTATGCCCATCTCTTTCAGAATTTTCCACAGTTGATTGTGATCCACACAGTCAAAGGCTTTGGCATAGTCAAGAAATAGATGTTTTTCTGGAACTCTCTTGCTTTTTCCATGATCCAGTGGATGCTGGCAATTTGATCTCTGGTTCCTCTGCCTTTTCTAAAACCAGCTTGAACATGTGGAAGTTCACGGTTCAAGTATTGCTGAAGCCTGGCTTGGAGAATTTTGGGCATTACTTTACTAGCGTGTGAGATGAATGCAATTGCGCGGTAGTTTGAGCATTCTTTGTCATTGCCTTTCTCTGGGATTGGAACGAAGCCCTATTAGAGAACATAAAAAATATTATTCTATGAAGTTGTTACTGGATCAATGCTTGCTTGCTGTGTTTTTGCTCTTAATGTGCTGACGTTGTACAATGAGAACTATTGTTAATATAGTTAACGAATTTAGAAGATGAGAGTTTAGCCCTAGTGTGAAAACAATAAGACAATTGTTAATTTTAGCCAAGAGTACAAATTTAGCTGGTGACTTCTGCGAAAGAACTGATCTTTCTGTTACATTTCTACTATGTTGCAACCTGCTGTACCTTTACCCTATGTGACTGCAACTGTCTTTTGTTAACCTCAAGGCAAATGGAAAATAAAGAATAGATTCGGGAAAACAGGTTTTACATTCACCCAGCCTGCAGGAAAAGGTAAAAAATATCAATAGGCCCCAAGGCCAGAAGATAATGCACAAAAGACTCATAAACAAAGAAGTATGCAGAAAACATTCTAAGGTCAAACTGATGTAATGATAAACTAACTTTGGCTTGGTCATCCTTGACGTACAAACTCAGGGTATAAAAACTCCCTGAGAGAATAAAGTGACAGACCCTGCTTTAAACCTGAGCCTGGTCTCACTGTGCCGTCTCTCTCGCCAACGCCATCCATCCTGAGGGTATCCCTGGATCCTGCTGAGGCTGGACCCCAGCAGGTGTTAGAAGTCCTAGTTACAGCAATCAGAGAAGAAAAAGCAAGAAAAGTATCCAAATTGGAAGAGAAGTACAATTGTCACTATATGCAGTTGACATGATACTATATATAGAAAACTCTAAGAACTCCACACAAAACCTGCTATATCTAATAAACGAATCCAGCAAAGTAGGAGGATACAAGATTAACATTCAAAAAATTGGTTGCATTTCTTTCTAGTAACAGTGAAATATCAGAAAGGGAATGTTAAAAATTAATACCTTTTAAAAATAACACCAAAAAACAAAAACCCTAGGAGTAAACCTGACCAAGGAGGTGAAAGATTTATGTCCTGAGAACTATAAAACAGCAAAGAAAATTAAAGAGGATTCCAAGAAATTGAAAGATATCCCATGCTCTTGGATTGGAAGAATTAACATTGTTAAAATGGCACTATTGCCCAAAGCAATCTACAGAGTTAATGCGATCCCTAACAAAATATCTATGACAATTTTCACAGAACTAGAACAAATAATCCAAGTATTTATGTGAAACCATAAAAGACCCAGAATTGCCAAAGCAATCCTGGGGTAGCGGGGGAGAAAATGAAGCAGGAGGCATAACTCCCCCAGACATCAGAAAATACTGCCAAGCTAAGGTAATCAAAACAGTGTAGTATTGGTACAAAAACAGACATACAGATCAACAGAACAGGACCGAGATCACAGAAATAAACCCACATATCCATGGTCAATTTCTCTCGACAAAGGAGACAAGAATATAAAATGGGAAAAAGTCTTTTCAGCAATGGTGCTGGAAAAGTTGGACAGCTGCATGTAAATCGGTGAAGTTAGAATACACCCTCACACCATGCACAAAAATAAACTCAAAATGGCTTAAAGACTTGAACACAAGACATGATACCATAAAACTCCTAGAAGAGAGCATAGGCAAAACATTCTCTGACATAAATCACACCAATGTTTTCTTAGGGTCAGTCTCCAAAGGCAATAGAAATAAAAACAAAAGTAAATAGATGTGACGTAATCAAACTTATAAACTTTTGCACAGCAAAGGAAAACAAAAAGACAATCTCCAGAATGGGAGAAAATATTTGCAAATGATGCATCAGACAAGGGCTTAATCACCAAAATATATCAATACAAACAGCTCACACAAGTTAACACACACACACACACAAAACAATGCCATTGAAACACGAGGAGACGCCCTTAACAGAATTTCTCCAAAGGAGACATATAGATGGCCAGTAGGCATATGAAAAGATGTTCAACATCACTAATCATTAGAGAAATGCAAATCAAAAACTACAATGAGGTACTGTTAGCAGGAGAGTCTAGAGACCCTTCTTCCTGTGGGCCTTGGTTCTTAGTAAGGATGCAAAGAAGAATGTAAGGTCTTACCCACTGCAAGAAAGTTTGCTAACAGTAAGGAAAGAAAGAACTGGTTGTAAAGTTGGACACGACTGAGCAACGTGAGGACACACAAAGAAAGGACAAAGATAACCTCTCAAGACGGAAGCCCCGAGAGAGATGGGCCATGCCAAAAGAGGCAAATGGCCTTAGAGGGCTGAGATGCAGAGTTTTTAAGGCAGGGCCATTTGCATAATCCAGAGAGGACATTGATTGACAGCTACAGGTTGTATTAATACAACAAGATGCTCTCCTGCACATGTCCTTCCCATGCTTCTGCTGCTGCTGCATCGCTTCAGTCATGCCCGACTCTGTACGACCCCATAGACAGCAGCCCACCAGGCTGCCCCGTCCCTGGGATTTTCCAGGCAAGAACACTGGAATGGGTTGCCATTTCCTTCTCCAATGCATGAAAGTGAAGAGTCAAAGTGAAGTCGCTCAGTCGTGTCTGACTCTTCGCAACCCCATGGACTGCAGCCCACCAGGCTCCTCCGTCCATGGGATTTTCCAGGCAAGAGTACTGGAATGGGGTGCCAGCGCCTTCTCCAGTCCTTCCCATAATTCAGTCTAATAATATGTGTGTATTCAGGGACTATCTGTGAGCAGTTAATGAGTCTAATGGCTGCCCAAGGTTAGTTTAGCACAGGATAATGAGACGGAACCCACTCCAGTATTCTTGTCTGGAGAATCCCATGAACAGAGGAGCCTGGTGGGCTACAGTCCATAGGGTCACAAAGAGTTGGACACGACTGAGCAACTAACACACGGTGTGATTTGTGTGCCCATGGGCTAGAACAGGAAAAGTCCAGCCAGTCAGCGGATGGGAGTGTTTTACAGCCCCCTGACTATTTCTGGAGTACTTGTGGGGGCTTATTAGGCATGGAGTTGGTGAATTGTTTGATGGGATTAGGTAGCTATTAGATCCTTAGCTGAAAGGGTTGCTTCTGGTTGCTCTCAGCTAACTTCCTGCCTAATAGTATCCCCTCATGCTGGTCAGAATGGCCATCATTAAAAAGTCTACAAATTAAATGCTGGAGAAGGTGTGGAGAAAAGTGAACCCTCCGACACTATTAGTGGAAAACAGTGTGGAGGTTCCTCAGAAAACTAAAATTAGGTTCTAGTTTTAGATCAATTATCATATGATCCAGAAATCCCATTCCTGGGTGTATACCCAGACAAAACTTGAATTAAAAAATACCCATGAACCCCTAAGTTCACACTGGCTAAGACGTGGAAATATCCCAAATATCCATCGACCGAGGAAGAGATAAAGAGGCTGTGTCCTCTATATAACAGAGTATTCAGTTCAGTTGAGTTTAGTCACTCAGTCGTGTCCGACTTTTTGCAACCCCATGAATCGCAGCACGCCAGGCCTCCCTGTCCATCACCAACTCCCGGAGTAAACTCAGACTCACGTCCATCGAGTCCATGATGCCATCCAGCCATCTCACCCTCTGTCGTCCCCTTCTCCTCCTGCCCCCAAACCCTCCCAGCATCACAGTCTTTTCCAATGAGTCATCTCTTCACATGAGGTGGCCAAAGTACTGGAGTTTCAGCTTTAGCATCATTCCTTCCAAAGAAATCCCAGGGTTGAACTCCTTCAGAATGGACTGATTGGATCTCCTTGCAGTCCAAGGGACTCTCAAGAGTCTTCTCCAACACCACAGTTCAAAAGCATCAATTTTTCGGTGCTCAGCTTTCTTCACAGTCCAACTCTCACATCCATACATGACCACAGGAAAAACCATAGCTTGACTAGACGGACCTTAGTCGGCAAAGTAATGTCTCTGCTTTTGAATATGCTATCTAGGGTGGTCATAACTTTTCTTCCAAGGAGTAAGGGTCTTTTAATTTCATGGCTGTAATCACCATCTGCAGTGATTTTGGAGCCCAAAAAAATAAAGTCTGACACTTTTTCTACTGTTTCCCCATCTATTTCCCATGAAGTGATGGGACCAGATGCCATGATCTTCATTTTCTGAATGTTGAGCTTTAAGCCAACGTTTTCACTCTCCTCTCTCACTTTTATCAAGGGGCTTTTTAGTTCCTCTTCACTTTCCGCCATAAGGGTGGTGTCATCTGCATATCTGAGGTTATTGATATTTCTCCTGGCAATCTTGATTCCAGCTTGTGTTTCTTCCAGTCCAGCGTTTCTCATGACGTACTCTGCATAGAAGTTAAATAAGCAGGGTAACAATATACAGCCTTTTCCTATTTGGAACCAGTCTGTTGTTCCATGTCCAGTTCTAACTGTTGCTTCCTGACCTGCATACAGATTTCTCAAGAGGCAGGTTAGGTGGTCTGGTATTCCCATCTCTTTCAGAATTTTCCACAGTGTACTGTGATCCACACAGTCAAAGGCTTTGGCATAGCCAAGAAAGCAGAAATAGATGTTTTTCTGGAACTCTCTTGCTTTTTCGATGATCCAGCGGATGTTGGCAATTTGATCTCTGGTTCCTCTGCCTTTTCTAAAACCAGCTTGAACATCAGGGAGTTCACGGTTCACGTATTGCTGAAGCCTGGCTTGGAGAATTTTGAGCATTACTTTACTAGCATGTGAGATGAGTACAATTGTGTGGTAGTTTGAGCATTCTTTGGCATTGCCTTTCTTTGGGATTGGAATGAAAACTGACTTTTTCCAGTCCTGTGGCCACTGCTGAGTTTTCCAAACTTGCTGGCATATGGCGTGCAGCACTTTCACAGCATCATCTTTCAGGATTTGAAATAGCTCAACTGGAATTCCATCACCTCCACTAGCTTTGTTTGTAGTGATGCTTTCTAAGGCCCACTTGACTTCACATTCCAAGATGTCTGGCTCTAGATTAGTGATCACATCATCATGATTATCTGGGTCGTGAAGATCTTTTTTGTACAGTTCTTCTGTGTATTCTTTCCACCTCTTCTTAATATCTTCTGCTTCTGTTAGGTCTAGACCATTTCTGTCCTTTATCGAGCCCATCTTTGCATGAAATGTTCCCTTGGTATCTCTAATTTTCTTGAAGAGATCTCTAGTCTTTCCCATTTTGTTGTTTTCCTCTATTTCTTTGCATTGATCGCTGAAGGCTTTCTTATCTCTTCTTGCTATTCTTTGGAACTCTGCATTCAGATGCTTATATCTTTCCTTTTCTCCTTTTCTTTTGCCTCTCTTCTTTTCACAGCTATTTGTAAGGCCTCCCCAGACAGCCATTTTGCTTTTTTGCATTTCTTTTCTATGGGGATGGTCTTGATCCCTGTCTCCTGTACAATGTCACGAACCTCAGTCCATAGTTTATCAGGTACTCTATCTATCAGATCTAGACCCTTAAATCTATTTCTCACTTCCACTGTATAATCATGAGGGATTTGATTTAGGTCATACCTGAATGGTCTAGCGGTTTTCCCTACTGTCTTCAATTTAAGTCTGAATTTGGTAATAAGGAGTTCATGTCTGAGCCACAGTCGGCTCCCGGTCTTGTTTTTGTTGACTGCATAGAGCTTCTCCATCTTTGGCTGCAAAGAATATAATCAATCTGATTTCGGTGTTGACCATCTGGTGACGTCCACGTGTAGAGTCTTCTCTTGTGTTGTTGGAAGAGGGTGTTTGCTATGACCAGCGCATTTGTCATAAAAAAGAATGAAAGATTGCCTTTTGTGGCAACACGGGTGGATCTAGAGATTATCATACCAAGCGAAGTAAGTCAGAAAGAGAAAGACAAGCACCATCTGATATCACTTATACCTGGAAACTAAAACGTGGCATAGGACTTCCCTGGTAGTCTGGTGGTAAGACTCTGCCTGCCAATGCAGGGGGCACGGGTTTGATCCCTAGTCTGGGGAGATTCCAGGTGCCACGGGGCAACTAAGCCCAGCGGCCGCAGTTTCTGAGCCTGCTCTCTAGAGTCTGTGCTCTGCAACAAGAGCGGCCACCACAGTGAGAAGCCAGCGTATCACAACTAGAGAGTGGCCCCTATTCACTGCAGCTAGAGAAAGTCCACTCTCAGCAGTGAAGATCCAGTGCAGCCAAAGTTAGTTAGCTAATTAAAAAATTGAAACATAACAAACTCACAGAACATAGACTTGTGGTTGCCAAGAGGGGAGGGCGCTGGGGAAGGGAAGGACTGGGAGTTTGGGGTTAGCAGATGTAAACTATTCCATACAGAACAGATAAACAACAAGGTCTTACTGTACAGGAGGTCCTCCAGGGAACTATATTCAATATCCTGGGATAAACCATAGTGGAAAAGAATATTTTAAAATAATGTCTATATATGTATAACTGAGTCACTTTGCTGTACAGCAGAGATTGGCACAATATTGTAAATCAATTATACTTCAATAAAAAATTTTTTAAAAGAAACAAAAATAAACACAAGAAAATTTCCTTTTGGTTTTTCTTTGCATCTTCTATTCCTTTGCTGGGACTTTCTATTTCCTTGCTGAGTCTTTCTATCCTTTCATTCACTTCAAATGTGATAATCTTGTCTGCTTTCAAATACTTGTCAGATAATTCTAACATCTCCCTTATCTCAGTGTCAGCATTTATTAATTGTCTTTTTTCAGTCTGATGTCTTACTGGTTCTGGGTATGAAATTGAAGAAGTTGGAATCTGAACATTTTCACATTATGGTCGGACGTTCCAGATCTTATCCTGCTGGCTTTCTCTGATTCTGCTCTGGTGGGGAGGGGAGATTCTGCCAGTTGGGGACCGAAGTCCGAGTTCCTTACTTGGGCTCTGTTAACACCCAAAGGTGGGAGTGGCAGGGAGGCCTCACTGCTGCTGCCAATGGTGGGGCTTCCTTATATAAGGCCGTGTCCTGGCTGACAAGTATAAATGGATTTAGGCAAGCTCATTTGTCTCTGGCTCCTAATTTATTTTTATATGAGTTTGGAAATTTGAAAAACAAGCTGCATTCTGATACACCCCACATATAGAGGTGGATCCCTGTTGTAGCACCTGCTGGATTTAAACTTAGAAACTGAAGCTGAAAATAGGGAGCATGAAAAATAGCTTTGGCTTCTCTGGGTTTTCCTCACTCCTAAGAACTGTTTCCAGTCCATTTCTTCTCCTATATTTTCCTGTCCTCACTCAGCTTTGTCATGCCCTTTGTACCTTCCTTTCTCCTTGACTTGTGGGCTTTGTTATGGTTCCCTGCCTGCTATGATCCTGTTTGAGTTTTGGAAATCAGTTGCTGTGCCCTTTAGCCCTATTCCTTCAGGAAATTAGCCCCGAAGAAGAGAAAAGACACTTTTGTTGCAATTATGCAACAAAATTTCCTGCCACACAGATCTGGTAATGAGATTGCTTGCCTACACCTCCTTCCAGATTCACACCACTGGCAGTGAATTGGTAGCTTGTCAGGGGCTTCCCTGGTGGCTCAGTGGTAAAGAATTCACCTGCCAGTGCCTGCCAATGCAGGAGATGCAGGCTTGATCCCTGGGTTGGGAAGATCCTCTGGAGAAGGAAATAGCAACCCGCTCCACTATTATTGCCTGCAAAGTCCCAGGGACAGAGGAGCCAGGAGGGCTAAACAACAGCAGCAGTAGTCAGGATCCCACCTTCAGATCCAGACTTACCCAAATCCCCTTATACTTTATTCTCCAACAATCCCCCTATGACTGTGTGCTGTGTGTTTAGTCGCTCAGTTGCGTCCAACTCTTTTCAACCCCATAGACTGTAGCTGCCAGGCTCCTCTGTCCGTGGAGATTCTCCAGGTGAGAATACTGGAGTGGGTTGCATGCCCTCCTCCAGGGGATCTTCCTGACCCAGGGATCAGACCCAGGTCTCCCGCATTGCAGGCGGATTCTTTACCATCTGAGCCACCAGGGAGGCCCAGACTGTAGCTCCCTGAATATGCTGTGGCCTTTGAGGCCTTACATACAGTAAAAGTATAATTTATCTTAAACTTGGAAAAAGGAAAAATGCTGTTTGCCTCCCTAAGATCATGGCAGAGTAGTTTCAATAGGCCCACATGGCTCTCACAGGGTATTCTCAAATCCGACTTTGTGCTCCTATTTGGCCAACCACCCAGTACGGCCTGATCCCCAGTCTCATGGAGTCCACAGATTAGCGAGGAAAAGAAAATTAAAATAAATAACTGCACAAATGATTATTTTAAAACAATTATGATGAGTATCAGAAGGTAGTCAGTCAGTGCAGTCACTCAGTCGTGTCTGACTCTTTGCAACCCCATGGACTACAGTACACCAGGCCTCCCTGTACATTACCAACTCCCAAGCGTACTCAAACTCACTTCCATTGAGTCGGTGATGCCATCCAACCGAAAATAGTCTGTCACTATTTCCATTATTTGATTGCAGGGACAAATATCAATAACCTCGGATATGCAGATGACACCACCCTTATGGCAGAAAGCAAAGAAGCACTAAAGAGCCTTTTGATGAAAGTGAAAGACGAGAGTGACAAATTTGGCTTAAAATAACATTCAGAAAACTAAGATCATGGCATCCAGTTCCATAACTTCATAGCAAGTAGATGGGGAAACAATGGAAACAGTGACAGACTTTATTTTCCTGGGCTCCAAAATCACTGTAGATGGTGACTGCAGCCATGAAACTAAAAGACACTTGCTCCCCAGAAGAAAAGTTATGACACACCTAGACAGCATATTAAAAAGCAGAGACATTACTTTGGCGGCAAAGGTCCATCTAGTCAAAGCTATGGTCTTTCCAGTGGTCATGAATGGATGTGAGAGTTGGACCATAAAGAAAGGTGAGCACCAAAGAATTGATGCTTTTGAACTGTGGTGTTGGAGAAGACTCTTGAGAGTCCCTTGGTCTGCAAGGAGATCCAACTAGTCCATCCTAAAGGAAATCAGTCCTGAATATTCATTGGAAGGACTGATGCTGAAGCTAAAACTCCAATACTTTGGCCACTTGATGTGAAGTACTGACACATTGGAAAAGACCCTGATGCTGGGAAAGATTGAAGGCAGGAGAAAGGGATGACAAATGATGAGATGGTTGGATGGCATCACTGACTCTATGGACATGAGTTTGAGCAAGCTCCAGGAGTTGGTGATGGACAGGGAAGCCTGGTGTGCTGCAGTCCATGGGGTCACAAAGAGTAGGACAGGACTGAGCAACTGAACTGAACTGATTTAGGAGTAACCTGACCCTCACACAGCCCTGCACAGTTTTGTTTCCTAGCTGTAAGAGGACTTATCGGTACACCCTAAGATAAAAATGACCTACACACACACACTTGCATCCTTTTTTCCCTTCCCCTTCCCAAACCTCTAACTGCCTGTTTGAAATGACAAACTGCCTGTTTGTTGTCATATTAACAACACAGAATTAAGCTGATGACAAATTACCAAGAAAAAAAAACAAAATAAAAAACATTTACTATTGCATTTTAAAGGATGACGTAAAGCACTGGGGTGGGGGGAATCTCAAATGCTAACAATGTTTAAGTAGTGTCTAAATTTTTTCCAAATTTCCAATATGTCTATAATATACGTAATTTTAAAGGAAAAATAATTTTAAGAACAAATCTGTGAAAATGGAAGCCCACAGCTTCCAATGACCATCTGACCGTTCTTAATCTGATTTGGGGCAGATGCAGCAGTTGGAAAGGAAAGGTCTTTTGTTGGGGAAGGAAGAGATGGGCGGCGCAGGAAGAACGGTCCTCTGGTTATTTCTCTGTAGCGTCTCAGTCCTGTGGTACAAACCAAGTCAAATCAATGCATTAAGCGCCTCTTCCTGTCTGCTTGTCCCCAAAACGGAAAGACAGGCGTAGCGGGGCAAAACGGAACACCCTGGGCGCGGCTGCAGAGATGACGGTGGGACCGATCTGCAGAGGGCGCCCGGAATGGGGCCAGCCGCTCTGCCCGCCCAAGCGTCTCCCCAAGCACCCACTAAGCCTCTCCCAAGCCCCGCCCACCCGAATCCCCGCTCCGCCCCCGACCAGGCCCCGCCTCCGCCCGCCCAGCTTTGCTCCACCCACCGGAGTCACGTGGTGAGGCGCCTAGACTAGCCCGTAGCTGATGCAGTCGGGAGGTATTCATCATGGAGCTGGCCTCGCGAAGCTGTCCCGTGCCGCTGCTGCTGCTGCTGCTGCTGCTGCTTTTGGGCCTGAGCACGGGTAGGTTCGGGCAAAAGATGCTTCAGCGCCCGGTGCCTCCTTCTCTCCTCCAGGGATGAGAATCAGTTAGTGGGTTTGTGCTTTTTAAACCATATTCCTTTCCCCCTGTTTCAACCTTGTGGCATTATTTCGCTTTTGAAACTCACTGTTTTTTTAATTCGGAGTTATTTTTCTGCTTTTTTCTGACTCCGGGTATTCTGATGCTTCCTTTCTCCCCTGCGCGTAGTTAGAAGCAGTTTTGCAACATGTAAGGTTTGGAGAAGCTGATGATCAATGAAGTTTCCACTATCTAAGGGCCACCTCCCTCTTCCTGCCGTGATTGGCTGCAAAATGAGATTATAAAGTTGTTTTCAGCTGAAACACTCTGTCCAGAAGACTCTAAAAAATAATACCAAGAATGGGACACTTTATTGAGAGTAAGACTTTCTCCCTGTACCTCATCAGAACAGGCAAGATAATATCTTCCCTCATTGAAGTCCTTTTTGACAAAAACAAATTCGTGTTTAATATGATGGCTTGCAAGTTGATTTTCAGTCTTTTCTTCAAGCGAAATGACTCCTGATCTGAATCAAGAACTGAGAGTTCCAACTGGCCACAGATTTGTCTTGTGATCTGAGGCCAGTTGCTTAACTTGTTTTCCCTTCTGTAAAATGGGGATCATATGACTCTTGTGCTTCTGCCTGGGAACTATCCAATAGGTTGCCCATCAGATTCTAACAGTGGTCACTGGCAGGGAGGCTTCCCTGGTGGCTCAGCGGTAAAGGATCTGCCTGCAATGCAGGAGATGCGGGTTCCATCCCTGGGTTGAGAAAATCCCCTGGAAAAGGAAATGGCAACCCACTCCAGTATTCTGGCAATGGCACCCCACTCCAGTACTCTTGCCTGGAAAATCGCATGGACGGAGGAGCCTGGAAGGCTGCTGTCCACGAGTTTGCTGAGGGTTCGACAAGACTGAGCAACTTCACTTTCACTTTTCACTTTCATGCTTTGGAGAAGAAAATGGCAACCCACTCCAGTGTTCTTGCCGGGAGAATCCCAGGGATGGAGGAGCCTGTGGGCTGCCGTCTATGGGGTTGCACAGAGTCAGACACGACTGAAGTGACTTAGCAGCAGCAGCCAGTATTCTTGCCTGGGAAATCCCATGGACAGAGGAGCCTGGTGGGCTATAGTCCCAAAAAAGTTGGACCCAACTTAGGGTCTAAACAGCAACAACAAACACTATCAGGAAAGGGAGGAGTGCCAGAGTTTAAGTTAAAACAGACCAAGCCTTATCTGCCATTTTCAAGGAGACTGTAATTTTGTGTTACTTGGTATGTACTATCTTACAGCCATACCTAAAATAAACTTTCCAGCCTTTCTGTTTTGCTCATCAGACCACTTTCTGGTTGTCTTAATCTCCATCCTTATTAAGTTTCGAAACAACATTGTCTCCTCACCTACTCTCTCTTATTTTGGAGACCAGTTTTTGTCCTTTCACTTGCCACAGAGGCATGAAATTCAAAAAAGAGGAAGTAGAGGCAGAAAACTCTGGTAACCAAGGATCATGCTTTCCTTACGGTTTGACATTAGCCTTTTTTACGCACAGAGTGGTATTTGAGAAAAGAAAAGGTATCACAGCTTGGAAGTTATTACTTTAGCAAAGGTGACATAGTTAATGTATTTAACCTACTCTTTTCTGATACATATTTTGCAAATGCTAAAAAAGTTAACTTTGGTTAACTCTAAATTGGAGGAAAATTGGAGTTGTGGGATTAAAGAATATATGTATGGCTTCTATAAATTTTCTGCCAAGTTGCCTCCTCAGAAAATTATGTGCCAGTATGCACTTTTGCCCACAGTGGTGAGGCCAGTCTCCTGTCTCGTGCAAATAGAGCCGCTGCCATCTGTCAAATAAGCAAAGATTTTTTAGTAACCTCACTATTGCTTTAATTTTCATATCTTTGAATATTAGTGATTTTTTCACCTATTTATGACATTTGTATTTTTGTTTTCATGAATTATTTTCTTGTGGCATTTATCCATTTAATTATTAAGACCTTACTTTTGTTGTTGTTATGACTACTGTTATTTATTGAATGCCTAGTAAGTGCTGCTGCTGCTGCTGTTGCTAAGTCACGTCAGTCGTGTCCGACCCTCAGTGACCCCATGGACTGCAGCCTACCATGCTCCTCCGCCCATGGGATTCTCCAGGCAAGAGTACTGGAGTGGGTTGCCACTTCCTTGCTAGGCATTGTCAACTATTGTGATTGTTGCAAATATCTTATACTTTTTAATTGATCTAATGATTAAGGAAGTACCCTTCTTCATATTTATTTCTGATCTTTATTTGTTGTTTTGCCTTTTATTTTCATTGTATAGAAATGTAACAAGTTTCTGTCCTCAGCACTTGCTATTTTGCTCTATAGTCTCTGGAAGTCTGCTTAAATCATTTCCCCATCCAGAGGTCAAAAAAACATTCAACTCTATTTTCATATTTTTTTCACATCTAAATTTTAAAAATGAAATATTTGATCCACTGGGAATTCATTTTGGTTAATAGTGTTAAGAGAGGATCTATATTTCTTTTTTCCTTTTTTTTTTTTTTTTTTTGCTTCAAGGAAGCTAACAGTTGCCCTGGCATAATATATTGAGTAATTTTGCCCCACTCACTTGTCAATGCCTCTTTAATTGTATACTAAATGAGAAACCAAAATCAATGTGATGCATTTTGAGATTTTTTTGCCTAAATGTAAATCTCTCTCTTTTAAACAATTATGAGCATGTTTCATGCTTTCCTGTTAAAAATCCAAACATTTCAGAGGGTGTAGAGGAAAATGTGAAGGCTTTCAGCCCCCTGGGCCTCTGTTAAGTTGGGTTTGTTTTTTCATAAGTTGAAAATTTATTCAATCTAAGTTGAATTTTTTTTCTTTTTCTCCACAATGTATTGAAGTAAATACATAAACAGAAACCAAATGACCTGCAACCTAGCCCGGCCATCACTCCTAGGCTTGGCATTTACCCGGACATGGACATTCTTCAGGAAAGCCATGTTTGTGTTTCAGGAGCTGTCATCAGCCAGCCCAAGGAAAACAGCAACGAGGTCTGGGGTTATTTGACTGTCCGGAAGGATGCCCACATGTTCTGGTGGCTCTATTATGCCGCCAGCTCCTACAAGAACTTCACAGAGCTGCCCTTGATCATGTGGCTTCAGGTAAAAGTAGTTTTACTGCCTGACCTGAGGTTGAGGCCAGGTTTCCCCCACTTACCATCTTGCTCGCCTTTGAAGGCGCGCAGCTCAGCAGTGCAGAACTGATGTGGTTCAGCAGCGAGGTCGGGGTCTCCTAGACCTCAGGATTCAGCATCCTTCTAAGGCAGACAAAGGCAGTGTTATTGCCAAGGAAGCCAAATCAGAGAGTGAGAGAGAGGTTCTGGCCTTTTGCTGGGGTCCTTTTCTACTAAGCCCAAACCAGACAGGGGCAGGAACCCTTACTGGATGCTCTTAAAGTCTCATTTGACAGTATGCTGATACAAAGTGTTTCTGGAAGGTTCCAAAGCAAAAACTGAGCTACCCTGACCAGCCTTTCATCTCCCTCCCCTCCCAGTCCTTTCCTCGACCTGACTTCCATACCCTAGAAAATTGATATTTTGAAAGAACTCAGCCTTTTGTATCAGTGTTGAGTGTGGGACCCTCTGCTTCTCCTTAAATTGTATTTGCATGTTAATCTTGAGCTCTGGTGGTAGGATTGAAGACTAGAAACTGGTTGAAAGTTCTTGGAAGGGCAGGCAGAGGATCCTTCCTAAAATGTCTCTCAGAAGTTGGCCCACACCTACCTGGAATCCACAGTCTAGGGAGGGGTGGAGAAACGAAGTCTTGCTTCACCTTCTGGAAACTACAGGCTCATCCTAGCTGGGGTGCCGGGTTGCTTACCAGTATGTGGGGGTTCCCTGGTACTCGTCTCCATGAGATGTAAATATCACTTCATCCCAAAATGTTATTATTCCTAAGCAGCTTCCCAGTTCTCCCAGCTGTGCCAATAGATACAGACTTTTTTTTAATTGATTGATGATCCCTTTACAGTGTTGTAAAGGTTTGATTTCTGTCATACCCAATATGAATTTGCCTTGATTCACGGACCTAACATTCCAGGTTCATATGAAATATTCTTTCCAGCTTCAGACTTTATTTTCACCAGCAGGCGCATCCGCAGCTGAGCGTCATTTTCCCTTTGGCCCAGTCTCGTCATTCTTTCTGGAGCTATTAGTGATTGCTTTCCACTTTTCCCCGGTAGCATATTGGACACCTTCTGGCCTGGCAGGAGCATCTTCCAGTGTCATATATTTTTCCCTTTTCATACTCTTCATGAGTTTCTCAGCAAGAATACTGAAGTGGTTTGCCATTTCCTCCTCCCGTGGACCGCATTTCATCAGAACTCTTCACTGTGAACCACCTGTCTTGGCCCTGCCTGGCATGGCTTATAGCTTCATTGAGTTACACAGGCCCCTTTGCCACAACAAGGCTGTGATCCATGAAGGAGTCATCAAAGATTACATACGACAGTACCTTTGAGCAATGTTGCTTATATTGAAACCCCCTCCAGGTAGGAGAAGTTAATGATTAATGATAGTATGCCGCCCACCAGCATGTAGACCCCAGACCAGTTGGACCTGAAGGTTGATGAGGTTGACTCCTTACCTTACCACCAACCCATGAGAAGAATGTCCATGAGCTGATCACACCCTCTTTGAACAATTTCGGTTAATATAAAACTTGTCACTGTCTTCCCCAAGTTGGGATGCTTGGTTTTGAAGGCATTAGCCTGCTGTGTCCCCCATTACCTGGTGAAGTGATAAAGCTGCCCTGTTCTGCTTCACCCGCAACTCTGTCTCTGAGATGTGATTCAGCACCGGTGCAGAGAGAAGCTGAGCTTTCAGCGTCCCTGGTTCATTGGACCAGCTATGTCCTGTGTGTAAGGCTGACCCAGCCATCGCTGAGTCATAAATCGTTTACAGTGTGTGTGGTCATTGTTGTAATCATGAAGGTTTGACAGACATTTTCTCCGAGTTTATTTTTGGTTCTTTCCTTCTTCCACAGGGTGGTCCAGGTGGTTCCAGCACTGGCTTTGGAAACTTTGAGGAAATCGGGCCACTTGATAGGAATCTCGAACCACGAAAGACCACTTGGGTACAGTGAGGAAGGCCCCGAACTCTCAGTGCCACGTGGCCTCTCGCAGACTGAGCCCCGCCTGATCCCATCCCATCCCCAGGTTGAGGGGCCCCGCCCCGCCCCACCCCTGCCCTCTTCCTCTGTATGCAGGGGGGCCTTGGGTGCTTGTCCACAGGCCTCCTCTCTACCAGCTGCTTCCATTTCTGAAGGCAGCTTGTCCTGCACCGGTCACCTTCCCAACTCCGTCACTCTCCGCTTCCCTGCAGAAACCTCCGTCTGCTCTAGCAGACACCTGGACCTTGCTACAGTCTCAGACACCAGAGTCCCACCCTGTGGCCACGACCTCCAGTCCTTTCTCTCTGCTCCTGCTCCTCTCTTATCTCAGTGCTTGTCTTCCTCCAGACTTCAGGCCCCTGGTCTTCTGCCCTTCGGGCGCCCCTCTGGTTCTCTGACTCCACCTTCACTCTTAGCTTCACCTTCTCACCTAGCCCCTCTTGACCAGCCCCCACCCCCCGGCTCCCTTGTCCTTCTCCCTCCAGTCTGGGGTCCGTCCCGCTGTCCCCATGCTCGACCTCTGCCCCCAGGCTGCCAGGTGCTGAGGGGCTCGGCGAGTGGGGGTTTGGCTCTGGGCTCGTGGCCACCCTCTGCTCTGTGCCTCTGCCCCTCCCCCATCTGCTGATGGACCCTTAGGTTATTTCCACCTTTTGGCTGTGATGAGTAATGCGGGCAACATTAGCATACAAATACTGGTTGGGTCCCCTAGTTTCAGTTTGGGGGGGAATTTCTGGGTCCTTTTGTAGCTCTGTGTTTAATACCCAAGGTTGTTAATATTTTTCATCCACCCCTCTTTGACTGCCTTTCGGGGGTGCTTTCAAAGGTCTCCCCCACCCCCACCCCATACTCTACAGGCCACACGAGTGAAACTCTCCAATGCCAGGCCCTCCTCAGTTCTTTCAGGTTCCCGGAAGACCAGATCCAGTTTCCGACACAGATATTGGCTCCTGCTGCCCCCAGTCACACCTCCCAGCTCCTCTCCAGTGCTCTCTTCCTTCAGGCCTTTGCAAGGGCGATTCCTGGGCCTCAACTTCATTCCTTGGGCCACCCAGTCACACCCAGCTCACCATGTTCACCTGAGTCTCACTGCAGGAACACCTCCTCCGGAAGCTCCCCTCAGAGTCCTTTGATTTTCTTATCTGTCTCCACACTGGTCTTCAAGTGGATTTTGCTTGTGACTCAGGGGCTTTGCACAGGCTCTTCCCTCAGCCTGAAACATTCTTATTTATACACGCTTCCAGGTGAAATATCACTTCCACTTGCAGTAGCAGAGTGCCCCCTCTGGCTTGTCCCCGAGCCTCCCATGGCAAAGAGAGCCAGGTGATTGGGGCAGAGAGCTGGAACAGGAAGTGAGGAGGTGCTGGCCTTGGTCCTGATGCTGCCATTACCTATCCAGCTTTGTGACCCTGGACAGGTCCTGGGCCTTTTCTGGGCTTTGATTTCCTAAACAGTAAAGGACATGGCTGGACTGTGTTATTACTAGGGATCCTTCAGGATATAAAATTCTAAACTTCTGTGGGAAAGGTAGTAGAATAGATTCTGTTTTTGTAGTGTTCCGCAAAGCCAGCCAACGTGGAAACGAGATTCATCTTAAAGCATATGTGTGGTCCGGACCTCCTCCTGCTTCGAGCTGTTGCTCAGACTGACACCGCACAGCTCTCTCTCCGCTAGCGCATCACATCCAGGACGTTCGTATTGTGTGACAGCCTGGATGCCTCAGTCCCGTGCATATGTGACTCTTTCCTTCTTGGCTCTCCTTTTCTTTGCTGTACTAGTCCGTGTCCCTAGTCCAGATGTTTTTTAAACCCATTTTAATAACAGACCATAACCACACTGATATCCTCACGTGTGTGGCTTTTGTTGCGCTCACAGATGATCAAAAGATAGTTGGGGACTGGCTGGCTGATTGCAACATTTGACTTTCCTGTGGTGGCGTGTAGCTCCAGTCGGCCAGCCTCCTGTTTGTGGATAACCCCGTGGGCGCTGGATTCAGTTATGTGGACAAGGCTGATGCGTACGCCAAAGACCTGGCCACTGTGACATCAGACATGATGTTTCTCCTCAAGGTCTTCTTTGATGACCACAAAGAATTCCAGGTAAGCGGGGGCCTCAGAAACAGCTCAGCGAGGGGCTCGCGGTCATAGCACTGAATCCATCAGGTGCAAACACCCACAAAGAGTTACACGCCCAGCTCATTCCAGAGAAAACCTTTTTGTACCCAGGGATCAGGTTGTAGGCTTCTGTTTCTGTCATCTCTAAAGATGGTTTTAGCTTGAAAGAATGACCCCGCACCCAGTATTCTCCTGAAACATAAAAATCAGATATGGGAGGAAAGATAAACAGAAGCAGATTTGTTTTGCCTGGCCATTACATGCAGTAGAAATTTGAAATGGATTCATGTGAATTAAAAGGCATTCAGGAAAAAAAAAAAGGCATTCAGGATATTTAATTCTTTATAAATTCCTTTTCTTCCTAGAGTATTCCATTCTACATTTTCTCAGAGTCTTATGGAGGAAAGATGGCTGCTGGCATTGCTCTAGAACTTCAGAAGGTAACAGGGAAGATGACTCTGTTGTTTGGTTCCAGACAGAAACTGATTATGTTACTTGTACCCGCCTGATAATTAAATATACTTTGAATAGGACCTTGTACATGGAAAGTAAGAGTAAGTCTGAATACCATAAAAAGTTTCAAAAAGAATAGTGAAGTTGGCACTGTCCAATATTAAACAAGCTGTTCAGCTGAGTGAAGCAATTTGGTGCTGGCATAGCAACAAACACAGATAAATGTAGCAGGTTAAAGAGTCTGGAAGCATATTTTATCTGTACTTGTATATATGGGTGTATATGCATGTGAGGTATGTATGTGATACCTATATGTCATACTTAACATAGGATCATATATAAATGACAGGGTGGTATTTCATGTCACTGCGGGAGAGACAGAAGGTTCAGCAAATGGTTTGGAGACAAATGGCTATCACTTTGGAAGTTAGTAAAGCTGGATTCCTGCCTTGCACAAAACGTCAGTGTTTTGTTTTGACTGCGCTGGGCCTCTGTGGCCACACCTGGGCTTTCTCTAGTTGCAGTGAGCAGACCCTACTCTTCGTTGCGGTGCACAGGCTGCTCCTGTTGTGGAGCACGGGTTGAGGGTGTGTGGGCTTCAGTAGTTGCGGCTCATGAGCTGCAGGGCTCAGGAGTTGTGGTTCATGGGCTCAGTTGCCCCGAGGCATGCGGAATCTTCCCAGGCCAGGGATGGAACCCGTGTCCCCTGCATTGGCAGGGGCAGTCTTAACCACTGGACCACAAGAGAAGTCCAGAACAGCAGTCCTGTGAGTAAATATTTTACAGTGAACTTGTATGACCTTTGTTTTTCATTGAAGTATAATTGACGTTCGATATTGTATGTTCCCTATTTACAATATAGTAGTGGTAGTGTGCGTCACTCAGTCGTGTCCGACTCTCTGTGATCCCACAGACTGTAGCCCCCCAGGCTCCTCTGTCCATGGCATTCTCCAGGCAGGAAAACTGAAGTGGATTGCCATTCCATTCTCCAGAGGATCTTCCCGACCCAGGGATCGAAGCCAGGTCTCCTGCAGTGCAGGCAGATTCTTTACCGTTTGAGCCATAGGGAAGACTCTCATGAACAATATAATGATTTACAATTTGTAAAGGTTATACTTTGTATATTCCCTGTGTCCCTTCTAAAGAAGACAGGGGCTACACCAGACCCCACACAAAGCCTGCCAACACCCTTGGGAGAACTTCACAATTCCTGTTCATTTTGCAGATGGTGGGCAGCAGGGCAGTTACCTTTGTCCTCTAGTGGGTGTCTGAGGTCTTTGGGTACCCAGAGCATCCCAGGTGGGCAGAAGCGTTCTGTGCTCAGGAAAGGCCGTGTATTAAGGAGTGACTCCCTCCTGTTGAGGAAGGGAGGGAGGCCCCTGGGTCTTCTTGACAAGGATGTTTCTTGGCTTCTCTTTCAGGCTATTCAGCAAGGGGCCATCCAGTGCAACTTTGCCGGGGTTGCTCTGGGTGACGCTTGGATCTCTCCCATCAGTAAGTAGGACATTTTCAGATTTCTTTTTTGGCAGGGGGCAGGGGTGGGGGTTGGGAAAGGTGTGTTGATGGGGCTGAGCTGCACCATGTGCAAGGTCTTAGTTCCCTGACCAGGGATCAAACCTGGGCCTCCTGCACTGGGAGCGACTGGGCTGCCAGGGACATCCTTCAGTCCACATTGTGAAAAGGACTGCCCTTTGTGTGTCCTTTCTGGATGAACCTCCTAGGACACTGTGGCGTTGCGGGAGCCTCGACCCGAGGCCTAAGGGGTCAGCGGGTATCCTGCCAAGCGTCTCGCTCAGAGTGGCAGAACTGGCCTCCTGCGCCCTTCAAGGGTCTCATCTCAGCTGTGCTAACAATGCTAAACACTTTATATGTGTTAACTTTGCTGAAGCTTAACGACATCTCCATGGGATGCTTGGTGTTATTATCCCAGGTTTGGAGGTGATGAAACTGAGACTCGGGTTAAGCAGTTTTCCTAAAGTCACACAGCTAAACCCAGGATGCACGTGAAGGCAGCGAGCACTTAGCCGTCACCGTGCGTTCCTCCTTGAGACCAGTAGGTCAGCCTCCTCCTTTGCAGGTCCTCTTTGTCTGGTCCAGAATCTCCCGAGCACAGCTCACATGACGCACCTGCCCTTGTGAGTCTGTCTGCCCAGCCTTGAGGCCCTTTGTCCACGTGCACCTTACGTGTCGCTCCTCTACCCCAGAAGTACTCCCTTTTTGGAGGAGAATTGCTGTTCACTTCCATGTGCAATTATTAATTGCTTGCTAGGGAGCAGGTGGTGTGCTCCGTGCCAGGAAAGATACACAGACCTGCTTCATGCCTTCAAGAAGATCTGCACAGTTCAATGTGGTAACCATAGCCACAGTACCGAAATCAGATTGATTATATTCTTTGCAGCCAAAGATGGCGAAGCTCTATATAGTCAGCAAAAACAAGACCAGGAGCTGACTGGGGCTCAGATCATGAACTCCGTATTGCAAAATTCAGACTTAAATTGAAGAAAATAGGCAAAACCACTAGACCATTCAGGTATGACCTAAATCAAATCCCTTATGATGATACAGTAGAAGTGACAAATAGATTCAGGGGATTAGATCTGATGGACAGAGTGCCTGAAGAACTATAGACAGAGGTTCGTGGCATTGTACAGGAGGCAGGGATCAAGACCATCGCCAAGAAAAAGAAATGCAGAAAGGCAAAATGGTTGTCTGAGGAGGCCTTACAAATAGCTGAGAAAAGAAGAGAAGTGAAAGGCAAAGGAGAAAAGGAAAGATATACCCGTCTGAATGCAGAGCTCCAGAGAAAGCAAGGAGAGATAAGAAAGCCTTCCTCAGTGATCAGTGCAAAGAAACAGAGGAAAACAATAGAATGGGAAATACTAGAGATCTCTTCAAGAAAACTAGAGATACCAAGAGAACGTTTCATGCAAAGATGGGCTCAATAAAGGACAGAAACAGTATGGACCTAACAGAACCAGAAGATATTAAGAAGAGGTGGCAAGAATACACAGAACTGTACAAAAAAGATCTTCATGTCCCAGATAATCATGATGGTCTGATCACTCACCTAGAGCCAGACATCCTGGAATGTGAAGTCAAGTGGGCCTTAAGAAGCATCACTACAAACAAAGCTAGTGGAGGTGATGGAATTCCAGTTGAACTATTTCAAATCCTAAAAGATGATGCTGTTAAAGTGCTGCACTCAATATGCCATCATATTTGGAAAACTCAGCAGTGGCCACAGGACTGGAAAAGATTAATTTTCATTCCAATCCCAAAGAAAGGCAACACCAAAGAATGTTCAGACTACCGTACAATTGCATTCATCTCATACACTAGCAAAGTAATGCTCAAATTCTCCAACCCAGGCTTCAACAGAACATGAACCATAAAATTCCAGATCTTCAGGCTGGATTTAGAAAGGGCAGAGGAACCAGAGATCAAATTGCCAGCATCCGTTGGATCATCAAAAAAACAAGAGAATTCCAGAATAACATCTACTTCTGCTTTATTGACTATGCCAAAGCCTTTGAGTGTGCAGTTCACAGCAAACTGTGGAAAATTCTTAAAGAGATGGGAATACCAGTCCACCTGACCTGCCTCCTGAGAAATCCATATGCAGGTCAAGAAGCAACAGTTAGAACTTAATATGGAACAACAGACTGGTTCCAAATTGGGGAAGGAGTATGTCAAGGCTGCATATTGTCACCCTGCTTATTATTTAACTTACATGCAGAGTACATCATGCGAAATGCCGGGCTGGGTGAAGCACAAGCTGGAATCAAGATTTCTGGGAGAAATATCAGTAACCTCAGATATGCAGATGATACCACCCTTATGGCAGAAAGTGAAGAACTAAAGAGCCTCTTGATGAAAGTGAAAGAGGAGAGTGAAAAAGTTGGCTTAAAACTCAACATTCAGAAAGTAAAGATCATGGCATCTGGTCCCATCACTTCATGGCAAATAAATGGGGAAACAATGGAAACAGTGACAGACTTAATTTTTTTGGCCTCCAAAATCACTGCAGATGGTGACTACAGCCATGAAATTAAAAGATGCTTGCTCCTTGGAAGAAAAGCTATGACCAGCCTAGGCAGCATATTAAAAAGCAGAGACATTACTTTACCGTCAAACATCCATCTAGTCAAAGCTATGGTTTTTCCAGTAGTCATGTATGGATGTGAGAGTTGGACTGTGAAGAAAGCTGAGCGCTGAAGAATTGATGCTTTTGAACTGTGGTGTTGGAGAAGACTCTTGAGAGTCCCTTGGACTGCAAGGAGATCCAACCAGTCCATCCTAAAGGAAATCAGTCCTGAATATTCCTTGGAAGGACTGATGCTGAAGCTGAACCTCCAATACTTTGGCCACCTGATGAGAACTGACTCATTTGAAAAGACTCTGATGCTGGGAATGATTGAAGGCGGGAAGAGAAGGCGACGACAGAGGATGAGATGGTTGGATGGCATCATCGACTCGATGGACGTGAGTTTGAACAAGCTCTGAGGTTAGTGATGGACAGGGAGGCCTGGCATGCTGTAGTCCATGGGGTCGCAAAGAGTCAGACACAACTGAGCAACTGAACTGAGCCACATATGACGTTTAAATTTATATTAATTAAAATACAATAAAAATCGCAATCTTTTGTCTGCACTGCTAACATTTCAAAGTATCCAGTAGCCACAGGTGGCTGTGGACTTGTGGACCACACAGATACAGAACGTTTCCGTCACTACAGAAAGTTCTATTGGCCATCATAGGTACACATCCAGGATCAAACTACGGCTTCTAAGTCAAGTCTGTCCTGCCACCCAAAAAGCTTTAGTAAATAAGCTTTTTGCTGGGACACTAGCGTGCCCATTCATTTGTAGAACACAGGTCATCTGTTTGGAGCCTGCAGTAACAGAGTTGAGTAATTGCAACAGAGACAGCTGACCTGCAAAGCCAAACACATTTACTGTTTGTCCCTTTACAGAAATGGTTTACCCATCCCTGGGCTAAATAAAGCAGGAAATCGGATGCCTTGGAGGACTGCAGTTGATTCTTTATAAGAAACTGAGGCCCAGGCTTGATGGTTTAGCTGGAGAGGAGAATGACGGCTAGTCTCTGCAGGGCCTGGTGTGTCTGCATTTCTCAGGGTGTGTCCTGAAGAATACCAGCCCAGTGAAGTGCTATGCAAAGGGCTCCACGGCCAAATAAGTTTTGGAAGTGCGAAATACTGGCCCCACCTCCTCAAGGTTCACAGGCACATTAAAGGCTCTGATAAGTCCTGCAGTTAAAAAAAAAAGTGTTGTCTTGCATAACCCCAAAGGTATTTGGCCAACAAATCATATTTCTGTGTTAATACCTAGGGAAACATCCTGCAGAAGTGAGATTATTTGAAACAGACTTTGAGATGCTTGGGCTTTGGGGGAGCTGTCGATGGCTTTGTAGCAAATGAGTGGTGTGTTGGCCGTTGCGTCATCTTAATGCCCTCTTGTAAGCTAAAAATGTTCCTGTTGTTCAACCTCTCCAGTATGATGGCTGTCAGGGATATAAAAGAGAGACATTGAATATATAAGGGCTGCGTTTTCATTTACTCTCTTCTCCTCTTGGAGAAGCTATTCTGTTACCTGACCCTAATGATTGGAGTAGGAAGTGGCATCCTGCTCCAGTATTCTTGCCTGGAAAATTCCATGTACAAAGGAGCCTGGTGGGCTGCAGTCCATGGGGTCACAAAGAGTCAGACGTGACTGAGTACAGAGCATGAGCGCCACGTATTCCAATGTGCTCTGTAAGTTACGGTCCTTCATAGAAGTCAAAGTGTGTGTGAGTCGCTCAGTCGTGTCCAACTCTGTGACCCCATGGACTGTAGACCGCTGTGCTCCTCTGTCCATGGAATTCTCTAGGCAAGAATGCTGGAGTGGGTTGCCATTTCCTTCTCCATTGATGTAAGTCAACTGTATTTCAATTTAAGAAAAATTACAGAAAACAAAAGAAAACCACATAAGCGAAAAAAAAAAAAAAAAAGTTCTGCTTGCTACCTCCTTGGCACTTCTATCAGTGGACTAGCCTTACTTAGTTACGATAACTGTGAACTTGTCCAAACCAAGCCTACTGTTCTCTGTGAAGTTAGGTGTTGTCTTACTCACATTTGTCTCATAAAATTCGTCATTGGCTTTACTTCAATTCTTGCACCTTTAAATTCTCAGTGTATTTTTGGAATTGAAATGAATTGATTGGCAGTATAGCCCCAGAAACTTAATGCAATCAGTATTCGTCCTTAATTAGTTCCCTGGCAGAAGCCTGTGTCCTCGGAGGAGCGGGCAGGGTGCAGAGCAGAGCAGAGGGCGGGGAAATACCTTAAACCATCACAGTCTAGAAGCGTGCAGATAAGCGCCGCCACTGCACACTCACGGCCTGTCTGTGGAGCCGTCCCTGGCACTGACTCACTGGCTGGGCTGGTATCAGGCCAGATTAATGTGGCCCTTTAGTCCTGACTCAACAGAGAGGTTCCACACCCTCACCCCACCTCCCAGCCACCGAGACATGAGCCCTGGTGGGTTAAGGAGCCTTCAGACCCAAAGCCGCTGTGTATCTTGCTTCTGTCTCTTTCTGCTTTGTGAGGAAAGCTGGTTAGGTATTTTGAGGGGGAACAATCACAGAAAACTCACTCTGTCCCTATGTGCTGTCCTTCAGATTCGGTGCTCTCCTGGGGACCTTTCCTGTACAGTGTGGTAAGTAGACGAGCCCAGACTCTCACCCCGACAGCCCAGCTGACTTCCTCTGGGTCTGTCTGCAGGAGCAACCAAGCTAGTTGGGTTTGTCTGTGGGGTTGACACTGCCCTTTAGGGACCTCTCTAATAATCAGGTTGAAAACCCTAAGCAACAGCCGGCCTTGGGGACAGATTTAAAAAAACATCAACCTAGTTATCCCATTGCTCCAGGTGCTAGACATGCACGTTTTAAAATATGTCCAGGTTTTTATTATAGACATTTCCAGATATGCAGAAAGGTTGAACGATCTTGGTGAATACCCATATACCCATCACCTAGACTCAGTTGCCATTTTCTGGTATCATCAGTAAACACAGCGCTTGTTACGCTGTGCTTGTCTATGGACATCCCCCTTACTCCTGCCGCCCACTCTTTCTGTTACCCATCCCTACCCCGAGCGATGCCGGGGTTCTGTCTCTTGCAGAGTCAGAGTGTTCTTGTTTGCACTCCAGTCTCTTCTAGATGACCAAGGTCTGGCAGAGGTGTCTCAGGCTGCAGAGGAAGTCCTGGATGCCCTGAACAAGGGACTCTACCAAAAGGCCACCAGGCTCTGGGAGAAAACAGAAATGGTCATTCAGCAGGTAAGAGGGGACGCATTCGGGCCAGCCTACTTGGCTTTTCCCTGGGGGTGAAGGGACCTTGGTTGGTGTTGTCAGGGCTGGGGTCTATCCGGAGACTGCCCACAAGTCTGGAAATGATGTCAAGCTAAACAATACATCTGACCAGTCTGAGCAATGACAAGGTCAGAAAGCCACCCAGCCTGCAAGACTTGCCTGTCCCTCAGCTGAAAGTATGGATTCTGTAAGAAAGAGTATGTCCCGCCAAGGTGAGTGTCGAGGTCCTTGCCAGCCAGCATTCTGGCCGCAGCGAGCCAGGAGGGAAGAATCCCCTGGTTGAGGACTTGAGTGTGTAGGACCCTCTGCAGATTCTTCCTGGAAATTAACACACAGGCTCTTGGTTTTCTCCTGTGGCATTGGAGCCCTCCTTGGATGAGCTACCCCCAGGAGACTGGGCTGGCACTGCTGGTCTCTGGGCTTCCAGAGCTTATTTCCTTCTGGTCTGAGTAAATGTACAAAATTAAAGCTGTCCTTGGACAAGATGGGGAGCCAGGTACCTTACTGTTTTGCGGCTCTGGTAATGGATAAACAAAGAAAACAACCCACTTCATTTCTTGTGTGTTTCAGAACACAGATGAGGTGAACTTCTATAACATCTTAACTAAGAACTCTTCTATGTCTGCAGTGGCGTCAAGGCTAGGATTCACCCAGATACACCTCGGTGAGTGGCCCTTGACCTTGTGAGACCATATCTCAGCCTCCCTGCCTTTACCAATTTTTGGAAAAGTTTCATTGACATATAGTTTGCCTACCATAACATTCACCTATGTTGTATAATTCAGTAGGTTTTAGTGTATTTGGAACATTTCATCACCACAAGCCTGTTTTAGAACATTTCCATCACCCCAGAAAGATCCCACATGTCTGTCTGCAGTCAGTTTCTTTTCCCACTTCCAGCCTCAGGCAACCACTAACCTGCTTTCTCTCTAGATTTGCCTGTTCAGGACATTTCACGTAGATGGAATCATGCGTGAGGTAGTCTTTCACTTACACGGTGTTTTTGAAACTTGGAAACCAGCTTCTACACATTGAATTACAATGTTAAGCCTCCTGAAGGCTGGATTGAGTTGTCTTCCCTGCGGGTGCTGAATGCCTGATATCCTCCCTTTATTCAGAAGCTGCCAGAGGCCTCTAGGTTCCACTCAGCTGATTTCCTTAGGCCGTGCTGGAGAGCCTTACTGGCCCCAAAGGACATAAAATGCCCCAGTCAAAGCCAATAAAGCCTCTCCACTTGGAACACGTGCCTGACTTGCCCCCCATCTGGGGGGAATCAGGGGACCGCTTTTCATCTTGCAGGTGCAAGCCTCCCTCTCACAGCGTCCCTGCCGCTTAGGAAAGCGGGAGGGCCTCTTCGTCTCGTTTCCAGTCCTTTGACTCACCGTGTACCAGTTTGTTTTAGTTCACCTTTTCCAACGCCACGTGAGACGTCTGCAGCTGGATCCCTTAAGTCAGCTCATGAATGGTCCCATCAGGAAGAAGCTCAGAATTATTCCTGACGTTTGCACCTGGGGAGGTAACTTGTGTGACTTAATGAAGTGGTGTTTGTAGAGCCGGGGGTGAAAGAGGTGACTGTTCAAAGCCTTGATTTGCAGAACGGGTGTTATTGGTAGTGATAGTGTGCTTAGTTGCAGGTAGAACATTATTACCGTTCACATTTGATAGATGGGCAGACATACAGAGACAGTGAGTGGCGTGCCAGAAGTGGTTCAGAATAAAGGATTGGTGAGGGAAGCGGGCGGGCAAAGAAATGAAGCGGTTGGTTATAAGTTGATCACTGTTGAAGCCAGGAGTGGGTCCAGGAGAATCACCATCACCCTCTCCTCGTTACTTTTATGTCAGTGTGAACTTTTCTGTAATAAAAACTTGAGGTTTTAAAAAGCCATGCCCAAGGCCACAGTTCGTTGTGAGTGCACTGGGAAAAAAAAAATTTATTTTTCGACAGGGTTTGAGCAGGTCGGCCTCTGCAGGCATCCTGATGGGGATGATGAGGGCTGGCATCTGTGGCCTTCTGGTCTGAAGGTCATAGGGGGACATAGGGGGTCCTCAGGGAGAAATAATGTAGCGTAAGTTCCTGCTCAATCTTACTGGGAAGCCATGAGCAAGCAGGACTCCCACGCTCCTGGAGGGGGAACCCGCCAAGCTTAGGAGGGTTTTATTCATGTCCAAGAGCCCCCAAAGCTATGCTCCGTGGGGTGGAACCTTGACAGCTGCAGAGAGACTGGGACTGGGCCAGCCTCCCAACACTCAGAGAGGTCAGCAGAACACTCACCCTAGACCTGGTGTCTTCATGTCCCCGTCACCCGCTGGAGTTTTTTAGAAATGAAGGGAAAGTTCGCTCAAATAAAAGAATGCGGTTTCAGAGCCGTGAGGGGTGCAGACAGCCGTGGGGGGCTGTGGCGCTGAGGAAGAGCAGATGTGAGTTACCCCCGGGAGGCCAGGTGCAGGCCAAGCTCACGAGAACACACCTTGTCAGCTCAGCCGCCTCCTCTTACCCTCATGGCTGTGTCGTCTGGCCCCAGCTTCTCTCGTCACAGGGACTTCTGCAGATGAAAACTGCTAAGAGCGAACTCCCCCGGCTCTGGGTGTGCCTGTGTAGCATCTGGAAAGGAGACTCTCCTTTCTGGGCACCCTCAGTGTCCTGACCCCAGGCTGTCGTCTGCCAGGTGTGTGTAGCTGTTCCAGCTCGCCACGGGCTGTGTTGCCCAGGGCGTGTTTCTCAGCCTCTCTGAGCCTCATGTTCCTTGCACAAAGCTGATGAAGGAAGGCCATGGGATGTTGCTGACACAGGACACACTTAGCACAGTGACTGGCAGATGTCAGTGGTGGCTGTTGCCCTTGTATTTCAGTGTGGTCGGGGATCCAACAAGAATGCTGTGCAGACCGCCTCCCTGTTGCCCAGGGTTGACCATCCGTGCAGCTGTACCAGGGACAAGCTCCAGCTCGGTTCAGGGCCGGTTTGTTGATGATTTCTGTTAGCCCTACTTGTGCAGAACTTAACACCTGGCCCTGGGGGAAAACAAAAATCAGAAACCTTAGCCTTGGTGTTACTCAGTAAAGGAGGAAAGCTAATGCTAACCCCAAAGCCGTGGTGTTGGAGAAGACTCTTGAGAGTCCCTTGGACTGTAAGGAGATCCAACCAGTCCATCCTAAAGGAGATCAGTTCTGTTTCCTTGGGCATTGGCCTTCTTTCGATTTCCAACCCTCATGACAAACGGCATCTGCTCTCGTCACAAGCACCCGAGTGAGCAGAGCGTGTGCGCTGTTGGTGCTGGTCTTCTGCACGGCCAGCCTGGGGCATGGATTTCTGGGCCAGCGGGTTCTGTTGGGGAAGCAGCTGTGTGTTCAGTCTTTCCCATGTGGCGCGTGGCGGTCACTCTTGGGGTCCTGGAGGCTCTGGACTGAAGAGTGTCTCTTGTTCGGGCAGGTTCCAAGCCGCTCTCTCTTTCTCCTTCCCCTTGTACAGGCCAGGCCTCCTTCGTCTTCCTGAACATGGAGGGGGACTTCATGAAGCCGGTCGTCAGCATTGTGGACGAGCTGCTGGAAGCCGGGGTCAACGTGACCGTGTATAATGGACAGCTTGACCTCATCGTGGACACCATGGGTAGGAACTGGTCCAAGGGGAGTGAGGAGGTGGTGTCGTGGATAGAACTGGCCCCTTGCTGGGGGGTGGGGAGTGATATTGATGTGGCAGGAGAAAGGCCATTTTCCGTTACCTGCATCCACCTCTGACCTTGGCTCTTTGAAGAGGGCAGGGCTGCCTGAGGTTGTGACCCCCTCAGAGAAGTCCAGCTGGTCCTTCTTTTGAGGTCTTCAGTCAGTCAGTTCAGTCGCTCAGTCGTGTCCGACTCTGCGACCCCGTGGACTGCAGCACGCCAGGCCTCCCTGTCCATCACCAGCTCCCAGAGCTGGCTCAAACTCATGTCCGTTGAGTCGGTGATGCCATCCAACCATCTCATCCTCTGTCATCCCCTTCTCCTCCCGCCTTCAACCTTTCCCAGCATCAGGGTCTTTTCCAATGAGTCAGTTCTTCTTATCAGTTGGCCAAAGTGTAGGAGTTTCAGCTTCAGCATCAGTCCTTCCATGGATTATTCAGGACTGATTTCCTTTCGGATGGACTGGTTGGATCTCCTTGCAGTCCAAGGGACTCTCAAGAGTCTTCTCCAACACCACAGTTCAAAAGTGTCAATTCTTTGGCGCTCAGCTAACTCTCATATCCATACATGACTACTGGAAAAACCATAACTTGAACCAGATGGACCTTTGACGGCAAAGTAGTGTCTCTGCTTTTCAATATGCTGTCTAGGTTGGTTATAGCTTTTCTTCCAAGGAGTGAGCGTCTTTGAATTTCATGGCTGCAGTCACCATCTGCAGTGATTTTGGAGCCCCCCAAAATAAAGTCTGACACTGTTTCCACTGTTTCCCCCATCTATTTGCTCTGAAGTGATGGGACCAGATGCCATGATCTTAGTTTTCTGAATGTTGAGTTTTTCTGAATGTTGACCTTTAGAGGTCTGATTAAAGAAAAGGATAATTCCCACCCCCACCTCCAAGTTTAGAAAGAAGACGTTTCCTTGACCATTGGACAAAGACCCCAGTTAGCTAAGGGAAAACCTCTCTTTTTGTGTCCAGGCCAGGGTAACACTGCAGGGGAGGCTGCTGACCCTATAAAGCTGAGGACCCAGGGGTCGTGGTCTTTGTGGGGTCACGGCCACGCTGGCTGCCACCCTGTGCCCACCTCCTGGTTTCAGGAGGGCCAGGGAGAAGCTCAGACAGATTGAGGCACGTGATCTGGCGAGTGTGAGCAGCATTGAATGTTTCTGCGAGTCGTGAGCCGAGATCACTGAGGACATTTCGAAACGGTTCTGCATTGCTTCCATGAACCCCCCACGCGGTCCGCCGTCTCCCTACCTGGGGCTTCTCTGTCCTCCTGGCAGCCCTGTCTGCCTCCAGAGGTCCCTGGCTCCTTCCTTCGGAGTGGGGGAGCCACGGGAGGGTCATGGGCAAAAAGCACAGCTGTCGGGTTTGTCCTGGGCAGCCTGGCTGTGGCTGGGGCACGCAGTGCTGCAAATGCAGAGTCTCAGGTCCCGCCCGGTGTTCTACGCTGGAGTTTGCATTTTAGGAGGATCCCGAGCGCATTTTCTGTGCCTCCCAGCTTTCGAATTCTATGCCGAGTTATAGGACCCGGATTTCGGTTTCTGCTCTTCTCAGCCCTTCATGCTGGGCCATGCTTTGTCCCGCTCACCAGGTCAGGAGTCCTGGATGCGAGAACTGAAATGGAAAGAATTGCCCAAATTCAATCAGCTGAAGTGGAAGCCCCTGCACAGTGACCCCAAATCTTCAGAAACATCTGCCTTTGTGAAGTCCTACAAGAACCTGGCCTTCTACTGGATTCTCAGAGCTGGACACATGGTGAGAGTCGGCGTCTACGGCTCTGGGGGTGGCGGGAGCCACATGCGCTGGTCTCATAGGTGCGTGGGGCTTGGTGTGTTTCAGGGTCTCTGGTGAAGCTCTGTTAGAGCTTCACTGAAGTAGTCAATCTGCTGAGAGGTTTAATGCTGGGGTCTCTACCCTCTGCTCTTCAGGTTAAACGAGTTGAATGTTGCTTTCCTCTGGACAGTTTGTCCTGAATAGGAGAGAGGGAGGAATTGTCTTTCCCTAACGTTTTTTGCCTTTGTTTTTAACGGCTGTACCGTTTTGTTTTATTTATTTATCTGATTTTTTGACTGTGCCAGGTTTTTCTCTAGTTGTGGTTCACAAGAGAAAAACAGTGGGCTCTCTCATAGCAGAGCAGGGGCTCGAGGCGCACAGGCTTCAGTCTTTGCAGGTTGTGGGCTCCAGAGCGCCAGCTCAGTAGCCTGGGCTACAAGGGCTGAGTTGCCCTGCAGCATGTGGAATCTTCCCAGACCAGAAATCGAAGCTGTGTCCCCTGCTTTGGCAGGAGGATTTGTAACCACTGGACTACCAGGGAAGTCCTCCCTGACGGTTTGAGGGAGAGATATTAGAGCTCAGTCATCTGTAAGGCTGCACGCAGTGCGGGGTGCATTTCCAGCAGCAGTGGCTCTGGGAATTATGGAAAAGGAGGCATGTTTCCTCTGGACCCCTGCAGCCCAGCAGCATGGGAGCTCGGGAAAGTATGTGTCCAGCACGGGGGTCGTTTCACGGAAAGGGTGCTCTCTTGAGGATGGCACCCAGGTGCGGCTGTCCTCCCAGGGTGTTGTCAGAAAGCTGGACCCTTCCTGGAGCAGGGTCTCAGAGCCAGTCCTGACCCCAGCCCCGGGCAAGGAACTGGGAGCACTAACGCGGATCCTCCTTGCTTCCAGGTTCCTTCCGACCAACCGGAAACGGCCCTGAAAATGATGAGGCTGGTGACTCACCAAGAATAGGATGGCCTGGGCTGGCTGCAGGGGAACTGCTTGGCCTCAGGGCACGGGAGCCCCTGTGAGGAGTCTGGTGCTGTAGGAACCACCCTTCTCCCCTCGAGTCTGACTCCGGGGAGAAGCCGACTTGGGCTGATTGTGAAAGTTCCCGTCAGCTTTGGCAGAGAACAGAATCATTGCCTCTGTAGCAACTTGCCAATCATTTCTGCTTGTGAAAACTTTAAAAAAAAATGGATCTGTTTTAATCAAAATGAAGAGTTGAAATAGCTTAACGTTTTCTTCTTATAGAAGCAAATTGTGTGACTTACAGAGAAAACTGGAAATGCAAACAAAGAACCAAATAAATATCTCTATGCTCCTGTTCCCCAGGGACAAGCACTGTTACCAGTTAAGTGTTCTTCCTACAGCCCTTTTTTTGCTATATATACATACGTATTTTTTTACAAAAACACAATCATTGCTGTGTTATGTCATGGTCTACTTTGTTCACACATCAGTATGTCCTAAACCCCTTTTCCTGTCAATAAATTGTTCTCCTATAACATTTTACTGTGTGCTGGGCGTTCCATTTTATAGGTGTACCGTAATTTACCTACTAAATGCTCAGTTGTTGCCCATAAGCAGTTTTTGCTGCTGCTAAGTCGCTTCAATCGTTGTCTGACTCTGTGCGACCCCATAGACAGCAGCTCACCAGGCTCCCCCATCCCTGGGATTCTCTAGGCAAGAACACTGGAGTGGGTTGCCATTTCCTTCTCCAATGCATGAAAGTGAAAAGTGAAAGTGAAGTCACTCAGTCGCGTCCAACTCTTCGGGACCCCATGGACCGCAGCCCACCAGGCTCCTCCGTCCATGGGATTTTCCGGGCAAGAGTACTGGAGTGGGGTGCCATCGCCTTCTCCTAGTTTGTTGCTTTTATAAACGGTGAATAGTTACATTTTTACACACATCCTTATCATTTTATTACAAAAATTCCCTAGAAGTATACTGGTTAGGTCAAAGAATTGTAACGTTTTTAAAATGCTGAGTTCGGGACTTTTAATTCATGGCTTATGATCTGCAAAGGCTTCGATGATAGCCTTGAAACAAATACCACTTCTGATAGTTGTGGAGCTGAGGATTTGAAAACCCAGCCCAGAGTCTTATCCTGCTGAGTGTGGGGAAAGAGAATGGGTCACGCCTGTGTGACCAGCCCCTTCTGACCTGATGCTAAAACAGGCTTCCCTGGGCGGTGCTCCACACTTTCCCCCGTGAGTTGGTTTGCTGCTGGGGAGAGAGCAAGTCCTGTGTGCTGTGTGTTTACTCCTGAGTGGACCAGGAAGAACGGAGAGCCTTGTGCTGGGTCCCCCGAGACTCCGCCAATGAATGGCAGTCTCTGTTGCTTTTGCTGGGAAAAAATTTAACTATGAGTATAGCTAGTTACTGAGTCTTAGGAGCCCTTGAGACATTGAAGCGGACAAGTTGAATCCCCAACCAGCACAGGGTCTTTTTTGTTGGAAGTTAGGGTGTGCTGGGGAAAGGAATGCAAGTTTGAGCATTAGAATATGTCATATGCGTAGCAGAGTCTAATGAAGCTGGGACTGCAAAGCTTTTTTGCCACTGGAATCCCTTCTGTCGCCGCCTGAGGAGGTTAGTCTCTTGCCCTGATATCCTGTAACCAATTCCCAGACTTGCCTAAGGCCTCTGTTGCTGCTACACCATATCCTCTCAAGCTATGCCCACGCCTTCATGGAGACTTTCTGCCAGTGGACTCAGGAAGAAGGGTCTCAGGTTGGTTTTCAGATGGTTCTGCGTGATTGCCGTGCATCACCTGAAGGTGAGCGGCTTTGGCACTGAAGCTCCTCTCCCCACAGCCCAGACGGTGGTGAAGGGGAGTGCTCCCAGTGGGGAGAACCTGGGGCAGCTCACCTGTCGGTTCATTTTGCCTGCAAGGAGAAGGGGCTGGAAGGAAGGGTCTGCACCAAATCATGGTTTGGTTGGAGAGTGGACCTGGGAGGAGCACAACGGAAAAATGGAAAGGTCTGAAGAAGAGGTCTGAGGATAGAGCCTTCTAAATGGCAGAGCAGGAAGACGTTGCAGTCCCATAGAATGCTCATCACAGGGCAGGGGAAGGGCTTAATCGAGTGGTTGGGACGACCCATTTGGTAGACATCAGACAGTGCCCGTCTCCCCAGCAACTCCTGTGAGCTCGTGAATGAAGTGGTCCTGGCTATGATGGGGGCTACGTATGGGCTCAGTACCAGGAGCATGTGTCCATCAAGACTGACCTGGCTACACGTACTGCTGAGTGCCCAATCTGCCAGCAGCAGAGGCGGCACCGAGCCCCTAACGTAGCACCATTGTTGCAACGACTCAGCCAGCCACCTGGCATCAGGCTGATTACCCTGAACCACTTTCATTATGGAAGAGGCAGCCAGCCTCCCCTGCTGGAACTGCCGCTTGCTCTGGACATAGATTTCACTGCCCACAAAGCTTCTGCCAAAACTTCCTTCTGTGGGTTTCCAGAACGCCTCGTCCGCCATCGTGGAATTCACAGCAAATGAAATGCAGCCGTGGGTTCTCGCTCTCGGAATTCACTGGTCCGTCCTTATTCCCCATCGTCTTGAAGCAACCCCTTTGACAGATGATTGACTGGATGGCTTTTTGAAGATTCAGTTATATTGCCGCGTAGGTGGTGACACCGGGAGGACTGGGGCAGTGTCCACCAGTTGGCGGTGAATGCTCTAAATCAACATTAGTTTCTCCCGTACCCTGGATTCCAAAGTTCAGGAATCAAGCGATAAATACGAACGTCAGACTTCTCAGGGTTAACGATCCAACAAAGTTTTGCTTCCCATCTCTGCAGCTTTAGCATCTGCTGGTCTAAAGCTCTTCATTACAAAGGGGAAAACACTTTCACTGGGAGACGCAACAAAGACTGCATTAAATTGGAACTTGAAGCTGCCATCTGGCATCTTTGGGCACTGAATCAATAAAGTATTGGCTGGGGTGATTGACCAGACTAGTAAGGGGAAAATGGGTTGCTGCTACACAGTGGGGGTGAGAAGGGATTCTGCAGGAGACCCTTTGGGGTGCCTCTTAGTACTCCCATATCCTCTGATTAAGACCAATGGAAAAGGGATAAACAATAAGATCCTACTGTACAGCACAGAGAACTTGGTATCCTATGATAAACAATCATGGAAAAAAAGTTTTAAGAATATGTATATATAACTGAATCTATATATAAATATAACTGAATCACTTTTCTGTACAGCAGAAATTAACACAACATTGTAAGTCAACTAAACATCAGTTTAAAAACTAAAAGATAAACGGAAAACTACAACACCCCAGTTTAGACAGTGAATGTCCCAGACTTCACAAAAGGCTGGAGTCATCCCGCCAGGCAAGAATCTAACAACTGAGGTGCTTGCTGAAGGCGAAAGAAATACGAAATGAATAGTAGATCATAGCAGTTGTATATACTAGCAGGTGGCCTTGTGACCAGCTCTGGAATGAGGCCTCTAATAGTTATTAGTTATAAGTATTTCTTCCTTACTTTGATGTGAATATATTTTAATAAATATTAACCAAAATGGTTTTATCTCCTCTATCATTATTGAATCTGACGTGACTCATAATCACTTTATATGTAAGTATTTTAAGTTACAGGATGTCAAAACAGAAGTGTAAATCAGCTAGGGAAAGAATGAACATTATCCAAAGGCAAAAAAGGGACCCTGACCCTGATGCTTTCCTGGGAATGATGTTAGAATGGTTTTGGTTGTAAAAGGGATGGTGTGTCGTGTTAAACAGAAGCATGGCATGGTTTTTGTCTCTATTTGAGAGTACATGTGGTTTCAGGCAATGTGTGGGTACCAAGTTAAAAAGGGGTCAACCGTAGTCTTTGTAATGTTCCAACTTACTTCAGCCAAACTGTTTTCCAGAATTAAATTTCCTCTGTGTTTCTGATTAGAAGGGCCCACAAGACCGGAGATTCCATAACATTTGTAGGATGGAAACTGATTTTTCCCTACTCATGAGCGGCTATTTCACCTTATTAACTCTTGTCTTCTCATCTGATTCCCAATTTCCTGTTTCATGAACTCCGTGTTTGCTTTAGTTTCTTCGAGTGGGAGCAAAGCATTTAGAACTGCCTAGTGCAAACCTTCCAAGGACCGTTCCTCGTCTATTTCATCTGTCTTGGGTATTAATTTCCTCCATTTTAGTGGAGATTGGTTATAGGTATTTTTCATGCTTGCTTGTCTATGCATATGAATGAGGGCACCCTTTGAATGAGGGTAGTTATAGAATAATCTCATTCCCCATCCTGTTTGTTTGGTTAACTTCTAGATTGTTCCCTTAGTTTTTATTCTGGAAGATTGGATGTCATGGATCCATATGGTCTGTTTAGTTGTTTATCTGCCTAAGGGAGGTAGATGCTGGGATCTTGAGCAATTAGAACAGATCTTCCTCAACTGGAAGGCGCCTTTTGATGGCGTTACATCCTGACAAATCCATCACACGTTATAAAATAATAGGTTGAAACTGCATTTAATATACCTAACTTAACCTACCTTATCTAGCGTAGCCCCAGCCTATCTTAAACAAGCTTAGAACACTTACATTAGCCTGCAGTTGAGCGAAATCATCCAACAATACAATAGAGCTATTGTATAATAAAGTACAGACTTCCTCATGTGATTTGTTCGCTACTGTACTGAAAGTGAAAACCAGAATGGTTGTCGGGACCTCACGATCACGTGGCTGACCGGGGAGCTGTGGCTGCTGCCACCGTCCAGCACTCCAAGAGAGCTTGCACCAAGTATCACTACCCAGGGAAAGAGCACAGTTCAGCACAGGACGGGACTTGCCTGGTGCAGTGGATAGGAATCCCCCCGTCAGGGCAGGGGACATGGGTTCGACCCCTGGTCCAGGACGATTTTACCTGCCTTGGAGCAAGTAAAGCCCATATTCTGCAACTGCTGGGCCTACACTCAACTGCTGGAGCCTGCACACTCTCGGGCATAGAGCCACAACTACGGAGCCCACGAGAAAGGGTAGCTCCTGCTCACCGCAACCAGAGAAAGCCCGCGTGCAGCAGCAGAGACCCAGCGCAACTGAAAACAAGTCAATAAAGAAGTAAATAATTTTAAAAAGAAAGCAAAATCTGATGTATGGTTTCTACTGAATGCAATTTGCTTTGCATCATCATCAGAGAATTGGAAGGCAAACTGTCGCAAGTCGTGGGCTATCTGCATTGGGAACCTTCCTTGGGGCCCTATTCACTAATGGCAGGGGTGCCTAGATTTTTGCTGTGGTCCCCTGCTGTAGGATGAACCAACCACTTTTTGCTTTTTGCTTGTTTGGGTTTTTTTTTTTTTTTTTGGACCAACCACTTTAGCAAAAAGCAAAGTCCAGAGAGGACCTAGGGACTCCTTATTTGCTTCATCAGAGCAAGTGAGAGAGAAGAGTCAGGGAGAGAAGGTGAGCAAGGTGGAGGTCACCTTCCTTCATAGCCTGATCCCAGAATGTTATCTTATCCCCTGTTCTTAAGAAGCAGGTCAGTAGGTCCTGCCCCTGTGTAGGTGAAGGAAATTACACAGGATGTAAATACAGGAAGCAGACATCCTGGCAGCCATTGAGAGACTGTCTACCAGGTGGCTTAACACTCACTTTCTACTGCCTCCCTCTATCTTTTTTTGCCTCGGAACTCTTCTTGTCAAGAGAAGGAGCAGAGGAAACATAGTGATGTATAGACTTTCAGGATCTCATCAAGTCTCACACACCTGAGGCAGCAGAAGGGGCTCCCCCGTGGCCTTAGGTTCAACTCCAAAATCCTTAGTTCAGTTCAGTCGCCGTGTCCGACTCTTTGCAGCATGCCATGAATCGCAGCACGCCAGGCCGCCCTGTCCATCACCAACTCCCGGAGTTCACTCAGACTCACGTCCATTGAGTTGGTGATGCCATCCAGGTGATGCTCATCCTCTGTCGTCCCCTTCTCCTCCTGCCCCCAATCCTTCCCAGCATCAGAGTCTTTTCCAATGAGCCAACTCTTCGCATGAGGCGGCCAAAGCACTGGAGTTTCAGCTTCAGCATCATTCCTTCCAAAGAACACCCAGGGCTGATCTCCTCCAGAATGGACTGGTTGGATCTCCTTGCAGTCCAAGGGCCTCTGACCTAATAGAATCAGGGGCCTCTTCAGCCTCCTGCCTCTCTATCCCATCACTTTTCCCTGCAGCCATATTAGAAGATGTGTTCCTTGGGAGGGCCCTATAAATTTTATCCTGTTCTCACCCAAGTTCTGAAACAACTGAAAACAACACGATAAAGTCAGCAGATAAGAAAACCAAAATAGATTAGGGGACAGAGCTTAGGGCTTGAATCAGAATGCACTTGCTAATTGACCTTGAACCAGCCCACCCAAGGGAACGATGCAGTGTGTAGGGCAGACCCTGCCTCTTGCTCATTCTAGTGAAACCATCTGGTGTTGTTTCAGGGGCTCCGAAGAGCTCCAGTACCATAGCCCTTTACGTCTCAGTGCAGAAAAGAATTCAGCGAGAGACAAAGTGATAGATAAGTGGTTTATTACAATAAGAGGCTTGTGAGGCTTACAAGCAGGTGGGCAAGGGGTGCTTCCCCAAGAACTTCCTGGGCTGTGGTTTTCTAATCAATGGAAGGGTGAGGAGGGGGTGAAGAACTTCTTGGTCTTTCTTGAGTAGACATCATGCTTCCATCATCAGCTCCTGTCCAGGTTGACCAGGGCAGTTTTCTTGTCCCTGCATGGCCAAGCTAGGTCCACGAATCTTGTTTTTCACGTGTGCAGAGAGCACGTCCTAGGGATTATTAACCTGCTGAGCTCTCTGCTCAGGATATGGGGCTCCTGCCACTATTGTTTCATTGTTTGGGGGCACATCTTGGGCCTCTGCCGCATGGTTTTGTCGCTAAGCAAGCCTCCCTGGTTTCGTGCCCAAGCAAATCTGCTTTCTTGAGTGATCACTAACTAACAGGGGTCTCCCATGCTTTTTCTACTCACAGTTCCCTAGTGGGACCTCTAGGGGGATTTAACCACTTAGACTTTGTCCTCTGACTCTGGCTCTATCACTGGTAGAGAGAAAAAAGAAAACCAAATCCCCTAAGCCAGGATCTAGGGTAAATAGGCTCAACCTGGTCAAGAATTGTAGACCGGCATCTGTGCCCCACTGCGATGAACACCGTGAATCAGCTGTTACCTTCCAGCCCGCCCTCATAGGCACCTTCCTGAGTGCAGAGTCAGAAAGCTAGACTATACTCACAGAAGTCTTTGCACCTAGGGTTCTGGTGGTAAGTAAGGTGGAAGTTAGATGCTGGCCCTTATTTGTTTATCTGGCAAGCCAGGTTATGGAATCATGAGATTTTTCTGTAGCAATGTTCCAGCATCCATTTTTCCTTTGTATATGGAGGATCGGTTGGCGTGGCAGCTGCTTTTTTTTTTTTTTATTCAACTGCCTCAGGTCTTTAACTGGAGTGCGAGGTATCTTCATTACATCATTCAGGATCTTTCCCTGCAGCGTGTGGGCTCAGCAGTTGTGGGGCACGGGCTTCTCGTGCCTGGCTTTAGCTGTGCCTCACTCAGCATGTGGGATCCTAGCTCCCTGACTAGGAATTGAATTCGTGCCCCCTGCATTGCAAGGCAGATTCTTAACCACTGAACCACCAGGGAATTCCCCTGGGGTGACAACTTCTTTATCTGACGGCTCCTAGTCCCTGACTTCGGAGAAGGCGATGGCACCCCACTCCAGTACTCTTGCCTGGAAAGTCCCCTGGATGGAGGAGCCTGGTGGGCTGCAGTCCATGGGGTCACTAAGTCGGACACGACTGAGTGACTTCACTTTCACTTTTCACTTTCATGCATTGGAGAAGGAAATGGCAACCCACTCCCGTGTTCTTGCCTGGAGAATCCCAGGGACGGCGGAGCCTGGTGGGCTGCCGTCTGTGGGATCGCACAGAGTCGGACACGACTGACGTGACTTAGCAGCAGCAGCAGCCCCTGACATAAACTATGGAGATCTCTGTGAAATCGGAGGCTCCAGTGGTAGGAGCTTCACTTGCGCACCAGTCCTTCCATGTTCTTAGACTCACCCATGGATGCCCTCTCCTTGGGCCAGCTCTTCCCTCCTTCCGGTCTTTCCAGTCAAGGGGTGGGCAGCGAAACCTGATAAACCCTTCCCTGCCCAAAATATCTACAGTGCTATTTCCCGCACTAAACTTTGAATGATACTGTAATGTAAGTGCCGGACAAGTAGCTTGTATGTTGCATCATAGGTGCCTGACATTAAACATTTGATTGAGAAAGCACATTGCTCGCTACATGGCTACATAAGGAGCCAGACCACCCCACCTGTGGAGTTCCCCCTTTAGAAAGCTCTGGGTGACCTAGATAACTGACTACTTGAGACAGCCTGCTTTTTCCCTTCCTGCTCCTATGTGTCTCATTTCCATTCCTATGTTTTAAATTCGCCAATTAAGAGTGAGACTTCCCTGATGGCTCAGATGGTAAAAAAATTCTTGCAGACCTGGGTTTGATTCTTGGGTCAGGAAGATCCCCTGGAGAAGGAAATGGCAACCCACTCCAGTATTCTTGCTTGGAAAATTCCATGGACAGAGGAGCCTGGCGGGCTACAGCCCTTGGGGACAAAGACGGACACAACTGAGTGACTAACACTTGAACTTTTACTTTTCACTTTCAATAAAGAGTGAACTCATGAAACACTAGGCACCCCACCTTGACCCCCAAGAAAGGCAGAATCCAGCTTTGTGCTCTCTTTAGCCATGACCTCAGAGTGTGGCCCCAGATATGCCTATACCCTCCAGGTCTTGTGAGTAATAACCCTTGTCTTTTCAAATGTCCCTGAGTGTTGCTGTGAGGTGCAGTCATGATCAGAACCATAGGAACTGGTCCAGCCACAACAACTGGCTCTAGTAGCGAAAGAGGACACTCATCACAAGTAGCAGGGGCCCAGGTGAGTCACTCCTCGCAGATAGATAGCATCACTGTCAGTAGGCTGAGACAGACACAAAATAGATACCCATCGGGGAACTCAGCCTTCCTCCTCGCAGAGGATTAAAGTAGGGCAAGACCTCGGAGGAAACGTAAAGCCAGAAGCAGGGAAGAGGCCTTTCCCCTCCCCCTGCTCAGCACCCAGCACTGAACTTCTCATGTGTCCTTCTTGCTGAAAGGCCTCCTGCCCCTCCCCACCCTCTTACTCGTCTTTCAGGTCTCAGCGTACGCATGACCTTCTCTCAGAAGCCTCCCCGGATTCCCCCAGGCTGGGTTAGAAGCCCCCTTACTCACTCTCACCTGACCTCTACCTGCACCCTGCGATCCTCAGGCTCCTGGTGATTACTTCCCGCGGCCCTGGTACAGAGCAGGCCTTCAAGGTGCACCCGTTTGCTGGCCGACCGGCCATCCCCGGGCAGGAATGAGGGACGAACACAATGGGCCGCCTCCAGCTTGTGTGGCCCCTGAGTTTGCTGTTGCAGGCGCCTACGTATGTCACTGGCTCTGTCTGGTGTTGACTAAAGAGTTATTCACAACCTAAAAGTTGAGAGTTGTGCTTTATTGGGCAGGAATTTTGTAGGACTTCAAGCATGGGAGGCAGCGTCTCAGGTAACCCTGAGAGAGAGAACCGCTCCGAGGAGGTGAGGTGGAGATGGAGGCAGGAGCCAGGTTATGTAGAAGTTTTGTAACAAAGGGCCGGTAGGCTGAATATCAAAAGATTATTGCTAATTAAAGACAGGATCCTCTTCGACTCACCTCCCAGAATATTGAAAATAAAAGCAAAAATAAACAAATGGGACCTAATTAAAATTAAAAGCTTCTGCACAACGAAGGAAACTATAAGCAAGGTGAAAAGACAACCTTCGGAATAGGAGAAAATAATAGCAAATGAAGCAACTGACAACTAATCTCGAAAATATACAAGCAACTCCTGCAGCTCAATTCCAGAAAAATAAACGACCCAATCAAAAAATGGGCCAAAAAACTAAATAGACATTTCTCCAAAGAAGACATACAGATGGCTCACAAACACATGAAAAGATGCTCAACATCACTCATTATCAGAGAAATGCAAATCAAGACCACAGTGAGGTACCATTTCACACCAGTCAGAATGGCTGCAATCCAAAAGTCTACAAGCAATAAATGCTGGAGAGGATGTGGAGAAAAGGGAACCCTCCTACACTGTTGGTGGGAATGCAAACTAGTACAGCCACTATGGAGAACAGTGTCTGCGTGGAGATTCCTTAAAAAACTGGAAATAGAACTGCCTTATGACCCAGCAATCCCACTGCTGGGCATACACACCGAGGAAACCAGAATTGAAAGAGACACGTGTACCCCAATGTTCATCACAGCACTGTTTATAATAGCCAGGACATGGAAACAACCTAGATGTCCATCAGCAGACGAATGGATAAGAAAGCTGTGGTACATATATACAATGGAGTATTACTCAGCCGTTAAAAAGAATTCATTTGAATCAGTTCTAATGAGGTGGATGAAACTGGAGCCTATTATACGGTGTGAAGTAAGCCAGGAAGAAAAACACCAATACAGTATACTAACGCATATATATGGAATTTAGAAAGATGGTAATGATAACCCTGTACGCGAGACAGCAAAAGAGACACGGATGTATAGAACAGACTTTTGGACTCTGTGGGAGCGGGCTAGGGTGAGATGATTTGGGAGAATGGCATTGAAACATGTATAATATCATATATGAAACGAATTGCCAGTCCAGGTTCGATGCATGATACTGGGTGCTTGGGGCTGGTGCACTGGGATGACCCAGAGGGATGGTATGGGGCGGGAAGAGGGAGGGGGGTTCAGGATGGGGAACACGCGTACACCCGTGGTGGATTCATGTTGATGTATGGCAAAACCAATACAATGTTGTAATTAACCTCCAATTAAAATAAATAAATTTATATTTAGGAAGAAAGAAAACCCAAGCTATGTGTAGGGAGACGCAGAAACATGGGCTCACAGAAGCACTCTCGTGCTATGCGGCTCAGCTATCTGGAGCCAGTACCCTGCGTTTTCACAGCCTGAGTTTCCTCAGGGCTCACCGTAGGGAGTGACTGCAGGCTGGTGGCTGAGAGGCGGCAGGGATTCTTTTCATCCCTGAGTTCCCTCAGCGCTCACTACAAGCAGAGATGAGTTCAACATCCTCTGTCCACTGCTGCGGCAGGGAACAGCCTGTTTCTCTGGAATTTCACCTCTCAGTGACACTCACTTTTGGCCTTGTCTGCACATGAAATTTGTCACATTCTTTCTCTCTTTAGGCCATGCCATCTGACCTGTGGGATCTTGGTTCCCAACTGGGGCTCAAACCCGGGCCCTCAGCAGTGAGAGGGCAGAGTCCCCACCCCTGGACTGCCAAGGAGTTCCCGGCCACACTTTCTCATTTCAGAAATGTGTTTTTCTTCTGCGCTGCTCTCTTTTCAGCTTTTTCGGGAGGTGTAGCAGTGCACTGTAGCAGAAGTCTTGGGAGCAGCACCTTCAGTGACAGCGAGGGGAACTGCATTTCTCCCAAGGACTGTGACTTAGGGCCACCTATTGCGAGGTTAGCTGCACCTTATGGAGCCTATGCTGAGGGTAGGTAATCAGGCAGGCTGTAGGCTGAGTGTCCAATATGAGAAGCTTTCTGAATGAGGAATCACCTCTCACTGGTCAGAATGGCCATGATCACAAAGACTGCTGGAGAAAGTGTGGAGAAAAGGCAACTCTCCTACACCTACACTCTTGGTGGGAACATAAATTTGTACAGCCGCTTTGGAGAACAGGATGGAGGTTTCTTTAAAAACTAAAAGCAGAACTCTCACATGATCCAGCAGGCCCATTCCTGGGCATACATCCAGAGAAAATCATAATTTGAAAGGAAACGTGCATGCCAATGTTCATTTATGACGGACAAGACATGGAAGCAACCTAAATGTCCATCAGTAGGGGAATGGAGAAAGGAGATGTGATGCATATAAGAATGGGATATAAAAAAGAGTGAAATAATGCCATCTGCAGCAACAGGGATGGACCTAGGGATTATTATACTAAGTGAAATAAGTCAGAGACAAATATCATATGATATCACTTACCTGTGGAATCTAAAAAGATTATAAAAATGAATTTCTTTACGAAACAGAAACAGACTCACAAACTTCAAAACCAAAACTTATGGTTACCCAAGGGGAAAATTGTGGGGGGGGGGGGCAATAAATTAGGAGTTTGAGATCAACATACACTCACTACTACATATAAAGCAGATAATCAACAAGGATCTACTACTTAGCAAAGGGAACTCTAGTCCATACTCCAGTAATAACCTATTTGGGAAAAGAATCTAAAAAAATGGACATATGCATATGTGTTAATATAACTGAATCACTTCACTATACACCTGACCCTAATATAACATGTAAATCAACTATTTTTAAGAAAAATTAAATTTAAGAAAGAAGCCCTCTGTCTTAAAATGAATCTGTCTTCTATTTCAGGCTACTTCAGCTACCCGGGCAGGTCTTCCCTGAGTGTAGCCCACTGCCACCTTGTCCCCAGATGACTGAGGCTCTCGCGGCTCAGAGACTGACTCCCTGGGATCACCACTGCCTTCTTGCGTGTTTTCCCCCATCAGACTGGAGAGCTCTTCTGGGAGCAGAGCACATCTCACTCATCTTCAGATCCTGTGGCTTTCCCAGTACCTAAAAGCACATGGCCAGCACTCGACAAACCAAATTAAATTTGAGCGTCACACAGCAGCCTGGAACCTACCTAAGTAGTGGAGAAGTGCCTCTCTAGTTTAATGCTTCCATTTTCACTCGGGACTTGGGTGATGTCAGACTTCCCCTCACTGCGCAATCCTTTCACCCGTCTCTCAGATCACTCGATAACCTTAGGGGGACTCTTGCCTGGGGCATGTTCGTTGTATCATTTGTGTTACGTCTATTTGACATTTAGCACGGCCCGACTTGAAACCTAGCTTGGGTTGCATTTTTTTCTGTTATCTCCTTAGAGTCTGGATGAGTTCCTTGATATGCCAAGTCTTATTGGAGATACTAGGACTCCAGTGCATCCACAGATACTTGGTATTGTTTTAAGTTAAAAACGTTTTCTGATAATTATTTTCTTATCACTGGTTGATCTTGAAACAACTTTACAAAAAAGTATTTTTGCCCTTCTTGACTCTCCATCTTACAACGATTTACATTTCTTCATACACACTGCTAATAACTAACCATTCCCATGTACGAAACGCTGGGGCAAGTGTTTACATGCCTCATCCCATTTATTCTTCACATCAACCCCAAGAAATGGGCACCTAAAAACACCACCCTATTTTATTTATGAGGAAATGGGTTTACTGAGATTAAGAATAATCTCTTCCAATTTTGATTCCTATGGAATCTTTCCTCCCAGTTTTAAGTTAAAGGTCTTTAATAATCTCTCTGTACCATGAAACAATCACCACAATGAGTTTGGTGAACATTCATCATCTCATATCGGTTTAAAATGAAATAAGTAGAAAGAAGCTATATTTGCCTTGTGATGAAAACACTTAGGATTTACTCTCTTAACAACTGCCGTGTAAAACGTTGTTTAGACGCTAAGTTTAGACTCTTTTGCAACCTCATGGATTGTAGCCTGCCAGGCTCCTCTGTCCATGGGATTTCACAAGCAAGAATACTGGCGGGGGTTACCATTGCCTTCTCCAGGGGATCTTCCTGACTAAGGGATCAAACCCACATCTCCTGTACTGCATGTGGGTTCTTTATTGCTGAGTCACCAGGGAACCCCCTACAACAGTGTTAATTATACTTACTATGTCGTACACTACATCCCTTGTACTTATTTATTTTATAATTGGTCCGGTTTCCCCGACCCCATCTCCCACCTCTGCTGCTGCCGAGTTGCTTCAGTGGTGTCCGACTCTGTGCAACCGCATAGACGGCAGCCCACCAGGTTCCTCCGTCCCTGGGATTCTCCAGGCAAGAACACTGGAGTGGGTTGCCTCCCACCTCTGGTAAACACCAATCTGATCTCTGTTTCTATGAGCTTGTTTGTTCATTGTTTGTGAAGTATAATTACCCTACAACGCAATGCCATGTTAGTTCATGTTAGACAACACAGTGATTGAAAATTTCTATATGTTTCAAAATGATCATTACAATGTGTAGTTGCCATCTGTCACCATACACAGATGTTATGTAATTATTGATTATGTTCCCCACACTATAATTTTCATACCCATGACTCATTTATTTTGCAACTGAAAATATGAGCCTCTTAATCTTCCTCACCTATTTCTCTCCTCCCCCCACCACCTCCCCTGTGGCTACCACCTGCTTATTTCTATATCTATTGTTCTGTTTTGTTGAGTTTGTTCACTTGTTTTGTGTTTTGGAATCCACACATAAGTGAGATTATGCAGTCTTTATCTTTCTCTGTCTGACTTGTTTCACTTAGCATAATAACTTCTAGGTTTGTCCACGTTGTGGCAAATGGAAAGATTTCATTCCTTTTTAGGGCAAAGTAAAATTCCATTGTGTGTGTGTGTGTGTGTTTGTGTGTGTTTTTGTGTATGTATATATATCATATCTTCTTTATTCATTGATTGACGGACACTCCGGCAGCTTCCATATTTTGACTATTGTAAATAATGGTACAGTAAACATAGGCTGCACATATCTTTTCTAATTATTGTTTTCATTTTCTTCAGATAAATTCCCAGCAGTGAAATTGAGGGATCGTTTGGTAGTTCAATTTCTGACTTTTTGAGGCACCTCTATTCTATTGTCCATGGTGACTACACAATTCACATGCTTATCAACAGTTTATAAGACTTGTCTTTGCTCAGGACTTCCCTCATGGGCCGATGGTTAAGAATCCACCTGCCAGCGCAGGGGACTCTGATCCCTAGTCTGAGGCCTAAGACCCCACATACCGCAGGGCAGCTAAGCCCACGCGCGCTAGAGCCCATGCTCTGCAAGAGAGCTCACCGCGACGAGCAACTTGCGCCCCCAGCTGGAGAGTAGCTCCCGCTCACTGCAGCTAGAGAAAGCGCGTGCACGGCAAGAAAGCACCTATGCGCCACAGTGAAAACCCGACATGGTCAAACATAAAGAAACAAAAATTAATTGACAATAAAAAGAGTTCTCGTTTCTCCACACCCTCACCCACACTTGGTACTTGTTGTCTTTTAGGAATAGCCATTCTATATTTAAAAAAACAAACAGTAGCCATTCTGACAGCTACGATGTGATATCTCATTGTGGATTTTTTTTTTGAAGTATAGTTGATTTGCAGTGTTCAAGTGTATAGCATAGTGATATGTGTGTACACACGTACACACATACACACTCATAGACGCACATATACATTTAATGGCGAAAAGTTGACAGCAATTCAACTTAAATATATACTTTTTCAGATTCTTTTTCCATACAAGTTATTACAAGACACTGAATATAGTTCCCTATGGTATACAGTAGGTTTTTGTTGCTTACGGTTTTGATTTACATTTTCCTGTTGGTTAGTGCTGTTGAGCATCTTTTCATATGCTGGTTGGCTATATGTATGTCTTCTTTGGGAAAATATTTAGATTATTTGCTCACTTGTTTTCTTTCACTTACAAAAGGTAGTCTGTGTTTCTTTAGAGTCACAAGCAGTTGACTGAGTCAGTGACTCAAACCACAAAGACACCATTTCTCCTTCCCTCCAATCTGGGCCCAGGGTTGGCTGGGGCCCTGCATGACAGGACGGCTGCCTTCACAGATTGACAGGTTCCTCATTGCAGGCAACGTGACTACGAGAGGTTGACCAGATAGGTCACCAGCAACAGGTCGTTGATGTTGCTGTTGAGCATGGTCTGAAAGTCCTCAGGAACTGTTTTGGGCGCTTGGTTAACCAGACTCATCAAGAAGTGGCCCAGGGTACTGTTGGCTGACACCTTTGCGGACAGCGAGTCCTCTGTGCACTGCAACACAGTGCTGGGGGGCCGCTGACTTGCCGCAGGTCCCTGGAGAGGCCGACTACCCGGTAGGGGCTAAAACAGGTCAGGTCAGCTCCAACGCACCCAGTGTCTAACATGCGTCTTTCACCATCAGAGGGTGACCATCGCCCCCACGGTCCTCCGGGGAACATGCATTAAAGTGCTGATGAGGCCTGGATGCTTGTATCCACCGTGAGGTGGATGGGGTTGGGGGCTTCTGGGCTGTAGTACTCACGGATCAGCACTGAGTGCTCCGTGATGTCGTGGGCTGAAGTGTACCAGCCCAGGATGAGCTCCTCTGGAGAGACTTTCCTGTGCATTTGACACATGTTCTTAGCAAATTCCATGTCAGCAGTCATCTCATCTCCTGACTCACTGTGTGGCACTGAAAGGCAACTGGTGACTTCCACTGAGTACGTGTCAACGGGTTCCAGCAAGGTCCAGATAACTCGGGCAGCTCCCTCGTTGCGTCGCTCGTAGCTGTCCACAATGGAGGCCAAGAGGACCACACAGCCACCGGGGAAGGGGCCTGGGAGGGCAGGGCCAGACAGCAACTGGGCGGGGAGACGGGGGTCTGCACTGGGGCCGGGGACGAGGTCGCAGCGGGGGCTTTGGGTGGGGCGGCAGGAGGCATGCTCGCCGGTACTGCTGGTGTTCACTTTTTAATTGGGCTGTGATTTGCATTTTTGTTGTTGAGTTGTAAGTGTTCTTTGTATATTTTGGATATTAACCCCATATAGGAAATACTGTTTGCAAAGTTTTTCTCCCCCTCAGTAGGTGGTCTCTTCATTTTGTTGACAGTTTCCTTCACTGTGAAAAGTTGTTTAATTTGATGTAGCCCAATTTATATATTTTTGCTTTTTTTCACCTGAGGCAATGTATATTAAAAATATTATTAAGACTCATGTAAAAGTGTACTGGTCATGTTTTCTTCTAGGAGTTTTATGGTCTCAGATCTTACGTTTAAGTCTTTAATCCATTTTGACTTTATTTTTGTCTGTGGTGTGAGACATATTCAGCATGTAGCTGTCAAGTTCTTTCAACACCATTTATTGAAGAGGCTGTCTTTTTGCCATGATATATTCTTGCCTCTTTTGTCAGAGATTAATTGCCCAGATAAATGTAGGCTGATTTCTGGATCTATATTCTGTTCATTGATCTGCGTGTCTATTTTTGTAACAGTATGATACTATTTTGATCTCTTAACTTTGTAGTATAGTTTGAAATCAGGGTGCCTGATACCTCCAGCTTTGTGCTCCTTTCTCAAGATTGTTTTGACTATTCAAGATCTTTTGTGCTTCCCTACAAATTACAGAATTATTTGTTCTAGTTCTGTAACAGATAATGCTATTGGTATTTTGATAAGTGTTGCATTGTGTTTGTAGATGGCTTTGGGGAGCATGGTCATTTTAACAATATTAATTCTTCCAGCCCGTGAGCACAGTGTATCTGTCCATCTGTTTGTGTCATCTTCAATGTCTCTCATCAGCATCTGGTAGTTTCAAACTATAGATCTTTTACCTTCTTAATTAGGTTTATTTCTAGGTATTTTATTATTTTTGATGCAGTTTTACTTTTTAAAGATTTCATTTAGTTTATTTATCTGTTTAGGCTTTGGCTGTGCTTGGTCTCTGTTCTGCCCGGGGTTTTCTCTAGTTGTGCTGAGCAGAGGCTGCTCTCTAGCTGAGGTGCTCAGGTTTCTTATCGTGGCGGCTTCTTCTGTCGTGGATGGAGTGTGGGCTCGAGCCGTGGGGGCTTCAGTAGCTACAGCGTGTGGGCTCAGTAGTTGTGGCTCCCAGGCTCCACAGCACAGGCTCAATACTTAAGGCCTACAAGCTTAGTTGCTCTGAAGCATGTGGGAATCTTCCCAAATCAGGGATTAAACTCCTGCATTGGCAGGCAAATTCTTTACCATTGAGCCACCTGAGAAGCCCTTTTGATGAGATTGTAAACGAGACTATTTTCTTACCTTCTCTTTCTAATAGTTAAAGAAACTGTTACGTTTTTAGAAGCACAACAGAATTTATGTATATTACTTTTATATCCTGCAAATTTACCAGATTCATTGATGAATTTTTTATTCATTTTTTGATGGCATCTTTAGAATTTTTTATGTATAGTAGCATGTCATCTGCAAACTGTGACAGTTTTACTTATTCTTTTCCAGTTTGGATTCCTTTTCTTTCTTTTTCTTGTCTGATTTCTGTGACTGGGAGTTCCAACACTGTGTCGAATACAAGTGGAGAGAGGGGACACCTTTGTCTTGTTTCTGATCCTAGAGGAACTTTCAGCTTTTCAACATTTAAATTTTATGTATTTGTTTGGTTTTGGCTGTTCTGGGTCTTCAGTGCTGTGCGTGGGCTTTCTCTGGCTGTAGTGAGTCGGGGCTACTCTCCAATTGCAGTACGCGGGCTTGTCACTGTGGTGGCTTCTCTCGTTGCAGAGCTCTAGGGGGCACAGGCTTCAGTAGTAGTTGCTTCAGTTGAAGCAACTGCCTGGGCTCAGTTGCTCCCTGGCATATGGGATCTTCCTGGACCAGGGATCAAACCTATGTCCTTTGCCTTGGCGGGTGGATTCTTCACCACTGGACCACCAACAAAGTCCCAGCTTTTCACTGTTCAGTGTGGTGTTAAGCTATAGGCTTGTCATACATCACCTTTATGATCTTGAGGTATGTTCCCTCTATATCCCCTTTCCGGAGAGTTTTTAATCATAAATTTAAATCATGAATTTAATTAAACTTAATTTAAATTAATTATGAATTAAATTTTGGATTTATCAAAAGCTTTTAAATAAAATGTTTGTGTTTCTATTGAGATGAGTATATGATTTTTGTTCTTCAGTTTGTTAATATGATGTGTTACATTGACTTGTGAATATTGATCCATCCTTACATCCCTGGGGTAAATCCACTTGATCATTGTCTGTGCTCTTTTTGATGTATTGTTGAATTCAATTTGCTAATATTTTGTTGAGGAATTTTTCATCTATGTTCATCAGTGGTATTGGCCTTTAATTTGTGTGTGTGTGATAGCTTTATCTGGTTTTGGTATCAGGGTGATGCTGGCCTTGTTGATTGGGTTCAGAAATATTTCTTCCTCTGCAATTGTTTGGAATTATTTGAGGAAGATAGATGTTAACTCTTCTCCAAGCATTTGGTAAAATTCATCTATGAAGCCATCTGGTCCTGGACTTTTGTTTGTTGGAAGTTTTAATATTACTGATTCAACTTCAATACTGGTAATTGGTCTGTCCATATTTTCTATTTCTTCTTAATTCAGTCTTGAGAGATTGTGCATTTCTAGAAGTTTGTCCATTTCTTCTAGGTTGTCCATTTTATTGTTGTGTAATTGTTCATAGCAATTTTGTTAATAATATGATCCTTTATATTTCTGTGGTGTTGGTTTTAATGTCTCATTTTTCATTTCTGATTTTATTAATTTGGGCCTTCTCTCTTTCTTGATGAGTCTGGCTAAAGATTTATCAATGTTGTTAATCTTCTCAAAGAACCAGCTCTTGGGCTTCCCTGGTGGCTCAGTGGTAAAGAATCTGCCTGTCAATGCAGGAGACATGGGTTCAGTCCCTAGCCCAGGAAGAGTCCACTTGCCATGGAACAGCTAAGCCCATGTGCCACAACTACTGAACCAGAGTTCTAGAACCCTTGAGCTGCAACTTCTGAGCCCACACACTGCAACTACTGAAGCGCGTATGCCTAGAGCCTGTGCTCCATGAAAGAAGACACTGCAATGAGAAGCCTCCGCACCGCAGCAAAGAGTAGCCCCCACTCACAGCAACTAGAGGAAGCTTGTGTGCAACAACAAAGACCTGGAGCAGCCACAAACAAATAAATCTTAATACAATAAAAACAGTTGCTAACATACTTTCAAAAAGACGAAAAGAGCCAACTCTTTGTTTCATTGATCCTGTTTTTCCTCTCCATTTCATTTAATTCTGCTCTGATCTTTTTATAGTTCCTTTAGGTGTAAAGTTAGGTTGTTTGTATGAGATTTTTCTTGTTTGCTGAGGTTAGCTTGTATCACTATAAACTTTCCCCTTAGAGTTTTTTTTTTTTTTAATGTTATATAGGTTTTGGATTGCTATGTTTTCGTTTTCACATGTCTGTAAGTACTTTTTGATTTCCTCTTTGATTTCTTCATTAATCCATTAGTCACTTGAGCTGATTTGTCTCTATCCTTGATGATCGTTATCTGAATACAGTTGTAAAAAATAGTTAACTCTCCAAATACTTTTTCTGGATTCATGGTACGGTTTCATACCTTCTTCTGGGGTCAAGAAGAGTTCAAGCTCAGGAACCATATGGAAATTTAATTTTTTTATGTTTTTAATCATCATGTATTTATATTTTATGCTCTACCTTTTTTTTTCATTTAATAGTATTTCAAATGAAACTTTCTAGTTCTTGGAACTTCTGGATTGGTGAACACATCAAGGTGCTGGGAGAACCATGTGTTTAGAGAGGGCATGGAAACTGCCCTCCCTCACCCTATACTGTGCCCAATGCATGTCTTCCCTTTGTCTATTCCTGAGTTGTATCCTTAGTAATAAACCAGTAATAGAAAGAATGTTTCCTGAGTGAGTTGTTCTAGTGAATTATTGAAACTTGGAGAGGTATTTGTAGGAACCCCCCAATTTGTAGCCAATTTAGATAGGACATGGAACAACAGACTGGTTCCAAACAGGAAAAGGAGTACGTCAAAGCTGTATATTGTCACCCTGTTTACTTAACTTCTATGCAGAGTACATCATGAGAAATGCTGGGCTGGAAGAAGCACAAGCTGGAATCAAGATTGCCGGGAGAAATATCAATAACCTCAGATATGCAGATGACACCACCCTTATGGCAGAAAGGGAAAAGGAACTAAAAAGCCTCTTGATGAAAGTGAAAGAGCAGAGTGAAAAAGTTGGCTTAAAACTCAACATTCAGAAAACGAAGATCATGGCATCCGGTCCCATCACTTCATGGGAAACAGATGGGGAAACAGTGGAAACAGTGTCAGACTTTATTTTTCTGGGCTCCAAAATCACTGCAGATGGTGACTGCAGCCATGAAATTAAAAGACACTTACTCCTTGGAAGAAAAGTTATGACCCACCTAGATAGTATATTCAAAAGCAGAGACATTACTTTGCCGACTAAGGTCCGTTTAGTCAAGGCTATGATTTTTCCTGTGGTCATGTATGGATGTGAGAGTTGGACTGTGAAGAAGGCTGACTGCCAAAGAATTGATGCTTTTGAACTGTGGTGTTGGAGAAGACTCTTGAGACTCCCTTGGACTGCAAGGAGATCCAACCAGTCCATTCTGAAGGAGATCAGCCTTGGGATTTCTTTGGAAGGAATGATGCTAAAGCTGAAACTCCAGTACTTTGGCCACCTCATGCGAAGACTTGACTCATTGGAAAAGACTCTGATGCTGGGACGGATTGGGGGCAGGAGGAGAAAGGGATGACAGGGAATGAGATGGCTGGATGGCATCACCGACTCGATGCACGTGAGTCTGAGTGAACTCCGGGAGTTGGTGATGGACAGGGAGGCCTGGCGTGCTGTGATTCATGGGGTCGCAAAGAGTGGGACACGACTGAGTGACTGAACTGAACTGTGGGTACCCTGACCACCCATTTGTGACTAGTGTCTGAATTATGAGACAGAACCCTTAAACCTGTGGTTTCTGATGCTAACTCAGGTGGTTAGTGTCAGAATTAAGTTGAATTGTAAGACACCTAATTGGTGTTAGAGAAAGAGAATTGGTTGTTGGTGAGGGGAAAAACCCCACACATTTGATATGAAAAGTATTATGAGTTAAATCAGTTCTTTCATTGTATGAAGAAAATATGGTGTTTGCTAAAACAGTCTTTGCTCAGTGAAACATGGTTTGGGAAGAGGGGAAAGTGAAAGAATGGGGTATGAGGAACCTTTAATCCCTGGTGGTCACGTGGTCACCCACAGTATGGAGCAGCTGCTGTGCTAGAATAAGTTATTGATACTAACAGTAAAAGTTAAAAATTCATGGGGAGTTGGTCCACTGGATACATAGGAAATACAAACTAATGCGAAAAAAAGTCAAATACGCAGTCCTTTGGTTATTACTACCTGTAAAGACTAAAATGAAATTAAAAGAGTGCTGAATCAGAACTTGATGCTGAACCAAACTCAAATATCTATCAGTCTGAGCTTCAGCCTCTAGACTCAAAGCTACCCCAAAAGGAAGGATTGATTATGTGGGAAAACAGAGCAACTCTAATACCTCTGGTCACCATGGAGGTGGTCCACATTGGCGGAGGGCAAAATCAAGAAACTATGGAAACAAGAGGGTATAATATGAAGAATCTGCCTTATTTTGGTGTATCAGCTTCCTGTAGAACCATTAGTAGAATAGATTACGAGAATAATTCAGGGGCACTGTCTTTGGTTTTGAAGGTTGCAAAGTGGAGAGCATGTTTAGGTTGATGGAGGATCCACAGCTCACTATGGAATAATCACAGATGGCTATACAAGATCCAGAATCTTTGTAGTTTATTCCCAAGGAAACACCAGTCTGGTGAATGAAAGCCAACCACTATGGAATAATCACAGATGGCTATACAAGATCCAGAATCTTTGTAGGTTATTCCCAAGGAAACACCAGTCTGGTGAATGAAAGCCAACATAAACTCTGTTTACCCTGAGAAGGGAGGCTATCTGACTCTCCCTATAAATTCCAAATGAACATCACACATGAGACAGCTGGTATGTTCTGATGCAAGCTGTGTGGGACCGACTTTATGATAACTGGGGATGTTCACCTGCTGAATACGCCCGTGTTGCTGCTGCTGCTAAGTCGCTTCAGTCGTGTCTGACTCTGTGTGACCCCATAGACGGCAGCCCACTAGGCTCCGCTGTCCCTGGGATTCTCCAGGCAAGAACACTGGAGTGGGTTGCCATGCCCGTGTTAGTATAGAACAATAAGACTGCAGAAAAATGGGTTTATTTGGGAACACCAAAGAACTTCAATTCAGGACATAAAATCCTTGATGAAGCACCAGCTCTTGAGAAAAAGAAAAAAAATGTTGTTTGTTTGGTTTTATTTTTAATACAGGAAAAGGAGCTGGGAACAGCTGTTGCAGATAGAGTCCATTGGTGGACTTTCCTGGTGGTCCAGTGCTGGAGCCTCTGCCTGCCAACGCAGGGGACACAGATTCGATCCCCGCTCCAGGAAGATTCCAGAGGGCAAGCGGACCAAGCCCATGCACCGCAACTACTGAGCCTCGGCGCTCTGCAAGAAGAGAAGCCACAGCGGAGAGACACCCCACACGCCTCAACAAAGAGCGAAGAGTAGCCCCTGCTAGCCCCAACTAGAGAAAGTCCCCATGCAGCAACAAAGACCCCAGCACAGCCAAAAATAAAAACATAAATAAAAGACTTGACCACCAGATTAAAACAAAAGAGAGCCCATTGGAGGAACACGGAAGTTCCAAATACAGGGGCTTTTCATTGGCTGAGTTATGACAAGTTCTCATTGACTGGGCTGTTGCTGGACAAGGAGAAATTCTTCCTCCTCGCGCTTGGTGTAAAGTATTAACCTTTTGCCCGTTGGATATACAAGGGTAATATCGCTTCCTATACGGTCTACAATTGACTTCAAGTGCTAGTGCCTGAGAGCTCCCCCTTCTGGCCTCCTGACTCCATTTTAAATGAGGGTTCTGTTCATTAATTTTCAACCTGTTACCCAGGTCATGATAAAGGCCATAGTTAAGGGGGGTGCAAGGAGATCCAACCAGTCCATTCTAACGGAGATTGGTCCTGGGTGTTCTTTGGAAGGAATGAGGCTAAAGCTGAAACTCCAGTACTTTGGCCACCTCATGTGAAGAGTTAACTCATTGGAAAAGACTCTGATGCTGGGAGGGATTGGGGGCAGGAGGAGAAGGGGACGACAGAGGATGAGATGGCTGGATGGCATCACCAACTCGATGGACATGAGTTTGGGTGAACTCCAGGAGTTGGTGATGGACAGGGAGGCCTGGTGTGCTGCAATTCATGGGATCGCAAAGAGTTGGACACGACTCAGCGACTGAACTGAACTGAACTGAACTGAAAGGAGGTGCCCTTTTCACTGGGCACCATATGTAACTTTACTGTTGCAAAATCAGCAATAACCCCAGAAGCCTTTTTGAATTCGCTGTCTCAGCTTCTCCTCATGGGCTTTGCACTTGCTAATAAAACACCAGGTTAATGAACAAGTGGATGTGGAAATGTTGAAGTTGGCGGAGGGTCAAGGAACACCACCCAGCAGGGTGGAAGTCTTCAGAAATTAGATGAATTAAACTGGACATTGGATTGGATTGAAACAAAAGTCTTAATACAGCAGGATTGAAGGTTGGGTGGACAAAAGGGACCCTCCTCACCCCCAGTGGGCTCCAAATAAGTCCAAAAGGGAACCCCTGGTGGGACCCAAATAAGTTCATTCTATTTACTTTCAGTTTGAAGAACTTTTTTTTTTTAGATTTATGAAGCTGGCATACGAAGAATTGCAATGAGAAACCTGACCTGGGATGGGGCAATAGCTAGGCAGTGAACCAAGATAAAGGCTGTTAAAGTAACCAGATTAGGGCCAAGATGGAGTCATTCATGCTAAGCCACTTGTCAGCAAACCAAAACTGCACTGAGTGTTTATGCTGGGCTCTCCCAGGAAAGGAGAACCTAGGCAGGCCATCGGCTTTTGGCTGCTCAGTGCAAGTTACCTGGCCCAGCGCTTCTAAGACTTCCCTTTCCTCCATGCGAGGAAAGAAACCCTGCTTAACCAGGCTGCAAATGCCCAGTGTAACTTCCTTCTTCCTGCTCCCTTCTGCCTATAATTCTTGCCTTATACAGCTCTTTGAAGCTCCTATGTATTGCTAGATTGAGGCTCCCCAATTTATGAATTTCTGAATAAAGCCAGTAAGATCTTTAAATTTTACTCAGTTGGATTTTTTTCTTTAACACACCTGACAAAAGGCCAGAGTCCCCAGGCTCACCCCCTTGCTGCAAAGGGGACCCAAGACTTTCTGTACTTCAGTGGGTGAAATAAGGGCATGAAGAAGAAAACCCTAGGACTCATTGACATGGAAGCCCCATGCCCTGTGGTACCAAAATGTATCAGTGAAGCCTGAGGCAGGCTTCAGTGAGATGGAAAGAATACAGTGATAAACGGGCTGATAGGATGAAGATGAAGGTGTGGGTGAAAATTCTAAGGCTGACATGGACTTTATGTGAAAAGAGTGTCTTCTTTACATGAACGTTCTGAGGGGTGGATATCACGTCTAAGCGGGGACCGCCTCCCTTACCTACAGTTAGAGATGTAAGGATTGATGGGGTTAAGGTGAAAGTTTAGATGAAAATTTGTATATTTGAAGTGGTTGCATCCTTTTTATCTGAATGATTATGGGGCTGGACATTGTGTCTGACTAGGGAACTGTTTCTGAAAACAGAAAGTGTGTAAGTCGACCCTTCAGGCAGTATTAATTGGATGTGCTAAGTTGGAACCAATAAGACTGCCTGAGCTCAAACAGTATAGAGTACAGACCGGAGCCCTGACATGGACAAATTCTCTGTGCAGTAGCTGTGTGTGGCCCAGAGACTGGGACTCATTGCAAAAGCCTGTGAGCACCTCCCAGGTTAGTGAATTTCCATCTGAGGGGCAATACTAGCTTGCTATCAAACATTAATCAAAACTGCCCATAAGATTTAAGGATAGGAAAAAAATCTTGATACCTGAAATGCCTGTGATGTCTTGGATGACATCAGAAAAACTCTATCAGGGAGCGCATTGCCCAGAAGAGTTCCATAATAAAATGGAAATTTAAAAAAATCAACTATACTACAATTAAAATAAACTAAAGTGAAATTCTTTTTTCCATTTGACTGTGTGGATCACAATAAACTGTGGAAAATTCTGAAGGAGATGGGAATACCAGACCACCTGACCTGCCTCTTGAGAAACCTATATGCAGGTCAGGAAGCAACAGTTAGAACTGGACATGAAACAACAGACTGGTGCCAAATAGGAAAAGGAGTACGCCAAGTCTGTATACTGTCACCCTGTTTATTTAACTTTTATGCAGAGTACATCATGAGAAACGCTGGGCTGGAAGAAGCACAAGCTGGACTCAAGATTGGTGGGAGAAATATCAATAACCTCAGATATGCAGATGACACCACCCTTATGGCAGAAAGTGAAGAGGAACTAAAAAGCCTCTTGATGAAAGTGAAAGAGGAGAGTGAAAAAGTTGGCTTAAAACTCAACATTCAGAAAATGAAGATCATGGCATCTGGTCCCATCACTTCATGGGAGATGGGGAAACAGTGTGAGACTTTATTTTTAGGGGGCTCCCAAATCACTGCAGACGGTGATTGCAGCCATGAAATTAAAAGACACTTACTCCTTGGAACGAAAGTTATGACCCACCTAGATAGCATATTCAAAAGCAGAAACATTACTTTGCCAACAAAGGTCCGTCTAGTCAAGGCTATGCTTTTTCCAATGGTCATGTATGGATGTGAGAGTTGGACTGTGAAGAACGCTGAGTGCCCAAGAATTGATGCTTTTGAACTGTGGTCTTGGAGAAGACTCTTGAGAGTCCCTTGGACTGCAAGGAGATCCAACCATTCCATCCTAAAGGAGATCAGTCGTGCGTGTTCATTGGAAGGACTGATGCTGAAGCTGAAATTCCAATACTTTGGCCACCTGATGTGAAGAAATGACTCATTGGAAAAGACCCTGATGCTGGGAGGGATTGGGGGCAGGAGGAGAAGGGGATGACAGAGGATGAGATGGCTGGATGGCATCACTGACTTGATGGACATGAGTTTGAGTTAACTCTGGGAGTTGTTTGAGTTAACTCAGGGAGGCCTGGCATGCTGTGATTCATGGGGTCGCAAATAGCTGGACATGACTGAGTGACTGAACTGAACTGAAAGTGAGATGGTTTATACAGCATCATGCTATCAGTGGAATGCAAGGACTCACAAGCAAGGAGCCTCTTCTCCCCTAGGACTGACTTTGAAACTGTATGAGGAGCTGCCAGATTCTGCCATTACTTGGACAGTGCCCTGTAAATGCCTTGTAAACCATTCTCAACTCACCAACAAAAAGTTGCTTAGTTTATGGATCACAGTCATAAGGTAAACAGATAGCATCCTGTTTGGAAGGCCACCACTCTGATCAAAGAAGTGAAGTGAAGTGAAAGTTGCTCAGTCGTGTCCGACTACTTGTGACCCCATGGACTGTGTATGTAGTCCATGGAATTTTCCAGGCCAGAATACCGGAGTGGGTAGCCGTTCCCTTCTCTGGGGGATCTTCCCAACCCAGAGATTGAACCCAGGTCTCCCAGATTGCCGGCGGATTCTTTACCAGTGTAGCCACCAGGGAAGCCCCTGATCAAAGAAGACAAGAACAAATCAGCAAGGTGAGCTGAACTGCGTGCTGTTTTCCTAGCAGTGGTGGGAGAGTCGAACAGTAATAAAAGCCCCTGTGTTTCGGGTTTCCCCAACTTGTGGGCAAAGACTATGCCTGTGTGATGAAACCTCCAAAAACCCCCATACAACAGGATCCTAAGAGCTTTCAGACTGGTGACCACATCACGTGCTGAGAGGGTGATGCACCCGGAGCGGACATGGAAGGTCTGTGCCCTTCACCCCCCGCCTTGCCCTGTGCATGTCTTCCATCTGAAAGTGAAAGTGTTAGTCGCTCAGTCGTGTCCTGACTCTTTGTGACCCTACGTTCTGTAGCCCGCCAGGTTCCTCTGTCCATGGTGTTCTCCAGGCAAGAATACTGTAGTGAGTAGCCATCTCCTTCTCCAGGGAATAATAAACCAGTAACAGTAAGTAAACAACAACAATAAACTTTCCAGTTTATTTATATAATTTTTGTAATTATATAATTTATTGGTTCATAGCAATTCTATGAAACTGATATAAAAGAGTTTATGTCATTCACCTCTTGTTGGCTTCTCTTTATATTTATTGCCACAAGCATTCTGTATCTACAGCAAGATAATATTTTGAAATAGTCATCTTCATGGTTTTCTTCTCTACTGATCCAGAAACATCTTAAATGTCATAGGAAGAACTGGAGTTGTTAAAACAGGATTGCAGGCAGAAAGAAATAGTTAACTTTTGATTTTCCAGCCTAAGGGCCTGAAGCCTACTTAAGAAACATTAGGAAACCACAGTCTTTGATTTTGCGATGGAAAATAAAGGACATTTGAGGATCAAAGGATCCTGTAAAAAAAAAAAAGGCAGAGAATGTATGCCTGAACAACAGATGATATCAAAGGTAAACAAAGCTGAATACTAGCTAAAGTGGTGGGGATAGATTTGCAACAGGGAAGAGAGTTCAGCGCAAACTCAACTTCAGTTTTGCAGGGGTTGAGATCGAATTATACCTTTGGGATCAGTGGTATATAAATGGCATATTAACTGGCTCCCCAATATAATTTCTCTTCTTTTTCTCCCCAATTGAGATCTAATTGATATATGACCTGTGTAAGGTATGCAGTGTGTTATTTTGATAATTTGTATGTTGCGATATGCTTACTACCATAGTGTCTGCTAACACCTCTATCATGTTACCTAATTGTCATTTCTTTTTGTGATGAGAATTATTAAAATTTAGTCTCTTAGCAACTTTGAAGTTTATAGCTACAGCATTGTTGATGATGGTTACTTGTTGTGCGTTAGATCTCCAGAACGTATTTACTAGTTGCAAACTTGCACCCTTAAACATCTTCCCAGTTCCCCCATCCACTTGCCTCCCCCCACCCGCAGCGCCTGCTAATCACCATTCGGCTCTGTTTTTCACGAGGTCACCTTTTTAGATTCCACATACAAGTGACACCGCACAGTTTGTCTTTGTCTGGCTGGCTCGTCTCCCTTAGCACAACGCCCACAGGCTCCATCCATGTTGTTGCAAACGGCTGAATTTCCTTCTTTCTCTTGGCTAAATGGTATTCCACTGTGTGTGCATATATATTAATTTTCTTCATTCTTTCAGAGTCTTAACTTTGTTCAGGACACCATGTCCCAGGTAAAAGATACTTTCTCTGACTTCCTGACTGCTGGAAATGACCAGTTCTGACCAGTGACAGGTAAACAGAAGTAACCAGGTAAGAGTTTCAGGAAAGTTTATACAAAGTGATAGATTGGACTTTCGTGCGTTTTTGTCATTCCCCCATATACCTGCTTTGGGATATGGATTTGAAGCTGGGGGCAGAGCATCTATCCTGTTATTTAAGGCAAAAAGAGCTTGAGAATGAAAGCTACACATGAGGGAAGTAGAGGGGAACAATCTAGGGTCCCTTGGACGCTGATGACATGGCAGGCTGCGGTGCCAGCCCCGGATTGTGTATTTTCAATCTTACTAGACAGCAAGCCCCCCTTTGGTTGAGCTAGTACAGTCACTTTCTCGGCTGTACAGTTGTCCCTGTGTATCCATGGGGAATTAGTTCTGCTGCAGGAAAGAGGACCCCTTCCAGGGCCTGAGAGCAGACTCCTGTCCAACACTTAGAAATCCGTTGTCTAAGGAGACACAGGCTGACAAAGCAAGAGACTGTTGGGAAGCGGTGCCTGGACAGACAGTAGCAGGGGAAGGGAACCCAGGAGAACTCCGGCACGTGGCTCGCAGCCTCAGGTCTTACCCTGAGGGCTGTCTCTGGCCAATCATTCTGCCTCAGGATCCTTCCTGGTGGTGTGCCTCACTCAGCCAAGGTAGACTCCAGTGAGAAGTCTGGGCATCTGGACTGGAGTCTCCTCTCTCCTTTTGACCTCGACCAAATTCTTCTGATTGGTAGTAGTTAGTTCTTCTTTCCTTACAGGACCTCCTGTTGTAAAATAACTCACGCAAGTGGTTACATCGTGTCTGGCCAGGGTAGGCAGTTTCAGTCACAGGTTCCCCTAACAGTTCTAGGACCCTGCCCACAAGGATACCAAAATCCAAGGATAGAGTGTGCAAAGCTGGCCCTCCACATACCTGCGGGTTCCACATCCGTGGTACGGGTCAACTGTATACAGGCAAACGTGGTCCTGATACTGATGGCAACTGAACCCAGGGGCCTTAATGCAATTCTCAGGAGTAGGTCTAGACTGCAAGCGGAGGGCCTAGGAAGACCCCCATGAGAACTTGTAACACTAACTGCTGGATGCTGGAGGCTGACTCGCAAGGGAGAATGTTCAAAAGAGTGCTTAGAAGTATTGACAAGACCAAGAAGCAAAGTGGGTTAAAGAGCAAGCTCTGTCACCAGAATTCAATCCTGGCTCATGTCACTACTAACCAGGTGACCTACAGTCATTGACTTAATTGTTCTGTGCCTCAAGGTCCTTATTCGGAAAATGAGGTTAACATAATAAAAGGGTTATTATGATGAAGAAATGCAGAGCTTATAAACTAAGTCCTCAGTCAACACTAGCTGTTGTTATTGTTAATCATTCCACAGAAAGAGGATTTTCCTTTTTTTTCGAAAGACTTACCTCTTGGGAAGCCTGGCAAATGGTATTACCCCCAATGGGATTATCAGACATTGGTCATCAGAATCGTCTAAAGAAATTTCTCTCCATGGTGTCACAAAATTCCTTTTCCAAGTCTGCCTGGCTGGCCATGAAGTTGCACACTGGCAAAAAGTTTTCCGTTCAATAAAACATTTAGAAGTGTTTGTGGAACCTGTTACACGCACATGGACGGTGTTGGGTGATGCTGGGATACAGAAATGAATGTAATAGTGTGTGTGAGTGTGTGTTTATGGGAGAGTGGGTGGCAACAGCAGCGGCTGCTGTCTTGTTTTTGCTGGACTTGAACCAGAGCAGGTGTGAGCCTGCGGAAGCACTGTGTGAAGCCCAGGGATAAAGCGAACTTGGCAGAAGGCAGAGCCGAGAGACAGGTGCAGTGCGCCAGTGCAACGGCATGTTTGAGCCCTGGGTCAAACAACACCTCATGAAACCTAATAAAGGGAGACCCTACGAAAACGAGTCAGGAGAGCAGAAAAAGGAGAGCTCGTGCGGTAGGACATGGCATGTGGTAGGAAATGGCAACCCACTCCAGTATTCTTAGCTGGGGAATCCTGTGAACAGAGGAGTCAGGACGGCTACAGTCTCTGGGGTTGCAAAGAGTCAGACACCACTGAGCGACTGAGTGTGAGTACATGCGCAAATAATTCAGATCGCAACAGGAGAGAGGGATCCTGAGTCTCCAGCAGGAAGTAACACTGCTTTACCATGCTAGGAAACTAATGCTCAAAATTCTCCAAGCCAGGCTTCAGCAATACGCGAACCGTGAACTTCCAGATGTCCAAGCTGGTTTTAGAGAAGGCAGAGGAACCAGAGATCAAATTGCCAGCATCTGCTGGATCATTGAAAAAGCAAGAGAGTTCCAGAAAAACATCTATTTCTACTTTATTGACTATGCCAAAGCCTTTGACTGTGTGGATCACAATAAACTGTGGAAAATTCTGAAAGAGATGGGAATACCAGCCCACCTGACCTGCCTCTTGAGAAACCTATATGCAGGTCAGGAAGCAACAGTTAGAACTGGACATGGAACAACAGACTGGTTCCAAATAGGGAAAGGAGTACGCCAAGTCTGTATACTGTCACCCTGTTTATTTAACTTATGTGCAGAGCACATGATGAGAAATGCTGGACTGGAACAAGCACAAGCTGGAATCAAGATTGCTGGAAGAAATATCAATAACCTCAGATATGCAGATGACACCACCCTTATGGCAGAAAGTGAAGAGGAACTAAAAAGCCTCTTGATGAAAGTGAAAGAGGAGAGTGAAAAAGTTGGCTTAAAGCTCAACATTCAGAAAACGAAGATCATGGCATCCGGTCCCATCACTTCATGGGAAATAGATGGGGAAACAGTGGAAACAGTGTCAGACTTTATTTTGGGGGGGCTCCAAAATCACTGCAGATGGTGATTGCAGCCATGAAATTAAAAGACGCTGACTCCTTGGAAGAAAAGTTATGACCAACCTAGATAGCATATTCAAAAGCAGAGACATTACTTTGCCAACAACAGTCCTTCTAGTCAAGGCTATGGTTTTTCCTGTGGTCATGTATGGATGTGAGAGTTGGACTGTGAAGAAGGCTGAGCACCAAAGAATTGATGCTTTTGAACTGTGGTGTTGGAGAAGACTCTTGAGAGTCCCTTGGACTGCAAGGACATCCAACCAATCCATTCTGAAGGAGATCAGCCCTGGGTGTGTTCTTTGGAAGGAATGATGCCAAAGCTGAAACTCCAGTACTTTGGCCACCTCATGCGAAAAGTTGACTCATTGGAAAAGACTCTGATGCTGGGAGGGATTGGGGGCAGGAGGAGAAGGGGACGACCAAGGATGAGATGGCTGATGGCATCACTGACTCGACTGACGTGAGTTTGAGTGAACTCTGGGAGTTGGTGATGGACAGGGAGGCCTGATGTGCTGCAATTCATGGGGTCGTGAAGAGTCGGACATGACTGAGCAGCTGAATTGAACTGAACTGAACTGAACTACCTGCAGAAAGAAGAAAAATGATTATCCTTGCCTGGTAACAATATACAGCCTTGATGTACTCCTTTCCCTTTTCCCTATTTGGAGCCAGTCTGTTGTTCCATGTCCAGTTCTAACTGTTGCTTCCTGACCTGCATACAGATTTCTCAAGAGGCAGGTCCAGTAGCCTGGTATCCCCATATCTTTAAGAATTTTCCACAATTTGTTGTGATTCACATAGTCAAAGGCTTTGGCATAGTCAATAAGCAAGAAATAGACGTTTCTCTGGAACTCTCTTGCTTATACGATGATTCAACGGATATGTTGGCAATTTGGTCTCTGGTTCCTCTGCCTTTACTAAATCCAGCTTGAACATCTGGAAGCTCACGGTTCACATACTATTGAAGCCTGGCTTGGAGAATTTTGAGCATTACTTTACTAATGTGTGAGATGAGTGCAATTGTGCGGTAGTTTGAGCATTCTTTGGCAGCCTTTCTTTGGGATTGGAATGAAAACTGACTTTTTCCAGACCTGTAGCTGCTGCTGAGTTTTCCAAATTTGCTGGCATACTGAGTGCAGTACTTTCACAGTATCATCTTTCAGGATTTGAAACAGTGCAACTGGAATTCCATCCCCTCCACTAGCTTTGTTCGTAGTGATGCTTCCTAAGGCCCACTTGGTGTCACATTCCAGGATGTCTGGCTCTAGGTGAGTGATCACACCACTGTGATTATCTGGGTTGTGAAGATGTTTTTTGTACAGTTCTTCTGTGTATTCTTGGCACCTCTTCTTAATATCTTCTGCTTCTGTTAGGTCCATACCATTTCTGTCCTTTATTGTGCCCATATTTGAATGAAATATTCCCTTAGTATCTCTAATTATGTTGAAGAGATCTTTAGTTTTTCCATTCTATTGTTTTCCTTTGTTTCTTTTCACTGATCACTGAGGAAGGCCTTCTTACCTCTCCTTGCTATTCTTTGGAACTCTGCATTCAAATGGGTATATCTTTCCTTTTCTCTTTTGCCTTTCACTTCTCTTCTTTTCTCAGCTATTTGTAAGGCCTCCTCAGACAGCCATTTTGCCTTTTTGCATTTCTTTTTCTTGGGGATGGTCTTGCTCCCTGTCTCCTGTACAATGTCAAGAACCTCCTAGTTCTTCAGGCATTCTGTCTATCAGATCTAATCCCTTGAATCTATTTCTCACTTCCACTGTATTATCATAAGGGATTTGATTGAGGTCATACCTGAATGGTCTAGCTGTTTTCCCTACTTTCTTCAATTTAAGTCTGAATTTGGCAATAAGGAGGTCATGATCTGAGCCACAGTCAGCTCCTGGTCTTGTTTTTGTTGACTGTATAGAGCTTCTCCATCTTTGGCTGCAAAGAATATAATCAATCTGATTTCAGTATTGACCATCTGGTGATGTCCATGTGTAGAGTCTTCTCTTATGTTGTTGGAAGAGGGTGTTTGCTATGACCAGTGCATTCTGTTGGCAAAACTCTGCTAGTCTTTGCCCTGTTTCATTCTGTACTCCAAGGCCAAACTTGCCTGTTACTTCAGGTGTTTCTTGACTTCCTACTTTTGCACGCCAGTCCCCTATAATGAAAAGGACATCATTTTTTGGATGTTAGTTCTAGAAGGTCTTGTAGGTCTGCACAGAACCATTCAACTTCAGTTTGTTCAGCATTACTTGCTGGTGCACAGACTTAGACAGCTGTGATACAGAATGGCTTGCCTTGGAAACGAACAGAGATCATTCTGTTGTTTTTGAGATTGAGTCCAAGTACTGCATTTTGGACTCTTTTGTTGACTATGATGGCTACTCCATTTCTTATAAGGCATTCTTGCCCATAGTCATAGGCTGCACAGACTTTATTTTGGGGGTCCCAAAGTCACTGCAGATGGTGACTGTAGCCATGAAATTAAAAGACACTTACTCCTTGGAAGGAAAGTTATGACCAGCCTAGACACCATATCAAAAAGCAGAGACATTACTTTTCCAATAAAGGTCTGTCTAGTCAAAGCTATGGTTTTTCCAGTCATCATGTATGGATGTGAGAGTTGGACTATAAAGACAGCTGAGCACCAAAGAATTGATGCTTTTGAATGGTGTTGGAGAAGACTCTTGAGAGTCCCCTGGACTGCAAGGAGATCCAACCAGTCCATCCTAAAGGAAATCAGTCCTGAATATTCACTGGAAGGACTGATGCTGAAGCTGAAACTCCAGTCCTTTGGCCACCTGATGCGAAGAGCTGACTCATTGGAAAGGACCCTGATGCTGGGACAGATTGAATGCAGAAGGAGAAGGGGATGACAGAGGATGAGATGGTTGGATGGCATCACCGACTCGATGGATATGAGTTTGAGTGAACTCCGGGAGTTGATGATGGACAGGGAGGCCTGGCGCACTGCAGTGTATTGGGTCGCAAAGCGTTGGGCATGACTGAGCGATGGAACTGAACTGTCTGGTAACAGCTCAGCCAATGAAAACCCTCTATTCTGGAAAACTCCATTTTCCTCTAATGGACTTTTATAATAGTTCCTCTCCATTTCCCCTTCTCCTTTATAAAAGTTTTCCTCTCTTTTGCTTTACTGGGACTTGCATGTGGTTTTCCACAATTGCATGTCACAAACTGTAATTTTTGCTGCCCCCAAATAAACCCCTTTTTTGCTGATAAAAATTACTGGTTGTTTATTGTTTTAGGTTAACAAGCTGAAGTGAGAAGTGTTTTCCAACTTCTCATATATGGGATCCAATAAATCGTTTAAACCATTTTGAATCAGATTTTCCTTCGCTTACAATTGAAACAGCCCTTACTGGGGCAGGTGATAACACTTGCCTCCTGCCTTAAAATTTACTGATGGCCTTGTTCCCAGTTGTTAAAACCCTAATTAAATGAACTGTTGAAATTGCATAACTGGCCAGTTTTAGAACCTGGAATAAATTCTAAGTATATATTTTTTTAAAAATGGAAAATTTCAAACAAAAGTAGAGGTAATGATATAACGAATCACCATGCATCTATCACTCTTTTCCAACAATTATCAACTCATGAAGAAATTTATTTCACCTATTTCAACCTCCATCCCCTGAAATGAACCATTTTAAAGCATATCCCATGCTTCGTTCGCCTGATTAGTGTGCCTGGACCATGGCACGGCGTCATATCTGCCAAGGAGCAGGGCGAGGGGACATCTAGCCCCCTTGAGACCCCAGCTCTTCCAGCAGAGAATTCCCCTTGATGATGGCAAGTCAAAAAAGCTGGCTCTCCATTTTGAGTGGTAATAACAGTAGTACAAAAGAGACAGGGGGTGACCAGGGAAAGCTTTTCTCTAGGAGGAAGAATTAAACTGAGCTCGATGAGGTGGGTAGAATGTAGGTACCTAGAGAGATGAAAGAATAGGATGGATTTATTACTTCTAATATGATATATATTTTTTTAATTTTATTTTTACTTTATTTTGCTTTACAATACTGTATTGGTTTTGCCATGCATTGACATGAATCAGCCACGGGTGTACATGAGTTCCCAGTCCTGAACCCCCCTCCCACCTCCCACCCCATATCATCTCTCTGGATCATCCCCGTGCACCAGCCCCAAGCATCCTGTATCCTGATTCAAACATAGACTGGTGATTCGTTTCTTACATGATAGATTACATGTTTCAATGCCATTCTCCCAAATCATCCCACCCTCTCCCTCTCCCACAGAGTTCAAAAGTCCGTTCTATACATCTGTGTCTCTTTTGCTGTCTCACATACAGGGTTATCATTACCATCTTTCTAAATTCCATATATATATGTTAGTATACTGTATTGGTGTTTTTCTTTCTGGCTTACTTCACTCTGTATAATAAGCTCCAGTTTCATCCACCTCATTAGAACTGATCCAAATGTATTCTTTTTAGTGGCTGAGTAATACTCCATTGTGTAAATGTTCCTCAGCTTTCTTATCCATTCATCTGCTGATGGACATCTAGGTTGCTTCCATGTCCTGGTTATTATAAACAGTGCTGCGATGAACATTGGAGTACACGTGTCTCTTTCAATTCTGGTTTCCTCGGTGTGTATGCCCAGCAGTGGGATTGCTGGGTCATACGGTGCCGGAAGCCAGCACAGGAGATCCCACCCATGCGGAGAGGCCTGATGGGCAAGGCAACTCAGGTCTCAAGGGGTCCTCTGTCTGAGCATCTACCCCAAAACCAAAATCTGTCTCTTTACTGTCTCCTATACTATACTCTTCTGATATTACCACCTTTTCTCTGGGAAGAGTTAATTCAGAGCTCCAGTTAACAGTCTCCTGCATATAAAAAGAATGTCTCTGCTTAAAACCCTTTGATGGCTTTCTAACTTATCTGACCGGTCTGCCCGGACTTTACAACTTATGGATTGTTTACCGCCCCCAACCTTGAGAGTCACGAAGCTTAAAACATCTTAAAGATATAGAGCCTATTAGAGCTAAGAATTAGTTTGGTGAAGGGTTCCATTGTTGAGTTAATGTTTGCTGCCAGGCCTCCATATCCTTTATCTTTTAGGCACCTGGGAAGATATTAATCAATGTAATCGGGATGCAGAAATAGGAATATAGTAGTTTTGATGTTAACAATACTAGACTTTTGAGTTAATTAATTTTCTCTTTGTTATAAATCACTGTACTCCACTTTCTTGTTATAAAGTGTTGTATCCTTGCTATGTAAGAACGTAACTTTATTTAGTGCTTTCTGAGAGTGGCACCAGACTTTGGGAAGAACAACACTGTTAAGGCAAATAAGTCTTCGGGTTGACAAACCCTTATCAGAAAAGGGCCGTAAAATGTTAATTGGCCTTCTGGCTGGAAGATGATGTAAATCACCTAAGACTTATGTATACAACTAGGTATGCAGAGAAAAAGCCTGGTCTCGGTAAGAGTCAGGGCGGCTGATGCTGCGTAATTTTGTATTATCCATTGATCTCTATGTAAAATCAAAAGTATATAAGGCCTTTCCAGACAATAGAGAATGGGCCAGTCACTGGACTGGTTTCCCCCGTGTCTTCTTTACTCTAATTTCTGGCTGAATTCCCATCTGGGGCGTGGAGGCTCGCCATGTCTACTTACTTGTCCCAGCTTCTAAGATCCATGAGAGAGGGAGCCCAAGGCGGGGCACCCTCCGCTATTCAAACGGCCACCGGTGGCCTAACGTAGACGGTGCAAGTTCCTTGTCTTGGAACTTTATTAGTTCTCCAGGTAAACCAAGTTATTCAGCCTCTTTTCTCCACTAAATTTCCTACTACACTGTTCTTTCCTAATCTCTCTTTTATATTTCTAAATAAATAAGTTTTTCCTCGCCTACTCCATCTCCTCTTCAAATTACCCTGGATCCACCAGGGCTGGATCCTGGCAATAAGGCAGTTCTATTTGCAATTTTTAAAGGAATCTCCACACTGTTCTCCATAGTGGTTGTACTAGTTTGCATTCCCACCAACAGTGTGAGAGGGTTCCCTTTTCTCCACACCCTCTCCAGCACTTATTGCTTGTAGACTTTTGGATTGCAGCCATTCTGACTGGCATGAAATGGCACCTCATTTTGGTCTTGATTTGCATTTCTCTGATAATGAGTGATGTTGAGCATCTTTTCATGTGTTTGTTAGCCATCTGTATGTCTTATTTGGAGAAATGTCTGTTTAGTTCTTTGGCCCATTTTTTGATTGGGTCGTTTATTTTTCTGGAATTGAGCTGCAGGAGTTGCTTGTATATTTTTGAGATTAGTTGTTTGAGCTGCAGGAGTTGCTTGTGTATTTTTGAGATTAGTTGTTTGTCAGTTGCTTCATTTGCTATTATTTTCTCCCATTCCGAAGGCTGTCTTTTCACCTTGCTTATAGTTTCCTTTGTTGTGCAACAACTTTTAATTTTAATTAGATCCCATTTGTTTATTTTTGCTTTTATTTCCAATATTCTGGGAGGTGGATCATAGAGGATCCTGCTGTGATTTATGTCGGAGAGTGTTTTGCCTATGTTCTCCTCTAGGAGTTTTATAGTTTCTGGTCTTACATTTAGATCTTTAATCCATTTTGAGTTTATTTTTGTGGATGGTGTTAGAAAGTGATCTAGTTTCATTCTTTTACAAGTGGTTGACCAGTTTTCCCAGCACCACTTGTTAAAGAGACTGTCTTTAATCCATTGTATATTCTTGCCTCCTTTGTTGAAGATAAGGTGTCCATAGGTGTGTGGATTTATCTCTGGGCTTTCTATTTTGTTCCATTGATCTATATTTCTGTCTTTGTGCCAGTACCATACTGTCTTGATGACTGTATCAAGCTACCAGCTGTATTTTTCACAGAGCTAGAACAAATAATTTCACAATTTGTATGGAAATACAAAAAAACCTCGAATAGCCAAAGCAATCTTGAGAAAGAAGAATGGAACTGGAGGAATCAACCTGCCTGACTTCAGGCTCTATTACAAATCCACAGTCATCAAGACAGTATGGTACTGGCACAAAGACAAAAATATAGATCAATGGAACAAACTAGGAAGCCCAGAGATAATATAATATTAAGAAGTAAGAAAAATTGGAAAATAAAGAAATGTAGGAAAAACAGTCATCAAAATTCTGATTAACCAAAAAGCCACTGGGGTTTGGATTTTGATGTTTGATTTTTGTGTGCTTGTTTTCTGTGTTTCTTTTTTATATATAGGTTAGTTGTAACTGTACTGCAAGTTTATATCCCTATATTTTTATTTAACTGAGTAAGCAGTTTTCTAAGTTACTGTGAATTCATTATAAACATTTTTTTTTTTTTGCACAGCATGTGGTTCACAGGACCTTAGTTCCCTGACCAGAAATTGAACCTGGGCCCCAGTAGTGAAAACACCAGGTCTTGACCACTGGAACACCAGGGAATTCCCTATAAACATAATTTTTAAAAGATGCATATTATTTCCTTAAGGACATGTTGCATGGTTTATTTGATCAGTCTCTCATATTTTGGCATTCTGATTCCTTTTATTATGCGTGATTATATATAACTATGCAATGAGTATTATTTTTGTTTAAAAGCTTTTCTGAAATTTTGAGTTAATTACTTAGTGTAGGGACTACCAAAAGCAGAATTACTGGTAAAAGAGTGTGAATATCACAAAACAGGGCATTTCTAATGCTGATTTTATACCGTCTCGTATCATCATCTCAAATGGTGATTCAAATTCCAGATAAAATTGATAAGAGACATTAAATTTAAGAACATAGGACCTAGAGCGTATGCCACAGAAATGCAACTGAAGGTTTGTGTGGTGGGGAGGGAGGGCTGCACCACATGGCTCGTGGGTTCTTAGCTCCCCAACGAGGGATTAAACCCAGACTCTGGGCAGTGAAAGCCCAGAGCGATAACCACTGGACCACCAGGACATTTCCCTAGAAATATAATTTTTAACTGTGCGTGCAGCTGTTCAGGAAAAAAAAGGACTACATTTTCCAACCCCCCTTGTAGCTAAGTGATGACATTCTGACCAGAAGGATGTAAGCAGCAGAAGAGTCTCCTGACGGGCTTTGCTGGTGGCCCAGTGATAAAGAATCCACCTGCAATGCAGGAGCCACAGAAGACTCGGGTTCAATCCCTGGGTCAGGAAGATACCCTGGAGCAGGGCATGGCAAGCCACTGCAGTGTTCTTGCCTGGAGAGTCTCACGGACAAAGGAGACTGGTGGGCTGCAGTTCACGGGGTCAGATATGACTGACTGACCCTGTACACACACGCACATTCTCTTGGCAGTAGCTGGAAACCTTCTTCAACGGGTGCCTTTTGCCTTATTTCACCTTTTTTTTTTTTTTAACTTTGCCGGCTAGTAATATGAGTACAATCATTTGGGATAATGAACACAAGGACAAGAGCTTAGGCTTGGTGGGGCGACAAGCTGGGAAAGGCCGGGGTCACTGAGAACTGTGAGGAGCGGACCCCCCTTTCCCACTGTTTCTCCTCTCTTTGCACAGGAGAGAGACAGTTCATTGCAAGCCACTGGTGGTTTGGGATTTCTACCAGAACAGCCAAACCTAATTCAGACACAGTGTGGTTTTAGAAACTGGAAACGACAATGTTACGGATGCTTTTTTACCAGCTCAGAGAAGGGAAGAGTTACTGCCATGGGAAAAAGCATTTCAAATGTCCTTTGAGACCATGTTATGAGGTTTGGTTTAAATATTCCTGATTCTAACAAAAAATAATACTTCAGTGTCAATAGGAGGAAATTCCAAGTAAAACTATGGAATTCATGACATCCAACTCCCAATTTAGTTGCCTCAAGTGTAAAAGAAAGGAGTAGGAGAATGGTGACTATCTCCCAGTTTATCTTGTTTCCAGAGATTACCATCCCTACTCCAAGAACTATTAAAAGGCCCTCTTGAGAGAACAGCAACCAAAAATAAAGTGGCATTTGGCATTTCTCTGGGAACACATTTAACTCTCCTCTGAGAAGAATAATCTGCTTTAATTTGCTAAAGCCCAAGTCTAGCCCTGTTTTTCTCTGAGCTGGGAAAAAGAAACCCCTGAGAAAATATTTTGAAACAACAACGTCAATCTGAAAAAAGAGAAGCAAAATCTCAAGTCAAAAGAAAGTTGTGTTAGAATGCATTTTGGTGAAAACACAGATACTTGCGGGCTCAGATCTATGATCTGTTGGGAATGGGGAATCAGGGATTTTGTTGTTGTTCATCAGAAAAAAGGGACTCATTTCTGGAAGCAGCAAAGGGAGTGAAATATTTTGCTGAGATGTTTAGAAACAATCCTGGCCCTTGCTCTTTACTGCCAATGGAATTTGTCAGCAATCAAAAACAGGATCAGATTCAAAAGCAAAGAGCAGCCTCTCCAGAACGAAATATCATCAGCAATGACATAGCTTCACTGGATGTCCTCTGGTGTAAAGAATTCTCTCCAGGCCAGATCTCCCCAGGCTCATGGTCCTCGCTGCCAAACCATGTGTGATAGGCCTGGCCAGTTCCTACAAGATCTCCTTTTTCTCTCTAACTCATCCTGGTTGAAGTTTTGGCTGCTTGCAGTCACCTCTCAAGCAAACTGTAGAGGGGGCATCCAGTTTGTGTTTATACAAAGCAAAATGTTAATCTGAGCCAATTTCTTCTCACCAGTCTGCGCACCTCTGAACTACTCCGATCAGGGTTAACCTGTGAAAAGCAAAGTGGAGTGTTGTCTTAGGCAAAGCCTAGCAGCAGCAGAGATAACAAATCTGTTTCCAAAAAAAATCACAGTGTATCTCAAAGCCAATAGCATGAAAAAGAAATCTGTCGCCATTTTAAGCCATTCTGTTATATGATCATTAACCTTCAACAAGTCCAAGTATCCGTTTATGTATGGACTTTTCTGATGTCATCAGTCTCTTTTGAAATAGACATTTCACCTCTAGGGTAAAGGAGGGGGTTGTAGAACTAGGGAGTGAAATCTGTAATCTCTTGGAGGGGAAAAGAAAAAGGACTGGGCATGTAACTTTAATCATTGAAGGATTTTAGAATCACGTTCCAGTGTGTTCCACCAGCAACACAGCTCGTTTTTATCTTGGGCTTTTTCTTTAAAAGCCACCTGCCTGCTGCCCCAGAGGCTAGACGTTTGCCCTTGCTCCTTGCCCCCTTTCTCTTTACAGACTGTTAGCATTTCAGCTGGTAGAGGTCCAAGTGCCCTCTGGACTCATTGGCATGACATGTGCGTTTTCCAATTTGGAAGCAAAAGAACGTGTTCTCCAGGGAGGGCTCTTCAAGGTAATTGCTCTCTGAGAGATTCCTGCCAACCTTCACCGGAGACAAATCCCTCTCGCTGTTAGAATGGGCTAGAAATCCAGAGGTGGAAAGACGGGTGCTCAGAACAGACTTGCCGAGACCTTTGAAACCAGTGACCTTTCCACACAGAGGACACGGGGGAAAGGCCAGCCCAGGCCAAGGCAGCTGAATGCCTCCCCTGCCCTCCCCTCCCAGGCACAGCAGCTTTCCACTGCCTTCCTTTTCCGAAAGAGCATCAGTGAAGGAGGTTGGTAGAGGAGTTACTGTGTTAACCGGGATTCCAAGCAGAAGGAGAACACCACTTCTCTGGAATAAAGCCTTTAACAAATCACCGGGGCTGGAGGGCTGCACCCAGGGGATGTGGTTCGCCAACTCAAGTGAGAGGGGCTGCAAGAGGGATCTGGGTGTGTAGGGGGTGCGAAAGGGGAGAGGAAGAAGGAAAAACCCAGAGAAGCGGAAATTCCTCCCTGGGCCATTACCTGCCACCTCGGGCAGGGGACGTGGTTGGGTGGGAGGTGGGGAGGCTGGGGTGAGGGATGACCACCAAATGGGCCGTGGGCTGGAAAGAAGGACGGAAGAATAAAAATGAAATTGTTGGGACTTCCCTCGTGGCCCAGTGGCTGAGAATCTGCCTTCCGATGCAGGAGACTTGGGTTTGATCCCTGGTTGGGGAACTAAGATCCCACATGCCTTGGGGCAACTATAGTGCCACAACTAAGACCCCACACAGCCAAATAAATATTTAATTTAAAAAAAAATGCAATTGTTTCCTGTGAGTCGTGGGCTCTGCTCTGAAATCTTTAGCAATGTTTCCGTTGTTTCCTGTTGTGGCGAGTGCCTCCTTTTAGGAAACTCTGAGGAGCTGCGGAGTTCGGCAGTCTGCAGACCCTGGGTGAAAAGAGGGAGCAGCTGGACACAGGAGACAGGAGAGCCCCGACTAGGTTACGGCACTTTTGTTCCTCTTGGGCGTGCGCGTCACCACCCTGGGAAACAACAGCCAGAGTTGTTTGGGGGTGGAGAAGGGACGCTGGAAGCCCCCAAGGTGAGGGTAGATGTGAACTTGAAACTGCCTGGCTGCAAAGCCCATGCTTTCACTATGTGTTATAGTCACATCGGCCCCCGGCACCTCCGCACCCCAGCCCTCCCCAAAGACCTGTGGTAGTTCATGTCGACCAGCCTCTGGCCCCTGTTTCTGGCAGGAGGGGCATAAATGGAGTGGGTTTTAGAGCCAGACTCTCTGGGTTTGAATCCTAGCTCAGCTGTTTGCTAATAGTGTGAAGCTGGGCAAGTTATTCAGTTTCCCAATCTCAGTCTCCTTATCTGCAAAGGCAAGAAAATAACTGTGCCTGCTTTACAGAGTTTTCAGGGCACAACGCACTAAGTGTCAGTTGTTATCGTGATTTCTAACAACAACGCAGGATCGTGCCACGGACAGCCCTGTAGACCCAGCTTCCTGAGCCACAGAAAGAATTCAAGTTTTGAGGCCAAACAGACTGGGTTCCAACCTCAGCTCTGCCCCTTCTGGCTGAGTCACTCTGGGCAAGTTACTTAACCGCCCTGTGAAAGGGGTGAAAAGCACCTCCCTTGAGGTGCAGGGTTGTTGGGAAAGTGGACTAACTTGAAAAGGAGCTGGCCAGGGACTGTCCGTCTGTTTCAATCGTGACACTGTTTGGCGGCCCCCATACCCTAACTCTGCTTCACCGCACACAGATTCTAAACAGCCCTGGGGGCTCCCAGGACACCAGACTGTCCCCGACTGGTCCCGTTTTGTTGCTGCTGCTGCGCTGGCTCTTCATCACAGCACGTGTGCTCTAGCTGTGGCGTGCAGGCTTCTCCTGTTGCCCAGCACAGGCTTAGTTGCGTTGTAGCACATGGGGTCTCAGTTCCCTGACCAGGGATCGAGCCACATCCCCTGCGTTGCCAAGTGGATTCTTAATCGCTGGACCACCAGGGAAGTCCCTGGCTAAGTTTGATTGGAGTCAAACTCATGCAGTGAGAATTGTTCCCTCTGTGTTGTCTGGAAACCCAGTTGGCCTCATTTTAGCATCCTCCTGGGCAGGTTGGCTGAACGATGACAAAGGCTGTTTTGAGACCGCTGGAAAAACCTAAATTGGCTGAGACAGAATAAACTAAGTCAAACACATTCATTTGTAGCTCAGCTGGCGCAGAATTCACCTGCAATGCAGGAGAGTCTGGTTCAACTCCCGGGTGGGAAGATCTGCTGGAGAAGGGACAGCCTACCCACTCCACTATTCTTGGGCTCCCCTGGAGGCTCAGTTGGTAAAGAGTCTGCCTGCAATGCAGGAGACCTGGGTCCAGTCCCTGGGTCGGGAAGATCCCCTGGAGGAGGGCATGGCAACCCACTCCAGTATTCTGGCCTGGAGAATCCCATGGACAGAGGAGCCTGGCAGGCTACAGTCCATAGGGTCACAAAGAGTTGGATTCGACTAAGTGACTTTCACTTCATACACATTTATTATGTATGAGTCAAATGTTCCCCCTTTCCTCCAGCTTGGGGCTCTTCTCCATGTTAACTGCCTCTTCCTCCTCTTCCAAGGACGTCCCCAAAGGCTTTGGTCACCGATTGTCTCCATCATAATGCTTACCCCTCTAAGATGCCAAGCCCCATTATAGCCCCTCTGGAAGGCTTGAGTTCCGTTCGTCTATTGCTTGGGGAGCAAGGCATTTTGTTTGGCTATTGTCACTCCAGAAAGTTGAAGGACGTAGAAACATATATATCATTATACATGTGGGTAGAGATGCATTGAAATCACCCTGGAAGAATACCTCTGAAGACTAAGGAGACTATCTCAAAATGTGAGATAACGTGGTTATTTAAAAATTATTTGTTTTCTGTCGATCTATTTGGCCGTGCCAGGTCTTAGCTGTGACACACGGCATCTTTTAGCTGCAGCATGTGGGATCTAGTTCCCTGACCAGGGATTGAACCCAGCCCCACCTGCTTTGGGAGCACAGAGTATTAGCCAACAGGAAAGATCCAATAATGTGTTTTTAATTTTTTAAAAAATCTGTACCTTCGAATCTCTTTTACGAAAAAGTGTGGCTTTTGCAACAGGGGAAAAATTAATTAAGTGGTGTTCCTAACTAGAAAACCCATCCAACAGATATTTATCAAGGCTGCATTTTGGCCAGGACTGGGAGTGGTACTGGGTGAACAAAACAGATGAGACCTTTGCACTCAGAGAAACTGTACCAGGCTGAGGGAAACCCTTAGTAAACAAATAAATACATCAAGACAACACGGGGTGCACTGTTCACTTAAGAAGGTGTTCTTATCGCTCCTTGCTATTCTCTGGAACTCTACATTCAGACGCAGCAGCAGCAGCAGCTACATTCAGCTGGTTCTCTCTCTTTCTCCTTTGCCTTTTGCTTCTCTTCTTTTCTCAGCTATTGTAAGGCCTCCTCAGACAACCACTTTGCTTTCTTGCATTTCTCTTTCTTTGAGATGGTTTTGGTTACCGCCTCCTATACAATGTTACAAACCTCTGTCTATAGTTCTTCCGGCACTCTGTCTATCAGCTCTAATCCCTTGAATCTGTTCATCACCTCCAATGTATAATCATAACTGATTATAGGTCATACGTGAATGGTCTAGTGGTTTTCCCTACTTTCTTCCATTTAAGTCTGAATTTTGCAGTAAGGAGATCAGGATCTGAGGCACAGTCAGCTCCAAATCTTGTTTTTGCTAACTGTATAGTGCTTCTCCATCTTCAACTGCAAAGAATATAAGGAGAGAAAAGAAAGCCTTTTAAGTGAACAGTGCAAAGAAATAGTGGAAAACAATAGAATAGGAAAGACTAGAGATCTCTTCAAGAAAATCAGAGATACCAAGGGAACATTTCATGCAAACAAAGGACAGAAATGGCAAGGATCTAACCAAAGAAGAAGAGATTAAGAAGAGGTGGCAAGAATATACAAAAGAACTATACAAAAAAGTGTAATGACTGGGATAACAGCGGGGGTGTGGTTACTCACCTAGAGCCAGACATCCTGGAATGCGAAGTCAAGCAGGCCTTAGGACGCATTATTACAAACAAAGTTAGTGGAGGTGATAGAAATCAAGGTGAGCTATTTTAAATCCTAAACGATGATGCTGTGAAAGTGCTGTATTCAATATGCCAGCAAATTTGGAAAACTCAGCAATGGTCATAAGATTGGAAAATGTCAGTGTTCATTCCAATCCCAAAGAAAGGCAATGCCAAAGAATATTCAAACTACCACACAATTGCACTTATTTCACATGCTAGCAAGGTAATGCTCAAAATCCTTCAAGCCAGGCTTCAGCAGTATGTGGACCGAGAACTTCCAGATGTAAAAACTGGATTTAGAAAAGGCAGAGGAACCAGAGATCAAATTGTTGGATCATAGAAAAAAATCAAGAGAATTTCAGAAAAACATATACTTCTGCTTCATTGACTGCACGAAAGCCTTTGACCGTGTGGATCACAACAAACTGTGGGAAATTCTTAAAGAGATGGGAATACCAGACCACCTTACCTGTCTCCTGAGAAATGTGTATGCAGGTCAAGAAACAACAGTTAGAACTGGACATGGAACAATGGACTGGTTCCAAATTAGAAAAGGAACATGTCAAAGCTGTACATTGTCACCCTGTTTATTTAACTTTTATACAGAGTACACCACGTGAAATGCCAGGCTGAATGAGTCATAAGCTGGAATCAAGATTGTCAGGAGAAATAGCAACAACCTCAGATATGCAGATAATGCCACTCTAATGGCAGAAATTGAAGAGGAACTAAAGAGCCTCTTGATGAGGGTGAAAGAGGAGAGTGAAAACGCTGGCTTAAAACTCAGCATTCCGAAAACTAAGATCATGGCATCTGGTTCCCCTGTAAATAGATGGGAAAAAAATGGAAACAGTGACAGATTTTATTTTCCTGGGCTCCCAAATCACTTCAGACAGTGACTGCAGCCACAAAATTAAAAGACACTTGCTCCTTGGAAGAGAAGCAATGGCAAACCAAGACAGTGTATTAAAACACAGAGGTATCACCTTGCCGACAAAGGTCCACACAGGCAAAGCTATGGTTTCTCCTGTAGTCATGTGTGGATGTGAGAGCTGGACCATAAAGAAGGCTGAGCACCAGAGAACTGATCTTTTTGAACTGTGGTCTGGAGAAGACTCTTGAGAGTCCCTTGGACAGCAAAGATATCAAACCAGTCAATCCTAAAGGAAAGCAACCCTGAATAGTCATTGGAAGGACTGACGCTGAAGCTGAAGTGACAATATTTTGGCCACCTGATGCGGAGAACCCACTCACTGGAAAAACCCTGATGCTGGGAAAGATTGAGGGCAGGAGGAGAAGGGGACAGCAGAGGCTGAGACGGTTGGATGGCATCACCGACTCAGTGGACATGAGTTCGAGAAAACTCTGGGAGATGGTGAAGGACAGGAAAGCCTGGTGCGCTGCAGTCCACGGGGTCACAAAGAGTTGGACATGACTTAGCAGCTGAACAACAAGAACAGCAAAGTGGGATGCATGCAGCAGGAAAAGTGAGCTGAGTGCTGCGGCTGAGAGTGATGGAAGCTGCTCGAGAAGGCGGTTAACAGAGGATGTTCAGGCTCAGATTCTTTAGGAGGAAAAAGAGGCTGCAAGGCGCACAGTGTGTGGAGGAGAGTTCTAGACACAGGAAGTGCCTCTGGGATGGTCCTAAGACAAGCGCAAACCTGACTTAAGGCAGGGAGAGTTTGGCGGGTGCAGGTGAGATTTGGAGGGGAGGAGCCAGTTCACGCAGAGCCTCTAAGCTTGGGTGAAGTGTTTGCTCTTTAGTCTGAATGCAAGAGGAAGACTGTTAAGAGGCTCTTGAAAGAAAGGAGGCTAGGGTGGTACTCATGAGACGGAAAGAGGTCCATGGATTGAGAGATTTTGAAAGCAAAAACATGCTGTTGGATTGGAAGTGGAGAATGAGGAAGAGGGGAGTGCCACTGATGACTTCACATGCTGACTTGGAATTATCCATCAAAGTAAGACAGACTGTGGGAGGAACAGATTCAGGCATGTTAAATTTCACAGGACTGGGTTTATTAAAAGGGCAGCATTCAAAGTGACTCAGCCCTCTGATGTAATCAAGTTCAGTGTAAACAAAAGTTGCTTTGGCATAACTCAAAAGCTTTATAAAGGTTTGGTTCCTTATTTATAGAACTGTGAAGGACTTGAGTCATGTATTCCTTTGAGCTGTACTTGATTTCATTTTATGGATAACAATATGTGCTACAGGGGCAGTTGGTAGTTGAGGGTTTCATAAAGATAGCAGGTATAACCCTTGTGAAATAAATGCCATATTTTTATGGCAAGACTAGAAATTGAAACAAAAAATTGTGTCTGCCCTGTGGCCTCCTCTCTGCCCTACTGTGCACACTGCGTCTGTACGTTGACCAGACCTCTCCCATCAGCAAGAACACCTGCTCTAGAGAAGCATTCTCATAGTATCGATCAGTGTGTGCACAGTCGCTTCAGTCGTGTCTGATTTTTTGCTACCCTATGGACTGTGGCCCACCGGGCTCCTCTGTCCATGGGATTCTCCAGGCAAGTTGTACTGGAGCAGGTTGCCATGTCCCCTTCCAGGGGGTCTTCTCAACCCAGGGATCAAACCAGCGTCTCCTGCACCTTCTGCTTCACAGGCAGATTCTTTATCACTGAGCCACTCGGGAAACACCGTATCAACCAACGCCTTGAAAGATAGCTCTCCTTCTTGTTCTTGTAAGGGGTGATGGCACCTACCGTGATGACACTCAGGTCTGGCTCATATAAACTGTCAATAATATGTCCTTTGATGTACCGCCCTCTGTCTCATAAAACTTACATAACTGAGTCTTGGCTTCTAAGGGGTGGAGCAGTCGTCAGCATTCTGAGATGCTCTTCCCGGATTGTGATCCTCAAATTAGGCTCAAATAAAATTTTCCATTTCTTTCTTAGGTCAATTGACTAATTTTTCTTGTCAACACCCTCATGAATAGCAAAGGTCTACTATAGATAGATAAATACTAAGCAATATGTTCTGGACATATTATTGGAATCATTTCCAATAAAACTTTATGGAAAATATAAAGTGGTAGTTGGTATGCAGTCTCTGGATAGAAAATAGTTGTCCTTTACCTAGCACTTACTAGTGATATGTGTTGCTCATTCTGTGATACATTGTAAAGAAAAGTCCTGTTTGAGTCACATGCTATTTATCATCCAATTTACATACGAGAAAAAAAGGCTCAGGAAGGTTAAGTATCTTGCACAGAGATACGGAGCTAAAAAGGGGCGGCATCTGTGTTGGACCAGGTCTCGCCTGACTAGAAAGCTTGGGCTTCTATGAGGCGGACATCTTTGGTCTGGCTGCATGGGATTTGGCACGAGGAAGGGTTTGCGGGGAGTGACACCCGTGGAAAGACGTGACTGCTGAGCAGGCCTGTCAAAGTCTCTGGAGCCCAGTGTGGCGCTCTGTAGGCAGACTGCCCTTCAGAGGGCTCCTGAGTTGGGTGGAAATGGCCAGGTCCTGGCACCCCACTCCAGCTCACCCGTGGGCTGGGAAGGCAGCTAAGAAGAGCGTGATCTCAGCTCAAAAGCTGAGCTGGGCCTCAAAGACTGTCCGTTCGCTGTCCTCTGTGCGTCTGGGCAGGAGTCCGTCCTTCAGTGGGGATGTGAACGTGCGTCTCCTTGTTTGCCACTTGCCCTATACATTGCCAGTGCCCCTTCACCCAAGAAGAGCCAGTCTGCTGGTTATCCACTGCTGTGTAACAGATTGCCCCCAAATGCAGCAGCTTGAAACAGAAACCAGTCATTATCTCATAGTTCCTGTGGATCAAGAGTCCAGGCCTGGTCTGGCTGGGAGCCTCCAGCTAAAGGTCTTTCATGAGGTTGCAGCCCAGTGTCCTGGGGTTGCAGACTCATCTGAAGGCTCCTCCAAGGAGAGTATGCCTCTGAGCTTGCTCATGTGTGGTTGGCAGGCCTTTGCCCCTCCTCACAGGGGCCTCTCCACAGGACTACCCCGTGGGATGGCTGCAGGCTTCCCCCAGGGACAGAGAGAAAGAGGACCCAGGGTGGAAGTCGTGGCCCTTTAAAACTGAATCTTGGAAATGACATCGTATCACCTCTGCCACATTCGATTTGTCAGAAGGGCGTCAGTTAATCCAGTCCATAGTCAAGGGATGTGAGTAAAAGAGGGTCAGAAGGCAGGGTCCACCGGCAGCCACCGTAGAGGCTGACCCCGCAGGAAGGTGCATATTCAGATAAACACCGCTGGTGACAATTATAATTTTTGCTACCATGTTTTGACCATTTGCTATGAATTAGCCATGGGGTTTGGCCCTGACATATATCACTTAATGATTCCTTCATTCGCTCAAGACTCATCAGGTCTCAGGCCCTGGGAGCCTCTGAGAACAGAATGATACATGAAGTGATTTCCTGCTCTGGACATGAGGTGCTCAAATGATAACTTGTTGTAATTTGACCAAGGGGGGAAAGAACAGTCACACAGATAGTAGGTAAGTGGCTGAGCCAGGAAGGCAAAACCGGTCAGTGTGTTTTCTGAAGACACTTCAGTAATTTTTCTGAAGACACTTCATTACTCCTGAAAACATGTTATTCTGAGAACAAGTGGGAGGAAGGAATAAGTCACAAAGAATTCACATAATGTAATTCCGTGTGTACGAAGTTCAGAAACAGGGGCTTGCTTAGCAGAACGCAAATAGTGGGGACACTCAAGATAAAAGAATGGAAATAAAGCCCACAGGTTAGGATAGCAGCCTCTTCTGGAGGTGGAAGGGGAAGTGGCTTGGGGTGGGGGGGTTCACAAGACAAGTCCGGGTGGGAGGTGGTGCGGCTGAGTGCCCTTCTAGACCTCACTGATGCTTATATGGGTGTTCAATTTATAATGACACATTAAACTGTACATGTCATTTTATTTATTCCTCTGTATGTATCAGATGCTTGATAAGTTGCTTCAGTTGTGTCTGACTCTTTGTGACCCTATGGATCATAGCCCACCAGGCTCTTCTGTCCCTGGGATTCTCCAGGCAAGAATACTGGAGTGGGTTGCTGTGCCCTCCTCCAGGGGATCTTCTCAACCCAGGGACTGAGCCCACGTGTATTATGTCTCCTGCACTGGGAGGCGGGCTCTTTACCACTAGCACCACCTGGGAAGCTCTCACAATGAATAAAATGACGATAAAAAAACAATTGTGTTGGGACTTCCCTGGTAAGACTCCGCACTTCCACTGTGCGGGGCACAGTTTTGATTCCCGGTTGGGGACCCAAGATCCCACCTGCCTCGAGGTGCAGCCAAAAAGTTTGCATTGAGTGGGACGTTATTTGCCGGGTGCAGACACGTGTGATGGAAGGTAAAGAGCTCCCTGTTACAGACAAGGGGGCGTAGTCTTTTTGTCTTTGACACAGATGGACCCGCAGACTTCAGACTGTTAGGAGTTGTTTCCAGGGCCCCAAAGAGCTCCGGCACCCCAGTCCTGTGTGTCTCAGTGCAGAAAGGAATTCAGCCAGAGGCGAAGGGATAGATAAGAAGTGATTTGCTAGAATAGGATGCTTGTAAGGTTCACAATTAGGCAGGCAAGCGTTGCACTACCCCAAGGATTCTGTGGGTTACGTTTTTATAATCAGAGGAAGGGAGAGGAAAGGGAGGAGTTCCCCTCTGTCTTTCTTGAGTAGACAGGTTTCCATCATCAGTTCCTCCCCTGGATAGGGAAGGGACGTCTGCTTGTCCCCGTATAGTTGGGCCAGTTCTGTCATAGCCCTTCAGGTCTCGGTACAACGGCCGTCTTTCATTTTGAAAAGTCGCCTTTCGGTGAATGATTGATCTTTTGTGTGCACAGGGCGTGTTTGAGGGATCATTAATGTGATGACACTGGGTAGGATGTAGGCCTTATTTTTCTACTATTGTTTTATTGTCTGGGGTGGGGAACACTGTGCAAAGAGCACGTCTTAGGGGCCAAAGAGCATGTTTGGCGGAGGGGGGGGGGCGGTGCGGGGGCGGGGGGGGGCGGTGCGGGGGCGGGGGGGGGCGGTGCAGGGGCGGGGGGGTGTTATTAACTCACTGAGCTTACCGGGCGGGATTTAGGTCTTATTGCACCATTGTTTTATTGTTTTGGGGTGTCTCCTGCTCCTGCTGCGTGGTTTTGTTGCTAAGCAAGTTATCTTGATTTCATCGTCAAGCAAACCAATCTGACTTTGATGCTAAGTGACCTGTTTTGCTTTAGGCTTCAAACAAGCCCACATTGTGTCAGAATTTTCCCATTCCTTTCTGGAGTGATCATTAGTCTTACTGTGATCTCTCAAAGCCCTCTGAAGTTCCCTCTCTATCTACAATTCCCTAATGGGGTTTCTAAGCTAACTATTTGATTATCCTATTCTAGCCCTATCAGCCTGGCTCACCACTATGTTCTTAACATGTGTTACGCTCAAAATAAATTAGGAGAAAGACAGTGCTTGGTGAGATCATCTTGCCGTTTGATACAACATGTCTGAGCAAGTGGGGTTTTCTATTTCTGAAAGGACTGCTGGAGACTGAAATGGGATTCCCAATATAACAATGGCCACTTAGATCATTACAAAGAAAAGAGCAACTTTGAATAAAAGTGCCAGGGAAAGCTCACTCCCACGGTGTGCAAGCCTGAATGCTAAGTCACTTCAGTGGTGTCAAACTCTTTGCAACCCTATGAACTGTAGCCCGCCAGGCTCCTCTGTCCATGGAATTCTCCAGGCAAGAATACTGGAGTGGGTTGCCATTTCCTACTCCAGGGGATCTTTCCAACCCAGGGATCAAACCCATGCCTCTTTGGTCTCCTGCACTGGCAGGCAGGTTCTTTACCTCTAGCCCCACCTTTGATGCCCCCATTCCCAGGGTGCCTCAGATTAAATTGGGCTTAAAGTCACCTCTTTTCAAAACCAGTTGAAAAAGCAGAAGGGTCTTTTAAGTTGGGTTCTTTTTCCAGATCAGCTGGAAATACTTGAAAGGGATTTGTCCACCAGGGGGGATAGAGGGCTGGGGATGGAGTGCGGGGAGATGTCCTATCTCTTTGGGGGATTTTGAGCGCCTTCTACCCAGTCCCGCTTTGGTTAGATGGAGCTTTGCTTTCTGAGTTGCCAGCCTGCTAGATGCCCTCATGACAGTGGCCTTCTTCTATCAGTTGCAGGGGAGGTAGGGTTGCCAGATAAGTACTGGATGCCTGTTAAATCTGAATTTCAGAGAAACAGTGAGTCACTTTTTAGTGTTAAGGATGCCCCAAGTATTGCATGGGCTGCAATTATTTTTACTTATTTATGTGGGCTTCCTTGGAGGCTCAGACAGTAAAGACCCCCCACCTGCAATGCTAGGAGACCTGGGTTTAATCCCTGGGTCAGAAAGATCCCCTGGGAAAAGAAATAGCAACTCACTCCAGTATTCTTGCCTGAAGAATTCCATGGACAGAGGAGCCTGGCAGACTACAGTCCATAGAGTCAAAAAGAGTCAGGCTCGACTGAGCAGCTAACACTTTCACTTTCATTTTTTTTTCTTATTTTTTTTCCTTTTACTTTTTTTTACTTTACAATACCGTATTGGTTTTGCCATACGTCAACATGAATCCGCCATGGGTGTACATGAGTTCCCAATCCTGAACCCCCCTCCCACCTCCCTCCCCATGCCATCTCTCTGGGTCATCCCAGTGCACCAGCCCCAAGCATCCTGTATCCTGCTTTGAACCTAGACTGGCAATTTGTTTCTTACATGATATTATACATGTTTCAATGCCATTCTCCCAAATCATCCCACCCTCTCCCTCTCCCTCAGAGTCCAAAAGTCTGTTCTATACATCTGTGTCTCTTTTGCTGTCTTGCATACAGGGTTATTGTTACCATCTTTCTAAATTCCATATATATGCGTTAGTATACTATATTGGTGTTTTTCTTTCTGGCTTACATCACTCTGTATAGTCGGCTCCAGTTTCATCCATCTCATTAGAACTGATTCAAATGGATTCTTTTTAACGGCTGAGTAATACTCCATTGTGTATATGTACCACAGCTTTCTTATCCATTCATCTGCTGATGGACATCTAGGTTGTTTCCCTGTCCTGGCTATTATAAACAGTGCTGTGATGAACACTGGGGTACACATGTCTCTTTCAATTCTGGTTTCCTCAGTGTGTATGCCCAGTACTGGGATTGCTGGGTCATAAGGCAGTTCTATTTCCCGTTTTTTAAGGAATCTCCACGCAGACACTGTTCTCCATAGTGGCTGTACTAGTTTGCATTCCCACCAACAGAGTAAGAGGGTTCCCTTTTCTCCACACCCTCTCCAGCATTTATTGCTAGTAAACTTTTGGATCGCAGCCATTCTGACTGGCGTAAAATGGTACCTCATTGCGGTCTTGATTTGCATTTCTCTGATAATGAGTGATGTTGAGCATCTTTTCATGTGTTTGTTAGTCATCCGTTTGTCTTATTTGGAGAAATGTCTATTTAGTTCTTTGGCCCATTTTTTGATTGGGTCGTTTATTTTTCTGGAACTGAGCTGCAGGAGTTGCTTGTATATTTTTGAGATTAGTTGTTTGTCAGTTGCTTCATTTGCTATTATTTTCTCCCATTCTGAAGGCTGTCTTTGCACCTTGCTTATAGTTTCCTTTGTTGTGCAGAAGCTTTTAATTTTAATTAGGTCCCATTTGTTTATTTTTGCTTTTATTTCCAATATTCTGGGAGCTGGGTCATAGAGGATCCTGTTGTGATTTATGTCGGAGAGTGTTTCGCCTGTTTTCCTCTCAGTTTAGTTCAGTTCAGTTCAGTTGCTCAGTCATGTCCGACTCTTTGCGACCCCATGAATCGCAGCACGCCAGGCCTCCCTGTCCATCACCAACTCCCAGAGTTCACCAGATTCACGTCCATTGAGTCAGTGATGCCATCCAGCCATCTCATTCTCTGTCGTCCCCTTCTTCTCCTGCCCCCAATCCCTCCCAGCATCAGAGTCTTCCAATGAGTCAACTCTTCGCATGAGGTGGCCAAAGTACTGGAGTTTCAGCTTCAGCATCATTCCTTCCAAAGAAATCCCAGGGCTGATCTCCTTCAGAATGGACTGGTTGGGTCTCCTTGCAGTCCAAGGGACTCTCAAGAGTCTTCTCCAACACAACAGTTCAAAAGCATCAATTCTTCGGTGCTCAGCCTTCTTCACAGTCCAACTCTCACATCCATACATGACTACTGGAAAAACAATAGCCTTGACTAGACGGACCTTAGTCAGCAAAGTAATGTCTCTGCTTTTGAATATGCTGTCTAGGTGGGTCATAACTTTCCTTCCAAGGAGTAAGCGTCTTTTAATTTCATGGCTGCAGTCACCATCTGCAGTGATTTGGGAGCCCCCAAAAATAAAGTCTGACACTGTTTCCACTGTTTACCCATCTAATTCCCATGAAGTGATGGGACCCGATGCCATGATCTTTGTTTTCTGAATGTTGAGTTTTAAGCCAACTTTTTCGCTCTCCTCTTTCACTGTCATCAAGAGGCTTTTTAGTTCCTCTTCACTTTCTGCCATAAGGGGGGTGTCATCTGCATATCTGAGGTTATTGATATTTCTCCTGAAAATCTTGATTCCAGCTTGTGTTTCTTCCAGTCCAGCGTTTCTCATGATGTACTCTGCATAGAAGTTAAATAAGCAGGGTGACAATATACAGCCTTGACGTACTCCTTTTCCTATTTGGCACCAGTCTATTGTTCCATGTCCAGTTCTAACTGTTGCTTCCTGGCCTGCGTACAGATTTCTCAAGAGCAGGTCAGGTGGTCTGGTCTCTAGGAGTTTTATATTTTCTGGTCTTACGTTTAGATCTTTAATCCATTTTGAGTTTATTTTTGTGTATGGTGTTAGAAAGTGTTCTAGTTTCATTCTTTTACAAGTGGTTGACCAGTTTTCCCAGCACCACTTGTTAAAGAGATTGTCTTTAATCCATTGTATATTCTTGCCTCCTTTGTCGAAGATAAAGTGTCCATAGATGTGTGGATTTATCTCTGGGCTTTCTGTTTTGTTCCATTGATCTTAACACTCTCAGTTTCATGTATGCGTTTACTTATTTTTGGTTGCACTGAGTCTTCATTGCTAACGCGAGCTTTCTCTAGTTGTCGGTCGGGGGCTACTCTTGGCTGTAGTGTGCGGGCTTATTGCGGTGGCTTTTCTTGCTCTGAAGCATGGACTCTAGCCACATGGGCTGCAGCAGTTGGCGCACTCGGGCTCAACAGTTGTGGCTCGTGGGTTCAGTTGCTTTGCCGCACGTGGGATCTTCCCAGACCAGGGTTCGAACCCATGTCTCCTGCACTGACAGGTGAATTCCTGTCCACTGTACCACCAGGGAAGTCCAGGATATACTAGAAGAAAATTATTCATTGCTTATTTGAAATTCAAATCCAACTATTCAACTGAGCATCCTAACATTTTCATTTGTACATTTATTTGGCAACTCCCAGCAGAGGGCATCCAGCATCTAGCAGAGCAAAGGACAGCTGGATGCAGGCAAAACGCTCCTGGGCTCCACGCAGCCAGCAGTGCACTCTGCTTGCTTGGTCTGCTCACATTTCTCTCCCTTTTGCCAATGCTTGGAGGATGCACACTTGCTCTGCACAGGATATTTGATGGTATTAAGGAATTATCATTAACTATGAAGTGTAATAATGACATTGTATATTTTTAAGATGGTCTTATCTCTTAGAAATGTATACTAAAATGTTTACAGATTAAGCAATGTCTGACATCGGCTTCAAAATAATATGAGGAAGAAACATATGTTGTCAAAAAGGAAAAGGTAGATCAAGCCACTTCCCTGGTGGTCCAGGGGTTAAGAATCTGCCTGCCTTTGCAGGGCACACCGGTTTGAGCCCTGATGCAGGAAGATTCCACATGCCGCGGGGCAACTAAATCTGAGTGCCACAACTACTGAGCCTATTGCTGCAACTACTGAAGACCCTGTGCCCTAGAGCCCCTGCTCTGCAATGAGAGAAGCCACCACAGTGAGAAGCCCACACACAGCAACAAAGACCTAGCACTGCCAAAAAAATAAATAAACTTTTTTTTTTTTAAAAAAGGTAGATCATGCATGCTGCTGCTAAGTCATTTCAGTCGTGTCCGACTCTCTGTGGCCCCATAGATGACAGCCCACCAGGCTCTCCCGTCCCTGGGATTCTCCAGGCAAGAACACTGGAGTGGGTTGCCATTTCTTTCTCCAATGCATGAAAGTGAAAAGTGAAAGTGAAGTTGCTCAGTTGTGTCCAACTGTTTGTGACCCCATGGACTGCAGCCCACCAGGCTCCTCCACCCAAGGGATTTTCCAGGCAGGAGTACTGGAGTGGGGTGCCATTGCCGTCTCAATGCAATCCCTATCAAGCTACCAATGGTATTTTTTTTGCAGAACTAGAACAAATAATTTCACAATTTGTATGGAAACACAAAAAACCTTGAATAGCCAAAGCAATCTTGAAAAAGAAGAATTGAACTGGAGGAATCAACCTGCCTGACTTCAGGCTCTACTACAAAGCCACAGTCATTAAGAAAGTATGGTACTGGCACAAAGACAGAAATATAGATCAATGGAACAAGATAGAAAGCCCAGAGATAAATCCATGCACCACTCCAGTACTCTTGCCTGGAAAATCCCATGGACGGAGGAGCCTGTTTGGCTGCAGTCCATGGGGTCGCTAAGAGTCGGACACGACTGAGCGACTTCACATTCACTTTTCACTTTCATGCACTGGAGAAGGAAATGGCAACCCACTCCAGTGTTCTTGCCTGGAGAATCCCAGAGACAGAGGAGCCTATTGGGCTGCTGTCTATGACGTCGCACAGAGTAGGAAACGACCGAAGTGACTTAGCAGCAGCAGCAGCAGCAAGGACACCTTATCTTTGACAAAAGAGACAAAAGTATACAATGGAGAAAAGACAATCTCATTAAGAAGTGGTGCTGGGAAAACTGGTCAACCACCTATAAAAGAATGAAACTAGAACATTTCCTAACACCATACACAAAAATGAACTCAAAATGGATTAAAGATCTAAATGTAAGGTCAGAAATTATAAAACTCCTAGAGGAAAACATAGGCAGAACACTCTGATATAAATCACAGCAAGATCCTCTATGACCCACCTCCCAGAGTAATGGAAATAAAAGCAAAAATAAACAAATGGAGCCTAATTAAACTTAAAAGCTTTAGCACAATGAAGGAAACTAAGCAAGGTGAAAAGACAGCCTTCAGAATGAAGAAAATAATATCAATGAAACAACTGACAAAGAATTAATCTCCAAAATATATAAGCAGCTCATGCAGCTCAATACCAGAAAAATAAATGACCCAATCAGAAAATGGGCCAAAGTAAACAAACATTTCTCCAAAGAAGACATACAGATGGCTAACAAACACATGAAAAGATGCTCAATATCACTCATTGTCAGAGAAATGCAAATCAAAACCACAATGAGGTACTATTTCACGCCAGTCAGAATGGCTGCTATCCAAAAGTCTACAAGCAATAAACGCTGGAGAGGGTGTGGAGAAAAGGGAACCCTCTCACACTGTTGGTGGGAATGCAAACTAGTACAGCCACTGTGGAGAACAGTGTGGAGATTCCTTAAAAAACTGGAAATAGAACTGCTATATGACCAAGCAATCCCACTGGGTATACACACCGAGGAAACCAGAACTGAAAGAGACTCATGTTCCCTAATGTTCATCGCAGCACTGTTCACAATAGCTAGGACATGGAGGCAACCTAGATGTCCATCAACAGATAAAGGGATAAGAAAGCTGCGGTACCTATACACAATGGAATATTACTCAGCTGTAAAAATAAAACAAATGCATTTTGAGTCAGTTCTAATGAGGTGGGTGAACCTGGAGCCTATTACACCGAGTGAAGTAAGTCAGAGAGAAAAACACCAATACAGTATATTAACACATATAGATGAAATTTAGAAAGACGGTAATGATCCTGTATGCAAGGCAGCAAGAGAGACACAGACGCAAAGAACAGACTGTTGGACTCCGTGGGAGAGGGCGAGGGCGGGATGATTTGGGAGAATAGCATTGAAACATGTATATTACCATATGTGAAATAAATCACCAGTCCAGGTTCAATGCATGAAACAGGGAGCTCAAAGCCTGTGAGCTGGGATGACCCAGAGGGATGGGATGGGGATGGAGTTCGGGATGGTGGACACACGAACACGCATCGTGATTCATGTCGATGTATGGCAAAAACCGCCACAATATTGTAAAGTAATTCAGCCTCCAGTTGAAATAAATTCATTCATTAAATTAAAAAATTAAAAACAGGAAAAAAGAGATAGATCACGGTTGCCTGGGAATGGCAGTAGAGAGGGACTGCAAAGGGGCACGAGAAGATTGAGGGATGGTAGAAGCGTATTGTGTTTTGATTACGGCAGTAGCGTCAAGGCTGTATACCTCTGTTCTGTGCGTGAGCAGTCGCTCAGCTGTGTCTGACTCTTTGTAGCCCATGGACTGTAGCCCACCAGGCTCCTCTGTCCATGGAATTCTCTAGGCGAGAATACTGCAGTGGGTTGCCATTTCCCAACTGAGGGACTGAACCTGCATCTCTTGTGTCTCCTGCGCTGGCAGGCAGATTCTTTACCACCATGCCGCCTGTGCATCTGTTAAATCTCATCAGATTGTTCACTGAGAAAGGGATGTGGTTTATTGCATACAAGATCTACCTTAATAAAGGTATAACCTCAATAAAAGTACTAGTTGAAAACTAAAACATGGAGGGGACATGGCTAGGGGTATGGATGAGACAGGATTGGTCATGGATTTCTGGCTTGGGGGTGGCAACGCTTACACACGGGGCTCATTACACTGATCACCTGCTCTCTGAACTGTGTTCAGAATTCTCCATAATAAAAAGATTTCCAAAGATAATAAGCAAGGGGAAGAAAACTCCAAATTAGTTGTTTGGGGATTTCTCAGAGAAACGTTAGTCATTCATTCATGTCTGACTCTTTGAGATCCTATGGACTGTAGCCTGCCAGGCTCCTCTGTCCATGGAATTCTCCAGCTAAGAATACTGGAGTGGGTAGCTGTTCCCTCCTCCAGGGGATCCTCCCGACCCAGGAATCGAACCCAGGTCTCCTGTATTGCAGGCAAATTCTTTACCATCTCAATAAAAGACAGTGGTTAAAAAAATAGAAATAGATTTGATTCATATAACTGAGAATGACCGAAAGATGGTTATTATCTGGAAGGATGGTATACTTGGATTTCCTCTAAGTGACTGAAAATTCTCATTACACATTAATGAAGAAAAATGAGAATCCAAAAGAGTGGGAATGTAAAGTAATACAGTCACTTTGGAAGACAGTCTGGCACTTTCTTAAAAACTAAACATAGTCTTACCATATGATCCAGCAATCACATTTCTTGGTATTAACCCAAACGAGTTGGAAACTTATGTCCACACACAAACCTGCATACAAGAATTTATAGAGGCTTTATTCCTAACTGCCAAAACCTGGAACCAAGCCAGACGTACTTCAATAGGTGAATGGATAAACAAATCATGGTACATTCATACAATATAATACTATTCAATGATAAAAGAAGCAAGCCACTCAGGGGCGCGGGTGACAGAAGTGGGGAAAATATGGGTCAAAGAGTGTAGACTTCCGGTTAGGAGATGAACAAGCTTGGGGATCTGAGGTACAGTGTGGTGGTTGTGGCTGATAATCCTGTTTCATTTACTTGAAAGCTGCTAAGAGAATAGATCTTCAACAGCCTCATCACACACACACACACACACACACACACACACACACACACACACACAAGAAGTGGTAACTACGTGATGGATCAGAGGCGGTAGCTAATATTATAGCAGTTATCATTTTATAATTTATAAATATGTCAGGTCAACACATTGTACGCCTGAATGTTACACAATGCTTTGTGTCAACCTGTACCTCCTCAAGGCTGGAGAGAAGGAGGAAAGAAAGGAGGTGGGGAGGGGCCCACCCAGCCAGGCAAAGCCTTGGAGGAGGCATAAATGCATACTGATATCGAAAGAAGCCACTCTGAAAAGATCACAAACTGTATGATTCTAGATATATGACATCCTGGAAAAAGCAGGACTGCAGAGACAGTAAAAAGCTCCGTGATGGCCAGGGGTCGGGGGAGGGGAGGTATAAGCGGAGCACGGGATTTTCAGGGCAGTGAAAGCACCCTCTGATACTCTGCACGACATTACACGGTTGTCAAAACCCATGGAACTGGATGACACAAAGATGGAGGCTTAGCATCAACTAGGGCCCTTCGTGAATAATAACGCATCAATTTCGGTTCATTAATTGTAACAGGTATAACACACTAATGCCAGATGTTAATAAAACAAGGAAGCTTGCACTTGGGGAGAGGGGCTGTATGGGAACTCTCTGTACTTCCTGCCCAATTGTTCTATAAACCTAAAACTGCTCTAAAATATGTCTGCTAACTTTTCTAAAGATAAGGAGAATAGAAGAAGCAAATCCAAATGAGATATTTTGGAATTTTTCAATAAGGGAGATGCGCTTTAAAAAAAAATTGGAATTAGATTTGGTTAAGATCGTTGTGATTGCCTGGAAGAAAATTATTACCATCTAAAGGGATTTTGTGGAGAAGGCAATGGCACCCCACTCCAGTACTCTTGCCTGGAAAATCCCATGGATAGAGGAGCCTGGTAGGCTGCAGTCCATGGGGTCACTAGGAGTTGGACACCACTGAGCGACTTCACTTTCACTTTTCTCTTTCATGCATTGGAGAAGGAAATGGCAACCCACTCCAGTGTTCTTGCCTGGAGAATTCCAGGGACAGGGGAGCCTGGTGGGCTGCCGTCTATGGGGTCGCACAGAGTCAGACATGACAGAAGCGATTTAGCAGCAGCAGCAGCAAAGGGATTTTGGCTTCCCAGGTGGCGCTGGTGGTAAAGAATCTGCCTGCTAATGCAGGAGACAGAAGAGGCTCAGGTTCGATCCCTGGGTCAGGAAGATCCCCTGGAGGAGGAAGTGGCAGCCCACTTCGGTATTCTTGCCTAGTGAATTCCATGGACAGAGGAGCCTAGTGGGCTACCGTCCACAGGGTGGCCAGAGTTGGACATGACTGAAGTGGCTTAGCACACATGCACGCAGAGGGATTTCACACGCAGATTTTCTCCACACATGTGCCCTCCGGTCTCTCTGTTTAGCCCATCAGCATCTTGTAACTGTCCAGTGTATGCACCATTGTTTTCTAACTCAGAAGGGTGACTCCCGCTTGCAAATGGTAAAATTGCGGGGTGTGGGGGTGGGGGTGCTTCCGGAAATTTGATGAGAGTGAGGATATGCTTTGAAATGTTAATCCAGGGACTTGCCTGGCGCTCCAGTGGGTAAGACTCCATGCCTCCAGTGCAACAGGGGGTTCGATCCCTGATGGGGGAAATAAGATCTTACATGGCGTGGCCGAAAGGAAAGAAGGGGAGAAAGATTAATCCAGCCACACAAACCCTGTTGACAAAGCTGGGAAGTTGGGATACTGAGCTTGGCAGAGGTGGCCTCCCTTAACTGTTGGAAACCAGCCTCCCGCCTCTGGTCCGGGAGACACACCCAGTTCCCAGGCTCTGACTAAAGGAGATAGTGAAAAGCTCTGACTGAACCCTGCTGGCCGGGAACAGAGCCACCTGTCAGAAGGAGAAACAGGTTGTGGCTAACTCGAGGGTGCTCCCAAGTGGCTGTGGACCAGCAGTGGTCCCTGGCAGACAGAGGCAAGAAGTGTGCGTCCAGCTCTATCACCACATTGCAGAAGCTTGGAATACAGACTCCTTGATGTAGCTTCCACTAGTGGGCTGGATATGCGAGCATCACAGGGGATCAGTACTACCAATGATAACTAACAGTTATTCAGCATTTGCTCTGTACAAGCACTGGGCTACGTGTTTATGTGAAATACCTCATTTAATCTTCACAGCCATCTCGAGGCAGGTATTATTTGCATCTCCATTTTAAGAGGAGGACGCACAGAGAAATTAAATAATTTGCCCAGGTCACAAAGTTATTATGTGGTAGAGCTGGGATTTGAACTCTGCCTGCTAGACCCTCCCACCTGTCCTCTTAAACCCTGTCCTAGTGAAAAATGAAAGTGTTAGTTGCTCAGTCGTGTCTGACTCTTTGCACCCCCATGGATTGTAGTCTGCCAGGCTCCTCTGTCCATGGAGTTCTCCAGGCATTCCCTTCTCCAGGAGATCTTCCTAACCCTGGGATCGGACCTGGGTCTCTTGCATTGCAGACAGATTCAGTACCACTGAGACACCAGGGAAGCCCTCTCTCCTGGCGAAGAAGAGAGCAGACAGATTAGAAGGAGGGAGTGCTCTCTAAATGGCTATAATGTCTTTGAGTCATTACTGCTTGATGAGGCTACGGATGGGTCTAGAGGTAATGCAAGAACCTGAAGGGGAGGGGGGCTGCTAAGGATGGTGACCAGCTGTGATGAATGCTCTCCTGTTAGATGAAAGCTTTTCAAGGTCAGAAATGCGTCTCTTTCCCCCAGTGCCTAGCACGGTCATGGGCACATAGTAGATGCTCAGTAAAAGTCTGCTGAGTGAAGGCAAGAAAGAATGTCTTCTAGGCCACCAGAGCCATTTACATGGAATTATCCCCTGGGGCCCTAATAAATACTTGATTGCTTGATGGTGATATTTGTTATTGTGATAAACATATATCAACAGATAGAACACAACTGACTATTTTAAATTGACTTTTTTTTTTCCACAAAAAAATAAGCTGTCCTTTTAATGATACCTTCAGAGCTCTCATGGCTCATCATCATATAATATTTGAACAGAAGAGTGAAATTTTGAAATTCAATGTTTTTCATAATTACAGTCCAATCAGAAACCTCATATACGTGCCCCTGCAATGTTCTCTGTGCTCTAGTGGGATTGAGGATGGAGAGAAGGGGCTACCTCAGTCTGGTGCTGAGCAAAGTGGAAGTGAGCAATTTAAAAGCATAAAAGAAGCAGTCCAGTGGTTAAGACTCTGCACTTCCAATACAAAGGGTGTAGGTTCAGTCCCTGGTCAGGGAACTAAGATCCCACAAGCTGTGCAGTTCAGCCAAAGTATATATATATAATGTAAATGAGGAGCACTGTTCGTGAAGGGGATTGATGTCCCAGATCTGGTACTTGGGATCATAGCCTGCAATGAAGGGGTGATAATATTGTAACCCCCTTAAAGGAGCTGCACTCTTTTAATCATTTTTAAGAGCACAGTTCAGTGGCCTTAAGTACATTGACGTTACTGTGCATGCCAATGATTTTAAATGATACACAGATTAACAAAGCAACCATCTCTTTCCTCTCTAAACTAGTCTGTATTAGTGTTGGTCAGGATGGTGCGTGGGTTATGTTCTAGTAACAAAAGCTCCGAAATCTCAGTGGCTGAAAAAAAAAAAAATAAAGCTTTGTATGTTGCTCACGCTACGTGTCCATTGCAGGTCAGCTGGGAGCTCTGTCCCACACCACCCTCACTCTGGGAACCAGGCTGATGGGAAAGACGCTACCTGGAGTATTGCTGATTGCTACTGGCAGAGAGAAAACTGCCGCAGACAGTGCTGGCTCTTAAAAAATCTACTCAGGGACTTCCTGGATGGTTCAGTGGTTAAGGCTGCATGCTCCGAAGCAGGGGGCCTGGATGCCTGGGTGCTTGGGTTCAACCCCTGGTCAGGGAACTAGATCCCATATGTTGCAACTAAAGATCCCACATGTGGCAACGAAGACCTGTGCAGCCAAATTAATTTTTTTTAAAAATCTGCTCACACGTAACTGGTCAAAGCAGGTCGCATAACCACCCCTAACTTCAAAGAGAATGTGGAAGTACGGTCCTATCACGTCTCTCTCGGAAGAAAGACGCAGAGTCTTTGTAAAGAGCCCTGTGAATACTAAAGTCTGTTTCAGTTACAAATGGCAAATCCTGTTCGAATTGGCCAGAGCAGAAAAGACTTTGCTGACTCACCTGAGCCTAGGGGTAGCTGGCTTCAGACACAGTTGGATCTAGGTACTGAAAGATGTCTTCAGTGATCCATCTCCCTTTTGTCTGGGCTTCATGCTCAGCTAGAGTCTCCCTAGTCATGATTTAAAAACATAGCTATCAGCAGTTTCTTAATTTCCACCAAGCGACTTTCACTTTCACTGAAATGAAGGGGCTTCCCAGGGGGCGCTAGTGGTAAAGAACCCATCTGCCAATGCAGGAGATTTAAGAGCCACAGGTTCCATCCCTAGTTTGGGAAGATCCTCTGGAGGAGGGCATAGCAACCCACTCCAGTATTCTTGCCTGGAGAATTCCATGGACAGAGGAGCCTGGAGGCTCCTGGAGGGCTTCAGTCCATGGTGTTGCAAACAGCTGGACAAGATCAAAGTGACTTAGCACACACCGAAAGGAAGAATCTTTTCTCATTGTTTCCTACGAAACTTCTGGCGTGATTTCCATTGGTTTAGATTGTATCACAAGGTTCCTGGTCCAATCTCTTATTAGTCTGGCCCTGATGCATGTGTTTACACCTCCTCTTGCAGCTGGGGAGTGAGTCAGCCCCACTTGGAAAACAGGAGCTGACAATGGAGGTGGTGTGCTTTTGCCAAACTGAGCGATGTTTCCATTGCTAGACAGGGGATGCTGAGCCAGGCCCAAACAGATCCCGCCTGCAGTGCAAGAGATGTGGGTTCAAGCCCTGGGTCAGGAAGATCCCCTGGAGGAGGCGCAGCAACCCACTCCAGCATTCTTGCCCGGAGGATCCCATGGACAGAGGAGCCTGGCGGGCTGCAGTCCATAGCATCGCACAGAGTCAGACACAACTGAGCGACTCAGCAGGCACACTGCATCCATACCTGCATGTGGGATCTGAAATGGGACACAGATGAACTCATCTACAGAACAGACTCATGAGCACAGAGAACAGACTTGTTGCCATGGGAGGGTCGGGGGAGAAGTTTGCACGTGTATAAATGAATCGCTGTGTTGTACAGCGGAAATTAACACCCTGTTGTAAACCAACTATACTTTGATAAACTAACTTTTAAAAAAGAAGTAGGATATTCACAGGCCCCAAAAACCTCAGGGAGAAAATGAAAGAAAAGAAGTTTGCTTTTCTTAGGAAACAGCACAGCTGGTGGGTGAGACAAGGAAGGGGAGCTCCCAAAGGTGACCAATGAGTTAACTGGTTATACGGGCGAGAGCGGAGCTCAAGCGTAGTCTCTGCTTCTCGGAGATGCCCACACTCATCCAGGGAAAGAACGAATGTCGTCACCTCTGACCTTACTCTCTCTTCTGGCTTTCCTTCTTCTGATGCTGGATGATACTGGTGTGTGTGTGTGTCTGCAAACACCCAGGTACACCTGTGTACATGGTGCTGTGAGCAGCTATATTTACATGCTTCTGTATAACTTTCGATTGTTGCTCTACCTGCTACCTGTCGATCTGTCCATGTCTCTAGCAAAAAGATTTTTAGAACAGCCAATGCTGCTGGTCAGGATTATTATCGTATGAGTTAAATACCCGAACTCTGTCAGCAAAGAGAATGCGGCTCCAACCTGTTACGCCATTGACTAACTCTGACGCATTTTATTTTTAAATTAATCGATCTGTCTTTGGCTGTCCTGGGTCTTCGTGGATGGGTGCGGGTGTCCTCTAGTTGTGGCAGGCAGGGGCTATTCCTCACTGCCGTATGAAGGCTTCTCGCTGTGGTGGTTACTCTTGTGGTGGAGAATGAGCTTCAGGCTGCACGGACTTTGGTACTTGCGGCCTGTAGGCTCAGTAGCTGTGGGTATGGGCTTAGATTCCCCACATGTGAAGTCTTCCTGGATCAGGGGGGGAACCCACGTCCCCTGTAGTGGCAGGCGGGTTCTTACCACTGCGCCGCCAGCAAAGTCCTCTGACCTATTTTAATTGACTTAGTCTGAGACTTAATTTCCTAATCTGTGAAATGCGGGTAATAATATTTACTTCCCAGGGTCACAGAAATGGTCAAATGGCATAAGAGAAGTGCTTAGTATAGTCCATGACACACAAAAGTAGCTATCATATACTGAAAATTCATTTTCTTTTTTTAAATTTGTATTTATTTTAATTGGAGGCTAATTACAACATTGTATTGGTTTTCCCATACATTGACATGAATCAGCCATGGGTGTACATGTGTCCCCTATCCTGAACCCCCCTCCCACCTCCCTCCCCATCCCATCCCTCAGGGTCATCCCAGTGCACCAGCCCTGAGCACCCTGTCTCAAAATAAAAGCAAAAGTAAACAAATGAAAATTCATTTTCAATAACAACAACAATAATAGAGCAGAAAATTTGAAACCGTGAAAAAACACTACTGGCGTGGGTTGCCATTTCCTTCTCCAAATATAAAGAGGCAGATTGCTAAAATGGCATTTACAATGTGATCTCATTTTTAATAAAACACACACACACACACACACACACAACTGAAAAGATATACACCAGAGTTCACCAATGATAGTGTGAGTAGGATGCAGATTATTTTTAAAATTATGTTTTACTTTGCTCATATGCAATTGGCTGCACACTATTTTGCTGATTCCTCTAGTTTGTACAAGACATAGCTATTTTTATGGAATGGTAAAAAATTTCACTATAAAAGAAACAGTGGGTGATTTTTCTGGAAGACCTAGCAAAACTGCATGACCAGATGCCCAGGGATGGATAAGCTACCAGCCTGTCTTGGCAGGCTTCAGTTGTCTTACTTTTTGCCTGCTTGCTTTTTCACTCTCAGTCTTTTTTTTTTTTTAATGAATACAAGCACTGCTATCAGGGAAAGCCTCCCACAGAGACTCAAGGCTGTCCCGGGCATCAAAGAGCCTGGGGCAGTCTGTTGCTTATCCGGATGTGTGCCCAGCTTACCACTCAGTTCTCTCTGCAGCTACTCTTCAGGATTTGTGATAACAGAAGGGAGCAGTGTTATAAAACATGAGGAGATCCTCTAAGCCATTGGTGATTGAACCCATAGTGTTCATCCCTGTATGAAAAAGAAAGTGTGTTAGTCAATCAGTCGTGTCCGACTCTTTGTGACCCCATGGACTGTAGTCCGCCAGGCACCTCTGTCTATGGGATTCTCCAGGCAAGAATACTGGGGTGAGTTGCCGTTCCCTTCTCCAGGGCATCTTCCCCACCCAGGGATTGAACCCTGGTCTCCTGCATTGCAGGCAGATTATTTACCGTCTGAGCCATCAGGGAAGCCCTCTTCTATACATACTTAATATTCAGTGTCTCAACCAGCAAATGTGCTGCTCTGACAAGTGGAAAGATCTTGTGTCCCACAAGAGAGTGGCTGA